>NW_027641070.1:0-1200000 GCF_949752795.1 Hyperoodon ampullatus
CCTCTGCGGGAAATATGGGGTTTTGAGTCCCTTTCACTGAGGAAGGTGTAGGTCTTGTCTATTCCATAGTTGGTTTTTGGAACGGTACCTGTGCTTATATCAAACTCTGGTTTTATGCATCACCCCACCTCTCCTTCCCCCTTAAGCAGGCATAAGAGTGTTTTCTAAATGAGAGACACTGTTCACTTTCCTAACTCAGTTCAAGTGTAGCCATGTTTACAGGATCTTCATAAGTGATATCTTATGATAAGTTTCTTTTTCTCTGTGACTTATTTCTCTTAGAATCATCGTACCCTAATCCACCCATTTTGCTGCTACTGGTCTCATGACATTGATTTCGAGGCTGAGGGATATCCCATCGTACGTAAGTACCACAATATTTTGAACCATTTTTATATTTCCTGGGATATTTAAGGTGTAACCAAGTTGAGGTCCTTGTAAGCAGTGCAGCCCTAAATTTTAGGGTGGCTCTGTCTTATTGATTTTCAGTTTTCCCAAGGTATATTCCCTAGACTGGAAGTGCCCTTGGCTCTGTAGCTCTGTTCTTTACTTGTTTTAGGGAACACAATGCACTCCTCCAGAGAGGCAGTTGGCAATTTACATCTCGCCCATCAGCATAACAAGGCTCCCTGTTCTCCAGGGCCTGTCTTGCCTTTCTGGTTTTTACACATTTTGTGGATGTCCCTTTTGACCGGTGGGAAGTGATACTTCTTTGTAGTGCAGATTTGCATTGCCCGATTGCTTGCATGGCCAAAAAGGGCGTATGCATTTTCTCCTGAATATATTCAGGAGAAAACGCATACGCCCTTTTTGGCCAAGGGCATCATTGTCGAAGTTGTGCCCATCTTCCTCTGCTTTAAAGGCGATTCCAACGTACCTCTTGAAATCTGTTTCCTGCTATTCTGCCTCGCTTTCAAGTCCGCCTCGTTGCCTTCCCTCAACAGATTTTTGGATGATAGTTGTCCTTTATTACTCGGCCAGTTTGTGAATTGCTGTGCCCCTGAGCTCCATTTTTCAACTCGTTTTTGGTGAGCTCACCGCAAGTTCAAAATTTTGGTTCAGGACCTATGCTGGTTCCCGGTGGGTGGCTGAGACTTTGGTTAATTCTTCTTCCTGCCAGGAAATTACAGTGATATGTGCCTGTCCAAATGCCTAACAGCTACTCTCTCATTGGTTCTCCCTCTTCCCTTTCATCCTCTGCCAAATTGACAACCTGTGCGAACCAGGAGGTTAAAGGGGCTGTCTCTCCAAGTTGGGAGGTGGATAGTAAAGCAGATGGAAAGTCAAACCGGAGCACCAGGAGAGGGACTATTCGTTGAGTTTTAGAAACCTTTCGTATTCACAGTGTGTCCGTTCTCTAGGATTCCCGTACATGTTATAGCTGTAGTAATATTTCCTTCAACCTGGAGATATGGGACCCATGGATTGGGTGCCAGGCATTTGTGCTTTAAAGGGTCTGCATTTGCTCACCCAATCTCACCAATCCTCTCAGTCCCAAGTGTCCCTCCTTATGCCACATCCAGCTGTCGTTGTAGAGAGGGTCATTCCAGGTTTCATCAGAGACCCTGAAGGAATTGTAAAGGATTTCCCAGTTTTTTGTTTTGTTTTTGAAATTCCTTTTTATAGTGGGTTGGAGCTGATTCTCGCTGCCATGTTTATGCCAGTCTTGACACACTTGATTCCCTTACGGAGACATATCAATACATAGGTTTTAAGATTCTTACAAGTCAGATATATTCCTCTGTGGGAAATATGGGATTTTAGTCCCTTTCACTGAGGAAGGTGTAGGTCTTGTCTATTCCATAGTTGATTTATGGAACGGTACCTGTGCTTATATCAAACTCTGGTTTTATGCATCACCTCACCTCTCCTTCCCCCTTAAGCAGGCATAAGAGTGTTTTCTAAATGTGAGACACTGTTCTCTTTCCTAACTCAGTTCAAGTGTAGCCATGTTTACAGGATCTTCATAAGTGATATCTTATGATAAGTTTCTTTTTCTGTGTGACTTATTTCACTTAGAATCATCGTACCTGAATCCACCCATTTTGCTGCTACTGGTCTTATGACATTGATTTCATGGCTGAGGGATATACCATCGTACGTAAGTACCACAATTTTTTGAACCATTTTTATATTTCCTGGGATATTTAAGGTGTACCCAAGTTGAGGTCCTTGTAAGCAGTGCAGCCCTAAATTTTGGGGTGACTCTGTCTTATTGATTTTCAGTTTTCCCAAGGTATATTCCCTAGACTGGAAGTGCCCTTGGCTCTGTAGCTCTGTTGTTTACTTGTTTTAGGGAACACAATGCACTCCTCCAGAGACTCAGTTGGCAATTTACATCCCGCCCATCAGCATACCAAGGCTCCCTGTTCTCCAGGGCCTGTCTTGCCTTTCTGGTTTTTACACATTTTGTGGATGTCCCTTTTGACCGGTGGGAAGTGATACTTCTTTGTAGTGCAGATTTGAATTGTCCGCTTGCTTGCTTGGCCAAAAAGGGCGTATGCGTTTTCTCCTGAATATATTCAGGAGAAAACGCATACGCCCATTTTGGCCAAGTGCATCATTGTCGAAGTTGTGCCCCTCTTCCTGTGCTTTAAAGGCGATTCCAACGTACCTCTTGAAATCTGTTTCTTGCTATTCTGCCTCGCTTTCAAGTCCGCCTCGTTGCCTTCCCTCAACAGATTTTTGGACGATAGTTGTCCTTTATTACTCGGCCAGTTTGTGAATTGTTGTGCCCCTGAGCTCCATTTTTCAACTCGTTTTTGGTGAGCTGACCGCATGTCCAGAATTTTGGTTCAGGACCTATGCTGGTTCCCGGTGGGTGGCTGAGACATGGTTAATTCTTCTTCCTGCCGGGAAATTAAAGTGATATGTGACCGTCCAAATGCCTAACATCTACTCTCTCATTGGTGCTCCCGCTTCCCTTTCATCCTCTGCCAAATTGGCAACCTGTGCGAACCAGGAGGTTAAAGGGGCTGTCTCTCCAAGTTGGGCGGTTGATAGTAAAGTAGATGGAAAGCCAAACCGGAGCACCAGGAGAGGGACTATTCATTGAGTTTTAGAAACCTTTCGTATTCACAGTGTGTCTGTTCTCTAGGTTTCCTGTACATGTTATAGCTGTAGTAATATTCCCTTCAAACTGGAGAGTTGGGACCCATGGAATGTGTGCCAGGCATTTCTGATTCAAAGGGTCTGAATTTTCTCACCCAATCTCACCAATCATCTCAGACCCAAGTGTCCAGCCTTATGCCACATCCAGCTGTCGTTGTAGATAGGGTCATTTCAGGTTTCATCAGAGACCCTGAAGGAATTGTAAAGAATTTCCCAGTTTTTTTGTTTTGTTTTTGAAATTCTTTTTTATAGTGGGTTTGAGCTGATTCTCGCTGCCATGGTTATGCCTGTCTAGACACACTTGATTCCCTTACGGAGACATATCAATACATAGGTTTTAAGATTCTTACTAGTCAGATATATTCCTCTGCGGGAAATATGGGGTTTTGAGTCCCTTTCACTGAGGAAGGTGTAGGTCTTGTCTATTCCATAGTTGGTTTTTGGAACGGTACCTGTGCTTATATCAAACTCTGGTTTTATGCATCACCCCACCTCTCCTTCCCCCTTAAGCAGGCATAAGAGTGTTTTCTAAATGAGAGACACTGTTCACTTTCCTAACTCAGTTCAAGTGTAGCCATGTTTACAGGATCTTCATAAGTGATATCTTATGATAAGTTTCTTTTTCTCTGTGACTTATTTCTCTTAGAATCATCGTACCCTAATCCACCCATTTTGCTGCTACTGGTCTCATGACATTGATTTCGAGGCTGAGGGATATCCCATCGTACGTAAGTACCACAATATTTTGAACCATTTTTATATTTCCTGGGATATTTAAGGTGTAACCAAGTTGAGGTCCTTGTAAGCAGTGCAGCCCTAAATTTTAGGGTGGCTCTGTCTTATTGATTTTCAGTTTTCCCAAGGTATATTCCCTAGACTGGTAGTGCCCTTGGCTCTGTAGCTCTGTTCTTTACTTGTTTTAGGGAACACAATGCACTCCTCCAGAGAGGCAGTTGGCAATTTACATCTCGCCCATCAGCATAACAAGGCTCCCTGTTCTCCAGGGCCTGTCTTGCCTTTCTGGTTTTTACACATTTTGTGGATGTCCCTTTTGACCGGTGGGAAGTGATACTTCTTTGTAGTGCAGATTTGCATTGCCCGATTGCTTGCATGGCCAAAAAGGGCGTATGCGTTTTCTCCTGAATATATTCAGGAGAAAACGCATACGCCCTTTTTGGCCAAGTGCATCATTGTCGAAGTTGTGCCCCTCTTCCTGTGCTTTAAAGGCGATTCCAACATACCTCTTGAAATCTGTTTCCTGCTATTCTGCCTCGCTTTCAAGTCCGCCTCGTTGCCTTCCCTCAACAGATTATTGGATGATAGTTGTCCTTTATTACTCGGCCAGTTTGTGAATTGCAGTGCCCCTGAGCTCCATTTTTCAACTCGTTTTTGGTGAGCTGACCGCAAGTTCAAAATTTTGGTTCAGGACCTATGCTGGTTCCCGGTGGGTGGCTGAGACTTTGGTTAATTCTTCTTCCTGCCAGGAAATTACAGTGATATGTGCCTGTCCAAATGCCTAACAGCTACTCTCTCATTGGTTCTCCCTCTTCCCTTTCACCCTCTGCCAAATTGACAACCTGTGCGAACCAGGAGGTTAAAGGGGCTGTCTCTCCAAGTTGGGAGGTTGATAGTAAAGCAGATGGAAAGTCAAAGCGGAGCACCAGGAGAGGGACTATTCGTTGAGTTTTAGAAACCTTTCGTATTCACAGTGTGTCCGTTCTCTAGGTTTCCCGTACATTTTATAACTGTAGTAATATTCCCTTCAACCTGGAGATTTGGGACCCATTGAATGTGTGCCATGAATTATTGCTTTAAATGGTCTGCATTTGTTCACCCAATCTCACCAATCCTCTCAGTCCCAAGTGTCCAGCCTTATGCCACATACAGCTGTCGTTGTAGATAGGGTCATTCCAGGTTTCATCAGAGACCCTGAAGGAATTGTAAAGAATTTCCCAGTTTTTTTGTTTTGTTTTTGAAATTCCTTTTTATAGTGGGTTTGAGCTGATTCTCGCTGCCATGTTTATGCCAGTCTAGACACACTTGATTCCCTTACAGAGACATATCAATACATAGGTTTTAAGATTCTTACTAGTCAGATATATTCCTCTGCGGGAAATATGGGGCATTGAATCCCTTTCACTGAGGAAGGTGTAGGTCTTGTCTATTCCATAGTTGGTTTTTGGAACGGTACCTGTGCTTATATCAAACTCTGGTTTTATGCATCACCCCACCTCTCCTTCCACCTTAAGCAGGCATAAGAGTGTTTTCTAAATGTGAGACATGGTTCTCTTTCCTAACTCAGTTCAAGTGTAGCCATGTTTACAGGATCTTCATAAGTGATATCTTATGATAAGTTTCTTTTTCTCTGTGACTTATTTCACTTAGAATCATCGTACCTGAATCCACCCATTTTGCTGCTACTGGTCTTATGACATTGATTTTATGGCTGAGGGATATTCCATCATACGTAAGTACCACAATTTTTTGAACCATTTTTATATTTCCTGGGATATTTAAGGTGTACCCAAGTTGAGGTCCTTGTAAGCAGTGCAGCCCTAAGTTTTGGGGTGGCTCTGTCTTATTGATTTTCAGTTTTCCCAAGGTATATTCCCTTGACTAGAAGTGCCCTTGGCTCTGTAGCTCTGTTCTTTACTTGTTTTAGGGAACACAATGCACTCCTCCAGAGAGGCAGTTGGCAATTTACATCCCGCCCATCAGCATAACAAGGCTCCCTGTTCTCCAGGGCCTGTCTTGCCTTTCCGGTTTTTACACATTTTGTGGATGTCCCTTTTGACCGGTGGGAAGTGATACTTCTTTGTAGTGCAAATTTGCATTGCCCGCTTGCTTGCTTGGCCAAAAAGGGCGTATGCTTTTTCTCCTGAATATATTCAGGAGAAAACGCATACGCCCTTTTTGGCCAAGTGCATCATTGTCGAAGTTGTGCCCCTCTTCCTGTGCTTTAAAGGCGATTCCAACGTACCTCTTGAAATCTGTTTCTTGCTATTCTGCCTCGCTTTCAAGTCTGCCTCGTTGCCTTCCCTCAACAGATTTTTGGACGATAGTTGTCCTTTATTACTCGGCCAGTTTGTGAATTGCTGTGCCCCTGAGCTCCATTTTTCAACTCGTTTTAGGTGAGTTGACCGCAAGTCCAAAATTTTGGTTCAGGACCTATACTGGTTCCCGGTGGGGGGCTGAGTCTTTGGTTAATTCTTTTTCCTGCCGGGAAATTACAGTGATATGTTCCCGTCCAAATGCCTAACAGCTACTCTCTCATTGGTTCTCCCTCTTCCCTTTCATCCTCTGCCAAATTGGCAACCTGTGCGAACCAGGAGGTTAAAGGGGCTGTCTCTCCAATTTGGGAGGTTGATAGTAAAGCAGAAGGAAAGTCAAACCGGAGCACCAGGAGAGGGACTATTCGTTGAGTTTTAGAAACCTTTCGTATTCACAGTGTGTCCGTTCTCTAGGTTTCCCGTACATGTTATAACTGTAGTAATATTCCCTTCAACCTGGAGAGTTGGGACCCATGGAATGTGTGCCATGCATTATTGCTTTAAAGGGTCTGCATTTGTTCACCCAATCTCACCAATCCTCTCATTCCCAAGTGTCCAGCCTTATGCCACATCCAGCTGTCGTTGTAGATAGGGTCATTCCAGGTTTCATCAGAGACCCTGAAGGAATTGTAAAGAATTTCCAAGTTTTTTTGTTTTTTTTTTGAAATTCCTTTTTATAGTGGGTTTGAGCTGATTCTCGCTGCCATGTTTATGCCAGTCTAGACACACTTGATTCCCTTACGGAGACATATCAATACATAGGTTTTAAGATTCTTACTAGTCAGATATATTCCTCTGCGGGAAATATGGGGTTTTGAGTCCCTTTCACTGAGGAAGGTGTAGGTCTTGTCTATTCCATAGTTGGTTTTTGGAATGGTACCTGTGCTTATATCAAACTCTGGTTTTATGCATCACCCCACCTCTCCTTCCCCCTTAAGCAGGCATAAGAGTGTTTTCTAAATGTGAGACACTGTTCTCTTTCCTAACTCACTTCAAGTGTAGCCATGTTTACAGGATCTTCATAAGTGATATCTTATGATAAGTTTCTTTTTCTGTGTGACTTATTTCACTTAGAATCATCGTACCTGAATCCACCCATTTTGCTGCTACTGGTCTTATGACATTGATTTCATGGCTGAGGGATATTCCATCGTACGTAAGTACCACAATTTTTTGAACCATTTTTATATTTCCTGGGATATTTAAGGTGTACCCAAGTTGAGGTCCTTGTAAGCAGTGCAGCCCTAAATTTTGGGGTGGCTCTGTCTTATTGATCTTCAGTTTTCCCAAGGTTTATTCCCTAGACTGGAAGTGCCCTTGCCTCTGTAGCTCTGTTCTTTACTTGTTTTAGGGAACACAATGTACTCCTCCAGAGAGGCAGTTGGCAATTTACATCCCGCCCATCAGCATAACAAGGCTCCCTGTTCTCCAGGGCCTGTCTTGCCTTTCTGGTTTTTACACATTTTGTGGATGTCCCTTTTGACCGGTAGGAAGTGATACTTCTTTGTAGTGCAGATTTGCATTGCCTGCTTGCTTGCTTGGCCAAAAAGGGCGTATGCGTTTTCTCCTGAATATATTCAGGAGAAAATGCATACGCCCTTTTTGGCCAAGTGCATCATTGTCGAAGTTGTGCCTCTCTTCCTGTGCTTTAAAGGGGATTCCAACGTACCTCTTGAAATCTGTTTCCTGCTATTCTGCCTCGCTTTCAAGTCCGCCTCGTTGCCTTCCCTCAACAGATTTTTGGACAATAGTTGTCCTGTATTACTGGGCCAGTTTGTGAATTGCTGTGCCCCTGAGCTCCATTTTTCAACTCGTTTTAGGTGAGCTGACCGCAAGTCCAAAATTTTGGTTCAGGACCTATACTGGTTCCCGGTGGGGGCCTGATACTTTTGTTAATTCTTCTTCCTGCCGGGAAATTACAGTGATATGTGCCTGTCCAAATGCCTAACAGCTACTCTCTCATTGGTTCTCCCTCTTCCCTTTCATCCTCTGCCAAATTGTCAACCTGTGCGAACCAGGAGGTTAAAGGGGCTGTCTCTCCAAGGTGGGAGCTTGATAGTAAAGCAGATGGAAAGTCAAACCGGAGCACCAGGGGAGGGACTATTCGTTGAGTTTTAGAAACCTTTCGTATTCACAGTGTGTCCGTTCTCTAGGTTTCCCGTACATGTTATAACTGTAGTAATATTCCCTTCAACCTGGAGAGTTGGGACCCATGGAATGTGTGCCATACATTATTGCTTTAAATGGTCTGCATTTGTTCACCCAATCTCACCAATCCTCTCAGTCCCAAGTGTCCAGCCTTATGCCACATCCAGCTGTCATTGTAGATAGGGTCATTCCAGGTTTCATCAGAGACCCTGAAGGAATTGTAAAGAATTTACCAGTTTTTTTGTTTTGTTTTTGAAATTTCTTTTTATAGTGGGTTTGAGCTGATTCTCGCTGTCATGTTTATGCCAGTCTAGACACACTTGATTCCCTTACGGAGACATATCAATACATAGGTTTTAAGATTCTTACTAGTCAGATATATTCCTCTGCGGCAAATATGGGGTTTTGAGTCCCTTTCACTGAGGAAGGTGTAGGTCTTGTCTATTCCATAGTTGGTTTTTGGAATGGTACCTGTGCTTATATCAAACTCTGGTTTTATGCATCACCCAACCTCTCCTTCCCCCTTAAGCAGGCATAAGAGTGTTTTCTAAATGTGAGACACTGTTCTCTTTCCTAACTCAGTTCAAGTGTAGCCATGTTTACAGCATCTTCATAAGTGATATCTTATGATAAGTTTCTTTTTCTCTGTGACTTATTTCACTTAGAATCATCGTACCTGAATCCACCCATTTTGCTGCTCCTGGTCTTATGACATTGATTTCATGGCTGAGGGATATTCCATCGTACGTAAGTACCACAATTTTTTGAACCATTTTTATATTTCCTGGGATATTTAAGGTGTACCCAAGTTGAGGTCATTGTAAGCAGTGCAGCCCTAAATATTGGGGTTGCTCTGTCTTATTGATATTCAGTTTTCCCAAGGTATATTCCCTAGACTGGAAGTGCCCTTGGCTCTGTAGCTCTGTTCTTTACTTGTTTTAGGGAACACAATGTACTCCTCCAGAGAGGCAGTTGGCAATTTACATCCCGCCCATCAGCATAAGAAGGCTCCCTGTTCTCCAGGGCCTGTCTTGCCTTTCTGGTTTTTACACATTTTGTGGATGTCCCTTTTGACCGGTGGGAAGTGATACTTCTTTGTAGTGCAGATTTGCATTGCCCGCTTGCTTGCTTGGCCAAAAAGGGCGTATGCGTTTTCTCCTGAATATATTCAGGAGAAAACGCATACGCCCTTTTTGGCCAAGTGCATCATTGTCGAAGTTGTGCCCCTCTTCCTGTGCTTTAAAGGCGATTCCAACGTACCTCTTGAAATCTGTTTCCTGCTATTCTGCCTCGCTTTCAAGTCCGCCTCGTTGCCTTCCCTCAACAGATTATTGGACGATAGTTGTCCTTTATTACTCGGCCAGTTTGTGAATTGCTGTGCCCCTGAGCTCCATTTTTCAACTCGTTTTAGGTGAGCTCACCGCAAGTCCAAAATTTTGGTTCAGGACCTATGCTGGTTCCCGGTGGGGGGCTGAGACTTTGGTTAATTCTTCTTCCTGCCGGGAAATTACAGTGATATGTGCCCGTCCAAATGCCTAACAGCTACTCTCTCATTGGTTCTCCCTCTTCCCTTTCATCCTCTGCCAAATTGGCAACCTGTGCGAACCAGGAGGTTAAAGGGGCTGTCTCTCCAAGTTGGGAGGTTGATAGTAAAGCAGATGGAAAGTCAAACCGGAGCACCAGGAGAGGGACTATTCGTTGAGTTTTAGAAACCTTTCGTATTCACAGTGTGTCCGTTCTCTAGGATTCCCGTACATGTTATATCTGTAGTAATATTCCCTTCAACCTGGAGAGTTGGGACCCATGGAATGTGTGCCATGCATTATTGCTTTAAAGGGTCTGCATTTGCTCACGCAATCTCACCAATCCTCTCAGTCCCAAGTGTCCAGCCTTATGCCACATCCAGCTGTCGTTGTAGATAGGGTCATTCCAGGTTTCATCAGAGACCCTGAAGGAATTGTAAAGAATTTCCCACTTTTTTTTTTTTTTATTATTGAAATTCCTTTTAATAGTGGCTTTGAGCTGATTCTCGCTGCCATATTTATGCCAGTCTAGACACACTTGATTCCCTTACGGAGACATATCAATACATAGGTTTTAAGATTCTTACTAGTCAGATATATTCCTCTGTGGGAAATATGGGGTTTTGAGTCCCTTTCACTGAGGAAGGTGTAGGTCTTGTCTATTCCATAGTTGGTTTTTGGAATGGTACCTGTGCTTATATCAAACTCTGGTTTTATGCATCACCCCACCTCTCCTTCCCCCTTAAGCAGGCATAAGAGTGTTTTCTAAATGTGAGCCACTGTTCTCTTTCCTAACTCAGTTCAAGTATAGCCATGTTTACAGGATCTTCATAAGTGATATCTTATGATAAGTTTCTTTTTCTGTGTGACTTATTTCACTTAGAATCATCGTTCCTGAATCCACCCATTTTGCTGCTACTGGTCTTATGACATTGATTTCATGGCTGAGGGATATTCCACCGTACGTAAGTTCTACAATTTTTTGAACCATTTTTATATTTGCTGGGATATTTAAGGTGTACCCAAGTTGAGGTCCTTGTAAGCAGTGCAGCCCTAAATTTTGGGGTGGCTCTGTCTTATTGATTTTCAGTTTTCACAAGGTATATTCCCTAGACTGGAAGTACCCTTGGCTCTGTAGCTCTGTTGTTTACTTGTTTTAGGGAACACAATGCACTCCTCCAGAGAGGCAGTTGGCAATTTACATCCCGCCCATCAGCATAACAAGGCTCCCTGTTCTCCAGGGCCTGTCTTGCCTTTCCGGTTTTTACACATTTTGTGGATGTCCCTTTTGACCGGTGGGAAGTGATACTTCTTTGTAGTGCAGATTTGCATTGCCCGCTTGCTTGCTTGGCCAAAAAGGGCGTATGCGTTTTCTCCTGAATATATTCAGGAGAAAACGCATACGCCCTTTTTGGCCAAGTGCATCATTGTCGAAGTTGTGCCTCTCTTCCTGTGCTTTAAAGGTGATTCCAACGTACCTCTTGAAATCTGTTTCCTGCTATTCTGCCTCGCTTTCAAGTCCGCCTCGTTGCCTTCCCTCAACAGATTTTTGGACGATAGTTGTCCTTTATTACTCGGCCAGTTTGTGAATTGCTGTACCCCTGAGCTCCATTTTTCAACTCGTTTTTGGTGAGCTGACCGCAAGTCCAAAATTTTGGTTCAGGACCTATGCTGGTTTCCGGTGGGCGGCTGAGACTTTGGGTAATTCTTCTTCCTGCCGGGAAATTACAGTGATATGTGCCCGTCCAAATGCCTAACAGCTACTCTCTCATTGGTTCTCCCTCTTCCCTTTCATCCTCTGCCAAATTGGCAACCTGTGCGAACCAGGAGGTTAAAGGGTCTGTCTCTCCAAGTTGGGAGGTTGATAGTAAAGCAGGTGGAAAGTCAAACCGGAGCACCAGGAGAGGGACTTTTCGTTGAGTTTTAGAAACCTTTCGTATTCACAGTGTGTACGTTCTCTAGGTTTCCCGTACATGTTATAACTGTACTAATATTCCCTTCAACCTGGAGAGTTGGGACCCATGGAATGGGTGCAATGCATTATTGCTTTAAAGGGTCTGCATTTGCTCACCCAATCTCTCCAATCCTCTCAGTCCCAAGTGTCCAGCCTTATGTCACATCCAGCTGTCGTTGTAGATAGGGTCATTCCGGGTTTCATCAGAGATTCTGAAAGAATTGTAAAGAATTTCCCAGTTTTTTTGTTTTGTTTTTGAAATTCCATTTTATACTGGGTTTGAGCTGATTCTCACTGCCATGTTTATGCCAGTCTAGACACACTTGATTCCCTTACGTAGACATATCAATACATAGGTTTTAAGATTCTTACTAGTCAGATATATTCCTCTGCGGGAAATATGGGGTTTTGAGTCCCTTTCACTGAGGAAGGTGTAGGTCTTGTCTAATCCATAGTTGGTTTTTGGAATGGTACCTGTGCTTATATCAAACTCTGGTTTTATGCATCACCCCACCTCTCCTTCCCCCTTAAGCAGGCATAAGAGTGTTTTCTAAATGTGAGACACTATTCTCTTTCCTAACTCAGTTCAAGTGTAGCCATGTTTACAGGATCTTCATAAGTGATATCTTATGATAAGTTTCTTTTTCTGTGTGACTTATTTCACTTAGAATCATCGTACCTGAATCCACCCATTTTGCTGCTACTGGTCTTATGACATTTATTTCACCGCTGAGGGATATTCCATCGTACGTAAGTACCACAATTTTTTGAACCATTTTTATATTTCCTGGGATATTTAAGGTGTACCCAAGTTGAGGTCCTTGTAAGCAGTGCAGCCCTAAATTTTGGGGCGGCTCTGTCTTATTGATTTTCAGTTTTCCCAAGGTATATTCCCTAGACTTGAAATGCCCATGCTCTGTAGCTCTGTTCTTTACTTGTTTTAGGGACCACAATGTACTCCTCCAGAGAGGCAGTTGGCAATTTACATCCCGCCCATCAGCATAACAAGGCTCCCTGTTCTCCAGGGCCTGTCTTGCCTTTCTGGTTTTTACATATTTTGTGAATGTCCCTTTTGACCGGTGGGAAGTGATACTTCTTTGTAGTGCAGATTTGCATTGCCCGCTTGCTTGCTTGGCCAAAAAGGGCGTATGCGTTTTCTCCTGAATATATTCAGGAGAAAATGCATACGCCCTTTTTGGCCAAGTGCATCATTGTCGAAGTTGTGCCCCTCTTCCTGTGCTTTAAAGGCGATTCCAACGTACCTCTTGAAATCTGTTTCCTACTATTCTGCCTCGCTTTCAAGTCCGCCTCGTTGCCTTCCCTCATCAGATTTTTGGACGATTGTTGTCCTTTATTACTCGGCCAGTTTGTGAATTACTGTGCCCCTGAGCTCCATTTTTCAACTCGTTTTTGGTGAGCTGACCGCAAGTCCAAAATTTTGGTTCAGGACCTATGCTGGTTCCCGGTGGGTGGCTGAGACGTTGGTTAATTCTTCTTCCTGCCGGGAAATTACAGTGATATGTGCCCGTTCAAATGCCTAACAGCTACTCTCTCATTGGTTCTCCCTCTTCCCTTTCATCCTCTGCCAAATTGGCAACCTGTGCAAACCAGGAGGTTAAAGGGGCTGTCTCTCCAAGTTGGGAGGTTGATAGTAAAGCAGCTGGAAAGTCAAACTGGAGCACCAGGAGAGGGACTATTCGTTGAGTTTTAGAAACCTTTCATATTCACAGTGTGTCCGTTCTCTAGGTTTCCCGTACATGTTATAGCTGTAGTAATATTCCCTTCAACCTGGAGAGTTGGGACGAATGGAATGGGTGCCATGCATTATTGCTTTAAGGGTCTGCATTTGCTCACCCAATCTCACCAATCCTCTCAGTCCCAAGTGTCCAGCCTTATGCAACATCCAGCTGTCGTTGTAGAGAGGGTCATTCCAGGTTTCATCAGAGACCCTGAAGGAATTGTAAAGAATTTCCAGGTTTTTTTGTTTTGTTTTTAAAATTCCTTTTTATAGTGGGTTTGAGCTGATTCTCGCTGCCATGTTTATGCCAGTCTAGACACACTTGATTCCCTTACGGATACATATCAATACATAGGTTTTAAGATTCTTACTAGTCAGATATATTCCTCTGCGGGAAATATGGGGTTTTGAGTCCCTTTCACTGAGGAAGGTGTAGGTCTTGTCTATTCCATAGTTGGTTTTTGGAACGGTACCTGTGCTTATATCAAACTCTGGTTTTATGCATCACCCCACCTCTCCTTCCCCCTTAAGCAGGCATAAGAGTGTTTTCTAAATGTGAGACACTGTTCTCTTTCCTAACTCAGTTCAAGTGTAGCCATGTTTACAGGATCTTCATAAGTGATATATTATGATAAGTTTCTTTTTCTGTGTGACTTATTTCACTTAGAATCATCGTACCTGAATCCACCCATTTTGCTGCTACTGGTCTTATGACATTGAGTTCATGGCTGAGGGATATTCCATCGTAGGTAAGTACCACAATTTTTTGAACCATTTTTATATTTCCTGGGATATTTAAGGTGTACCCAAGTTGAGGTCCTTGTAAGCAGTGCAGCCCTAAATTTTTGGGTGGCACTGTCTTATTGATTTTCAGTTTTCCCAAGGTATATTCCCTAGACTGGAAGTGCCCTTGGCTCTGTAGCTCTGTTCTTTACTTGTTTTAGGGAACACAATGCACTCCTCCAGAGAGGCAGTTGGCAATTTACATCCCGCCCATCAGCATAGCAAGGTTCCCTGTTCTCCAGGGCCTGTCTTGCCTTTCTGGTTTTTACACATTTTGTGGATGTCCCTTTTGACCGGTGGGAAGTGATACTTCTTTGTAGTGCAGATTTGCATTGCCCGCTTGCTTGCTTGGCCAAAAAGGGCGTATGCGTTTTCTCCTGAATATATTCCGGAGAAAACGCATACGCCCTTTTTGGCCAAGTGCATCATTGTCGAAGTTGTGCCCATCTTCCTCTGCTTTAAAGGCGATTCCAACGTACCTCTTGAAATCTGTTTCCTGCTATTCTGCCTCGCTTTCAAGTCCGCCTCGTTGCCTTCCCTCAACAGATTTTTGGACGATAGTTGTCCTTTAGTACTCGGCCAGTTTGTGAATTGCTGTGCCCCTGAGCTCCATTTTTCAACTCGTTTTTGGTGAGCTGACCGCAAGTCCAAAATTTTGTTTCAGGACCTATACTGGTTCGCGGTGGGTGGCTGAGACTTTGGTTAATTCTTCTTCCTGCCGGGAAATTACAGTGATATGTGCCCGTTCAAATGCCTAACGGCTACTCTCTCATTGGTTCTCCCTCTTCCCTTTCATCCTCTGCCAAATTGGAAACTTGTGCGAACCAGGAGGTTAAAGGGGCTGTCTCTCCAAGTTGGGAGGTTGATAGTAAAGCAGATGGAAAGTGAAACCGGAGCACCAGGAGAGGGACTATTCGTTGAGTTTTAGAAACTTTTCGTATTCACAGTGTGTCCGTTCTCTAGGTTTCCCGTACATGTTATAGCTGTAGTAATATTCCCTACAACCTGGAGAGTTGGGGCCCATGGAATGGGTGCCAGGTATTTGTGCTTTAAAGGGTCTGCATTTGCTCACCCATTTTATCTAATCCTCTCAGTCCCAAGTGTCCAGCCTTATGCCACATCCAGCTGTCGTTGTAGATAGGGTCTTTCCAGGTTTCATCAGAGACCCTGAAGGAATTGTAAAGAATTTCCAAGTTTTTTTGGTTTGTTTTTGAAATTCCTTTTTATAGTGGGTTTGAGCTGATTCTCCCTTCGATGTTTATGCCAGCCTAGACACACTTGATTCCCTTATGGATACATATCAATACATAGGTTTTAAGATTCTTACTAGTCAGATATATTCCTCTGCGGGAAATATGGGGTTTTGAGTCCCTTTCACTGAGGAAGGTGTAGGTCTTGTCTATTCCATAGTTGGTTTTTGGAACGGTACCTCTGCTTATATCAAACTCTGGTTTTATGCATCACCCCAACTCTGCTTCCCCCTTAAACAGGCATAAGAGTGTTTTCTAAATGTGAGACACTGTTCTCTTTCCTAACTCAGTTCAAGTGTAGCCATGTTTACAGGATATTCATGAGTGATATCTTATGATAAGTTTCTTTATCTGTGTGACTAATTTCACTTAGAATCATCGTACCTGAATCCACTCATTTTGCTACTATTGGTCTTATGACATTGATTTAATGGCTGAGGGATATACCATCTTAGGTAAGTACCACAATTTTTTGAACCTTTTTTATATTTCCTGGGATATTTATGTTGTACCCAAGTTGAGGTTTCTCTAAGCAGTGCAGCCCTAAATTTTGGGTTGGCTGTGTCTTTTTGAGTTTCAGTTTTACCAATGTATATTCCCTAGACTGGAAGTGCCCTTGGCTCTGTAGCTCTGTTGTTTACTTCTTTTAGGGAACAAAATGCACTCCTCCAGAGAGGCAGTTGGCATTTTACATCCCGCCCATCAGCCTAACAAGGCTCCCTGTTCTCCAGGGCTTGTCTTGCCTTTCTGGTTTTTACACATTTTGTGGATATCCCTTTTGACCGGTGGAAGTGACACTTCTTTGTAGTGCAGATTTGCATTGCCCGCTTGCTTGCTTGGCCAAAAAGGGCGTATGCGTTTTCTCCTGAATATATTCAGGAGAAAATGCATACGCCCTTTTTGGCCAAGTGCATCATTGTCGAAGTTGTGCCCCTCTTCCTGTGCTTTAAAGGTGATTCCAACGTACTTCTTGAAATCTGTTTGCTGCTATTCTGCCTCACTTTCAAGTCCGCCTCGTTGCCTTCCCTCAACAGATTTTTGGACGAGAGTTGTCCTTTATTACTCTGCCAGTTTGTGAATTGCTGTGACCCTGAGCTCCATTTTTCAAGTCGTTTTTTGTGAGCTGACCGCAAGTCCAAAATTTTGGTTCAGGACCTATACAGGTTCCCAGTGGGTGGCTAATACTTTGGTTAATTCTTCTTCCTGCCGGGAAATTACAGTGATATGTGCCCGTCCAAATGCCTAACAGCTACTCTCTCATTGGTTCTCCCACTTCCCCTTCATCCTCTGCCAATTTGGCAACCTGTGCGAACCAGGAAGTTAAAGGCGCTGTCTCTCCAAGTTGGGAGATTGATAGTAAAGCAGTTGGAAAGTCAAAGCAGAGCACCAAGCGAGGGAATATTCGTTGAGATTTAGAAACCTTTCGTATTCACAGTGTGTCAATTCTCTAGTTTTCCTGTACATGTTATAGCTGTAGAAATATTCCCTTCAACCTGGAGAGTTGGGACCCATGGAATCGGTGCCATGCATTATTGCTTTAAAGGGTTTGCATTTGCTCGCCCAATCACACCAATTCTCGCAGTCCCAAGTGTCCAGCATTATGACACATCCAGCTGTCATTGTAGATAGGGTCATTCCAGGTTTCATCAGAGACCCTGAAGGAATTGTAAAGAATTTCCCATTTTTTTGTTTTGTTTTTGAAATTCCTTTTTATAGTGGGTTTGAGCTGATTCTCGCTGCCATGTTTATGCCAATCTAGACACACTTGATTCCCTTACGGAGACATATCAATACATAGGTTTTAAGATTCTTACTAGTCCGATATATTCCTCTGCGGGAAATATGTGGTTTTGAGTCCCTTTCACTGAGGAAGGTGTAGGTCTTGTCTATTCCATAGTTGGTTTTTGGAACGGAACCTGTGCTTATATCAAACTCTGGTTTTATGCATCACCGGACCTCTCCTTCCCCCATAAGCAGGCATAAGTGTGTTTTCTAAATGTTGGACTCTGTTCCCTTTCCTAACTCAGTTCAAGTGTAGCCATGTTTACAGGATCTTCATGAGTGATATCTTATGATAAGTTTCTTTTTCTGTGCGACTTATTTCACTTAGAATCATCGTACCTGAATCCACTCGTTTTGCTGCTACTGGTCTTATGACATTGATTTCATGGCTGAGGGATATTCCATCGTACGTAAGTACCACAATTTTTTGAACCATTTTTATATTTCCTGGGATATTTAAGGTGTACCCAAGTTGAGGTCCTTGTAAGCAGTGCAGCCCTAAATTTTGGGGTGGCTCTGTCTTATTGATTTTCAGTTTTCCCAAAGTATATTCCCTAGACTGGAAGTGACCTTTGCTCTGTAGCTCTGTGGTTTACTTGTTCTAGGGAACACAATGCCTTCCTCCAGAGAGGCAGTTGGCAATTTACATCCCGCCCATCAGCATATCAAGGCTCCCTGTTCTACAGGGCCTCTCTTGCCTTTCTGGTTTTTACACACTTTCTGGAAGTCCCTTTTGACTGGTGGGAAGTGATACTTCTTTGTAGTGCAGATTTGCATTGCCCGCTTGCTTGCTTGGCCAAAAAAGGCATATGCGTTTTCTCCTGAATATATTCAGAGGAAAACACATACGCATTTTTTGGCCAAGTGCATCATTTTCGAAGTTGTGCCTCTCTTTCTCTGCTTTATAGGCGATTCCAACGTACCTCTTGACATCTGTTTCCTGCTATTCTGCCTCGCTTTCAAGTCCGCCTCGATGCCTAGCCTTCACAGATTTTTGGACGATAGTTGTCCTTTATTACTCTGCCAGTTTGTGAATTGCTGTGCCCCTGAGCTCCATTTTTCAACTCGTTTTTGGTGAGCTGACCGCAAGTCCAAAATTTTGGTTCAGGACCTATGCTGGTTCCCGGTGGGGGGCAGAGACATTGGTTACTTCTTCTTCCTGCCGGGAAGTTAGAGGGATATGTGCCCGTCCAAATGCCTTATAGCTACTCTCTCATTGGTTCTCCCTCTTCCCTTTCATCCACTGCCAAATTGGAAACCTGTGCGAACCAGGAGGTTAAAGGGGCTGTCTCTCCAAGTTGGGAGATTTATAGTAAAGCAGATGGAAAGTCAAACCAGAGCACCAGGAGAGGGAATATTCGTTGAGTTTTAGAAACCTTTAGTATTCACAGTGTGTCTGTTCTCTAGGTTTCGCATACATGTTATAGCTGTAGTAATATTCCCTTCAACCTGGAGAGTTGGGACCCATGGAATGGGTGCCAGGCATTTGTGCTTTAAAGGGTCTGCAATTTCTAACCCAATCTCACCAATTCTCTCAGTCCCAAGTGTCCAGCCTTATGCCACATCCAGGTGTCATTGTAGATAGGGCCATTCCAGGTTTCATCAGAGACCCTGAAGGAATTGTAAAGAATTTCCAAGTTTTTTTGTTTGTTTTTGGAATTCCTTTTTATAGTGGGTTTGAGCTGATTCTGGCTGACATGTTTATGCCAGTCTAGACACACTTGATTCCCTTATGGAGACATATCAATACATAGGTTTTAAGATTCTTACTAGTCAGATATATTCCTCTGCGGGAAATATGGGGTTTTGAGTCCCTTTCACTGAGGACGGTGTAGGTCTTGACTATTCCATAGTTGGTTTTTGGAACGGTACCTGTGCTTATATCAAACTCTGGTTTTATGCATCACCCCACCTCTCCTTCCCCCTTAAGCAGGCATAAGAGAGTTTTCTAAATGTGAGACTCTGTTCTCTTTCCTAACTCAGTTCAAGTTTAGCCATGTTTACAGGATCTTCATAAGTGATATCTTATGATAAGTTTCTTTTTCTCTGTGACTTATTTCACTTAGAATCATCGTACCTGAATCCACCCATTTTGCTGCTACTGGTCTTATGACATTGATTTCATGGCTGAGGGATATTCCATCGTACGTAAGTACCACAATTTTTTGAACCATTTTTATATTTCCTGGGATATTTAAGGTGTACCCAAGTTGAGGTCCTTGTAAGCAGTGCAGCCCTAAATTTTGGGGTGGCTCTGTCTTATTGATATTCAGTTTTCCCAAGGTATATTCCCTAGACTGGAAGTGCACTTGGCTCTGTAGCTCTGTTGTTTACTTGTTTTAGGGAACACAATGCACTCCTCCAGAGAGGCAGTTGGCAATTTACATCCCGCCCATCAGCATAACAAGGCTCCCTGTTCTCCAGGGCCTGTCCTGCCTTTCTGGTTTTTACACATTTTGTGGATGTCCCTTTTGACCGGTGGGAAGTGATACTTCTTTGTAGTGCAGATTTGCATTTCCCGCTTGCCTGCTTGGCCAAAAAGGGCGTATGCATTTTCTCCTGAATATATTCAGTAGAAAACGCATATGCCCTTTTTGGCCAAGTTCATCATTGTCGAAGTTGTGCCCCTCTTCCTGTGCTTTAAAGGCGATTCCAACGTACCTCTTGAAATCTGTTTCCTGCTATTCTGCCTCGCTTTCAAGTCCGCCTCGTTGCCTTCCCTCAACAGATTTTTGGAGGATAGTTGTCCTTTATTACTCGGCCAGTTTGTGAATTGCTGTGCCCCTGAGCTCCATTTTTCAACTCGTTTTTTGTGAGCTGACCGCATGTCCAAATTTTGTTTCACGACCTATGCTGGTTCCCGGTGGGTGGCTGAGACTTTGGTTAATTCTTCTTCCTGCCGGGAAATTAGAGTGATATGTGCCCGTCCAAATGCCTAACAGCTACTCTCTCATTGGTTCTCCCTCTTCCCTTTCATCCTCTGCCAAATTGGCAACCTGTGCGAACCAGGAGGTTAAAGGGGCTGTCTCTCCAAGTTCGGAGGTTGATAGTAAAGAAGATGGCAAGACAAACCGGAGCACCAGGAGAGGGACTATTCGTTGAGTTTTAGAAACCTTTCGTATTCACAGTGTGTCTGTTCTCTAGGTTTCCTGTACATGTTATAGCTGTAGTAATATTCCCTTCAAACTGGAGAGTTGGGACCCATGGAATGTGTGCCAGGCATTTGTGATTCAAAGGGTCTGAATTTTCTCACCCAATCTCACCAATCGTCTCAGACCCAAGTGTCCAGCCTTATGCCACATCCAGCTGTCGTTGTAGATAGGGTCATTCCAGGTTTCATCAGAGACCCTGAAGGAATTGTAAAGAATTTCCCAGTTTTCTTGTTTTGTTTGTGAAATTCCTTTTTATAGTGGGTTTGAGCTGATTCTCGCTGCCATGTTTATGCCAGTCTAGAGACACTTGATTCCCTTACGGAGACATATCAATACATAGGTTTTAAGATTCTTACTAGTCAGATATATTCCTCTGCGGGTAATATGGGGTTTTGAGTCCCTTTCACTGAGGAAGGTGTAGGTCTTGTCTATTCCATAGTTGGTTTTTGGAACGGTACCTGTGCTTATATTAAACTCTGGTTTTATGCATCACCTCACCTCTCCTTCCCCCTTAAGTAGGAATAAGAGTGTTTTCTAAATGTGAGACACTGTTCTCTTTCCTAACTCAGTTCAAGTGTAGCCATGTTTACAGGATCTTCATAAGTGATATCTTATGATAAGTTTCTTTTTCTGTGTGACTTATTTCACTTAGAATCATCGTACCTGAATCCACCCATTTTGCTGCTACTGGTCTTATGACATTGATTTCATGGCTGAGGGATATTCCATCGTACGTAAGTACCACAATTTTTTGAACCATTTTTATATTTCCTGGGATATTTAAGGTGTACGCAATTTGAGGTCCTTGTAAGCAGTGCAGCCCTAAATTTTGGGGTGGCTCTGTCTTATTGATTTTCAGTTTTCCCAAGGTATATTCCCTAGACTGGAAGTGCCCTTGGCTCTGTAGCTCTGTTGTTTACTTGTTTTAGGGAACACAATGCACTCCTCCAGAGAGGCAGTTGGCAATTTACATCCCGCCCATCAGCATAACAAGGCTCCCTGTTCTCCAGGGCCTGTCTTGCCTTTCTGGTCTTTACACATTTTGTTGATGTCCCTTTTGACCGGTGGGACGTGATAGTTCTTTGTAGTGCAGATTTGCATTGCCCGCTTGCTTGCTTGGCCAAAAAGGGCGTATGCGTTTTCTCTTGAATATATTCAGGAGAAAACGCATACGCCCTTTTTGGCCAAGTGCATCATGGTCGAAGTTGTGCCCCTCTTCCTGTGCTTTAAAGGCGATTCCAACGTACCTCTTGAAATCTGTTTCCTGCTATTCTGCCTCGCTTTCAAGTCCGCCTCGTTGCCTTCCCTCAACACATTTTTGGACGATAGTTGTCCTTTATTACTCGGCCAGTTTGTGAATTGCTGTGCCCCTTAGCTCCATTTTTCAACTCGTTTTTTGTGAGCTGACCGCATGTCCAAAATTTTGGTTCAGGACCTATGCTGGTTCCCGGTGGGTGGCTGAGACTTTGGTTAATTCTTCTTCCTGCCGGGAAATTAAAGTGATATGAGACCGTCCAAATGCCTAACAGCAACTCTCTCATTGGTTCTCCCTCTTCCCTTTCATCCTCTGCCAAATTGGAAACCTGTGTGAACCAGTAGGTTAAAGGGGCTGTCTCTCCAAGTTGGGAGGTTGATAGTAAAGCAGATGGAAAGTCAAACAGGAGCACCAGGAGAGGGACAATTCGTTGAGTTTTAGAAACCTTTCGTATTCACAGTGTGTCCTTTTTCTAGGTTTCCCGTACATGTTATAGCTGTAGTAATATTCCCTTCAACCTGGAGAGTTGGGACCCATGGAATGGGTGCCAGGCATTTGTGCTTTAAAGGGTCTGCATTTGCTCACCAAATCTCACCAATCCTCTCAGCCCCAAGTGTCCAGCCTTATGCCTCATCCAGCTGTCATTGTACATAGGGTCATTCCAGGTTTCATCAGTGACCCTGAAGTAATTGTAAAGAATTTCCCAGTTTTCTTGTTTTGTTTGTGAAATTCCTTTTTATAGTGGGTTTGAGCTGATTCTGGCTGCCATGTTTATGCCAGTCTAGAGACACTTGATTCCCTTACGGAGACATATCAATACATAGGTTTTAAGATTATTACTAGTCAGATATATTCCTCTGCGGGGAATATGGGGTTTTGAGTCCCTTTCACTGAGGAAGGTGTAGGTCTTGTCTATTCCATAGTTGGTTTTTGGAACGGTACCTGTGCTTATATCAAACTCTGGTTTTATGCATCACCTCACCTCTCCTTCCCCCTTAAGCAGGCATAAGAGTCTTTTCTAAATGTGAGACACTGTTCTCTTTCCTAACTCAGTTCAAGTGTAGCCATGTTTACAGGATCTTCATAAGTGATATCTTATGATAAGTTTCTTTTTCTGTGTGACTTATTTCACTTAGAATCATCGTACCTGAATCCACCCATTTTGCTGCTACTGGTCTTATGACATTGATTTCATGGCTGAGGGATATACCATCGTACGTAAGTACCACAATTTTTTGAACCATTTTTATATTTCCTGGGATATTTAAGGTGTACCCAAGTTGAGGTCCTTGTAAGCAGTGCAGCCCTAAATTTTGGGGTGACTCTGTCTTATTGATTTTCAGTTTTCCCAAGGTATATTCCCTAGACTGGAAGTGCCCTTGGCTCTGTAGCTCTGTTGTTTACTTGTTTTAGGGAACACAATGCACTCCTCCAGAGACGCAGTTGGCAATTTACATCCCGCCCATCAGCATAACAAGGCTCCCTGTTCTCCAGGGCCTGTCTTGCCTTTCTGGTTTTTACACATTTTGTGGATGTCCCTTTTGACCGGTGGGAAGTGATACTTCTTTGTAGTGCAGATTTGCATTCTCCGGTGCTTGCTTGGCCAAAAAGGGCGTATGCGTTTTCTCCTGAATATATTCAGGAGAAAACGCATACGCCCATTTTGGCCAAGTGCATCATTGTCGAAGTTGTGCCCCTCTTCCTGTGCTTTAAAGGCGATTCCAACGTACCTCTTGAAATCTGTTTCTTGCTTTTCTGCCTCGCTTTCAAATCCGCCTCGTTGCCTTCCCTCAACAGATTTTTGGACGATAGTTGTCCTTTATTACTCGGCCAGTTTGTGAATTGTTGTGCCCCTGAGCTCCATTTTTCAACTCGTTTTTGGTGAGCTGACCGCATGTCCAGAATTTTGGTTCAGGACCTATGCTGGTTCCCGGTGGGTGGCTGAGACTTGTTTAATTCTTCTTCCTGCCGGGAAATTAAAGTGATATGTGACCGTCCAAAGGCCTAACATCTACTCTCTCATTGGTGCTCCCGCTTCCCTTTCATCCTCTGCCAAATTGGCAACCTGTGCGAACCAGGAGGTTAAAGGGGCTGTCTCTCCAAGTTGGGCGGTTGATAGTAAAGCAGATGGAAAGCCAAACCGGAGCACCAGGAGAGGGTCTATTCATTGAGTTTTAGAAACCTTTCGTATTCACAGTGTGTCTGTTCTCTAGGTTTCCTGTACATGTTATAGCTGTAGTAATATTCCCTTCAAACTGGAGAGTTGGGACCCATGGAATGTGTGCCAGGCATTTCTGATTCAAAGGGTCTGAATTTTCTCACCCAATCTCACCAATCGTCTCAGACCCAAGTGTCCAACCTTATGCCACATCCAGCTGTCGTTGTAGATAGGGTCATTCCAGGTTTCATCAGAGACCCTGAAGGAATTGTAAAGAATTTCCTAGATTTCTTGTTTTGTTTGTGAAATTCCTTTTTATAGTGGGTTTGAGCTGATTCTCGCTGCCATGTTTATGCCAGTCTAGAGACACTTGATTCCCTTACGGAGACATATCAATACATAGGTTTTAAGATTATTACTAGTCAGATATATTCCTCTGCGGGTAATATGGGGTTTTGAGTCCCTTTCACTGAGGAAGGTGTAGGTCTTGTCTATTCCATAGTTGGTTTTTGGAACGGTACCTGTGCTTATATCAAACTCTGGTTTTATGCATCACCTCACCTCTCCTTCCCCCTTAAGCAGGCATAAGAGTGTTTTCTAAATGTGAGACACTGTTCTCTTTCCTAACTCAGTTCAAGTGTAGCCATGTTTACAGGATCTTCATAAGTGATATCTTATGATAAGTTTCTTTTTCTGTGTGACTTATTTCACTTAGAATCATCGTACCTGAATCCACCCATTTTGCTGCTACTGGTCTTATGACATTGATTTCATGGCTGAGGGATATTCCATCGTACGTAAGTACCACAATTTTTTGAACCATTTTTATATTTCCTGGGATATTTAAGGTGTACCCAAGTTGAGGTCCTTGTAAGCAGTGCAGCCCTAAATTTTGGGGTGACTCTGTCTTATTGATTTTCAGTTTTCCCAAGGTATATTCCCTAGACTGGAAGTGCCCTTGGCTCTGAGGCTCTGTTCTTTACTTGTTTTAGGGAACACAATGTACTCCTCCAGAGAGGCAGTTGTCAATTTACATCCCGCCCATCAGCATAACAAGGCTCCCTGTTCTTCAGGGCCTGTCTTGCCTTTCTGGTTTTTACACATTTTGTGGATGTCCCTTTTGACCGGTGGGAAGTGATTCTTCTTTGTAGTGCAGATTTGCATTGCCCGCTTGCTTGCTTGGCCAAAAAGGGCGTATGCGTTTTCTCCTGAATATATTCAGGAGAAAACGCATACGCCCTTTTTGGCCAAGTGCATCATTGTCGAAGTTGTGCCCCTCTTCCTGTGCTTTAAAGGCGATTCCAACGTACCTCTTGAAATCTGTTTCCTGCTATTCTGCCTCGCTTTCAACTCCGCCTCGTTGCCTTCCCTCAACAGATGTTTGGACGATAGTTGTCCTTTATTACTCGGCCAGTTTGTGCATTGCTGTGCCCCTGAGCTCCATTTTTCAACTCGTTTTTTGTGACCTGACCGCAAGTCCAAAATTTTGGTTCAGGTCCTATGCTGGTTCCCGGTGGGGGGCTGAGACTTTGGTTAATTCTTCTTCCTGCCGGGAAGTTAGAGTTATATGTGCCCGTCCAAATGCCTATCAGCTACTCTCTCATTGGTTCTCCCTCTTCCCTTTCATCCTCTGCCAAATTGGCAACCTGTGCGAACCAGGAGGTTAAAGGGGCTGTCTCTCCAAGTTGGGAGGTTGATAGTAAAGCAGATGGAAAGTCAAACCAGAGCACCAGGAGAGGGACTATTCGTTGAGTTTTAGAAACCTTTCATATTCACAGTGTGTCCATTCTCTCGGTTTCCCGTACATGTTATAGCTGTAGTAATATTCCCTTCAACCTGGAGAGTTGGGACCCATGGAATGGGTGCCAGGCATTTGTGCTTTAAAGGGTCTGCATTTGCTCACCCAATATCACCAATCCTGTCAGTCCCAAGTGTCCAGCATTATGCCACATCCAGCTGTCGTTGTAGATAGGGTCATTCCAGGTTTCATCAGAGACCCTGAAGGAATTGTAAAGAATTTCCCAGTTTTTTTGTTTTGTTTTTGAAATTCTTTTTTATAGTGGGTTTGAGCTGATTCTCGCTGCCATGGTTATGCCTGTCTAGACACACTTGATTCCCTTACGGAGACATATCAATACATAGGTTTTAAGATTCTTACTAGTCAGATATATTCCTCTGCGGGAAATATGGGGTTTTGAGTCCCTTTCACTGAGGAAGGTGTAGGTCTTGTCTATTCCATAGTTGGTTTTTGGAACGGTACCTGTGCTTATATCAAACTCTGGTTTTATGCATCACCCCACCTCTCCTTCCCCCTTAAGCAGGCATAAGAGTGTTTTCTAAATGAGAGACACTGTTCACTTTCCTAACTCAGTTCAAGTGTAGCCATGTTTACAGGATCTTCATAAGTGATATCTTATGATAAGTTTCTTTTTCTCTGTGACTTATTTCTCTTAGAATCATCGGACCCTAATCCACCCATTTTGCTGCTACTGGTCTCATGACATTGATTTCGAGGCTGAGGGATATCCCATCGTACGTAAGTACCACAATATTTTGAACCATTTTTATATTTCCTGGGATATTTAAGGTGTACCCAAGTTGAGGTCCTTGTAAGCAGTGCAGCCCTAAATTTTAGGGTGGCTCTGTCTTATTGATTTTCAGTTTTCCCAAGGTATATTCCCTAGACTGGAAGTGCCCTTGGCTCTGTAGCTCTGTTCTTTACTTGTTTTAGGGAACACAATGCACTCCTCCAGAGAGGCAGTTGGCAATTTACATCTCGCCCATCAGCATAACAAGGCTCCCTGTTCTCCAGGGCCTGTCTTGCCTTTCTGGTTTTTACACATTTTGTGGATGTCCCTTTTGACCGGTGGGAAGTGATACTTCTTTGTAGTGCAGATTTGCATTGCCCGATTGCTTGCATGGCCAAAAAGGGCGTATGCGTTTTCTCCTGAATATATTCAGGAGAAAACGCATACGCCCTTTTTGGCCAAGGGCATCATTGTCGAAGTTGTGCCCATCTTCCTCTGCTTTAAAGGCGATTCCAACGTACCTCTTGAAATCTGTTTCCTGCTATTCTGCCTCGCTTTCAAGTCCGCCTCGTTGCCTTCCCTCAACAGATTTTTGGATGATAGTTGTCCTTTATTACTCGGCCAGTTTGTGAATTGCTGTGCCCCTGAGCTCCATTTTTCAACTCGTTTTTGGTGAGCTCACCGCAAGTTCAAAATTTTGGTTCAGGACCTATGATGGTTCCCGGTGGGTGGCTGAGACTTTGGTTAATTCTTCTTCCTGCCAGGAAATTACAGTGATATGTGCCTGTCCAAATGCCTAACAGCTACTCTCTCATTGGTTCTCCCTCTTCCCTTTCATCCTCTGCCAAATTGACAACCTGTGCGAACCAGGAGGTTAAAGGGGCTGTCTCTCCAAGTTGGGAGGTTGATAGTAAAGCAGATGGAAAGTCAAACCGGAGCACCAGGAGAGGGACTATTCGTTGAGTTTTAGAAACCTTTCGTATTCACAGTGTGTCCGTTCTCTAGGTTTCCCGTACATGTTATAGCTGTAGTAATATTTCCTTCAACCTGGAGATATGGGACCCATGGATTGGGTGCCAGGCATTTGTGCTTTAAAGGGTCTGCATTTGCTCACCCAATCTCACCAATCCTCTCAGTCCCAAGTGTCCCTCCTTATGCCACATCCAGCTGTCGCTGTAGAGAGGGTCATTCCAGGTTTCATCAGAGACCCTGAAGGAATTGTAAAGGATTTCCCAGTTTTTTGTTTTGTTTTTGAAATTCCTTTTTATAGTGGGTTGGAGCTGATTCTCGCTGCCATGTTTATGCCAGTCTTGACACACTTGATTCCCTTACGGAGACATATCAATACATAGGTTTTAAGATTCTTACAAGTCACATATATTCCTCTGTGGGAAATATGGGATTTTAGTCCCTTTCACTGAGGAAGGTGTAGGTCTTGTCTATTCCATAGTTGATTTATGGAACGGTACCTGTGCTTATATCAAACTCTGGTTTTATGCATCACCTCACCTCTCCTTCCCCCTTAAGCAGGCATAAGAGTGTTTTCTAAATGTGAGACACTGTTCTCTTTCCTAACTCAGTTCAAGTGTAGCCATGTTTACAGGATCTTCATAAGTGATATCTTATGATAAGTTTCTTTTTCTGTGTGACTTATTTCACTTAGAATCATCGTACCTGAATCCACCCATTTTGCTGCTACTGGTCTTATGACATTGATTTCATGGCTGAGGGATATACCATCGTACGTAAGTACCACAATTTTTTGAACCATTTTTATATTTCCTGGGATATTTAAGGTGTACCCAAGTTGAGGTCCTTGTAAGCAGTGCAGCCCTAAATTTTGGGGTGACTCTGTCTTATTGATTTTCAGTTTTCCCAAGGTATATTCCCTAGACTGGAAGTGCCCTTGGCTCTGTAGCTCTGTTGTTTACTTGTTTTAGGGAACACAATGCACTCCTCCAGAGACTCAGTTGGCAATTTACATCCCGCCCATCAGCTTACCAAGGCTCCCTGTTCTCCAGGGCCTGTCTTGCCTTTCTGGTTTTTACACATTTTGTGGATGTCCCTTTTGACCGGTGGGAAGTGATACTTCTTTGTAGTGCAGATTTGCATTGTCCGCTTGCTTGCTTGGCCAAAAAGGGCGTATGCGTTTTCTCCTGAATATATTCAGGAGAAAACGCATACGCCCATTTTGGCCAAGTGCATCATTGTCGAAGTTGTGCCCCTCTTCCTGTGCTTTAAAGGCGATTCCAACGTACCTCTTGAAATCTGTTTCTTGCTATTCTGCCTCGCTTTCAAGTCCGCCTCGTTGCCTTCCCTCAACAGATTTTTGGACGATAGTTGTCCTTTATTACTCGGCCAGTTTGTGAATTGTTGTGCCCCTGAGCTCCATTTTTCAACTCGTTTTTGGTGAGCTGACCGCATGTCCAGAATTTTGGTTCAGGACATATGCTGGTTCCCGGTGGGTGGCTGAGACATGGTTAATTCTTCTTCCTGCCGGGAAATTAAAGTGATATGTGACCGTCCAAATGCCTAACATCTACTCTCTCATTGGTGCTCCCGCTTCCCTTTCATCCTCTGCCAAATTGGCAACCTGTGCGAACCAGGAGGTTAAAGGGGCTGTCTCTCCAAGTTGGGCGGTTGATAGTAAAGTAGATGGAAAGCCAAACCGGAGCACCAGGAGAGGGACTATTCATTGAGTTTTAGAAACCTTTCGTATTCACAGTGTGTCTGTTCTCTAGGTTTCCTGTACATGTTATAGCTGTAGTAATATTCCCTTCAAACTGGAGAGTTGGGACCCATGGAATGTGTGCCAGGCATTTCTGATTCAAAGGGTCTGAATTTTCTCACCCAATCTCACCAATCATCTCAGACCCAAGTGTCCAGCCTTATGCCACATCCAGCTGTCGTTGTAGATAGGGTCATTTCAGGTTTCATCAGAGACCCTGAAGGAATTGTAAAGAATTTCCCAGTTTTTTTGTTTTGTTTTTGAAATTCTTTTTTATAGTGGGTTTGAGCTGATTCTCGCTGCCATGGTTATGCCTGTCTAGACACACTTGATTCCCTTACGGAGACATATCAATACATAGGTTTTAAGATTCTTACTAGTCAGATATATTCCTCTGCGGGAAATATGGGGTTTTGAGTCCCTTTCACTGAGGAAGGTGTAGGTCTTGTCTATTCCATAGTTGGTTTTTGGAACGGTACCTGTGCTTATATCAAACTCTGGTTTTATGCATCACCCCACCTCTCCTTCCCCCTTAAGCAGGCATAAGAGTGTTTTCTAAATGAGAGACACTGTTCACTTTCCTAACTCAGTTCAAGTGTAGCCATGTTTACAGGATCTTCATAAGTGATATCTTATGATAAGTTTCTTTTTCTCTGTGACTTATTTCTCTTAGAATCATCGGACCCTAATCCACCCATTTTGCTGCTACTGGTCTCATGACATTGATTTCGAGGCTGAGGGATATCCCATCGTACGTAAGTACCACAATATTTTGAACCATTTTTATATTTCCTGGGATATTTAAGGTGTAACCAAGTTGAGGTCCTTGTAAGCAGTGCAGCCCTAAATTTTAGGGTGGCTCTGTCTTATTGATTTTCAGTTTTCCCAAGGTATATTCCCTAGACTGGTAGTGCCCTTGGCTCTCTAGCTCTGTTCTTTACTTGTTTTAGGGAACACAATGCACTCCTCCAGAGAGGCAGTTGGCAATTTACATCTCGCCCATCAGCATAACAAGGCTCCCTGTTCTCCAGGGCCTGTCTTGCCTTTCTGGTTTTTACAAATTTTGTGGATGTCCCTTTTGACCGGTGGGAAGTGATACTTCTTTGTAGTGCAGATTTGCATTGCCCGATTGCTTGCATGGCCAAAAAGGGCGTATGCGTTTTCTCCTGAATATATTCAGGAGAAAACGCATACGCCCTTTTTGGCCAAGTGCATCATTGTCGAAGTTGTGCCCCTCTTCCTGTGCTTTAAATGCGATTCCAACATACCTCTTGAAATCTGTTTCCTGCTATTCTGCCTCGCTTTCAAGTCCGCCTCGTTGCCTTCCCTCAACAGATTATTGGATGATAGTTGTCCTTTATTACTCGGCCAGTTTGTGAATTGCAGTGCCCCTGAGCTCCATTTTTCAACTCGTTTTTGGTGAGCTGACCGCAAGTTCAAAATTTTGGTTCAGGACCTATGCTGGTTCCCGGTGGGTGGCTGAGACTTTGGTTAATTCTTCTTCCTGCCAGGAAATTACAGTGATATGTGCCTGTCCAAAGGCCTAACAGCTACTCTCTCATTGGTTCTCCCTCTTCCCTTTCATGCTCTGCCAAATTGACAACCTGTGCGAACCAGGAGGTTAAAGGGGCTGTCTCTCCAAGTTGGGAGGTTGATAGTAAAGCAGATGGAAAGTCAAACCGGAGCACCAGGAGAGGGACTATTCGTTGAGTTTTAGAAACCTTTCGTATTCACAGTGTGTCCGTTCTCTAGGTTTCCCGTACATTTTATAACTGTAGTAATATTCCCTTCAACCTGGAGATTTGGGACCCATTGAATGTGTGCCATGAATTATTGCTTTAAATGGTCTGCATTTGTTCACCCAATCTCACCAATCCTCTCAGTCCCAAGTGTCCAGCCTTATGCCACATCCAGCTGTCGTTGTAGATAGGGTCATTCCAGGTTTCATCAGAGACCCTGAAGGAATTGTAAAGAATTTCCCAGTTTTTTTGTTTTGTTTTTGAAATTCCTTTTTATAGTGGGTTTGAGCTGATTCTCGCTGCCATGTTTATGCCAGTCTAGACACACTTGATTCCCTTACAGAGACATATCAATACATAGGTTTTAAGATTCTTACTAGTCAGATATATTCCTCTGCGGGAAATATGGGGCATTGAATCCCTTTCACTGAGGAAGGTGTAGGTCTTGTCTATTCCATAGTTGGTTTTTGGAACGGTACCTGTGCTTATATCAAACTCTGGTTTTATGCATCACCCCACCTCTCCTTCCCCCTTAAGCAGGCATAAGAGTGTTTTCTAAATGTGAGACATGGTTCTCTTTCCTAACTCAGTTCAAGTGTAGCCATGTTTACAGGATCTTCATAAGTGATATCTTATGATAAGTTTCTTTTTCTCTGTGACTTATTTCACTTAGAATCATCGTACCTGAATCCACCCATTTTGCTGCTACTGGTCTTATGACATTGATTTCATGGCTGAGGGATATTCCATCATACGTAAGTACCACAATTTTTTGAACCATTTTTATATTTCCTGGGATATTTAAGGTGTACCCAAGTTGAGGTCCTTGTAAGCAGTGCAGCCCTAAGTTTTGGGGTGGCTCTGTCTTATTGATTTTCAATTTTCCCAAGGTATATTCCCTTGACTGGAAGTGCCCTTGGCTCTGTAGCTCTGTTCTTTACTTGTTTTAGGGAACACAATGCACTCCTCCAGAGAGGCAGTTGGCAATTTACATCCCGCCCATCAGCATAACAAGGCTCCCTGTTCTCCAGGGCCTGTCTTGCCTTTCTGGTTTTTACACATTTTGTGGATGTCCCTTTTGACCGGTGGGAAGTGATACTTCTTTGTAGTGCAGATTTGCATTGCCCGCTTGCTTGCTTGGCCAAAAAGGGCGTATGCGTTTTCTCCTGAATATATTCAGGAGAAAACGCGTACGCCCTTTTTGGCCAAGTGCGTCATGGTCGAAGTTGTGCCCCTCTTCCTGTGCTTTAAAGGCGATTCCAACGTACCTCTTGAAATCTGTTTCCTGCTATTCTGCCTCGCTTTCAAGTCTGCCTCGTTGCCTTCCCTCAAGAGATTTTTGGACGATAGTTGTCCTTTATTACTGGGCCAGTTTGTGAATTGCTGTGCCCCTGAGCTCCATTTTTCAACTCGTTTTAGGTGAACTGACCGCAAGTCCAAAATTTTGGTTCAGGACCTATACTGGTTCCCGGTGGGGGCCTGATACTTTTGTTAATTCTTCTTCCTGCCGGGAAATTACAGTGATATGTGCCTGTCCAAATGCCTAACAGCTACTCTCTCATTGGTTCTCCCTCTTCCCTTTCATCCTCTGCCAAATTGTCAACCTGTGCGAACCAGGAGGTTAAAGGGGCTGTCTCTCCAATGTGGGAGCTTGATAGTAAAGCAGATGGAAAGTCAAACCGGAGCACCAGGAGAGGGACTATTCGTTGAGTTTTAGAAACCTTTCGTATTCACAGTGTGTCCGTTCTCTAGGTTTCCCGTACATGTTATAACTGTAGTAATATTCCCTTCAACCTGGAGAGTTGGGACCCATGGAATGTGTGCCATGCATTATTGCTTTAAATGGTCTGCATTTGTTCACCCAATCTCACCAATCCTCTCAGTCCCAAGTGTCCAGCCTTATGCCACATCCAGCTGTCATTGTAGATAGGGTCATTCCAGGTTTCATCAGAGACCCTGAAGGAATTGTAAAGAATTTACCAGTTTTTTTGTTTTGTTTTTGAAATTTCTTTTTATAGTGGGTTTGAGCTGATTCTCGCTGCCATGTTTATGCCAGTCTAGACTCACTTGATTCCCTTACGGAGACATATCAATACATAGGTTTTAAGATTCTTACTAGTCAGATATATTCCTCTGCGGCAAATATGGGGTTTTGAGTCCCTTTCACTGAGGAAGGTGTAGGTCTTGTCTATTCCATAGTTGGTTTTTGGAATGGTACCTGTGCTTATATCAAACTCTGGTTTTATGCATCACCCCACCTCTCCTTCCCCCTTAAGCAGGCATAAGAGTGTTTTCTAAATGTGAGACACTGTTCTCTTTCCTAACTCAGTTCAAGTGTAGCCATGTTTACAGGATCTTCATAAGTGATATCTTATGATAAGTTTCTTTTTCTGTGTGACTTATTTCACTTAGAATCATCGTACCTGAATCCACCCATTTTGCTGCTCCTGGTCTTATGACATTGATTTCATGGCTGAGGGATATTCCATCGTACGTAAGTACCACAATTTTTTGAACCATTTTTATATTTCCTGGGATATTTAATGTGTACCCAAGTTGAGGTCCTTGTAAGCAGTGCAGCCCTAAATTTTGGGGTTGCTCTGTCTTATTGATATTCAGTTTTCCCAAGGTATATTCCCTAGAATGGAAGTGCCCTTGGCTCTGTAGCTCTGTTCTTTACTTGTTTTAGGGAACACAATGTACTCCTCCAGAGAGGCAGTTGGCAATTTACATCCCGCCCATCAGCATAAGAAGGCTCCCTGTTCTCCAGGGCCTGTCTTGCCTTTCTGGTTTTTACACATTTTGTGGATGTCCCTTTTGACCGGTGGGAAGTGATACTTCTTTGTAGTGCAGATTTGCATTGCCCGCTTGCTTGCTTGGCCAAAAAGGGCGTATGCGTTTTCTCCTGAATATATTCAGGAGAAAACGCATACGCCCTTTTTGGCCAAGTGCATCATTGTCGAAGTTGTGCCCCTCTTCCTGTGCTTTAAAGGCGATTCCAACGTACCTCTTGAAATCTGTTTCCTGCTATTCTGCCTCGCTTTCAAGTCCGCCTCGTTGCCTTCCCTCAACAGATTATTGGACGATAGTTGTCCTTTATTACTCGGCCAGTTTGTGAATTGCTGTGCCCCTGAGCTCCATTTTTCAACTCGTTTTAGGTGAGCTCACCGCAAGTCCAAAATTTTGGTTCAGGACCTATGCTGGTTCCCGGTGGGGGGCTGAGACTTTGGTTAATTCTTCTTCCTGCCGGGAAATTACAGTGATATGTGCCCGTCCAAATGCCTAACAGCTACTCTCTCATTGGTTCTCCCTCTTCCCTTTCATCCTCTGCCAAATTGGCAACCTGTGCGAACCAGGAGGTTAAAGGGGCTGTCTCTCCAAGTTGGGAGGTTGATAGTAAAGCAGATGGAAAGTCAAACCGGAGCACCAGGAGAGGGACTATTCGTTGAGTTTTAGAAACCTTTCGTATTCACAGTGTGTCCGTTCTCTAGGATTCCCGTACATGTTATATCTGTAGTAATATTCCCTTCAACCTGGAGAGTTGGGACCCATGGAATGTGTGCCATGCATTATTGCTTTAAAGGGTCTGCATTTGCTCACGCAATCTCACCAATCCTCTCAGTCCCAAGTGTCCAGCCTTATGCCACATCCAGCTGTCGTTGTAGATAGGGTCATTCCAGGTTTCATCAGAGACCCTGAAGGAATTGTAAAGAATTTCCCACTTTTTTTTTTTTTATTATTGAAATTCTTTTAATAGTGGCTTTGAGCTGATTCTCGCTGCCATATTTATGCCAGTCTAGACACACTTGATTCCCTTACGGAGACATATCAATACATAGGTTTTAAGATTCTTACTAGTCAGATATATTCCTCTGCGGGAAATATGGGGTTTTGAGTCCCTTTCACTGAGGAAGGTGTAGGTCTTGTCTATTCCATAGTTGGTTTTTGGAATGGTACCTGTGCTTATATCAAACTCTGGTTTTATGCATCACCCCACCTCTCCTTCCCCCTTAAGCAGGCATAAGAGTGTTTTCTAAATGTGAGCCACTGTTCTCTTTCCTAACTCAGTTCAAGTATAGCCATGTTTACAGGATCTTCTTAAGTGATATCTTATGATAAGTTTCTTTTTCTGTGTGACTTATTTCACTTAGAATCATCGTTCCTGAATCCACCCATTTTGCTGTTACTGGTCTTATGACATTGATTTCATGGCTGAGGGATATTCCACCGTACGTAAGTTCCACAATTTTTTGAACCATTTTTATATTTGCTGGGATATTTAAGGTGTACCCAAGTTGAGGTCCTTGTAAGCAGTGCAGCCCTAAATTTTGGGGTGGCTCTGTCTTATTGATTTTCAGTTTTCACAAGGTATATTCCCTAGACTGGAAGTACCCTTGGCTCTGTAGCTCTGTTGTTTACTTGTTTTAGGGAACACAATGCACTCCTCCAGAGAGGCAGTTGGCAATTTACATCCCGCCCATCAGCATAACAAGGCTCCCTGTTCTCCAGGGCCTGTCTTGCCTTTCCGGTTTTTACACATTTTGTGGATGTCCCTTTTGACCGGTGGGAAGTGATACTTCTTTGTAGTGCAGATTTGCATTGCCCGCTTGCTTGCTTGGCCAAAAAGGGCGTATGCGTTTTCTCCTGAATATATTCAGGAGAAAATGCATACGCCCTTTTTGGCCAAGTGCATCATTGTCGAAGTTGTGCCTCTCTTCCTGTGCTTTAAAGGTGATTCCAACGTACCTCTTGAAATCTGTTTCCTGCTATTCTGCCTCGCTTTCAAGTCCGCCTCGTTGCCTTCCCTCAACAGATTTTTGGACGATAGTTGTCCTTTATTACTCGGCCAGTTTGTGAATTGCTGTACCCCTGAGCTCCATTTTTCAACTCGTTTTTGGTGAGCTGACCGCAAGTCCAAAATTTTGGTTCAGGACCTATGCTGGTTTCCGGTGGGCGGCTGAGACTTTGGGTAATTCTTCTTCCTGCCGGGAAATTACAGTGATATGTGCCCGTCCAAATGCCTAACAGCTACTCTCTCATTGGTTCTCCCTCTTCCCTTTCATCCTCTGCCAAATTGGCAACCTGTGCGAACCAGGAGGTTAAAGGGTCTGTCTCTCCAAGTTGGGAGGTTGATAGTAAAGCAGGTGGAAAGTCAAACCGGAGCACCAGGAGAGGGACTTTTCGTTGAGTTTTAGAATCCTTTCGTATTCACAGTGTGTCCGTTCTCTAGGTTTCCCGTACATGTTATAGCTGTAGTAATATTCCCTTCAACCTGGAGAGTTGGGACCCATGGAAAGGGTGACAGGCATTTGTGCTTTAAAGGGTCTGCATTTGCTCACCCAATCTCACCAATCGTCTCAGTCCCAAGTGTCCCTCCTTATGCCACATCCAGCTGTCATTGTAGATAGGGTCATTCCACGTTTCATCAGAGACCCTGAAGGAATTGTAAAGAATTTCCCAGTTTTTTTGTTTCGTTTTTGAAATTCCTTTTTATAGTGGGTTTGAGCTGATTCTCGCTGCCATGTTTATGCCAGTCTAGACACACTTGATTCCCTTATGGAGACATATCAATACATAGGTTTTAAGATTCTTACTTGTCAGATATATTCCTCTGCGGGAAATATGGGGTTTTGAGTCCCTTTCACTGAGGAAGGTGTAGGTCTTGTCTATTCCATAGTTGGTTTTTGGAACGGTACCTGTGCTTATATCAAACACTGGTTTTATGCATCACCCCACCTCTTCTTCCCCCTTAACCAGGCATAAGTGTTTATTCTAAATGTAACACACTGTTCTCTTTCCTAACTCAGTTCAAGTGTAGCCATGTTTACAGGATCTTCATAAGTGATATCTTATGATAAGTTTCTTTTCCTGTGTGACTTATTTCACTTAGAATCATCGTACCTGAATCCTCCCATTTTGCTGCTACTGGTCTTATGACATTGACTTCATGGCTGAGGGATATTCCATCGTACGTAAGTACCACAATTTTTTGAACCATTTTTATATTTCCTGGGATATTTAATGTGTACGAAAGTTGAGGTCCTCGTAAGCAGTGCAGCCCTAAATTTTGGGGTGGCTCTGTCTTATTGATTTTCAGTTTTCCCAAGGTATATTCCCTAGACTGGAAGTGCCCTTGCCTCTGTAGCTCTGTTCTTTACTTGTTTTAGGGAACACAATGCACTCCTCCAGAGAGGCAGTTGGCAATTTACATCCAGCCCATCAGCATAACAAGGCTCCCTGTTCTCCAGGGCCTGTCTTGCCTTTCTGTTTTTTACACATTTTGTGGATATCCCATTTGACCGGTGGGAAGTGATACTTCTTTATAGTGCAGACTTGCATTGCCCGCTTGCTTGCTTGGCCAAAAAGGGCGTATGCGTTTTCTCCTGAATATATTCAGGAGAAAATGCAAACGCCGTTTTTGGCCAATGCATCATTGTCGAAATTGTGCTCCACTTCCTGTGCTTTAAAGGCGATTCCAACGTACCTCTTGAAATCTGTTTCCTGCTATTCTGCCTCGCTTTCAAGTCCGACTCGTTGCCTTCCCTCAACAGATTTTTGGACGAGAGTTGTCCTTTATTACTCGGCCAGTTTGTGAATTGCTGTGCCCCTGAGCTCCATTTTTCAACTCGTTTTTGGTGAGCTGACCGCAAGTCCAAAATTTTGGTTCAGGACCTATACTGGTTCCCGGTGGGTGGCTGAGACTTTGGTTAATTCTTCTTACTTCCGGGAAGTTAGAGTGATATGTGCCCATCCAAATGCCTAACAGCTACTCTCTCATTGGTTCTCCCTCTTCCCTTTCATCCTCTGCCAATTTGGCAACCTGTGTGAACCAGGAGGAAAAAGGGGATGTGTCTCCAAGTTGGGAGATTGATAGTAAAGCAGATGGAAAGTCAAATCGGAGCACCAGGAGATGGACAATTCGTTGAGTTTTAGAATCCTTTCGTATTCACAGTGTGTCTGTTCTCTAGGTTTCCCGTACATGTTATAGCTGTAGTAATATTCCCTTCAACCTGGAGAGTCGGACCCATGGAATGGGTGCCAGGCATTTGTGCTTTAAAGGGTCTGCATTTGCTCACCCAATCTCACCAATCGTCTCAGTCCCAAGTGTCCCTCCTTATGCCACATCCAGCTGTCGTTGTAGATAGGGTCATTCTAGGTTGCATCAGAGACCCTGAAGGAATTGTAAAGAATTTCCCAGTTTTTTTGTTTTGTTTTTGAAATTCCTTTTTATAGTGGGTTTGAGCTGATTCTCGCTGCCATGTTTATGCCAGTCTAGACACACTTGATTCCCTTACAGAGACATATCAATACATAGGTTTTAAGATTCTTACTAGTCAGATATATTCCTCTGCGGGAAATATGGGGTTTTGAGTCCCTTTCACTGAGGAAGGTGTAGGTCTTGTCTATTCCATCGTTGGTTTTTGGAACGGTACCTGTGCTTATATCAAACTCTGGTTTTATGCATCACCCCACCTCTCCTTCCCCCTTAAGCAGGCATAAGAGTGTTTTCTAAATGTGAGACACTGTTCTCTTTCCTAACTCAGTTCAAGTGTAGCTATGTTTACAGGATCCTCATAAGTGATATCTTATGATAAGTTTCTTTTTCTGTGTGACTTATTTCACTTAGAATCATCGTACCTGAATCCACCCATTTTGCTGCTACTTGTCTTATGACATTGATTTCATGGCTGAGGGATATTCCATCATACGTAAGTACCACAATTTTTTGAACCATTTTTATATTTCCTGGAATATTTAATGTGTACCCAAGTTGAGGTCCTTGTAAGCAGTGCAGCCCTAAATATTGGGGTGGCTCTGTCTTATTGATTTTCAGTTTTCCCAAGGTATATTCCCTAGACTGGAAGTGCCCTTGGCTCTGTAGCTCTGTTCTTTACTTGTTTTAGGGAACACAATGCACTCCTCCAAAGAGGCTGTTGGCAATTCACATCCCACCCATCAGCATAACAAGGCTCCCTGTTCTCCAGGGCCTGTCTTGCCTTTCTGGTTTTTACACATTTTGTGGATGTCCCTTTTGACCGGTGGGAAGTGATACTTCTTTGTAGTGCAGACTTGCATTGCCCGCTTGCTTGCTTGGCCAAAAAGGGCGTATGCGTTTTCTCCTGAATATATTCTGGAGAAAATGCATACGCCGTTTTTGGCCAATGCATCATTGTCGAAGTTGTGCCCCTCTTCCTGTGCTTTAAAGGCGATTCCAACGTACCTCTGGAAATCTGTTTCCTGCTATTCTGCCTCGCTTTCAAGTCCGCCTCGTTGCCTTCCCTCAACAGATTTTTGGACGATAGTTGTCCTTTATTACTCGGCCAGTTTGTGAATTGCTGTGCCCCTGAGCTCCATTTTTCAACTCGTTTTTGGTGAGCTGACAGCAAGTCCAAAATTTTGGTTCAGGACCTATACTGGTAACCGGTGGGTGGCTGAGACTTTGGTTAATTCTTCCTCCTGCCGGGAAGTTAGAGTGATATGTGCCCATCCAAATGCCTAACAGCTACTCTCTCATTGGTTCTCCCTCTTCCCTCTCATCCTCTGCCAAATTGGCAACCTGTGTGAACGAGGAGTTTAAAGGGGCTGTGTCTCCAAGTTGGGAGATTGATCATAAAGCAGATGGAAAGTCAAACTGGAGCACCAGGAGAGGGACTATTCATTGAGTTTTAGAATCCTTTCGTATTCACAGTGTGTGTGTTCTCTATGTTTCCCGTACATGTTATAGCTGTAGTAATATTCCCTTCAACCTGGAGAGTTTGGACCCATGGAATGGGTGCCAGGCATTTGTGCTTTAAAGGGTCTGCATTTGCTCACCCAATCTCACCAATCGTCTCAGTCCCAAGTGTCCCTCCTTATGCCACATTCAGCTGTCCTTGTAGATAGGGTCATTCCAGGTTTCATCAGAGACCATGAAGGAATTGAAAAGAATTTCCCAGTTTTTTTGTTTTGTTTTTGAAATTCCTTTTTATAGTGGGTTTGAGCTGATTCTCGCTGCCATGTTTATGCCAGTGTAGACACACTTGATTCCCTTATGGAGACATATCAATACATAAGTTTTAAGATTCTTACTAGTCAGATATATTCCTCTGCGGGAAATATGGTGTTTTGAGTCCCTTTCACTGAGGACGGTGTAGGTCTTGTCTATACCATAGTTGGTTTTTGGAATGGTACCTGTGCTTATATCAAACTCTTCTTTTATGCATCACCCCACCTCTCCTTCCCCCTTAAGCACGCATAAGAGTGTTTTCTAAATGTGAGACACTGTTCTCTTTCCTAACTCAGTTCAAGTGTAGCCATGTTTACAGGATCTTCATAAGTGATATCTTATGATAAGTTTCTTTCTCTGTGTGACTTATTTCACTTAGAATCATCGTACTTGTAACCACCCATTTTGCTGCTACTGGTCTTATGACATTGATTTCATGGCTGAGGGATATTCTATCGTACGTAAGTACCACAATTTTTTGAACCATTTTTATATTTCCTGGGATATTTAAGGTGTACCCAAGTTGAGGTCGTTGTAAGCAGTTCAGCCCCAAATTTTGGGGTGGCTGTGTCTTATTGATTTTCAGATTTCCCAAGGTATATTCCCTAGACTGGAAGTGCACTTGGCTCTGTAGCTCTGTTCTTTAATTGTTTTAGGGAACACAATGTACTCCTCCAGAGAGGCAGTTGGCAATTTACATCCCGACCATCAGCATAACAAGGCTCCCTGTTCTCCAGGACCTGTCTTGTCTTTCTGGTTTTTACACATTTTGTGGATGTCCATTTTGACCGGTGGGAAGTGATACTTCTTTGTAGTGCAGATTTGCATTGCCCGCTTGCTTGCTTGGCCAAAAAGGGCGTATGCGTTTTCTCCTGAATATATTCAGGAGAAAACGCATACGCCCTTTTTGGCCAAGTGCATCATTGTCGAAGTTGTGCCCCTCTTCCTGTGCTTTAAAGGCGATTCCAACGTACCTCTTGAAATCTGTTTCCTGCTATTCTGCCTCGCTTTCAAGTCCGCCTCGTTGCCTTCCATCAACAGATATTTGGACGATAGTTGTCCTTTATTACTCGGCCAGTTTGTGAATTGCTGTGCCCCTGAGCTCCATTTTTCAACTCTTTTTTTGTGAGCTGACCGCAAGTCCAAAATTTTGGTTCAGGACCTATGCTGGTTCCCGGTGGGTGGCTGAGACTTTGGTTAATTCTTCTTCCTGCCGGGAAGTTAGAGTGATATGTGCCCGTCCAAATGCCTAACAGCTACTCTCTCATTGGTTCTCCCTCTTCCCTTTCATCCTCTGCCAAATTGGAAACCTGTGCGAACCAGGAGGTTAAACGAGCTGTCTCTCCAATTTGGGAGATTGATAGTAAAGCAGATGGAAAGTCAAACCAGAGCACCAAGAGAGGGACTATTCGTTGAGTTTTAGAAACCTTTCGTATTCACAGTGTGTCTGTTCTCTATGTTTCCTGTACATGTTATAAATGTAGTAATATTTCCTTCAACCTGGAGAGTTTGGTCCCATGGAATGGGTGCCATGCATTATTGCTTTAAAGGGTCTGCATTTGCTCACCCAATCTCACCATTCCTCTCAGTCCCAAGTGTCCAGCCTTATGCCACACCCAGCTCTTGTTGTAGATAGGGTCATTCCAGGTTTCATCAGAGACCCTGAAAGAATTGTAAAGAATTTCCCAGTTTTTTTGTTTTGTTTTAGAAATTCCTTTTTATAGTGGGTTTGAGCTGATTCTCGCTGCCTTGTTTATGCCAGTCTTGACACACTTGATTCCCTTACGGAGACATATCAATACATAGGTTTTAAGATTCTTACTAGTCAGATATATTCCTCTGCGGGAAATATGGGATTTTGAGTCCCTTTCACTGAGGAAGGTGTAGGTCTTGTCTATTCCATAGTTGGTTTTTGGAACGGTACCTGTGCTTATATCAAACTCTGGTTTTATGCATCACCCCACCTCTCCTTCCCCCTTAAGCAGGCATAAGAGTGTTTTCTAAATGTGAGACACTGTTCTCTTTCCTAACTCAGTTCAAGTGTAGCCATGTTTACAGGATCTTCATAAGTGATATCTTATGATAAGTTTCTTTTTCTCTGTGACTTATTTCACTTAGAATCATCGTACCTGAATCCACCCATTTTGCTGCTACTGGTCTTATGACATTGATTTCATGGCTGAGGGATATTCCATTGTACGTAAGTACCACAATTTTTTGAACCATTTTCATATTTCCTGGGATATTTAAGGTGTACCCAAGTTGAGGTCCTTGTAAGCAGTGCAGCCCTAAATTTTGGGGTGGCTCTGTCTTATTGATTTTCAGTTTTCCCAAGGTATATTCCCTAGACTGGAAGTGCCCTTGGCTCTGTAGCTCTGTTCTTTACTTGTTTTAGGGAACACAATGCACTCCTCCAGAGAGGCAGTTGGCAATTTACATCCCGCCCATCAGCATAACAAGGCTCCCTGTTCTCCAGGGCCTGTCTTGCCTTTCTGGTTTTTACATATTTTGTGGATGTCCCTTTTGACCCGTGGGAAGTGATGCTTCTTTGTAGTGCAGACTTGCATTGCCCGCTTGCTTGCTTGGCCAAAAAGGGCGTATGTGTTTTCGCCTGAATATATTCAGGAGAAAACGCATACGCCCTTTTTGGCCAAGTGCATCATTGTCGAAGTTGTGCCCCTCTTCCTGTGCTTGAAAGGCGATTCCAACGTACCTCTTGAAATCTGTTTCCTGCTATTCTGCCTCGCTTTCAAGTCTGCCTCGTTGCCTTCCCTCAACAGATTTTTGGACGATAGTTGTCCTTTATTACTCGGCCTGTTTGTGAATTGCTGTGCCCCTGAGCTCCATTTTTCAACTCGTTTTTGGTGAGCTGACCGCAAGTCCAAAATTTTGGTTCAGGACGTATACTGGTTCCCGGTGGGTGGCTGAGACTTTGGTTAATTCTTCTTTCTGCCGGGAAGTTAGAGTGATATGTGCCCATTCAAATGCCTAACAGCTACTCTCTCATTGGTTCTCCCTATTCCCTTTCATCCTCTGCCAAATTGGCAACCTGTGTGAACCAGGAGGTTAAAGGGGCTGTGTCTCCAATTTGGGAGAATGATAGTAAAGCAGATGGAAAGTCAAACCGGAGCACCAGGAGAGGGACTATTCGTTGAGTTTTAGAATCCTTTCATATTCACAGTGTGTCCGTTCTCTAGGTTTCCCGTACATGTTATAGCTGTAGTAATATTCCCTTCAACCTGGAGAGTTCGGAACCATGGAATGGGTGCCAGGCATTTGTGCTTTAAAGGGTCTGCATTTGCTCAACCAATCTCACGAATCGTCTCAGTCCCAAGTGTCCCTCCTTATGCCACATCCAGCTGTCGTTGTAGATAGTGTTATTCCAGGTTGCATCAGAGACCCTGAAGGAATTGTAAAGAATTTCCCAGTTTTTTCTTTTGTTTTTGAAATTCCTTTTTATAGTGGGTTTGAGCTGATTCTCGCTGCCATGTTAATGCCAGTCTAGACAAACTTGATTCCCTTATAGAGACATATCAATACATAGGTTTTAAGATTCTTACTAGTCAGATATATTCCTCTGCGGGAAATATGGGGTTTTGAGTCCCTTTCACTGAGGAAGGTGTAGGTCTTGTCTATTCCATAGTTGGTTTTTGGAACGGTACCTGTGCTTATATCAAACTCTGGTTTTATGCATCACCCCACCTCTCCTTCCCCCTTAAGCAGGCATAAGAGTGTTTTCTAAATGTGAGACACTGTTCTCGTGCCTAACTCAGTTCAAGTGCAGCCATGTTTACAGGATCTTCATAAGTGATATCTTATGATAAGTTTCTTTTTCTGTGTGACTTATTTCACTTAGAATCATCGTACCTGAAACCACCCATTTTGCTGCTACTGGTCTTATGACATTGATTTCATGGCTGAGGGATATTCCATCGTACGTAAGTACCACAATTTTTGAACTATTTTTATATTTCCTGGGATATTTAAGGTGTACCCAAGTTGAGGTCCTTGTAAGCAGTTCAGCCTTAAATTTTGGGGTGGCTCTGTCTTATTGATTTTCAGTTTTCCCAAGGTATATTCCCTAGACTTGAAGTGCCCTTGGCTCTGTAGCTCTGTTCTTTACTTGTTTTAGGGAACACAATGTACTCCTCCAGAGAGGCAGTTGGCAATTTACATCAAGCCCATCAGCATAACAAGGCTCCCTGTTCTCCAGGGCCTGTCTTGCCTTTTTGGTTTTTACACATTTGTGGATGTCCATTTTGACCGGTGGGAAGTGATACTTCTTTGTAGTGCAGATTTGCATTGCCCGCTTGCTTGCTTGGCCAAAAAGGGCGTATGAGTTTTCTCCTGAATATATTCAGGAGAAAACGCATACGCCCTTTTTGGCCAAGTGCATCATTGTCGAAGTTGTGCCCCTCTTCCTGTGCTTTAAAGGCGATTCCAACGTACCTCTTGAAATCTGTTTCCTGCTATTCTGCCTCGCTTTCAAGTCCGCCTCGTTGCCTTCCCTCAACAGATTTTTGGAAGATAGTTGTCCTTTATTACTCGGCCAGTTTGTGAATTGCTGTGCCCCTGAGCTCCATTTTTCAACTCTTTTGTTGTGAGCTGACCGCAAGTACAAAATTTTGGTTCACGACCTATACTCGTTCCCGGTGGGTGGCTGAGACTTTGGTTAATTCTTCTTCCTGCCGGGAAATTACAGTGATATGTGCCCGTCCAAATGCCTAACAGCTACTCTCTCATTGGTTCTCCCTCTTCCCTTTCATCCTCTGCCAAATTGGAAACCTGTGCGAACCAGGAGGTTAAAGGAGATGTCTCTCCAGTTTGGGAGATTGATAGTAAAGCAGGTGGAAAGTCAAACCAGAGCACCAGGAGAGGGACAATTCGTTATTTTTAGAAAGCTTTCGTATTCACAGTGTGTCCGTTCTCTAGGTTTCCCGCACATGTTATAGCTGTAGTAATATTCCCTTCAACCTGGAGAGTTCGGACCCATGGAATGGGTGCCATGCATTATTGCTTTAAAGGGTCTGCATTTGCTCACCCAATCTCACCAATCGTCTCAGTCCCAAGTGTCCCTCCTTATGCCACATCCAGCTGTCGTTGTAGATAGGGTCATTCCAGGTTTCATCAGAGACCCTGAAGGAATTGTAAAGAATTTCCCAGTTTTTTTGTTTTGTTTTTGAAATTCCTTTTTATAGTGGGTTTGAGCTGATTCTCGCTGCCATGTTTATGCCAGTCTAGACACACTTGATTCCCTTACGGAGACATATCAATACATAGGTTTTAAGATTCTTACTAGTCAGATATTTTCCTCTGCGGGAAATATGTGGTTTTGAGTCCCTTTCACTGAGGACGGTGTAGGTCTTGTCTATTCCATAGTTGGTTTTTGGAACGGTACCTGTGCTTATATCAAACTCTGGTTTTATGCATCACCCCACCTCTCCTTCCCCCTTAAACAGGTATAAGAGTGTTTTCTAAATGTGAGACACTGTTCTCTTTCCTAACTCAGTTCAAGTGTAGCCATGTTTACAGGATCTTCATAAGTGATATCTTATGATAAGTTTCTTTTTCTGTGTGACTTATTTCACTTAGAATCATCGTACCTGAATCCACCCATTTTGCTGCTACTGGTCTTATGATATTGATTTCATGGCTGAGGGATATTCCATCGTACGTAAGTACCACAATTTTTTGAACCATGTTTATATTTTCTGGGATACTTAAGGTGTATCCAAGTTGAGGTCCTTGTATGCAGTGCAGCCCTTAATTTCGGGGTGGCTCTGTCTTATTGATTTTCAGTTTTCCCAAGGTATATTCCCTAGACTGGTAGTGCCCTTGGCTCTGTAGCTCTGTTCTTTACTTGTTTTAGGGAACAGAATGCACTCCTCCAGAGAGGCAGTTGGCAATTTACATCCCGCCCATCAGCATAACAAGGCTCCCTGTTCTCCAGGGCCTGTCTTGCCTTTCTTGTTCTTACACATTTTGTGGATGTCCCTTTTGACCGGTGGGAAGTGATACTTCTTTGTAGTGCAGATTTGCATTGCCCGCTTGCTTGCTTGGCCAAAAAGGGCGTATGCGTTTTCTCCTGAATATATTCAGGAGAAAACGCATACGCCATTTTTTGGCCAAGTGCGTCATTGTCGAAGTTGTGCCCCTCTTCCTGTGCTTTAAAGGCGATTCCAACGTACCTCTTGAAATCTGTTTCCTGCTATTCTGCCTCGCTTTCAAGTCCGCCTCGTTCCCTTCCCTCAACAGATTTTTGGACGATAGTTGTCCTTTATTACTCGGCCAGTTTGTGAATTGCTGTGCCCCTGAGCTCTATTTTTCAACTCGTTTTTGGTGAGCTGACCGCAAGTCCAAAATTTTGGTTCAGGACCTATACTGATTCCCGGTGGGTGGCTGAGAATTTGGTTAATTCTTCTTCCTGCCGGGAAATTACAGTGATATGTGCCCGTCCAAATGCCTAACAGCTACTCTCTCATTGGTTCTCCCTCTTCCCTTTCATCCTCTGCCAAATTGGCAACCTGTGCGAACCAAGAGGTTAAAGGGGCTGTCTCTCCAAGTTGGGAGGTTGATAGTAAAGCAGACGGAAAGTCAAACCGGAGCACCAGGAGAGGGACTATTCGTTGAGTTTTAGAAACCTTTCGTATTCACAGTGTGTCCGTTCTCTAGGTTTCCCGCACATGTTATTGCTGTAGTAATATTCCCTTCAACCTGGAGAGTTCGGACCCATGGAATGGGTGCCATGCATTATTGCTTTAAAGGGTCTGCATTTGCTCACCCAATCTCACCAATCGTCTCAGTCCCAAGTGTCCCTCCTTATGCCACATCAAGCAGTCGTTGTAGATAGGGTCATTCCAGGTTTCATCAGAGACCCTGAAAGAATTGTAAAGAATTTCCCAGTTTTTTTGTTTTGTTTTTGAAATTCCTTTTTATAGTGGGTTTGAGCTGATTCTCGCTGCCATGTTTATGCCAGTCTAGACACACTTGATTCCCTTACGGAGACATATCAATACATAGGTTTTAAGATTCTTACTAGTCAGATATTTTCCTCTGCGGGAAATATGGGGTTTTGAGTCCCTTTCACTGAGGACGGTGTAGGTCTTGTCTATTCCATAGTTGGTTTTTGGAACGGTACCTGTGCTTATATCAAACTCTGGTTTTATGCATCACCCCACCTCTCCTTCCCCCTTAAGCAGGTATAAGAGTGTTTTCTAAATGTGAGACACTGTTCTCTTTCCTAACTCAGTTCAAGTGTAGCCATGTTTACAGGATCTTCATAAGTGATATCTTATGATAAGTTTCTTTTTCTGTGTGACTTATTTCACTTAGAATCATCATACCTGAATCCACCCATTTTGCTGCTACTGGTCTTATGACATTGATTTCATGGCTGAGGGGTATTCCATCGTACGTAAGTACCACAAATTTTTGAACCATGTTTATATTTTCTGGGATACTTAAGGTGTATCCAAGTTGAGGTCCTTGTATGCAGTGCAGCCCTAAATTTTGGGGTGGCTCTGTCTTATTGATTTTCAGTTTTCCCAAGGTATATTCCCTAGACTGGTAGTGCCCTTGGCTCTGTAGCTCTGTTCTTTACTTGTTTTAGGGAACAGAATGCACTCCTCCAGAGAGGCAGTTGGCAATTTACATCCCGCCCATCAGCATAACAAGGCTCCCTGTTCTCCAGGGCCTGTCTTGCCTTTCTTGTTCTTACACATTTTGTGGATGTCCCTTTTGACCGGTGGGAAGTGATACTTCTTTGTAGTGCAGATTTGCATTGCCCGCTTGCTTGCTTGGCCAAAAAGGGCGTATGCGTTTTCTCCTGAATATATTCAGGAGAAAACGCATACGCCCTCTTTGGCCAAGTGCATCATTGTCGAAGTTGTGCCCCTCTTCCTGTGCTTTAAAGGCGATTCCAACGTACCTCTTGAAATCTGTTTCCTGCTATTCTGCCTCGCTTTCAAGTCCGCCTCGTTGCCTTCCCTCAACAGATTTTTGGACGATAGGTGTCCTTTATTACTCGGCCAGTTTGTGAATTGCTGTGTCCCTGAGCTCAATTTTTCAACTCGTTTTTGGAGAGCTGACCGCAAGTCCAAAATTTTGGTTCAGGACCTATACTGGTTCCCGGTGGGTGGCTGAGAATTTGGTTAATTCTTCTTCCTGCCGGGAAATTACAGTGATATGTGCCCGTCCAAATGCCTAACAGCTACTCTCTCATTGGTTCTCCCTCTTCCCTTTCATCCTCTGCCAAATTGGCAACCTGTGCGAAACAAGAGGTTAAAGGGGCTGTCTCTCCAAGTTGGGAGGTTGATAGTAAAGCAGACGGAAAGTCAAACCGGAGCACCAGGAGAGGGACTATTCGTTGAGTTTTAGAAACCTTTCGTATTCACAGTGTGTCCGTTCTCTAGGTTTCCCGCACATGTTATAGCTGTAGTAATATTCCCTTCAACCTGGAGAGTTCGGACCCATGGAATGGGTGCCATGCATTATTGCTTTAAAGGGTCTGCATTTGCTCACCCAATCTCACCAATCGTCTCAGTCCCAAGTGTCCCTCCTTATGCCACATCCAGCTGTCGTTTTAGATAGGGTCATTCCAGCTTTCATCAGAGACCTTGAAGGAATTGGAAAGAATTTCCCAGTTTTTTGGATTTGTTTTTGAAATTCCTTTTTATAGTGGGTTTGAGCTGATTCTCGCTGCCATGTTTATGCCAGTCTAGACACACTTGATTCCCTTACGGAGACATATCAATACATAGGTTTTAAGATTCTTACTAGTCAGATATTTTCCTCTGCGGGAAATATGGGGTTTTGAGTCCCTTTCGCTGAGGACGGTGTAGGTCTTGTCTATTCCATAGTTGGTTTTTGGAACGGTACCTGTGCTTATATCAAACTCTGGTTTTATGCATCACCCCACCTCTCCTTCCCCCTTAAGCAGGTATAAGAGTGTTTTCTAAATGTGAGACACTGTTCTCTTTCCTAACTCAGTTCAAGTGTAGCCATGTTTACAGGATCTTCATAAGTGATATCTTATGATAAGTTTCTTTTTCTGTGTGACTTATTTCACTTAGAATCATCATACCTGAATCCACCCATTTTGCTGCTACTGGTCTTATGACATTGATTTCATGGCTGAGGGATATTCCATCGTACGTAAGTACCACAATTTTTTGAACCATGTTTATAATTTCTGGGATACTTAAGGTGTATCCAAGTTGAGGCCTTTGTATGCAGTGCAGCCCTAAATTTTGGGGTGGCTCTGTCTTATTGATTTTCAGTTTTCCCAAGGTATATTCCCTAGACTGGTAGTGCCCTTGGCTCTGTAGCTCTGTTCTTTACTTGTTTTAGGGAACAGAATGCACTCCTCCAGAGAGGCAGTTGGCAATTTACATCCCGCCCATCAGCATAACAAGGCTCCCTGTTCTCCAGGGCCTGTCTTGCCTTTCTTGTTCTTACACATTTTGTGGATATCCCTTTTGACCGGTGGGAAGTGATACTTCTTTGTAGTGCAGATTTGCATTGCCCGCTTGCTTGCTTGGCCAAAAAGGGCGTATGCGTTTTCTCCTGAATATATTCAGGAGAAAACGCATACGCCCTTTTTGGCCAAGTGCATCATTGTCGAAGTTGAGCCCCGCTTCCTGTGCTTTAAAGGCGATTCCAACGTACCTCTTGAAATCTGTTTCCTGCTATTCTGCCTCGCTTTCAAGTCCGCCTCGTTGCCTTCCCTCAACAGATTTTTGGACGATAGTTGTCCTTTATTACTCGGCCAGTTTGTGAATTGCTGTGCCCCTGAGCTCCATTTTTCAACTCGTTTTTGGTGAGCTGACCGCAAGTCCAAAATTTTGGTTCAGGACCTATACTGGTTCCCGGTGGGTGGCTGAGAATTTGGTTAATTCTTCTTCCTGCCGGGAAATTACAGTGATATGTGCCCGTCCAAATGCCTAACAGCTACTCTCTCATTGGTTCTCCCTCTTCCCTTTCATCCTCTGCCAAATTGGCAACCTGTGCGAACCAAGAGGTTAAAGGGGCTGTCTCTCCAAGTTGGGAGGTTGATAGTAAAGCAGACGGAAAGGCAAATCGGAGAACCAGGAGAGGGACTATTCGTTGAGTTTTAGAAACCTTTCGTATTCACAGTGTGTCCGTTCTCTAGGTTTCCCGCACATGTTATAGCTGTAGTAATATTCCCTTCAACCTGGAGAGTTCGGACCCATGGAATGGGTGCTATGCATTATTGCTTTAAAGGGTCTGCATTTGCTCACCCAATCTCACCAATCGTCTCAGTCCCAAGTGTCCCTCCTTATGCCACATCCAGCTGTCGTTGTAGATAGGGTCATTCCAGGTTTCATCAGAGACCCTGAAGGAATTGTAAAGAATTTCCCAGTTTTTTTGTTTTGTTTTTGAAATTCCTTTTTATAGTGGGTTTGAGCTGATTCTCGCTGCCATGTTTATGCCAGTCTAGACACACTTGATTCCCTTATGGAGACATATCAATACATAGGTTTTAAGATTCTTACTATTCAGATATTTTCCTCTGCGGGAAATATGGGGTTTTGAGTCCCTTTCGCTGAGGACGGTGTAGGTCTTGTCTATTCCATAGTTGGTTTTTGGAACGGTACCTGTGCTTATATCAAACTCTGGTTTTATGCATCACCCCACCTCTCCTTCCCCCTTAAGCAGGTATAAGAGTGTTTTCTAAATGTGAGACACTGTTCTCTTTCCTAACTCAGTTCAAGTGTAGCCATGTTTACAGGATCTTCATAAGTGATATCTTATGATAAGTTTCTTTTTCTGTGTGACTTATTTCACTTAGAATCATCGTACCTGAATCCACCCATTTTGCTGCTACTGGTCTTATGACATTGATTTCATGGCTGAGGGATATTCCATCGTACGTAAGTACCACAATTTTTTGAACCATGTTTATATTTTCTGGGATACTTAAGGTGTATCCAAGTTGAGGTCCTTGTATGCAGTGCAGCCCTAAATTTTGGGGTGGCTCTGTCTTATTGATTTTCAGTTTTCCCAAGGTATATTCCCTAGACTGGTAGTGCCCTTGGCTCTGTAGCTCTGTTCTTTACTTGTTTTAGGGAACAGAATGCACTCCTCCAGAGAGGCAGTTGGCAATTTACATCCCGCCCATCAGCATAACAAGGCTCCCTGTTCTCCAGGGCCTGTCTTGCCTTTCTTGTTCTTACACATTGTGTGGATGTCCCTTTTGAGCGGTGGGAAGTGATACTTCTTTGTAGTGCAGATTTGCATTGCCCGCTTGCTTGCTTGGCCAAAAAGGGCGTATGCGTTTTCTCCTGAATATATTCAGGAGAAAATGCATACGCACTTTTTGGCCAAGTGCATCATTGTCGAAGTTGTGCCCCTCTTCCTGTGCTTTAAAGGCGATTCCAACGTACCTCTTGAAATCTGTTTCCTGCTATTCTGCCTCGCTGTAAAGTCCACCTCGTTGCCTTCCCTCAACAGATTTTTGGACGATAGTTGTCCTTTATTACTCGGCCAGTTTGTGAATTGCTGTGCCCATGAGCTCCATTTTTCAACTCGTTTTTGGTGAGCTGACCGCAAGTCCAAAATTTTGGTTCAGGACCTATACTGGTTCCCGGTGTGTGGCTGAGAATTTGGTTAATTCTTCTTCCTGCCGGGAAATTACAGTGATATGTGCCCGTCCAAATGCCTAACAGCTACTCTCTCATTGGTTCTCCCTCTTCCCTTTCATCCTCTGCCAAATTGGCAACCTGTGCGAACCAAGAGGTTAAAGGGGCTGTCTCTCCAAGTTGGGAGGTTGATAGTAAAGCAGACGGAAAGTCAAACCGGAGCACCAGGAGAGGGACTATGCGTTGAGTTTTAGAAACCTTTCGTATTCACAGTGTGTCCGTTCTCTAGGTTTCCCGCACATGTTATAGCTGTAGTAATATTCCCTTCAACCTGGAGAGTTCGGACCCATGGAATGGGTGCCATGCATTATTGCTTTAAAGGGTCTGCATTTGCTCACCCAATCTCACCAATCCTCTCAGTCCCAAGTGTCCCTCCTTATGCCACATCCAGCTGTCGTTGTAGATAGGGTCATTCTAGCCTTCATCAGAGACCCTGAAGGAATTGTAAAGAATTTCCCAGTTTTTTTGTTTTGTTTTTGAAATTCCTTTTTATAGTGGGTTTGAGCTGATTCTCGCTGCCATGTTTTTTTTTTTTTTTTTTTTTGCAGTACGCGGGCCTCTCACTGTTGTGGCCTCTCCCGTTGCGGAGCACAGGCTCCGGACGCGCAGGCTCAGCGGCCATGGCTCACGGGCCCAGCCGCTCCGCGGCATGTAGGATCTTCCCGGACCGGGGCACGAACCCGTGTCCCCTGCATCGGCAGGCGGACTCTCAACCACTGCGCCACCAGGGAAGCCCTCGCTGCCATGTTTATGCCAGTCTAGACACACTTGATTCCCTTACGGAGACATATCAATACATAGGTTTTAAGATTCTTACTAGTCAGATATTTTCCTCTGCGGGAAATATGGGGTTTTGAGTCCCTTTCGCTGAGGACGGTGTAGGTCTTGTCTATTCCATAGTTGGTTTTTGGAACGGTACCTGTGCTTATATCAAACTCTGGTTTTATGCATCACCCCACCTCTCCTTCCCCCTTAAGCAGGTATAAGAGTGTTTTCTAAATGTGAGACACTGTTCTCTTTCCTAACTCAGTTCAAGTGTAGCCATGTTTACAGGATCTTCATAAGTGATATCTTATGATAAGTTTCTTTTTCTGTGTGACTTATTTCACTTAGAATCATCGTACCTGAATCCACCCATTTTGCTGCTACTGGTCTTATGACATTGATTTCATGGCTGAGGGATATTCCATCGTACGTAAGTACCACAATTTTTTGAACCATGTTTATATTTTCTGGGATACTTAAGGTGTATCCAAGTTGAGGTCCTTGTATGCAGTGCAGCCCTAAATTTTGGGGTGGCTCTGTCTTATTGATTTTCAGTTTTCCCAAGGTATATTCCCTAGACTGGTAGTGCCCTTGGCTCTGTAGCTCTGTTCTTTACTTGTTTTAGGGAACACAATGCACTCCTCCAGAGAGGCAGTTGGCAATTTACATCCCGCCCATCAGCATAACAAGGCTCCCTGTTCTCCAGGGCCTGTCTTGCCTTTCTTGTTCTTACACATTTTGTGGATGTCCCTTTTGACCGGTGGGAAGTGATACTTCTTTGTAGTGCAGATTTGCATTGCCCGCTTGCTTGCTTGGCCAAAAAGGGCGTATGCGTTTTCTCCTGAATATATTCAGGAGAAAACGCATACGCCCTTTTTGGCCAAGTGCATCATTGTCGAAGTTGTGCCCCTCTTCCTGTGCTTTAAAGGCGATTCCAACGTACCTCTTGAAATCTGTTTCCTGCTATTCTGCCTCGCTTTCAAGTCCGCCTCGTTGCCTTCCCTCAACAGATTTTTGGACGATAGTTGTCCTTTATTACTCGGCCAGTTTGTGAATTGCTGTGCCCCTGAGCTCCATTTTTCAACTCGTTTTTGGTGAGCTGACCGCAAGTCCAAAATTTTGGTTCAGGACCTATACTGGTTCCCGGTGGGTGGCTGAGAATTTGGTTAATTCTTCTTCCTGCCGGGAAATTACAGTGATATGTGCCCGTCCAAATGCCTAACAGCTACTCTCTCATTGGTTCTCCCTCTTCCCTTTCATCCTCTGCCAAATTGGCAACCTGTGCGAACCAAGAGGTTAAAGGGTCTGTCTCTCCAAGTTGGGAGGTTGATAGTAAAGCAGACGGAAAGTCAAACCGGAGCACCAGGAGAGGGACTATGCGTTGAGTTTTAGAAACCTTTCGTATTCACAGTGTGTCCGTTCTCTAGGTTTCCCGCACATGTTATAGCTGTAGTAATATTCCCTTCAACCTGGAGAGTTCGGACCCATGGAATGGGTGCCATGCATTATTGCTTTAAAGGGTCTGCATTTGCTCACCCAATCTCACCAATCGTCTCAGTCCCAAGTGTCCCTCCTTATGCCACATCCAGCTGTCGTTTTAGATAGGGTCATTCCAGCTTTCATCAGAGACCTTGAAGGAATTGGAAAGAATTTCCCAGTTTTTTGGATTTGTTTTTGAAATTCCTTTTTATAGTGGGTTTGAGCTGATTCTCGCTGCCATGTTTATGCCAGTCTAGACACACTTGATTCCCTTACGGAGACATATCAATACATAGGTTTTAAGATTCTTACTAGTCAGATATTTTCCTCTGCGGGAAATATGGGGTTTTGAGTCCCTTTCGCTGAGGACGGTGTAGGTCTTGTCTATTCCATAGTTGGTTTTTGGAACGGTACCTGTGCTTATATCAAACTCTGGTTTTATGCATCACCCCACCTCTCCTTCCCCCTTAAGCAGGTATAAGAGTGTTTTCTAAATGTGAGACACTGTTCTCTTTCCTAACTCAGTTCAAGTGTAGCCATGTTTACAGGATCTTCATAAGTGATATCTTATGATAAGTTTCTTTTTCTGTGTGACTTATTTCACTTAGAATCATCATACCTGAATCCACCCATTTTGCTGCTACTGGTCTTATGACATTGATTTCATGGCTGAGGGATATTCCATCGTACGTAAGTACCACAATTTTTTGAACCATGTTTATAATTTCTGGGATACTTAAGGTGTATCCAAGTTGAGGCCCTTGTATGCAGTGCAGCCCTAAATTTTGGGGTGGCTCTGTCTTATTGATTTTCAGTTTTCCCAAGGTATATTCCCTAGACTGGTAGTGCCCTTGGCTCTGTAGCTCTGTTCTTTACTTGTTTTAGGGAACAGAATGCACTCCTCCAGAGAGGCAGTTGGCAATTTACATCCCGCCCATCAGCATAACAAGGCTCCCTGTTCTCCAGGGCCTGTCTTGCCTTTCTTGTTCTTACACATTTTGTGGATATCCCTTTTGACCGGTGGGAAGTGATACTTCTTTGTAGTGCAGATTTGCATTGCCCGCTTGCTTGCTTGGCCAAAAAGGGCGTATGCGTTTTCTCCTGAATATATTCAGGAGAAAACGCATACGCCCTTTTTGGCCAAGTGCATCATTGTCGAAGTTGAGCCCCGCTTCCTGTGCTTTAAAGGCGATTCCAACGTACCTCTTGAAATCTGTTTCCTGCTATTCTGCCTCGCTTTCAAGTCCGCCTCGTTGCCTTCCCTCAACAGATTTTTGGACGATAGTTGTCCTTTATTACTCGGCCAGTTTGTGAATTGCTGTGCCCCTGAGCTCCATTTTTCAACTCGTTTTTGGTGAGCTGACCGCAAGTCCAAAATTTTGGTTCAGGACCTATACTGGTTCCCGGTGGGTGGCTGAGAATTTGGTTAATTCTTCTTCCTGCCGGGAAATTACAGTGATATGTGCCCGTCCAAATGCCTAACAGCTACTCTCTCATTGGTTCTCCCTCTTCCCTTTCATCCTCTGCCAAATTGGCAACCTGTGCGAACCAAGAGGTTAAAGGGGCTGTCTCTCCAAGTTGGGAGGTTGATAGTAAAGCAGACGGAAAGGCAAACCGGAGAACCAGGAGAGGGACTATTCGTTGAGTTTTAGAAACCTTTCGTATTCACAGTGTGTCCGTTCTCTAGGTTTCCCGCACATGTTATAGCTGTAGTAATATTCCCTTCAACCTGGAGAGTTCGGACCCATGGAATGGGTGCTATGCATTATTGCTTTAAAGGGTCTGCATTTGCTCACCCAATCTCACCAATCGTCTCAGTCCCAAGTGTCCCTCCTTATGCCACATCCAGCTGTCGTTGTAGATAGGGTCATTCCAGGTTTCATCAGAGACCCTGAAGGAATTGTAAAGAATTTCCCAGTTTTTTTGTTTTGTTTTTGAAATTCCTTTTTATAGTGGGTTTGAGCTGATTCTCGCTGCCATGTTTATGCCAGTCTAGACACACTTGATTCCCTTATGGAGACATATCAATACATAGGTTTTAAGATTCTTACTATTCAGATATTTTCCTCTGCGGGAAATATGGGGTTTTGAGTCCCTTTCGCTGAGGACGGTGTAGGTCTTGTCTATTCCATAGTTGGTTTTTGGAACGGTACCTGTGCTTATATCAAACTCTGGTTTTATGCATCACCCCACCTCTCCTTCCCCCTTAAGCAGGTATAAGAGTGTTTTCTAAATGTGAGACACTGTTCTCTTTCCTAACTCAGTTCAAGTGTAGCCATGTTTACAGGATCTTCATAAGTGATATCTTATGATAAGTTTCTTTTTCTGTGTGACTTATTTCACTTAGAATCATCGTACCTGAATCCACCCATTTTGCTGCTACTGGTCTTATGACATTGATTTCATGGCTGAGGGATATTCCATCGTACGTAAGTACCACAATTTTTTGAACCATGTTTATATTTTCTGGGATACTTAAGGTGTATCCAAGTTGAGGTCCTTGTATGCAGTGCAGCCCTAAATTTTGGGGTGGCTCTGTCTTATTGATTTTCAGTTTTCCCAAGGTATATTCCCTAGACTGGTAGTGCCCTTGGCTCTGTAGCTCTGTTCTTTACTTGTTTTAGGGAACAGAATGCACTCCTCCAGAGAGGCAGTTGGCAATTTACATCCCGCCCATCAGCATAACAAGGCTCCCTGTTCTCCAGGGCCTGTCTTGCCTTTCTTGTTCTTACACATTGTGTGGATGTCCCTTTTGAGCGGTGGGAAGTGATACTTCTTTGTAGTGCAGATTTGCATTGCCCGCTTGCTTGCTTGGCCAAAAAGGGCGTATGCGTTTTCTCCTGAATATATTCAGGAGAAAATGCATACGCACTTTTTGGCCAAGTGCATCATTGTCGAAGTTGTGCCCCTCTTCCTGTGCTTTAAAGGCGATTCCAACGTACCTCTTGAAATCTGTTTCCTGCTATTCTGCCTCGCTGTAAAGTCCACCTCGTTGCCTTCCCTCAACAGATTTTTGGACGATAGTTGTCCTTTATTACTCGGCCAGTTTGTGAATTGCTGTGCCCATGAGCTCCATTTTTCAACTCGTTTTTGGTGAGCTGACCGCAAGTCCAAAATTTTGGTTCAGGACCTATACTGGTTCCCGGTGTGTGGCTGAGAATTTGGTTAATTCTTCTTCCTGCCGGGAAATTACAGTGATATGTGCCCGTCCAAATGCCTAACAGCTACTCTCTCATTGGTTCTCCCTCTTCCCTTTCATCCTCTGCCAAATTGGCAACCTGTGCGAACCAAGAGGTTAAAGGGGCTGTCTCTCCAAGTTGGGAGGTTGATAGTAAAGCAGACGGAAAGTCAAACCGGAGCACCAGGAGAGGGACTATGCGTTGAGTTTTAGAAACCTTTCGTATTCACAGTGTGTCCGTTCTCTAGGTTTCCCGCACATGTTATAGCTGTAGTAATATTCCCTTCAACCTGGAGAGTTCGGACCCATGGAATGGGTGCCATGCATTATTGCTTTAAAGGGTCTGCATTTGCTCACCCAATCTCACCAATCCTCTCAGTCCCAAGTGTCCCTCCTTATGCCACATCCAGCTGTCGTTGTAGATAGGGTCATTCTAGCCTTCATCAGAGACCCTGAAGGAATTGTAAAGAATTTCCCAGTTTTTTTGTTTTGTTTTTGAAATTCCTTTTTATAGTGGGTTTGAGCTGATTCTCGCTGCCATGTTTTTTTTTTTTTTTTTTTTTGCAGTACGCGGGCCTCTCACTGTTGTGGCCTCTCCCGTTGCGGAGCACAGGCTCCGGACGCGCAGGCTCAGCGGCCATGGCTCACGGGCCCAGCCGCTCCGCGGCATGTAGGATCTTCCCGGACCGGGGCACGAACCCGTGTCCCCTGCATCGGCAGGCGGACTCTCAACCACTGCGCCACCAGGGAAGCCCTCGCTGCCATGTTTATGCCAGTCTAGACACACTTGATTCCCTTACGGAGACATATCAATACATAGGTTTTAAGATTCTTACTAGTCAGATATTTTCCTCTGCGGGAAATATGGGGTTTTGAGTCCCTTTCGCTGAGGACGGTGTAGGTCTTGTCTATTCCATAGTTGGTTTTTGGAACGGTACCTGTGCTTATATCAAACTCTGGTTTTATGCATCACCCCACCTCTCCTTCCCCCTTAAGCAGGTATAAGAGTGTTTTCTAAATGTGAGACACTGTTCTCTTTCCTAACTCAGTTCAAGTGTAGCCATGTTTACAGGATCTTCATAAGTGATATCTTATGATAAGTTTCTTTTTCTGTGTGACTTATTTCACTTAGAATCATCGTACCTGAATCCACCCATTTTGCTGCTACTGGTCTTATGACATTGATTTCATGGCTGAGGGATATTCCATCGTACGTAAGTACCACAATATTTTGAACCATGTTTATATTTTCTGGGATACTTAAGGTGTATCCAAGTTGAGGTCCTTGTATGCAGTGCAGCCCTAAATTTTGGGGTGGCTCTGTCTTATTGATTTTCAGTTTTCCCAAGGTATATTCCCTAGACTGGTAGTGCCCTTGGCTCTGTAGCTCTGTTCTTTACTTGTTTTAGGGAACAGAATGCACTCCTCCAGAGAGGCAGTTGGCAATTTACATCCCGCCCATCAGCATAACAAGGCTCCCTGTTCTCCAGGGCCTGTCTTGCCTTTCTTGTTCTTACACATTTTGTGGATGTCCCTTTTGACCGGTGGGAAGTGATACTTCTTTGTAGTGCAGATTTGCATTGCCCGCTTGCTTGCTTGGCCAAAAAGGGCGTATGCGTTTTCTCCTGAATATATTCAGGAGAAAACGCATACGCCCTTTTTGGCCAAGTGCATCATTGTCGAAGTTGTGCCCCTCTTCCTGTGCTTTAAAGGCGATTCCAACGTACCTCTTGAAATCTGTTTCCTGCTATTCTGCCTCGCTTTCAAGTCCGCCTCGTTGCCTTCCCTCAACAGATTTTTGGACGATAGTTGTCCTTTATTACTCGGCCAGTTTGTGAATTGCTGTGCCCCTGAGCTCCATTTTTCAACTCGTTTTTGGTGAGCTGACCGCAAGTCCAAAATTTTGGTTCAGGACCTATACTGGTTCCCGGTGGGTGGCTGAGAATTTGGTTAATTCTTCTTCCTGCCGGGAAATTACAGTGATATGTGCCCGTCCAAATGCCTAACAGCTACTCTCTCATTGGTTCTCCCTCTTCCCTTTCATCCTCTGCCAAATTGGCAACCTGTGCGAACCAAGAGGTTAAAGGGTCTGTCTCTCCAAGTTGGGAGGTTGATAGTAAAGCAGACGGAAAGTCAAACCGGAGCACCAGGAGAGGGACTATGCGTTGAGTTTTAGAAACCTTTCGTATTCACAGTGTGTCCGTTCTCTAGGTTTCCCGCACATGTTATAGCTGTAGTAATATTCCCTTCAACCTGGAGAGTTCGGACCCATGGAATGGGTGCCATGCATTATTGCTTTAAAGGGTCTGCATTTGCTCACCCAATCTCACCAATCGTCTCAGTCCCAAGTGTCCCTCCTTATGCCACATCCAGCTGTCGTTGTAGATAGGGTCATTCCAGCTTTCATCAGAGACCCTGAAGGAATTGCAAAGAATTTCCCAGTTTTTTTGTTTTGTTTTTGAAATTCCTTTTTATAGTGGGTTTGAGCTGATTCTCGCTGCCATGTTTATGCCAGTCTAGACACACTTGATTCCCTTATGGAGACATATCAATACATAGGTTTTAAGATTCTTACTATTCAGATATTTTCCTCTGCGGGAAATATGGGGTTTTGAGTCCCTTTCGCTGAGGTCGGTGTAGGTCTTGTCTATTCCATAGTTGGTTTTTGGAACGGTACCTGTGCTTATATCAAACTCTGGTTTTATGCATCACCCCACCTCTCCTTCCCCCTTAAGCAGGTATAAGAGTGTTTTCTAAATGTGAGACACTGTTCTCTTTCCTAACTCAGTTCAAGTGTAGCCATGTTTACAGGATCTTCATAAGTGATATCTTATGATAAGTTTCTTTTTCTGTGTGACTTATTTCACTTAGAATCATTGTACCTGAATCCACCCATTTTGCTGCTACTGGTCTTATGACATTGATTTCATGGCTGAGGGATATTCCATCGTACGTAAGTACCACAATTTTTTGAACCATGTTTATATTTTCTGGGATACTTAAGGTGTATCCAAGTTGAGGTCCTTGTATGCAGTGCAGCCCTAAATTTTGGGGTGGCTCTGTCTTATAGATTTTCAGTTTTCCCAAGGTATATTCCCTAGACTGGTAGTGCCCTTGGCTCTGTAGCTCTGTTCTTTACTTGTTTTAGGGAACAGAATGCACTCCTCCTGAGAGGCAGTTGGCAATTTACATCCCGCCCATCAGCATAACAAGGCTCCCTGTTCTCCAGGGCCTGTCTTGCCTTTCTTGTTCTTACACATTTTGTGGATGTCCCTTTTGACCGGTGGGAAGTGATACTTCTTTGTAGTGCAGATTTGCATTGCCCGCTTGCTTGCTTGGCCAAAAAGGGTGTATGCGTTTTCTCCTGAATATATTCAGGAGAAAACGCATACGCCCTTTTTGGCCAAGTGCATCATTGTCGAAGTTGTGCCCCTCTTCCTGTGCTTTAAAGGCGAATCCAATGTACCTCTTGAAATCTGTTTCCTGCTATTCTGCCTCGCTGTAAAGTCCGCCTCGTTGCCTTCCCTCAACAGATTTTTGGACGATAGTTGTCCTTTATTACTCGGCCAGTTTGTGAATTGCTGTGCCCCTGAGCTCCATTTTTCAACTCGTTTTTGGTGAGCTGACCGCAAGTCCAAAATTTTGGTTCAGGACCTATACTGGTTCCCGGTGGGTGGCTGAGAATTTGGTTAATTCTTCTTCCTGCCAGGAAATTACAGTGATATGTGCCCGTCCAAATGCCTAACATCTACTCTCTCATTGGTTCTCCCTCTTCCCTTTCATCCTCTGCCAAATTGGCAACCTGTGCGAACCAAGATGTTAAAGGGGCTGTCTCTCCAAGTTGGGAGGTTGATAGTAAAGCAGACGGAAAGTCAAACCGGAGCACCAGGAGAGGGACTATGCGTTGAGTTTTAGAAACCTTTCGTATTCACAGTGTGTCCGTTCTCTAGGTTTACCGCACATGTTATAGCTGTAGTAATATTCCCTTCAACCTGGAGAGTTCGGACCCATGGAATGGGTGCCATGCATTATTGCTTTAAAGGGTCTGCATTTGCTCACCCAATCTCACCAATCGTCTCAGTCCCAAGTGTCCCTCCTTATGCCACATCCAGCTGTCATTGTAGATAGGGTCATTCCAGCCTTCATCAGAGACCCTGAAGGAATTGTAAAGAATTTCCCAGTTTTTTTGTTTTGTTTTTGAAATTCCTTTTTATAGTGGGTTTGAGCTGATTCTCGCTGCCATGTTTATGCCAGTCTAGACACACTTGATTCCCTTACGGAGACATATCAATACATAGGTTTTAAGATTCTTACTAGTCAGATATTTTCCTCTGCGGGAAATATGGGGTTTTGAGTCCCTTTCGCTGAGGACGGTGTAGGTCTTGTCTATTCCATAGTTGGTTTTTGGAACGGTACCTGTGCTTATATCAAACTCTGGTTTTATGCATCACCCCACCTCTCCTTCCCCCTTAAGCAGGTATAAGAGTGTTTTCTAAATGTGAGACACTGTTCTCTTTCCTAACTCAGTTCAAGTGTAGCCATGTTTACAGGATCTTCATAAGTGATATCTTATGATAAGTTTCTTTTTCTGTGTGACTTATTTCACTTAGAATCATCGTACCTGAATCCACCCATTTTGCTGCTACTTGTCTTATGACATTGATTTCATGGCTGAGGGATATTCCATCGTACGTAAGTACCACAATTTTTTGAACCATGTTTATATTTTCTGGGATACTTAAGGTGTATCCAAGTTGAGGTCCTTGTATGCAGTGCAGCCTTAAATTTTGGGGTGGCTCTGTCTTATTGATTTTCAGTTTTCCCAAGGTATATTCCCTAGACTGGTAGTGCCCTTGGCTCTGTAGCTCTGTTCTTTACTTGTTTTAGGGAACAGAATGCACTCCTCCAGAGAGGCAGTTGGCAATTTACATCCCGCCCATCAGCATAACAAGGCTCCCTGTTCTCCAGGGCCTGTCTTGCCTTTCTTGTTCTTACACATTTTGTGGATGTCCCTTTTGACCGGTGGGAAGTGATACTTCTTTGTAGTGCAGATTTGCATTGCCCGCTTGCTTGCTTGGCCAAAAAGGGCGTATGCGTTTTCTCCTGAATATATTCAGGAGAAAACGCATACGCCCTTTTTGGCCAAGTGCATCATTGTCGAAGTTGTGCCCCTCTTCCTGTGCTTTAAAGGCGATTCCAACGTACCTCTTGAAATCTGTTTCCTGCTATTCTGCCTCGCTTTCAAGTCCGCCTCGTTGCCTTCCCTCAACAGATTTTTGGACGATAGTTGTCCTTTATTACTCGGCCAGTTTGTGAATTGCTGTGTCCCTGAGCTCCATTTTTCAACTCGTTTTTGGTGAGCTGACCGCAAGTCCAAAATTTTGGTTCAGGACCTATACTGGTTCCCGGTGGGTGGCTGAGAATTTGGTTAATTCTTCTTCCTGCCAGGAAATTACAGTGATATGTGCCCGTCCAAATGCCTAACAGCTACTCTCTCATTGGTTCTCCCTCTTCCCTTTCATCCTCTGCCAAATTGGCAACCTATGCGAACCAAGAGGTTAAAGGGGCTGTCTCTCCAAGTTGGGAGGTTGATAGTAAAGCAGACGGAAAGTCAAACCGGAGCACCAGGAGAGGGACTATGCGTTGAGTTTTAGAAACCTTTCGTATTCACAGTGTGTCCGTTCTCTAGGTTTCCCGCACATGTTATAGCTGTAGTAATATTCCCTTCAACCTGGAGAGTTCGGACCCATGGAATGGGTGCCATGCATTATTGCTTTAAAGGGTCTGCATTTGCTCACCCAATCTCACCAATCGTCTCAGTCCCAAGTGTCCCTCCTTATGCCACATCCAGCTGTCGTTGTAGATAGGGTCATTCCAGCTTTCATCAGAGACCCTGAAGGAATTGCAAAGAATTTCCCAGTTTTTTTGTTTTGTTTTTGTAATTCCTTTTTATAGTGGGTTTGAGCTGATTCTCGCTGCCATGTTTATGCCAGTCTAGACACACTTGATTCCCTTACGGAGACATATCAATACATAGGTTTTAAGATTCTTACTAGTCAGATATTTTCCTCTGCGGGAAATATGGGGTTTTGAGTCCCTTTCGCTGAGGACGGTGTAGGTCTTGTCTATTCCATAGTTGGTTTTTGGAACGGTACCTGTGCTTATATCAAACTCTGGTTTTATGCATCACCCCACCTCTCCTTCCCCCTTAAGCAGGTATAAGAGTGTTTTCTAAATGTGAGACACTGTTCTCTTTCCTAACTCAGTTCAAGTGTAGCCATGTTTACAGGATCTTCATAAGTGATATCTTATGATAAGTTTCTTTTTCTGTGTGACTTATTTCACTTAGAATCATCGTACCTGAATCCACCCATTTTGCTGCTACTGGTCTTATGACATTGATTTCATGGCTGAGGGATATTCCATCGTACGTAAGTACCACAATTTTTTGAACCATGTTTATATTTTCTGGGATACTTAAGGTGTATCCAAGTTGAGGTCCTTGTATGCAGTGCAGCCCTAAATTTTGGGGTGGCTCTGTCTTATTGATTTTCAGTTTTCCCAAGGTATATTCCCTAGACTGGTAGTGCCCTTGGCTCTGTAGCTCTGTTCTTTACTTGTTTTAGGGAACAGAATGCACTCCTCCAGAGAGGCAGTTGGCAATTTACATCCCGCCCATCAGCATAACAAGGCTCCCTGTTCTCCAGGGCCTGTCTTGCCTTTCTTGTTCTTACACATTTTGTGGATGTCCCTTTTGACCGGTGGGAAGTGATACTTCTTTGTAGTGCAGATTTGCATTGCCCGCTTGCTTGCTTGGCCAAAAAGGGCGTATGCGTTTTCTCCTGAATATATTCAGGAGAAAACGCATACGCCCTTTTTGGCCAAGTGCATCATTGTCGAAGTTGTGCCCCTCTTCCTGTGCTTTAAAGGCGATTCCAACGTACCTCTTGAAATCTGTTTCCTGCTATTCTGCCTCGCTTTCAAGTCCGCCTCGTTGCCTTCCCTCAACAGATTTTTGGACGATAGTTGTCCTTTATTACTCGGCCAGTTTGTGAATTGCTGTGCCCCTGAGCTCCATTTTTCAACTCGTTTTTGGTGAGCTGACCGCAAGTCCAAAATTTTGGTTCAGGACCTATACTGGTTCCCGGTGGGTGGCTGAGAATTTGGTTAATTCTTCTTCCTGCCGGGAAATTACAGTGATATGTGCCCGTCCAAATGCCTAACAGCTACTCTCTCATTGGTTCTCCCTCTTCCCTTTCATCCTCTGCCAAATTGGCAAGCTGTGCGAACCAAGAGGTTAAAGGGGCTGTCTCTCCAAGTTGGGAGGTTGATAGTAAAGCAGACGGAAAGTCAAACCGGAGCACCAGGAGAGGGACTATGCGTTGAGTTTTAGAAACCTTTCGTATTCACAGTGTGTCCGTTCTCTAGGTTTACCGCACATGTTATAGCTGTAGTAATATTCCCTTCAACCTGGAGAGTTCGGACCCATGGAATGGGTGCCATGCATTATTGCTTTAAAGGGTCTGCATTTGCTCACCCAATCTCACCAATCGTCTCAGTCCCAAGTGTCCCTCCTTATGCCACATCCAGCTGTCGTTGTAGATAGGGACATTCCAGCCTTCATCAGAGACCCTGAAGGAATTGTAAAGAATTTCCCAGTTTTTTTGTTTTGTTTTTGAAATTCCTTTTTATAGTGGGTTTGAGCTGATTCTCGCTGCCATGTTTATGCCAGTCTAGACACACTTGATTCCCTTACGGAGACATATCAATACATAGGTTTTAAGATTCTTACTAGTCAGATATTTTCCTCTGTGGGAAATATGGGGTTTTGAGTCCCTTTCGCTGAGGACGGTGTAGGTCTTGTGTATTCCATAGTTGGTTTTTGGAACGGTATCTGTGCTTATATCAAACTCTGGTTTTATGCATCACCCCACCTCTCCTTCCCCCTTAAGCAGGTATAAGAGTGTTTTCTAAATGTGAGACACTGTTCTCTTTCCTAACTCAGTTCAAGTGTAGCCATGTTTACAGGATCTTCATAAGTGATATCTTATGATAAGTTTCTTTTTCTGTGTGACTTATTTCACTTAGAATCATCGTACCTGAATCCACCCATTTTGCTGCTACTTGTCTTATGACATTGATTTCATGGCTGAGGGATATTCCATCGTACGTAAGTACCACAATTTTTTGAACCATGTTTATATTTTCTGGGATACTTAAGGTGTATCCAAGTTGAGGTCCTTGTATGCAGTGCAGCCTTAAATTTTGGGGTGGCTCTGTCTTATTGATTTTCAGTTTTCCCAAGGTATATTCCCTAGACTGGTAGTGCCCTTGGCTCTGTAGCTCTGTTCTTTACTTGTTTTAGGGAACAGAATGCACTCCTCCAGAGAGGCAGTTGGCAATTTACATCCCGCCCATCAGCATAACAAGGCTCCCTGTTCTCCAGGGCCTGTCTTGCCTTTCTTGTTCTTACACATTTTGTGGATGTCCCTTTTGACCGGTGGGAAGTGATACTTCTTTGTAGTGCAGATTTGCATTGCCCGCTTGCTTGCTTGGCCAAAAAGGGCGTATGCGTTTTCTCCTGAATATATTCAGGAGAAAACGCATACGCCCTTTTTGGCCAAGTGCATCATTGTCGAAGTTGTGCCCCTCTTCCTGTGCTTTAAAGGCGATTCCAACGTACCTCTTGAAATCTGTTTCCTGCTATTCTGCCTCGCTTTCAAGTCCGCCTCGTTGCCTTCCCTCAACAGATTTTTGGACGATAGTTGTCCTTTATTACTCGGCCAGTTTGTGAATTGCTGTGCCCCTGAGCTCCATTATTCAACTCGTTTTTGGTGAGCTGACCGCAAGTCCAAAATTTTGGTTCAGGACCTATACTGGTTCCCGGTGGGTGGCTGAGAATTTGGTTAATTCTTCTTCCTGCCGGGAAATTACAGTGATATGTGCCCGTCCAAATGCCTAAGAGCTACTCTCTCATTGGTTCTCCCTCTTCCCTTTCATCCTCTGCCAAATTGGCAACCTGTGCGAACCAAGAGGTTAAAGGGGCTGTCTCTCCAAGTTGGGAGGTTGATAGTAAAGCAGACGGAAAGTCAAACCGGAGCACCAGGAGAGGGACTATTCGTTGAGTTTTAGAAACCTTTCGTATTCACAGTGTGTCCGTTCTCTAGGTTTCCCGCACATGTTATAGCTGTAGTAATATTCCCTTCAACCTGGAGAGTTCGGACCCATGGAATGGGTGCCATGCATTATTGCTTTAAAGGGTCTGCATTTGCTCACCCAATCTCACCAATCGTCTCAGTCCCAAGTGTCCATCCTTATGCCACAACCAGCTGTCGTTGTAGATAGGGTCATTCCAGCTTTCATCAGAGACCTTGAAGGAATTGTAAAGAATTTCCCAGTTTTTTTGTTTTGTTTTTGAAATTCCTTTTTATAGTGGGTTTGAGCTGATTCTCGCTGCCATGTTTATGCCAGTCTAGACACACTTGATTCCCTTACGGAGACATATCAATACATAGGTTTTAAGATTCTTACTAGTCAGATATATTCCTCTGCGGGAAATATGGGGTTTTGAGTCCCTTTCGCTGAGGACGGTGTAGGTCTTGTCTATTCCATAGTTGGTTTTTGGAACGGTACCTGTGCTTATATCAAACTCTGGTTTTATGCATCACCCCACCTCTCCTTCCCCCTTAAGCAGGTATAAGAGTGTTTTCTAAATGTGAGACACTGTTCTCTTTCCTAACTCAGTTCAAGTGTAGCCATGTTTACAGGATCTTCATAAGTGATATCTTATGATAAGTTTCTTTTTCTGTGTGACTTATTTCACTTAGAATCATCGTACCTGAATCCACCCATTTTGCTGCTACTTGTCTTATGACATTGATTTCATGGCTGAGGGATATTCCATCGTACGTAAGTACCACAATTTTTTGAACCATGTTTATATTTTCTGGGATACTTAAGGTGTATCCAAGTTGAGGTCCTTGTATGCAGTGCAGCCCTAAATTTTGGGGTGGCTCTGTCTTATTGATTTTCAGTTTTCCCAAGGTATATTCCCTAGACTGGTAGTGCCCTTGACTCTGTAGCTCTGTTCTTTACTTGTTTTAGGGAACAGAATGCACTCCTCCAGAGAGGCAGTTGGCAATTTACATCCCGCCCATCAGCATAACAAGGCTCCCTGTTCTCCAGGTCCTGTCTTGCCTTTCTTGTTCTTACACATTTTGTGGATGTCCCTTTTGACCGGTGGGAAGTGATACTTCTTTGTAGTGCAGATTTGCATTGCCCGCTTGCTTGCTTGGCCAAAAAGGGCGTATGCGTTTTCTCCTGAATATATTCAGGAGAAAACGCATACGCCCTTTTTGGCCAAGTGCATCATTGTCGAAGTTGTGCCCCTCTTCCTGTGCTTTAAAGGCGATTCCAACGTACCTCTTGAAATCTGTTTCCTGCTATTCTGCCTCGCTTTCAAGTCCGCCTCGTTGCCTTCCCTCAACAGATTTTTGAACGATAGTTGTCCTTTATTACTCGGCCAGTTTGTGAATTGCTGTGCCCCTGAGCTCCATTTTTCAACTCGTTTTTGGTGAGCTGACCGCAAGTCCAAAATTTCGGTTCAGGACCTATACTGGTTCCCGGTGGGTGGCTGAGAATTTGGTTAATTCTTCTTCCTGCCGGGAAATTACAGTGATATGTGCCCGTCCAAATGCCTAACAGCTACTCTCTCATTGGTTCTCCCTCTTCCCTTTCATCCTCTGCCAAATTGGCAACCTGTGCGAACCAAGAGGTTAAAGGGGCTGTCTCTCCAAGTTGGGAGGTTGATAGTAAAGCAGACGGAAAGTCAAACCGGAGCACCAGGAGAGGGACTATGCGTTGAGTATTAGAAACCTTTCGTATTCACAGTGTGTCCGTTCTCTAGGTTTCCCGCACATGTTATAGCTGTAGTAATATTCCCTTTAACCTGGAGAGTTCGGACCCATGGAATGGGTGCCATGCATTATTGCTTTAAAGGGTCTGCATTTGCTCACCCAATCTCACCAATCGTCTCAGTCCCAAGTGTCCCTCCTTATGCCACATCCAGCTGTCGTTGTAGATAGGGTCATTCTAGCCTTCATCAGAGACCCTGAAGGAATTGTAAAGAATTTCCCAGTTTTTTTGTTTTGTTTTTGAAATTCCTTTTTATAGTGGGTTTGAGCTGATTCTCGCTGCCATGTTTTTTTTTTTTTTTTTTTTGCAGTACGCGGGCCTCTCACTGTTGTGGCCTCTCCCGTTGCGGAGCACAGGCTCCGGACGCGCAGGCTCAGCGGCCATGGCTCACGGGCCCAGCCGTTCCGCGGCATGTAGGATCTTCCCGGACCGGGGCATGAACCCGTGTCCCCTGCATCGGCAGGCGGACTCTCAACCACTGCGCCACCAGGGAAGCCCTCGCTGCCATGTTTATGCCAGTCTAGACACACTTGATTCCCTTACGGAGACATATCAATACATAGGTTTTAAGATTCTTACTAGTCAGATATTTTCCTCTGCGGGAAATATGGGGTTTTGAGTCCCTTTCGCTGAGGACGGTGTAGGTCTTGTCTATTCCATAGTTGGTTTTTGGAACGGTACCTGTGCTTATATCAAACTCTGGTTTTATGCATCACCCCACCTCTCCTTCCCCCTTAAGCAGGTATAAGAGTGTTTTCTAAATGTGAGACACTGTTCTCTTTCCTAACTCAGTTCAAGTGTAGCCATGTTTACAGGATCTTCATAAGTGATATCTTATGATAAGTTTCTTTTTCTGTGTGACTTATTTCACTTAGAATCATCGTACCTGAATCCACCCATTTTGCTGCTACTTGTCTTATGACATTGATTTCATGGCTGAGGGATATTCCATCGTACGTAAGTACCACAATTTTTTGAACCATGTTTATATTTTCTGGGATACTTAAGGTGTATCCAAATTGAGGTCCTTGTATGCAGTGCAGCCTTAAATTTTGGGGTGGCTCTGTCTTATTGATTTTCAGTTTTCCCAAGGTATATTCCCTAGACTGGTAGTGCCCTTGGCTCTGTAGCTCTGTTCTTTACTTGTTTTAGGGAACAGAATGCACTCCTCCAGAGAGGCAGTTGGCAATTTACATCCCGCCCATCAGCATAACAAGGCTCCCTGTTCTCCAGGGCCTGTCTTGCCTTTCTTGTTCTTACACATTTTGTGGATGTCCCTTTTGACCGGTGGGAAGTGATACTTCTTTGTAGTGCAGATTTGCATTGCCCGCTTGCTTGCTTGGCCAAAAAGGGCGTATGCGTTTTCTCCTGAATATATTCAGGAGAAAACGCATACGCCCTTTTTGGCCAAGTGCATCATTGTCGAAGTTGTGCCCCTCTTCCTGTGCTTTAAAGGCGATTCCAACGTACCTCTTGAAATCTGTTTCCTGTTATTCTGCCTCGCTTTCAAGTCCGCCTCGTTGCCTTCCCTCAACAGATTTTTGGACGATAGTTGTCCTTTATTACTCGGCCAGTTTGTGAATTGCTGTGCCCCTGAGCTCCATTTTTCAACTCGTTTTTGGTGAGCTGACCGCAAGTCCAAAATTTTGGTTCAGGACCTATACTGGTTCCCGGTGGGTGGCTGAGAATTTGGTTAATTCTTCTTCCTGCCGGGAAATTACAGTGATATGTGCCCGTCCAAATGCCTAACAGCTACTCTCTCATTGGTTCTCCCTCTTCCCTTTCATCCTCTGCCAAATTGGCAACCTGTGCGAACCAAGAGGTTAAAGGGTCTGTCTCTCCAAGTTGGGAGGTTGATAGTAAAGCAGACGGAAAGTCAAACCGGAGCACCAGGAGAGGGACTATTCGTTGAGTTTTAGAAACCTTTCGTATTCACAGTGTGTCCGTTCTCTAGGTTTCCCGCACATGTTATAGCTGTAGTAATATTCCCTTCAACCTGGAGAGTTCGGACCCATGGAATGGGTGCCATGCATTATTGCTTTAAAGGGTCTGCATTTGCTCACCCAATCTCACCAATCGTCTCAGTCCCAAGTGTCCCCCCTTATGCCACATCCAGCTGTCGTTGTAGATAGGGTCATTCTAGCCTTCATCAGAGACCCTGAAGGAATTGTAAAGAATTTCCCAGTTTTTTTGTTTTGTTTTTGAAATTCCTTTTTATAGTGGGTTTGAGCTGATTCTTGCTGCCATGTTTATGCCAGTCTAGACACACTTGATTCCCTTACGGAGACATATCAATACATAGGTTTTAAGATTCTTACTAGTCAGATATTTTCCTCTGCGGGAAATATGGGGTTTTGAGTCCCTTTCGCTGAGGACGGTGTAGGTCTTGTCTATTCCATAGTTGGTTTTTGGAACGGTACCTGTGCTTATATCAAACTCTGGTTTTATGCATCACCCCACCTCTCCTTCCCCCTTAAGCAGCTATAAGAGTGTTTTCTAAATGTGAGACACTGTTCTCTTTCCTAACTCAGTTCAAGTGTAGCCATGTTTACAGGATCTTCATAAGTGATATCTTATCATAAGTTTCTTTTTCTGTGTGACTTATTTCACTTAGAATCATCGTACCTGAATCCACCCATTTTGCTGCTACTGGTCTTATGACATTGATTTCATGGCTGAGGGATATTCCATCGTACGTAAGTACCACAATTTTTTGAACCATCTTTATATTTTCTGAGATACTAAAGGTGTATCCAAGTTGAGGTCCTTGTATGCAGTGCAGCCCTAAATTTTGGGGTGGCTCTGTCTTATTGATTTTCAGTTTTCCCAAGGTATATTCCCTAGACTGGTAGTGCCCTTGGCTCTGTAGCTCTGTTCTTTACTTGTTTTAGGGAACAGAATGCACTCCTCCTGAGAGGCAGTTGGCAGTTTACATCCCGCCCATCAGCATAACAAGGCTCCCTGTTCTCCAGGGCCTGTCTTGCCTTTCTTGTTCTTACACATTTTGTGGATGTCCCTTTTGACCGGTGGGAAGTGATACTTCTTTGTAGTGCAGATTTGCATTGCCCGCTTGCTTGCTTGGCCAAAAAGGGCGTATGCGTTTTCTCCTGAATATATTCAGGAGAAAACACATACGCCCTTTTTGGCCAAGTGCATCATTGTCGAAGTTGTGCCCCTCTTCCTGTGCTTTAAAGGCGATTCCAACGTACCTCTTGAAATCTGTTTCCTGCTATTCTGCCTCGCTTTCAAGTCCGCCTCGTTGCCTTCCCTCAACAGATTTTTGGACGATAGTTGTCCTTTATTACTCGGCCAGTTTGTGAATTGCTGTGCCCCTGAGCTCCATTTTTCAACTCGTTTTTGGTGAGCTGACCGCAAGTCCAAAATTTTGGTTCAGGACCTACACTGGTTCCCGGTGAGTGGCTGAGAATTTGGTTAATTCTTCTTCCTGCCGGGAAATTACAGTGATATGTACCCGTCCAAATGCCTAACAGCTACTCTCTCATTGGTTCTCCCTCTTCCCTTTCATCCTCTTCCAAATTGGCAACCTGTGCGAACCAAGAGGTTAAAGGGGCTGTCTCTCCAAGTTGGGAGGTTGATAGTAAAGCAGACGGAAAGTCAAACCGGAGCACCAGGAGAGGGACTATGCGTTGAGTTTTAGAAACCTTTCGTATTCACAGTGTGTCCGTTCTCTAGGTTTCCCGCACATGTTATAGCTGTAGTAATATTCCCTTCAACCTGGAGAGTTCGGACCCATGGAATGGGTGCCATGCATTATTGCTTTAAAGGGTCTGCATTTGCTCACCCAATCTCACCAATCGTCTCAGTCCCAAGTGTCCCTCCTTATGCCACATCCAGCTGTCGTTGTAGATAGGGTCATTCTAGCCTTCATCAGAGACCCTGAAGGAATTGTAAAGAATTTCCCAGTTTTTTTGTTTTGTTTTTGAAATTCCTTTTTATAGTGGGTTTGAGCTGATTCTCGCTGCCATGTTTATGCCAGTCCAGACACACTTGATTCCCTTACGGAGACATATCAATACATAGGTTTTAAGATTCTTACTAGTCAGATATTTTCCTCTGCGGGAAATATGGGGTTTTGAGTCCCTTTCGCTGAGGACGGTGTAGGTCTTGTCTATTCCATAGTTGGTTTTTGGAACGGTACCTGTGCTTATATCAAACTCTGGTTTTATGCATCACCCCACCTCTCCTTCCCCCTTAAGCAGCTATAAGAGTGTTTTCTAAATGTGAGACACTGTTCTCTTTCCTAACTCAGTTCAAGTGTAGCCATGTTTACAGGATCTTCATAAGTGATATCTTATGATAAGTTTCTTTTTCTGTGACTTATTTCACTTAGAATCATCGTACCTGAATCCACCCATTTTGCTGCTACTGGTCTTATGACATTGATTTCATGGCTGAGGGATATTCCATCGTACGTAAGTACCACAATTTTTTGAACCATGTTTATATTTTCTGGGATACTTAAGGTGTATCCAAGTTGAGGTCCTTGTATGCAGTGCAGCCCTAAATTTTGGGGTGGCTCTGTCTTATAGATTTTCAGTTTTCCCAAGGTATATTCCCTAGGCTGGTAGTGCCCTTGGCTCTGTAGCTCTGTTCTTTACTTGTTTTAGGGAACAGAATGCACTCCTCCTGAGAGGCAGTTGGCAATTTACATCCCGCCCATCAGCATAACAAGGCTCCCTGTTCTCCAGGGCCTGTCTTGCCTTTCTTGTTCTTACACATTGTGTGGATGTCCCTTTTGACCGGTGGGAAGTGATACTTCTTTGTAGTGCAGATTTGCATTGCCCGCTTGCTTGCTTGGCCAAAAAGGGCGTATGCGTTTTCTCCTGAATATATTCAGGAGAAAACGCATACGCCCTTTTTGGCCATGTGCATCATTGTCGAAGTTGTGCCCCTCTTCCTGTGCTTTAAAGGCGATTCCAACGTACCTCTTGAAATCTGTTTCCTGCTATTCTGCCTCGCTGTAAAGTCCGCCTCGTTGCCTTCCCTCAACAGATTTTTGGACGATAGTTGTCCTTTATTACTCGGCCAGTTTGTGAATTGCTGTGCCCCTGAGCTCCATTTTTCAACTCGTTTTTGGTGAGCTGACCGCAAGTCCAAAATTTTGGTTCAGGACCTATACTGGTTCCCGGTGGGTGGCTGAGAATTTGGTTAATTCTTCTTCCTGCCGGGAAATTACAGTGATATGTGCCCGTCCAAATGCCTAACAGCTACTCTCTCATTGGTTCTCCCTCTTCCCTTTCATCCTCTGCCAAATTGGCAACCTGTGCGAACCTAGATGTTAAAGGGGCTGTCTCTCCAAGTTGGGAGGTTGATAGTAAAGCAGACGGAAAGTCAAACCGGAGCACCAGGAGAGGGACTATGCGTTGAGTTTTAGACACCTTTTGTATTCACAGTGTGTCCGTTCTCTAGGTTTCCCGCACATGTTATAGCTGTAGTAATATTCCCTTCAACCTGGAGAGTTTGGACCCATGGAATGTGTGCCATGCATTATTGCTTTAAAGGGTCTGCATTTGCTCACCCAATCTCACCAATCGTCTCAGTCCCAAGTGTCCCTCCTTATGCCACATCCAGCTGTCGTTGTAGATAGGGTCATTCCAGCCTTCATCAGAGACCCTGAAGGAATTGTAAAGAATTTCCCAGTTTTTTTGTTTTGTTTTTGAAATTCCTTTTTATAGTGGGTTTGAGCGGATTCTCGCTGCCATGTTTATGCCAGTCTAGAATCACTTGATTCCCTTACAGAGACATATCAATACATAGGTTTTAAGATTCTTACTAGTCAGATATTTTCCTCTGCGGGAAATATGGGGTTTTGAGTCCCTTTCACTGAGGAAGGTGTAGGTCTTGTCTATTCCATAGTTGGTTTTTGGAACGGTACCTCTGCTTATATCAAACTCTGGTTTTATGCATCACCCCTCCTCTCCTTCCCCCTTAAGCAGCCATAAGAGTGTTTTCTAAATGTGAGACACTCTTCTCCTTCCTAACTCAGTTCAAGTGTAGCCATGTTTACAGGATCTTCATAAGTGATATCTTATGATAAGTTTCTTTTTCTGTGTGACTTATTTCACTTAGAATCATCGTACCTGAATCCACCCATTTTGCTGCTACTGGTCTTATGACATTGATTTCATGGATGAGGTATATTCCATCGTACGTAAGTACCACAATTTTTTGAACCATTTTTATATTTCCTGGGATATTTAAGGTGTACCCAAGTTGAGGTCCTTGTAAGCAGTGCAGCCCTAAATTTTGGGGTGGCTCTGTCTTATTGATTTTCAGTTTACTCAAGGTATATTCCCTAGACTGGAAGTGCCCTTGGCTCTGTAGCTCTGTTCTTTTCCTTGTTTTAGGGAACACAATGTACTCCTCCAGTGGGGCAGTTGGCAATTTACATCCCGCCCATCAGCATAACAAGTCTTCCTGTTCTCCAGGGCCTGTCTTGCCTTTCTGGTTTTTACACATTTTGTGGATGTCCCTTTTGACCGGACGGAAGTGATACTTCTTTGTAGTGCAGATTTCCATTGCCCGCTTACTTGCTTGCCCAAGAAGGGTCTATGCGTTCTCTCCTGAATATATTCAGGGGAAAACGCATACGCCCTTTTTGGCCAAGTGCATCATTGTCGAAGTTGTGCCCCTCTTCGTGTGCTTTAAAGGCGATTCCAACGTACCTCTTGAAATCTGTTTCCTGATATTCTGCCTCGCTTTCAAGTCCACCTCGTTGCCTTCCCTCAACAGATTTTTGGACGATAGTTGTCCTTTATTACTCGGCCAGTTTGTGAATTGCTGTGCCCCTGAGCTCCATTTTTCAACTCGTTTTCGGTGAGCTGAACGCAAGTCCAAAATTTTGGTTCAGGACCTATGCTGGTTCCCGGTGCGGGGCTGAGACTTTGGTTAATTCTTCTTCCTGCCGGGAAGTTAGAGTGATATGTGCCCTTCAAAATGCCTAACAGCTACTCTCTCATTGGTTCTCCCTCTTCCCTTTCATCCTCTGCCAAATTGTCAACTTGTGCGAACCAGGAGGTTAAAGGGGCTGTCTCTCCAAGTTGGGAGATTGATAGTAAAGCAGATGGAAAGTCAAACCGGAGCACCATGGGAGGGTCTATTCGTTGAGTTTTAGAAACCTTTCATATTCACAGTGTGTCCGTTCTCTAGGTTTCCCGTACATGTTATAACTGTAGTAATATTCCCTTCAACCTGGAGAGTTGGGACCCATGGAATGGGTGCCATGCATTATTGCTTTAAAGGGTCTGCATTTGCTCACCCAAACTCACCAATCCTCTCAGTCCCAAGTGTCCATCATTATGCCACATCCAGCTGTCGTTGTAGATAGGGTCATTCCAGGTTTCATCAGAGACCCTGAAGGAATTGTAAAGAATTTGCCAGTTTTTTGTTTTGTATTTGAAATTCCTTTTTATAGTGGGTTTGAGCTGATTCTCGCTGCCATGTTTATGCCAGTCTAGACACACTTGATTCCCTTACGGAGACATATCAATACATAGGTTTTAAGATTCTTACTAGTCAGATATATTCCTCTGCGGTAAATATGGGGTTTTGAGTCCCTTTCACTGAGGAAGGTGTAGGTCTTGTCTATTGCATAGTTGGTTTTTGGAACGGTACCTGTGCTTATATCAAACTCTTGTTTTAAGCATCACCCCACCTCTCCTTCCCCCTTAAGCAGGCATAAGAGTGTTTTCTAAATGTGAGACACTGTTCTCTTTCCTAACTCTGTTCAAGTGTAGCCATGTTTACAGGATCTTCATAAGTGATATCTTATGATAAGTTTCTTTTTCTGTGTGACTTATTTCACTTAGAATCATCGTACCTGAATCCACCTATTTTGCTGCTACTGGTCTTATGACATTGATTTCATGGCTGAGGGATATTCCATCGTACGTAAGTACCACAATTTTTTGAACCATTTTTATATTTCCTGGGATATTTAAGGTGTACCCAAGTTGAGGTCCTTGTCAGCAGTGCAGCCCTAAATTTTGGGGTGGCTCTGTCTTATTGATTTTCAGTTTTCCCCAGGTATATTCCCTAGACTGGAAGTGCCCTTGGCTCTGTAGCTCTGTTCTTTACTTGTTTTAGGGAACACAATGCACTCTTCCAGAGAGGCAGTTGGCAATTTACATCCCGCACATCAGCATAACAAGGCTCCCTGTTCTCCAGGGCCTGTCTTGCCGTTTTGGTTTTTACACATTTTGTGGATGTCCCTTTTGACCGGTGGGAAGTGATACTTCTTTGTAGTGCAGATTTGCATTGCCCGCTTGCTTGCTTGGCCAAAAAGGGCGTATGTGTTTTCTCCTGAATATATTCAGGATAAAACGCATACACCCTTTTTGGCCAAGTGCATCATTGTCGAAGTTGTGCCCCTCTTCCTGTGCCTTAAAGGCGATTCCAACGTACCTCTTCAAATCTGTTTCCTGCTATTGTGCCTCGCTTTCAAGTCCGCCTCGTTGCCTACCCTCAACAGATTTTTGGACGATAGTTGTCCTTTATTACTCGGTCAGTTTGTGAATTGCTGTGCCCCTGAGCTCCATTTTTCAACTCGTTTTTTGTTAGCTGACCGCAAGCCCAAAATTTTGGTTCAGGACCTATACTGGTTCCCGGTGGGTGGCTGACACCTTGGTTAATTCTTCTTCCGGCGGGGAAATTACAGTGATATGTGCCCGTGCAAACGAATAACAACTACTCTCTCATTGATTCTCCCTCTTCCCTTTCATCCTCTGCCAAATTGGCAACCTGTGGAAACCAGGTGGTTAAAGGGGCTGTCTCTCCAAGTTGGGAGCTTGATAGTACAGCATATGGAAAGTCAAACTGGGGCTCCAGGAGAGGGACTATTCGTTGAGTTTTAGAAACCTTTCATATTCACAGTGTGTCCGTTCTCCAGGTTTCCCTTACATGTTATAACTGTAGTAATATTCCCTCTATCATGGAGAGTTGGGAACCATGGAATGGGTGCCAGGCATTTGTGCTTTAAAGGGTCTGCATTTCCTCACCCAATCTCACCAATCGTCTCAGTGTCAAGTGTCCCTCCTTATGCCACATCCAGCTGTCATTGTAGATAGGGTCATTCCAGGTTTCATCAGAGACCCTGAAGGAATTTTAAAGAATTATGCAGTTTTTTCGTTTTGTTTTTGAAATTCCTTTTTATAATGGGTTTGAGCTGATTCTCGCTGCCATGTTTATGCCAGTCTAGACACACTTGATTCCCTTACGGAGACATATCAATACATAGGTTTTAAGATTCTTACTAGTCAGATATATTTCTCTGCAGGAAATATGGGGTTATGAGACCCTTTCACTGAGGAAGGTGTAGGTCTTGTCTATTCCATAGTTGGTTTTTGGAACGGTACCTGTGCTTATATCAAACTCTGGTTTTATGCATCACGCCACCTCTCCTTCCCCCTTAAGCAGGCATAAGAGTGTTTTCTAAATGTGAGACACTGTTCTCTTTCCTAACTCAGTTCAAGTGTAGCCAAGTTTACAGAATCTTCATAAGTGATATCTTATGATAAGTTTCTTTTTCTGTGTGACTTATTTCACTTAGAATCATCGTACCTGAATCCACCCATTTTGCTGCTACTGGTCTTATGACATTGATTTCATGGCTGAGGGATATTCCATCGTACGTAAGTACCACAATTTTTTGAACCATTTTTATATTTCCTGGGATATTTAATGTGTACCCAAGTTGAGGTCCTTGTAAGCAGTGCAGCCCTAAATTTTGGGGTGGCTCTGTCTTATTGATTTTCAGTTTTCCCAAGGTATATTCCCTAGACTGGAAGTGCCCTTGCCTCTGTAGCTCTGTTCTTTACTTGTTTTAGGGAACACAATGTACTCCTCCAGAGAGGCAGTTGGCAATTTACATCCCGCCCATCAGCATAACAAGGCTCCCTGTTCTCCATGGCCTGTCTTGCCTTTCTAGTTTTTACACATTTTGTGGTTGTCCCTTTTGACCGGTGGGAAGTGATACTTCTTTGTAGTGCAGATTTGCATTGTCCGCTTGCTTGCTTGGTCAAAAATGCCGTATGCGTTTTCTCCTGAATATATTCAGGAGAAAACGCATACACCCTTTTTGGCCAAGTGCATCATTGTCGAAGTTTTGCCCCTCTTCCTGTGCTTTAAAGGCGATTCCAACATACCTCTTGAAATCTGTTTCCTGTTATTCTGCCTCACTTTCAAGTCCGCCTCGTTGCCTTCCCTCAACAGATTTTTGGACGATAGTTGTCCTTTATTACTCGGCCAATTTGTGAATTGCTGTGCCCCTGAGCTCCATTTTTCAACTCGTTTTCGGTGAGCTGATAGCAAGTCCAAAATTTTGGTTCAGGACCTATGCTGGTTCAGAGTGCGGAGCTGAGACTTTGGTTAATTCTTCTTCCTGCCGGGAAATTACAGTGATATGTGCCCGTCCAAATGCCTAACAGCTACTCTCTCATTGGTTCTCCCTCTTCCCTTTCATCCTCTGCCAAATTGGAAACCTGTGCGAACCAGGAGGTTAAAGGGGCTGTCTCTCCAAGTTGGGAGATTGATAGTAAAGCAGATGGAAAGTCAAACCGGAGCACCATGGGAGGGTCTATTCGTTGAGTTTTAGAAACCTTTCGTATTCACAGTGTGTCCGTTCTCTAGGTTTCCCGTACATGTTATAGCTGTAGTAATATTCCCTTCAACCTGGAGAGTTGGGACCCATGGAATGGGTGCCAGGCATTATTGCTTTAAAGGGACTGCATTTCCTCACCCAATCTCACCAATCCTCTCAGTCCCAACTGTCCAGCCTTATGCCACCTCCAGCTGTCGTTGTAGAAAGGGTCATTCCAGGTTTCATCAGAGACCCTGAAGGAATTGTAAAGAATTTCCCAGTTTTTTTGTTTTGTTTTTGAAATTCCTTTTTATAGTGGGTTTGAGCTGATTCTCGCTGCCATGTTTATGCCAGTCTAGACACACTTGATTCCCTTACGGAGACATATCAATACATAGGTTTTAAGATTTTTACTAGTCAGATATATTCCTCTGCGGGAAATATGGGGTTTTGAGTCCCTTTCACTGAGGAAGGTATAGGACTTGTGTATTCCATAGTTGGTTTTTGGAACGGTACCTGTGCTTATATCAAACTCTGGTTTTATGCATCACCCCACCTCTCCTTCCCCCTTAAGCAGGCATAAGAGTGTTTTCTAAATTTGAGACTCTGTTCTCTATCCTACTCAGTTCAAGTGTAGCCATGTTTACAGGATCTTCATAAGTGATATCTTATGATAAGTTTCTTTTTCTGTGTGACTTATTTCACTTAGAATCATCGTACCTGAATCCACCCATTTTGCTGCTACTGGTCTTATGACATTGATTTCATGGCTGAGGGATATTCCATCGTACGTAAGTACCACAATTTTTTGAACCATTTTTATATTTCCTTGGATACTTAAGGTGTACCCAAGTTGAGGTCCTTGTATGCAGTGCAGCCCTAAATTTTGGGGTGGCTCTGTCTTATTGATTTTCAGTTTTCCCAAGGTATATTCCCTAGACTGGAAGTGCCCTTGGCTCTGTAGCTCTGTTGTTTACTTGTTTTAGGGAACACAATGCACTCCTCCAGAGAAGCAGTTGGCAATTTACATTCCGCCCATCAGCATAACAAGGCTCCCTGTTCTCCAGGGCCTGTCTTGCCTTTCTGGTTTTTACAAATTTTGTGGATGTCCCTTTTGACCGGTGGGAAGTGATACTTCTTTGTAGTGCAGATTTGCATTGCCCGCTTCCTTGCTTGGCCAAAAAGGGCGTACGCGTTTTCTCCTGAATATATTCAGGAGAAGACGCGTACGCCCTTTTTGGCCAAGTGCATCTTTGTCGAAGTTGTGTCCCTCTTCCTGTGCTTTAAAGGCGATTCCAACATACCTCTTGAAATCTGTTTCCTGCTATTCTGCCTCGCTTTCAAGTCCGCCTCGATGTCTTCCCTCAACAGATTTTTGGACGATAGTTCTCCTTTAATGCTCTGCCAGTTTGTAAATTGCTGTGCCCCTGAGATCCATTTTTCAACTCGTTTTTTGTGAGCTGACCGCAAGTCCAAAATTTTGGTTCAGGATTTATGCTGGTTCCCGGTGGGTGGCTGAGACTTTGCTTAATTCTTCTTCCTGCCGGGAAATTAGAGTGATATGTGCCCGTCCAAATGCCTAACAGCTACTCTCTCATTGGTTCTCCCTCTTCCCTTTCATCCTCTGCCAAATTGGCAACCTGTGCGAACCAGGAGGTTAAACGGGCTGTCTCTCCAAGTTTGGAGGTTGATAGTAAAGCAGATGGAATGTCAAACCCGAGCACCAGGATAGGGACTATTCGTTGAGTTTTAGAAATCATTCGTATTCACAGTGTGTCCGTTCTCTAGGTTTCCTGTACATGTTATAGCTGTAGTAACATTCCCTTCAACCTGGAGAGTTGGGACCCATGGAATGGGTGCCAGGCATTTGTGCTTTAAAGGGTCTGCATTTGCTCACCCAATCTCACCAATCCTCTCAGTCCCAAGTTTCCAGCCTTATGCCACATCCAGCTGTCGTTGTAGATATGGTCATTCCAGCTTTCATCAGAAACCCTGAAGGAATTGTAAAGAATTTCCCAGTTTTTTTGTTTTGTTTTTGAAATTCCTTTTTATAGTGGGTTTGAGCTGATTCTCGCTGCCATGTTTATGCCAGTCTGACACACTTGATTCCCTTATTGAGACATATCAATACATACGTTTTAAGATTCTTACTAGTCAGATATATTCCTCTGCAGGAAATATGGGGTTTTGAGTCCCTTTCCCTGAGGAAGGTGTAGGTCTTGTCTATTCCATAGTTCGTTTTTGGAACGGTACCTGTGCTTATATCAAACTCTGGTTTTATGCATCACCCCACCTCTCCTTCCCCCTTAAGCAGGCATAAGAGTGTTTTCTAAATGTGAGACACTGTTCTCTTTCCTAACTCTGTTCAAGTGTAGCCATGTTTACAGGATCTTCATAAGTGATATCTTATGATAAGTTTCTTTTTCTGTGTGACTTATTTCACTTAGAATCATCGTACCTGAATCTACCCATTTTGCTGCTACTTGTCTTATGACATTGATTTCATGGCTGAGGGATATTCCATCGTACGTAAGTACCACATATTTTTCAACCATTTTTATATTTCCTGGGATATTTAAGGTGTACCCAAGTTGAGGTCCTTGTAAGCAGTGCTGCCCTAAATTTTGGAGTGGCTCTGTCTTATTGATTTTCAGTTTTCCCAAGGTATATTCCCTAGACTGGAAGTGGCCTTGGCTCTGTAGCTCTGTTGTTTACTTGTTTTAGGGAACACAATGCACTCCTCCAGAGAGGCAGTTGGCAATTTACATCCCGCCCATCAGCATAACTAGGCTCCCTGTTCTCCACGGCCTGTCTTGCCTTTCTGGTTTTTACACATTTTGTGGATGTCCCTTTGACCGGTGGGAAGTGATACTTCTTTTTAGTGCAGATTTGCATTGCCTGCTTGCTTGCTTGGCCAAAAAGGGCCTATGCGTTTTCTCCTGAATGTATTCAGGAGAAAACACATATGCCGTTTTTGGCCAAGTGCATCATTGTCGAAGTTGTGCCCCTCTTCCTGTGCTTTAAAGGCGATTCCAACGTACCTCTTGAAATATGTTTCCTGCTATTCTGCCTCGCTTTCAAGTCCGCCTCGTTGCCTTCCGTCAACAGATTTTTGGACGATAGGTGTCCTTTATTACTCGGCCAGTTTGTGAATTGCTGTGTCCCTGAGCTCAATTTTTCAACTCGTTTTTGGAGAGCTGACCGCAAGTCCAAAATTTTGGTTCAGGACTTATACTGGTTCCCGGTGGGTGGCTGAGAATTTGGTTAATTCTTCTTCCTGCCGGGAAATTACAGTGATATGTGCCCGTCCAAATGCCTAACAGCTACTCTCTCATTGGTTCTCCCTCTTCCCTTTCATCCTCTGCCAAATTGGCAACCTGTGCGAAACAAGAGGTTAAAGGGGCTGTCTCTCCAAGTTGGGAGGTTGATAGTAAAGCAGACGGAAAGTCAAACCGGAGCACCAGGAGAGGGACTATGCGTTGAGTTTTAGAAACCTTTCGTATTCACAGTGTGTCCGTTCTCTAGGTTTCCCGCACATGTTATAGCTGTAGTAATATTCCCTTCAACCTGGAGAGTTCGGACCCATGGAATGGGTGCCATGCATTATTGCTTTAAAGGGTCTGCATTTGCTCACCCAATCTCACCAATCGTCTCAGTCCCAAGTGTCCCTCCTTATGCCACATCCAGCTGTCGTTTTAGATAGGGTCATTCCAGCTTTCATCAGAGACCTTGAAGGAATTGGAAAGAATTTCCCAGTTTTTTGGATTTGTTTTTGAAATTCCTTTTTATAGTGGGTTTGAGCTGATTCTCGCTGCCATGTTTATGCCAGTCTAGACACACTTGATTCCCTTACGGAGACATATCAATACATAGGTTTTAAGATTCTTACTAGTCAGATATATTCCTCTGCGGGAAATATGGGGTTTTGAGTCCCTTTCACTGAGGACGGTGTAGGTCTTGTCTATTCCATAGTTGGTTTTTGGAACGGTACCTGTGCTTATATCAAACTCTGGTTTTATGCATCACCCCACCTCTCCTTCCCCCTTAAGCAGGTATAAGAGTGTTTTCTAAATGTGAGACACTGTTCTCTTTCCTAACTCAGTTCAAGTGTAGCCATGTTTACAGGATCTTCATAAGTGATATCTTATGATAAGTTTCTTTTTCTGTGTGACTTATTTCACTTAGAATCATCGTACCTGAATCCACCCATTTTGCTGCTACTGGTCTTATGACATTGATTTCATGGCTGAGGGGTATTCCATCGTACGTAAGTACCACAATTTTTTGAACCATGTTTATATTTTCTGGGATACTTAAGGTGTATCCAAGTTGAGGTCCTTGTATGCAGTGCAGCCCTAAATTTTGGGGTGGCTCTGTCTTATTGATTTTCAGTTTTCCCAAGGTATATTCCCTAGACTGGTAGTGCCCTTGGCTCTGTAGCTCTGTTCTTTACTTGTTTTAGGGAACAGAATGCACTCCTCCAGAGAGGCAGTTGGCAATTTACATCCCGCCCATCAGCATAACAAGGCTCCCTGTTCTCCAGGGCCTGTCTTGCCTTTCTTGTTCTTACACATTTTGTGGATGTCCCTTTTGACCGGTGGGAAGTGATACTTCTTTGTAGTGCAGATTTGCATTGCCCGCTTGCTTGCTTGGCCAAAGAGGGCGTATGCGTTTTCTCCTGAATATATTCAGGAGAAAACGCATACGCCCTCTTTGGCCAAGTGCATCATTGTCGAAGTTGTGCCCCTCTTCCTGTGCTTTAAAGGCGATTCCAACGTACCTCTTGAAATCTGTTTCCTGCTATTCTGCCTCGCTTTCAAGTCCGCCTCGTTGCCTTCCCTCAACAGATTTTTGGACGATAGGTGTCCTTTATTACTCGGCCAGTTTGTGAATTGCTGTGTCCCTGAGCTCAATTTTTCAACTCGTTTTTGGAGAGCTGACCGCAAGTCCAAAATTTTGGTTCAGGACCTATACTGGTTCCCGGTGGGTGGCTGAGAATTTGGTTAATTCTTCTTCCTGCCGGGAAATTACAGTGATATGTGCCCGTCCAAATGCCTAACAGCTACTCTCTCATTGGTTCTCCCTCTTCCCTTTCATCCTCTGCCAAATTGGCAACCTGTGCGAAACAAGAGGTTAAAGGGGCTGTCTCTCCAAGTTGGGAGGTTGATAGTAAAGCAGACGGAAAGTCAAACCGGAGCACCAGGAGAGAGACTATTCGTTGAGTTTTAGAAACCTTTCGTATTCACAGTGTGTCCGTTCTCTAGGTTTCCCGCACATGTTATAGCTGTAGTAATATTCCCTTCAACCTGGAGAGTTCGGACCCATGGAATGGGTGCCATGCATTACTGCTTTAAAGGGTCTGCATTTGCTCACCCAATCTCACCAATCGTCTCAGTCCCAAGTGTCCCTCCTTATGCCACATCCAGCTGTCGTTGTAGATAGGGTCATTCCAGGTTTCATCAGAGACCCTGAAGGAATTGTAAAGAATTTCCCAGTTTTTTTGTTTTGTTTTTGAAATTCCTTTTTATAGTGGGTTTGAGCTGATTCTCGCTGCCATGTTTATGCCAGTCTAGACACACTTGATTCCCTTATGGAGACATATCAATACATAGGTTTTAAGATTCTTACTATTCAGATATTTTCCTCTGCGGGAAATATGGGGTTTTGAGTCCCTTTCGCTGAGGACGGTGTAGGTCTTGTCTCTTCCATAGTTGGTTTTTGGAACGGTACCTGTGCTTATATCAAACTCTGGTTTTATGCATCACCCCACCTCTCCTTCCCCCTTAAGCAGGTATAAGAGTGTTTTCTAAATGTGAGACACTGTTCTCTTTCCTAACTCAGTTCAAGTGTAGCCATGTTTACAGGATCTTCATAAGTGATATCTTATGATAAGTTTCTTTTTCTGTGTGACTTATTTCACTTAGAATCATCGTACCTGAATCCACCCATTTTGCTGCTACTGGTCTTATGACATTGATTTCATGGCTGAGGGATATTCCATCGTACGTAAGTACCACAATTTTTTGAACCATGTTTATATTTTCTGGGATACTTAAGGTGTATCCAAGTTGAGGTCCTTGTATGCAGTGCAGCCCTAAATTTTGGGGTGGCTCTGTCTTATTGATTTTCAGTTTTCCCAAGGTATATTCCCTAGACTGGTAGTGCCCTTGGCTCTGTAGCTCTGTTCTTTACTTGTTTTAGGGAACAGAATGCACTCCTCCAGAGAGGCAGTTGGCAATTTACATCCCGCCCATCAGCATAACAAGGCTCCCTGTTCTCCAGGGCCTGTCTTGCCTTTCTTGTTCTTACACATTGTGTGGATGTCCCTTTTGAGCGGTGGGAAGTGATACTTCTTTGTAGTGCAGATTTGCATTGCCCGCTTGCTTGCTTGGCCAAAAAGGGCGTATGCGTTTTCTCCTGAATATATTCAGGAGAAAACACATACGCCCTTTTTGGCCAAGTGCATCATTGTCGAAGTTGTGCCCCTCTTCCTGTGCTTTAAAGGCGATTCCAACGTACCTCTTGAAATCTGTTTCCTGCTATTCTGCCTCGCTGTAAAGTCCACCTCGTTGCCTTCCCTCAACAGATTTTTGGACGATAGTTGTCCTTTATTACTCGGCCAGTTTGTGAATTCCTGTGCCCATGAGCTCCATTTTTCAACTCGTTTTTGGTGAGCTGACCGCAAGTCCAAAATTTTGGTTCAGGACCTATACTGGTTCCCGGTGTGTGGCTGAGAATTTGGTTAATTCTTCTTCCTGCCGGGAAATTACAGTGATATGTGCCCGTCCAAATGCCTAACAGCTACTCTCTCATTGGTTCTCCCTCTTCCCTTTCATCCTCTGCCAAATTGGCAACCTGTGCGAACCAAGAGGTTAAAGGGGCTGTCTCTCCAAGTTGGGAGGTTGATAGTAAAGCAGACGGAAAGTCAAACCGGAGCACCAGGAGAGGGACTATGCGTTGAGTTTTAGAAACCTTTCGTATTCACAGTGTGTCCGTTCTCTAGGTTTCCCGCACATGTTATAGCTGTAGTAATATTCCCTTCAACCTGGAGAGTTCGGACCCATGGAATGGGTGCCATGCATTATTGCTTTAAAGGGTCTGCATTTGCTCACCCAATCTCACCAATCCTCTCAGTCCCAAGTGTCCCTCCTTATGCCACATCCAGCTGTCGTTGTAGATAGGGTCATTCTAGCCTTCATCAGAGACCCTGAAGGAATTGTAAAGAATTTCCCAGTTTTTTTGTTTTGTTTTTGAAATTCCTTTTTATAGTGGGTTTGAGCTGATTCTCGCTGCCATGTTTTTTTTTTTTTTTTTTTTGCAGTACGCGGGCCTCTCACTGTTGTGGCCTCTCCCGTTGCGGAGCACAGGCTCCGGACGCGCAGGCTCAGCGGCCATGGCTCACGGGCCCAGCCGCTCCGCGGCATGTAGGATCTTCCCGGACCGGGGCACGAACCCGTGTCCCCTGCATCGGCAGGCGGACTCTCAACCACTGCGCCACCAGGGAAGGCCTCGCTGCCATGTTTATGCCAGTCTAGACACACTTGATTCCCTTACGGAGACATATCAATACATAGGTTTTAAGATTCTTACTAGTCAGATATTTTCCTCTGCGGGAAATATGGGGTTTTGAGTCCCTTTCGCTGAGGACGGTGTAGGTCTTGTCTATTCCATAGTTGGTTTTTGGAACGGTACCTGTGCTTATATCAAACTCTGGTTTTATGCATCACCCCACCTCTCCTTCCCCCTTAAGCAGGTATAAGAGTGTTTTCTAAATGTGAGACACTGTTCTCTTTCCTAACTCAGTTCAAGTGTAGCCATGTTTACAGGATCTTCATAAGTGATATCTTATGATAAGTTTCTTTTTCTGTGTGACTTATTTCACTTAGAATCATCGTACCTGAATCCACCCATTTTGCTGCTACTGGTCTTATGACATTGATTTCATGGCTGAGGGATATTCCATCGTACGTAAGTACCACAATTTTTTGAACCATGTTTATATTTTCTGGGATACTTAAGGTGTATCCAAGTTGAGGTCCTTGTATGCAGTGCAGCCCTAAATTTTGGGGTGGCTCTGTCTTATTGATTTTCAGTTTTCCCAAGGTATATTCCCTAGACTGGTAGTGCCCTTGGCTCTGTAGCTCTGTTCTTTACTTGTTTTAGGGAACAGAATGCACTCCTCCAGAGAGGCAGTTGGCAATTTACATCCCGCCCATCAGCATAACAAGGCTCCCTGTTCTCCAGGGCCTGTCTTGCCTTTCTTGTTCTTACACATTGTGTGGATGTCCTTTTTGAGCGGTGGGAAGTGATACTTCTTTGTAGTGCAGATTTGCATTGCCCGCTTGCTTGCTTGGCCAAAAAGGGCGTATGCGTTTTCTCCTGAATATATTCAGGAGAAAACACATACGCCCTTTTTGGCCAAGTGCATCATTGTCGAAGTTGTGCCCCTCTTCCTGTGCTTTAAAGGCGATTCCAACGTACCTCTTGAAATCTGTTTCCTGCTATTCTGCCTCGCTGTAAAGTCCACCTCGTTGCCTTCCCTCAACAGATTTTTGGACGATAGTTGTCCTTTATTACTCGGCCAGTTTGTGAATTGCTGTGCCCATGAGCTCCATTTTTCAACTCGTTTTTGGTGAGCTGACCGCAAGTCCAAAATTTTGGTTCAGGACCTATACTGGTTCCCGGTGTGTGGCTGAGAATTTGGTTAATTCTTCTTCCTGCCGGGAAATTACAGTGATATGTGCCCGTCCAAATGCCTAACAGCTACTCTCTCATTGGTTCTCCCTCTTCCCTTTCATCCTCTGCCAAATTGGCAACCTGTGCGAACCAAGAGGTTAAAGGGGCTGTCTCTCCAAGTTGGGAGGTTGATAGTAAAGCAGACGGAAAGTCAAACCGGAGCACCAGGAGAGGGACTATGCGTTGAGTTTTAGAAACCTTTCGTATTCACAGTGTGTCCGTTCTCTAGGTTTCCCGCACATGTTATAGCTGTAGTAATATTCCCTTCAACCTGGAGAGTTCGGACCCATGGAATGGGTGCCATGCATTATTGCTTTAAAGGGTCTGCATTTGCTCACCCAATCTCACCAATCCTCTCAGTCCCAAGTGTCCCTCCTTATGCCACATCCAGCTGTCGTTGTAGATAGGGTCATTCTAGCCTTCATCAGAGACCCTGAAGGAATTGTAAAGAATTTCCCAGTTTTTTTGTTTTGTTTTTGAAATTCCTTTTTATAGTGGGTTTGAGCTGATTCTCGCTGCCATGTTTTTTTTTTTTTTTTTTTTGCAGTACGCGGGCCTCTCACTGTTGTGGCCTCTCCCGTTGCGGAGCACAGGCTCCGGACGCGCAGGCTCAGCGGCCATGGCTCACGGGCCCAGCCGCTCCGCGGCATGTAGGATCTTCCCGGACCGGGGCACGAACCCGTGTCCCCTGCATCGGCAGGCGGACTCTCAACCACTGCGCCACCAGGGAAGGCCTCGCTGCCATGTTTATGCCAGTCTAGACACACTTGATTCCCTTACGGAGACATATCAATACATAGGTTTTAAGATTCTTACTAGTCAGATATTTTCCTCTGCGGGAAATATGGGGTTTTGAGTCCCTTTCGCTGAGGACGGTGTAGGTCTTGTCTATTCCATAGTTGGTTTTTGGAACGGTACCTGTGCTTATATCAAACTCTGGTTTTATGCATCACCCCACCTCTCCTTCCCCCTTAAGCAGGTATAAGAGTGTTTTCTAAATGTGAGACACTGTTCTCTTTCCTAACTCAGTTCAAGTGTAGCCATGTTTACAGGATCTTCATAAGTGATATCTTATGATAAGTTTCTTTTTCTGTGTGACTTATTTCACTTAGAATCATCGTACCTGAATCCACCCATTTTGCTGCTACTGGTCTTATGACATTGATTTCATGGCTGAGGGATATTCCATCGTACGTAAGTACCACAATTTTTTGAACCATGTTTATATTTTCTGGGATACTTAAGGTGTATCCAAGTTGAGGTCCTTGTATGCAGTGCAGCCCTAAATTTTGGGGTGGCTCTGTCTTATTGATTTTCAGTTTTCCCAAGGTATATTCCCTAGACTGGTAGTGCCCTTGGCTCTGTAGCTCTGTTCTTTACTTGTTTTAGGGAACAGAATGCACTCCTCCAGAGAGGCAGTTGGCAATTTACATCCCGCCCATCAGCATAACAAGGCTCCCTGTTCTCCAGGGCCTGTCTTGCCTTTCTTGTTCTTACACATTTTGTGGATGTCCCTTTTGACCGGTGGGAAGTGATACTTCTTTGTAGTGCAGATTTGCATTGCCCGCTTGCTTGCTTGGCCAAAAAGGGCGTATGCGTTTTCTCCTGAATATATTCAGGAGAAAACGCATACGCCCTTTTTGGCCAAGTGCATCATTGTCGAAGTTGTGCCCCCCTTCCTGTGCTTTAAAGGCGATTCCAACGTACCTCTTGAAATCTGTTTCCTGCTATTCTGCCTCGCTTTCAAGTCCGCCTCGTTGCCTTCCCTCAACAGATTTTTGGACGATAGTTGTCCTTTATTACTCGGCCAGTTTGTGAATTGCTGTGCCCCTGAGCTCCATTTTTCAACTCGTTTTTGGTGAGCTGACCGCAAGTCCAAAATTTTGGTTCAGGACCTATACTGGTTCCCGGTGGGTGGCTGAGAATTTGGTTAATTCTTCTTCCTGCCGTGAAATTACAGTGATATGTGCCCGTCCAAATGCCTAACAGCTACTCTCTCATTGGTTCTCCCTCTTCCCTTTCATCCTCTGCCAAATTGGCAACCTGTGCGAACCAAGAGGTTAAAGGGGCTGTCTCTCCAAGTTGGGAGGTTGATAGTAAAGCAGACGGAAAGTCAAACCGGAGCACCAGGAGAGGGACTATGCGTTGAGTTTTAGAAACCTTTCGTATTCACAGTGTGTCCGTTCTCTAGGTTTCCCGCACATGTTATAGCTGTAGTAATATTCCCTTCAACCTGGAGAGTTCGGACCCATGGAATGGGTGCCATGCATTATTGCTTTAAAGGGTCTGCATTTGCTCACCCAATCTCACCAATCGTCTCAGTCCCAAGTTTCCCTCCTTATGCCACATCCAGCTGTCGTTGTAGATAGGGTCATTCCAGCTTTCATCAGAGACCCTGAAGGAATTGCAAAGAATTTCCCAGTTTTTTTGTTTTGTTTTTGAAATTCCTTTTTATAGTGGGTTTGAGCTGATTCTCGCTGCCATGTTTATGCCAGTCTAGACACACTTGATTCCCTTACGGAGACATATCAATACATAGGTTTTAAGATTCTTACTAGTCAGATATTTTCCTCTGCGGGAAATATGGGGTTTTGAGTCCCTTTCGCTGAGGACGGTGTAGGTCTTGTCTATTCCATAGTTGGTTTTTGGAACGGTACCTGTGCTTATATCAAACTCTGGTTTTATGCATCACCCCACCTCTCCTTCCCCCTTAAGCAGCTATAAGAGTGTTTTCTAAATGTGAGACACTGTTCTCTTTCCTAACTCAGTTCAAGTGTAGCCATGTTTACAGGATCTTCATAAGTGATATCTTATGATAAGTTTCTTTTTCTGTGTGACTTATTTCACTTAGAATCATCGTACCTGAATCCACCCATTTTGCTGCTACTGGTCTTATGACATTGATTTCATGGCTGAGGGATATTCCATCGTACGTAAGTACCACAATTTTTTGAACCATGTTTATATTTTCTGGGATACTTAAGGTGTATCCAAGTTGAGGTCCTTGTATGCAGTGCAGCCCTAAATTTTGGGGTGGCTCTGTCTTATTGATTTTCAGTTTTCCCAAGGTATATTCCCTAGACTGGTAGTGCCCTTGGCTCTGTAGCTCTGTTCTTTACTTGTTTTAGGGAACAGAATGCACTCCTCCAGAGAGGCAGTTGGCAATTTACATCCCGCCCATCAGCATAACAAGGCTCCCTGTTCTCCAGGGCCTGTCTTGCCTTTCTTGTTCTTACACATTGTGTGGATGTCCCTTTTGAGCGGTGGGAAGTGATACTTCTTTGTAGTGCAGATTTGCATTGCCCGCTTGCTTGCTTGGCCAAAAAGGGCGTATGCGTTTTCTCCTGAATATATTCAGGAGAAAACACATACGCCCTTTTTGGCCAAGTGCATCATTGTCGAAGTTGTGCCCCTCTTCCTGTGCTTTAAAGGCGATTCCAACGTACCTCTTGAAATCTGTTTCCTGCTATTCTGCCTCGCTGTAAAGTCCACCTCGTTGCCTTCCCTCAACAGATTTTTGGACGATAGTTGTCCTTTATTACTCGGCCAGTTTGTGAATTGCTGTGCCCATGAGCTCCATTTTTCAACTCGTTTTTGGTGAGCTGACCGCAAGTCCAAAATTTTGGTTCAGGACCTATACTGGTTCCCGGTGTGTGGCTGAGAATTTGGTTAATTCTTCTTCCTGCCGGGAAATTACAGTGATATGTGCCCGTCCAAATGCCTAACAGCTACTCTCTCATTGGTTCTCCCTCTTCCCTTTCATCCTCTGCCAAATTGGCAACCTGTGCGAACCAAGAGGTTAAAGGGGCTGTCTCTCCAAGTTGGGAGGTTGATAGTAAAGCAGACGGAAAGTCAAACCGGAGCACCAGGAGAGGGACTATGCGTTGAGTTTTAGAAACCTTTCGTATTCACAGTGTGTCCGTTCTCTAGGTTTCCCGCACATGTTATAGCTGTAGTAATATTCCCTTCAACCTGGAGAGTTCGGACCCATGGAATGGGTGCCATGCATTATTGCTTTAAAGGGTCTGCATTTGCTCACCCAATCTCACCAATCCTCTCAGTCCCAAGTGTCCCTCCTTATGCCACATCCAGCTGTCGTTGTAGATAGGGTCATTCTAGCCTTCATCAGAGACCCTGAAGGAATTGTAAAGAATTTCCCAGTTTTTTTGTTTTGTTTTTGAAATTCCTTTTTATAGTGGGTTTGAGCTGATTCTCGCTGCCATGTTTTTTTTTTTTTTTTTTTGCAGTACGCGGGCCTCTCACTGTTGTGGCCTCTCCCGTTGCGGAGCACAGGCTCCGGACGCGCAGGCTCAGCGGCCATGGCTCACGGGCCCAGCCGCTCCGCGGCATATAGGATCTTCCCGGACCGGGGCACGAACCCGTGTCCCCTGCATCGGCAGGCGGACTCTCAACCACTGCGCCACCAGGGAAGGCCTCGCTGCCATGTTTATGCCAGTCTAGACACACTTGATTCCCTTACGGAGACATATCAATACATAGGTTTTAAGATTCTTACTAGTCAGATATTTTCCTCTGCGGGAAATATGGGGTTTTGAGTCCCTTTCGCTGAGGACGGTGTAGGTCTTGTCTATTCCATAGTTGGTTTTTGGAACGGTACCTGTGCTTATATCAAACTCTGGTTTTATGCATCACCCCACCTCTCCTTCCCCCTTAAGCAGGTATAAGAGTGTTTTCTAAATGTGAGACACTGTTCTCTTTCCTAACTCAGTTCAAGTGTAGCCATGTTTACAGGATCTTCATAAGTGATATCTTATGATAAGTTTCTTTTTCTGTGTGACTTATTTCACTTAGAATCATCGTACCTGAATCCACCCATTTTGCTGCTACTGGTCTTATGACATTGATTTCATGGCTGAGGGATATTCCATCGTACGTAAGTACCACAATTTTTTGAACCATGTTTATATTTTCTGGGATACTTAAGGTGTATCCAAGTTGAGGTCCTTGTATGCAGTGCAGCCCTAAATTTTGGGGTGGCTCTGTCTTATTGATTTTCAGTTTTCCCAAGGTATATTCCCTAGACTGGTAGTGCCCTTGGCTCTGTAGCTCTGTTCTTTACTTGTTTTAGGGAACAGAATGCACTCCTCCAGAGAGGCAGTTGGCAATTTACATCCCGCCCATCAGCATAACAAGGCTCCCTGTTCTCCAGGGCCTGTCTTGCCTTTCTTGTTCTTACACATTTTGTGGATGTCCCTTTTGACCGGTGGGAAGTGATACTTCTTTGTAGTGCAGATTTGCATTGCCCGCTTGCTTGCTTGGCCAAAAAGGGCGTATGCGTTTTCTCCTGAATATATTCAGGAGAAAACGCATACGCCCTTTTTGGCCAAGTGCATCATTGTCGAAGTTGTGCCCCCCTTCCTGTGCTTTAAAGGCGATTCCAACGTACCTCTTGAAATCTGTTTCCTGCTATTCTGCCTCGCTTTCAAGTCCGCCTCGTTGCCTTCCCTCAACAGATTTTTGGACGATAGTTGTCCTTTATTACTCGGCCAGTTTGTGAATTGCTGTGCCCCTGAGCTCCATTTTTCAACTCGTTTTTGGTGAGCTGACCGCAAGTCCAAAATTTTGGTTCAGGACCTATACTGGTTCCCGGTGGGTGGCTGAGAATTTGGTTAATTCTTCTTCCTGCCGTGAAATTACAGTGATATGTGCCCGTCCAAATGCCTAACAGCTACTCTCTCATTGGTTCTCCCTCTTCCCTTTCATCCTCTGCCAAATTGGCAACCTGTGCGAACCAAGAGGTTAAAGGGGCTGTCTCTCCAAGTTGGGAGGTTGATAGTAAAGCAGACGGAAAGTCAAACCGGAGCACCAGGAGAGGGACTATGCGTTGAGTTTTAGAAACCTTTCGTATTCACAGTGTGTCCGTTCTCTAGGTTTCCCGCACATGTTATAGCTGTAGTAATATTCCCTTCAACCTGGAGAGTTCGGACCCATGGAATGGGTGCCATGCATTATTGCTTTAAAGGGTCTGCATTTGCTCACCCAATCTCACCAATCGTCTCAGTCCCAAGTTTCCCTCCTTATGCCACATCCAGCTGTCGTTGTAGATAGGGTAATTCCAGCTTTCATCAGAGACCCTGAAGGAATTGCAAAGAATTTCCCAGTTTTTTTGTTTTGTTTTTGAAATTCCTTTTTATAGTGGGTTTGAGCTGATTCTCGCTGCCATGTTTATGCCAGTCTAGACACACTTGATTCCCTTACGGAGACATATCAATACATAGGTTTTAAGATTCTTACTAGTCAGATATTTTCCTCTGCGGGAAATATGGGGTTTTGAGTCCCTTTCGCTGAGGACGGTGTAGGTCTTGTCTATTCCATAGTTGGTTTTTGGAACGGTACCTGTGCTTATATCAAACTCTGGTTTTATGCATCACCCCACCTCTCCTTCCCCCTTAAGCAGGTATAAGAGTGTTTTCTAAATGTGAGACACTGTTCTCTTTCCTAACTCAGTTCAAGTGTAGCCATGTTTACAGGATCTTCATAAGTGATATTTTATGATAAGTTTCTTTTTCTGTGTGACTTATTTCACTTAGAATCATCGTACCTGAATCCACCCATTTTGCTGCTACTGGTCTTATGACATTGATTTCATGGCTGAGGGATATTCCATCGTACGTAAGTACCACAATTTTTTGAACCATGTTTATATTTTCTGGGATACTTAAGGTGTATCCAAGTTGAGGTCCTTGTATGCAGTGCAGCCCTAAATTTTGGGGTGGCTCTGTCTTATTGATTTTCAGTTTTCCCAAGGTATATTCCCTAGACTGGTAGTGCCCTTGGCTCTGTAGCTCTGTTCTTTACTTGTTTTAGGGAACAGAATGCACTCCTCCAGAGAGGCAGTTGGCAATTTACATCCCGCCCATCAGCATAACAAGGCTCCCTGTTCTCCAGGGCCTGTCTTGCCTTTCTTGTTCTTACACATTGTGTGGATGTCCCTTTTGAGCCGTGGGAAGTGATACTTCTTTGTAGTGCAGATTTGCATTGCCCGCTTGCTTGCTTGGCCAAAAAGGGCGTATGCGTTTTCTCCTGAATATATTCAGGAGAAAACACATACGCCCTTTTTGGCCAAGTGCATCATTGTCGAAGTTGTGCCCCTCTTCCTGTGCTTTAAAGGCGATTCCAACGTACCTCTTGAAATCTGTTTCCTGCTATTCTGCCTCGCTGTAAAGTCCACCTCGTTGCCTTCCCTCAACAGATTTTTGGACGATAGTTGTCCTTTATTACTCGGCCAGTTTGTGAATTGCTGTGCCCATGAGCTCCATTTTTCAACTCGTTTTTGGTGAGCTGACCGCAAGTCCAAAATTTTGGTTCAGGACCTATACTGGTTCCCGGTGTGTGGCTGAGAATTTGGTTAATTCTTCTTCCTGCCGGGAAATTACAGTGATATGTGCCCGTCCAAATGCCTAACAGCTACTCTCTCATTGGTTCTCCCTCTTCCCTTTCATCCTCTGCCAAATTGGCAACCTGTGCGAACCAAGAGGTTAAAGGGGCTGTCTCTCCAAGTTGGGAGGTTGATAGTAAAGCAGACGGAAAGTCAAACCGGAGCACCAGGAGAGGGACTATGCGTTGAGTTTTAGAAACCTTTCGTATTCACAGTGTGTCCGTTCTCTAGGTTTCCCGCACATGTTATAGCTGTAGTAATATTCCCTTCAACCTGGAGAGTTCGGACCCATGGAATGTGTGCCATGCATTATTGCTTTAAAGGGTCTGCATTTGCTCACCCAATCTCACCAATCCTCTCAGTCCCAAGTGTCCCTCCTTATGCCACATCCAGCTGTCGTTGTAGATAGGGTCATTCTAGCCTTCATCAGAGACCCTGAAGGAATTGTAAAGAATTTCCCAGTTTTTTTGTTTTGTTTTTGAAATTCCTTTTTATAGTGGGTTTGAGCTGATTCTCGCTGCCATGTTTTTTTTTTTTTTTTTTTGCAGTACGCGGGCCTCTCACTGTTGTGGCCTCTCCCGTTGCGGAGCACAGGCTCCGGACGCGCAGGCTCAGCGGCCATGGCTCACGGGCCCAGCCGCTCCGCGGCATGTAGGATCTTCCCGGACCGGGGCACGAACCCGTGTCCCCTGCATCGGCAGGCGGACTCTCAACCACTGCGCCACCAGGGAAGGCCTCGCTGCCATGTTTATGCCAGTCTAGACACACTTGATTCCCTTACGGAGACATATCAATACATAGGTTTTAAGATTCTTACTAGTCAGATATTTTCCTCTGCGGGAAATATGGGGTTTTGAGTCCCTTTCGCTGAGGACGGTGTAGGTCTTGTCTATTCCATAGTTGGTTTTTGGAACGGTACCTGTGCTTATATCAAACTCTGGTTTTATGCATCACCCCACCTCTCCTTCCCCCTTAAGCAGGTATAAGAGTGTTTTCTAAATGTGAGACACTGTTCTCTTTCCTAACTCAGTTCAAGTGTAGCCATGTTTACAGGATCTTCATAAGTGATATCTTATGATAAGTTTCTTTTTCTGTGTGACTTATTTCACTTAGAATCATCGTACCTGAATCCACCCATTTTGCTGCTACTGGTCTTATGACATTGATTTCATGGCTGAGGGATATTCCATCGTACGTAAGTACCACAATTTTTTGAACCATGTTTATATTTTCTGGGATACTTAAGGTGTATCCAAGTTGAGGTCCTTGTATGCAGTGCAGCCCTAAATTTTGGGGTGGCTCTGTCTTATTGATTTTCAGTTTTCCCAAGGTATATTCCCTAGACTGGTAGTGCCCTTGGCTCTGTAGCTCTGTTCTTTACTTGTTTTAGGGAACAGAATGCACTCCTCCAGAGAGGCAGTTGGCAATTTACATCCCGCCCATCAGCATAACAAGGCTCCCTGTTCTCCAGGGCCTGTCTTGCCTTTCTTGTTCTTACACATTTTGTGGATGTCCCTTTTGACCGGTGGGAAGTGATACTTCTTTGTAGTGCAGATTTGCATTGCCCGCTTGCTTGCTTGGCCAAAAAGGGCGTATGCGTTTTCTCCTGAATATATTCAGGAGAAAACGCATACGCCCTTTTTGGCCAAGTGCATCATTGTCGAAGTTGTGCCCCCCTTCCTGTGCTTTAAAGGCGATTCCAACGTACCTCTTGAAATCTGTTTCCTGCTATTCTGCCTCGCTTTCAAGTCCGCCTCGTTGCCTTCCCTCAACAGATTTTTGGACGATAGTTGTCCTTTATTACTCGGCCAGTTTGTGAATTGCTGTGCCCCTGAGCTCCATTTTTCAACTCGTTTTTGGTGAGCTGACCGCAAGTCCAAAATTTTGGTTCAGGACCTATACTGGTTCCCGGTGGGTGGCTGAGAATTTGGTTAATTCTTCTTCCTGCCGGGAAATTACAGTGATATGTGCCCGTCCAAATGCCTAACAGCTACTCTCTCATTGGTTCTCCCTCTTCCCTTTCATCCTCTGCCAAATTGGCAACCTGTGCGAACCAAGAGGTTAAAGGGTCTGTCTCTCCAAGTTGGGAGGTTGATAGTAAAGCAGACGGAAAGTCAAACCGGAGCACCAGGAGAGGGACTATGCGTTGAGTTTTAGAAACCTTTCGTATTCACAGTGTGTCCGTTCTCTAGGTTTCCCGCACATGTTATAGCTGTAGTAATATTCCCTTCAACCTGGAGAGTTCGGACCCATGGAATGGGTGCCATGCATTATTGCTTTAAAGGGTCTGCATTTGCTCACCCAATCTCACCAATCGTCTCAGTCCCAAGTGTCCCTCCTTATGCCACATCCAGCTGTCGTTGTAGATAGGGTCATTCCAGCTTTCATCAGAGACCCTGAAGGAATTGCAAAGAATTTCCCAGTTTTTTTGTTTTGTTTTTGAAATTCCTTTTTATAGTGGGTTTGAGCTGATTCTCGCTGCCATGTTTATGCCAGTCTAGACACACTTGATTCCCTTACGGAGACATATCAATACATAGGTTTTAAGATTCTTACTAGTCAGATATTTTCCTCTGCGGGAAATATGGGGTTTTGAGTCCCTTTCGCTGAGGACGGTGTAGGTCTTGTCTATTCCATAGTCGGTTTTTGGAACGGTACCTGTGCTTATATCAAACTCTGGTTTTATGCATCACCCCACCTCTCCTTCCCCCTTAAGCAGGTATAAGAGTGTTTTCTAAATGTGAGACACTGTTCTCTTTCCTAACTCAGTTCAAGTGTAGCCATGTTTACAGGATCTTCATAAGTGATATCTTATGATAAGTTTCTTTTTCTGTGTGACTTATTTCACTTAGAATCATTGTACCTGAATCCACCCATTTTGCTGCTACTGGTCTTATGACATTGATTTCATGGCTGAGGGATATTCCATCGTACGTAAGTACCACAATTTTTTGAACCATGTTTATATTTTCTGGGATACTTAAGGTGTATCCAAGTTGAGGTCCTTGTATGCAGTGCAGCCCTAAATTTTGGGGTGGCTCTGTCTTATAGATTTTCAGTTTTCCCAAGGTATATTCCCTAGACTGGTAGTGCCCTTGGCTCTGTAGCTCTGTTCTTTACTTGTTTTAGGGAACAGAATGCACTCCTCCTGAGAGGCAGTTGGCAATTTACATCCCGCCCATCAGCATAACAAGGCTCCCTGTTCTCCAGGGCCTGTCTTGCCTTTCTTGTTCTTACACATTTTGTGGATGTCCCTTTTGACCGGTGGGAAGTGATACTTCTTTGTAGTGCAGATTTGCATTGCCCGCTTGCTTGCTTGGCCAAAAAGGGCGTATGCGTTTTCTCCTGAATATATTCAGGAGAAAACGCATACGCCCTTTTTGGCCAAGTGCATCATTGTCGAAGTTGTGCCCCTCTTCCTGTGCTTTAAAGGCGATTCCAACGTACCTCTTGAAATCTGTTTCCTGCTATTCTGCCTCGCTTTCAAGTCCGCCTCGTTGCCTTCCCTCAACAGATTTTTGGACGATAGTTGTCCTTTATTACTCGGCCAGTTTGTGAATTGCTGTGCCCCTGAGCTCCATTTTTCAACTCGTTTTTGGTGAGCTGACCGCAAGTCCAAAATTTTGGTTCAGGACCTATACTGGTTCCCGGTGGATGGCTGAGAATTTGGTTAATTCTTCTTCCTGCCAGGAAATTACAGTGATATGTGCCCGTCCAAATGCCTAACATCTACTCTCTCATTGGTTCTCCCTCTTCCCTTTCATCCTCTGCCAAATTGGCAACCTGTGCGAACCAAGAGGTTAAAGGGGCTGTCTCTCCAAGTTGGGAGGTTGATAGTAAAGCAGACGGAAAGTCAAACCGGAGCACCAGGAGAGGGACTATGCGTTGAGTTTTAGAAACCTTTCGTATTCACAGTGTGTCCGTTCTCTAGGTTTCCCGCACATGTTATAGCTGTAGTAATATTCCCTTCAACCTGGAGAGTTCGGACCCATGGAATGGGTGCCATGCATTATTGCTTTAAAGGGTCTGCATTTGCTCACCCAATCTCACCAATCGTCTCAGTCCCAAGTGTCCCTCCTTATGCCACATCCAGCTGTCGTTGTAGATAGGGTCATTCCAGCCTTCATCAGAGACCCTGAAGGAATTGTAAAGAATTTCCCAGTTTTTTTGTTTTGTTTTTGAAATTCCTTTTTATAGTGGGTTTGAGCTGATTCTCGCTGCCATGTTTATGCCAGTCTAGACACACTTGATTCCCTTACGGAGACATATCAATACATAGGTTTTAAGATTCTTACTAGTCAGATATTTTCCTCTGCGGGAAATATGGGGTTTTGAGTCCCTTTCGCTGAGGACGGTGTAGGTCTTGTCTATTCCATAGTTGGTTTTTGGAACGGTACCTGTGCTTATATCAAACTCTGGTTTTATGCATCACCCCACCTCTCCTTCCCCCTTAAGCAGGTATAAGAGTGTTTTCTAAATGTGAGACACTGTTCTCTTTCCTAACTCAGTTCAAGTGTAGCCATGTTTACAGGATCTTCATAAGTGATATCTTATGATAAGTTTCTTTTTCTGTGTGACTTATTTCACTTAGAATCATCGTACCTGAATCCACCCATTTTGCTGCTACTTGTCTTATGACATTGATTTCATGGCTGAGGGATATTCCATCGTACGTAAGTACCACAATTTTTTGAACCATGTTTATATTTTCTGGGATACTTAAGGTGTATCCAAGTTGAGGTCCTTGTATGCAGTGCAGCCTTAAATTTTGGGGTGGCTCTGTCTTATTGATTTTCAGTTTTCCCAAGGTATATTCCCTAGACTGGTAGTGCCCTTGGCTCTGTAGCTCTGTTCTTTACTTGTTTTAGGGAACAGAATGCACTCCTCCAGAGAGGCAGTTGGCAATTTACATCCCGCCCATCAGCATAACAAGGCTCCCTGTTCTCCAGGGCCTGTCTTGCCTTTCTTGTTCTTACACATTTTGTGGATGTCCCTTTTGACCGGTGGGAAGTGATACTTCTTTGTAGTGCAGATTTGCATTGCCCGCTTGCTTGCTTGGCCAAAAAGGGCGTATGCGTTTTCTCCTGAATATAGTCAGGAGAAAACGCATACGCCCTTTTTGGCCAAGTGCATCATTGTCGAAGTTGTGCCCCTCTTCCTGTGCTTTAAAGGCGATTCCAATGTACCTCTTGAAATCTGTTTCCTGCTATTCTGCCTCGCTTTCAAGTCCGCCTCGTTGCCTTCCCTCAACAGATTTTTGGACGATAGTTGTCCTTTATTACTCGGCCAGTTTGTGAATTGCTGTGTCCCTGAGCTCCATTTTTCAACTCGTTTTTGGTGAGCTGACCGCAAGTCCAAAATTTTGGTTCAGGACCTATACTGGTTCCCGGTGGGTGGCTGAGAATTTGGTTAATTCTTCTTCCTGCCGGGAAATTACAGTGATATGTGCCCGTCCAAATGCCTAACAGCTACTCTCTCATTGGTTCTCCCTCTTCCCTTTCATCCTCTGCCAAATTGGCAACCTGTGCGAACCAAGAGGTTAAAGGGGCTGTCTCTCCAAGTTGGGAGGTTGATAGTAAAGCAGACGGAAAGTCAAACCGGAGCACCAGGAGAGGGACTATGCGTTGAGTTTTAGAAACCTTTCGTATTCACAGTGTGTCCGTTCTCTAGGTTTCCCGCACATGTTATAGCTGTAGTAATATTCCCTTCAACCTGGAGAGTTCGGACCCATGGAATGGGTGCCATGCATTATTGCTTTAAAGGGTCTGCATTTGCTCACCCAATCTCACCAATCGTCTCAGTCCCAAGTGTCCCTCCTTATGCCACATCCAGCTGTCGTTGTAGATAGGGTCATTCCAGCTTTCATCAGAGACCCTGAAGGAATTGCAAAGAATTTCCCAGTTTTTTTGTTTTGTTTTTGTAATTCCTTTTTATAGTGGGTTTGAGCTGATTCTCGCTGCCATGTTTATGCCAGTCTAGACACACTTGATTCCCTTACGGAGACATATCAATACATAGGTTTTAAGATTCTTACTAGTCAGATATTTTCCTCTGCGGGAAATATGGGGTTTTGAGTCCCTTTCGCTGAGGACGGTGTAGGTCTTGTCTATTCCATAGTCGGTTTTTGGAACGGTACCTGTGCTTATATCAAACTCTGGTTTTATGCATCACCCCACCTCTCCTTCCCCCTTAAGCAGGTATAAGAGTGTTTTCTAAATGTGAGACACTGTTCTCTTTCCTAACTCAGTTCAAGTGTAGCCATGTTTACAGGATCTTCATAAGTGATATCTTATGATAAGTTTCTTTTTCTGTGTGACTTATTTCACTTAGAATCATCGTACCTGAATCCACCCATTTTGCTGCTACTGGTCTTATGACATTGATTTCATGGCTGAGGGATATTCCATCGTACGTAAGTACCACAATTTTTTGAACCATGTTTATATTTTCTGGGATACTTAAGGTGTATCCAAGTTGAGGTCCTTGTATGCAGTGCAGCCCTAAATTTTGGGGTGGCTCTGTCTTATTGATTTTCAGTTTTCCCAAGGTATATTCCCTAGACTGGTAGTGCCCTTGGCTCTGTAGCTCTGTTCTTTACTTGTTTTAGGGAACAGAATGCACTCCTCCAGAGAGGCAGTTGGCAATTTACATCCCGCCCATCAGCATAACAAGGCTCCCTGTTCTCCAGGGCCTGTCTTGCCTTTCTTGTTCTTACACATTGTGTGGATGTCCCTTTTGACCGGTGGGAAGTGATACTTCTTTGTAGTGCAGATTTGCATTGCCCGCTTGCTTGCTTGGCCAAAAAGGGCGTATGCGTTTTCTCCTGAATATATTCAGGAGAAAACGCATACGCCCTTTTTGGCCAAGTGCATCATTGTCGAAGTTGTGCCCCTCTTCCTGTGCTTTAAAGGCGATTCCAACGTACCTCTTGAAATCTGTTTCCTGCTATTCTGCCTCGCTTTCAAGTCCGCCTCGTTGCCTTCCCTCAACAGATTTTTGGACGATAGTTGTCCTTTATTACTCGGCCAGTTTGTGAATTGCTGTGCCCCTGAGCTCCATTTTTCAACTCGTTTTTGGTGAGCTGACCGCAAGTCCAAAATTTTGGTTCAGGACCTATACTGGTTCCCGGTGGGTGGCTGAGAATTTGGTTAATTCTTCTTCCTGCCGGGAAATTACAGTGATATGTGCCCGTCCAAATGCCTAAGAGCTACTCTCTCATTGGTTCTCCCTCTTCCCTTTCATCCTCTGCCAAATTGGCAACCTGTGCGAACCAAGAGGTTAAAGGGGCTGTCTCTCCAAGTTGGGAGGTTGATAGTAAAGCAGACGGAAAGTCAAACCGGAGCACCAGGAGAGGGACTATGCGTTGAGTTTTAGAAACCTTTCGTATTCACAGTGTGTCCGTTCTCTAGGTTTCCCGCACATGTTATAGCTGTAGTAATATTCCCTTCAACCTGGAGAGTTCGGACCCATGGAATGGGTGCCATGCATTATTGCTTTAAAGGGTCTGCATTTGCTCACCCAATCTCACCAATCGTCTCAGTCCCAAGTGTCCCTCCTTATGCCACATCCAGCTGTCGTTGTAGATAGGGTCATTCTAGCCTTCATCAGAGACCCTGAAGGAATTGTAAAGAATTTCCCAGTTTTTTTGTTTTGTTTTTGAAATTCCTTTTTATAGTGGGTTTGAGCTGATTCTCGCTGCCATGTTTTTTTTTTTTTTTTTTTTGCAGTACGCGGGCCTCTCACTGTTGTGGCCTCTCCCGTTGCGGAGCACAGGCTCCGGACGCGCAGGCTCAGCGGCCATGGCTCACGGGCCCAGCCGTTCCGCGGCATGTAGGATCTTCCCGGACCGGGGCATGAACCCGTGTCCTCTGCATCGGCAGGCGGACTCTCAACCACTGCGCCACCAGGGAAGCCCTCGCTGCCATGTTTATGCCAGTCTAGACACACTTGATTCCCTTACGGAGACATATCAATACATAGGTTTTAAGATTCTTACTAGTCAGATATTTTCCTCTGTGGGAAATATGGGGTTTTGAGTCCCTTTCGCTGAGGACGGTGTAGGTCTTGTCTATTCCATAGTTGGTTTTTGGAACGGTACCTGTGCTTATATCAAACTCTGGTTTTATGCATCACCCCACCTCTCCTTCCCCCTTAAGCAGCTATAAGAGTGTTTTCTAAATGTGAGACACTGTTCTCTTTCCTAACTCAGTTCAAGTGTAGCCATGTTTACAGGATCTTCATAAGTGATATCTTATGATAAGTTTCTTTTTCTGTGTGACTTATTTCACTTAGAATCATCGTACCTGAATCCACCCATTTTGCTGCTACTTGTCTTATGACATTGATTTCATGGCTGAGGGATATTCCATCGTACGTAAGTACCACAATTTTTTGAACCATGTTTATATTTTCTGGGATACTTAAGGTGTATCCAAATTGAGGTCCTTGTATGCAGTGCAGCCTTAAATTTTGGGGTGGCTCTGTCTTATTGATTTTCAGTTTTCCCAAGGTATATTCCCTAGACTGGTAGTGCCCTTGGCTCTGTAGCTCTGTTCTTTACTTGTTTTAGGGAACAGAATGCACTCCTCCAGAGAGGCAGTTGGCAATTTACATCCCGCCCATCAGCATAACAAGGCTCCCTGTTCTCCAGGGCCTGTCTTGCCTTTCTTGTTCTTACACATTTTGTGGATGTCCCTTTTGACCGGTGGGAAGTGATACTTCTTTGTAGTGCAGATTTGCATTGCCCGCTTGCTTGCTTGGCCAAAAAGGGCGTATGCGTTTTCTCCTGAATATATTCAGGAGAAAACGCATACGCCCTTTTTGGCCAAGTGCATCATTGTCGAAGTTGTGCCCCTCTTCCTGTGCTTTAAAGGCGATTCCAACGTACCTCTTGAAATCTGTTTCCTGCTATTCTGCCTCGCTTTCAAGTCCGCCTCGTTGCCTTCCCTCAACAGATTTTTGGACGATAGTTGTCCTTTATTACTCGGCCAGTTTGTGAATTGCTGTGCCCCTGAGCTCCATTTTTCAACTCGTTTTTGGTGAGCTGACCGCAAGTCCAAAATTTTGGTTCAGGACCTATACTGGTTCCCGGTGGGTGGCTGAGAATTTGGTTAATTCTTCTTCCTGCCGGGAAATTACAGTGATATGTGCCCGTCCAAATGCCTAAGAGCTACTCTCTCATTGGTTCTCCCTCTTCCCTTTCATCCTCTGCCAAATTGGCAACCTGTGCGAACCAAGAGGTTAAAGGGGCTGTCTCTCCAAGTTGGGAGGTTGATAGTAAAGCAGACGGAAAGTCAAACCGGAGCACCAGGAGAGGGACTATTCGTTGAGTTTTAGAAACCTTTCGTATTCACAGTGTGTCCGTTCTCTAGGTTTCCCGCACATGTTATAGCTGTAGTAATATTCCCTTCAACCTGGAGAGTTCGGACCCATGGAATGGGTGCCATGCATTATTGCTTTAAAGGGTCTGCATTTGCTCACCCAATCTCACCAATCGTCTCAGTCCCAAGTGTCCCCCCTTATGCCACATCCAGCTGTCGTTGTAGATAGGGTCATTCTAGCCTTCATCAGAGACCCTGAAGGAATTGTAAAGAATTTCCCAGTTTTTTTGTTTTGTTTTTGAAATTCCTTTTTATAGTGGGTTTGAGCTGATTCTCGCTGCCATGTTTATGCCAGTCTAGACACACTTGATTCCCTTACGGAGACATATCAATACATAGGTTTTAAGATTCTTACTAGTCAGATATTTTCCTCTGCGGGAAATATGGGGTTTTGAGTCCCTTTCGCTGAGGACGGTGTAGGTCTTGTCTATTCCATAGTTGGTTTTTGGAACGGTACCTGTGCTTATATCAAACTCTGGTTTTATGCATCACCCCACCTCTCCTTCCCCCTTAAGCAGCTATAAGAGTGTTTTCTAAATGTGAGACACTGTTCTCTTTCCTAACTCAGTTCAAGTGTAGCCATGTTTACAGGATCTTCATAAGTGATATCTTATGATAAGTTTCTTTTTCTGTGTGACTTATTTCACTTAGAATCATCGTACCTGAATCCACCCATTTTGCTGCTACTGGTCTTATGACATTGATTTCATGGCTGAGGGATATTCCATCGTACGTAAGTACCACAATTTTTTGAACCATGTTTATATTTTCTGGGATACTTAAGGTGTATCCAAGTTGAGGTCCTTGTATGCAGTGCAGCCCTAAATTTTGGGGTGGCTCTGTCTTATTGATTTTCAGTTTTCCCAAGGTATATTCCCTAGACTGGTAGTGCCCTTGTCTCTGTAGCTCTGTTCTTTACTTGTTTTAGGGAACAGAATGCACTCCTCCTGAGAGGCAGTTGGCAGTTTACATCCCGCCCATCAGCATAACAAGGCTCCCTGTTCTCCAGGGCCTGTCTTGCCTTTCTTGTTCTTACACATTTTGTGGATGTCCCTTTTGACCGGTGGGAAGTGATACTTCTTTGTAGTGCAGATTTGCATTGCCCGCTTGCTTGCTTGGCCAAAAAGGGCGTATGCGTTTTCTCCTGAATATATTCAGGAGAAAACACATACGCCCTTTTTGGCCAAGTGCATCATTGTCGAAGTTGTGCCCCTCTTCCTGTGCTTTAAAGGCGATTCCAACGTACCTCTTGAAATCTGTTTCCTGCTATTCTGCCTCGCTTTCAAGTCCGCCTCGTTGCCTTCCCTCAACAGATTTTTGGACGATAGTTGTCCTTTATTACTCGGCCAGTTTGTGAATTGCTGTGCCCCTGAGCTCCATTTTTCAACTCGTTTTTGGTGAGCTGACCGCAAGTCCAAAATTTTGGTTCAGGACCTATACTGGTTCCCGGTGAGTGGCTGAGAATTTGGTTAATTCTTCTTCCTGCCGGGAAATTACAGTGATATGTGCCCGTCCAAATGCCTAACAGCTACTCTCTCATTGGTTCTCCCTCTTCCCTTTCATCCTCTGCCAAATTGGCAACCTGTGCGAACCTAGATGTTAAAGGGGCTGTCTCTCCAAGTTGGGAGGTTGATAGTAAAGCAGACGGAAAGTCAAACCGGAGCACCAGGAGAGGGACTATGCGTTGAGTTTTAGAAACCTTTCGTATTCACAGTGTGTCCGTTCTCTAGGTTTCCCGCACATGTTATAGCTGTAGTAATATTCCCTTCAACCTGGAGAGTTTGGACCCATGGAATGGGTGCCATGCATTATTGCTTTAAAGGGTCTGCATTTGCTCACCCAATCTCACCAATCGTCTCAGTCCCAAGTGTCCCTCCTTATGCCACATCCAGCTGTCGTTGTAGATAGGGTCATTCCAGCCTTCATCAGAGACCCTGAAGGTATTGTAAAGAATTTCCCAGTTTTTTTGTTTTGTTTTTGAAATTCCTTTTTATAGTGGGTTTGAGCGGATTCTCGCTGCCATGTTTATGCCAGTCTAGAATCACTTGATTCCCTTACGGAGACATATCAATACATAGGTTTTAAGATTCTTACTAGTCAGATATATTCCTCTGTGGGAAATATGGGGTTTTGAGTCCCTTTCACTGAGGAAGGTGTAGGTCTTGTCTATTCCATAGTTGGTTTTTGGAACGGTACCTCTGCTTATATCAAACTCTGGTTTTATGCATCACCCCTCCTCTCCTTCCCCCTTAAGCAGCCATAAGAGTGTTTTCTAAATGTGAGACACTCTTCTCCTTCCTAACTCAGTTCAAGTGTAGCCATGTTTACAGGATCTTCATAAGTGATATCTTATGATAAGTTTCTTTTTCTGTGTGACTTATTTCACTTAGAATCATCGTACCTGAATCCACCCATTTTGCTGCTACTGGTCTTATGACATTGATTTCATGGATGAGGTATATTCCATCGTACGTAAGTACCACAATTTTTTGAACCATTTTTATATTTCCTGGGATATTTAAGGTGTACCCAAGTTGAGGTCCTTGTAAGCAGTGCAGCCCTAAATTTTGGGGTGGCTCTGTCTTATTGATTTTCAGTTTACTCAAGGTATATTCCCTAGACTGGAAGTGCCCTTGGCTCTGTAGCTCTGTTCTTTTCCTTGTTTTAGGGAACACAATGTACTCCTCCAGTGGGGCAGTTGGCAATTTACATCCCGCCCATCAGCATAACAAGTCTTCCTGTTCTCCAGGGCCTGTCTTGCCTTTCTGGTTTTTACACATTTTGTGGATGTCCCTTTTGACCGGAGGGAAGTGATACTTCTTTGTAGTGCAGATTTCCATTGCCCGCTTACTTGCTTGCCCAAGAAGGGTCTATGCGTTCTCTCCTGAATATATTCAGGGGAAAACGCATACGCCCTTTTTGGCCAAGTGCATCATTGTCGAAGTTGTGCCCCTCTTCGTGTGCTTTAAAGGCGATTCCAACGTACCTCTTGAAATCTGTTTCCTGATATTCTGCCTCGCTTTCAAGTCCACCTCGTTGCCTTCCCTCAACAGATTTTTGGACGATAGTTGTCCTTTATTACTCGGCCAGTTTGTGAATTGCTGTGCCCCTGAGCTCCATTTTTCAACTCGTTTTCGGTGAGCTGAACGCAAGTCCAAAATTTTGGTTCAGGACCTATGCTGGTTCCCGGTGCGGGGCTGAGACTTTGGTTAATTCTTCTTCCTGCCGGGAAGTTAGAGTGATATGTGCCCGTCAAAATGCCTAACAGCTACTCTCTCATTGGTTCTCCCTCTTCCCTTTCATCCTCTGCCAAATTGGCAACTTGTGCGAACCAGGAGGTTAAAGGGGCTGTCTCTCCAAGTTGGGAGATTGATAGTAAAGCAGATGGAAAGTCAAACCGGAGCACCATGGGAGGGTCTATTCGTTGAGTTTTAGAAACCTTTCATATTCACAGTGTGTCCGTTCTCTAGGTTTCCCGTACATGTTATAACTGTAGTAATATTCCCTTCAACCTGGAGAGTTGGGACCCATGGAATGGGTGCCATGCATTATTGCTTTAAAGGGTCTGCATTTGCTCACCCAAACTCACCAATCCTCTCAGTCCCAAGTGTCCATCATTATGCCACATCCAGCTGTCGTTGTAGATAGGGTCATTCCAGGTTTCATCAGAGACCCTGAAGGAATTGTAAAGAATTTGCCAGTTTTTTGTTTTGTATTTGAAATTCCTTTTTATAGTGGGTTTGAGCTGATTCTCGCTGCCATGTTTATGCCAGTCTAGACACACTTGATTCCCTTACAGAGACATATCAATACATAGGTTTTAAGATTCTTACTAGTCAGATATATTCCTCTGCGGTAAATATGGGGATTTGAGTCCCTTTCACTGAGGAAGGTGTAGGTCTTGTCTATTGCATAGTTGGTTTTTGGAACGGTACCTGTGCTTATATCAAACTCTTGTTTTAAGCATCACCCCACCTCTCCTTCCCCCTTAAGCAGGCATAAGAGTGTTTTCTAAATGTGAGACACTGTTCTCTTTCCTAACTCTGTTCAAGTGTAGCCATGTTTACAGGATCTTCATAAGTGATATCTTATGATAAGTTTCTTTTTCTGTGTGACTTATTTCACTTAGAATCATCGTACCTGAATCCACCTATTTTGCTGCTACTGGTCTTATGACATTGATTTCATGGCTGAGGGATATTCCATCGTACGTAAGTACCACAATTTTTTGAACCATTTTTATATTTCCTGGGATATTTAAGGTGTACCCAAGTTGAGGTCCTTGTCAGCAGTGCAGCCCTAAATTTTGGGGTGGCTCTGTCTTATTGATTTTCAGTTTTCCCCAGGTATATTCCCTAGACTGGAAGTGCCCTTGGCTCTGTAGCTCTGTTCTTTACTTGTTTTAGGGAACACAATGCACTCTTCCAGAGAGGCAGTTGGCAATTTACATCCCGCACATCAGCATAACAAGGCTCCCTGTTCTCCAGGGCCTGTCTTGCCTTTTTGGTTTTTACACATTTTGTGGATGTCCCTTTTGACCGGTGGGAAGTGATACTTCTTTGTAGTGCAGATTTGCATTGCCCGCTTGCTTGCTTGGCCAAAAAGGGCGTATGTGTTTTCTCCTGAATATATTCAGGATAAAACGCATACACCCTTTTTGGCCAAGTGCATCATTGTCGAAGTTGTGCCCCTCTTCCTGTGCCTTAAAGGCGATTCCAACGTACCTCTTGAAATCTGTTTCCTGCTATTGTGCCTCGCTTTCAAGTCCGCCTCGTTGCCTACCCTCAACAGATTTTTGGACGATAGTTGTCCTTTATTACTCGGTCAGTTTGTGAATTGCTGTGCCCCTGAGCTCCATTTTTCAACTCGTTTTTTGTTAGCTGACCGCAAGCCCAAAATTTTGGTTCAGGACCTATACTGGTTCCCGGTGGGTGGCTGACACCTTGGTTAATTCTTCTTCCGGCGGGGAAATTACAGTGATATGTGCCCGTGCAAACGAATAACAACTACTCTCTCATTGATTCTCCCTCTTCCCTTTCATCCTCTGCCAAATTGGCAACCTGTGGAAACCAGGTGGTTAAAGGGGCTGTCTCTCCAAGTTGGGAGCTTGATAGTACAGCATATGGAAAGTCAAACTGGGGCTCCAGGAGAGGGACTATTCGTTGAGTTTTAGAAACCTTTCATATTCACAGTGTGTCCGTTCTCCAGGTTTCCCTTACATGTTATAACTGTAGTAATATTCCCTCTATCATGGAGAGTTGGGAACCATGGAATGGGTGCCAGGCATTTGTGCTTTAAAGGGTCTGCATTTCCTCACCCAATCTCACCAATCGTCTCAGTGTCAAGTGTCCCTCCTTATGCCACATCCAGCTGTCATTGTAGATAGGGTCATTCCAGGTTTCATCAGAGACCCTGAAGGAATTTTAAAGAATTATGCAGTTTTTTCGTTTTGTTTTTGAAATTCCTTTTTATAATGGGTTTGAGCTGATTCTCGCTGCCATGTTTATGCCAGTCTAGACACACTTGATTCCCTTACGGAGACATATCAATACATAGGTTTTAAGATTCTTACTAGTCAGATATATTTCTCTGCAGGAAATATGGGGTTATGAGACCCTTTCACTGAGGAAGGTGTAGGTCTTGTCTATTCCATAGTTGGTTTTTGGAACGGTACCTGTGCTTATATCAAACTCTGGTTTTATGCATCACGCCACCTCTCCTTCCCCCTTAAGCAGGCATAAGAGTGTTTTCTAAATGTGAGACACTGTTCTCTTTCCTAACTCAGTTCAAGTGTAGCCAAGTTTACAGAATCTTCATAAGTGATATCTTATGATAAGTTTCTTTTTCTGTGTGACTTATTTCACTTAGAATCATCGTACCTGAATCCACCCATTTTGCTGCTACTGGTCTTATGACATTGATTTCATGGCTGAGGGATATTCCATCGTACGTAAGTACCACAATTTTTTGAACCATTTTTATATTTCCTGGGATATTTAATGTGTACCCAAGTTGAGGTCCTTGTAAGCAGTGCAGCCCTAAATTTTGGGGTGGCTCTGTCTTATTGATTTTCAGTTTTCCCAAGGTATATTCCCTAGACTGGAAGTGCCCTTGCCTCTGTAGCTCTGTTCTTTACTTGTTTTAGGGAACACAATGTACTCCTCCAGAGAGGCAGTTGGCAATTTACATCCCGCCCATCAGCATAACAAGGCTCCCTGTTCTCCATGGCCTGTCTTGCCTTTCTAGTTTTTACACATTTTGTGGTTGTCCCTTTTGACCGGTGGGAAGTGATACTTCTTTGTAGTGCAGATTTGCATTGTCCGCTTGCTTGCTTGGTCAAAAATGCCGTATGCGTTTTCTCCTGAATATATTCAGGAGAAAACGCATACACCCTTTTTGGCCAAGTGCATCATTGTCGAAGTTTTGCCCCTCTTCCTGTGCTTTAAAGGCGATTCCAACATACCTCTTGAAATCTGTTTCCTGTTATTCTGCCTCACTTTCAAGTCCGCCTCGTTGCCTTCCCTCAACAGATTTTTGGACGATAGTTGTCCTTTATTACTCGGCCAATTTGTGAATTGCTGTGCCCCTGAGCTCCATTTTTCAACTCGTTTTCGGTGAGCTGATAGTAAGTCCAAAATTTTGGTTCAGGACCTATGCTGGTTCAGAGTGCGGAGCTGAGACTTTGGTTAATTCTTCTTCCTGCCGGGAAATTACAGTGATATGTGCCCGTCCAAATGCCTAACAGCTACTCTCTCATTGGTTCTCCCTCTTCCCTTTCATCCTCTGCCAAATTGGAAACCTGTGCGAACCAGGAGGTTAAAGGGGCTGTCTCTCCAAGTTGGGAGATTGATAGTAAAGCAGATGGAAAGTCAAACCGGAGCACCATGGGAGGGTCTATTCGTTGAGTTTTAGAAACCTTTCGTATTCACTGTGTGTCCGTTCTCTAGGTTTCCCGTACATGTTATAGCTGTAGTAATATTCCCTTCAACCTGGAGAGTTGGGACCCATGGAATGGGTGCCAGGCATTATTGCTTTAAAGGGACTGCATTTCCTCACCCAATCTCACCAATCCTCTCAGTCCCAACTGTCCAGCCTTATGCCACCTCCAGCTGTCGTTGTAGAAAGGGTCATTCCAGGTTTCATCAGAGACCCTGAAGGAATTGTAAAGAATTTCCCAGTTTTTTTGTTTTGTTTTTGAAATTCCTTTTTATAGTGGGTTTGAGCTGATTCTCGCTGCCATGTTTATGCCAGTCTAGACACACTTGATTCCCTTACGGAGACATATCAATACATAGGTTTTAAGATTTTTACTAGTCAGATATATTCCTCTGCGGGAAATATGGGGTTTTGAGTCCCTTTCACTGAGGAAGGTATAGGACTTGTGTATTCCATAGTTGGTTTTTGGAACGGTACCTGTGCTTATATCAAACTCTGGTTTTATGCATCACCCCACCTCTCCTTCCCCCTTAAGCAGGCATAAGAGTGTTTTCTAAATTTGAGACTCTGTTCTCTATCCTAACTCAGTTCAAGTGTAGCCATGTTTACAGGATCTTCATAAGTGATATCTTATGATAAGTTTCTTTTTCTGTGTGACTTATTTCACTTAGAATCATCGTACCTGAATCCACCCATTTTGCTGCTACTGGTCTTATGACATTGATTTCATGGCTGAGGGATATTCCATCGTACGTAAGTACCACAATTTTTTGAACCATTTTTATATTTCCTTGGATACTTAAGGTGTACCCAAGTTGAGGTCCTTGTATGCAGTGCAGCCCTAAATTTTGGGGTGGCTCTGTCTTATTGATTTTCAATTTTCCCAAGGTATATTCCCTAGACTGGAAGTGCCCTTGGCTCTGTAGCTCTGTTGTTTACTTGTTTTAGGGAACACAATGCACTCCTCCAGAGAAGCAGTTGGCAATTTACATCCCGCCCATCAGCATAACAAGGCTCCCTGTTCTCCAGGGCCTGTCTTGCCTTTCTGGTTTTTACAAATTTTGTGGATGTCCCTTTTGACCGGTGGGAAGTGATACTTCTTTGTAGTGCAGATTTGCATTGCCCGCTTCCATGCTTGGCCAAAAAGGGCGTACGCGTTTTCTCCTGAATATATTCAGGAGAAAACGCGTACGCCCTTTTTGGCCAAGTGCATCTTTGTCGAAGTTGTGTCCCTCTTCCTGTGCTTTAAAGGCGATTCCAACGTACCTCTTGAAATCTGTTTCCTGCTATTCTGCCTCGCTTTCAAGTCCGCCTCGATGTCTTCCCTCAACAGATTTTTGGACGATAGTTCTCCTTTATTGCTCTGCCAGTTTGTAAATTGCTGTGCCCCTGAGATCCATTTTTCAACTCGTTTTTTGTGAGCTGACCGCAAGTCCAAAATTTTGGTTCAGGATTTATGCTGGTTCCCGGTGGGTGGCTGACACTTTGGTTAATTCTTCTTCCTGCCGGGAAATTAGAGTGATATGTGCCCGTCCAAATGCCTAACAGCTACTCTCTCATTGGTTCTCCCTCTTCCCTTTCATCCTCTGCCAAATTGGCAACCTGTGCGAACCAGGAGGTTAAACGGGCTGTCTCTCCAAGTTTGGAGGTTGATAGTAAAGCAGATGGAAAGTCAAACCCGAGCACCAGGATAGGGACTATTCGTTGAGTTTTAGAAATCATTCGTATTCACAGTGTGTCCGTTCTCTAGGTTTCCTGTACATGTTATAGCTGTAGTAACATTCCCTTCAACCTGGAGAGTTGGGACCCATGGAATGGGTGCCAGGCATTTGTGCTTTAAAGGGTCTGCATTTGCTCACCCAATCTCACCAATCCTCTCAGTCCCAAGTTTCCAGCCTTATGCCACATCCAGCTGTCGTTGTAGATATGGTCATTCCAGCTTTCATCAGAAACCCTGAAGGAATTGTAAAGAATTTCCCAGTTTTTTTGTTTTGTTTTTGAAATTCCTTTTTATAGTGGGTTTGAGCTGATTCTCGCTGCCATGTTTATGCCAGTCTGACACACTTGATTCCCTTATTGAGACATATCAATACATACGTTTTAAGATTCTTACTAGTCAGATATATTCCTCTGCAGGAAATATGGGGTTTTGAGTCCCTTTCCCTGAGGAAGGTGTAGGTCTTGTCTATTCCATAGTTCGTTTTTGGAACGGTACCTGTGCTTATATCAAACTCTGGTTTTATGCATCACCCCACCTCTCCTTCCCCCTTAAGCAGGCATAAGAGTGTTTTCTAAATGTGAGACACTGTTCTCTTTCCTAACTCAGTTCAAGTGTAGCCATGTTTACAGGATCTTCATAAGTGATATCTTATGATAAGTTTCTTTTTCTGTGTGACTTATTTCACTTAGAATCATCGTACCTGAATCTACCCATTTTGCTGCTACTTGTCTTATGACATTGATTTCATGGCTGAGGGATATTCCATCGTACGTAAGTACCACATATTTTTGAACCATTTTTATATTTCCTGGGATATTTAAGGTGTACCCAAGTTGAGGTCCTTGTAAGCAGTGCTGCCTTAAATTTTGGAGTGGCTCTGTCTTATTGATTTTCAGTTTTCCCAAGGTATATTCCCTAGACTGGAAGTGGCCTTGGCTCTGTAGCTCTGTTGTTTACTTGTTTTAGGGAACACAATGCACTCCTCCAGAGAGGCAGTTGGCAATTTACATCCCGCCCATCAGCATAACTAGGCTCCCTGTTCTCCAGGGCCTGTCTTGCCTTTCTGGTTTTTACACATTTTGTGGATGTCCCTTTGACCGGTGGGAAGTGATACTTCTTTGTAGTGCAGATTTGCATTGCCTGCTTGCTTGCTTGGCCAAAAAGGGCCTATGCGTTTTCTCCTGAATGTATTCAGGAGAAAACACATATGCCGTTTTTGGCCAAGTGCATCATTGTCGAAGTTGTGCCCCTCTTCCTGTGCTTTAAAGGCTATTCCAACGTACCTCTTGAAATCTGTTTCCTGTTATTCTGCATCGCTTTCAAGTCCGCCTCCTTGCCTTCCCTTAACAGATTTTTGGACGATAGTTGTCCTTTATTACTCGGCCAGTTTGTGAATGGCTGTGCCCCTGAGCTCCATTTTTCAACTCGTTTTTGGTGAGCTGACCGCAAGTGCAAAATTTTGGTTCAGGACCTATGCTGGTTCCCGGTGTGGGCCTGAGACTTTGGTTAATTCTTCTTCCTGCCGGGAAATTACAGTGACATGTGCCCGTCCAAATGCCAAACAGCTACTCTCTCATTGGTTCTCCCTCTTCCCTTTCATCCTGTGCCAAATTGGCAACGTGTGCCAACAAGGGGGTTAAATGTGCTGTCTCTAAGTTGGGAGATTGATAGTAAAGCAGTTGCAGTGTCAAACATGAGCACCAGGAGACGGAGTATTAGTTGAGTTTTAGAAACGTTTCTTGTTCACAGTGTGTCCATTCTCTAGGTTTCCGGTACATGTTATAGTTGTAGTAATATCCCCTTCAACTTGGAGAGTTGGGACGCATGTAATGTGTGCCATGCATTATTGCTTTGAAGGGTCTGCATTTGCTCACCCAATCTCACCAATCCTCTCAGTGCCACTTGTCCAGCCTTATGTAACATCCAGCTGTCATTGTAGATAGGGTCATTCCAGTTTTCATCAGAGACCCTGAAGGAATTGGAAAGAATTTGCCTGTTTTTTTGTTTTGTTTTTGAAATTCCTTTTTATAGTGGGTTTGAGCTGATTCTCGCTGCCATGCTTATGCCAGTCTAGACACTCTTGATTCCCTTACAGAGACATATCAATACATAGGTTTTAAGATTCTTACTTGTCAGATATATTCTTCTGCGGGAAATATGGGGTTTTGAGTCCCTTTTACTGAGGAAGGTGTAGGTCTTGTCTATTCCATAGTTGGTTTTTGGAACGGTACCTGTGCTTATATCAAACTCTGGTTTTATGCATCAACCCACCTCTCCTTCCCCTTAAGCAGGCATAAGAGTGTTTTCTAAATGTGAGACTATGTTCTCTTTCCTAGCTCAGTTCAAGTGTAGCCATGTTTACAGGATCTTCATAAGTGATATCTTATGATAAGTTGCTTTTTCTGTGTGACTTATTTCACTTAGAATCATCGAACCTGAATCCACTCATTTTGCTGCTACTGGTCTTATGACATTGATTTCATGGCTGAGGGATATTCCATCGTACGTAAGTACCACAATTTTTTGAACCATTTTTATATTTCCTGGGATATTTAAGGTGTACCCAAGTTGAGGTTCTTGTAAGCAGTGCAGCCCTAAACGTTGGGGTGGCTCTGGCTTATTGATTTTCAGTTTTCCCAAGGAATATTCCCTAGACTGGAAGTGCCCTTGGCTCTGTAGCTCTGTTGTTTACTTGTTTTAGGGAACACAGTTCACTCCTCCAGAGAGGCAGTTGGCAATTTACATCCAGCCCATCAGCATAACAATGCTCCCTGTTCTCCAGTGCCTGTCTTGCCTTTCTGGTTTTTACACATTTTGCGGATGTCCCTTTTGACCGGTGGGAAGTGATACTTCTTTGTAGTGCAGATTTGCATTGCCTGCTTGCTTGCTAGGCCAAAAAGGGCGTATGCGTTTTCTCCTGAATATATTCAGGAGAAAATGCAAACGCCCTTTTTGGCCAAGTGCATCATTGTCGAAGTTGTGCCCCACTTCTGGTGCTTTAAAGGCGATTCCAACATACCTCTTGAAATCTGTTTCCTGCTATTCTGCCTCGATTTCAAGTCCGCCTCGTTGCCTTCCCTCAACAGATTTTTGGATGATAGTTGTCCTTTATTACTCTTCCAGTTTGTGAATTGCTGTGCCCTGAGCCCCATTTTTCAACTCATTTTTTGTGAGCTGACCGCAAGTCCAAAATTTTGGTTCACGACCTCTACTTGTTCCCCGTGGGTGGCTGAGACTTTGGTTAGTTCTTCTTCCTCCCGTGAAATTAGAGTGACATGTGCCCGTCTAAATGCCTAACAGCTACTCTGTCATTGGTTCTCCCCCTTTCCTTTCATCCTCTGCCAAATTGGCAACGTGTGTGTACCAGGAGGTTAAAAGTGGTGTCTCTCCAAGTTGGGAGATTGATAGTAAAGCAGTTGGAAAGTCAAACCGGAACACCAGGAGAGGGACTATTCGTTGAGTTTTAGAAACCTTTTGTATTCACAGTGTGTCCATTCTCTAGGTTTCCTGTACATGTTATAGCTGTATTAATATTCCCTTCAACCCGCAGAGTTGGGACCCATGGAATGGGTGCCATGCATTATTGGTTTACAAGGTCTGCATTTGCTCACCCAATCTCACCAATCCTCTCAGTCCCAAGTGTCCAGCCTTATGCCACATCCAGCTGTCGTTGTAGATAGGGTCATTCCTGGGTCATCAGAGACCCTGAAGGAATTGTAAAGAATTTCCCTGTTTTTTTGTTTTGTTTGTAAAATTCCTTTTGATAGTGGGTTTCAGCTGATTCTCGCTGCCAAGTTTATGCCAGTCTAGACACACTTGATTCCCTTACAGAGACATATCAATACATAGGTTTTAAGATTTTTACTAGTCAGATATATTCTTCTGCGGGAAATATGGGCTTTTCAGTCCCTTTCACTGAGGAATGTGTAGGTCTTGTCTATTCCTTAGTTGGTTTTCGGAACGGTAGGTGTGCTTATATGAAACTCTGGTTTTATGCATCACCCCACCTCTCCTTCCCCCTTAAGCAGGCATAAGAGTGTTTTCCAAATGTGAGACTCTGTTCTCTTTCCCAGCTAAGTTCAAGTGTAGCCATGTTTACAGGTTCTTCATAAGTGATATCTTATGATAAATTTCTTTTTCTGTGTGTCTTATTTCACTTAGAATCATCATAACAGAATCCACTCATTTTGTTGCTACTGGTCTTATGACATTGATTTCATGGCTGAGGGATATTCCGTCGTACGTAAGTACCACAATTTTTTGAACCATTTTTATATTTCCTGGGATATTTAAGGTGTACCGAAGTTGTGGTTATTGTGAGCAGTGCAGCCGTAAATTTTGGGGTGGCTCTGTCTTATTGATTTTCAGTTTTCCCAAGGTATATTCCCTAGACTGGTAGTGCCCTTGGCTCTGTAGCTCTGTTCTTTACTTGTTTTAGGGAACACAATGCACTCCTCCAGAGAGGCAGTTGGCAATTTACATCCCGCCCATCAGCATAAAAAGGCTCCCTGTTCTCCAGGGCCTGTCTTGCCTTTCTGGTTTTTACACATTTTGTGGATGTCCCTTTTGACCGGTGGGAAGTGATACTTCTTTGTAGTGCAGATTTGCATTGCCCGCTTGCTTGCTTGGCCAAAAAGGGCGTATGCGTTTTCTCCTGAATATATTCAAGAGAAAACGCATACGCCCTTTTTGGCCAAGTGCATCATTGTCGAAGTTGTTCCACTCTTCCTGTGCTTTAAAGGCGATTCCAACGTACCTCTTGAAATCTGTTTCCTGCTATTCTGCCTCGATTTCAACTCCGCCTCGTTCCCTTCCCTCAACAGATTTTTGGATGATAGTTGTCCTTTATTACTCTTCCAGTTTGTGAATTGCTGTGCCCTGAGCCCCATTTTTCAACTTATTTTTTGTGAGCTGACCGCACGTCCAAAATTTTGGTTCAGGACCTCTAATTGTTCCCCGTGGGAGGCTGAGACTTTGGTTAATTCTTCTTCCTACCGTGAAATTAGAGTGACATATGCCCTTCTAAATGCCTAACAGCTACTCTGTCATTGGTTCTCCCCCTTTCCTTTCATCCTCTGCCAAATTGACAACGTGTGTGTACCAGGAGGTTAAAAGGGGTGTCTCTCCAATTTGGGAGATTGATAGTAAAGCAGTGGGAAAGTCAAACCGGAACACCAGGAGAGGGACTATTCGCTGAGTTTTAGAAACCTTTTGTATTCACAGTGTGTCCATTGTCTAGGTTTCCTGTACAAGTTATAGCTGTATTAATATTCCCTTCAACCCGCAGAGTTGGGACCCATGGAATGGGTGCCATGCATTATTGGTTTACAAGGTCTGCATTTGCTCACCCAATCTCACCAATCCTCTAAGTCCCAAGTGTCCAGCCTTATGCCACATCCAGCGGTCGTTGTAGATAGGGTCATTCCAGATTTCATCAGAGACCCTGAAGGAATTGTAAAGAATTTGCCTGTTTTTTTGTTTTGTTTGTGAAATTCCTTTTGATAGTGGATTTCAGCTGATTCTCGCTGCCATGTTTATGCCAGTCTAGACACTTGATTCCCTTACAGAGACATATCAATACATAGGTTTTAAGATTCTTACTAGTCAGATATATTCTTCTGCGGGAAATATGGGGTTTTGAGTCCCTTTCACTGTGGAAGGTGTAGGTCTTGTCTATTCCATAGTTGGTTTTTGGAACGGTACCTGTGCTTATATCAAACTCTGGTTTTATGCATCACCCCACCTCTCCTTTCCCCTTAAGCAGGCATAAGAGTGTTTTCCAAATGTGAGACTCTGTTCTCTTTCCTAGCTCAGTTCAAGTGTAGCCATGTTTACAGGATCTTCGTAAGTGATATCTTATGATAACTTGCTTTTTCTGTGTGACTTATTTCACTTAGAATCATCGAACCTCATTCCACTCATTTTGCTGCTACTGTTCTTATGACATTGATTTCATGGCTGAGGGATATTCCATCGTACGTAAGTACCACAATTTTTTGAACCATTTTTATATTTCCTGGGATATTTAAGGTGTACCCATGTTGAGGTTCTTGTAAGCAGTGCAGCCCTAAACGTTGGGGTGGCTCTGTCTTATTGATTTTCAGTTTTCCCAAGGTATATTCCCTAGACTGGAAGTGCCCTTGGCTCTGTAGCTCTGTTGTTTACTTGTTTTAGGGAACACAATTCACTCCACCAGAGAGGCAGTTGGCAATTTACATCCTGCCCATCAGCATAAAAATGCTCCCTGTTCTCCAGGGCCTGTCTTGTCTTTCTGGTTTTTACACATTTTGCGGATGTCCCTTTTGACCGGTGGGAAGTGATACTTCTTTGTAGTGCAGATTTGCATTGCCTGCTTGCTTGCTTGGCCAAAAAGGTCGTATGCATTTTCTCCTGAAAATATTCAGCAGAAAATGCAAACGCCCTTTTTCGCCAAGTGCATCATTGTCGAAGTTGTGCCCCACTTCTTTTGCTTTAAAGGCGATTCCAACATACCTCTTGAAATCTGTTTCCTGTTATTCTGCCTCGATTTCAACTCCGCCTCGATGCCTTCCCTCAACAGATTTTTGGATGATAGTTGTCCTTTATTACTCTTCCAGTTTGTGAATTGCTGTGCCCTGAGCCCCATTTTTCAACTCATTTTTTGTGAGCTGACCGCAAGTCCAAAATTTTGGTTCAGGACCTCTACTTGTTCCCCGTGGGTGGCTGAGACTTTGGTTAATTCTTCTTCCTCACGTGAAATTAGAGTGACATGTGCCCATCTAAATGCCTAACAGCTACTCTGTCATTGGTTCTCCCCCTTTCCTTTCATCCTCTGCCAAATTGGCAACGTGTGTGTACCAGGAGGTTAAAAGTGGTGTCTCTCCAAGTTGGGAGATTGTTAGTAAAGCAGTTAGAAAGTCAAACTGGAAAACCAGTAGAGGGACTATTCGTTGAGTTTTAGAAACCTTTTGTATTCACAGTGTGTCCATTCTCTAGGTTTCCTGTATATGTTATAGCTGTATTAATATTCCCTTCAACCCGCAGAGTTGGGACCCATGGAATGGGTGCCATGCATTATTGGTTTACAAGGTCTGCATTTGCTCACCCCATCTCACCAATCCTCTCAGTCCCAAGTGTCCAGCCTTATGCCACATCCAGCGGTCGTTGTAGATAGGGTCATTCCAGGTTTCATCAGAGACCCTGAAGTAATTGTAAAGAATTTCCCTGTTTTCTTTGTTTTGTTTTTGAAATTCCTTTTGATAGTGGGTTTGAGCTGATTCTCGCTGCCATGTTTATGCCAGTCTAGAAACACTTGATTCCCTTACGGAGACATATCAATACATAGGTTTTAAGATTCTTACTAGTCAGATATATTCCTCTGCCGGAAATATGGGGTTTTGAGTCCGTTTCAGTGAGGAACTTGTAGGTCTTCTGTATTCCATAGTTGGTTTTTGGAACAGTACCTGTGCTTATATCAAACTCTGGTTTTATGCATCACCCCACCTCTCCTTCCAACTCTAGCAGGCATTAGTGTGTTTTCTAAATGTGAGACTCTGTTCTCTTTCCTAACTCAGTTCAAGTGTAGCCATGTTACAGGATCTTCATAAGTGATATCTTATGATAAATTTCTTTTTCTGTGTGTCTTATTTCACTTAGAATCATCATAACAGAATCCACTCATTTTGTTTCTACTGGTCTTATGACATTGATATCATGCCTGACGGATATTCCATCGTACATAAGTACCACAATTTTTTGAGCCATTTTTATATTTCCTGGGATATTTAAGGTGTACCCAAGTTGAGGTTCTTGTAAGCAGTGCAGCCCTAAATTTTGAGGTGGCTGTGTCTTATTGATTTTCAGTTTTCCCAAGGTACATTCCCTAGACTGGAAGTGCCCTTGGCTCTGTAGATCTGTTGTTTACTTGTTTTAGGGAACCCAATGCACTCCTCCAGAGAGGCAGTTGGCAATTTATATCCCGCCCATCAGCATAACAAGGCTCCCTGTTCTCCAGGGCCTGTCTTGCCTTTCTGGTTTTTACACATTTTGTGGATGTCCCTTTTGTACCGGTGGGAAGAGATACTTCTTTGTATTGCAGATTTGCATTGTCCGCTTGCTTGCTTGGCCAAAACGGGCATATGAGTTCTCTCCTAAATATATTCAGGTGAAAATGCATACGCCCTTTTTGGCCAAGTGCATCATTATCGAAGTTGTGCCCCTTTTCCTGTGCTTTAAAGGCGATTCCAACGTACCTCTTGAAATCTGTTTCCTGCTATTCTGCCTAGCTTTCAAGTCTACCTCGCTGCCTTCCCTCAACAGATTTTTGGATGATAGTTGTCCTTTATTACTCTGCCAGTTTGTGAATTGTTGTGCCCCTGAGCCCCATTTTGCAACTCGTTTTTTGTGAGCTGAACGCAAGACCAATATTTTGGTTCAGGACGTATATGGGTTCCCGGTGGGTGGCTGAGACTTTGGTTAACTCTTCTTCCTGCCGGGAAATTAGAGTGACATGTGCCCGTCCAAATGCCAAACAGCTACTCTCTCATTGGTTCTCCCTCTTCCCTTTCATCCTGTGCCAAATTGGCAACGTGTGCCAACAAGGGGGTTAAATGTGCTGTCTCTAAGTTGGGAGATTGATAGTAAAGCAGTTGCAGTGTCAAACATGAGCACCAGGAGACGGAGTATTAGTTGAGTTTTAGAAACGTTTCTTGTTCACAGTCTGTCCATTCTCTAGGTTTCCGGTACATGTTATAGTTGTAGTAATATCCCCTTCAACTTGGAGAGTTGGGACGCATGTAATGTGTGCCATGCATTATTGCTTTGAAGGGTCTGCATTTGCTCACCCAATCTCACCAATCCTCTCAGTGCCACGTGTCCAGCCTTATGTAACATCCAGCTGTCATTGTAGATAGGGTCATTCCAGGTTTCATCAGAGAACCTGAAGGAATTGGAATGAATTTGCCTGTTTCTTTGTTTTGTTTTTGAAATTCCTTTTTATAGTGGGTTTGAGCTGATTCTCGCTGCCATGCTTATGCCAGTCTAGACACTCTTGATTCCCTTACAGAGACATATCAATACATAGGTTTTAAGATTCTTACTTGTCAGATATATTCTTCTGCGGGAAATATGGGGTTTTGAGTCCCTTTCACTGAGGAAGGTGTAGGTCTTGTCTATTCCATAGTTGGTTTTTGGAACGGTACCTGTGCTTATATCAAACTCTGGTTTTATGCATCACCCCACCTCTCCTTCCCCCTTAAGCAGGCATAAGAGTGTTTTCTAAATGTGAGACTATGTTCTCTTTCCTAGCTCAGTTCAAGTGTAGCCATGTTTACAGGATCTTCATAAGTGATATCTTATGATAAGTTGCTTTTTCTGTGTGACTTATTTCACTTAGAATCATCGAACCTGAATCCACTCATTTTGCTGCTACTGGTCTTATGACATTGATTTCATGGCTGAGGGATATTCCATCGTACGTAAGTACCACAATTTTTTGAACCATTTTTATATTTCCTGGGATATTTAAGGTGTACCCAAGTTGAGGTTCTTGTAAGCAGTGCAGCCCTAAACGTTGGGGTGGCTCTGTCTTATTGATTTTCAGTTTTCCCAAGGTATATTCCCTAGACTGGAAGTGCCCTTGGCTCTGTAGCTCTGTTCTTTACTTGTTTTAGGGAACACAGTTCACTCCACCAGAGAGGCAGTTGGCAATTTACATCCTGCCCTTCAGCATAACAATGCTCCCTGTTCTCCAGGGCCTGTCTTGCCTTTCTGGTTTTTACACATTTTGCGGATGTCCCTTTTGACTGGTAGGAAGTGATACTTATTTGTAGTGCAGATTTGCATTGCCTGCTTGCTTGCTAGGCCAAAAAGGGCGTATGCGTTTTCTCCTGAATATATTCAGGAGAAAATGCAAACACCCTTTTTGGCCAAGTGCATCATTGTCGAAGTTGTGCCCCACTTCTGGTGCTTTAAAGGCGATTCCAACATACCTCTTGAAATCTGTTTCCTGCTATTCTGCCTCGATTTCAAGTCCACCTCGTTGCCTTCCCTCAACAGATTTTTGGATGATAGTTGTCCTTTATTACTCTTCCAGTTTGTGAATTGCTGTGCCCTGAGCCCCATTTTTCAACTCATTTTTTGTGAGCTGACCGCAAATGCAAAATTTTGGTTCAGAACCTCTACTTGTTCCCCGTGGGTGGCTGAGACTTTGGTTACTTCTTCTTCCTCCCGTGAAATTAGAGTGACATGTGCCCGTCCAAATGCCTAACAGCTACTCTCTCATTGGTTCTCCCTCTTCCCTTTCATCCTCTGCCAAATTGGCAATGTGTGCGAACCAGGAGGTTAAAGGGGCTGTCTCTCCAAGTTGGGAGATTGATAGTAAATCAGTTGGAGAGTCACACCTGAGCACCAGGAGAGGGACTATTATTTGAGTTTTAGAAACCGTTCGTATTCACAGTGTGTCCATTCTCTAGGTTTCCCGTACATGTTATAGCTGTAGTAATATTCCCTTCAACCTGGAGAGTTGGGACCCAAGGAGTGGGTGCCATGCATTATTGCTTTAAAGGGTCTGCATTTGCTCACCCAATCTCACCAATCCTCTCAGTCCCAAGTGTCCAGCCTTATGCCACATCCAGCTGTCCTTGTAGATAGGGTTATTCCAGGTTTCATCAGAGACCCTGAAGGAATTGTAAAGAATTTCCCTGTTTTTTTGTTTTGTTTGTGAAATTCCTTTTGATAGTGGATTTCAGCTGATTCTCGCTGCCATGTTTATGCCAGTCTAGAAACACTTGATTCCCTTACAGAGACATATCAATACATAGGTTTTAAGATTCTTACTAGTCAGATATATCCTTCTGCCGGAAATATGGGGTTTTGAGTCCCTTTCACTGAGGAAGGTGTAGGTCTTGTCTATTCCATAGTTGGTTTTTGGAACGGTACCTGTGCTTATATCAAACTCTGGTTTTATGCATCACCCACCTCTCCTTCCCCCTTAAGCAGGCATAAGAGTGTTTTCCAAATGTGAGACTCTGTTCTCTTTCCTAGCTAAGTTCAAATGTAGCCATGTTTACAGGATCTTCATAAGTGATATCTTATGATAAGTTGCTTTTTCTGTGTGACTTATTTCACTTAGAATCATCGAACCGGAATCCACTCATTTTGCTGCTACTGGTCTTATGACATTGATTTCATGGCTGAGGGATATTCCATCGTACGTAAGTACCACAATATTTTGAACCAATTTTATATTTCCTGGGATATTTAAGGTGTACCCAACTTGAGGTTCTTGTAAGCAGTGCAGCCCTAAATTTTGGTGTGGCTCTGTCTTATTGATTTTCAGTTTTCTCAAGGTATATTCCCTAGACTGGAAATGCCCTTGGCTCTGTAGCTCTGTTGTTTACTTGTTTTAGGGAACACAATGAACTCCTCCAGAGAGGGAGTTGGCAATTTACATCCCGCCCATCAGCATAACAAGGCTCCCTGTTCTCCAGAGCCTGTCTTGCCTTTCTGGTTTTTACACATTTTGTGGATGTCCCTTTTGACCGGTGGGAAGTGATACTTCTTTGTAGTGCAGATTTGCATTGTCCACTTGCTTGCTTGGCCAAAAAGGGCATATGCGTTATCTCCTAAATATAATCAGGAGAAAACGCATATGCCCTATTTGGCCAAGTGCATCATTGTCGAAGTTGTGCCCCTCTTCCTGTGCTTTAAAGGCGATTCCAACATACCTCTTGAAATCTCTTTCCTGCTATTCTGCCTCGCTTTCAAGCTGCATCAATGCCTTCCGTCAACAGATTTTTGGATGATAGTTGTCCTTTATTACTGTGCCAGTTTGTGAATTGCTGTGCCCCTGAGCTCCATTTTTCAACTCGTTTTTTGTGAGATGAACGCAAGACCAATATTTTGGTTCAGTACCTATACTGGTTCCCAGTGGGTGGCTGAGACTTTGGTTAATTATTCTTCCTGCCAGGAAATTAGAGTGACATGTGCCCGTCGAAATGCCAAACAGCTATTCTCTCATTGGTTCTCCCTCTTCCCTTTCATCCTCTGCCTAATTGGCAACGTGTGCGAACCAGGAGGTTAAATGTACTGTCACTCTACGTTGGGAGATTGATAGTAAAGCAGTTTGAAAGTCAAACGTGAGCACCAGGAGAGGGACTATTAGTTGAGTTTTAGAAACCTTTCGTATTCACACTGTGTCCATTCTCTAGGTTTCCTTTACATGTTATAGCTCTAGTAATATTCCCTTCCACCTGGAGAGTTGGGACCCATGGAATGGGTGCCATGCGTTATTGCTTTAAAGGGTCTGCATTTGCTCACCCAATGTCACCAATTCTCTCATTCCCAAGTGTCCAGCCTTATGCCATATCCAGCTGTCATTGTAGTTAGGGTCATTCCAGGGTTCATCAGAGACTGAAGGAATTGTAAAGAATTTCCATGTTTTTTTTGTTTTGTTTTTTAAATTCCTTTTTATAGTGAGTTTAGGCTGATTCTCGCTGCCATGTTTATGCCAGTCTAGAAACACTTGATTCCCTTATGGTGTCATATCAATACATAGGTTTTAAGATTCTTACTGGTCACATATATTCCTCTGTGGGAAATATGGGGTTTTGAGTCCCTTTCACTGAGGAAGGTGTATGTCTTCTGTATTCCATAGTTGGTTTTTGGAACAGTACCTGTGCTTATATCAAACTCTGGTTTTATGCATCACCCCACCTCTCATTCCCCCTTAAGAAGGAATAAGAGTGTTTTCTAAATGTGAGACTCTGTTCTCTTTCCTATCTAAGTTCAGGTGTAGCCATGTTGACATGATCATCATAAGTGATATCTTATGATAAGTTTCTGTTTCTGTGTGACTTTGTTCACTTAGAATCATCGTACCTGAATCCACTCATTTTGCTGCTACTGGTCTTATGACATTGATTTCATGGCTGAGGGATATTCCATCGTACGTATGTACCACAAATTTTTGAACCATTTTTATATTTCCTGGGATATTTAAGGTGTACCCAAGTTGAAGTTCTTGTAGGCAGTGCCGCCCTAAATTTTGGGGTGGCTCTGTATTATTGTTTTTCAGTTTTCCCAAGGTTTATTCCCTAGACTGGAAGTGCCCTTGGCTCTGTAGCTCTGTTCTTTACTTGTTTTAGGGAACACAATACACTCCTCCAGGGAGGCAGTTGGCAATTTACATCCCGCCCATCAGCATAATAAGGCTCCCTGTTCTCCAGGGCCTCTCTTGCCTTTCTGGTTTTTACATATTTTGTGGATGTCCCTTTTGACCGGTGGGAAGTGATACTTCTTTGTAGTGCCAATTTGCATTGCCTTCTTGCTTGCTTGGCCAAAAAAGGCGTATGCGTTTTCTCCTGAATATCTTCAGGAGAAAACGAATACGCCCTTTTTGGCCAAGTGCATCATTGTCGAAGTTGTGCCCCTCTTCGTGTGCTTTAAAGGCGATTCCAATGTACCTCTTGAAATCTGTTTCCTGCTATTCTGCCTCGATTTCAAGTCCACCTCGTTGCCTTCCCTCAACAGATTTTTAGACGATAGTTTTCCTTTATTATTCTGTCAGTTTGTGAATTGCTGTGCCCCTGAGCTCCATTTTTCAACTCATTTTTTGTGAACTGACCGCAAGTCCAAAATTTTGGTGCAGGACCTATACTGGTTCCCGGTGGGTGGCTGAGAGTTTGGTTAATTCTTCTTCGTGACGGGAAATTAGAGTGACATGTGGCCGTCCAAATGCCTACAGCTACTCTCTCATTGGTTCTCCCTTTTCCCTTATATCCTCTGAACAATGTGCCAACTGTGCGAAACAGGTTATAGGGGTTGACTCTCCAAGTTGGGAGATTGATATTAAAGCAGTTGGAATGTCAAGTTGGAGCACAAGGAGAGAAAAAAAATTAGTAGAGTTTTAGAAACCTTTCTCCATCAGAGGGTGTCCATTCTCTAGGTTTCCCATACATGTTATAACTGTAGTGATATTCCCATCTACCTGGAGAGTTGGGAACCATGGAATGATGGGCAGGAATTATTGCTTTAGAGGGTCTGCCTTTTCTCACCCAATCTCACCAATCGTCTCAGTCCCAAGTGACCAGCCTTATGCCACATCCAGCTGTCGTTGTAGACAGGGTCATTCCAAGTTTCATCAGAACCCCTGAAGGTATTGTGTAAGAATTAAACTGTTTTTTGTTTTGTTTTGAAATTCATTTTTATAGTGGGTTTGAGCTGCTTCTCACTGCCGTGTTTATGTCGTGCTAGGCACACTTGGTTCCTTTACGGAGACATATCAATACATAGGTTTTAAGATTCTTACTAGTCAGATATATTTCTCTGCCGGGAATTAGGGTGTTGAGTCCCGTTCACTGAGGAAGGAGTAGGGCTTGTCTCTTCTGTATTTGGATTATGGAATGTTACCTGTGCTAATATCAAACTCTGGTTTTGTGTGTCTCCCCACCTCTCCTTTCCCCTTAAGCAAGCATAAGTGTGTTTTCTATATCTGAGACACTGTTCTCTTTCCTAATTCAGTTCATATGTAGCCATGTTTACATTCCCTTCATAAGTGATATCTTATGTCAGAATGCACTATGGCCCTTGTCATAATAATGCTCCATGACACCTGTCATCACAATGCTCTATGCCCTGCTCATCACAATGCTCCATGTCCCTTGTCATCACAATTCTCCACGTCCTTGTCATCACAATGCTACATGACACTTCTCATCACAATGTTACATGCTCTTGTCATCACAATTCTCCATGCACTTGTCATTGCAATGTTCCATGCCCCCTGTCATAGCACGCTCCAAGTGTTTGTCATCACAATGCTTCATGACTTGTCATCAAAATTCTCAATGGCACTTGTCATCACAATGCTCCGTGCCCTTGTCATCACAATGCTCCATGACCCCTGTCATCACAATGCTCCCTGATACCTGTCATCACAATGCTTCATGCCCCTTGTCATTACAGTGCTTCATGATGCTCGTCATCACAATTACGCAAGGTCTTCTCATCACAATGCTCCACGGTTTTGCCATCACAATTCTCCATGCCCTGGTCATCTCAAAGCTCAATGTCCCTCGTCCTCACAATTCTCCACTTCCTTGTCATCACAATGCTCCATGGCACTTCTCATCACAATGTTATATGCTCTTGTCATCACAATACTCCATGCACTTGTCATCGCAATGCTCCATGACCCCTGTCATAGGAAGCTCCATGCGCTTGTCATCACAATGTTTCACGACCTGGACATTAAAATTATCAGTGGACCTTGTCATCTCAATGCTCCATGCCCTTGTCATCAAAATGCTCCTTTACGTTTGTCACAACAATCCTCCATGACACTTGGCATCACAATGCTCCGTGTTATTGTCATCACAATGGAACATGACATATGTCATCACAATGCTCCCTGACACCTGTCTTCACAATACTCCATGACCTTGTCATCACAATGCTTCATGCCCTTGTCATCACAATGTGCCATGCCCACTGTCATCACAATAATCCATGAAACTTGTCAGACAAATGCTCCATGACCCTTTTCATCAAAATGCTCCAAGAAGGGCTTCCCTGGTGGCGCAGTGGTTGAGAGTCCGCCTGCCGATGCAGGGGACACGGGTTCGTGCCCCGGTCTGGGAAGATCCCACATGCCGTGGAGCGGCTGGGCCCGTGAGCCATGGCCACTGAGCCTGTGCTCCGGAGCCTGTGCTCCGCAAGGGGAGAGGCCACAACAGTGAGAGGCCCGCCTACCGCAAAAAAAAAAAAAAAAAAAAAAAAAAAAAAAAAAAATGCTCCATGAACACTGTCATCACAATGCACCATGCCCATCATCATAATGCTTCATGCTATTGTCATCACAATGAAATCAAAATGCTCCATGACCTCTGTCATCACAATGCTCCAAACCCTTGTGATCACAATGTTCCATAACACTTGTCATCACAATGCCCCATGACGCTGGTCATCACAATTATCCATGGACTTCTCATAACAATGCCCCATGACATTTGTCATCACAATGCTCAATACACATGTCATCACAATGCTCCCTTACTCTTGCCATCGGTATGCTCCTTGAACCCTTTCATGACACGGCTCCATGCCTTTTTCATCACAATGATCCATGCACTTTTCATCACCATGCTCCATGCCCTTGTCATCACAATGGTCCTAGACCCCTGTAATCACAATGCTCCATGCCCCTTTTCATCAGAATGCTCCATGAGACTTGGCATCACAAGGCTCCATGGACTTCTCATCACAATGCTCCAGGACGTTGTCATCAAAATGCTCCATTCCCTTATCATCACAATGCTCCATGACACCTGTCATCACAATACTCCATGAACGTTTTCAGCCCAATGCTCCATGACCTTCTCATTACAATGCTCCTTGACCAATATCATCACAATGCTCCATGACCACTGTCATCACAACGCTCCATGACACCTGACAACACAATGATCCGGTACTCTTGTCATCACAATGCTCCATTCCCTAGTCATCACAATGCTCCATGACCCCTGTCATCACAAAACTCCATGAACATTTTCAGCCCAATGCTCCATGACACTTGGCATCACAATGATGCATGCCCTTGTCATCCCAATGCTCCTTGATCCCTGTAAACACAATGCTCCTTGACGCTTGCCATCACAGTGCTCCTGGACACCTGTCATCTCAATGCTCCATGCCTTTGTCAGCAAAATGCTACATGACCCTGTCATTACGATGCTCTATGCGCTTGTCATCACAATACTCCATGAACCTTGGGATCACATTGCTTCCTGCCCTTGTCATCACAATGCTCCATGTTCCTTGAAATCAAAATGATCCAAGACCTCTGTCCTCACAATGCTCCAAACCCTTGTGATCACAATGTTCCATAACACTTGTCATCACAACGCTCCATGATGCCTTTCATCACAATACTCCATGCCCTTTTCATCACAATGCTCCATGACCTTTGTCATCATAATTTTCAATACACTTGTCATCACAATGCTCCCTGACACTTGTCGTCAGAATGCTCCTTGAACCCTGTCACGAAAAGGCTCCATGCCTTTTTCATCACAATGCCCCATGCCGTTTTCATCACAATGCTCCATGCCAATGTCATCAAATTACTCCACAAGCTTGTCATCAGAATGCTCCCTGACCCTTGTCATCACAATGCTCCAAGCCATTGTCATCACAATGCTCCATTACCTTTGTCATCAGAATCCTCCATGACACTTGGCAACACAATGCTCCATGCCATTGTCATCACAATGGGCCATTACATATGTCATCACAATGCTCCCTGACACCTGTCTTCACAATACTGCATGACCTGGTCATCACAGTGCTCCATGCCCTTGTCATCACAATGCGCCATTCCAACTGTCATCGCAATAATCCATGAAACTTATTAGACCAATGCTCCATGCCCTTGTCATCACAATGTTCCATGCCCTTCTTATCACAATGCTCCACGACCCCTGTCATCACAATTCTCCGTGACTCCAGTCATCACAATGCTTCATGACCTTTGTCATCACAATGGTCCATGCCCTCCTCATCTACAGTCTCTGTGACTTTTTAACCACAATGCTCCATGAACTTTTCATCACAATGCTCTTTGACCCTTGTCATCACAATGCTCTATGCCTTTCTCAGCACAATGCTCCATGACCCTTGTCATCACAATGCTCCATGCGCTTGTCAGCACAATGCTCCATGACCCATGTCATCACAATGCGCCATGCGCTTGTCATCACAGTGCTCCACAATCTTGTCATCACAATGCTCCATAAACCTTGTCATCACAATGCTCCATGCACTTCTCATCAAAATGCTCTCTCACCACTGATATCACAATGTTACATCACTATTCATCACAATACTCCCTCACCCCTGTCATCAAAATGTTCCATGACTCCTGTCATCACAATTCTACATGCACTTATCATCACAATGTTCGATGACCCCTGACATCACAATGTTCCATAACCCCTGTCATCAAAATGCTCCATGAACCATTTCATCAAAATGCTCAATGACCCCTGACATCACAATGTTCCATAACCCCTGTCATCAAAATGTTGCATGACCCTTTTCATCAAATTGTTCCATGACCCTGTCATCACAATGCTCCCTGCCCTTCTCATCACAATGCACCACGCCCTTGTCATCAAAATGCTCCATGACCTTTGTCATCACAAAGATCCATGACCCTTTGCATCACAATGCTCCATGTCATGGTCATCACAATGCTCCATGAACGCTCTCATCACATTGCTCCATGCCATTGTCATCACAATGCTACCTGACACATGTCATCAGAATGCTCCATGGCCTTCTCATCACAATGCTCCATGCCCTTGCCATCACAATGCTCCATTACACCTGTGATAACAATGCTCCATTACCCCTGCCATCACGATGTTCCATGGCCTTGTCATTACAAGGCTCCATGACCCTTCTCATCACAATGCTCCAAGACCCCTGTAATCACAATGCTCCATGCCCCTTTTCATCTCAATGATCCATGAACCCTGTCATCATAATGCACCATGCCCATCATCATAATGCTTCATGCTATTGTCATCACAATGAAATCAAAATGATCCATGACCTCTGTCATCACAATGCTCCAAACCCTTGTGATCACAATGTTCCATAATACTTGTCATCACAACGCCCCATGATGCTGGTCATCACAATTATCCATGGACTTCTCATCACAATGCTCCATGACCCTTGTCATCACAATTCTCAATACACTTGTCATCACAATGCTCCCTGATACCTGTCGTCAGTATGCTCATTGAACCCTGTCATGACAAGTCTCCATGCCTTTTTCATCACAGTGATCCATGCCCTTTTCATCACAATGCTCCATGCCATTGTCATCACAATACTCCACAAGCTTGTCATCAGAATGCTCCGTGACACTTGTCATCACAATGATCCATGACCCCTGTCGTCACAATGCTCCATGACACCTGTCATCACAATGCTCCATGCCCCTTGTCATTACAGTGTTCCATGATGCTCGTCATCACAATTATCCATGGTCTTCTCATCACAGTGCTCCACGGTCTTGCCATCACAATGCTCCATGCCCTGGTTATGACAATGCACCATGTCCCTTGTCATCACAATTCTCCACGTCCTTGTCATCACAGTGCTCCATGACAGTTCTCATCACTATGTTACATGCTCTTGTCATCACAATTCTCCATGCACTTGTCATCGCAATGCCCCATGACCCCTGTCATAGCAAGCTCCATGCCTTTGTTATCACAATGCTTCACGACCTTTTGATCAAAATTCTCACTGCCCATTGTCATCACAATGCTCCATGCCCTTGTCATCACAATGATCCAAGCCCTTGTCATCACAATGCTCCATTACCTTTGTCATCACAATCCTCCATAACACTTGGCATCACAATGCTCCATGCCATTCTCATCACAATGGACCATGAAATATGTCATCACAATGCTCCCTGACACCTGTCTTCACAATACTCCATGACCTTGTCTTCACAATGCTCCATGACCTTGTCATCACAATGTGCCATGCCCACTGTCAACACAATTATCCATGAAACTTGTCAGACCAATGCCCTATGCCCCTGTCATCACAAAGCTCCATGCCCTTGTCATCACAATGCTCCATGACCCCAGTCATCACAATTCTCCGTGACTCCAGTCTTCACAAGGCTTCATGACCTGTGTCATCACAATGGTCCATGCCCTCATCATCACAAGGCTCTGTGAACTTTGTCACCACAATGCTCCATGAACTTTTCATCACAATGCTCCGTGACACTTGTCATCACAATGCTCCGTGCCTTTGTCAACTCAATGCTCCATGACCCTTGTCATCACAATGCTCCACAACCTTGTCATCACAATGCTCCATAAAGATTGTCATCACAATGCTCCATGCACTTCTTATAAAAATGCTCTCTCACCACTGATATCAACATGTTCCCTCACTAGTCATCACAATACACCCACTCCCCTGTCATCACAATGGTCCTTAAACCCTGTCATGGAAATGTTCCATGACCCTTGACATCTCAATGTTCCATAACCCCTGTCATCAAAATGTTCCATGACACTTTTCATCAAATTGCTCCATGACCCTGTTATCACAATGCTCCCTGCCCTACACAACAGAATGCACCACACCTCTTGTCATCAAAATGCTCTATGACCTTTGTCATCACAAAGCTCCATGACCCTTGGCATCACAATGCTGCATGCCATTGTCATCACAATGCTCCATGAAACCTCTCATCACATTGTTCCATGCCCTTGTCATCACAGGCTACATGATGCTTTTCATCACAATGCTCGATGCCATTCTTATCACAATGCTCCATGCGCTTGTCATTACAATCCTCCATGACCCATGTATCACAGTGTTCCATGCCCTGGTCATCACAATGCTCCATGACCCCTGTCATAAAAATGCTCCATGACCACTGCCATCACAATGTTCCACGGCCTTGTCATCACAAGGCTCCATGACCCTTGTCATCACAGTGCTCCAAGACCCCTGTAATCACAATGCTCCATGCCCTTGTCATCACAAAGCTCCATGACGCATGTCATCAGAATTCTCCATGGCCTTCTCATTCACGATGCTCCATGCCCTTGTCATCACAATGCTCCAAGACTCCTGTAATCACAATGCTCCATGCCCCTTTTCATCTCAATGCTCCATGAACCCTGTCATCACAATGCAGCATGCCCATCATCATAATGCTTCAGGCTATTGTCATCACAATGAAATCAAAATGCCCCATGACCTCTGTCATCACAATGCTCCAAATCCTTGTGATCAAAATGTTCCATAACACTTATCATCACAACGCCCCATGACGCTCGTCATCACAATTATCCATCGTCTTCTCATCACAATGCTCCATGACCTTTGTCATCACAATGCTCAATACCCTTGTCATCACAATGCTCCCTGACACTTGTCGTCAGTATGCTCCTTGAACCCTGTCATGACCAGGCTCCATGCCTTTTTCATCACAATGATCCATGCCCTTTTCATCACAGTGCTCCAAGACCCCTGAAAACACAATGCTCCATGCCTTTGTCCTCACAAAGCTCCATGATGCATGTCATCAGAACGCTCCATGGCCTTCTCATCCCAATGCTCCATGCCCTTGTCACCACAATGCTCCAAGACCTCTGTAATCACAATGCTGCATGCCCCTTTTCCTCAGAATGCCCCATGAGACATGTCATCACAAGGCTCCATGGTCTTCTCATCACAATGCTCCAGTACCTTGTCATCACAATGCTCCATGACGCCTCTCATCACAATACTCCATGAACATTTTCAGCCCAATGGTCCATGACCTTCTCATCACAATGCTCCCTGACCCCTGTCATCACAATGCTCCATGACCACTGTCATCACAACGCTCCATGAACCCTGACGACACAATGATCCGGGACTCTTGTCATCAAAATGCTCCATGAACCTTGTCATCACAATGATCCATGCTCTTGTCATCCCAATGCTCCATGACCCCTGTAATCACAATGCTCCATGACGCTTGTCATCAAAGTGCTCCATGAACCTTGTCATCACAATGCTCCTTGCCTTTGTCAGCAAAATGCTACATAATCTTGTCATCACAATGCTCCATGCGCTTGTCATCACAACCCTCCATGACCCTTGGGATCACATTGCTTCATGCCCTTGTCATCTCGCTCTTGCCTTTCTGGTTTTTACAGATATACAGATGTCCCTTTCGACCGGTGGGAAGTGACAATTCTTTGTAGTGTGGATTTGCATTGCATGCTTGCTTCATTGGCCAGAAAGGACGTATGCGTTTTCTCCTGAATATATTCAGGGGAAAAGGCATACGCCCTTTTTGGCCAAGTGCATCACCGTCCAAGTTGGGATGCTTTTTCTGTGCTTCAAAGGCGATTCCAATTTACCTCTTGAAATATGTTTTGTGCAATTCTGTCTCATTTTCAAGTCCGCTTCATTGCCTTCCCTCAACAGATTTCTGGAAGAGAGTAGTCCTTTATAACTCTGCAGGTTTTTGAATTGCTGGGCCCCTGAGCTCCAATTTTCAAATGCCATTTTTGTGAGCTGGCCGCAAATCCACAATTTTGCTTCAGGACCTATACTGGTTCCAGGGGTGGCTTTATTGGTTCCCTGTGGGTGGCTGAGGCTTTGGTTAATTCTTCTTCCTGACGGGAAATTAGAGTGACATGTGCCCGTCCAAATGCCTACATCTACTCTCTGATTGGTTCTCCCTCTTCCCTTTCATCATCTGCACAAATAGCAAACTGTGCGAACCAGGAGGTTATAGGGGCTGACTCTCCTAAGTTGGGAGATTGATAGTAAAGCAGTTGGAATGCCAAAGTGGAGCACAAGGAGAGGAAAAATTAGGAGAGTTTTAGAAACCTTTCGCCATCACAGGGTGTCCATTCTCTAGGTTTCCCATACATGTTATAACTGTAGTGATATTCCCTTCTACCTGGAGATTTGGGACCCATGGAATGGTGGCATGCATTACTACTTTAAAGGTTCTGCATTTTCTCTCCCAATCTCACCAGTCCTCTCAGTCCCAAGTGTCCAGCCTTATGTCTCATCCAGCTGTCTTTGCAGATAGGGTCATTCCAGGTTTCATTAGAACCCCTGAAGGAATTGTGTAAGAATTTTGCTGTTTTTTGGTTTTGTTTTTGAAATTCATTTTTATTATGGGGTTGAGCTGATTTTCACTGACGTGTTTATGCCAGTCTAGACACAATTGATTCCCTTACGGAGACATATCAATACATATGTTTTAAGATTCTTAGTAGTCAGATATATTCCTCTGTGGGGCATAGGGGTGTTGAGTCCCGTTCACTGAGGAAGGTGTAGGTCTTGTCTATTCTGTATTTGGTTTATGGAATGGTACCTGTGCTAATATCAAACTCTGGTTTTATGCATCACCCCACCTCTCCTTTGCCCTGAAGCAGGCATAAGAGATTTTTGCTAAATGTGAGACTCTGTTCTCTTTCCTAATTCAGTTCATGTGTTGTGATATTGACATTCCCTCTATAAGTGATATCTTATGATAAGATTCTTTTTCTGTGTGACTAATTTCCCTTAAAATCATCATACCTAAATCCACTCTTTATGCTGCTACTGGCCTTATATACATTGATTTCACGTCTGAGTGATATTCCGTTGTACAAAATTACCACAAGTTCTTTATGCATTTCTCTTTTTCCTGGGATATTTTAGGTGTACCAAAGTTGAGGTTCTTGTATGCAGAGCAGCCCTAAACTTTGGGGTGCCTGTGTCTTATTGACATTTAGTCTTCCCAAGTTATATGTCCATGAGTTGAAGTCCCCTTGCTCCGGGGCTTTGTATTTTAGATGTTTTAAAAACAGCATACAGTTCTTCAGAGTGGCTCTTGGATATTTATACCCCACCCATCAGCGTGACTAGGCTCCCTGTTTTCCATGGCCTCTCCTGCATTTCTGGTTTGTACACATTTTTTGGATTGCCTTTCTGAGCAGTGGAAATTGAGACTCCTTTGTTGTGCAGATTTGCATTTCCCTCTTGCTTGGTTGGCCAAAAACTCTGCATGTGTTTTTTTCCTGAAGATATTCACGAAAAAAACGCATACACCCTTTTGCCCAACCGCATCATTTTAGAAATTCTGCTGCTTTTCATATGCTTTAAATGTGAGTACAATCTACCTTTTGAAATCTGTTTCCTGCAATTCTGCCTCTCATTCAGATCCTCTTCGTTGCCTTACCTGAATATATTTTTGGACGTTGGTTATCATTTATATCTTTGCAGGTCTTTGAATTGTCTGCTCCTGAGCTCCATTTTGCAACTCGCTTTTTTTGTGAGCTGGCCGCCAAACCATTGGATTGCTTCCGGCCCTATTCTGGTTCTGGGGAGGCAGGCTGAGCCTTTGGTTAATTCTTCTTCCTAATGGGAAATTAGAGTGACATGTGCCTGTCAAAAGTCCTACAGCTAATCTCTCATTGGTTCCCCCTCTTCCCATTTATCCTCTGCACAAATTGCAAACTGTGTGAAACAGGAGGTTAAAGGTGCTGATTCTCCAAGTGGGGAGATTGTTAGTAATGTGGCTGGAATGGCGAACCCCAGCAGCAGGAGATCAAAAATGAGGTGCATTTTAGACACCTTTCCTGAGCACACGGTGTACATTCATCTCGGTTTCGCAGGCATGTTTTCGCTGTCAGAAGACTCCCTTGAACCTGCAGATGTGGGACCCATGGAATGGGTACCAGGCAGTATTACTTTAAAAGGTCTGCATTTCCTCACCCAGCCTCTCTAACATCTCTTAGCGTGCATAGCTTCCAGCCTTATATAATCATCCTGCTGTGGGTCTACATGTGTTCAATCCATGTTACATCGTAGCCCTTCAACAAAAGTTGTAAGAATTTTTGTCTGTCTCACTGTTTTTATAAATAGTTTTAAATTTATTTTTATATTGGTTACAGCTGATTTTCAAAGCTCTGTTTTTTGCTGCTGTACATCCACTTGATTCATGTACTGTGAGACAACAATAACTTCTTTTTCAGATGCTTACCAGTCATATGTATTATTTTCCAGTGACTTGAGTGGGCTGAGTGCAGTTCTTTGAGGTACCGTGTAGGCCTTGTCAGTTATTCAATTTGGTACTTGGAATGGTATCTTTGCTAATTTCAACCTCCTGGATAATACCTCACCATTCCCCACCTTTCCCATTTAGCAGCCTTATGTCTATTTTCTACATATTTGACTATGTTTCTGTTTTGTAATTTATTTCATGTGTAGCCATTTTTGATTCCACCTTTAAGTGACATCTTATGATATGTGTCTTTTTCTTTCTGACATATGTCACTTAGAATGATCGTATGTAACTCCTCCAGAGTTGTTACAACTGGCCTTATTTCATTGATTTCTGGATGAGTAATATTCCACTCTACATAAGTACCCCATCTCTTTTATCCATTTTATCCTTCCAGGGACATTTAGGTTATATCCAAGTTGAGGCCCTTTTTAACAGAGAGGTGGTAAACGTTCGGGTGCCTGTTTTCTGTCGATTTTTGTTTTTCCCAAGGTACACGCCCATGAGTGCAAGTGCCCTATGCTCTGTAGCTCATTTTTTAGATGTTTTAGCAAACACAATACACTTCTCCAGAGTGGCCGTTGGCAAATTACATTTCCACTATCAGCCTCACAGGGCTCCCTTTTCTCCTCACCCTGTCCTGCATTTCTGGTGTTTACACTTTATGTGGATGGCCCTTCTGACTGATGTGAAGTGATACTTTTTGTGATATTGATTTCCAGTGCCCACCTGTTGGGTTGGATAAAAAGTGTGTATGGCCTTTACTTGAATATATTCAGAAAAAATGCATACACCCTTTTTGGCCAACTGCATCATTGGCGATGTTCAGCCCCTTTTCTTGTGCTTTAATGGGGAGTCCTTTCTACCTCTTTAAATCTGTTTCCTGCCACTCTCCCTTGCTTACAAGTCCTTTTCTGTGACTTACCTCAAGACATTTTTCGACGATAGATATTTTCAACTCTGCAGTTTCATGAATTTTAGTGCCCCTGAGTTCCATTTTTCAACTTGTGTTTTTGGAAACTGGACACAAAACAGCGGGATTTCCTCTAGCCCTATTCTGTTTCCGTGGGCAATTCTAGCCTTTGATGAATTTGTCTTCTGGATTGGAAATTAGAGTGGCATGTGCCTGTCCGAACACCTAAGACATGTCTCTATATTTTTCTCATCCTTCCGCTACATCCTCTGGACAAATTCCAAACTGTGTGCAACAGGATGTTGACGGTGCTGATATCACCAAGTGAGGAGATTGTTAGGAAAGATGCTGGAGGGTTGAACCCGAGCGCCATGCAATGAGGAGATGAGGTGCCTTTTCCAAACTCTTTCCGATCAAACGGTGTACCATCCTCTAGGTGTGACAGGCATGTTTTAGCTGTAGGAAGGTTCCCGTGCATGTAAGGAGAACACCAGGGATTTTTCCAAATCAGTGCCTCCCCGAACCCCAAACTGGGGAATTTTTAAGCTACGGCTACACGTATGTCCTTTAAGGGCCTTGGGAAATAGGCAGAGCCCAAACTTTAGATGACTGAAATCTTCAGGGTCAGAGCGCTCACCATCGGCCTTGCTTAGGTTACATTTTATCTGTCATTGATAGATGATGTCAATAAAAATATCTATTCTTTTTCAGATTATTTCCCCTTATAGGTTATTGCAAAATATTCAGTGTAGTTCCCTGTGCTATACAGTAGTTCCTTGTTGATGATCTATTTTATACATAGCAGTGTGTATGTGTTAATCCCAAACTGTTAATTTATCCCTTCTCCTACCTTTCCCCTTTGGTAATAATAAATTATAAGGTTTTATACTTCTCAGAAATGGGGGAGCTGAAAGAGAGGTATCATTTTCAATGGAAAAGCATTCAAAACAAGATTGAAGCTTCAGCCAAGAGTATTCGATGTACATCCATGAAAATAAATCACTTCATTTCTCTAATGTTGACCTGACAAATAAGACAGACGTCTTCACTGAACTTGCTTATAGGAAAGTGATGGAAATATCAAATGTAAGTCTTAGAAACATCTTATTTTACCCGAGCATTATACACTGCTCTATGTTAACTACAGTTTGGCTCACACATCTGTTCATTGAAGTTACAATGTTCTCAATTTCTGTTACTGATCCTCCAGAGTGGACCCCAACAGGAGTCCCCGTGCCCAGTGTCATTGGAGCCAACAGATCAAGACTGAGTTTGGTTCAGAAGCAAAGGAAACATTATTTTGAAAACAGAATGGAGAGGTGAGAGTGTGCACTCCCCCATGGGCTGTGGGCTGGGCTGCTGTGTAGGGTCCCCGGCAGCGTCAGTGGGAGGGAGGGGATGGAGCTCTCGAGGGCTGAGTTGGCTGCAGCTCAGGCTCTATGCCGCGGAGTCTGCATGGGACCCCACTAGCTGAGGTGTCGACCCAGCCATTCTGCACTAGGAAATCGGGTCTGAAGTGCCGGGTGTGGGACCTCTGCATGCGGAACCCTAGGAGCACGTGAAATTAGACAAAGCACAAAGGAAAAACAGGTTAGACTTTATTTTATTGCCCAGATTCTCTTTTTATCTCCCAGGAATTTTTAATGAACGTTGCCGGAGACGAACACCTCCTCTGTTTTTTGTTCCGTTCCTTATTCTTGGGGTGTTGAGGGTGCAGACCCCTCTTTTGTAACTGCTTCATGTTGTGGTGGGAGCCCTGATACATGGGGGGAGGGTCAAAACGTCTCCACACCAGCCTCCTGGTGAGGTTGATTGTCCCAAGGCCTCCTGCCTCACTTCTCGTCCGCCTGAGCACCAGCATTGGAAGTGTTACAGATTCTAATGACCTTTAAGGGTCCAGGAAAGAGAGGCGCAGAGATGCTGCGGTGGCAGGTTTCACCCCACCCCACATATGTTCGGCGACCTTAGGCTGACAGTTTTTGCCAGACTAGATGCTCTGACCAGTAGTCTGTGCTTTCTTTAATTAGGTCCCTGAATTAATGTACAAACAGCACCATGTGTCAGAGCCCTGCCCGCGCAACTCCCAGACAGTCCAGGGTCAGTGGTGATCCAGGACCATGACGTCCACTGAGTCAACGGCCTTTAGAAGTAGCCAGCAGTCCAGCCGGTCATATTGGCCACCATCACCGCGGTGTCTGTAGGGTTTTCTATGGTGAAAGCGTGATATACGTTTCCCCCGCCAAGCTTATTAGCTCCCCTCTGGGTGCAGTAAGTCCTGCAAGCAGTAGTCTGCTCTTTCGGGGCACAGTCTTGTCGTTTTCTGAGAGAAACTCCAGGTCAAGTGATGGTCACACGAGTCATCTTGGGGGCCCGTTGCCCCCGTTTATCTCTCTGGAGGTTGGAGTTGGAGGGCCTCCTCACTCGAGGTCAGTGTGTCCACAGAGCGACCCCTGCAACTTCAGGGCATGATGGGTGGTTAGGATCACCACGTGGGGCCCTTTTCCCTTAGGAGGGAGCTGGCCTTGCGGGCTGCTGATTTCCAGCTTTTTAGATACCCCAGTATCCTGGCCTGATGAGTTGGTGGGCAAAGCCCTTGGTGACCATAGTTTATCATACCTGAAGGGCATTCTTGTGTTGCTCCATTTCAAGTGGTCCCAGTTTTTGCACTAAGGCTCCAAGGGCGATTAACCTTTGACCGGGTATGTAAAGGTCAAAGGGTTTAGCTAAATTAGGCAGTTCCTGGGCAAGGGTCTGTATTGACTGCTCTTTCCATTCTTGAAAGGCTGCTTCTGGATTCTATTCAAAAGGATCATCATCTTTTCGTGTCAGTGTTTCATGTAGAGGCCCAGCTATTAGACTGTAGTTAGGGATCCAGATGCAGAAAACCTTGGCCTCCCCAGGAACCCCTAAGCTGTCTTCTAGTTTTAGAAGAGGTAAGGCTGCAAATGGCTTCTTCCCTATCCTGGGATGCGTTTCTCCGAATATCTGTGAGAATGAAGCCCAGGCATGTCACCTTAGCCTGGGATATTTGAGCGTTTTTCTTGGACACCTTCTATCCTTTCTTGGCTAGGTAGTTCAGAGGCGTCTTTAGTAGGCCTGGCGATCAGAATGTCATCTGCATATTGAAGGAGGGTTCCCTTTTACAGAGGTTGAACTTTTAGGTCTTTAGAGGACATTTCCCCAATGATGGTGTGGGGATTTTTGAACCATTGGGGCAGGACGGCCCAGCATTATTGCTTTTGTTGCATGTTGTGTCCTGCCACTCACAAGCCAAAAATTCTTGTGACTCTGAGATGAATGGAATACAGAAGAAGGCATCATTGAAGTCTAATACAGAATGCCATGGCCTGGTGGAAGGTAGAATGACCAGCAGGGAGTAGGAAATAGGAGCTACTGGATGTATATCCTCGGTGGCTTCACTGACTGTCCTGATATACTTTACCAGGTCTCCAGCAGCCAATGGGGCTCTCGTGGTCAGGCTAATCCCAGGATATGGAGCTCACCTGGGCGGCACCCCTACCCCACAGCCCACGGGGCTCTCGTGGTCAAGTCCCTCCCAGGGTATGGAGCTCACCTCTGCAGCTACCCAGCAGCCCATGGGGCTCTCCTACTCAGGCCCTTCCCAGGATGCAGAGCTCCCCTGGGCAGGTACCCCAGCAGGGCTGGACACACAGGAACTGTGCACATAGCCCACCTTGCAGAGAACCCCCAGCTCACCTGTCGCTCACAGCTGACACAGAACACCTCAGAGCAGGACTTGAACTAACAAACAGCAGCTCTGACAGGTCTGTGACCATGGCTATCACTCTCTGCAGGCTCTTTCTGCCTGGTCTTCCAGACACTTCCACTGCAGCCAGGGCACCAGGCCTCTGTCTCCACCCACCATCACTCCTCTCCCTGACTCCTGGGTTCCTCTCATTAGGATAGGGTCTTCTTGAAGTTGTTTTCCACTCATGGACCAGATAAAATGATGAGAAAACAAGCCGCAGCTGCAGCCCCTTGTCTATCCTGACTCTCAAGAGCCCACACCTGTTCCTAGGGCCTGGCCCGTTTAGCAAGTTTCATTTTCTGCAACTGTGAACCCTGAGGGGTGAGGATTGGCTGATTTTGGCAGCCTGAAACTGCCTGCCGGCCCGCCACAGGTGTCCCTGGGTTGAGGGCAATATAAACAGCACTCCAGTGAGCGACAGCCCTTGTAGCTGTGACTGACGGCATATTCTCTGCCCCGTAGGCAGTTCCGGAGCTGTGCTGGTGGGAGGGAGTGAGGGTCCGTGGCTTTGTGGGTGGCCCAGTGTGAGTGGGGCTCTGCTGGACTTTCTGCAGGAGTTGCCAGGCTGCCACCTGCTAAAGAAGAGGATGTGTCACCGATACCTGCCACTGGAATATCTCCTCAGGCAGAGGTGAGGAAGTAAAAAAGCAGTGGGGGCCGTGGCAGGAGGGGTATCTCAGGCAGGGAAATGGAAAGCTTCCAGAAGAGCATCTGGGGACAGGACCATCCTGACTGGCCTGCAGGCACCAAGTCGGCCTGCGTGCTGTCGCTGTTGTGGCTCCACAGCCCTTTCTCTAGGCTTTCAAGCCCTTGTACATATTCAGGTGTTTTACCTGGGAAGGGTGGCAAAAGTTCAACAGCAGCTGGCCTGGGGCTCAGCTCACGGTTACTCACAGATGCCTCGGCATGGCCCCCTCTTTGCAATGAGGATGCTCCTTGCGTAGGAGTGGGCTGCTGGCTCTATGGGAGATGATTCCCCACCTCTGACCAATTTCAGAATTGTTTACCGCTGGAGCAAGTGCCCTGATAGTGTTTTCCTCTGTCTAACTGCTGGGTTCAGGTTATTTTTTTTCTTTTTTTGTTCAAGTTAGATTTTATTCCTCTTTTATGTATTTATAGATATAAGCATGGAAATCATTCATTCATATAAATATATCTGTGTGAAGGGAAGAACTTTTTTCTGTTTTATTTTTAAATTTTATTTTTTAAATTTTGAAATTTAATTATATTTATTTTTTTATACAGCAGGTTATTATTAGTTATGTATTTTATGCATATACATGTGTACAGGTCAATCCCAATCTCCCAACTCATCCCACCACCACCACCCCATGGCTTCCCACACTAGGTGTCCATACGTGTGTTCTCTACCTCTGTGTCTCTATTTCTTCCCTGCAAACCAGTTCATCTGTACCATTTTTCTAGGTTCCACATATATGCATTAATATACCATATTTGTTTTTCTATTTCTGACTTACTTCATTCTGTATGACAGTCTCTAGATCCATCGACGTCTCTACAAATGACCCAGTTTCATTCCTTCTTATGGGTGAGTAATATTCCATTTTATATATGTACCACATCTTTATCCATTCGTCTGTCTGTCGGTATTTAGGTTGCTTCCATTACCTGGCTATTGTAAATAGTGCTGAAATGACCATTGTGGTGAATGTGCCTTTTTGATTTATGGTTTTCTCTGGGTATATGCCCAGAAGCGGGATTGCTGGATCATATGGTAATTCTATATCTAGGTTTTTTAAGGAAACTCCATACTGTTCTCCATCGTGACTGTATCAATTTACATTTCCACCACTAGTGGAAGAGGGATCCTTTTGTCCACACCCTCCCCAGAATTTGTTGTTTGTAGATTTTCTGATGATGCCGATTCTAACAGGTGTGAGGTGATACCTCATTGTAGTTTTGATTTGCATTCTCTAATAATTAGTGATGTTGAGCAGCTTTTCATGTGCGTCTTGGCCATCTCTGTGTCTTCTTTGAAGAAACGTCTCTTTAGATCTTCTGCCCATTTTTGTATTGGGTTGTTTGTTTTTTTAATATTAAGCTGCATGAGCTCTTTATATATATTGGAGATTAAACCTTTGTCCATTGATTCGTTTGCAAATATTTTCGCCCATTCTGAGGGATGCTTTTTGCCATTCCCGTTTTTTTAACAAAAAAAGAAAGAAAGAAAAAGAAGCAGAACACTAATGTGTGTAAAATATGCCTTTTGAAACTGTCGTTTTGAAATATGGACATACTTTGAATTTTTTGGTCGATATATGAACCCGGTATTTGTTTTCAGGGCAGGTGTCCTTTACAGGCCTGCAATGATTTTGAATATCAACTGACCATTAGCGCTGGGATTAAAGCTGCTGTTTTGTGAAACGGCCACAAGGTGGCAGCAGTTCTCCCTTACCAAATCTGCTTACTAGAGCAACAGAGCCTCAATGGAAGTAATGTTCTAGATTGGAATTTAGAATGGAATGTGCCAGGAGAAAGCCCCTCAAGTTTGTCTCACTGCTTCTTGTTCGAGTTTTTAATGTAATTTTTTATTTTTTATTACAGCAAATATGATTACAATGTTTGGCTTGTTGTAGGTGTGGAAGATGTGGTTCTTTTACACATACACATATGTCTGTTCTTCCTGGGATCCTTTTCCCATGTACCTTATGACAGAATGTTGAGTAGTCTTCTATTGGTATTCTGTAGGTCTTTGGTGATTATATATGTCACCTGTGTTTGTATATGTCTGTTAACCCCAATATCATAATGAAACCAATCCTCACACCTTTCCATTGGTGAACCATAAGTTTGTTGAATGAATCTGTGATTGCCCTTCTCCGTGGAAATATCTGCCCTGGTATCCATTTTTCGGTCACACCTATAAGAGATATGATACGATATGTGTCTTTCACTTTCTGACTTACTACAAGTCGCGTGATTACCTCTAGACACACCTACGGTGCTGCAAATGGCATTGTGTCCTTTTATTCCTTGGCTTCTATTCTGCCTTAGCGAGGTCCATTTTCAACAATGTGATTCCCTGAGGGCTGAGGATTAGCTGACTTGGTTAGCCTGACCCTGCCGGCCGGCCCTCCCCAGGTGTGCCTGTGTTGAGTTCAATATAAACAGCGCTGCAGGCAGCAATAGCCCCTGAAGCTGTGCCTGACTCCATATTCTCTGCCCCGTCAGCAGTCTCGGGGCTGTTCTGGAGGGAGGGAGTGAGGGGCCACGGCTTTGTGGGTGGCCCGGTGTGAGTGGGTCTCTGCTGGACTTTCTGCAGGAGTTGCCAGGTTTCCACCTGTAACGAAGAGGATGTGTCACCCATACCTTCCGCTGGAATTTCTCTCCGGACAGAGGTGAGAAAGGAAAAAAGCAGTGGGTGCCGGGACAGGAGGGGTATCTCAGGCAGGGCAATGGAAAGCTTCCAGAAGAGTGCCCAGGGACAGGACCATACTGGCTGGCCTGCAGGCCCCAAGTTGGCCTGCGTGCTGTCGCTGGTGTGGCTCCACGGCCCTTCCTCTAGGCTTTCAAGCCCTTGTACATATTCAGGTGTTTTACCTGGGAAGGGTGGGAAAAGTTCAACAGCAGCTGGCCTGGGTCTCAGCTCACGGTTACTCACAGATGCCTCGGGTCCCTTTCACTGAGGAAGGTGTAGGTCTTGTCTATTCCATAGTTGGTTTTTGGAACGGTACCTGTGCTTATATCAAACTCTGGTTTTATGCATCACCCCACCTCTCCTTCCCCGTTAAGCAGGCATAAGAGTGTTTTCTAAATGTGAGACCCTGTTCTCTTTCCTAACTCAGTTCAAGTGTAGCCATGTTTACAGGATCTTCATAAGTGATATCTTATGATAACTTTCTTTTTCTGTGTGACTTATTTCACTTAGAATCATCGTACCGGAATCCACCCATTTTGCTGCTACTGGTCTTATGACATTGATTTCATGGCTGAGGGATATTGCATCATATGTAAGTACCACAATTTTTTGAGCCATTTTTATATTTCCTGGGATAATTAAGGTGTACCCAAGTTGAGGTCCTTGTAAGCAGTGCAGCCCTAAATTTTTTGGTGGCTCTGTCTTAATGATTTTCAGTTTTCCCAAGGTATATTCCCTAGACTGGAAGTGCCCTTGGCTCTGTAGCTCTGTTGTTTACTTGTTTTAGGGAACACAATGCACTCCTCCAGAGAGGCAGTTGTCAATTTACATCCCGCCCTTCAGCATAACAAGGCTCCCTGTTCTCCAGGGTCTGTCTTGCCTCTCTGGTTTTTACACATTTTGTGGATGTCTCTTTTGACCGGTGGGAAGTGATTCTTCTTTGTAGTGCAGATTTGCATTGCCCGCTTGCTTGCTTGGCCAAAAAGGGCGTATGCGTTTTCTCCTGAATATATTCAGGAGAAAACGCATACTCCCTTTTTGGCCAAGTGCATCATTGTGGAAGTTGTGCCCCTCTTCCTGTGCTTTAAAGGCGATTCCAACGTTCCTCTTGAAATCTGTTTCCTGCTATTCTGCCTCGCTTTAATGTCCGCCTCGTTGCCTTCCCTCAACAGATTTTTGGACGATAGTTCTCCTTTCTTACTCGGCCAGTTTGTGAATTGCTGTGCCCCTGAGCTCCATTATTCAACTCGTTTTTGGTGAGCTGACCGCAAGTCCAAAATTTTGGTTCAGGACCTATACTGGTTCCCGGTGGGTGGCTGAGACTTTGGTTAATTCTTCTTCCTGCCGGGAAATTACAGTGATATGTGCCCGTCCAAATGCCTAACAGCTACTCTCTCATTGGTTCTCCCTCTTCCCTTTCATCCTCTGCCAAATTGGAAACCTGTGCGAACCAGGAGGTTAAAGGGGCTGTCTCTCCAAGTTGGGAGTTTGATAGTAAAGCAGATGGAAAGTCAAACCGGAGCACCAGGAGAGGGACTATTCATTGAGTTTTAGAAACCTTTCATATTCACAGTGTGTCGTTCTCTAGGTTTCCTGTACATGTTATAACTGTAGTAATATTCCCTTCAACCTGGAGAGTTGGGACCCATGGAATGGGTGCCATGCATTATTGCTTTAAAGGGTCTGCATTTGCTCACCCAATCTCACCAATCCTCTCAGTCCCAAGTGTCCAGCCTTATGCCACATCCAGCTGTCGTTGTAGATAGGGTCATTCCAGGTTTCATCAGAGACCCTGAAGGAATTGTAAAGAATTTCCCAGTTTTTTTGTTTTGTTTTTGAAATTCATTTTTATAGTGTGTTTGAGCTGATTCTCGCTGCCATGTTTATGCCAGTCTAGACACACTTGATTCCCTTACGGAGACATATCAATACATAGGTTTTAAGATTCTTACTAGTCAGATATATTCCTCTGCAGGAAATATGGGGTTTTGAGTCCCTTTCACTGAGGAAGGTGTAGGTCTTGTCTATTCCATAGTTGGTTTTTGGAACGGTACCTGTGCTTATATCAAACTCTGGTTTTATGCATCACCCCACCTCTCCTTCCCCCTTAAGCAGGCATAAGAGTGTTTTCTAAATGTGAGACACTGTTCTCTTTCCTAACTCAGTTCAAGTGTAGCCATGTGTACAGGATCTTCATAAGTGATATCTTATGATAAGTTTCTTTTTCTCTGTGACTTATTTCACTTAGAATCATCGTACCTGAATCCACCCATTTTGCTGCTACTGGTCTTATGACATTGATTTCATGGCTGAGGGATATTCCACCGTACCTAAGTACCACAATTTTTTGATCCATTTTTATATTTCCTGGGATATTTAAGGTGTACCCAAGTTGAGGTCCTTGTAAGCAGTGCAGCCCTATATATTGTGGTGGCTCTGTCTCATTGATTTTCAGTTTTCCCAAGGTATATTCGTAGACTGGAAGTGCCCTTGGCTCTGCAGCTCTGTTCTTTACTTGTTTTAGGGAACACAATGTACTCCTCCAGAGAGGCAGTTGGCAATTTACATCCCACCCATCAGCATAACAAGGCTCCCTGTTCTCCAGGGCCTGTCTTGCCTTTCTGGTTTTTACACATTTTGTGGATGTCCCTTTTGAAGGGTGGGAAGTGATACTTCTTTGTATTGCAGATTTGCATTGCCTGCTTGCTTGCTTGGCCAAAAAGGGCGTATGCGTTTTCTCCTGAATATATTCAGGAGAAAACGCATACGCCCTTTTTGGCCAAGTGCATCATTGTCGAAGTTGTGCCCCTCTTCCTGTGCTTTAAAGGCGATTCCAACGTACCTCTTGAAATCTGTTTCCTGCTATTCTGGCTCACTTTCAAGTCCGCCTCGTTGCCTTCCCTCAACAGATTTTTGGATGATAGTTGTCCTTTATTACTCAGCCAGTTTGTGAATTGCTGTGCGCCTGAGCTCCAGTTTTCAACTCGTTTTTGGTGAGCTGACCCCAAGTCCAAAATTTTGGTTCAGGACTTATACTGGTTCCCTGTGGGTGGCTGAGACTTTGGTTAATTCTTCTTCCTGCTGGGAAATTACAGTGTTATGTGCCCATCCAAATGCCTAACAGGTACTCTCTCATTGGTTCTCCCTATTCCCTTTCATCCTCTGCCAAATTGGCAACCTGTGCGAACCAGGAGGTTAAAGGGGCTGTCTCTCCAAGTTGGGAGGTTGATAGTAAAGCTGATGGAAAGTCAAACCGGAGCACCAGGAGAGGGACTATTCATTGAGTTTTAGAAACCTTTCGTATTCACAGAGTGTCCGTTCTCTAGGTTTCCCGTACATGTTATATCTGTAGTAATATTCCCTTCAACCTGGAGAGTTGGGACCCATGGAATGTGTGCCATGCATTATTGCTTTAAAGGCTCTGCATTTGCTCACCCAATCTCTCCAATCCTCTCAGTCCCAAGTGTCCCTCCTTATGCCACATCCAGCTGTCGTTGTAGATAGGGTCATTCCAGGTTTCATCAGGGACCCTGAAGGAATTGTAAAGAATTTGCCAGTTTTTTGGTTTTGTTTTTGAAATTCCTTTTTATAGTGGGTTTGAGCTGATTCTCGCTGCCATGTTTATGCCAGTCTAGACACACTTGATTCCCTTATGGAGACATATCAATACATAGGTTTTAAGATTCTTACTAGTCAGATATATTCCTCTGCGGGAAATATGGGGTTTTGAGTCCCTTTCACTGAGGAAGGTGTAGGTCTTGTCTATTCCATAGTTGGTTTTTGGAACGGTACCTGTGCTTATATCAAACTCTGGTTTTATGCATCACCCCACCTCTCCTTCCCCCTTAAGTAGGCATAAGAGCGTTTTCTAAATGTGAGACACTGTTCTCTTTCCTAACTCAGTTCAAGTGTAGCCATGTTTACAGGATCTTCATAAGTGATATCTTATGATAAGTTTCTTTTTCTCTGTGACTTATTTCACTTAGAATCATCGTACCTGAATCCACCCATTTTGCTGCTACTGGTCTTATGACATTGATTTCATGGCTGAGGGATATTCCATCGTACGTAAGTACCACAATTTTTTGAACCATTTTTATATTTCCTGGGATATTTAAGGTGTACCCAAGTTGAGGTCCTTGTAAGCAGTGCAGCCCTAAATTTTGGGGTGGCTCTGTCTTATTGAATTTCAGTTTTCCCAAGGTATATTTCCTAGACTGGAAGTGCCCTTGGCTCTGTAGCTATGTTCTTTACTTGTTTTAGGGAACACAATGTACTCCTCCAGAGAGGCAGTTGGCAATTTACATCCCGCCCATCAGCATATCAAGGCTCCCTGTTCTCCAGGGCCTGTCTTGCCTTTCTGGTTTTTACACGTTTTGTGGATGTTCGTTTTGACCGGTGGGACGTGATACTTCTTTGTAGTGCAGATTTGCATTGCCCGCTTGCTTGCTTGGCCAAAAAGGGCGTATGCGTTTTCTCCTGAATATATTCAGGAGAGAACGCATATGACCTTTTTGGCCAAGTGCATCATTGTCGAAGTTGTGCCCCTCTTCCTGTGCTTTAAAGGTGATTCCAGCGTACCTCTTGAAATCTGTTCCCTGCTATTCTGCCTCGCTTTCAAGTCCGCCTCGTTGCCTTCCCTCAACAGATTATTGGACGATACTTCTCCTTTATTACTCGGCCAGTTTGTGAATTGCTGTGCCCCTGAGCTCCATTATTCAACTCGTTTTTTGTGAGCTGACCGCAAGTCCAAAATTTTGGTTCAGGACCTATACTGGTTCCCGGTGGGTGGCTGAGACTTTGGTTAATTCTTCTTCCTGCCGGGAAATTAGAGTGATATGTGCCCGTCCAAATGCCTAACAGCTACTCTCTCATTGGTTCTCCCTCTTCCCTTTCATCCTCTGCTAAATTGGCAACCTGTGCGAACCAGGAGTTAAAGGGGCTGTCTCTCCAAGTTGGGAGGTTGATAGTAAAGCAGATGGAAAGTCAAACCGGAGCACCAGGAGAGGGACTATTCGTTGAGTTTTAGAAACCTTTCGTATTCACAGTGTGTCCGTTCTCTAGGTTTCCCGTACATGTTATTGCTGTAGTAAAATTCCCTTCAGCCTGGAGAGTTGGGACCCATGGAATGGGTGCCATGCATTATTGCTTTAAAGGGTCTGCATTTGCTCACCCAATCTCACCAATCGTCTCAGTCCCAAGTGTCCAGCCTTATGCCACATCCAGCTGTCGTTGTAGATTGGGTCATTCCAGGTTTCATCAGAGACCCTGAAGGAATTGTAAAGAATTTCCCAGTTTTTTTGTTTTGTTTTTGAAATTCCTTTTTATAGTGGGTTTGAGCTGATTCTCGCTGCCATGTTTATGCCAGTCTAGACACACTTGATTCCCTTACGGAGACATATCAATACATACGTTTTAAGATTCTTACTAGTCAGATATATTCCTCGGCGGGAAATATGGGGTTTTGAGACCCTTTCACTGAGGAAGGTGTAGGTCTTTTCTATTCCATAGTTGGTTTTTGGAATGGTACCTGTGCTTATATCAAACTCTGGTTTTATGCATCACCCCACCTCTCCTTCCCCCTTAAGCAGGCAAAAGAGTATTTTCTAAATGTGAGACACTGTTCTCTTTCCTAACTCAGTTCAAGTGTAGCCATGTTTACAGGATCTTCAAAAGTGATATCTTATGATAAGTTTCTTTTTCTCTGTGACTTATTTCACTTAGAATCATCATACCTGAATCCACCCATTTTGCTGCTACTGGTCTTATGAAATTGATTTCATGGCTGTGGGATATTCCATCGTACGTAAGTACCACAGTTTTTTGAACCATTTTTATATTTCCTAGGATATTTAAGGTGTACCCAAGTTGAGGTCCTTGTAAGCAGTGCAGCCCTAAATTTTGGGGTGGCTCTGTCTTATTGATTTTCAGTTTTCCAAAGGTATATTCCCTAGACTGGAAGTGCCCTTCTGCTCTGTAGCTCTGTTCTTTACTTGTTTTAGGGAACACAATGCACTCCTCCAGAGAGGCAGTTGGCAATTTACATGCCGCCCATCAGCATAACAAGGCTCCCTGTTCTCTAGGACCTGTCTTGCCTTTCTGGTTTTTACACATTTTGTGGATGTCCCTTTTGACCGGTGGGAAGTGATACTTCTTTGTAGTGCCGATTTGCATTGCCCGCTTGCTTGCTTGGCCAAAAAGGGTGTATGCGTTTTCTCCTGAATATATTCAGGAGAAAACGCATACGCCCATTTTGGCCAAGTGAATCATTGTCGAAGTTGTGCCCCTCTTCCTGTGCTTTAAAGGCGATTCCAATGTACCTCTTGAAATCTCTTTCCTGCTATTCTGCCTCGCTTTCAAGTCCGCCTCGTTGCCTTTCCTCAACAGATTTTTGGACGATAGTTGTCGTTTATTACTCGGCCAGTTTGTGAATTGCTGTGCGCCTGAGCTCCAGTTTTCAACTCGTTTTTGGTGAGCTGACCCCAAGTCCAAAATTTTGGTTCAGGACCTATACTGGTTCCCGATGGGTGGCTGAGACTTTGGTTAATTATTCTTCCTGCCGTGAAATTACAGTGATATGTGCCCGTCCAAACGCCTAACAGCTACTCTCTCATTGGTTCTCCCTCTTCCCTTTCATCCTCTGCCAAATTGGAAACATGTGCGAACCAGGAGGTTAAAGGGGCTGTCTCTCCAAGTTGGGAGGTTGATAGTAAAGCAGATGGAAAGTCAAACCGGAGCACCAGGAGAGGGACTATTTGTTGAGTTTTAGAAACCTTTCGTATTCACAGTGTGTCCATTCTCTAGGTTTCCCGTATATGTTATAACTGTAGTAATATTCCCTTCAACCTGGAGAGTTCGGACCCATGGAATGGGTGCCATGCATTATTGCTTTAAAGGGTCTGCATATGCTCACCCAATCTCACCAATCCTCTCAGTCCCAAGTGTCCAGCCTTATGCCACATCCAGCTGTCGTTGTAGATAGAGTCATTCCAGGTTTCATCAGAGACCCTGAAGGAATTGTAAAGAATTTCCCAGTTTTTTTGTTTTTTTTTTGAAATTCCTTTTTATCGTGGGTTTGAGCTGATTCTCGCTGCCATGTTTATGCCAGTCTAGACACACTTGATTCCCTTACGGAGACATATCAATACATAGGTTTTAAGATTCTTACTAGTCAGATATATTCCTCTGCAGGAAATATGGGGTTTTGAGTCCCTTTCACTGAGGAAGGTGTAGGTCTTGTCTATTCCATAGTTGGTTTTTGGAACGGTACCTATGCTTATATCAAACTCTGGTTTTATGCATCACCCCACCTCACCTTCCCCCTTAAGCAGGCATAAGAGTGTTTTCTACATGTGAGACACTGTTCTCTTTCTTAAGTCAGTTCAAGTGTAGCCATGTTTACAGGATCTTCATAAGTGATATCTTATGATAAGTTTCTTTTTCTCTGTGACTTATTTCACTTAGAATCATCGTACCTGAATCCACCCATTTTGCTGCTACTGGTCTTATGACATTGATTTCATGGCTGAGGGATATTCCATCGTACGTAAGTACCACAATTTTTTGAACCATTTTTATATTTCCTGGGATATTTAAGGTGTACCCAAGTTGAGGTCCTTGTAAGCAGTGCAGCCCTATATATTGTGGTGGCTCTGTCTCATTGATTTTCAGTTTTCCCAAGGTATATTCACTAGACTGGAAGTGCCCTTGGCTCTGCAGCTCTGTTCTTTACTTGTTTTAGGGAACACAATGTACTCCTCCAGAGAGGCAGTTGGCAATTTACATCCCGCCCATCAGCATAACAAGGCTCCCTGTTCTCCAGGGCCTGTCTTGCCTTTCTGGTTTTTACACATTTTGTGGATGTCCCTTTTGACCGGTGGGAAGTGATACTTCTTTGTATTGCAGATTTGCGTTGCCTGCTTGCTTGCTTGGCCAAAAAGGGCGTATGCGTTTTCTCCTGAATATATTCAGGAGAAAACGCATACGCCCTTTTTGGCCAAGTGCATCATTGTCGAAGTTGTGCCCCTCTTCCTGTGCTTTAAAGGCGATTCCAACGTACCTCTTGAAATCTGTTTCCTGCTATTCTGGCTCGCTTTGAAGTCCGCCTCGTTGCCTTCCCTCAACAGATTTTTGGATGATAGTTGTCCTTTATTACTCAGCCAGTTTGTGAATTGCTATGCCCCTGAGCACCATTTTTCAACTCGTTTTTGGTGAGCTGACCGCAAGTCCAAAATTTTGGTTCAGGACTTATACTGGTTCCCTGTGGGTGGCTGAGACTTTGGTTAATTCTTCTTCCTGCCGGGAAATTACAGTGATATGTGCCCGTCCAAATGCCTAACAGCTACTCTCTCATTGGTTCTCCCTATTCCCTTTCATCCCCTGCCAAATTGGCAACCTGTGCGAACCAGGAGGTTAAAGGGGCTGTCTCTCCAAGTTGGGAGGTTGATAGTAAAGCTGATGGAAAGTCAAACCGGAGCACCAGGAGAGGGACTATTCATTGAGTTTTAGAAACCTTTCGTATTCACAGAGTGTCCGTTCTCTAGGTTTCCCATACATGTTATATCTGTAGTAATATTCCCTTCAACCTGGAGAGTTGGGACCCATGGAATGTGTGCCATGCATTATTGCTTTAAAGGCTCTGCATTTGCTCACCCAATCTCTCCAATCCTCTCAGTCCCAAGTGTCCAGCCTTATGCCACATCCAGCTGTCGTTGTAGATAGGGTCATTCCAGGTTTCATCAGAGACCCTGAAGGAATTGTAAAGAATTTGCCAGTTTTTTGGTTTTGTTTTTGAAATTCCTTTTTATAGTGGGTTTGAGCTGATTCTCGCTGCCACGTTTATGCCAGTCTAGACAAACTTGATTCCCTTACGGAGACATATCAATACATAGGTTTTAAGATTCTTACTAGTCAGATATATTCCTCTGCGGGAAATATGGGGTTTTGAGTCCCTTTCACTGAGGAAGGTGTAGGTCTTGTCTATTCCATAGTTGGTTTTTGGAACGGTACCTGTGCTTATATCAAACTCTGGTTTTATGCATCAACCCACCTCTCCTTCCCCCTTAAGTAGGCATAAGAGCGTTTTCTACATGTGAGACACTGTTCTCTTTCCTAACTCAGTTCAAGTGTAGCCATGTTTACAGGATCTTCATAAGTGATATCTTATGATAAGTTTCTTTTTCTCTGTGACTTATTTCACTTAGAATCATCGTACCTGAATCCACCCATTTTGCTGCTACTGGTCTTATGACATTGATTTCATGGCTGAGGGATATTCCATCGTACGTAAGTACCACAATTTTTTGAACCATTTTTATATTTCCTGGGATATTTAAGGTGTACCCAAGTTGAGGTCCTTGTAAGCAGTGCAGCCCTAAATTTTGGGGTGGCTCTGTCTTATTGATTTTCAGTTTTCCCAAGGTATATTTCCTAGACTGGAAGTGTCCTTGGCTCCGTAGCTCTGTGGTTGACTTGTTTTAGGGAACACAATGTACTCCTCCAGAGAGGCAGTTGGCAATTTACATCCCGCCCATCAGCATATCAATGCTCCCTGTTCTCCAGGGCCTGTCTTGCCTTTCTGGTTTTTACATGTTTTGTGGATGTTCGTTTTGACCGGTGGGAAGTGATACTTCTTTGTAGTGCAGATTTGCATTGCCCGCTTGCTTGCTTGGCCAAAAAGGGCGTATGCGTTTTCTTCTGAATATATTCAGGAGAGAACGCATATGACCTTTTTGGCCAAGTGCATCATTGTCGAAGTTGTGGCCCTCTTCCTGTGCTTTAAAGGCGATTCCAGCGTACCTCTTGAAATCTGTTCCCTGCTATTCTGCCTCGCTTTCAAGTCCGCCTCGTTGCCTTCCCTCAACAGATTTTTGGACGATAGTTCTCCTTTATTACTCCTCCAGTTTGTGAATTGCTGTGCCCCTGAGCTCCATTATTCAACTCGTTTTTTGTGAGCTGACCGCAAGTCCAAAATTTTGGTTCAGGACCTATGCTGGTTCCCGGTGGGTGGCTGAGACTTTGGTTAATTCTTCTTCCTGCCGGGAAATTAGAGTGATATGTGCCCGTCCAAATGCCTAACAGCTACTCTCTCATTGGTTCTCCCTCTTCCCTTTCATCCTCTGCTAAATTGGCAACCTGAGCGAACCAGGAGTTAAAGGGGCTGTCTCTCCAAGTTGGGAGGTTGATAGTAAAGCAGATGGAAAGTCAAACCGGAGCACCAGGAGAGGGACTATTCGTTGAGTTTTAGAAACCTTTCGTATTCACAGTGTGTCCGTTCTCTAGGTTTCCCGTACATGTTATAAATGTAGTAATATTCCCTTCAACCTGGAGAGTTGGGACCCATGGAATGGGTGCCATGCATTATTGCTTTAAAGGGTCTGCATTTGCTCACCCAATCTCACCAATCGTCTCAGTCCCAAGTGTCCAGCCTTATGCCACATCCAGCTGTCGTTGTAGATTGGGTCATTCCAGGTCTCATCAGAGACCCTTAAGGAATTGTAAAGAATTTCCCAGTTTTTTTGTTTTGTTTTTGAAATTCCTTTTTATAGTGGGTTTGAGCTGATTCTCGCTGCCATGTTTATGCCAGTCTAGACACACTTGATTCCCTTACAGAGACATATCAATACATAGGTTTTAAGATTCTTACTAGTCAGATATATTCCTCGGTGGGAAATATGGGGTTTTGAGTCCCTTTCACTGAGGAAGGTGTAGGTCTTTTCTATTCCATAGTTGGTTTTTGAAATGGTACCTGTGCTTATATCAAACTCTGGTTTTATGCATCACCCCACCTCTCTTTCCCCGTTAAGCAGGCAAAAGAGTATTTTCTAAATGTGAGACACTGTTCTCTTTCCTAACTCAGTTCAAGTGTAGCCATGTTTACAGGATCTTCATAAGTGATATCTTATGATAAGTTTCTTTTTCTCTGTGACTTATTTCACTTAGAATCATCGTACCTGAATCCACCCATTTTGCTGCTACTGGTCTTATGACATTGATTTCATGGCTGAGGGATATTCCATCGTACGTAAGTACCACAATTTTTTGAACCATTTTTATATTTCCTAGGATATTTAAGGTGTACCCAAGTTGAGGTCCTTGTAAGCAGTGCAGCCCTAAATTTTTGGGTGGCTCTGTCTTATTGATTTTCAGTTTTCCAAAGGTATATTCCCTAGACTGGAAGTGCCCTTCTGCTCTGTAGCTCTGTTCTTTACTTGTTTTAGGGAACACAATGCACTCCTCCAGAGAGGCAGTTGGCAATTTACATGCCGCCCATCAGCATAACAAGGCTCCCTGTTCTCTAGGACCTGTCTTGACTTTCTGGTTTTTACACATTTTGTGGATGTGTCTTTTGACCGGTGGGAAATGATACTTCTTTGTAGTGCAGATTTGCATTGCCCGCTTGCTTTCTTGGCCAAAAAGGGCGTATGTGTTTTCTCCTGAATATATTCAGGGGAAAACGCATACGCCCTTTTTGGCCAAGTGCATCATTGTCGAAGTTGAGCCCCTCTTCCTGTGCTTTAAAGGCGATTCCAATGTACCTCTTGAAATCTGTTTCCTGCTATTCTGCCTCGCTTTCAAGTCCGCCTCGTTGCCTTCCCTCAACAGATTTTTGGACGACAGTTGTCCTTTATTACTCGTCCAGTTTGTGAATTGCTGTGCCCCTGAGCTCCATTTTTCAACTCGTTTTTGGTGAGCTGACCGCAAGTCCAAAATTTTTGTTCAGGACCTATGCTGGTTCCCGGTGGGGGGCTGAGACTTTGGTTAATTCTTCTTGCTGCCGGGGAATTACAGTGATATGTGCCCGTTCAAATGCCTAACAGCTACTCTCTCATTGGTCCTCCCTCTTCCCCTTCATCCTCTGCCAAATTGGCAACTTGTGCGAACCAGGAGGTTAAAGGGGCTGTCTCTCCAAGTTGGGAGGATGATAGTAAAGCAGGTGTAAAGTCAAACCGGAGCACCAGGAGAGGGACTAGTCATTGAGTTTTAGAAACCTTTCGTATTCACAGTGTGTCCGTTCTCTATGTTTCCCGTACATGTTATAGCTGTAGTAATATTCCCTTCAACCTGGAGAGTTGGGACCCATGGAATGGGTGCCATGCATTATTGCTTTAAAGGGTCTGCATTTGCTCACCCAATCTCACCAATCCTGTCAGTCCCAAGTGTCCAGCCTTATGCCACATCCAGCTGTCGTTGTAGATAGGGTCATTACAGGTTTCATCAGAGACCCTGAAGGAATTGTAAAGAATTTCCCAGTTTTTTTGTTTTGTTTTTGAAATTCATTTTTATAGTGGGTTTGAGCTGATTCTCGCTGCCATGTTTATGCCAGTCTAGACACACTTGATTCCCTTACAGAGACATATCAATACATAGGTTTTAATATTATTACTAGTCAGATATATTCCTCTGTGGGAAATACGGGGTTTTGAGTCCCTTTCACTGAGGAAGGTGTAGGTCTTGTCTATTCCATAGTTGGTTTTTGGAACGGTACCTGTGCTTATATCAAACTCTGGTTTTATGCATCACCCCACCTCTCCTTCCCCCTTAAGCAGGCATAAGAGTGTTTTCTAAATGTGAGACACTGTTCTCTTTCCTAACTCAGTTCAAGTGTAGCCATGTTTACAGGATCTTCATAAGTGATATCTTATGATAAGTTTCTTTTTCTCTGTGACATATTTCACTTAGAATCATCGTACCTGAATCCACCCATTTTGCTGCTACTGGTCTTATGACATTGATTTCATGGCTGAGGGATATTCCATCGTACGTAAGTACCACTATTTTTGAACCATTTTTATATTTCCTGGGATATTTAAGGTGTACCCAAGTTGAGGTCCTTGTAAGCAGTGCAGCCCTAAATTATTTGGTGGCTCTGTCTTATTGATTTTCAGTTTTCCAAAGGTATATTCCCTAGACTGGAAGTGCCTTTCTGCTCTGTAGCTCTGTTCTTTACTTGTTTTAGGGAACACAATGCACTCCTCCAGAGAGGCAGTTGGCAATTTACATGCCGCCAATCAGCATAACAAGGCTCCCTGTTCTCCAGGACCTGTCTTGCCTTTCTGGTTTTTACACATTTTGTGGATGTCCCTTTTGACCGGTGGGAAGTGATACTTCTTTGTAGTGCCTATTTGCATTGCCCGCTTGCTTGCTTGGCCAAAAAGGGCGTATGCGTTTTCTCCTGAATATATTCAGGAGAAAACGCATACGCCCTTTTTGGCCAAGTGCATCATTGTCGAAGTTGTGCCCCTCTTCCTGTGCTTTAAAGGCGATTCCAATGTACCTCTTGAAATCTCTTTCCTGCTATTCTGCCTCGCTTTCAAGTCCGCCTCGTTGCCTTCCATCAACAGATTTTTGGAAGATAGTTGTCCTTTATTACTCGGCCAGTTTGTGAATTGCTGTGCCCCTGAGCTCCATTTTTCAACTCGTTTTTGGTGAGCTGACCGCAAGTCCAAAATTTTGGTTCAGGACCCATTATGGTTCCCGGTGGGTGTCTGAGACTTTGGTTATTTCTTCTTCCTGCCGGGAAATTACAGTGATATGTGCCCGTCCAAATGCCTAACAGCTACTCTCTCATTGGTTCTCCCTCTTCCCTTTCATCCTCTGCCAAATTGGCAACCTGTGCGAACCAGGAGGTTAAAGGGGCTGTCTCTCCTAGTTGGGAGGTTGATAGTAAAGCAGATGGAAAGTCAAACCGGAGCACAAGCAGTGGGACTATTAGCTGAGTTTTAGAAACCTTTCGTATTCACAGTGTGTCCGTTCTCTAGGTTTCCCGTACATGTTATAACTGTAGTAATATTCCCTTCAACCTGGAGAGTTGGGACCCATGGAATGGGTGCCATGCATTATTGCTTTAAAGGGTCTGCATTTGCTCACCCAATCTCACCAATCGTCTCATTCCCAAGTGTCCAGCCTTATGCCACATCCATCTGTCGTTGTAGATAGGGTCATTCCAGGTTTCATCAGAGACCCTGAAGGAATTGTAAAGAATTTCCCAGTTTTTTTGTTTTGTTTTTGAAATTCCTTTTTATAGTGGGTTTGACCTGATTCTCGCTGCCATGTTTATGCCAGTCTAGACACACTTGATTCCCTTACGGAGACATATCAATACATAGGTTTTAAGATTCTTACTAGTCAGATATATTCCTCTGCGGGAAATATGGGGTTTTGAGTCCCTTTCACTGAGGAAGGTATAGGTCTTGTCTATTCCATAGTTGATTTTTGGAACGGTACCTGTGCTTATATCAAACTCTGGTTTTATGCATCACCCCACCTCTCCTTCCCCCTTAAGCAGGCATAAGAGTGTTTTCTAAATGTGAGACACTGTTCTCTTTCCTAACTCAGTTCAAGTGTAGCCATGTTTACAGGATCTTCATAAGTGATATCTTATGATAAGTTTCTTTTTCTCTGTGACTTATTTCACTTAGAATCATCGTACCTGAATCCACCCATTTTGCTGCTACTGGTCTTATGACATTGATTTCATGGCTGAGGGATATTCCATCGTACGTAAGTACCACAATTTTTTGATCCATTTTTATATTTCCTGGGATATTTAAGGTGTATCCAAGTTGAGGTCCTTGTAAGCAGTGCAGCCCTATATATTGTGGTGGCTCTGTCTCATTGATTTTCAGTTTTCCCAAGGTATATTCCCTAGACTGGAAGTGCCCTTGGCTCTGCAGCTCTGTTCTTTACTTGTTTTAGCGAACACAATGTACTCCTCCAGAGAGGCAGTTGGCAATTTACATCCCGCCCATCAGCATAACAAGGCTCCCTGTTCTCCAGTGCCTGTCTTGGCTTTATGGTTTTTACACATTTTGTGGATGTCCCTTTTGACCGGTGGGAAGTGATACTTCTTTGTATTGCACATTTGCATTGCCTGCTTGCTTGCTTGGCCAAAAAGGGCGTATGCGTTTTCTCCTGAATATATTCAGGAGAAAACGCATACGCAGTTTTTGGCCAAGTGCATCATTGTCGAAGTTGAGCCCCTCTTCCTGTGCTTTAAAGGCGATTCCAACGTACCTCTTGAAATCTGTTTCCTGCTATTCTGCCTCGCTTTCAAGTCCGCCTCGTTGCCTTCCCTCAACAGATTTTTGGACGACAGTTGTCCTTTATTACTCGGCCAGTTGTGAATTGCTGTGCCCCTGAGCTCCATTTTTCAACTCGTTTTTGGTGAGCTGACCGCAAGTCCAAAATTTTGGTTCAGGACCTATGCTGGTTCCCGGTGGGGGGCTGAGACTTTGGTTAATTCTTCTTGCTGCCGGGGAATTACAGTGATATGTGCCCGTTCAAATGCCTAACAGCTACTCTCTCATTGGTCCTCCCTCTTCCCTTTCATCCTCTGCCAAATTGGCAACCTGTGCGAACCAGGAGGTTAAAGGGGCTGTCTCTCCAAGTTGGGAGGATGATAGTAAAGCAGGTGTAAAGTCAAACCGGAGCACCAGGAGAGGGACTATTCATTGAGTTTTAGAAACCTTTCGTATTCACAGTGTGTCCGTTCTCTAGGTTTCCCGTACATGTTATAGCTGTAGTAATATTCCCTTCAACCTGGAGAGTTGGGACCCATGGAATGGGTGCCATGCATTATTGCTTTAAAGGGTCTGCATTTGCTCAGCCAATCTCACCAATCGTCTCAGTCCCAAGTGTCCAGCCTTATGCCACATCCAGCTGTCGTTGTAGATAGGGTCATTCCAGGTTTCATCAGAGACCCTGAAGGAATTGTAAAGAATTTCCCAGTTTTTTTGTTTTGTTTTTGAAATTCCTTTTTATAGTGGGTTTGAGCTGATTCTCGCTGCCATGTTTATGCCAGTCTAGACACACTTGATTCCCTTATGGAGACATATCAATACATAGGTTTTAAGATTCTTACTAGTCAGATATATTCCCCTGCGGGAAATATGGGGTTTTGAGTCCCTTTCACTGAGGAAGGTATAGGTCTTGTCTATTCCATAGTTGGTTTTTGGAACGGTACCTGTGCTTATATCAAACTCTGGTTTTATGCATCACCCCACTTCTCCTTCCCCCTTAAGCAGGCATAAGTGTGTTTTCTAAATGTGAGACACTGTTCTCTTTCCTAACTCAGTTCAAGTGTAGCCATGTGTACAGGATCTTCATAAGTGATATCTTATGATAAGTTTCTTTTTCTCTGTGACTTATTTCACTTAGAATCATCGTACCTGAATCCACCCATTTTGCTGCTACTGGTCTTATGACATTGATTTCATGGCTGAGGGATATTCCATCGTACGTAAGTACCACAATTTTTTAACCATTTTTATATTTCCTGGGATATTTAAGGTGTATCCAAGTTGAGGTCCTTGTAAGCAGTGCAGCCCTAAATTTTGGGGTGGCTCTGTCTTATTGATTTTCAGTTTTCCCAAAGTGTATTCTCTAGACTGGAAGTGCCCTTGGCTCTGTAGCTCTGTTCTTTACTTGTTTTAAGGAACACAATGTACTCCTCCAGAGAGGCAGTTGGCAATTTACATCCCGCCCATCAGCATAACAAGGCTCCCTGTTCTCCAGGGCCTGTCTTGCCTTTCTGGTTTTTACACATTTTGTGGATGTCCCTTTTGACCGGTGGGAAGTGATACTTCTTTGTAGTGCAGATTTGCATTGCCCGTTTGCTTGCTTGGCCAAAAAGGGCGTATGCGTTTTCTCCTGAATATATTCAGGAGAAAATACATTCAGCCTTTTTGGCCAAGTGCATCATTGTCGAAGTTGTGCCCCTCTTCCTGTGCGTTAAAGGCGATTCCAACGTACCTCTTCTAATCTGTTTCCTGCTATTCTGCCTCGCTTTCAAGTCCCCCTAGTTGCCTTCCATCAACAGATTTTTGGACGATAGTTGTCCTTTATTACTCGGCCAGGTTGTTAATTGCTGTGCCCCTGAGCTGCATTTTTCAACTCGTTTTTGGTGAGCTGACCGCAAGTCCAAAATTTTGGTTCAGGACCTATACTGGTTCCCGGTGGGTGGCTGAGACATTGGTTAATTCTTCTTCCTGTCGGGAAATTACAGTGATCTGTGCCCGTCCAAATGCCTAACAGCTACTCTCTCATTGGTTCTCCCTCTTCCCTTTCATCCTCTGCCAAATTGGCAACCTGTGCGAACCGGGAGGTTAAAGGGGCTGTCTCTCCAAGTTGGGAGGTTGATAGTAAAGCAGATGGAAAGTCAAACCGGAGCACCAGGACAGGGATTATTCGTTGAGTTTTAGAAACCTTTCGTATTCACAGTGTGTCCGTTCTCTAGGTTTCCCGTACATGTTATAGCTGGAGTAATATTCCCTTCAACCTGGAGAGTTGGGACCCATGGAATGGGTGCCAGGCCTTTGTGCTTTAAAGGGTCTGCATTTGCTCACCCAATCTCACCAATCGTCTCAGTCCCAAGTGTCCCTCCTTATGCCACATCCAGCTGTCATTGTAGATAGGGTCATTCCAGGTTTCATCAGAGACCCTGAAGGAATTGTAAAGAATTTCCCAGTTTTTTTTTGTTTTTGTTTTTGAAATTCCTTTTTATAGTGGGTTTGAGCTGATTCTCGCTGCCATGTTTATGCCAGTCTAGACACACTTGATTCCCTTACGGAGACATATCAATACATAGGTTTTAAGATTCTTACTAGTCAGATATATTCCTCCTCTGGAAATATGGGGTTTTGAGTCCCTTTCACTGAGGAAGCTGTATGTCTTGTCTATTCCATAGTTGGTTTTTGGAACGGTACCTGTGCTTATATCAAACTCTGGTTTTATGCATCACCCCACCTCTCCTTCCCCCTTAAGCAGGCATAGGAGTGTTTTCTAAATGTGAGACACTGTTCTCTTTCCTAACTCAGTTCAAGTGTAGCCATGTTTACAGGATCTTCATAAGTGATATCTTATGATAAGTTTCTTTTTCTGTGTGACTTATTTCACTTAGAATCATCGTACCTGAATCCACCCATTTTGCTGCTACTGGTCTTATCGTCATGGCTGAGGGATATTCCATCGTACGTGAGTACCACAATTTTTTGAACCATTTTTATATTTCCTGGGATATTTAAGCTGTACCCAAGTTGAGGTCCTTGTAAGCAGTGCAGCCGTAAATTTTGGGGTTGCTCTGTCTTATTGATTTTCAGTTTTCCCAAGGTATATTCCCTAGACTGGAAGTGCCCTTGGCTCTGTAGCTCTGTTGTTTACTTGTTTTAGGGAACACAATGCACTCCTCCGGAGAGGCAGTTGGCAATTTACATCCCGCCCATCAGCATAACAAGGCTCCCTGTTCTCCAGGGCCTGTCTTGCCTTTCTGGTTTTTACATATTTTGTGGATGTCCCTTTTGACCGGTAGGAAGTGATACTTCTTTGTAGTGCAGATTTGCATTGCCCTCTTGCTTGCTTGGCCAAAAAGGGCGTATGCGTTTTCTCCTGAATATATTCAGGAGAAAACGCATACGCCCTTTTTGGCCAAGTGCATCATTGTCGAAGTTGTGCCCCTCTTCCTGTGCTTTAAAGGCTATTCCAAATTACGTCTTGAAATCTGTTTCCTGCTATTCTGCCTCGCTTTCAAGTCCTCCTCGGTGCCTTCCCTCAACAGATTTTTGGAAGATAGTTGTCCTTTATTACTCGGCCAGTTTGTGAATTGCTGTGCCCCTGAGCTCCATTTTTCAACTCGTTTTTGGTGAGCTGACCGCAAGTCCAAAATTTTGGTTCAGGACCTATACTGGTTCCCGGTGGGTGGCTGAGACTTTGGTTAATTCTTGTCCTGCCGGGAAATTACAGTGCTATGTTGCCGTCCAAATGCCTTACAGCTACTCTCTCATTGGTTCTCCCTCTTCCCTTTCATCCTCTGCCAAATTGGCAACCTGTGCGAACCAGGAGGTTAAAGGGGCTGTCTCTCCAAGTTCGGAGGTTGATAGTAAAGCAGATGGAAAGTCAAACCGGAGCACCAGGAGAGGGACTATTCGTTGAGTTTTAGAAACCTTTCGTATTCACAGAGTGTCCGTTCTCTAGGTTTCCCGTACATGTTATAACTGTAGTAATATTCCCTTCAACCTGGAGAGTTGGGACCCATGGAATCGGTGCCATGCATTATTGCTTTAAAGTGTCTGCATTTGCTCACCCAATCTCACCAATCCTCTCAGTCCCAAGTGTCCAGCCTTATGCCACATCCAGCTGTCGTTGTAGATAGGGTCATTCCAGGTTTCATCAGAGACCCTTAAGGAATTGTAAAGAATTTCCCAGTTTTTTTGTTTTGTTTTTGAAATTCCTTTTTATAGTGGGTTTGAGCTGATTCTCGCTGCCATGTTTATGCCTGTCTAGACACACTTGATTCCCTTACGGAGACATATCAATACATAGGTTTTAAGATTCTTACTAGTCAGATATATTCCTCTGCGGGAAATATGGGGTTTTGAGTCCCTTTCACTGAGGAAGGTGTAGGTCTTGTCTATTGCATAGTTGGTTTTTGGAACGGTACCTGTGCTTATATCAAACTCTGGTTTTATGCATCACACCACCTCTCCTTCCCCCTTAAGCAGGCATAAGAGTGTTTTCTAAATGTGAGACACTGTTCTCTTTCCTAACTCAGTTCAAGTGTAGCCATGTTTACAGGATCTTCATAAGTGATATCTTATGATAAGTTTCTTTTTCTGTGTGACTTATTTCACTTAGAATCATCGTACCTGAATCCACCCATTTTGCTGCTACTGGTCTTATGACATTGACTTCATGGCTGAGGGATATTCCATCGTACGTAAGTACCACAATTTTTTGAACCATTTTTATATTTCCTGGGATATTTAAGGTGTACCCAAGTTGAGGTCCTTGTAAGCAGTGCAGCCCTAAATTTTGGGGTTGCTCTGTCTTATTGATTTTCAGTTTTCCCAAGGTACATTCCCTAGACTGGAAGTGCCCTTGGCTCTGTAGCTCTGTTCTTTACTTGTTTTAGGGAACACAGTGCACTCCTCCACAGAGGCAGTTGGCAATTTACATCCCGCCCATCAGCATAACAAGGCTCCCTGTTCTCCAGGGCCTGTCTTGCCTTTCTGATTTTTACACATTTTGTGGATGTCCCTTTTGACCGGTGGGAATTGATACTTCTTTGTAGTGCAGATTTGCATTGCCCGCTTGCTTGCTTGGCCAAAAAGGCCGTATGCTTTTTCTCCTGAATATATTCAGGAGAAAACGCATACGGCCTTTTTGGCCAAGTGCATCATTGTCGAAGTTGTGCCCCTCTTCCTGTGCTTTAAAGGCGATTCCAATGTACCTCTTGAAATCTGTTTCCTGCTATTCTGCCTCGCTTTCAAGTCCGCCTCGTTGCCTTCCATCAACAGATTTTTGGACGATAGTTGTCCTTTATTACTCGGCCAGTTTGTGAATTGCTGTGCCCCTGAGCTCCATTTTTCAACTCGTTTTTGGTGAGCTGACCGCAAGTCCAACATTTTGGTTCAGCACCTATGCTATTCCCGGTGGGGTGCTGAGACTTTGGTTAATTCTTCTTCCTGCCGGGAAGTTAGGGTGATATGTGCCCGTCCAAATGCCTAACAGCTACTCTCTCATTGGTTCTCCCTATTTCCTTTCATCCTCTGCCAAATTGGAAACCTGTGCAAACCAGGAGGTTAAAGGGGCTGTCTCTCCAAGTTGGTTGGTTGATAGTAAAGCAGATGGAAAATCAAACCGGATCACCAGGAGAGGGACTATTCGTTGAGTTTTAGAAACCTTTCGTATTCACAGTGTGTCCGTTCTCTAGGTTTCCCGTACATGTTATAGCTGTAGGAATATTCCCTTTAACCTGCAGAGTTGCGACCCATGGAATGGGTGCCAGGCATTTGTGATTTAATGGTTCTGCATTTGCTCACCCAATCTCACCAATCCTCTCAGTCCCAAGTGTCCAGCCTTATGCCAAATCCAGCTGTCGTTGTACATAGGGTCATTACAGCTTTCATCAGAGACCCTGAAGGAATTGTAAAGAATTTCCAAGTTTTCTTGTTTTGTTTTTGAAATTCCTTTTTATAGTGGGTTTGAGCTGATTCTCGCTGCCATGTTTATGCCAGTCCAGACACACTTGATTCCCTTATGGAGACATATCAGTACATAGGTTTTAAGATTCTTACTAGTCAGATATATTCCTCTGCGGGAAATATGGGGTTTTGAGTCCCTTTCACTGAGGAAGGTGTAGGTCTTGTCTATTCCATAGTTGGTTTTTGGAAAGCTACCTGTGCTTATATCAAACTCTGGTTTTATGCATCACCCCACCTCTCCTTCCCCCTTAAGCAGGCATAAGAGTGTTTTCTAAATGTGAGACACTGTTCTCTTTCCTAACTCAGTTCAAGTGTAGCCATGTTTACAGGATCTTCATAAGTGATATCTTATGATAAGTTTCTTTTTCTGTGTGACTTATTTCACTTAGAATCATCGTACCTGAATCCACCCATTTTGCTGCTACTGGTCTTATGACATTGATTTCATGGCTGAGGGATATTCCATCGTATGTAAGTACCACAATTTTTTGAACCATTTTTATATTTCCTGGGATATTTAAGGTGTACCCAAGTTGAGGTCCTTGTAAGCAGTGCAGCCCTAAATTTTGGTGTGGCTCTCTATTAATGATTTTCAGTTTTCCCAAGGTATATTCCCTAGACTGGAAGTGCCCTTGGCTCTGTAGCTCTGTTCTTTACTTGTTTTAGGGAACACAATGCACTCCTCCAGAGAGGCAGTTGGCAAGTTACATCCCCACCATCAGCATAACAAGGCTCCCTGTTCTCCAGGGCCTGTCTTGCCTTTCTGGTTTTTACACATCTTGTGGATGTCCCTTTTGAACGGTGGGAAGTGATACTTCTTTGTAGTGCAGATTTGCATTGCCCGCTTGCTTGCTTGGCCAAAAAGGGCGTATGTGTTTTCTGCTGAATATATTCAGGAGAAAACGCATACGCCCTTTTTGGCCAAGTGCATCATTGTCGAAGTTGTGCCTCTCTTCCAGTGCTTAAAAGTCGATTCCAACGTACTTCTTGAAATCTGTTTCATGCTATTCTGCCTCGCTTTCAAGTCCGCCTCGTTGCCTTCCCTCAACAGATTTTTGGACGATAGTTGTCCTTTATTACTCGGCCAGTTTGTGAATTGCTGTGCCCCTGAGCTCCATTTTTCAACTCGTTTTTTGTGAGCTGACCGCATTCCAAAATTTTGGTTCAGGAGTTATACTGATTCCCGGTGAGTGGCTGAGACTTTGCTTAATTCTTCTTCCTGCCAGGAAATTACAGTGATATGTGCCCGTCCAAATGCCTAACAGCTATTCCCTCATTGGTTCTCCCTCTTCCCTTTCATCCTCTGCCAAATTGGCAACCTGTGCGAACCAGGAGGTTAAAGGGGATGTCTCTCCAAGTTGGGAGTTTGATAGTAAAGCAGATGGAAAGTCAAACCGGAGCACCAGGAGAGGGACTATTCGTTGAGTTTTAGAAACCTTTCGTATTCACAGTGTGTCCGTTCCCTAGGTTTCCCGCACATGTTATAGCTGTAGTAATATTCCCTTTAACCTGGAGATTTGGGACCCATGGAATGGGTGCCAGGCATTTGTGCTGTAAAGGGTCTGCATTTGCTCACCCAATCTCACCAATCCTCTAAGTCCCAAGTGTCCAGGCTTATGCCACATCCAGCTGTCGTTGTACATAGGGTCATTCCAGGTTTCATCAGAGACCCTGAAGGAATTGTAAAGAATTTCCCAGATTTTTGTTTTGTTTTTGAAATTTCTTTTTATACTGGTTTGAGCTGATTCTCGCTGCCATGTTTATGCCAGTCTAGACACACTTGATTCCCTTACGGAGACATATCAATACATAGGTTTTAAGATTCTTACTAGTCAGATATATTCCTCTGCGGGAAATATGGGGTTTTGAGTCCCTTTCACTGAGGAAGGTGTAGGTCTTGTCTATTCCATAGTTGGTTTTTGGAACGGTACCTGTGCTTATATCAAACTCTGGTTTTATGCATCACTCCACCTCTCCTTCCCCCTTAAGCAGGCATAAGAGTGTTTTCTAAATGTGAGACACTGTTCTCTTTCCTAACTCAGTTCAAGTGTTGCCATGTGTACAGGATCTTCATAAGTGATATCTTATGATAAGTTTCTTTTTCTGTGTGACTTATTTCACTTAGAATCATCGTACCTGAATCCACCCATTTTGCTGCTACTGGTCTTATGACATTGATTTCATGGCTGAGGGATATTCCATCGTATGAAAGTACCACAATTTTTTGAAGCATTTTTATATTTCCTGGGATACTTAAGGTGTATCCAAGTTGAGGTCCTTGTAAGCAGTGCAGCCCTAAATTTTGGGGTGGCTCTGTCTCATTGATTTTCAGTTTTCCCATGGTATATTCACTAGACTGGAAGTGCCCTTGGCTCTGTAGCTGTGTTCTTTACTTGTTTTAGGGAACACAATGCACTCCTCCAGAGAGGCAGTTGGCAATTTACATCCCGCCCATCAGCATAACAAGGCTCCCTGTTCTCCAGGGCCTGTCTTGCCTTTCTGGATTTTACACATTTTGTGGATGTCCCTTTTGACCGGTGGGAAGTGATACTTCTTTGTAGTGCAGATTTGCATTGCCCGTTTGCTTGCTTGGCCAAAAAGGGCGTATGCGTTTTCTCCTGAATATATTCAGGAGAAAACGCATACAACCTTTTTGGCCAAGTGCATCATTGTCGAAGTTGTGCCCCTCATCCTGTGCTTTAAAGGCGATTCCAACGTACCTCTTGAAATATGTTTCCTGCTATTCTGCCTCGCTTTCAAGTCAGCCTCGTTGCCTTCCCTCAACAGATTTTTGGACGATAGTTGTCCTTGATTACTCGGCCAGTTTGTGAATTGCTGTGCCCCTGAGCTCCGTTTTTCAACTCGTTTTGGTGAGCTGACCGCAAGTCCGAAATTTTGGTTCAGGACCTATACTGGTTCCCGGTGGGTGGCTGAGACTTTGGTTAATTCTTCTTCCTGCCGGGAAATTACAGTGATATGTGCCCGTCCAAATGCCTAACAGCTACTCTCTCATTGGTTCTCCCTCTTCCCTTTCATCCTCTGCCAAATTGGCAACCTGTGTAAACCAGGAGGTTAAAGGGGCTGTCTCTCCAAGATGGGAGGTTGATAGTAAAGCAGATGAAAAGTCAAACCGGAGCACTAGGAGAAGGATTATTCGTTGAGTTTTAGAAACCTTTCGTATTCACAGTGTGTCCGTTCCCTAGGTTTCCCGTACATGTTATATCTGTAGTAATATTCCCTTCAACCTGGAGAGTTGGGACCCATGGAATGGGTGCCAGGCATTTGTGCTTTAAAGGGTCTGCATTTCCTCACCCAATCTCACCAATCGTCTCAGTCCCAAGTGTCCCTCCTTATGCCACATCCAGCTGTCGTTGTAGATACGGTCATTCCACGTTTCATCAGAGACCCTGAAGGAATTGTAAGGAATTTCCCAGTTTTTTTGTTTTGTTTTTGAAATTCCTTTTTATAGTGGGTTTGAGCTGATTCTCGCTGCCATGTTTATGCCAGTCTAGACACACTTGATTACCTTACAGAGACATATCAATACATAGGTTTTAATATTCTTAGTAGTCAGATATATTCCTCTACGGGAAATATGGGGTTTTGAGTCCCTTTCACTGAGGAAGGTGTAGGTCTTGTCTATTCCATAGTTGCTTTTTGGAACGGTACCTGTGCTTTTATCAAACTCTGGTTTTATGCATCACCCCACCTCTCCTTCCCCCTTAAGCAGGCATAAGCGTGTTTTCTAAATGTGAGACACTGTTCTCTTTCCTAACTCAGTTTAAATGTAGCCATGTTTACAGGATCTTCATAAGTGATATCTTATGATAAGTTTCTTTTTCTCTGTGACTTATTTCACTTAGAAACATCGTACCTGAATCCACCCATTTTGCTGCTACTGGTCTTATGACATTGATTTCATGGCTGAGGGATATTCCATCGTACGTAAGTACCACAATTTTTTGAACCATTTTTATATTTCCTGGGATATTTAAGGTGTACACATGTTGAGGTCCTTGTAAGCAGTGCAGCCCTAAATTTTGGGGTGGCTCTGTCTTATCGATTTTCAGTTTTCCCAAGGTATATTCCCTACACTTGAAGTGCCCTTGGCTCTGTAGCTCTGTTGTTTATTTGTTTTAGGGAACACAATGCACTCCTCCATAGAGGCAGTTGGCAGTTTACATCCTGCCCATCAGCATAACAAGGCTCCATGTTCTCCAGGGCCTCTATTGCATTTCTGGATTTTACATATTTTGTGGATTTCCCTTTTGACCGGTGGGAAGTGATACTTCTTTGTAGTGCAGATTTGCATTGCCCGCTTGCTTGCTTGGCCAAAAAGGGCGTATGCGTTTTCTCCTGAATATATTCAGGAGAAAACGCATACGCCCTTTTTGGCCAAGTGCATCATTGTCGAAGTTGTGCCCCTCTCCCTGTGCTTTAAAGGCGATTCCAACGTACCTCTTGAAATCTGTTTCCTGCTATTCTGCCTCGCTTTCAAGTCCGCCTCGTTGCCTTCCCTCAACAGATTTTTGGATGATAGTTGTCCTTTATTACTCGGCCAGTTTGTGAATTGCTGTGCCCCTGAGCTCCATTTTTCAACTCGTTTTTTGTTAGCTGACCGCATTCCAAAATTTTGGTTCAGTATCTATACTGGTTCCCGGTGGATGGCTGAGACTTTGGTTAATTCTTCTTCCTGCTGGGAAATTAGAGTGATATGTGCCCGTCCAAATGCGTAACAGCTATTCTCTCATTGGTTCTCCCTCTTCCCTTTCATCCTCTGCCAAATTGGAAACCTGTGCGAACCAGGAGGTTAAAGGGGCTGTCTCTCCAAGTTGGGAGGTTGATAGTAAAGCAGATGGAAAGTCAAACCGGAGCACCAGGAGAGGGACTATTCGTTGAGTTTCAGAAAACTTTTGTATTCACAGTGTGTCCGTTCTCTAGGTTTCCCTTACATGTTATAGCTGTAGTAATATTCCCTTTAATCTGGAGAGTTGGGACCCATGGAATGGGTGCCATGCATTATTGCTTTAAAGGGTCTGCATTTGCTCACACAATCTCACCAATCCTCTAAGTCCCAAGTGTCCCGGCTTATGCCACATCCAGCTGTCGTTGTACATAGGGTCATTCCAGGTTTCATCAGAGACCCTGAAGGAATTGTAAAGAATTTCCCAGATTTTTGTTTTGTTTTTGAAATTTCTTTTTATACTGGTTTGAGCTGATTCTCGCTGCCATGATTATGCCAGTCTAGACACACTTGATTCCCTTATGGAGACATATCAATACATAGGTTTTAAGATTCTTACTAGTCAGATATATTCCTCTTCGGGAAATATGGGCTTTTGAGTCCCTTTCACTGAGGAAGGTGTAGGTCTTGTCTATTCCATAGTTGGTTTTTGGAACGGTACCTGTGCTTATATCAAACTCTGGTTTTATGCATCACCCCACCTCTCCTTCCCCCTTAAGCAGGCATAAGAGTGTTTTCCAAATGTGAGACACTGTTCTGTTTCCTAACTCAGTTCAAGCGTTGCCATGTGTACAGGATCTTCCTAAGTGATATCTTATGATAAGTTTCTTTTTCTGTGTGACTTATTTCACTTAGAATCATCGTACCTGAATCCACCCATTTTGCTGCTACTGGTCTTATGACATTGATTTCATGGCTGAGGGATATTCCATCTTACGTAACTACCACAATTTTTTGAACCATTTTTATATTTCCTGCGATACTTAAGGAGTATTCAAGTTGAGGTCCTTGTAAGCAGTGCAGCCCTAAATTTTGGGGTGGCTGTGTCTCATTGATTTTCAGTTTTCCCAAGGTATATTCCCTAGACTGGAAGTGCCCTTGGCTCTGTAGGTCTGTTGTTTACTTGTTTTAAGGAAAACAATGCACTCCTCCAGAGAGGCAGTTGGCAATTTACATCCCGCCCATCAGCATAACAAGGCTCCCTGTTCTCCAGGGCCTGTCTTGCCTTTCTGGTTTTTACACATTTTGTGGATGTCCCTTTTGACCGGTGGGAAGTGATACTTCTTTGTAGTGCAGATTTGCATTGCCCGTTTGCTTGCTTGGCCAAAAAGGGCGTATGTGTTTTCTCCTGAATATATTCAGGAGAAAACGCATACAACCTTTTTGGCCAAGTGCATCATTGTCGAAGTTGTGCCCCTCTTCCTGTGCTTTAAAGGCGATTCCAACGTACCTCTTGAAATCTGTTTCCTGCTATTCTGCCTCGCTTTCAAGTCCGGCTCGTTGCCTTCCCTCAACAGATTTTTGGACGATAGTTGTCCTTTATTACTCGGCCAGTTTGTGAATTGCTGTGCCCCTGAGCTCCATTTTTCAACTCGTTTTTGGTGAGCTGACCGCAAGTCCAAAATTTTGGTTCAGGACCTATACTGGTTCCCGGTGGGTGGCTGAGAATTTGGTTAATTCTTCTTCCTGCCGGGAAATTACAGTGATATGTGCCCATCCAAATGCCTAACAGCTACTCTCTCATTGGTTCTCCCTCTTCCCTTTCATCCTCTGCCAAATTGGCAACCTGTGTGAACCAGGAGGTTAAAGGGGCTGTCTCTCAAGGATGGGAGGTTGATAGTAAAGTAGATGAAAAGTCAAACCGGAGCACCAGGAGAGGGACTATTCGTTGAGTTTTAGAAACCTTTCGTATTCACAGTGTGTCCGTTCCCTATGTTTCCCGTACATGTTATATCTGTAGTAATATTCCCTTCAACCTGGAGAGTTGGGACCCATGGAATGGGTGCCAGGCGTTTGTGCTTTAAAGGGTCTGCATTTCCTCACCCAATCTCACCAATCGTCTCAGTCCCAAGTGTCCTTCCTTATGCCACATCCAGCTGTCGTTGTAGATACGGTCATTCCAGGTTTCATCAGAGACCCTGAAGGAAGTGTAAAGAATTTCCCAGTTTTTTTGTTTTGCTTTTGAAATTCCTTTTTATAGTGGGTTTGAGCTGATTCTCGCTGGAATGTTTATACCAGTCTAGACACACTTGTTTCCCTTTCGGAGACATATCAATACATAGGTTTTAATATTCTTAATAGTCAGATATATTCTTCTGCGGGAAATATGCGGTTTTGAGTCCCTTTCACTGAGGAAGGTGTAGGTCTTGTCTATTCCATAGAGGGTTTTTGCAACGGTACGTGTGCTTATATCAAACTCTGGTTGTATGCATCACCCCACCTCTCCTTCCCCCTTAAACAGGCATAAGAGTGTTTTCTAAATGTGAGACACTGTTCTCTTTCCTAACTCAGTTCAAGTGTAGCCATGTTTATAGGATCTTCATAAGTGATATCTTATGATAAGTTTCTTTTTCTGTGTGACTTATTTCACTTAGAATCATCATACCTGAATCCACCCATTTTGCTGCTACTGGACTTATGATATTGATTTCATGGTTGAGGGATATTCCATCGTACGTAAGAACCACAATTTTTTGAACCATTTTTTTATTTCCTGGGATACTTAATGTGTATCCAAGTTGAGGTCCTTGTAAGCAGTGCAGCCCTAAATTTTGGGGTGGCTCTGTCTTATTGATTTTCAGTATTCCCAAGGTATATTCCCTAGACTGGAAGTGCCCTTGGCTCTGTAGGTCTGTTGTTTACTTGTTTTAGGGAACACAATGCACTCCTCCAGAGAGGCAGTTGGCAATTTACATCCCGCCCATCAGCATAACAAGGCTCCCTGTTCTCCAGGGCCTGTCTTGCCTTTCTGGTTTTTACATATTTTGTGGATGTCCCTTTTGACCGGTGGGAAGTGACACTTCTTTGTAGTGCAGATTTGCATTGCCCTCTTGCTTGCTTGGTCAAAAGGGCGTATGCGTTTTCTCCTGAATATATTCAGGAGAAAACGCATACGCACTTTTTGGCCAAGTGCATCATTGTCGAAGTTGTGCCCCTCTTCCTGTGCTTTAAAGGCGATTCCAACGTACCTCTTGAAATCTGTTTCCTGCTATTCTGCCTCGCTTTCAAGTCCACCTCGTTGCCTTCCCTCAACAGATTTTTGGACGATAGTCGTCCTTTATTACTCGGCCAGTTTGTGAATTGCTGTGCCCCTGAGCTCCATTTTTCAACTCGTTTTTGGTGAGCTGACCGCAAGTCCAAAATTTTGGTTCAGGACCTATACTGGTTCCCGGTGGGTGGCTGAGACTTTGGTTAATTCTTCTTCCTGCCGGGAAGTTAGAGTGATATGTGCCCGTCGAAATGCCTAACAGCTACTCTCTCATTGGTTCTCCCTCTTCCCTTTCATCCTCTGCCAAATTGGCAACCTGTGCGAACCAGGAGGTTAAAGGGGCTGTCTCTCCAAGTTGGGAGGTTGATAGTAAAGCAGATGTAATGTCAAACCGGATCACCAGGAGGGGGACTATTCGTTGAGTTTTAGAAACCTTTCGTATTCACAGTGTGTCCTTTCTCTAGGTTTCCCGTACATGTTATAGCTGTAGTAATATTCCCTTCAACCTGGAGAGTTTGGACCCATGGAATGGGTGCCAGGCATTTTTGCTTTAAAGGGTCTGCATTTGCTCACCCAATCTCACCAATCGTCTCAGTCCCAAGTGTCCCTTCTTATGCACATCCAGCTGTTGTTGTAGATAGGTTCATTCCAGGTTTCATCAGAGACCCTGAAGGAATTGTAAAGAATATCCCTGTTTTTTTGTTTTGTTTTTGAAATTCCTTTTTATAGTGGGTTTGAGCTGATTCTCGCTGCCATGTTTATGCCAGTCTAGACACACTTGATTCCCTTATGGAGACATATCAATACATAGGTTTTAAGACTCTTACTAGTCAGATATATTCCTCTGCGGGAAATATGGGGTTTTGAGTCCCTTTCACTGAGGAAGGTGTAGGTCTTGTCTATTCCATAGTTGGTTTTTGGAACGGTACGTGTGCTTATATCAAACGCTGGTTGTATGCATCACCCCACCTCTCCTTCCCCCTTAAACAGGCATAAGAGTGTTTTCTAAATGAGAGACACTGTTCTCTTTCCTAACTCAGTTCAATTGTAGCCATGTTTACAGGATCTTCATAAGTGATATCTTATGATAAGTTTCTTTTTCTGTGTGACTTATTTCACTTAGAAGCACCGAGCCTGAATCCACCCATTTTTCTGCTACTGGTCTTATGACATTGATTTCATGGCTGAGGGATATTCCATCGTACGTAAGTACCACAATTTTTTGAACCATTTTTATATTTCCTGGGATATTTAAGGTGTACCCAAGTTGAGGTCCTTGTAAGCAGTGGAGCCCTAAATTTTGGGGTGGCTCTGTATTATTGATTTTCAGTTTTCCCAAGGTATATTCCCTAGACTGGAAGTGCCCTTGGCTCTGTAGCTCTGTTCTTTACATGTTTTAGGGAACACAATGCACTCCTCCAGAGAGGCAGTTGGCAATTTACATCCCGCCCATCAGCATAACAAGGCTCCCTGTTCTCCAGGGCCTGTCTTGCCTTTCTGGTTTTTACACATTTTGTGGATGTCCCTTTTGACCGGTGGGAAGTGATACTTCTTTGTAGTGCAGATTTGCATTGCCCGCTTGCTTGCTTGGCCAAAAAGGGCGTATGCGTTTTCTCCTGAATATATTCAGGAGAAAACGCATATGCCCTTTTTGGCCAAGGGCATCATTGTCGAAGTTGTGCCCCTCTTCCTGTGCTTTAAAGGTGATTCCAACGTACCTCTTGAAATATGTTTCCTGCTATTCTGCCTCGCTTTCAAGTCCTCCTCATTGCCTTTCCTCAACAGATTTTTGGACGATACGTGTCCTTTATTACTCGGCCCGTTTGTGAATTGCTGTGCCCCTGAGCTCCATTTTTCAACTCGTTTTTGGTGAGCTGACCGCAAGTCCAAAATTTTGGTTCAGGACCTATACTGGTTCCCGGTGGGTGGCTGAGACTTTGGTTAATTCTTCTTCCTGCCGGGAAATTACAGTGATATGTGCCCGTCCAAATGCCTAACAGCTACTCTCTCATTGGTTCTCCCTCTTCCCTTTCATCCTCTGCCAAATTGGCAACCTGTGCGAACCAGGAAGTTAAAGGGGCTGTCTCTACAAGTTGGGAGGTTGATAGTAAAGCAGATGGAAAGTCAAACCGGAGCACCAGGAGAGGGACTATTCGTTGAGTTTTAGAAACCTTTCGTATTCACAGTGTGTCTGTTCTCTAGGTTTCCCGTACATGTTATAGCTGTAGTAATATTCCCTTCAACCTGGAGAGTTGGGACCCATTGAATGGGTGCCAGGCATTTGTGCTTTAAAGTGTCTGCATTTGCTCACACAATCTCACCAATCTTCTCAGTCCCAAGTGTCCCTCCTTATGCCACATCCATCTGTCGTTGTAGATAGGGTCATTCCAGGTTTCATCAGAGACCCTGAAGGAATTGTAAAGAATTTCCCAGTTTTTTTGTGTTGTTTTTGAAATTCCTTTTTATAGTGGGTTTGAGCTGATTCTCGCTGCCATGTTTATGCCAGTCTAGACACACTTGATTCCCTTACGGAGAAATATCAATACATAGGTTTTAAGATTCTTACTAGTCAGATATATTCTTCTGCGGGAAATATGGTGTTTTGAGTCCCTTTCACTGAGGAAGGTGTAGGTCTTGTCTATTCCATAGTTGGTTTTTGGAACGGTACCTGTGCTTATATCAAACTCTGGTTTTATGCATCACGCCACCTCTCCTTCCCCCTTAAGCAGGCATAAGAGTGTTTTCTAAATATGAGACACTGTTCTCTTTCCTAACTCAGTTCAAGTGTAGCCATGTTTATAGGATCTTCATAAGTGATATCTTATGATAAGTTTCTTTTTCTGTGTGACTTATTTCACTTAGAATCATCGTACCTGAATCCACCCATTTTGCTGCTACTGGTCTTATGACATTGATTTCATGGCTGAGGGATATTCCATCCTACGTAAGTAGCACAATTTTTTGAACCATTTTTATATTTCCTGGGATACTTAAGGTGTATCCAAGTTGAGGTCCTTGTAAGCAGTGGAGCCCTAAATTTTGGGGTGGCTCTGTCTTATTGATTTTCAGTTTTTCCAAGGTATATTCCCTAGACTGGAAGTGCCCTTGGCTCTGTAGGTCTGTTCTTTACTTGTTTTAGGGAACACAGTGCACTCCGCCAGAGAGGCAGTTGGCAATTTACATCCCGCCCATCAGCATAACAAGGCTCCCTGTTCTCCAGGGCCTGTCTTGCCTTTCTGGATTTTACACATTTTGCGGATGTCCCTTTTGACCGGTGGGAAGTGATACTTCTTTGTAGTGCAGATTTGCATTGACTGCTTGCTTGCTTGGCCAAAAAGGGCGTATGCATTTTCTCCTGAATATATTCAGGAGAAAACGCATACGCCCTTTTTGGCCAAGTGCATCATTGTCGAAGTTGTGCCCCTCTTCCTGTGCTTTAAAGGCGATTCCAACGTACCTCTTGAAATCTGTTTCCTGCTATTCTGCCTCGCTTTCAAGTCCGCCTCGTTGCCTTCCCTCAACAGATTTTTGGACGATAGTTGTCCTTTATTTCTCGGCCAGTTTGTGAATTGCTGTGCCCCTGAGCACCTTTTTTCAAGTCGTTTTTGGTGAGCTGACCGCAAGTCCAAAATTTTGGTTCAGGACCTATACTGGTTCCCGGTGGGTGGCTGAGACTTTGGTTAATTCTTCTTCCTGCCAGGAAATTACAGTGATATGTGCCCGTCCAACTGCCTAACAGCTACTCTCTCATTGGTTCTCCCTCTTCCCTTTCATCCTCTGCCAAATTGGCAACCTGTGCGAACCAGGAGGTTAAAGGGGCTGTCTCTCCAAGTTGGGAGGTTGATAGTAAAGCAGATGGAAAGTCAAACCGGAGCACCAGGATAGGGACTATTCGTTGAGATTTAGAAACCTTTCGTATTCACAGTGTGTCCGTTCTCTAGGTTTCCCGTACATGTTATAGCTGTAGTAATATTCCCTTCAACCTGGAGAGTTGGGACTCATGGAATGGGTGCCAAACATTTGTGCTTTAAAGGGTCTGCATTTGCTCACCCAATCTCACCAATAATCTCAGTCCCAAGTGTCCCTCCTTATGCCACATCCAGCTGTCGTTGTAGATAGGGTCATTCCAGGTTTCATCAGAGACCCTGAAGGAATTGTAAAGAATTTCCCAGTTTTTTTGTTTTGTTTTTGAAATTCCTTTTTATAGTGGGTTTGAGCTGATTCCCGCTCCCATGTTAATGGCAGTGTAGACACACTTGATTCCCTTACGGAGACATATTAATACATAGGTTTTAAGATTCTTACTAGTCAGATATATTCCTCTGCGGGAAATATGGTGTTTTGAGTCCCTTTCACTGAGGAAGGTGTAGGTCTTGTCTATTCCATAGTTGGTTTTTGGAACGGTACCTGTGCTTATATCAAACTCTGGTTTTATGCATCACGCCACCTCTCCTTCCCCCTTAAGCAGGCATAAGAGTGTTTTCTAAATATGAGACACTGTTCTCTTTCCTAACTCAGTTCAAGTGTAGCCATGTTTATAGGATCTTCATAAGTTATATCTTATGATAAGTTTCTTTTTCTGTGTGACTTATTTCACTTAGAATCATCGTACCTGAATCCACCCATTTTGCTGCTATTGGTCTTATGACATTGATTTCATGGCTGAGGGATATTCCATCGTACGTAAGTACCACAATTTTTTGAACCATTTTTATATTTCCTGGGATACTTAAGGTGTATCCAAGTTGAGGTCCATGTAAGCAGTGCTGCCCTAAATTTTGGGGTGGCTCTGTCTTATTGATTTTCAGTTTTCCCAAGGTATATTCCCTAGACTGGAAGTGCCCTTGTCTCTGTAGCTCTGTTCTTTACTTGTTTTAGGGAACACAATGCACTCCTCCAGAGAGGCAGTTGGCAATTTACATCCCGCCCATCAGCATAACAAGGCTCCCTGTTCTCCAGGGCCTGTCTTGCCTTTCTGGGTTTTACACATTTTGTGGATGTCCCTTTTGACCGGTGGGAAGTGATACTTCTTTGTAGTGCAGATTTGCATTGCCCGCTTGCTTGCTTGGCCAAAAAGGGCGTATGCATTTTCTCCTGAATATACTCAGGAGAAAACGCGTATGCCCTTTTTGGCCAAGTGCATCATTGTCGAAGTTGTGCCCCTCTTCCTGTGCTTTAAAGGCGATTCCAACGTACCTCTTGAAATCTGTTTCCTGCTATTCTGCCTCACTTTCAAGTCCGCCTCGTTGCCTTCCCTCAACAGATTTTTGGACGATAGTTGTCCTTTATTTCTCGGCCAGTTTGTGAATTGCTGTGCCCCTGAGCTCCGTTTTTCAACTCGTTTTTGGTGAGCTGACCGCAAGTCCAAAATTTTGGTTCAGGACCTATACTGGTTCCCGGTGGGTGGCTGAGACTTTGGTTAATTCTTCTTCCTGCCGGGAAATTACAGTGATATGTGCCCGTCCAAATGCCTAACAGCTACTGTCTCATTGGTTCTCCCTTTTCCGTTTCATCCTCTGCCAAATTGGCATCCTGTGTGATCCAGGAGGTTAAAGGGGCTGTCTCTCCAAGTTGGTTGGTTGATAGTAAAGCAGATGGAAAGTCAAACCGGAGCACCAGGAGAGGGACTATTCGTTGAGTTTTAGAAACCTTTCGTATTCACAGTGTGTCCGTTCTCTAGGTTTCCCGTACATGTTATAGCTGGAGTAATATTCCCTTCAACCTGGAGAGTTGGGGCCCATGGAATGGGTGCCAGGCATTTGTGATTTAAAGGGTCTGCATTTCCTCACCCAATCTCACCAATCCTCTCAGTCCCAAGTGTCCCTCCTTATGCCACATCCAGCTGTCTTTGTAGATAGGGTCATTCCAGGTTTCATCAGGGACCCTGAAGGAATTGTAAAGAATTTCCCAGTTTTTTTGTTTTGTTTTTGAAATTCCTTTTTATAGTGGGCTTGAGCTGATTCTCGCTGCCATGTTTATGCCAGTCTAGACACACTTGATTCCCTTACGGTGACATATCAATACATAAGTTTTAAGATTATTACTAGTCAGATATATTCCTCTGCGGGAAATATGGTGTTTTGAGTCCCTTTCACTGAGGAAGCTGTAGGTCTTGTCTATTCCATAGTTGGTTTTTGGAACGGTACCTGTGCTTATATCAAACTCTGGTTTTATGCATCACCCGACCTCTCCTTCCCCCTTAAGCAGGCATAAGAGTGTTTTCTAAATATGAGACACTGTTCTCTTTCCTAACTCAGTTCAAGTGTAGCCATGTTTATAGGATCTTCATAAGTGATATCTTATGATAAGTTTCTTTTTCTGTGTGACTTATTTCACTAAGAATCATCGTAACTGAATCCACCCATGTTGCTGCTACTGGTCTTATGACATTGATTTCATGGCCGAGGGATATTAAATCGTACATAAGTACCACAATTTTTTGAACCATTTTTATATTTCCTGGGATACTTAAGGTGTATCCAAGTTGAGGTCTTTGTATGCAGTGCAGCCCTAATTTTGGGGTGGCTCTGTCTTATTGATTTTCAGCTTTCCCAAGTTATATTCCCTAGACTGGAAGTGCCCTTGGCTCTGTAGGTCTGTTGTTTACTTGTTTTAGGGAACACAATGCACTCCTCCAGAGAGGCAGTTGGCAATTTACATCCCGCCCATCAGCATAAAAAGGCTCCCTGTTCTCCAGGGCCTGTCTTGCCTTTCTGGTTTTTACACATTTTGTGGACGTCCCTTTTGACAGGTGGGAAGTGATACTTCTTTGTAGTGCAGATTTGCATTGCCCGCTTGCTTGCTTGGCCAAAAAGGGCGTATGCGTTTTCTCCTGAATATATTCAGGAGAAAACGCATACGCCCTTTTTGGCCAAGTGCATCATTGTCGAAGTTGTGCCCCTCTTCCTGTGCTTTAAAGGTAATTCCAACGTACCTCTTGAAATCTGTTTCCTGCTATTCTGCCTCGCTTTCAAGTCCGCCTCGTTGCCTTCCCTCAACCGATTTTTGGAAGATAGTTGTCCTTTATTACTCGGCCAGTTTGTGAATTGCTGTGCCCCTGAGCTCCATTTATCAACTCGTTTTTGGTGAGCTGACCGCAAGTCTAAAATTTTGGTTCAGGATCTATACTGGTTCCCGGTGGGTGGCTGAGACTTTGGTTAATTCTTCTTCCTGCCGGGAAATTACAGTGATATGTGCTTGTCCAAATGCATAACAGCTACTCTCTCATTGGTTCTCCCTCTTCCCTTTCATCCTCTGCCAAATTGGCAACCTGTGCGCACCAGGAGGTTAAAGGGGCTGTCTCTCCAAGTTGGGAGGTTGATAGTAAAGCAGATGTAAAGTCAAAGCGGAGCACCAGGAGAGGGACTATTCGTTGAGTTTTAGAAACCTTTCGTATTCACAGTGTGTCCGTTCTCTAGGTTTCCCGTACATGTTATAGCTGTAGTAATATTCCCTTCAACCTGGAGAGTTAGGACCCATGGAATGGGTGCCAGGCATTTGTGCTTTAAAGGGTCTGCATTTGCTCACCCAATCTCACCAATCGTCTCAGTCCCAAGTGTCCCTCCTTATGCCACATCCAGCTGTCGTTGTAGATAGGGTCATTCCAGGTTTCATCAGAGACCCTGAAGGAATTGTAAAGAATTTCCCAGTTTTTTTGTTTTGTTTTTGAAATTCCTTTTTATAGTGGGCTTGAGCTGATTCTCGCTGCCATGTTTATGCCAGTCTAGACACACTTGATTCCCTTATGGAGACATATCAATACATAAGTTTTAAGATTATTACTAGTCAGATATATTCCTCTGCGGGAAATATGGTGTTTTGAGTCCCTTTCACTTAGGAAGGTGTAGGTCATGTCTATTACATAGTTGGTTTTTGGAACGGTACCTGTGCTTATATCAAACTCTGGTTTTATGCATCACCCCACCTCTCCTTCCCCCTTAAGCAGGCATAAGAGTGTTTTCTAAATATGAGACACTGTTCTCTTTCCTAACTCAGTTCAAGTGTAGCCATGTTTATAGGATCTTCATAAGTGATATCTTATGATAAGTTTCTTTTTCTGTGTAACTTATTTCACTTAGAATCCTCGTACCTGAATCCACCCATTTTGCTGCTACTGGTCTTATGACATTGATTTCATGGCTGAGGGATATTCCATCGTACGTAAGTACCACAATTTTTTGAACCATTTTTATATTTCCTGGGATATTTAAGGTGTACCCAAGTTGAGGTCCTTGTAAGCAGTGCAGCCCTAAATTTTGGGGTGGCTCTGTCTTACTGATTTTCAGTTTTCCCAAGGTATATTCCCTAGACTTGAAGTGCCCTTGGCTCTGTAGCTCTGTTCTTTACTTGTTTTAGGGAACACAATGTACTCCTCCAGAGAGGCAGTTGTCAATTTATATGCCACCCATCAGCATTACAAGGCTCCCTGTTCTCCAGGGCCTGTCTTGTTTTTCTGGTTTTTACACATTTTGTGGATGTTCCTTTTGACCAGTGGGAAGTGATACTTCTTTGTAGTGCAGATTTGCATTGCCCGTTTGCTTGCTTGGCCAAAAAGGGCGTATGCGTTTTCTCCTGGATATATTCAGGAGAAAACGCATACGCCCTTTTTGGCCAAGTGCATCATTGTCGAAGTTGTGCCACTCTTCCTGTGCTTTAAAGGCGAATCCAATGTACCTCTTGAAATCTGTTTCCTGCTATTCTGCCTCGCATTCAACTCCGCTTCGTTGCCTTCCCTCAACAGATTTTTGGACGATACTTGTCCTTTATTACTTGGCCAGTTTGTGCATTGCTGTGCCCCTGAGCTCCATTTTTCAACTCGTTTTTTGTGAGCTGACCGCAAGTCCAAAATGTTGGTTCAGGACCTCTGCTGGTTCCCGGTGGGTGGCTGAGACTTTGGTTAATTCTTCTTCCTGCCGGGAAGTTAGAGTGATATGTGCCCGTCCAAATGTCTAACAGCTAATGTCTCATTGGTTCTCTGTCTTCCCGTTCATCCTCTGCCAAATGGTCAACCTGTGTGAACTGGGAGGTTAAAGGGGCTGTCTCTCCAAGTTGGGAGGTTGATAGTAAAGCAGATGGAAAGTCAAAACGTAGCACCAGGAGAGGGACTATTCGTTGAGTTTTAGAAACCTTTCATATTCACAGTGTGTCCGTTCTCTATGTTTCCCGTACGTGTTATAACTGTAGTAATATTCCCTTCAACCTGGAGAGTTGGGACCCATGGAATGGGTGCCATGCATTATTGCTTTAAAGGGTCTGCATTTGCTCACCCACTCTCACGAATCCTCTCAGTCCCAAGTGTCCAGACTTATGCCACATCCAGCTGTCGTTGTAGATAGGGTCATTCCAGGTTTCATCAGAGACCCTGAAGGAATTGTAAAGAATTTCCCAGTTTTTTTGTTTTGTTTTTGAAATTCCTTTTTATAGTGGGTTTGAGCTGATTCTCGCTGCCATGTTTATGCCAGTCTAGACACACTTGATTCCCTTACGGAGACATATCAATACATAGGTTTTAAGATTCTTACTAGTCAGATATATTCCTCTGCGGGAAATATGGGGTTTTGAGTCCCTTTCACTGAGGAAGGCGTAGGTCTTGTCTATTCCATAGTTGGTTTTTGGAACGGTACCTGTGCTTATATCAAACTCTGGTTTTATGCATCACCCCACCTCTCCTTCCCCCTTCAGCAGGCATAAGAGTGTTTTCTAAATGTGAGACACTGTTCTCTTTCCTAACTCACTTCAAGGGTAGCCATGTTTACCGGATCTTCATAAGTGATATCTTATGATAAGATTCTTTTTCTGTGTGACTTATTTCACTTAGAATCATCGTACCTGAATCCACCCATTTTGCTGCTACTGGTCTTATGACATTGATTTCATGGCTGAGGGATATTCCATCGTACGTAAGTACCACAATTTTTTGAACCATTTTTATATTTCCTGGGATATTTAAGGTGTACCCAAGTTGAGGTCCTTGTAAGCAGTGCAGCCCTAAATTTTGGGGTGGCTCTGTCTTATTGATTTTCAGTTTTCCCAAGGTATATTCCCTAGACTGGTGGTGCCCTTGGCTCTGTAGCTCTGCTGTTTACTTGTTTTAGGGAACACAATGCACTCCTCCAGAGAGGCAGTTGGCAATTTACATGCCGACCATCAGCATAAAAAGTCTGCTTGTTCTCCAGGGCCTGTCTTGCCTTTCTGGTTTTTACACATTTTGTGGATGTCCCTTTTGACCGGTGGGAAGTGATACTTCTTTGTAGTGCAGATTTGCATTGCCCGCTTGCTTGCTTGGCCAAAAAGGGCGTATGCGTTTTCTCCTGAATATATTCAGGAGAAAACGCATACGCCCTTTTTGGGCAAGTGCATCATTGTCGAATTTGTGCCCCTCTTCCTGTGCTTTAAAGGCGATTCCAACGTACCTCTTGAAATCTGTTTCCTGCTATTCTGCCTCGCTTTCAAGTCTGCCTCGTTGCCTTCCCAAAACAGATTTTTGGACGATAGTTTTCCTTTATTACTCGGCCAGTTTGTGAATTGCTGTGCCCCTGAGCTCCATTTTTCAACTCGTTTTTGGTGAGCTGACCGCAAGTCCGAAATTTTGGTTCAGGACCTATGCTGGTTCCCGGTGGGGGGCTGAGACTTTGGTTAATTCCTCTTCCTGCCGGGAAATTACAGTGATATGTGCCCGTCCAAATGCCTAATAGCTACTCTCTCATTGGTTCTCTCTCTTCCCTTTCATCCTCTGCCAAATTGGCAACCTGTGCGTACCAGGAGGTTAAAGGGGCAGTCCTTCCAAGTTGGGAGGTTGATAGTAAAGCAGATGGAAAGTCAAACCGGAGCACCAGGAGAGGGACTATTAGTTGAGTTTTAGAAACCTTTCATATTCACAGTGTGTCCGTTCTCTAGGTTTCCCGTACATGTTATAGCTGTAGTAATATTCCCTTCAACCTGGAGAGTTGGTACCCATGGAATGGGTGCCAGGCATTTGTGCTTTAAAGGGTCTGCATTTGCTCACCCAATCTCACAAATCGTCTCAGTCCCAAGTGTCCCTCCTTATGCCACATCCAGCTGTCATTGGAGATAGGGTCATTCCAGGTTTCATCAGAGACCCTGAAGGAATTGTAAAGAATTTCCCAGTTTTTTTGTTTTGTTTTTGAAATTCCTTTATATAGTGGGTTTGAGCTGATTCTCGCTGCCATGTTTATGCCAGTCTAGACACACTTGATTCCCTTATGGAGACATATCAATACATAGGTTTTAAGATTCTTACTAGTCAGATATATTCCTCTGCGGGAAATATGGTGTTTTGAGTCCCTTTCACTGAGGAAGGTGTAGGTCTGGTCTATTCCATAGTTGGTTTTTGGAACGGTACCTGTGCTTATATCAAACTCTGGTTTTATGCATCACCCCACCTCTCCTTCCCCCTTAAGCAGGCATAAGAGTGTTTTCTAAATGTGAGACACTGTTCTCTTTCCTAACTCAGTTCAAGTGTAGCCATGTTTACAGGATCTTCATAAGTGATATCTTATGATAAGTTTCTTTTTCTCTGTGACTTATTTCACTTAGAATCATCGTACCTGAATCCACCCATTTTGCTGCTACTGGTCTTATGACATTGATTTCATGGCTGAGGGATATTCCATCGTACGTAAGTACCACAATTTTTTGAACCATTTTTATATTTCCTGGGATATTTAAGGTGTACCCAAGTTGAGGTCCTTGTAAGCAGTGCAGCCCTAAATTTTGGGGTGGCTCGGTCTTATTGATTTTCAGTTTTCCCAAGGTATATTCCCTAGACTGGAAGTGCCCTTGGCTCTGTAGCTCTGTTGTTTACTTGTTTTAGGGAACACAATGCACTCCTCCAGAGAGGCAGTTGGCAATTTACATCCAGCCCATCAGCATAACAAGGCTCCCAGTTCTCCAGGGCCTGTCTTGCCTTTCTGGTTTTTACACATTTTGTGGATATCGCTTTTGACCGGTGGGAAGTGATACTTCTTTGTAGTGCAGATTTGCATTGCCCGCTTGCTTGCTTGGCCAAAAAGGGCGTATGCGTTTTCTCCTGAATATATTCAGGAGAAAACGCATACGCCCTTTTTGGCCAAGTGCATCATTGTCGAAGTTGTGCCCCTCTTCCTGTGCTTTAAAGGAGATTCCAACGTACCTCTTGAAATCTGTTTCCTGCTATTCTGCCTCGCTTTCAAGTCCGCCTCGTTGCCTTCCCTCAACAGATCTTTGGACGATAGTTGTCCTTTATTACTCGGCCAGTTTGTGAATTGCTGTGCCCCTGAGCTCCATTTTTCAACTCGTTTTTGGTGAGCTGACCGCAAGTCCAAAATTTTGGTTCAGGACCTATGCTGTTGCCCGGTGGGGGGCTGAGACTTTGGTTAATTCTTCTTCCTGCCGGGAAATTACAGTGATATATGCCCGTCCAAATGCCTAACAGCTACTCTATCATTGGTTCTCCCTCTTCTCTTTCATCCTCTGCCAAATTGGCAACCTGTGCGAACCAGGAGGTTAAAGGGGCTGTCTCTCCAAGTTGGGAGGTTGATAGTAAAGCAGATGGAAAGTCAAACCAGAGCACCAGGACAGGAACTATTCGTTGAGTTTTAGAAACCTTTCGTATTCACAGTGTGTCTGTTCTCTAGGTTTCCCGTACATGTTATAGCTGTGGTAATATTCCCTTCAACCTGGAGAGTTGGGACCCATGGAATGGGTGCCAGGCATTTGTGCTTTAAAGGGTCTGCATTTGCTCACCCAATCTCACCAATCGTCTAAGTCCCAAGTGTCCCTCGTTATGCCACATCCAGCTGTCACTGTAGATAGGGTCATTCCAGGTTTCATCAGAGACCCTGAAGGAATTGTAAAGAATTTCCCAGTTTTTTGTTTTGTTTTTGAAACTCCTTTTTATAGTGGGTTTGAGCTGATTCTCGCTGCCATGTTTATGCCAGTCTAGACACACTTGATTCCCTTACGGAGACATATCAATATATAGGTTTTAAGATTCTTACTAGTCAGATATATTCCTCTGCGGGAAATATGGGGTTTTGAGTCCCTTTCACTGAGGAAGGTGTAGGTCTTGTCTATTCCATAGTTGGTTTTTGGAACAGTACCTGTGCTTATATTAAACTCTGGTTTTATGCAGCACCCCAACTCTCCTTCCCCCTTAAGCAGGCATAAGAGTGTTTTCTAAATGTGAGACACTGTTCTCTTTCCTAACTCAGTTCAAGTGTAGCCATGTTTACAGGATCTTCATAAGTGATATCTTATGATAAGTTTCTTTTTCTGTGTGACTTATTTCACTTAGAATCATCGTACCTGAATCCACCCATTTTGCTGCTACTGGTCTTATGACATTGACTTCATGGCTGAGGGATATTCCATCGTACGTAAGTACTACAATTTTCTGAAACATTTTTATATTTCCTGGGATATTTAAGGTGTACCCAAGTTGAGGTCCTTGTAAGCAGTGCAGCACTAAATTTTGGGGTGGCTCTGTCTTATTGATTTTCAGTTTTCCCAAGGTATATTCCCTAGACTGGAAGTGCCCTTGGCTCTGTAGCTCCGTTGTTTACTTGTTTTAGGTAACACAATGCACTCCTCCAGAGAGGCAGTAGGCAATTTACATCCCGCCCATCAGCATAACAAGGCTCCCTGTTCTCCAGGGCCTGTCTTGCCTTTCTGGTTTTTACACATTTTGTGGACGTCCCTTTTGACAGGTGGGAAGTGATACTTCTTTGTAGTGCAGATTTGCATTGCCCGCTTGCTTGCTTGGCCAAAAAGGGCGTATGCGTTTTCTCCTGAATATATTCAGGAGAAAACGCATACGCCCTTTTTGGCCAAGTGCATCATTGTCGAAGTTGGGCACCTCTTCCTGTGCTTTAAAGGCGATTCCAACGTACCTCTTGAAATCTGTTTCCTGCTATTCTGCCTCGCATTCAAGTCCGCCTCGTTGCGTTCCCTCAACAGATTTTTGGACGAAAGTTGTCCTTTATTACTCGGCCAGTTTGTGAATTGCTGTGCCCCTGAGCTCCATTTTTCAACTCGTTTTTGGTGAGCTGACCGCAAGTCCAAATCTTTGGTTCAGGACCTATACTGGTTCACGGTGGGTGGCTGAGACATTGGTTAATTCTTCTTCCTGCCGGGAAATTACAGTGATATGTGACCGTCCAAATGCCTAACAGCTAATCTCTCATTGGTTCTCTCTCTTCCCTTTCATCCTCTGCCAAATTGGCAACCTGTGCGAACCAGGAGGTTAAAGGGGCTGTCTCTCCAAGTTGGGAGGTTGATAGTAAAGCAGAGGGAAAGTCAAACCGGAGCACCAGGAGAGGGACTGTTCATTGAGTTTTAGAAACCTTTCGATTTCACAGTGTGTCCGTTCTCTAGGTTTCCCGTACATGTTATAGCTGTAGTAATATTCCCTTCAACCTGGAGAGTTGGGACCCATGGAATGGGTGCCAGGCATTTGTGCTTTAAAGGGTCTGCATTTGCTCACCCAATCTCACCAATCGTCTCAGTCCCAAGTGTCCCTCCTTATGCCACATCCAGCTGTCATTGTAGATAAGGTCATTCCAGGTTTCATCAGAGACCCTGAAGGAATTGTAAAGAATTTCCTAGTTTTTTTGCTTTGTTTTTGAAATTCCTTTTTATAGTGGGTTTGAGCTGATTCTCGCTGCCATGTTTATGCCAGTCTAGACACACTTGATTCCCTTACGGAGACATATCAATACATAGGTTTTAAGATTCTTACTAGTCAGATATATTCCTCTGAGGGAAATATGGGGTTTTGAGTCCCTTTCACTGAGGAAGGTGTAGGTCTTGTCTATTCCATAGTTGGTTTTTGGAACGGTACCTGTGCTTATATCACACTCTGGTTTTATGTATCACCCCACCTCTCCTTCCCCCTTAAGCAGGCATAAGAGTGTTTTCTAAATGTGAGACACTGTTCTCTTTCCTAACTCAGTTCAAGTGTAGCCATGTTTACAGGATCTTCATAAGTGATATCTTATGATAAGTTTCTTTTTCTGTGTGACTTATTTCACTTAGAATCATCGTACCTGAATCCACCCGTTTTGCTGCTACTGGTCTTATGACATTGATTTCATGGCTGAGGGATATTCCATCGTACGTAAGTACCACAATTTTCTGAACCATTTTTATATTTCCTGGGATATTTAAGGTGTACCCAAGTTGAGGTCCTTGTAAGCAGTGCAGCCCTAAATTTTGGGGTGGCTCTGTCTTATTGATTTTCAGTTTTCCCAATGAATATTCCATAGACTGGAAGTGCCCTTGGCTCTGTAGCTCTGTTGTTTACTTGTTTTAGGGAACACAATGCACTCCTCCAGAGAGGCAGTTGGCAATTTACATCCCGCCCATCAGCATAACAAGGCTCCCTGTTCTCCAGTGCCTGTCTTGCCTTTCTGGATTTTACACATTTTGTGGATATCCCTTTTACCGGTGGGAAGTGATACGTCTTTGTAGTGCAGATTTGCATTGCCTGCTTGCTTGCTTGGCCAAAAAGGGTGTATGTGTTTTCTCCTGAATATATTCAGGAGAAAACGCATACGCCCTTTTTGGCCAAGTGCATCATTGTCGAAGTTGTGCCCCTCTTCCTGTGCTTTAAAGGCGATTCCAACGTACCTCTTGAACTCTGTTTCCTGCTATTCTGCCTCGCATTCAAGTCCGCCTCGTTGCCTTCCCTCAACAGATTTTTGGACGATAGTTGTCCTTTATTACTCGGCCAGTTTGTGAATTGCTGTGCCCCTGAGCTCCATTTGTCAACTCGTTTTTGGTGAGCTGACCGCAAGTCCAATACTTTGGTTCAGGACCTATACTGGTTCCCGGTGGGTGGCTGAGACATTGGTAAATTCTTCTTCCTGCCGGGAAATTACAGTGATATGTGACCGTCCAAATGCCTAACAGCTAATCTCTCATTGGTTCTCCCACTTCCCTTTCATCCTCTGCCAAATTGGCAACCTGTGCGAACCAGGAGGTTAAAGGGGCTGTCTCTCCAAGTTGGGAGGTTGATAGTAAAGCAGATGGAAAGTCAAACCGGAGCACCAGGAGAGGGACTGTTCATTGAGTTTTAGAAACCTTTCGATTTCACAGTGTGTCCGTTCTCTAGGTTTCCCGTACATGTTATAGCTGTAGTAATATTCCCTTCAACCTGGAGAGTTGGGACCCATGGAATGGGTGCCAGGCATTTGTGCTTTAAAGGGTCTGCATTTGCTCACCCAAACTCACCAATCGTCTCAGTCCCAAGTGTCCCTCCTTATACCACATCCAGCTGTCATTGTAGATAAGGTCATTCCAGGTTTCATCAGAGACCCTGAAGGAATTGTAAAGAATTTCCTAGTTTTTTTGTTTTGTTTTTGAAATTCCTTTTTATAGTGGGTTTGAGCTGATTCTCGCTGCCATGTTTATGCCAGTCTAGACACACTTGATTCCCTTACGGAGACATATCAATACATAGGTTTTAAGATTCTTACTAGTCAGATATATTCCTCTGAGGGAAATATGGGGTTTTGAGTCCCTTTCACTGAGGAAGCTGTAGGTCTTGTCTATTCCATAGTTGGTTTTTGGAACGGTACCTGTGCTTATATCACACTCTGGTTTTATGTATCACCCCACCTCTCCTTCCCCCTTAAGCAGGCATAAGAGTGTTTTCTAAATGTGAGACACTGTTCTCTTTCCTAACTCAGTTCAAGTGTAGCCATGTTTACAGGATCTTCATAAGTGATATCTTATGATAAGTTTCTTTTTCTGTGTGACATATTTCACTTAGAATCATCGTACCTGAATCCACCCATTTTGCTGCTACTGGTCTTATGACATTGATTTCATGGCTGAGGGATATTCCATCGTACGTAAGTACCACAATTTTCTGAACCATTTTTATATTTCCTGGGATATTTAAGGTGTACCCAAGTTGAGGTCCTTGTAAGCAGTGCAGCCCTAAATTTTGGGGTGGCTCTGTCTTATTGATTTTCAGTTTTTCCAAGGAATATTCCCTAGACTGGAAGTGCCCTTGGCTCTGTAGCTCTGTTGTATACTTGTTTTAGGGAACACAATGCACTCCTCCAGAGAGGCAGTTGGCAATTTACATCCCGCCCATCAGCATAACAGGGCTCCCTGTTCTCCAGGGCCTGTCTTGCCTTTCTGGATTTTACACATTTTGTGGATATCCCTTTTACCGGTGGGAAGTGATACGTCTTTGTAGTGCAGATTTGCATTGCCCGCTTGCTTGCTTAGCCAAAAAGGGCGTATGCGTTTTCTCCTGAATATATTCAGGAGAAAACGCATACGCCCTTTTGGCCAAGTGCATCATTGTCGAAGTTGTGCCCCTCTTCCTGTGCTTTAAAGGCGATTCCAACGTACCTCTTGAAATCTGTTTCCTGCTATTCTGCCTCGCTTTCAAGTCCACCTCGTTGCCTTCCCTCAACAGATTTTTGGACGATAGTTGTCCTTTATTACTCGGCCAGTTTGTGAATTGCTGTGCCCCTAAGCTCCATTTTTCAACTCGTTTTTGCTGAGCTGACCGCAAGTCCAAAATTTTGGTTCAGGACCTATGCTGTTTCCCGGTGGGGGGCTGAGACTTTGGTTAATTCTTCTTCCTGCCGGGAAATTACAGTGATATGTGCCCGTCCAAATGCCTAACAGCTACTCTCTCATTGGTTCTCCCTCTTCTCTTTCATCCTCTGCCAAATTGGCAACCTGTGCGAACCAGGAGGTTAAAGGGGCTGTCTCTCCAAGTTGGGAGGTTGATAGTAAAGCAGATGGAAAGTCAAACCAGAGCACCAGGACAGGGACTATTCGTTGAGTTTTAGAAACCTTTCGTATTCACAGTGTGTCTGTTCTCTAGGTTTCCCGTACATGTTATAGCTGTGGTAATATTCCCTTCAACCTGGAGAGTTGGGACCCATGGAATGGGTGCCAGGCATTTGTGCTTTAAAGGGTCTGCATTTGCTCACCCAATCTCACCAATCGTCTAAGTCCCAAGTGTCCCTCGTTATGCCACATCCAGCTGTCACTGTAGATAGGGTCATTCCAGGTTTCATCAGAGACCCTGAAGGAATTGTAAAGAATTTCCCAGTTTTTTGTTTTGTTTTTGAAACTCCTTTTTATAGTGGGTTTGAGCTGATTCTCGCTGCCATGTTTATGCCAGTCTAGACACACTTGATTCCCTTACGGAGACATATCAATATATAGGTTTTAAGATTCTTACTAGTCAGATATATTCCTCTGCGGGAAATATGGGGTTTTGAGTCCCTTTCACTGAGGAAGGTGTAGGTCTTGTCTATTCCATAGATGGTTTTTGGAACAGTACCTGTGCTTATATTAAACTCTGGTTTTATGCAGCACCCCAACTCTCCTTCCCCCTTAAGCAGGCATAAGAGTGTTTTCTAAATGTGAGACACTGTTCTCTTCCCTAACTCAGTTCAAGTGTAGCCAAGTTTACAGGATCTTCATAAGTGATATCTTTTTTTTTTTTTTTTTTTTTTTTTGTGGTATGCGGGCCTCTCACTGTTGTGGCCTCTCCCGTTGCGGAGCACAGGCTCCGGATGCGCAGGCTCAGCAGCCATGGCTCACGGGCCCAGCCGCTCCGCGGCATATGGGATCCTCCCAGACCGGGGCACGAACCCGTATCCCCTGCATCGGCAGGCGGACTCTCAACCACTGCGCCACCAGGGAGGCCCCATAAGTGATATCTTATGATAAGTTTCTTTTTTCTGTGTGACTTATGTCACTTAGAATCATTGTACCTGAATCCACCCATTTTGCTGCTACTGGTCTTATGACATTGATTTCATGGCGGAGGGATATTCCATTGTACGTAAGTACCACAATTTTCTGAAACATTTTTATATTTCCTGGGATATTTAAGGTGTACCCAAGTTGAGGTCCTTGTAAGCAGTGCAGCCCTAAATTTTGGGGTGGCTCTGTCTTATTGCTTTTCAGTTTTCCCAAGGTATATTCCCTAGACTGGAAGTGCCCTTGGCTCTGTAGCTCCGTTGTTTACTTGTTTTAGGTAACACAATGCACTCCTCCAGAGAGGCAGTTGGCAATTTACATCCCGCCCATCAGCATAACAAGGCTCCCTGTTCTCCAGGGCCTGTCTTGCCTTTCTGGTTTTTACACATTTTGTGGACGTCCCTTTTGACAGGTAGGAAGTGATAATTCTTTGTAGTGCAGATTTGCATTGCCCTCTTGCTTGCTTGGCCAAAAGGGGCGTATGCGTTTTCTCCTGAATATATTCAGGAGAAAACGCATACGCCCTTTTTGGCCAAGTGCATCATTGTCGAAGATGGGCACCTCTTCCTGTGCTTTAAAGGCGATTCCAACGTACCTCTTGAAATCTGTTTCCTGCTATTCTGCCTCGCATTCAAGTCCGCCTCGTTGCCTTCCCTCAACAGATTTTTGGACGATAGTTGTCCTTTATTACTCGGCCAGTTTGTGAATTGCTGTGCCCCTGAGCTCCATTTTTCAACTCGTTTTTGGTGAGCTGACCGCAAGTCCAAAACTTAGGTTCAGGACCTATACTGGTTCACGGTGGGTGGCTGAGACATTGGTTAATTCTTCTTCCTGCCGGGAAATTACAGTGATATGTGCCCGTCCAAATGCCTAACAGCTACTCTCTCATTTGTTCTCCCTCTTCCCTTTCATCCTCTGCCAAATTGGCAACCTGTGCGAACCAGGAGGTTAAAGAGGCTGTCTCTCCAAGTTGGGAGGTTGATAGTAAAGCAGATGGAAAGTCAAACCGCAGCACCAGGAGAGGGACTATTCGTTGAGTTTTACAAACCTTTCATGTTAACAGTGTGTCCGTTCTCTAGGTTTCCCGTACATGTTATAGCTGTAGTAATATTCCCTTCAACCTGGAGAGTTGGCACCCATGGAATGGGTGCCATGCATTATTGCTTTATAGGGTCTGCATTTGCTCACCCAATCTCACCAATCGTCTCAGTCCCAAGTGTCCAGCCTTATGCCACATCCAGCTGTCATTGTAGATAGGGTCATTCCAGGTTTCATCAGAGACCCTGAAGGAATTGTAAAGAATTTCCCAGTTTTTTTGTTTTGTTTTTGAAATTCCTTTTTATAGTGGGTTTGAGCTGATTCTCGCTGCCATGTTTATGGCAGTCTAGACACACTTGATTCCCTTACGGAGACATATCAATACATAGGTTTTAAGATTCTTACTAGTCAGATATATTCCTCTGTGGGATATATGGGGTTTTGAATCCCTTTCACTGAGGAAGGTGTAGGTCTTGTCTATTCCATAGTTGGTTTTTGGAACGGTACCTGTGCTTATATCAAACTCTGGTTTTATGCAGCACCCCAACTCTCCTTCCCCCTTAAGCAGGCATAAGAGTGTTTTCTTTTTTTTTTTTTTTTTTTTTTTTTTTTTTTTTGTGGTACGCGGGCCTCTCACTGTTGTGGCCTCTCCCGCTGCGGAGCACAGGCTCCGGACGCACAGGCCCAGCAGCCATGGCTCACGGGCCCAGCCGCTCCGCGGCACATGGGATCCTCCCAGACCGGGGCACGAACCCGTATCCCCTGCATCGGCAGGCGGACTCCCAACCACTGCGCCACCAGGGAGGCCCAAGAGTGTTTTCTAAATGTGAGACACTGTTCTCTTTCCTAACTGAGTTCAAGTGTAGCCATGTTTACAGCATCTTCATAAGTGATATCTTATGATAAGTTTCTTTTCCTCTGTGACTTATTTCACTTAGAATCATTGTACCTGAATCCACCCATTTTGCTACTACTGGTCTTATGACATTGATTTCATGGCTGAGGGATATTCCATCGTACGTAATTACCACAATTTTTTGAACCATTTTTATATATCCTGGGATATTTAAGGTGTACCCAAGTTGAGGTCCTTGTAAGCAGTGCAGCCCTAAATTTTTGGGTGGCTCTGTCTTATTGATTTTCAGTTTTCCCAAGGTATGTTCCCTAGACTGGAAGTGCCCTTGGCTCTGTAGCTCTGTTCTTTACTTGTTTTAGGGAACACAATGTACTCCTCCAGAGTGGCAGTTGGCAATTTACATACCGCCCATCAGCATAACAAGGCTCCCTGTTCTCCAGGGCCTGTCTTGCCTTTCTGGTTTTTACACATTTTGTGGATGTCCCTTTTGACCGGTGGGAAGTGATACTTCTTTGTAGTGCAGATTTGCATTGCCCTCTTGCTTGCTTGGCCAAAAAGTGCATATGCGTTTTCTCCTGAATATATTCAGGAGAAAACGCATACGCCCTTTTTGGCCAAATGCATCATTGTCGAAGTTATGCCCCTCTTCCTGTGCTTTAAAGGCGATTCCAACGTACCTCTTGAAATCTGTTTCCTGCTATTCTGCCTCTCTTTCAAGTCCGCCTTGTCGCCTTCCCTCAACAGATTTTTGGACGATAGTTGTCCTTTATTACTCGGCCAGTTTGTGAATTGCTGTGCCCCTGAGCTCCATTTTGCAACTCGTTTTTGGTGAGCCGACCGCAAGTCCAAAATTTTGGTTCAGGACCTATGCTGGTTCCCAGTGGGGGGCTGAGACTTTGGTTAATTCTTCTTCCTGCCGGGAAGTTAGAGTGATATGTGCCCGTCCAAATGCCTAACAGCTACTCTCTCATTGGTTCTCCCTCTTTCCTTTCATCCTCTGCCAAATTGGAAACCTGTGGGAACCAGGAGGTTAAAGGGGCTGTCTCTCCAAGTTGGGAGGTTGATAGTAAAGCAGATGGAAAGTCAAACCGGAGCACCAGGAGAGGGACAATTCGTTGAGTTTTAGAAACCTTTCGTATTCACAGTGTGTCCGTTCTCTAGGTTTCCCGTACATGTTATAGCTGTAGTAATATTCCCTTCAACCTGGAGAGTTGGGACCCATGGAATGGGTGCCAGTGTTTATTGCTTTAAAGGGTCTGCATTTGCTCACCCAATCTCAACAATCCTCTCAGTCCCAAGTGTCCAGCCTTATGCCACATCAATCTGTCGTTGTAGATAGGGTCATTCCAGGTTTCATCAGAGACCCTGACGGAATTGTAAAGAATTTCCCAGTTTTTTTGTTTTGTTTTTGAAATTCCTTTTTATAGTGGGTTTGAGCTGATTCTCGCTGCCATGTTTATACCAGTCTAGACACACTTGATTCCCTTAAGGAGACATATCAATCCATAGGTTTTAAGATTCTTATTAGTCAGATATATGCTTCTGCGGGAAATATGGGGTTTTGAGTCCCTTTCACTGATGAAGGTGTAGGTCTTGTCTATTCCATAGTTGGTTTTTGGAACGGTACCTGTGCTTATATCAAACTCTGGTTTTATGCATCACCCCACCTCTCCTTCCCCCTTAAGCAGGCATAAGAGTGTTTTCTAAATGTGAGACACTGTTCTCTTTCCTATCTCAGTTCAAGTGTAGCCATGTTTATAGGATCTTCATAAGTGATATCTTATGGTAAGTTTCTTTTTCTGTGTGACTTATTTCACTTAGAATCATCGTACCTGAATCCAACCATTTTGCTGCTACTGGTCTTATGACATTGATTTCATGGCTGAGGGATATTCCATCCTATGTAAGTACCACAATTTTTTGAACCATTTTTATATTTCCTGGGATATTTAAGGTGTACCCAAGTTGAGGTCCTTGTAAGCAGTGCAGCCCTAAATTTTGGGGTGGCTCTGTCTTATTGATTTTCAGTTTTCCCAAGGTATATTCCCTAGACTGGAAGTGCCCTTGGCTCTGTAGCTCTGTTCTTTACTTGTTTTAGGGAGCACAATGCACTCCTCCAGAGAGGCAGTTGGCAATTTACATCCCACCCATCAGCATAACAAGGCTCCCTGTTCTCCAGGGCCTGTCTTGCCTTGCTGGTTTTTACACATTTTGTGGATGTCCCTTTTGACCGGTGGGAAGTGATACTTCTTTGTAGTGCAGATTTGCATTGCCCGCTTGCTTGCTTGGCCAAAAAGGGCGTATGCGTTTTCTCCTGAATATATTCAGGAGAAAACGCATACGCACTTTTTGGCCAAGTGCATCATTGTCGAAGTTGTGCCCCTCTTCCTGTGCTTTAAAGTCGATTCCAACGTACCTCTTGAAATCTGTTTCCTGCTATTCTGCCTCGCTTTCAATTCCGCCTCGTTGACTTCCCTCAACAGATTTTTGGACGATAGTTGTCCTTTATTACTCGGCCAGTTTGTGAATTGCTGTGCCCCTGAGCTCCATTTTTCAACTCGTTTTTGGTGAGCTGACCGCAAGTCCAAAATTTTGGCTCAGGACCTATACTGGTTCCCGGTGGGTGGCTGAGACTTTGGTTAATTCTTCTTCCTGCAGGGAAATTACAGTGATATATGCCCGTCCAAATGCCTAACAGCTACTCTCTCATTGGTTCTCCCTCTTCCCTTTCATCCTCTGCCAAATTGGAAACCTGTGCGAACCAGGAGGTTAAAGGGGCTGTCTCTCCAAGTTGTGGGGTTGATAGTAAAACAGACGGAAAGTAAAACCGGAGAACCAGGAGAGGGACTATTCGTTGAGTTTTAGAAACCTTTCGTATTCACAGTGTGTCCGTTCTCTAGGTTTCCCGTACATGTTATAGCTGTAGTAATATTCCCTTCAACCTGGAGAGTTGGGACCCATGGAATGGGTGGCAGGCATTTGTGCTTTAAAGGGTCTGCATTTGCTCACCCAATCTTACCAGTCGTCTCAGTCCCAAGCGTCCAGCCTTATGCCACATCCAGCTGTCGTTGTAGAAAGGGTCATTCCTGGATTCATCAGAGACCCTGAAGGAATTGTAAAGAATTTCCCAGTTTTTTTGTTTTGTTTTTGAAATTCCTTTTTATAGTGGGTTTCAGCTGATTCTTGCTGCCATATTTATGCCAGTCTAGACACACTTGATTCCCTTACAGTGACTTATCAATCCATAGGTTTTAAGATTCTTACTAGTCAGATATATTCCTCTGCAGGAAATATGGGGTTTTGAGTCCCTTTCACTGAGGAAGGTGTAGGTCTTGTCTATTCCAGAGTTGGTTTTTGGAACGGTACCTGTGCTTATATCAAACTCTGGTTTTATGCATCACCCCACCTCTCCTTCCCCCTTAAACAGGCATATGAATGTTTTCTATATGTGAGACACTGTTCTCTTTCCTAACTCAGTTCAAGTGTAGCCATGTTTACAGGATCTTCATAAGTGATATCTTATGATAAGTTTCTTTTTCTGTGTGACTTATTTCACTTAGAATCATCGTACCTGAATCCACCCATTTTGCTGCTACTGGTCTTATGACATTGATTTCATGGCTGAGGGATATTCCATCGTACGTAAGTACCACAATTTTTTGAACCATTTTTATATTTCCTGGGATATTTAAGGTGTACTCAAGTTGAGGTCCTTGTAAGCAGTGCAGCCCTAAATTTTGGGGTGGCTCTGTCTTATTGATTTTCAGTTTTCCCAAGGTATATTCCCTAGACTGGAAGTGCCCTTGGCTCTGTAGCTCTGTTCTTTACTTGCTTTAGGGAACACAATGCACTCCTCCAGAGAGGCAGTTGTCAATTTACATCCCGCCCATCAGCATAACAAGGCTCCCTGTTCTCCAGGGCCTGTCTTGCCTTGCTGGTTTTTACACATTTTGTGGATGTCCCTTTTGACCGGTGGGAAGTGATACTTCTTTGTTGTGCAGATTTGCATTGCCTGCTTGCTTGCTTGGCCAAAAAGGGCGTATGCATTTTCTGCTGAATATATTCAGGAGAAAACACATACGCCCTTTTTGGCCAAGTGCATCATTGTCGAAGTTGTGCCCCTCTTCCTGTGCTTTAAAGTCGATTCCAACGTACCTCTTGAAATCTGTTTCCTGCTATTCTGCCTCGCTTTCAAGTCCGCCTCGTTGCCTTCCCTCAACAGATTTTTGGACGATAGTTGTCCTTTATTACTCGGCCAGTTTGTGAATTGCTGTGCCCCTGAGCTCCATTTTTCAACTCGTTTTTGGTGAGCTGACCGCAAGTCCAAAATTTTGGCTCAGGACCTATACTTGTTCCCGGAGGGTGGCTGAGACTTTGGTTAATTCTTCTTCCTGCCGGGAAATTACAGTGATATATGCCCGTCCAAATGCCTAACAGCTACTCTCTCATTGGTTCTCCCTCTTCCCTTTCATCCTCTGCCAAATTGGAAACCAGTGCGAACCAGGAGGTTAAAGGGGCTGTCTCTCCAAGTTGGGAGATTGATAGCAAAGCAGATGGAAAGTCAACCCGGAGCACCAGGAGAGGGACTATTCGTTGAGTTTTAGAAACCTTTCGTATTCACTGTGTGTCCGTTCTCTAGGTTTCCCGTTCATGTTATAACTGTAGTAATATCCCCTTCAACCTGGAGAGTTGGGACCCAAGGAATGGGTGCCATGCATTATTGCTTTAAAGAGTCTGCATTTGCTCACCCAATCTCACCAATCCTCCCAGTCGCAAGTGTCCAGCCTTATGCCACATTTAGCTGTCGTTGTATATAGGGTCATTCCAGGTTTCATCAGAGACCCTGAAGGAATTGTAAAGAATTTCCCAGTTTTTTTGTTTTGTTTTTGAAATTCCTTTTTATAGTGGGTTTGAGCTGATTCTCGCTGCCATGTTTATGCCAGTCTAGACACACTTGATTTCCTTACGGAGACATATCAATACATAGGTTTTAAGATTCTTACTAGTCAGATATATTCCTCTGTTGGAAATATGGTGTTTTGAGTACCTTTCACTGAGGAAGGTGTAGGCCTTGTCTATTCCATAATTGGTTTTTGGAACGGTACCTGTGCTTATATCAAACTCTGGTTTTATGCATCACCCCACCTCTCCTTCCCCCTTAAGCAGGCATAAGAGTGTTTTCTAAATGTGAGACAATGTTCTCTTTCCTAACTCTGTTCAAGTGTAGCCATGTTTACTGGATCTTCATAAGTGATATTTTATGATAAGTTTCTTTTCTCTCTGACTTATTTCACTTAGAATCATCGTACCTGAATCCACCCATTTTGCTGCTACTGGTCTTATGACATTGATTTCATGGCTGAGGGATATTCCATCGTACGTGAGTACCACAATTTTTTGAACCATTTTTATATTTTCTGGGATACTTAAGGTGTATCCAAGTTGAGGTCCTTGTATGCAGTGCAGCCCTAAATTTTGGGGTGGCTCTGTCTTATTGATTTTCAGTTTTCCCAAGGTATATTCCCTAGACTGGTAGTGCCCTTGGCTCTGTAGCTCTGTTCTTTACTTGTTTTAGGGAACAGAATGCACTCCTCCAGAGAGGCAGTTGGCAATTTACATCCCGCCCATCAGCATAACAAGGCTCCCTGTTCTCCAGGGCCTGTCTTGCCTTTCTGGTTCTTACACATTTTGTGGATGTCCCTTTTGACCGGTGGGAAGTGATACTTCTTTGTAGTGCAGATTTGCATTGCCCGCTTGCTTGTTTGGCCAAAAAGGGCGTATGCGTTTTCTCCTGAATATATTCAGGAGAAAACGCATACGCCCTTTTGGCCAAGTGCATCATTGTCGAAGTTGTGCCCCTCTTCCTGTGCTTTAAAGGCGATTCCAACGTACCTCTTGAAATCTGTTTCCTGCTATTCTGCCTCGCTTTCAAGTCCACCTCGTTGCCTTCCGTCAACAGATTTTTGGACGATAGGTGTCCTTTATTACTCGGCCAGTTTGTGAATTGCTGTGTCCCTGAGCTCCATTTTTCAACTCGTTTTTGGAGAGCAGACCGCAACTCCAAAATTTTGGCTCAGGACCTATACTGGTTCCCGGTGGGTGGCTGAGAATTTGGTTAATTCTTCTTCCTGCCAGGAAATTACAGTGATATGTGCCCGTCCAAATGCCTAACAGCTACTCTCTCATTGGTTCTCCCTCTTCCCTTTCAAGCTCTGCCAAATTGGCAACCTGTGCGAACCAAGAGCTTAAAGGGGCTGTCTCTCCAAGTTGGGAGGTTGATAGTAAAGCAGACGGAAAGTCAAACCGGAGCACCAGGAGAGGGACTATGCGTTGAGTTTTAGAAACCTTTCGTATTCACAGTGTGTCCGTTCTCTAGGTTTCCTTCAAATGTTATAGCTGTAGTAATATTCCCTTCAACCTGGAGAGTTCGGACCCATGGAATGGGTGCCATGCATTATTGCTTTAAAGGGTCTGCATTTGCTCACCCAATCTCACCAATCGTCTCAGTCCCAAGTGTCCCTCCTTATGCCACATCCAGCTGTCGTTGTAGATAGGGTCATTCCAGATTTCATCAGAGACCCTGAAGGAATTGTAAAGAATTTCCCAGTTTTTTTGTTTTGTTTTTGAAATTCCTTTTTATAGTGGGTTTGAGCTGATTCTCGCTCCCATGTTTATGCCAGTCTAGACACAATTGATTCCCTTACGGAGACATATCAATACATAGGTTTTAAGATTCTTACTAGTCAGATATTTTCCTCTGCGGGAAATATGGGGTTTTGAGTCCCTTTCACTGAGGACGGTGTAGGTCTTGTCTATTCCATAGTTGGTTTTTGGAACGGTACCTGTGCTTATATCAAACTCTGGTTTTATGCATCACCCCACCTCTCCTTCCCCCTTAAGCAGGTATAAGAGTGTTTTCTAAATGTGAGACACTGTTCTCTTTCCTAACTCAGTTCAAGTGTAGCCATGTTTACAGGATCTTCATAAGTGATATCTTATGATAAGTTTCTTTTTCTGTGTGACTTATTTCACTTAGAATCATCGTACCTGAATCCACCCATTTTGCTGCTACTGGTCTTATGACATTGATTTCATGGCTGAGGGATATTCCATCGTACGTAAGTACCACAATTTTTTGAACCATGTTTATATTTTCTGGGATACTTAAGGTGTATCCAAGTTGAGGTCCTTGTATGCAGTGCAGCCCTAAATTTTGGGGTGGCTCTGTCTTATTGATTTTCAGTTTTCCCAAGGTATATTCCCTAGACTTGTAGTGCCCTTGGCTCTGTAGCTCTGTTCTTTACTTGTTTTAGGGAACAGAATGCACTCCTCCAGAGAGGCAGTTGGCAATTTACATCCCGCCCATCAGCATAACAAGGCTCCCTGTTCTCCAGGGCCTGTCTTGCCTTTCTTGTTCTTACACATTTTGTGGATGTCCCTTTTGAACGGTGGGAAGTGATACTTCTTTGTAGTGCAGATTTGCATTGCCCGCTTGCTTGCTTGGCCAAAAAGGGCGTATGCGTTTTCTCCTGAATATATTCAGGAGAAAACGCATACGCCCTTTTTGGCCAAGTGCATCATTGTCGAAGTTGTGCCCCTCTTCCTGTGCTTTAAAGGCGATTCCAACGTACCTCTTGAAATCTGTTTCCTGCTATTCTGCCTCGCTTTCAAGTCCGCCTCGTTGCCTTCCCTCAACAGATTTTTGGACGATAGTTGTCCTTTATTACTCGGCCAGTTTGTGAATTGCTGTGCCCCTGAGCTCCATTTTTCAACTCGTTTTTGGTGAGCTGACCGCAAGTCCAAAATTTTGGCTCAGGACCTATACTGGTTCCCGGTGGGTGGCTGAGAATTTGGTTAATTCTTCTTCCTGCCGGGAAATTACAGTGATATGTGCCCGTCCAAATGCCTAACAGCTACTCTCTCATTGGTTCTCCCTCTTCCCTTTCATCCTCTGCCAAATTGGCAACCTGTGCGAACCAAGAGCTTAAAGGGGCTGTCTCTCCAAGTTGGGAGGTTGATAGTAAAGCAGACGGAAAGTCAAACCGGAGCACCAGGAGTGGGATTATTCGTTGAGTTTTAGAAACCTTTCGTATTCACAGTGTGTCCGTTCCCTAGGTTTCCAGCACATGTTATAGCTGTAGTAATATTCCCTTCAACCTGGAGAGTTCGGACCCATGGAATGGGTGCCATGCATTATTGCTTTAAAGGGTCTGCATTTGCTCACCCAATCTCACCAATCGTCTCAGTCCCAAGTGTCCCTCCTTATGCCACATCCAGCTGTCATTGTAGATAGGGTCATTCCAGCTTTCATCAGAGACACTGAAGGAATTGTAAAGAATTTCCCAGTTTTTTTTGTTTTGTTTTTGAAATTCCTTTTTATAGTGGGTTTGAGCTGATTCTCGCTCCCATGTTTATGCCAGTCTAGACACACTTGATTCCCTTACGGAGACATATCAATACATAGGTTTTAAGATTCTTACTAGTCAGATATTTTCCTCTGCGGGAAATATGGGGTTTTGAGTCCCTTTCGCTGAGGACGGTGTAGGTCTTGTCTATTCCATAGTTGGTTTTTGGAACGGTACCTGTGCTTATATCAAACTCTGGTTTTATGCATCACCCCACCTCTCCTTCCCCCTTAAGCAGGTATAAGAGTGTTTTCTAAATGTGAGACACTGTTCTCTTTCCTAACTCAGTTCAAGTGTAGCCATGTTTACAGGATCTTCATAAGTGATATCTTATGATAAGTTTCTTTTTCTGTGTGACTTATTTCACTTAGAATCATCGTACCTGAATCCACCCATTTTGCTGCTACTGGTCTTATGACATTGATTTCATGGCTGAGGGATATTCCATCGTACGTAAGTACCGCAATTTTTTGAACCATGTTTATATTTTCTGGGATACTTAAGGTGTATCCAAGTTGAGGTCCTTGTATGCAGTGCAGCCCTAAATTTTGGGGTGGCTCTGTCTTATTGATTTTCAGTTTTCCCAAGGTATATTCCCTAGACTGGTAGTGCCCTTGGCTCTGTAGCTCTGTTCTTTACTTGTTGTAGGGAACAGAATGCACTCCTCCAGAGAGGCAGTTGGCAATTTACATCCCGCCCATCAGCATAACAAGGCTCCCTGTTCTCCAGGGCCTGTCTGGCCTTTCTTGTTCTTACACATTTTGTGGATGTCCCCTTTGACCGGTGGGAAGTGATACTTCTTTGTAGTGCAGATTTGCATTGCCCGCTTGCTTGCTTGGCCAAAAAGGGCGTATGCGTTTTCTCCTGAATATATTCAGGAGAAAACGCATACGCCCTTTTTGGCCAAGTGCATCATTGTCGAAGTTGTGCCCCTCTTCCTGTGCTTTAAAGGCGATTCCAACGTACCTCTTGAAATCTGTTTCCTGCTATTCTGCCTCGCTTTCAAGTCCGCCTCATTGCCTTCCCTCAACAGATTTTTGGACGATAGTTGTCCTTTATTACTCGGCCAGTTTTTGAATTGCTGTGCCCCTGAGCTCCATTTTTCAACTCGTTTTTGGTGAGCTGACCGCAAGTCCAAAATTTTGGTTCAGGACCTATACTGGTTCCCGGTGGGTGGCTGAGAATTTGGTTAATTCTTCTTCCTGCTGGGAAATTACAGTGATATGTGCCCGTCCAAATGCCTAACAGCTACTCTCTCATTGGTTCTCCCTCTTCCCTTTCATCCTCTGCCAAATTGGCAACCTGTGCGAACCAAGAGGTTAAAGGGGCTGTCTCTCCAAGTTGGGAGGTTGATAGTAAAGCAGACGGAAAGTCAAACCGGAGCACCAGGAGAGGGACTATGCGTTGAGTTTTAGAAACCTTTCGTATTCACAGTGTGTCCGTTCTCTAGGTTTCCTGCACATGTTATAGCTGTAGTAATATTCCTTTCAACCTGGAGAGTTCGGACCCATGGAATGGGTGCCATGCATTATTGCTTTAAAGGGTCTGCATTTGCTCACCCAATCTCACCAATCGTCTCAGTCCCAAGTGTCCCTCCTTATGCCACATCCAGCTGTCGTTGTAGATAGGGTCATTCCAGATTTCATCAGAGACCCTGAAGGAATTGTAAAGAATTTCCCAGTTTTTTTGTTTTATTTTTGAAATTCCTTTTTATAGTGGGTTTGAGCTGATTCTCGCTGCCATGTTTATGCCAGTCTAGACACACTTGATTCCCTTACAGAGACATATCAATACATAGGTTTTAAGATTCTTACTAGTCAGATATTTTCCTCTGCGGGAAATATGGGGTTTTGAGTCCCTTTCACTGAGGACGGTGTAGGTCTTGTCTATTCCATAGTTGGTTTTTGGAACGGTACCTGTGCTTATATCAAACTCTGGTTTTATGCATCACCCCACCTCTCCTTCCCCCTTAAGCAGGTATAAGAGTGTTTTCTAAATGTGAGACACTGTTCTCTTTCCTAACTCAGTTCAAGTGTAGCCATGTTTACAGGATCTTCATAAGAGATATCTTATGATAAGTTTCTTTTTCTGTGTGACTTATTTCACTTAGAATCATCGTACCTGAATCCACCCATTTTGCTGCTACTGGTCTTATGACATTGATTTCATGGCTGAGGGATATTCCATCGTACGTAAGTACCACAATTTTTTGAACCATGTTTATATTTTCTGGGATACTTAAGGTGTATCCAAGTTGAGATCCTTGTATGCACTGCAGCCCTAAATTTTGGGGTGGCTCTGTCTTATTGATTTTCAGTTTTCCCAAGGTATATTCCCTACACTGGTAGTGCCCTTGGCTCTGTAGCTCTGTTCTTTACTTGTTGTAGGGAACAGAATGCACTCCTCCAGAGAGGCAGTTGGCAATTTACATCCCGCCCATCAGCATAACAAGGCTCCCTGTTCTCCAGGGCCTGTCTTGCCTTTCTTGTTCTTACACATTTTGTGGATGTCCCCTTTGACCGGTGGGAAGTGATACTTCTTTGTAGTGCAGATTTGCATTGCCCGCTTGCTTGCTTGGCCAAAAAGGGCGTATGCGTTTTCTCCTGAATATATTCAGGAGAAAACGCATACGCCCTTTTTGGCCAAGTGCATCATTGTCGAAGTTGTGCCCCTCTTCCTGTGCTTTAAAGGCGATTCCAACGTACCTCTTGAAATCTGTTTCCTGCTATTCTGCCTCGCTTTCAAGTCCGCCTCGTTGCCTTCCCTCAACAGATTTTTGGACGATAGTTGTCCTTTATTACTCGGCCAGTTTGTGAATTGCTGTGCCCCTGAGCTCCATTTTTCAACTCGTTTTTGGTGAGCTGACCGCAAGTCCAAAATTTTGGCTCAGGACCTATACTGGTTCCCGGTGGGTGGCTGAGAATTTGGTTAATTCTTCTTCCTGCCGGGAAATTACAGTGATATGTGCCCGTCCAACTGCCTAACAGCTACTCTCTCATTGGTTCTCCCTCTTCCCTTTCATCCTCTGCCAAATTGGCAACCTGTGCGAACCAAGAGGTTAAAGGGGCTGTCTCTCCAAGTTGGGAGGTTGATAGTAAAGCAGACGGAAAGTCAAACCGGAGCACCAGGAGAGGGACTATTCTTTGAGTTTTAGAAACCTTTCGTATTCACAGTGTGTCCGTTCTCTAGGTTTCCCGCACATGTTAAAGCTGTAGTAATATTCCCTTCAACCTGGAGAGTTCGGACCCATGGAATGGGTGCCATGCATTATTGCTTTAAAGGGTCTGCATTTGCTCACCCAATCTCACCAATCCTCTCAGTCCCAAGTGTCCCTCCTTATGCCACATCCAGCTGTCGTTGTAGATAGGGTCATTCCAGCTTTCATCAGAGACCCTGAAGGAATTGTAAAGAATTTCCCAGTTTTATTGTTTTGTTTTTGAAATTCCTTTTTATAGTGGGTTTGAGCTGATTCTCGCTGCCATGTTTATGCCAGTCTAGACACACTTGATTCCCTTACGGAGACATATCAATACATAGGTTTTAAGATTCTTACTAGTCAGATATTTTCCTCTGCGGGAAATATGGGGTTTTGAGTCCCTTTCACTGAGGACGGCGTAGGTCTTGTCTATTCCATAGTTGGTTTTTGGAACGGTACCTGTGCTTATATCAAACTCTGGTTTTATGCATCACCCCACCTCTCCTTCCCCCTTAAGCAGGTATAAGAGTGTTTTCTAAATGTGAGACACTGTTCTCTTTCCTAACTCAGTTCAAGTGTAGCCATGTTTACAGTATCTTCATAAGTGATATCTTATGATAAGTTTCTTTTTCTGTGTGACTTATTTCACTTAGAATCATCGTACCTGAATCCACCCATTTTGCTGCTACTGGTCTTATGACATTGATTTCATGGCTGAGGGATATTCCATCGTACGTAAGTACCACAATTTTTTGAACCATGTTTATATTTTCTGGGATACTTAAGGTGTATCCAAGTTGAGATCCTTGTATGCACTGCAGCCCTAAATTTTGGGGTGGCTCTGTCTTATTGATTTTCAGTTTTCCCAAGGTATATTCCCTACACTGGTAGTGCCCTTGGCTCTGTAGCTCTGTTCTTTACTTGTTGTAGGGAACAGAATGCACTCCTCCAGAGAGGCAGTTGGCAATTTACATCCCGCCCATCAGCATAACAAGGCTCCCTGTTCTCCAGGGCCTGTCTTGCCTTTCTTGTTCTTACACATTTTGTGGATGTCCCCTTTGACCGGTGGGAAGTGATACTTCTTTGTAGTGCAGATTTGCATTGCCCGCTTGCTTGCTTGGCCAAAAAGGGCTTATGCGTTTTCTCCTGAATATATTCAGGAGAAAACGCATACGCCCTTTTTGGCCAAGTGCATCATTGTCGAAGTTGTGCCCCTCTTCCTGTGCTTTAAAGGCGATTCCAACGTACCTCTTGAAATCTGTTTCCTGCTATTCTGCCTCGCTTTCAAGTCCGCCTCGTTGCCTTCCCTCAACAGATTTTTGGACGATAGTTGTCCTTTATTACTCGGCCAGTTTGTGAATTGCTGTGCCCCTGAGCTCCATTTTTCAACTCGTTTTTGGTGAGCTGACCGCAAGTCCAAAATTTTGGCTCAGGACCTATACTGGTTCCCGGTGGGTGGCTGAGAATTTGGTTAATTCTTCTTCCTGCCGGGAAATTACAGTGATATGTGCCCGTCCAAATGCCTAACAGCTACTCTCTCATTGGTTCTCCCTCTTCCCTTTCATCCTCTGCCAAATTGGCAACCTGTGCGAACCAAGAGGTTAAAGGGGCTGTCTCTCCAAGTTGGGAGGTTGATAGTAAAGCAGACGGAAAGTCAAACCGGAGCACCAGGAGAGGGACTATTCTTTGAGTTTTAGAAACCTTTCGTATTCACAGTGTGTCCGTTCTCTAGGTTTCCCGCACATGTTAAAGCTGTAGTAATATTCCCTTCAACCTGGAGAGTTCGGACCCATGGAATGGGTGCCATGCATTATTGCTTTAAAGGGTCTGCATTTGCTCACCCAATCTCACCAATCCTCTCAGTCCCAAGTGTCCCTCCTTATGCCACATCCAGCTGTCGTTGTAGATAGGGTCATTCCAGCTTTCATCAGAGACCCTGAAGGAATTGTAAAGAATTTCCCAGTTTTTTTGTTTTGTTTTTGAAATTCCTTTTTATAGTGGGTTTGAGCTGATTCTCGCTGCCATGTTTATGCCAGTCTAGACACACTTGATTCCCTTACGGAGACATATCAATACATAGGTTTTAAGATTCTTACTAGTCAGATATTTTCCTCTGCGGGAAATATGGGGTTTTGAGTCCCTTTCACTGAGGACGGTGTAGGTCTTGTCTATTCCATAGTTGGTTTTTGGAACGGTACCTGTGCTTATATCAAACTCTGGTTTTATGCATCACCCCACCTCTCCTTCCCCCTTAAGCAGGTATAAGAGTGTTTTCTAAATGTGAGACACTGTTCTCTTTCCTAACTCAGTTCAAGTGTAGCCATGTTTACAGGATCTTCATAAGTGATATCTTATGATAAGTTTCTTTTTCTGTGTGACTTATTTCACTTAGAATCATCGTACCTGAATCCACCCATTTTGCTGCTACTGGTCTTATGACATTGATTTCATGGCTGAGGGATATTCCATCGTACGTAAGTACCACAATTTTTTGAACCATGTTTATATTTTCTGGGATACTTAAGGTGTATCCAAGTTGAGGTCCTTGTATGCAGTGCAGCCCTAAATTTTGGGGTGGCTCTGTCTTATTGATTTTCAGTTTTCCCAAGGTATATTCCCTAGACTGGTAGTGCCCTTGGCTCTGTAGCTCTGTTCTTTACTTGTTTTAGGGAACAGAATGCACTCCTCCAGAGAGGCAGTTGGCAATTTACATCCCGCCCATCAGCATAACAAGGTTCCCTGTTCTCCAGGGCCTGTCTTGCCTTTCTTGTTCTTACACATTTTGTGGATGTCCCTTTTGACCGGTGGGAAGTGATACTTCTTTGTAGTGCAGATTTGCATTGCCCGCTTGCTTGCTTGGCCAAAAAGGGCGTATGCGTTTTCTCCTGAATATATTCAGGAGAAAACGCATACGCCCTTTTTGGCCAAGTGCATCATTGTCGAAGTTGTGCCCCTCTTCCTGTGCTTTAAAGTCGATTCCAACGTACTTCTGGAAATCTGTTTCCTGCTATCCTGCCTCGCTTTCAAGTCTGCCTCGTTGCCTTCCCTCAACAGATTTTTGGACGATAGTTGTCCTTTATTACTCGGCCAGTTTGTGAATTGCTGTGCCCCTGAGCTCCATTTTTCAACTCGTTTTTGGTGAGCTGACCGCAAGTCCAAAATTTTGGTTCAGGACCTATACTGGTTCCCGGTGGGTGGCTGAGAATTTGGTTAATTCTTCTTCCTGCCGGGAAATTACAGTGATATGTGCCCGTCCAAATGCCTAACAGCTACTCTCTCATTGGTTCTCCCTCTTCCCTTTCATCCTCTGCCAAATTGGCAACCTGTGCGAACCAAGAGCTTAAAGGGGCTGTCTCTCCAAGTTGGGAGGTTGATAGTAAAGCAGACGGAAAGTCAAACCGGAGCACCAGGAGAGGGACTATGCGTTGAGTTTTAGAAACCGTTCGTATTCACAGTGTGTCCGTTCCCTAGGTTTCCCGCACATGTTATAGCTGTAGTAATATTCCCTTCAACCTGGAGAGTTCGGACCCATGGAATGGGTGCCATGCATTATTGCTTTAAAGGGTCTGCATTTGCTCACCCAATCTCACCAATCATCTCAGTCCCAAGTGTCCCTCCTTATGCCACATCCAGCTGTCGTTGTAGATAGGGTCAATCCAGCTTTCATCAGAGACCCTGAAGGAATTGTAAAGAATTTCCCAGTTTTTTTGTTTTGTTTTTGAAATTCCTTTTTATAGTGGGTTTGAGCTGATTCTCGCTGCCATGTTTATGCCAGTCTAGACACACTTGATTCCCTTACGGAGACATATCAATACATAGGTTTTAAGATTCTTACTAGTCAGATACTTTCCTCTGCGGGAAATATGGGGTTTTGAGTCCCTTTCACTGAGGACGGTGTAGGTCTTGTCTATTCCATAGTTGGTTTTTGGAACGGTACCTGTGCTTATATCAAACTCTGGTTTTATGCATCACCCCACCTCTCCTTCCCCCTTAAGCAGGTATAAGAGTGTTTTCTAAATGTGAGACACTGTTCTCTTTCCTAACTCAGTTCAAGTGTAGCCATGTTTACAGGATCTTCATAAGTGATATCTTATGATAAGTTTCTTTTTCTGTGTGACTTATTTCACTTAGAATCATCGTACCTGAATCCACCCATTTTGCTGCTACTGGTCTTATGACATTGATTTCATGGCTGAGGGATATTCCATCGTACGTAAGTACCACAATTTTTTGAACCATGTTTATATTTTCTGGGATACTTAAGGTGTATCCAAGTTGAGGTCCTTGTATGCAGTGCAGCCCTAAATTTTGGGGTGGTTCTGTCTTATTGATTTTCAGTTTTCCCAAGGTATATTCCCTAGACTGGTAGTGCCCTTGGCTCTGTAGCTCTGTTCTTTACTTGTTTTAGGGAACAGAATGCACTCCTCCAGAGAGGCAGTTGGCAATTTACATCCCGCCCATCAGCATAACAAGGCTCCCTGTTCTCCAGGGCCTGTCTTGCCTTTCTTGTTCTTACACATTTTGTGGATGTCCCTTTTGAACGGTGGGAAGTGATACTTCTTTGTAGTGCAGATTTGCATTGCCCGCTTGCTTGCTTGGCCAAAAAGGGTGTATGCGTTTTCTCCTGAATATATTCAGGAGAAAACGCATACGCCCTTTTTGGCCAAGTGCATCATTGTCGAAGTTGTGCCCCTCTTCCTGTGCTTTAAAGGCAATTCCAACGTACCTCTTGAAATCTGTTTCCTGCTATTCTGCCTCGCTTTCAAGTCCGCCTCGTTGCCTTCCCTCAACAGATTTTTGGACGATAGTTGTCCTTTATTACTCGGCCAGTTTGTGAATTGCTGTGCCCCTGAGCTCCATTTTTCAACTCGTTTTTGGTGAGCTGACCGCAAGTCCAAAATTTTGGCTCAGGACCTATACTGGTTCCCGGTGGGTGGCTGAGAATTTGGTTAATTCTTCTTCCTGCCGGGAAATTACAGTGATATGTGCCAGTCCAAATGCCTAACAGCTACTCTCTCATTGGTTCTCCCTCTTCCCTTTCATCCTCTGCCAAATTGGCAACCTGTGCGAACCAAGAGGTTAAAGGGTCTGTCTCTCCAAGTTGGGAGGTTGATAGTAAAGCAGACGGAAAGTCAAACCGGAGCACCAGGAGTGGGATTATTCGTTGAGTTTTAGAAACCTTTCGTATTCACAGTGTGTCCGTTCCCTAGGTTTCCAGCACATGTTATAGCTGTAGTAATATTCCCTTCAACCTGGAGAGTTCGGACCCATGGAATGGGTGCCATGCATTATTGCTTTAAAGGGTCTGCATTTGCTCACCCAATCTCACCAATCGTCTCAGTCCCAAGTGTCCCTCCTTATGCCACATCCAGCTGTCGTTGTAGATAGGGTCATTCCAGCTTTCATCAGAGACACTGAAGGAATTGTAAAGAATTTCCCAGTTTTTTTTGTTTTGTTTTTGAAATTCCTTTTTATAGTGGGTTTGAGCTGATTCTCGCTGCCATGTTTATGCCAGTCTAGACACACTTGATTCCCTTACGGAGACATATCAATACATAGGTTTTAAGATTCTTACTAGTCAGATATTTTCCTCTGCGGGAAATATGGGGTTTTGAGTCCCTTTCGCTGAGGACGGTGTAGGTCTTGTCTATTCCATAGTTGGTTTTTGGAACGGTACCTGTGCTTATATCAAACTCTGGTTTTATGCATCACCCCACCTCTCCTTCCCCCTTAAGCAGGTATAAGAGTGTTTTCTAAATGTGAGACACTGTTCTCTTTCCTAACTCAGTTCAAGTGTAGCCATGTTTACAGGATCTTCATAAGTGATATCTTATGATAAGTTTCTTTTTCTGTGTGACTTATTTCACTTAGAATCATCGTACCTGAATCCACCCATTTTGCTGCTACTGGTCTTATGACATTGATTTCATGGCTGAGGGATATTCCATCGTACGTAAGTACCACAATTTTTTGAACCATGTTTATATTTTCTGGGATACTTAAGGTGTATCCAAGTTGAGATCCTTGTATGCAGTGCAGCCCTAAATTTTGGGGTGGCTCTGTCTTATTGATTTTCAGTTTTCCCAAGGTATATTCCCTAGACTGGTAGTGCCCTTGGCTCTGTAGCTCTGTTCTTTACTTGTTGTAGGGAACAGAATGCACTCCTCCAGAGAGGCAGTTGGCAATTTACATCCCGCCCATCAGCATAACAAGGCTCCCTGTTCTCCAGGGCCTGTCTTGCCTTTCTTGTTCTTACACATTTTGTGGATGTCCCCTTTGACCGGTGGGAAGTGATACTTCTTTGTAGTGCAGATTTGCATTGCCCGCTTGCTTGCTTGGCCAAAAAGGGCGTATGCGTTTTCTCCTGAATATATTCAGGAGAAAACGCATACGCCCTTTTTGGCCAAGTGCATCATTGTCGAAGTTGTGCCCCTCTTCCTGTGCTTTAAAGGCGATTCCAACGTACCTCTTGAAATCTGTTTCCTGCTATTCTGCCTCGCTTTCAAGTCCGCCTCATTGCCTTCCCTCAACAGATTTTTGGACGATAGTTGTCCTTTATTACTCGGCCAGTTTTTGAATTGCTGTGCCCCTGAGCTCCATTTTTCAACTCGTTTTTAGTGAGCTGACCGCAAGTCCAAAATTTTGGTTCAGGACCTATACTGGTTCCCGGTGGGTGGCTGAGAATTTGGTTAATTCTTCTTCCTGCCGGGAAATTACAGTGATATGTGCCCGTCCAAATGCCTAACAGCTACTCTCTCATTGGTTCTCCCTCTTCCCTTTCATCCTCTGCCAAATTGGCAACCTGTGCGAACCAAGAGGTTAAAGGGGCTGTCTCTCCAAGTTGGGAGGTTGATAGTAAAGCAGACGGAAAGTCAAACCGGAGCACCAGGAGAGGGACTATGCGTTGAGTTTTAGAAACCTTTCGTATTCACAGTGTGTCCGTTCTCTAGGTTTCCTGCACATGTTATAGCTGTAGTAATATTCCCTTCAACCTGGAGAGTTAGGACCCATGGAATGGGTGCCATGCATTATTGCTTTAAAGGGTCTGCATTTGCTCACCCAATCTCACCAATCGTCTCAGTCCCAAGTGTCCCTCCTTATGCCACATCCAGCTGTCGTTGTAGATAGGGTCATTCCAGATTTCATCAGAGACCCTGAAGGAATTGTAAAGAATTTCCCAGTTTTTTTGTTTTGTTTTTGAAATTCCTTTTTATAGTGGGTTTGAGCTGATTCTCGCTGCCATGTTTATGCCAGTCTAGACACACTTGATTCCCTTACGGAGACATATCAATACATAGGTTTTAAGATTCTTACTAGTCAGATATTTTCCTCTGCGGGAAATATGGGGTTTTGAGTCCCTTTCGCTGAGGACGGTGTAGGTCTTGTCTATTCCATAGTTGGTTTTTGGAACGGTACCTGTGCTTATATCAAACTCTGGTTTTATGCATCACCCCACCTCTCCTTCCCCCTTAAGCAGGTATAAGAGTGTTTTCTAAATGTGAGACACTGTTCTCTTTCCTAACTCAGTTCAAGTGTAGCCATGTTTACAGGATCTTCATAAGTGATATCTTATGATAAGTTTCTTTTTCTGTGTGACTTATTTCACTTAGAATCATCGTACCTGAATCCACCCATTTTGCTGCTACTGGTCTTATGACATTGATTTCATGGCTGAGGGATATTCCATCGTACATAAGTACCACAATTTTTTGAACCATGTTTATATTTTCTGGGATACTTAAGGTGTATCCAAGTTGAGATCCTTGTATGCAGTGCAGCCCTAAATTTTGGGGTGGCTCTGTCTTATTGATTTTCAGTTTTCCCAAGGTATATTCCCTAGACTGGAAGTGCCCTTGGCTCTGTAGCTCAGTTCTTTACTTGTTGTAGGGAACAGAATGCACTCCTCCAGAGAGGCAGTTGGCAATTTACATCCCGCCCATCAGCATAACAAGGCTCCCTGTTCTCCAGGGCCTGTCTTGCCTTTCTTGTTCTTACACATTTTGTGGATGTCCCCTTTGACCGGTGGGAAGTGATACTTCTTTGTAGTGCAGATTTGCATTGCCCGCTTGCTTGCTTGGCCAAAAAGGGCGTATGCGTTTTCTCCTGAATATATTCAGGAGAAAACGCATACGCCCTTTTTGGCCAAGTGCATCATTGTCGAAGTTGTGCCCCTCTTCCTGTGCTTTAAAGGCGATTCCAACGTACCTCTTGAAATCTGTTTCCTGCTATTCTGCCTCGCTTTCAAGTCCGCCTCATTGCCTTCCCTCAACAGATTTTTGGACGATAGTTGTCCTTTATTACTCGGCCAGTTTTTGAATTGCTGTGCCCCTGAGCTCCATTTTTCAACTCGTTTTTGGTGAGCTGACCGCAAGTCCAAAATTTTGGTTCAGGACCTATACTGGTTCCCGGTGGGTGGCTGAGAATTTGGTTAATTCTTCTTCCTGCCAGGAAATTACAGTGATATGTGCCCGTCCAAATGCCTAACAGCTACTCTCTCATTGGTTCTCCCTCTTCCCTTTCATCCTCTGCCAAATTGGCAACCTGTGCGAACCAAGAGGTTAAAGGGGCTGTCTCTCCAAGTTGGGAGGTTGATAGTAAAGCAGACGGAAAGTCAAACCGGAGCACCAGGAGAGGGACTATGCGTTGAGTTTTAGAAACCTTTCGTATTCACAGTGTGTCCGTTCTCTAGGTTTCCTGCACATGTTATAGCTGTAGTAATATTCCCTTCAACCTGGAGAGTTCGGACCCATGGAATGGGTGCCATGCATTATTGCTTTAAAGGGTCTGCATTTGCTCACCCAATCTCACCAATCGTCTCAGTCCCAAGTGTCCCTCCTTATGCCACATCCAGCTGTCGTTGTAGATAGGTTCATTCCAGATTTCATCAGAGACCCTGAAGGAATTGTAAAGAATTTCCCAGTTTTTTTGTTTTGTTTTTGAAATTCCTTTTTATAGTGGGTTTGAGCTGATTCTCGCTGCCATGTTTATGCCAGTCTAGACACACTTGATTCCCTTACAGAGACATATCAATACATAGGTTTTAAGATTCTTACTAGTCAGATATTTTCCTCTGCGGGAAATATGGGGTTTTGAGTCCCTTTCACTGAGGACGGTGTAGGTCTTGTCTATTCCATAGTTGGTTTTTGGAACGGTACCTGTGCTTATATCAAACTCTGGTTTTATGCATCACCCCACCTCTCCTTCCCCCTTAAGCAGGTATAAGAGTGTTTTCTAAATGTGAGACACTGTTCTCTTTCCTAACTCAGTTCAAGTGTAGCCATGTTTACAGGATCTTCATAAGAGATATCTTATGATAAGTTTCTTTTTCTGTGTGACTTATTTCACTTAGAATCATCGTACCTGAATCCACCCATTTTGCTGCTACTGGTCTTATGACATTGATTTCATGGCTGAGGGATATTCCATCGTACGTAAGTACCACAATTTTTTGAACCATGTTTATATTTTCTGGGATACTTAAGGTGTATCCAAGTTGAGATCCTTGTATGCACTGCAGCCCTAAATTTTGGGGTGGCTCTGTCTTATTGATTTTCAGTTTTCCCAAGGTATATTCCCTACACTGGTAGTGCCCTTGGCTCTGTAGCTCTGTTCTTTACTTGTTGTAGGGAACAGAATGCACTCCTCCAGAGAGGCAGTTGGCAATTTACATCCCACCCATCAGCATAACAAGGCTCCCTGTTCTCCAGGGCCTGTCTTGCCTTTCTTGTTCTTACACATTTTGTGGATGTCCCCTTTGACCGGTGGGAAGTGATACTTCTTTGTAGTGCAGATTTGCATTGCCCGCTTGCTTGCTTGGCCAAAAAGGGCGTATGCGTTTTCTCCTGAATATATTCAGGAGAAAACGCATACGCCCTTTTTGGCCAAGTGCATCATTGTCGAAGTTGTGCCCCTCTTCCTGTGCTTTAAAGGCGATTCCAACGTACCTCTTGAAATCTGTTTCCTGCTATTCTGCCTCGCTTTCAAGTCCGCCTCGTTGCCTTCCCTCAACAGATTTTTGGACGATAGTTGTCCTTTATTACTCGGCCAGTTTGTGAATTGCTGTGCCCCTGAGCTCCATTTTTCAACTCGTTTTTGGTGAGCTGACCGCAAGTCCAAAATTTTGGCTCAGGACCTATACTGGTTCCCGGTGGGTGGCTGAGAATTTGGTTAATTCTTCTTCCTGCCGGGAAATTACAGTGATATGTGCCCGTCCAAATGCCTAACAGCTACTCTCTCATTGGTTCTCCCTCTTCCCTTTCATCCTCTGCCAAATTGGCAACCTGTGCGAACCAAGAGGTTAAAGGGGCTGTCTCTCCAAGTTGGGAGGTTGATAGTAAAGCAGACGGAAAGTCAAACCGGAGCACCAGGAGAGGGACTATTCTTTGAGTTTTAGAAACCTTTCGTATTCACAGTGTGTCCGTTCTCTAGGTTTCCCGCACATGTTAAAGCTGTAGTAATATTCCCTTCAACCTGGAGAGTTCGGACCCATGGAATGGGTGCCATGCATTATTGCTTTAAAGGGTCTGCATTTGCTCACCCAATCTCACCAATCCTCTCAGTCCCAAGTGTCCCTCCTTATGCCACATCCAGCTGTCGTTGTAGATAGGGTCATTCCAGCTTTCATCAGAGACCCTGAAGGAATTGCAAAGAATTTCCCAGTTTTTTTGTTTTGTTTTTGAAATTCCTTTTTATAGTGGGTTTGAGCTGATTCTCGCTGCCATGTTTATGCCAGTCTAGACACACTTGATTCCCTTACGGAGACATATCAATACATAGGTTTTAAGATTCTTACTAGTCAGATATTTTCCTCTGCGGGAAATATGGGGTTTTGAGTCCCTTTCACTGAGGACGGTGTAGGTCTTGTCTATTCCATAGTTGGTTTTTGGAACGGTACCTGTGCTTATATCAAACTCTGGTTTTATGCATCACCCCACCTCTCCTTCCCCCTTAAACAGGTATAAGAGTGTTTTCTAAATGTGAGACACTGTTCTCTTTCCTAACTCAGTTCAAGTGTAGCCATGTTTACAGGATCTTCATAAGTGATATCTTATGATAAGTTTCTTTTTCTGTGTGACTTATTTCACTTAGAATCATCGTACCTGAATCCACCCATTTTGCTGCTACTGGTCTTATGACATTGATTTCATGGCTGAGGGATATTCCATCGTACGTAAGTACCACAATTTTTTGAACCATGTTTATATTTTCTGGGATACTTAAGGTGTATCCAAGTTGAGATCCTTGTATGCACTGCAGCCCTAAATTTTGGGGTGGCTCTGTCTTATTGATTTTCAGTTTTCCCAAGGTATATTCCCTACACTGGTAGTGCCCTTGGCTCTGTAGCTCTGTTCTTTACTTGTTGTAGGGAACAGAATGCACTCCTCCAGAGAGGCAGTTGGCAATTTACATCCCGCCCATCAGCATAACAAGGCTCCCTGTTCTCCAGGGCCTGTCTTGCCTTTCTTGTTCTTACACATTTTGTGGATGTCCCCTTTGACCGGTGGGAAGTGATACTTCTTTGTAGTGCAGATTTGCATTGCCCGCTTGCTTGCTTGGCCAAAAAGGGCGTATGCGTTTTCTCCTGAATATATTCAGGAGAAAACGCATACGCCCTTTTTGGCCAAGTGCATCATTGTCGAAGTTGTGCCCCTCTTCCTGTGCTTTAAAGGCGATTCCAACGTACCTCTTGAAATCTGTTTCCTGCTATTCTGCCTCGCTTTCAAGTCCGCCTCGTTGCCTTCCCTCAACAGATTTTTGGACGATAATTGTCCTTTATTACTCGGCCAGTTTGTGAATTGCTGTGCCCCTGAGCTCCATTTTTCAACTCGTTTTTGGTGAGCTGACCGCAAGTCCAAAATTTTGGCTCAGGACCTATACTGGTTCCCGGTGGGTGGCTGAGAATTTGGTTAATTCTTCTTCCTGCCGGGAAATTACAGTGATATGTGCCCGTCCAAATGCCTAACAGCTACTCTCTCATTGGTTCTCCCTCTTCCCTTTCATCCTCTGCCAAATTGGCAACCTGTGCGAACCAAGAGGTTAAAGGGGCTGTCTCTCCAAGTTGGGAGGTTGATAGTAAAGCAGACGGAAAGTCAAACCGGAGCACCAGGAGAGGGACTATTCGTTGAGTTTTAGAAACCTTTCATATTCACAGTGTGTCCGTTCTCTAGGTTTCCCGCACATGTTATAGCTGTAGTAATATTCCCTTCAACCTGGAGAGTTCGGACCCATGGAATGGGTGCCATGCATTATTGCTTTAAAGGGTGTGCATTTTCTCACCCAATCTCACCAATCGTCTCAGTCCCAAGTGTCCCTCCTTATGCCACATCCAGCTGTCATTGTAGATAGGGTCATTCCAGCTTTCATCAGAGTCCCTGAAGGAATTGTAAAGAATTTCCCAGTTTTTTTGTTTTGTTTTTGAAATTCCTTTTTATAGTGGGTTTGAGCTGATTCTCGCTGCCATGTTTATGCCAGTCTAGACACACTTGATTCCCTTACGGAGACATATCTATACATAGGTTTTAAGATTCTTACTAGTCAGATATTTTCCTCTGCGGGAAATATGGGGTTTTGAGTCCCTTTCCCTGAGGACGGTGTAGGTCTTGTCTATTCCATAGTTGGTTTTTGGAACGGTACCTGTGCTTATATCAAACTCTGGTTTTATGCATCACCCCACCTCTCCTTCCCCCTTAAGCAGGTATAAGAGTGTTTTCTAAATGTGAGACACTGTTCTCTTTCCTAACTCAGTTCAAGTGTAGCCATGTTTACAGGATCTTCATAAGTGATATCTTATGATAAGTTTCTTTTTCTGTGTGACTTATTTCACTTAGAATCATCGTACCTGAATCCACCCATTTTGCTGCTACTGGTCTTATGACATTGATTTCATGGCTGAGGGATATTCCATCGTACGTAAGTACCACAATTTTTTGAACCATGTTTATATTTTCTGGGATACTTAAGGTGTATCCAAGTTGAGGTCCTTGTATGCAGTGCAGCCCTAAATTTTGGGGTGGCTCTGTCTTATTGATTTTCAGTTTTCCCAAGGTATATTCCCTAGACTGGTAGTGCCCTTGGCTCTGTAGCTCTGTTCTTTACTTGTTTTAGGGAACAGAATGCACTCCTCCAGAGAGGCAGTTGGCAATTTACATCCCGCCCAACAGCATAACAAGGCTCCCTGTTCTCCAGGGCCTGTCTTGCCTTTCTTGTTCTTACACATTTTGTGGATGTCCCTTTTGACCGGTGGGAAGTGATACTTCTTTGTAGTGCAGATTTGCATTGCCCGCTTGCTTGCTTGGCCAAAAAGGGCGTATGCGTTTTCTCCTGAATATATTCAGGAGAAAACGCATACGCCCTTTTTGGCCAAGTGCATCATTGTCGAAGTTGTGCCCCTCTTCCTGTGCTTTAAAGTCGATTCCAACGTACCTCTGGAAATCTGTTTCCTGCTATCCTGCCTCGCTTTCAAGTCTGCCTCGTTGCCTTCCCTAAACAGATTTTTGGACGATAGTTGTCCTTTATTACTCGGCCAGTTTGTGAATTGCTGTGCCCCTGAGCTCCATTTTTCAACTCGTTTTTGGTGAGCTGACCGCAAGTCCAAAATTTTGGTTCAGGACCTATACTGGTTCCCGGTGGGTGGCTGAGAATTTGGTTAATTCTTCTTCCTGCCGGGAAATTACAGTGATATGTGCCCGTCCAAATGCCTAACAGCTACTCTCTCATTGGTTCTCCCTCTTCCCTTTCATCCTCTGCCAAATTGGCAACCTGTGCGAACCAAGAGGTTAAAGTGGCTGTCTCTCCAAGTTGGGAGGTTGATAGTAAAGCAGACGGAAAGTCAAACCGGAGCACCAGGAGAGGGACTATTCTTTGAGTTTTAGAAACCGTTCGTATTCACAGTGTGTCCGTTCCCTAGGTTTCCCGCACATGTTATAGCTGTAGTAATATTCCCTTCAACCTGGAGAGTTCGGACCCATGGAATGGGTGCCATGCATTATTGCTTTAAAGGGTCTGCATTTGCTCACCCAATCTCACCAATCCTCTCAGTCCCAAGTGTCCCTCCTTATGCCACATCCAGCTATCGTTGTAGATAGGGTCATTCCAGATTTCATCAGAGACCCTGAAGGAATTGTAAAGAATTTCCCAGTTTTTTTGTTTTGTTTTTGAAATTCCTTTTTATAGTGGGTTTGAGCTGATTCTCGCTGCCATGTTTATGCCAGTCTAGACACACTTGATTCCCTTACGGAGACATATCTATACATAGGTTTTAAGATTCTTACTAGTCAGATATTTTCCTCTGCGGGAAATATGGGGTTTTGAGTCCCTTTCACTGAGGACGGTGTAGGTCTTGTCTATTCCATAGTTGGTTTTTGGAACGGTACCTGTGCTTATATCAAACTCTGGTTTTATGCATCACCCCACCTCTCCTTCCCCCTTAAACAGGTATAAGAGTGTTTTCTAAATGTGAGACACTGTTCTCTTTCCTAACTCAGTTCAAGTGTAGCCATGTTTACAGGATCTTCATAAGTGATATCTTATGATAAGTTTCTTTTTCTGTGTGACTTATTTCACTTAGAATCATCGTACCTGAATCCACCCATTTTGCTGCTACTGGTCTTATGACATTGATTTCATGGCTGAGGGATATTCCATCGTACGTAAGTACCACAATTTTTTGAACCATGTTTATATTTTCTGGGATACTTAAGGTGTATCCAAGTTGAGGTCCTTGTATGCAGTGCAGCCCTAAATTTTGGGGTGGCTCTGTCTTATTGATTTTCAGTTTTCCCAAGGTATATTCCCTAGACTGGTAGTGCCCTTGGCTCTGTAGCTCTGTTCTTTACTTGTTTTAGGGAACAGAATGCACTCCTCCAGAGAGGCAGTTGGCAATTTACATCCCGCCCATCAGCATAACAAGGCTCCCTGTTCTCCAGGGCCTGTCTTGCCTTTCTGGTTCTTACACATTTTGTGGATGTCCCTTTTGACCGGTGGGAAGTGATACTTCTTTGTAGTGCAGATTTGCATTGCCCGCTTGCTTGTTTGGCCAAAAAGGGCTTATGCGTTTTCTCCTGAATATATTCAGGAGAAAACGCATACGCCCTTTTTGGCCAAGTGCATCATTGTCGAAGTTGTGCCCCTCTTCCTGTGCTTTAAAGGCGATTCCAACGTACCTCTTGAAATCTGTTTCCTGCTATTCTGCCTCGCTTTCAAGTCCGCCTCGTTGCCTTCCGTCAACAGATTTTTGGACGATAGGTGTCCTTTATTACTCGGCCAGTTTGTGAATTGCTGTGTCCCTGAGCTCCATTTTTCAACTCGTTTTTGGAGAGCTGACCGCAAGTCCAAAATTTTGGCTCAGGACCTATACTGGTTCCCGGTGGGTGGCTGAGAATTTGGTTAATTCTTCTTCCTGCCAGGAAATTACAGTGATATGTGCCCGTCCAAATGCCTAACAGCTACTCTCTCATTGGTTCTCCCTCTTCCCTTTCATCCTCTGCCAAATTGGCAACCTGTGCGAACCAAGAGCTTAAAGGGGCTGTCTCTCCAAGTTGGGAGGTTGATAGTAAAGCAGACGGAAAGTCAAACCGGAGCACCAGGAGAGGGACTATTCGTTGAGTTTTAGAAACCTTTCGTATTCACAGTGTGTCCGTTCTCTAGGTTTCCCGCACATGTTATAGCTGTAGTAATATTCCCTTCAACCTGGAGAGTTCGGACCCATGGAATGGGTGCCATGCATTATTGCTTTAAAGGGTCTGCATTTGCTCACCCAATCTCACCAATCGTCTCAGTCCCAAGTGTCCCTCCTTATGCCACATCCAGCTGTCATTGTAGATAGGGTCATTCCAGCTTTCATCAGAGTCCCTGAAGGAATTGTAAAGAATTTCCCAGTTTTTTTGTTTTGTTTTTGAAATTCCTTTTTATAGTGTGTTTGAGCTGATTCTCGCTGCCATGTTTATGCCAGTCTAGACACACTTGATTCCCTTACGGAGACATATCTATACATAGGTTTTAAGATTCTTACTAGTCAGATATTTTCCTCTGCGGGAAATATGGGGTTTTGAGTCCCTTTCCCTGAGGACGGTGTAGGTCTTGTCTATTCCATAGTTGGTTTTTGGAACGGTACCTGTGCTTATATCAAACTCTGGTTTTATGCATCACCCCACCTCTCCTTCCCCCTTAAGCAGGTATAAGAGTGTTTTCTAAATGTGAGACACTGTTCTCTTTCCTAACTCAGTTCAAGTGTAGCCATGTTTACAGGATCTTCATAAGTGATATCTTATGATAAGTTTCTTTTTCTGTGTGACTTATTTCACTTAGAATCATCGTACCTGAATCCACCCATTTTGCTGCTACTGGTCTTATGACATTGATTTCATGGCTGAGGGATATTCCATCGTACGTAAGTACCACAATTTTTTGAACCATGTTTATATTTTCTGGGATACTTAAGGTGTATCCAAGTTGAGGTCCTTGTATGCAGTGCAGCCCTAAATTTTGGGGTGGCTCTGTCTTATTGATTTTCAGTTTTCCCAAGGTATATTCCCTAGACTGGTAGTGCCCTTGGCTCTGTAGCTCTGTTCTTTACTTGTTTTAGGGAACAGAATGCACTCCTCCAGAGAGGCAGTTGGCAATTTACATCCCGCCCATCAGCATAACAAGGCTCCCTGTTCTCCAGGGCCTGTCTTGCCTTTCTTGTTCTTACACATTTTGTGGATGTCCCTTTTGACCGGTGGGAAGTGATACTTCTTTTTAGTGCAGATTTGCATTGCCCGCTTGCTTGCTTGGCCAAAAAGGGCGTATGCGTTTTCTCCTGAATATATTCAGGAGAAAACGCATACGCCCTTTTTGGCCAAGTGCATCATTGTCGAAGTTGTGCCCCTCTTCCTGTGCTTTAAAGTCGATTCCAACGTACTTCTGGAAATCTGTTTCCTGCTATCCTGCCTCGCTTTCAAGTCTGCCTCGTTGCCTTCCCTCAACAGATTTTTGGACGATAGTTGTCCTTTATTACTCGGCCAGTTTGTGAATTGCTGTGCCCCTGAGCTCCATTTTTCAACTCGTTTTTGGTGAGCTGACCGCAAGTCCAAAATTTTGGTTCAGGACCTATACTGGTTCCCGGTGGGTGGCTGAGAATTTGGTTAATTCTTCTTCCTGCCGGGAAATTACAGTGATATGTGCCCGTCCAAATGCGTAACAGCTACTCTCTCATTGGTTCTCCCTCTTCCCTTTCATCCTCTGCCAAATTGGCAACCTGTGCGAACCAAGAGGTTAAAGTGGCTGTCTCTCCAAGTTGGGAGGTTGATAGTAAAGCAGACGGAAAGTCAAACCGGAGCACCAGGAGAGGGACTATGCCTTGAGTTTTAGAAACCTTTCGTATTCACAGTGTGTCCGTTCCCTAGGTTTCCCGCACATGTTATACCTGTAGTAATATTCCCTTCAACCTGGAGAGTTCGGACCCATGGAATGGGTGCCATGCATTATTGCTTTAAAGGGTCTGCATTTGCTCACCCAATCTCACCAATCATCTCAGTCCCAAGTGTCCCTCCTTATGCCACATCCAGCTGTCGTTGTAGATAGGGTCAATCCAGCTTTCATCAGAGACCCTGAAGGAATTGTAAAGAATTTCCCAGTTTTTTTGTTTTGTTTTTGAAATTCCTTTTTATAGTGGGTTTGAGCTGATTCTCGCTGCCATGTTTATGCCAGTCTAGACACACTTGATTCCCTTACGGAGACATATCAATACATAGGTTTTAAGATTCTTACTAGTCAGATACTTTCCTCTGCGGGAAATATGGGGTTTTGAGTCCCTTTCACTGAGGACGGTGTAGGTCTTGTCTATTCCATAGTTGGTTTTTGGAACGGTACCTGTGCTTATATCAAACTCTGGTTTTATGCATCACCCCACCTCTCCTTCCCCCTTAAGCAGGTATAAGAGTGTTTTCTAAATGTGAGACACTGTTCTCTTTCCTAACTCAGTTCAAGTGTAGCCATGTTTACAGGATCTTCATAAGTGATATCTTATGATAAGTTTCTTTTTCTGTGTGACTTATTTCACTTAGAATCATCGTACCTGAATCCACCCATTTTGCTGCTACTGGTCTTATGACATTGATTTCATGGCTGAGGGATATTCCATCGTACGTAAGTACCACAATTTTTTGAACCATGTTTATATTTTCTGGGATACTTAAGGTGTATCCAAGTTGAGGTCCTTGTATGCAGTGCAGCCCTAAATTTTGGGGTGGCTCTGTCTTATTGATTTTCAGTTTTCCCAAGGTATATTCCCTAGACTGGTAGTGCCCTTGGCTCTGTAGCTCTGTTCTTTACTTGTTTTAGGGAACAGAATGCACTCCTCCAGAGAGGCAGTTGGCAATTTACATCCCACCCATCAGCATAACAAGGCTCCCTGTTCTCCAGGGCCTGTCTTGCCTTTCTTGTTCTTACACATTTTGTGGATGTCCCTTTTGAACGGTGGGAAGTGATACTTCTTTGTAGTGCAGATTTGCATTGCCCGCTTGCTTGCTTGGCCAAAAAGGGCGTATGCGTTTTCTCCTGAATATATTCAGGAGAAAACGCATACGCCCTTTTTGGCCAAGTGCATCATTGTCGAAGTTGTGCCCCTCTTCCTGTGCTTTAAAGGCGATTCCAACGTACCTCTTGAAATCTGTTTCCTGCTATTCTGCCTCGCTTTCAAGTCCGCCTCGTTGCCTTCCCTCAACAGATTTTTGGACGATAGTTGTCCTTTATTACTCGGCCAGTTTGTGAATTGCTGTGCCCCTGAGCTCCATTTTTCAACTCGTTTTTGGTGAGCTGACCGCAAGTCCAAAATTTTGGCTCAGGACCTATACTGGTTCCCGGTGGGTGGCTGAGAATTTGGTTAATTCTTCTTCCTGCCGGGAAATTACAGTGATATGTGCCCGTCCAAATGCGTAACAGCTACTCTCTCATTGGTTCTCCCTCTTCCCTTTCATCCTCTGCCAAATTGGCAACCTGTGCGAACCAAGAGGTTAAAGGGGCTGTCTCTCCAAGTTGGGAGGTTGATAGTAAAGCAGACGGAAAGTCAAACCGGAGCACCAGGAGTGGGATAATTCGTTGAGTTTTAGAAACCTTTCGTATTCACAGTGTGTCCGTTCCCTAGGTTTCCAGCACATGTTATAGCTGTAGTAATATTCCCTTCAACCTGGAGAGTTCGGACCCATGGAATGGGTGCCATGCATTATTGCTTTAAAGGGTCTGCATTTGCTCACCCAATCTCACCAATCGTCTCAGTCCCAAGTGTCCCTCCTTATGCCACATCCAGCTGTCGTTGTAGATAGGGTCATTCCAGCTTTCATCAGAGACACTGAAGGAATTGTAAAGAATTTCCCAGTTTTTTTTGTTTTGTTTTTGAAATTCCTTTTTATAGTGGGTTTGAGCTGATTCTCGCTGCCATGTTTATGCCAGTCTAGACACACTTGATTCCCTTACGGAGACATATCAATACATAGGTTTTAAGATTCTTACTAGTCAGATATTTTCCTCTGCGGGAAATATGGGGTTTTGAGTCCCTTTCGCTGAGGACGGTGTAGGTCTTGTCTATTCCATAGTTGGCTTTTGGAACGGTACCTGTGCTTATATAAAACTCTGGTTTTATGCATCACCCCACCTCTCCTTCCCCCTTAAGCAGGTATAAGAGTGTTTTCTAAATGTGAGACACTGTTCTCTTTCCTAACTCAGTTCAAGTGTAGCCATGTTTACAGGATCTTCATAAGTGATATCTTATGATAAGTTTCTTTTTCTGTGTGACTTATTTCACTTAGAATCATCGTACCTGAATCCACCCATTTTGCTGCTACTGGTCTTATGACATTGATTTCATGGCTGAGGGATATTCCATCGTACGTAAGTACCACAATTTTTTGAACCATGTTTATATTTTCTGGGATAATTAAGGTGTATCCAAGTTGAGATCCTTGTATGCAGTGCAGCCCTAAATTTTGGGATGGCTCTGTCTTATTGATTTTCAGTTTTCCCAAGGTATATTCCCTAGACTGGTAGTGCCCTTGGCTCTGTAGCTCTGTTCTTTACTTGTTGTAGGGAACAGAATGCACTCCTCCAGAGAGGCAGTTGGCAATTTACATCCCGCCCATCAGCATAACAAGGCTCCCTGTTCTCCAGGGCCTGTCTTGCCTTTCTTGTTCTTACACATTTTGTGGATGTCCCCTTTGACCGGTGGGAAGTGATACTTCTTTGTAGTGCAGATTTGCATTGCCCGCTTGCTTGCTTGGCCAAAAAGGGCGTATGCGTTTTCTCCTGAATATATTCAGGAGAAAACGCATACGCCCTTTTTGGCCAAGTGCATCATTGTCGAAGTTGTGCCCCTCTTCCTGTGCTTTAAAGGCGATTCCAACGTACCTCTTGAAATCTGTTTCCTGCTATTCTGCCTCGCTTTCAAGTCCGCCTCATTGCCTTCCCTCAACAGATTTTTGGACGATAGTTGTCCTTTATTACTCGGCCAGTTTTTGAATTGCTGTGCCCCTGAGCTCCATTTTTCAACTCGTTTTTGGTGAGCTGACCGCAAGTCCAAAATTTTGGTTCAGGACCTATACTGGTTCCGGGTGGGTGGCTGAGAATTTGGTTAATTCTTCTTCCTGCCGGGAAATTACAGTGATATGTGCCCGTCCAAATGCCTAACAGCTACTCTCTCATTGGTTCTCCCTCTTCCCTTTCATCCTCTGCCAAATTGGCAACCTGTGCGAACCAAGAGGTTAAAGGGGCTGTCTCTCCAAGTTGGGAGGTTGATAGTAAAGCAGACGGAAAGTCAAACCGGAGCACCAGGAGAGGGACTATGCGTTGAGTTTTAGAAACCTTTCGTATTCACAGTGTGTCCGTTCTCTAGGTTTCCTTCAAATGTTATAGCTGTAGTAATATTCCCTTCAACCTGGAGAGTTCGGACCCATGGAATGGGTGCCATGCATTATTGCTTTAAAGGGTCTGCATTTGCTCACCCAATCTCACCAATCGTCTCAGTCCCAAGTGTCCCTCCTTATGCCACATCCAGCTGTCGTTGTAGATAGGGTCATTCCAGATTTCATCAGAGACCCTGAAGGAATTGTAAAGAATTTCCCAGTTTTTTTGTTTTGTTTTTGAAATTCCTTTTTATAGTGGGTTTGAGCTGATTCTCGCTGCCATGTTTATGCCAGTCTAGACACACTTGATTCCCTTACGGAGACATATCAATATATAGGTTTTAAGATTCTTACTAGTCAGATATTTTCCTCTGCGGGAAATATGGGGTTTTGAGTCCCTTCACTGAGGACGGTGTAGGTCTTGTCTATTCCATAGTTGGTTTTTGGAACGGTACCTGTGCTTATATCAAACTCTGGTTTTATGCATCACCCCACCTCTCCTTCCCCCTTAAGCAGGTATAAGAGTGTTTTCTAAATGTGAGACACTGTTCTCTTTCCTAACTCAGTTCAAGTGTAGCCATGTTTACAGGATCTTCATAAGTGATATCTTATGATAAGTTTCTTTTTCTGTGTGACTTATTTCACTTAGAATCATCGTACCTGAATCCACCCATTTTGCTGCTACTGGTCTTATGACATTGATTTCATGGCTGAGGGATATTCCATCGTACGTAAGTACCACAATTTTTTGAACCATGTTTATATTTTCTGGGATACTTAAGGTGTATCCAAGTTGAGGTCCTTGTATGCAGTGCAGCCCTAAATTTTGGGGTGGCTCTGTCTTATTGATTTTCAGTTTTCCCAAGGTATATTCCCTAGACTGGTAGTGCCCTTGGCTCTGTAGCTCTGTTCTTTACTTGTTTTAGGGAACAGAATGCACTCCTCCAGAGAGGCAGTTGGCAATTTACATCCCGCCCATCAGCATAACAAGGCTCCCTGTTCTCCAGTGCCTGTCTTGCCTTTCTTGTTCTTACACATTTTGTTGATGTCCCTTTTGAACGGTGGGAAGTGATACTTCTTTGTAGTGCAGATTTGCATTGCCCGCTTGCTTGCTTGGCCAAAAAGGGCGTATGCGTTTTCTCCTGAATATATTCAGGAGAAAACGCATACGCCCTTTTTGGCCAAGTGCATCATTGTCGAAGTTGTGCCCCTCTTCCTGTGCTTTAAAGGCGATTCCAACGTACCTCTTGAAATCTGTTTCCTGCTATTCTGCCTCGCTTTCAAGTCCGCCTCGTTGCCTTCCCTCAACAGATTTTTGGACGATAGTTGTCCTTTATTACTCGGCCAGTTTGTGAATTGCTGTGCCCCTGAGCTCCATTTTTCAACTCGTTTTTGGTGAGCTGACCGCAAGTCCAAAATTTTGGCTCAGGACCTATACTGGTTCCCGGTGGGTGGCTGAGAATTTGGTTAATTCTTCTTCCTGCCGGGAAATTACAGTGATATGTGCCCGTCCAAATGCCTAACAGCTACTCTCTCATTGGTTCTCCCTCTTCCCTTTCATCCTCTGCCAAATTGGCAACCTGTGCGAACCAAGAGGTTAAAGGGGCTGTCTCTCCAAGTTGGGAGGTTGATAGTAAAGCAGACGGAAAGTCAAACCGGAGCACCAGGAGTGGGATTATTCGTTGAGTTTTAGAAACCTTTCGTATTCACAGTGTGTCCGTTCCCTAGGGTTCCAGCACATGTTATAGCTGTAGTAATATTCCCTTCAACCTGGAGAGTTCGGACCCATGGAATGGGTGCCATGCATTATTGCTTTAAAGGGTCTGCATTTGCTCACCCAATCTCACCAATCGTCTCAGTCCCAAGTGTCCCTCCTTATGCCACATCCAGCTGTCGTTGTAGATAGGGTCATTCCAGCTTTCATCAGAGACACTGAAGGAATTGTAAAGAATTTCCCAGTTTTTTTTGTTTTGTTTTTGAAATTCCTTTTTATAGTGGGTTTGAGCTGATTCTCGCTGCCATGTTTATGCCAGTCTAGACACACTTGATTCCCTAACGGAGACCTATCAATACATAGGTTTTAAGATTCTTACTAGTCAGATATTTTCCTCTGCGGGAAATATGGGGTTTTGAGTCCCTTTCGCTGAGGACGGTGTAGGTCTTGTCTATTCCATAGTTGGTTTTTGGAACGGTACCTGTGCTTATATCAAACTCTGGTTTTATGCATCACCCCACCTCTCCTTCCCCCTTAAGAAGGTATAAGAGTGTTTTCTAAATGTGAGACACTGTTCTCTTTCCTAACTCAGTTCAAGTGTAGCCATGTTTACAGGATCTTCATAAGTGATATCTTATGATAAGTTTCTTTTTCTGTGTGACTTATTTCACGTAGAATCATCGTACCTGAATCCACCCATTTTGCTGCTACTGGTCTTATGACATTGATTTCATGGCTGAGGGATATTCCATCGTACGTAAGTACCACAATTTTTTGAACCATGTTTATATTTTCTGGGATACTTAAGGTGTATCCAAGTTGAGATCCTTGTATGCAGTGCAGCCCTAAATTTTGGGGTGGCTCTGTCTTATTGATTTTCAGTTTTCCCAAGGTATATTCCCTAGACTGGTAGTGCCCTTGGCTCTGTAGCTCTGTTCTTTACTTGTTGTAGGGAACACAATGCACTCCTCCAGAGAGGCAGTTGGCAATTTACATCCCGCCCATCAGCATAACAAGGCTCCCTGTTCTCCAGGGCCTGTCTTGCCTTTCTTGTTCTTACACATTTTGTGGATGTCCCCTTTGACCGGTGGGAAGTGATACTTCTTTTTAGTGCAGATTTGCATTGCCCGCTTGCTTGCTTGGCCAAAAAGGGCGTATGCGTTTTCTCCTGAATATATTCAGGAGAAAACGCATACGCCCTTTTTGGCCAAGTGCATCATTGTCGAAGTTGTGCCCCTCTTCCTGTGCTTTAAAGGCGATTCCAACGTACCTCTTGAAATCTGTTTCCTGCTATTCTGCCTCGCTTCAAGTCCGCCTCATTGCCTTCCCTCAACAGATTTTTGGACGATAGTTGTCCTTTATTACTCGGCCAGTTTTTGAATTGCTGTGCCCCTGAGCTCCATTTTTCAACTCGTTTTTGGTGAGCTGACCGCAAGTCCAAAATTTTGGTTCAGGACCTATACTGGTTCCCGGTGGGTGGCTGAGAATTTGGTTAATTCTTCTTCCTGCCGGGAAATTACAGTGATATGTGCCCGTCCAAATGCCTAACAGCTACTCTCTCATTGGTTCTCCCTCTTCCCTTTCATCCTCTGCCAAATTGGCAACCTGTGCGAACCAAGAGGTTAAAGGGGCTGTCTCTCCAAGTTGGGAGGTTGATAGTAAAGCAGACGGAAAGTCAAACCGGAGCACCAGGAGAGGGACTATGCGTTGAGTTTTAGAAACCTTTCGTATTCACAGTGTGTCCGTTCTCTAGGTTTCCTGCACATGTTATAGCTGTAGTAATATTCCCTTCAACCTGGAGAGTTCGGACCCATGGAATGGGTGCCATGCATTATTGCTTTAAAGGGTCTGCATTTGCTCACCCAATCTCACCAATCGTCTCAGTCCCAAGTGTCCCTCCTTATGCCACATCCAGCTGTCGTTGTAGATAGGGTCATTCCAGATTTCATCAGAGACCCTGAAGGAATTGTAAAGAATTTCCCAGTTTTTTTGTTTTGTTTTTGAAATTCCTTTTTATAGTGGGTTTGAGCTGATTCTCGCTGCCATGTTTATGCCAGTCTAGACACACTTGATTCCCTTACAGAGACATATCAATACATAGGTTTTAAGATTCTTACTAGTCAGATATTTTCCTCTGCGGGAAATATGGGGTTTTGAGTCCCTTTCACTGAGGACGGTGTAGGTCTTGTCTATTCCATAGTTGGTTTTTGGAACGGTACCTGTGCTTATATCAAACTCTGGTTTTATGCATCACCCCACCTCTCCTTCCCCCTTAAACAGGTATAAGAGTGTTTTCTAAATGTGAGACACTGTTCTCTTTCCTAACTCAGTTCAAGTGTAGCCATGTTTACAGGATCTTCATAAGTGATATCTTATGATAAGTTTCTTTTTCTGTGTGACTTATTTCACTTAGAATCATCGTACCTGAATCCACCCATTTTGCTGCTACTGGTCTTATGACATTGATTTCATGGCTGAGGGATATTCCATCGTACGTAAGTACCACAATTTTTTGAACCATGTTTATATTTTCTGGGATACTTAAGGTGTATCCAAGTTGAGATCCTTGTATGCACTGCAGCCCTAAATTTTGGGGTGGCTCTGTCTTATTGATTTTCAGTTTTCCCAAGGTATATTCCCTAGACTGGTAGTGCCCTTGGCTCTGTAGCTCTGTTCTTTACTTGTTGTAGGGAACAGAATGCACTCCTCCAGAGAGGCAGTTGGCAATTTACATCCCGCCCATCAGCATAACAAGGCTCCCTGTTCTCCAGGGCCTGTCTTGCCTTTCTTGTTCTTACACATTTTGTGGATGTCCCCTTTGACCGGTGGGAAGTGATACTTCTTTGTAGTGCAGATTTGCATTGCCCGCTTGCTTGCTTGGCCAAAAAGGGCGTATGCGTTTTCTCCTGAATATATTCAGGAGAAAACGCATACGCCCTTTTTGGCCAAGTGCATCATTGTCGAAGTTGTGCCCCTCTTCCTGTGCTTTAAAGGCGATTCCAACGTACCTCTTGAAATCTGTTTCCTGCTATTCTGCCTCGCTTTCAAGTCCGCCTCATTGCCTTCCCTCAACAGATTTTTGGACGATAGTTGTCCTTTATTACTCGGCCAGTTTTTGAATTGCTGTGCCTCTGAGCTCCATTTTTCAACTCGTTTTTGGTGAGCTGACCGCAAGTCCAAAATTTTGGTTCAGGACCTATACTGGTTCCGGGTGGGTGGCTGAGAATTTGGTTAATTCTTCTTCCTGCCGGGAAATTACAGTGATATGTGCCCGTCCAAATGCCTAACAGCTACTCTCTCATTGGTTCTCCCTCTTCCCTTTCATCCTCTGCCAAATTGGCAACCTGTGCGAACCAAGAGGTCAAAGGGGCTGTCTCTCCAAGTTGGGAGGTTGATAGTAAAGCAGACGGAAAGTCAAACCGGAGCACCAGGAGAGGGACTATGCGTTGAGTTTTAGAAACCTTTCGTATTCACAGTGTGTCCGTTCTCTAGGTTTCCCGCACATGTTATAGCTGTAGTAATATTCCCTTCAACCTGGAGAGTTCGGACCCATGGAATGGGTGCCATGCATTATTGCTTTAAAGGGTCTGCATTTGCTCACCCAATCTCACCAATCGTCTCAGTCCCAAGTGTCCCTCCTTATGCCACATCCAGCTGTCGTTGTAGATAGGGTCATTCCAGATTTCATCAGAGACCCTGAAGGAATTGTAAAGAATTTCCCAGTTTTTTTGTTTTGTTTTTGAAATTCCTTTTTATAGTGGGTTTGAGCTGATTCTCGCTGCCATGTTTATGCCAGTCTAGACACACTTGATTCCCTTACGGAGACATATCAATATATAGGTTTTAAGATTCTTACTAGTCAGATATTTTCCTCTGCGGGAAATATGGGGTTTTGAGTCCCTTCACTGAGGACGGTGTAGGTCTTGTCTATTCCATAGTTGGTTTTTGGAACGGTACCTGTGCTTATATCAAACTCTGGTTTTATGCATCACCCCACCTCTCCTTCCCCCTTAAGCAGGTATAAGAGTGTTTTCTAAATGTGAGACACTGTTCTCTTTCCTAACTCAGTTCAAGTGTAGCCATGTTTACAGGATCTTCATAAGTGATATCTTATGATAAGTTTCTTTTTCTGTGTGACTTATTTCACTTAGAATCATCGTACCTGAATCCACCCATTTTGCTGCTACTGGTCTTATGACATTGATTTCATGGCTGAGGGATATTCCATCGTACGTAAGTACCACAATTTTTTGAACCATGTTTATATTTTCTGGGATACTTAAGGTGTATCCAAGTTGAGGTCCTTGTATGCAGTGCAGCCCTAAATTTTGGGGTGGCTCTGTCTTATTGATTTTCAGTTTTCCCAAGGTATATTCCCTAGACTGGTAGTGCCCTTGGCTCTGTAGCTCTGTTCTTTACTTGTTTTAGGGAACAGAATGCACTCCTCCAGAGAGGCAGTTGGCAATTTACATCCCGCCCATCAGCATAACAAGGCTCCCTGTTCTCCAGTGCCTGTCTTGCCTTTCTTGTTCTTACACATTTTGTGGATGTCCCTTTTGAACGGTGGGAAGTGATACTTCTTTGTAGTGCAGATTTGCATTGCCCGCTTGCTTGCTTGGCCAAAAAGGGCGTATGCGTTTTCTCCTGAATATATTCAGGAGAAAACGCATACGCCCTTTTTGGCCAAGTGCATCATTGTCGAAGTTGTGCCCCTCTTCCTGTGCTTTAAAGGCGATTCCAACGTACCTCTTGAAATCTGTTTCCTGCTATTCTGCCTCGCTTTCAAGTCCGCCTCGTTGCCTTCCCTCAACAGATTTTTGGACGATAGTTGTCCTTTATTACTCGGCCAGTTTGTGAATTGCTGTGCCCCTGAGCTCCATTTTTCAACTCGTTTTTGGTGAGCTGACCGCAAGTCCAAAATTTTGGCTCAGGACCTATACTGGTTCCCGGTGGGTGGCTGAGAATTTGGTTAATTCTTCTTCCTGCCGGGAAATTACAGTGATATGTGCCCGTCCAAATGCCTAACAGCTACTCTCTCATTGGTTCTCCCTCTTCCCTTTCATCCTCTGCCAAATTGGCAACCTGTGCGAACCAAGAGGTTAAAGGGGCTGTCTCTCCAAGTTGGGAGGTTGATAGTAAAGCAGACGGAAAGTCAAACCGGAGCACCAGGAGTGGGATTATTCGTTGAGTTTTAGAAACCTTTCGTATTCACAGTGTGTCCGTTCCCTAGGGTTCCAGCACATGTTATAGCTGTAGTAATATTCCCTTCAACCTGGAGAGTTCGGACCCATGGAATGGGTGCCATGCATTATTGCTTTAAAGGGTCTGCATTTGCTCACCCAATCTCACCAATCGTCTCAGTCCCAAGTGTCCCTCCTTATGCCACATCCAGCTGTCGTTGTAGATAGGGTCATTCCAGCTTTCATCAGAGACACTGAAGGAATTGTAAAGAATTTCCCAGTTTTTTTTGTTTTGTTTTTGAAATTCCTTTTTATAGTGGGTTTGAGCTGATTCTCGCTGCCATGTTTATGCCAGTCTAGACACACTTGATTCCCTAACGGAGACATATCAATACATAGGTTTTAAGATTCTTACTAGTCAGATATTTTCCTCTGCGGGAAATATGGGGTTTTGAGTCCCTTTCGCTGAGGACGGTGTAGGTCTTGTCTATTCCATAGTTGGTTTTTGGAACGGTACCTGTGCTTATATCAAACTCTGGTTTTATGCATCACCCCACCTCTCCTTCCCCCTTAAGAAGGTATAAGAGTGTTTTCTAAATGTGAGACACTGTTCTCTTTCCTAACTCAGTTCAAGTGTAGCCATGTTTACAGGATCTTCATAAGTGATATCTTATGATAAGTTTCTTTTTCTGTGTGACTTATTTCACTTAGAATCATCGTACCTGAATCCACCCATTTTGCTGCTACTGGTCTTATGACATTGATTTCATGGCTGAGGGATATTCCATCGTACGTAAGTACCACAATTTTTTGAACCATGTTTATATTTTCTGGGATACTTAAGGTGTATCCAAGTTGAGATCCTTGTATGCAGTGCAGCCCTAAATTTTGGGGTGGCTCTGTCTTATTGATTTTCAGTTTTCCCAAGGTATATTCCCTAGACTGGTAGTGCCCTTGGCTCTGTAGCTCTGTTCTTTACTTGTTGTAGGGAACACAATGCACTCCTCCAGAGAGGCAGTTGGCAATTTACATCCCGCCCATCAGCATAACAAGGCTCCCTGTTCTCCAGGGCCTGTCTTGCCTTTCTTGTTCTTACACATTTTGTGGATGTCCCCTTTGACCGGTGGGAAGTGATACTTCTTTTTAGTGCAGATTTGCATTGCCCGCTTGCTTGCTTGGCCAAAAAGGGCGTATGCGTTTTCTCCTGAATATATTCAGGAGAAAACGCATACGCCCTTTTTGGCCAAGTGCATCATTGTCGAAGTTGTGCCCCTCTTCCTGTGCTTTAAAGGCGATTCCAACGTACCTCTTGAAATCTGTTTCCTGCTATTCTGCCTCGCTTCAAGTCCGCCTCATTGCCTTCCCTCAACAGATTTTTGGACGATAGTTGTCCTTTATTACTCGGCCAGTTTTTGAATTGCTGTGCCCCTGAGCTCCATTTTTCAACTCGTTTTTGGTGAGCTGACCGCAAGTCCAAAATTTTGGTTCAGGACCTATACTGGTTCCCGGTGGGTGGCTGAGAATTTGGTTAATTCTTCTTCCTGCCGGGAAATTACAGTGATATGTGCCCGTCCAAATGCCTAACAGCTACTCTCTCATTGGTTCTCCCTCTTCCCTTTCATCCTCTGCCAAATTGGCAACCTGTGCGAACCAAGAGGTTAAAGGGGCTGTCTCTCCAAGTTGGGAGGTTGATAGTAAAGCAGACGGAAAGTCAAACCGGAGCACCAGGAGAGGGACTATGCGTTGAGTTTTAGAAACCTTTCGTATTCACAGTGTGTCCGTTCTCTAGGTTTCCTGCACATGTTATAGCTGTAGTAATATTCCCTTCAACCTGGAGAGTTCGGACCCATGGAATGGGTGCCATGCATTATTGCTTTAAAGGGTCTGCATTTGCTCACCCAATCTCACCAATCGTCTCAGTCCCAAGTGTCCCTCCTTATGCCACATCCAGCTGTCGTTGTAGATAGGGTCATTCCAGATTTCATCAGAGACCCTGAAGGAATTGTAAAGAATTTCCCAGTTTTTTTGTTTTGTTTTTGAAATTCCTTTTTATAGTGGGTTTGAGCTGATTCTCGCTGCCATGTTTATGCCAGTCTAGACACACTTGATTCCCTTACGGAGACATATCAATACATAGGTTTTAAGATTCTTACTAGTCAGATATTTTCCTCTGCGGGAAATATGGGGTTTTGAGTCCCTTTCGCTGAGGACGGTGTAGGTCTTGTCTATTCCATAGTTGGTTTTTGGAATGGTACCTGTGCTTATATCAAACTCTGGTTTTATGCATCACCCCACCTCTCCTTCCCCCTTAAGCAGGTATAAGAGTGTTTTCTAAATGTGAGACACTGTTCTCTTTCCTAACTCAGTTCAAGTGTAGCCATGTTTACAGGATCTTCATAAGTGATATCTTATGATAAGTTTCTTTTTCTGTGTGACTTATTTCACTTAGAATCATCGTACCTGAATCCACCCATTTTGCTGCTACTGGTCTTATGACATTGATTTCATGGCTGAGGGATATTCCATCGTACGTAAGTACCACAATTTTTTGAACCATGTTTATATTTTCTGGGATACTTAAGGTGTATCCAAGTTGAGGTCCTTGTATGCAGTGCAGCCCTAAATTTTGGGGTGGCTCGGTCTTATTGATTTTCAGTTTTCCCAAGGTATATTCCCTAGACTGGTAGTGCCCTTGGCTCTGTAGCTCTGTTCTTTACTTGTTTTAGGGAACAGAATGCACTCTTCCAGAGAGGCAGTTGGCAATTTACATCCCGCCCATCAGCATAACAAGGCTCCCTGTTCTCCAGGGCCTGTCTTGCCTTTCTTGTTCTTACACATTTTGTGGATGTCCCTTTTGACCGGTGGGAAGTGATACTTCTTTGTAGTGCAGATTTGCATTGCCCGCTTGCTTGCTTAGCCAAAAAGGGCGTATGCGTTTTCTCCTGAATATATTCAGGAGAAAACGCATACGCCCTTTTTGACCAAGTGCATCATTGTCGAAGTTGTGCCCCTCTTCCTGTGCTTTAAAGGCGATTCCAACGTACCTCTTGAAATCTGTTTCCTGCTATTCTGCCTCGCTTTCAAGTCCGCCTCGTTGCCTTCCCTCAACAGATTTTTGGACGATAGTTGTCCTTTATTACTCGGCCAGTTGTGAATTGCTGTGCCCCTGAGCTCCATTTTTCAACTCGTTTTTGGTGAGCTGACCGCAAGTCCAAAATTTTGGCTCAGGACCTATACTGGTTCCCGGTGGGTGGCTGAGAATTTGGTTAATTCTTCTTCCTGCCGGGAAATTACAGTGATATGTGCCCGTCCAAATGCCTAACAGCTACTCTCTCATTGGTTCTCCCTCTTCCCTTTCATCCTCTGCCAAATTGGCAACCTGTGCGAACCAAGAGGTTAAAGGGGCTGTCTCTCCAAGTTGGGAGGTTGATAGTAAAGCAGACGGAAAGTCAAACCGGAGCCCCAGGAGTGGGACTATTCGTTGAGTTTTAGAAACCTTTCGTATTCACAGTGTGTCCGTTCTCTAGGTTTCCCGCACATGTTATAGCTGTAGTAATATTCCCTTCAACCTGGAGAGTTGGGACCCATGGAATGGGTGCCATGCATTATTGCTTTAAAGGGTCTGCATTTGCTCACCCAATCTCACCAATCGTCTCAGTCCCAAGTGTCCCTCCTTATGCCACATTCTGCTGTCGTTGTAGATAGGGTCATTCCAGCTTTCATCAGAGACCCTGAAGGAATTGTAAAGAATTTCCCAGTTTTTTTGTTTTGTTTTTGAAATTCCTTTTTATAGTCGGTTTGAGCTGATTCTCGCTGCCATGTTTATGCCAGTCTAGACACACTTGATTCCCTTACGGAGACATATCAATACATAGGTTTTAAGATTCTTACTAGTCAGATATTTTCCTCTGCGGGAAATATGGGGTTTTGAGTCCCTTTCACTGAGGACGGTGTAGGTCTTGTCTATTCCATAGTTGGTTTTTGGAACGGTACCTGTGCTTATATCAAACTCTGGTTTTATGCATCACCCCACCTCTCCTTCCCCCTTAAGCAGGTATAAGAGTGTTTTCTAAATGTGAGACACTGTTCTCTTTCCTAACTCAGTTCAAGTGTAGCCATGTTTACAGGATCTTCATAAGTGATATCTTATGATAAGTTTCTTTTTCTGTGTGACTTATTTCACTTAGAATCATCGTACCTGAATCCACCCATTTTGCTGCTACTGGTCTTATGACATTGATTTCATGGCTGAGGGATATTCCATCGTACGTAAATACCACAATTTTTTGAACCATGTTTATATTTTCTGGGATACTTAAGGTGTATCCAAGTTGAGGTCCTTGTATGCAGTGCAGCCCTAAATTTTGGGGTGGCTCTGTCTTATTGATTTTCAGTTTTCCCAAGGTATATTCCCTAGACTGGTAGTGCCCTTGGCTCTGTAGCTCTGTTCTTTACTTGTTTTAGGGAACAGAATGCACTCCTCCAGAGAGGCAGTTGGCAATTTACATCCCGCCCATCAGCATAACAAGGCTCCCTGTTCTCCAGGGCCTGTCTTGCCTTTCTTGTTCTTACACATTTTGTGGATGTCCCTTTTGACCGGTGGGAAGTGATACTTCTTTGTAGTGCAGATTTGCATTGCCCGCTTGCTTGCTTGGCCAAAAAGGGCGTATGCGTTTTCTCCTGAATATATTCAGGAGAAAACGCATACGCCCTTTTTGGCCAAGTGCATCATTGTCGAAGTTGTGCCCCTCTTCCTGTGCTTTAAAGGCGATTCCAACGTACCTCTTGAAATCTGTTTCCTGCTATTCTGCCTCGCTTTCAGGTCCGCCTCGTTGCCTTCCCTCAACAGATTTTTGGACGATAGTTGTCCTTTATTACTCGGCCAGTTTGTGAATTGCTGTGCCCCTGAGCTCCATTTTTCAACTCGTTTTTGGTGAGCTGACCGCAAGTCCAAAATTTTGGTTCAGGACCTATACTGGTTCCCGGTGGGTGGCTGAGAATTTGGTTAATTCTTCTTCCTGCCGGGAAATTACAGTGATATGTGCCCGTCCAAATGCCTAACAGCTACTCTCTCATTGGTTCTCCCTCTTCCCTTTCATCCTCTGCCAAATTGGCAACCTGTGCGAACCAAGAGGTTAAAGGGGCTGTCTCTCCAAGTTGGGAGGTTGATAGTAAAGCAGACGGAAAGTCAAACCGGAGCACCAGGAGAGGGACTATGCGTTGAGTTTTAGAAACCTTTCGTATTCACAGTGTGTCCGTTCTCTAGGTTTCCTGCACATGTTATAGCTGTAGTAATATTCCCTTCAACCTGGAGAGTTCGGACCCATGGAATGGGTGCCATGCATTATTGCTTTAAAGGGTCTGCATTTGCTCACCCAATCTCACCAATCGTCTCAGTCCCAAGTGTCCCTCCTTATGCCACATCCAGCTGTCGTTGTAGATAGGGTCATTCCAGATTTCATCAGAGACCCTGAAGGAATTGTAAAGAATTTCCCAGTTTTTTTGTTTTGTTTTTGAAATTCCTTTTTATAGTGGGTTTGAGCTGATTCTCGCTGCCATGTTTATGCCAGTCTAGACACACTTGATTCCCTTACGGAGACATATCAGTACATAGGTTTTAAGATTCTTACTAGTCAGATATTTTCCTGTGCGGGAAATATGGGGTTTTGAGTCCCTTTCACTGAGGACGGTGTAGGTCTTGTCTATTCCATAGTTGGTTTTTGGAACGGTACCTGTGCTTATATCAAACTCTGGTTTTATGCATCACCCCACCTCTCCTTCCCCCTTAAGCAGGTATAAGAGTGTTTTCTAAATGTGAGACACTGTTCTCTTTCCTAACTCAGTTCAAGTGTAGCCATGTTGACAGGATCTTCATAAGTGATATCTTATGATAAGTTTCTTTTTCTGTGTGACTTATTTCACTTAGAATCATCGTACCTGAATCCACCCATTTTGCTGCTACTGGTCTTATGACATTGATTTCATGGCTGAGGGATATTCCATCGTACGTAAGTACCACAATTTTTTGAACCATGTTTATATTTTCTGGGATACTTAAGGTGTATCCAAGTTGAGGTCCTTGTATGCAGTGCAGCCCTAAATTTTGGGGTGGCTCGGTCTTATTGATTTTCAGTTTTCCCAAGGTATATTCCCTAGACTGGTAGTGCCCTTGGCTCTGTAGCTCTGTTCTTTACTTGTTTTAGGGAACAGAATGCACTCCTCCAGAGAGGCAGTTGGCAATTTACATCCCGCCCATCAGCATAACAAGGCTCCCTGTTCTCCAGGGCCTGTCTTGCCTTTCTTGTTCTTACACATTTTGTGGATGTCCCTTTTGACCGGTGGGAAGTGATACTTCTTTGTAGTGCAGATTTGCATTGCCCGCTTGCTTGCTTGGCCAAAAAGGGCGTATGCGTTTTCTCCTGAATATATTCAGGAGAAAACGAATACGCCCTTTTTGGCCAAGTGCGTCATTGTCGAAGTTGTGCCCCTCTTCCTGTGCTTTAAAGGCGATTCCAACGTACCTCTTGAAATCTGTTTCCTGCTATTCTGCCTCGCTTTCAAGTCCACCTCGTTGCCTTCCGTCAACAGATTTATGGACGATAGTTGTCCTTTATTACTCGGCCAGTTTGTGAATTGCTGTGCCCCTGAGCTCCATTTTTCAACTCGTTTTTGGTGAGCTGACCGCAAGTCCAAATTTTTGGTTCAGGACCTATACTGGTTCCCGGTGGGTGGCTGAGAATTTGGTTAATTCTTCTTCCTGCCGGGAAATTACAGTGATATGTGCCCGTCCAAATGCCTAACAGCTACTCTCTCATTGGTTCTCCCTCTTCCATTTCATCCTCTGCGAAATTGGCAACCTGTGCGAACCAAGAGGTTAAAGGGGCTGTCTCTCCAAGTTGGGAGGTTGATAGTAAAGCAGACGGAAAGTCAAACCGGAGCACCAGGAGAGGGACTATGCGCTGAGTTTTAGAAACCTTTCGTATTCACAGTGTGTCCGTTCTCTAGGTTTCCTGCACATGTTATAGCTGTAGTAATATTCCCTTCAACCTGGAGAGTTTGGACCCATGGAATGGGTGCCATGCATTATTGCTTTAAAGGGTCTGCATTTGCTCACCCAATCTCACCAATCGTCTCAGTCCCAAGTGTCCCTCCTTATGCCACATTCTGCTGTCGTTGTAGATAGGGTCATTCCAGCTTTCATCAGAGACCCTGAAGGAATTGTAAAGAATTTCCCAGTTTTTTTGTTTTGTTTTTGAAATTCCTTTTTATAGTCGGTTTGAGCTGATTCTCGCTGCCATGTTTATGCCAGTCTAGACACACTTGATTCCCTTACAGAGACATATCAATACATAGGTTTTAAGATTCTTACTAGTCAGATATTTTCCTCTGCGGGAAATATGGGGTTTTGAGTCCCTTTCGCTGAGGACGGTGTAGGTCTTGTCTATTCCATAGTTGGTTTTTGGAACGGTACCTGTGCTTATATCAAACTCTGGTTTTATGCATCACCCCACCTCTCCTTCCCCCTTAAGCAGGTATAAGAGTGTTTTCTAAATGTGAGACACTGTTCTCTTTCCTAACTCAGTTCAAGTGTAGCCATGTTTACAGGATCTTCATAAGTGATATCTTATGATAAGTTTCTTTTTCTGTGTGACTTATTTCACTTAGAATCATCGTACCTGAATCCACCCATTTTGCTGCTACTGGTCTTATGACATTGATTTCATGGCTGAGGGATATTCCATCGTACGTAAGTACCACAATTTTTTGAACCATGTTTATATTTTCTGGGATACTTAAGGTGTATCCAAGTTGAGGTCCTTGTATGCAGTGCAGCCCTAAATTTTGGGGTGGCTCTGTCTTATTGATTTTCAGTTTTCCCAAGGTATATTCCCTAGACTGGTAGTGCCCTTGGCTCTGTAGCTCTGTTCTTTACTTGTTTTAGGGAACAGAATGCACTCTTCCAGAGAGGCAGTTGGCAGTTTACATCCCGCCCATCAGCATAACAAGGCTCCCTGTTCTCCAGGGCCTGTCTTGCCTTTCTTGTTCTTACACATTTTGTGGATGTCCCTTTTGACCGGTGGGAAGTGATACTTCTTTGTAGTGCAGATTTGCATTGCCCGCTTGCTTGCTTAGCCAAAAAGGGCGTATGCGTTTTCTCCTGAATATATTCAGGAGAAAACGCATACGCCCTTTTTGGCCAAGTGCATCATTGTCGAAGTTGTGCCCCTCTTCCTGTGCTTTAAAGGCGATTCCAACGTACCTCTTGAAATCTGTTTCCTGCTATTCTGCCTCGCTTTCAAGTCCGCCTCGTTGCCTTCCCTCAACAGATTTTTGGACGATAGTTGTCCTTTATTACTCGGCCAGTTGTGAATTGCTGTGCCCCTGAGCTCCATTTTTCAACTCGTTTTTGGTGAGCTGACCGCAAGTCCAAAATTTTGGCTCAGGACCTATACTGGTTCCCGGTGGGTGGCTGAGAATTTGGTTAATTCTTCTTCCTGCCGGGAAATTACAGTGATATGTGCCCGTCCAAATGCCTAACAGCTACTCTCTCATTGGTTCTCCCTCTTCCCTTTCATCCTCTGCCAAATTGGCAACCTGTGCGAACCAAGAGGTTAAAGGGGCTGTCTCTCCAAGTTGGGAGGTTGATAGTAAAGCAGACGGAAAGTCAAACCGGAGCACCAGGAGTGGGACTATTCGTTGAGTTTTAGAAACCTTTCGTATTCACAGTGTGTCCGTTCTCTAGGTTTCCCGCACATGTTATAGCTGTAGTAATATTCCCTTCAACCTGGAGAGTTGGGACCCATGGAATGGGTGCCATGCATTATTGCTTTAAAGGGTCTGCATTTGCTCACCCAATCTCACCAATCGTCTCAGTCCCAAGTGTCCCTCCTTATGCCACATTCTGCTGTCGTTGTAGATAGGGTCATTCCAGCTTTCATCAGAGACCCTGAAGGAATTGTAAAGAATTTCCCAGTTTTTTTGTTTTGTTTTTGAAATTCCTTTTTATAGTCGGTTTGAGCTGATTCTCGCTGCCATGTTTATGCCAGTCTAGACACACTTGATTCCCTTACGGAGACATATCAATACATAGGTTTTAAGATTCTTACTAGTCAGATATTTTCCTCTGCGGGAAATATGGGGTTTTGAGTCCCTTTCACTGAGGACGGTGTAGGTCTTGTCTATTCCATAGTTGGTTTTTGGAACGGTACCTGTGCTTATATCAAACTCTGGTTTTATGCATCACCCCACCTCTCCTTCCCCCTTAAGCAGGTATAAGAGTGTTTTCTAAATGTGAGACACTGTTCTCTTTCCTAACTCAGTTCAAGTGTAGCCATGTTGACAGGATCTTCATAAGTGATATCTTATGATAAGTTTCTTTTTCTGTGTGACTTATTTCACTTAGAATCATCGTACCTGAATCCACCCATTTTGCTGCTACTGGTCTTATGACATTGATTTCATGGCTGAGGGATATTCCATCGTACGTAAGTACCACAATTTTTTGAACCATGTTTATATTTTCTGGGATACTTAAGGTGTATCCAAGTTGAGGTCCTTGTATGCAGTGCAGCCCTAAATTTTGGGGTGGCTCTGTCTTATTGATTTTCAGTTTTCCCAAGGTATATTCCCTAGACTGGTAGTGCCCTTGGCTCTGTAGCTCTGTTCTTTACTTGCTTTAGGGAACAGAATTCACTCCTCCAAAGAGGCAGTTGGCAATTTACATCCCGCCCATCAGCATAACAAGGCTCCCTGTTCTCCAGGGCCTGTCTTGCCTTTCTTGTTCTTACACATTTTGTGGATGTCCCTTTTGACCGGTGGGAAGTGATACTTCTTTGTAGTGCAGATTTGCATTGCCCGCTTGCTTGCTTGGCCAAAAAGGGCGTATGCGTTTTCTCCTGAATATATTCAGGAGAAAACGCATACGCCCTTTTTGGCCAAGTGCATCATTGTCGAAGTTGTGCCCCTCTTCCTGTGCTTTAAAGGCGATTCCAACGTACCTCTTGAAATCTGTTTCCTGCTATTCTGCCTCGCTTTCAAGTCCGCCTCGTTGCCTTCCCTCAACAGATTTTTGGACGATAGTTGTCCTTTATTACTCGGCCAGTTTGTGAATTGCTGTGCCCCTGAGCTCCATTTTTCAACTCGTTTTTGGTGAGCTGACCGCAAGTCCAAAATTTTGGTTCAGGACCTATACTGGTTCCCGGTGGGTGGCTGAGAATTTGGTTAATTCTTCTTCCTGCTGGGAAATTACAGTGATATGTGCCCGTCCAAATGCCTAACAGCTACTCTCTCATTGGTTCTCCCTCTTCCCTTTCATCCTCTGCCAAATTGGCAACCTGTGCGAACCAAGAGGTTAAAGGGGCTGTCTCTCCAAGTTGGGAGGTTGATAGTAAAGCAGACGGAAAGTCAAACCGGAGCACCAGGAGAGGGACTATGCGTTGAGTTTTAGAAACCTTTCGTATTCACAGTGTGTCCGTTCTCTAGGTTTCCCGCACATGTTATAGCTGTAGTAATATTCCCTTCAACCTGGAGATTTCGGACCCATGGAATGGGTGCCATGCATTATTGCTTTAAAGGGTCTGCATTTGCTCACCCAATCTCACCAATCGTCTCAGTCCCAAGTGTCCCTCCTTATGCCACATTCTGCTGTCGTTGTAGATAGGGTCATTCCAGCTTTCATCAGAGACCCTGAAGGAATTGTAAAGAATTTCCCAGTTTTTTTGTTTTGTTTTTGAAATTCCTTTTTATAGTCGGTTTGAGCTGATTCTCGCTGCCATGTTTATGCCAGTCTAGACACACTTGATTCCCTTACGGAGACATATCAATACATAGGTTTTAAGATTCTTACTAGTCAGATATTTTCCTCTGCGGGAAATATGGGGTTTTGAGTCCCTTTCACTGAGGACGGTGTAGGTCTTGTCTATTCCATAGTTGGTTTTTGGAACGGTACCTGTGCTTATATCAAACTCTGGTTTTATGCATCACCCCACCTCTCCTTCCCCCTTAAGCAGGTATAAGAGTGTTTTCTAAATGTGAGACACTGTTCTCTTTCCTAACTCAGTTCAAGTGTAGCCATGTTTACAGGATCTTCATAAGTGATATCTTATGATAAGTTTCATTTTCTGTGTGACTTATTTCACTTAGAATCATCGTACCTGAATCCACCCATTTTGCTGCTACTGGTCTTATGACATTGATTTCATGGCTGAGGGATATTCCATCGTACGTAAGTACCACAATTTTTTGAACCATGTTTATATTTTCTGGGATACTTAAGGTGTATCCAAGTTGAGGTCCTTGTATGCAGTGCAGCCCTAAATTTTGGGGTGGCTCTGTCTTATTGATTTTCAGTTTTCCCAAGGTATATTCCCTAGACTGGTAGTGCCCTTGGCTCTGTAGCTCTGTTCTTTACTTGTTTTAGGGAACAGAATGCACTCCTCCAGAGAGGCAGTTGGCAATTTACATCCCGCCCATCAGCATAACAAGGCTCCCTGTTCTCCAGGGCCTGTCTTGCCTTTCTTGTTCTTACACATTTTGTGGATGTCCCTTTTGACCGGTGGGAAGTGATACTTCTTTGTAGTGCAGATTTGCATTGCCCGCTTGCTTGCTTGGCCAAAAAGGGCGTATGCGTTTTCTCCTGAATATATTCAGGAGAAAACGCATACGCCCTTTTTGGCCAAGTGCGTCATTGTCGAAGTTGTGCCCCTCTTCCTGTGCTTTAAAGGCGATTCCAACGTACCTCTTGAAATCTGTTTCCTGCTATTCTGCCTCGCTTTCAAGTCCACCTCGTTGCCTTCCGTCAACAGATTTATGGACGATAGTTGTCCTTTATTACTCGGCCAGTTTGTGAATTGCTGTGCCCCTGAGCTCCATTTTTCAACTCGTTTTTGGTGAGCTGACCGCAAGTCCAAATTTTTGGTTCAGGACCTATACTGGTTCCCGGTGGGTGGCTGAGAATTTGGTTAATTCTTCTTCCTGCCGGGAAATTACAGTGATATGTGCCCGTCCAAATGCCTAACAGCTACTCTCTCATTGGTTCTCCCTCTTCCCTTTCATCCTCTGCCAAATTGGCAACCTGTGCGAACCAAGAGCTTAAAGGGGCTGTCTCTCCAAGTTGGGAGGTTGATAGTAAAGCAGACGGAAAGTCAAACCGGAGCACCAGGAGAGGGACTATTCGTTGAGTTTTAGAAACCTTTCGTATTCACAGTGTGTCCGTTCTCTAGGTTTCCCGCACATGTTATAGCTGTAGTAATATTCCCTTCAACCTGGAGAGTTGGGACCCATGGAATGGGTGCCATGCATTATTGCTTTAAAGGGTCTGCATTTGCTCACCCAATCTCACCAATCGTCTCAGTCCCAAGTGTCCCTCCTTATGCCACATTCTGCTGTCGTTGTAGATAGGGTCATTCCAGCTTTCATCAGAGACCCTGAAGGAATTGTAAAGAATTTCCCAGTTTTTTTGTTTTGTTTTTGAAATTCCTTTTTATAGTCGGTTTGAGCTGATTCTCGCTGCCATGTTTATGCCAGTCTAGACACACTTGATTCCCTTACGGAGACATATCAATACATAGGTTTTAAGATTCTTACTAGTCAGATATTTTCCTGTGCGGGAAATATGGGGTTTTGAGTCCCTTTCACTGAGGACGGTGTAGGTCTTGTCTATTCCATAGTTGGTTTTTGGAACGGTACCTGTGCTTATATCAAACTCTGGTTTTATGCATCACCCCACCTCTCCTTCCCCCTTAAGCAGGTATAAGAGTGTTTTCTAAATGTGAGACACTGTTCTCTTTCCTAACTCAGTTCAAGTGTAGCCATGTTTACAGGATCTTCATAAGTGATATCTTATGATAAGTTTCTTTTTCTGTGCGACTTATTTCACTTAGAATCATCGTACCTGAATCCACCCATTTTGCTTCTACTGGTCTTATGACATTGATTTCATGGCTGAGGGATATTCCATCGTACGTAAGTACCAAAATTTTTTGAACCATGTTTATATTTTCTGGGATACTTAAGGTGTATCCAAGTTGAGGTCCTTGTATGCAGTGCAGCCCTAAATTTTGGGGTGGCTCTGTCTTATTGATTTTCAGTTTTCCCAAGGTATATTCCCTAGACTGGTAGTGCCCTTGGCTCTGTAGCTCTGTTCTTTACTTGCTTTAGGGAACAGAATGCACTCCTCCAGAGAGGCAGTTGGCAATTTACATCCCGCCCATCAGCATAACAAGGCTCCCTGTTCTCCAGGGCCTGTCTTGCCTTTCTTGTTCTTACACATTTTGTGGATGTCCCTTTTGACCGGTGGGAAGTGATACTTCTTTGTAGTGCAGATTTGCATTGCCCGCTTGCTTGCTTGGCCAAAAAGGGCGTATGCGTTTTCTCCTGAATATATTCAGGAGAAAACGCATACGCCCTTTTTGGCCAAGTGCATCATTGTCGAAGTTGTGCCCCTCTTCCTGTGCTTTAAAGGCAATTCCAACGTACCTCTTGAAATCTGTTTCCTGCTATTCTGCCTCGCTTTCAAGTCCGCCTCGTTGCCTTCCCTCAACAGATTTTTGGACGATAGTTGTCCTTTATTACTCGGCCAGTTTGTGAATTGCTGTGCCCCTGAGCTCCATTTTTCAACTCGTTTTTGGTGAGCTGACCGCAAGTCCAAAATTTTGGTTCAGGACCTATACTGGTTCCCGGTGGGTGGCTGAGAATTTGGTTAATTCTTCTTCCTGCCGGGAAATTACAGTGATATGTGCCCGTCCAAATGCCTAACAGCTACTCTCTCATTGGTTCTCCCTCTTCCCTTTCATCCTCTGCCAAATTGGCAACCTGTGCGAACCAAGAGGTTAAAGGGGCTGTCTCTCCAAGTTGGGAGGTTGATAGTAAAGCAGACGGAAAGTCAAACCGGAGCACCAGGAGAGGGACTATGCGTTGAGTTTTAGAAACCTTTCGTATTCACAGTGTGTCCGTTCTCTAGGTTTCCCGCACATGTTATAGCTGTAGTAATATTCCCTTCAACCTGGAGAGTTCGGACCCATGGAATGGGTGCCATGCATTATTGCTTTAAATGGTCTGCATTTGCTCACCCAATCTCACCAATCGTCTCAGTCCCAAGTGTCCCTCCTTATGCCACATCCAGCTGTCGTTGTAGATAGGGTCATTCCAGCCTTCATCAGAGACCCTGAAGGAATTGTAAAGAATTTCCCAGTTTTTTTGTTTTGTTTTTGAAATTCCTTTTTATAGTGGGTTTGAGCTGATTCTCGCTGCCATGTTTATGCCAGTCTAGACACACTTGATTCCCTTACGGAGACATATCAATACATAGGTTTTAAGATTCTTACTAGTCAGATATTTTCCTCTGCGGGAAATATGGGGTTTTGAGTCCCTTTCGCTGAGGACGGTGTAGGTCTTGTCTATTCCATAGTTGGTTTTTGGAACGGTACCTGTGCTTAAATCAAACTCTGGTTTTATGCATCACCCCACCTCTCCTTCCCCCTTAAGCAGGTATAAGAGTGTTTTCTAAATGTGAGACACTGTTCTCTTTCCTAACTCAGTTCAAGTGTAGCCATGTTTACAGGATCTTCATAAGTGATATCTTATGATAAGTTTCTTTTTCTGTGTGACTTATTTCACTTAGAATCATCGTACCTGAATCCACCCATTTTGCTGCTACTGGTCTTATGACATTGATTTCATGGCTGAGGGATATTCCATCGTACGTAAGTACCACAATTTTTTGAACCATGTTTATATTTTCTGGGATACTTAAGGTGTATCCAAGTTGAGATCCTTGTATGCAGTGCAGCCCTAAATTTTGGGGTGGCTCTGTCTTATTGATTTTCAGTTTTCCCAAGTTATATTCCCTAGACTGGTAGTGCCCTTGGCTCTGTAGCTCTGTTCTTTACTTGTTGTAGGGAACAGAATGCACTCCTCCAGAGAGGCAGTTGGCAATTTACATCCCGCCCATCAGCATAACAAGACTCCCTGTTCTCCAGGGCCTGTCTTGCCTTTCTTGTTCTTACACATTTTGTGGATGTCCCTTTTGACCGGTGGGAAGTGATACTTCTTTTTAGTGCAGATTTGCATTGCCCGCTTGCTTGCTTGGCCAAAAAGGGCGTATGCGTTTTCTCCTGAATATATTCAGGAGAAAACGCATACGCCCTTTTTGGCCAAGTGCGTCATTGTCGAAGTTGTGCCCCTCTTCCTGTGCTTTAAAGGCGATTCCAATGTACCTCTTGAAATCTGTTTCCTGCTATTCTGCCTTGCTTTCAAGTCCGCCTCGTTGCCTTCCCTCAACAGATTTTTGGACGATAGTTGTCCTTTATTACTCGGCCAGTTTGTGAATTGCTGTGCCCCTGAGCTCCATTTTTCAACTCGTTTTTGGTGAGCTGACCGCAAGTCCAAAATTTTGGTTCAGGACCTATACTGGTTCCCGGTGGGTGGCTGAGAATTTGGTTAATTCTTCTTCCTGCCGGGAAATTACAGTGATATGTGCCCGTCCAAATGCCTAACAGCTACTCTCTCATTGGTTCTCCCTCTTCCCTTTCATCCTCTGCCAAATTGGCAACCTGTGCGAACCAAGAGGTTAAAGGGGCTGTCTCTCCAAGTTGGGAGGTTGATAGTAAAGCAGACGGAAAGTCAAACCGGAGCACCAGGAGAGGGACTATGCGTTGAGTTTTAGAAACCTTTCGTATTCACAGTGTGTCCGTTCTCTAGGTTTCCCGCACATGTTATAGCTGTAGTAATATTCCCTTCAACCTGGAGAGTTCGGAACCATGGAATGGGTGCCATGCATTATTGCTTTAAAGGGTCTGCATTTGCTCACCCAATCTCACCAATCGTCTCAGTCCCAAGTGTCCCTCCTTATGCCACATCCAGCTGTCGTTGTAGATAGGGTCATTCCAGCCTTCATCAGAGACCCTGAAGGAATTGTAAAGAATTTCCCAGTTTTTTTGTTTTGTTTTTGAAATTCCTTTTTATAGTGGGTTTGAGCTGATTCTCGCTGCCATGTTTATGCCAGTCTAGACACACTTGATTCCCTTACGGTGACATATCAATACATAGGTTTTAAGATTCTTACTAGTCAGATATTTTCCTCTGCGGGAAATATGGGGTTTTGAGTCCCTTTCGCTGAGGACGGTGTAGGTCTTGCCTATTCCATAGTTGGTTTTTGGAACGGTACCTGTGCTTATATCAAACTCTGGTTTTATGCATCACCCCACCTCTCCTTCCCCCTTAAGCAGGTATAAGAGTGTTTTCTAAATGTGAGACACTGTTCTCTTTCCTAACTCAGTTCAAGTGTAGCCATGTTTACAGGATCTTCATAAGTGATATCTTATGATAAGTTTCTTTTTCTGTGTGACTTATTTCACTTAGAATCATCGTACCTGAATCCACCCATTTTGCTGCTACTGGTCTTATGACATTGATTTCATGGCTGAGGGATATTCCATCGTACGTAAGTACCACAAGTTTTTGAACCATGTTTATATTTTCTGGGATACTTAAGGTGTATCCAAGTTGAGATCCTTGTATGCAGTGCAGCCCTAAATTTTGGGGTGGCTCTGTCTTATTGATTTTCAGTTTTCCCAAGGTATATTCCCTAGACTGGTAGTGCCCTTGGCTCTGTAGCTCTGTTCTTTACTTGTTGTAGGGAACAGAATGCACTCCTCCAGAGAGGCAGTTGGCAATTTACATCCCGCCCATCAGCATAACAAGGCTCCCTGTTCTCCAGGGCCTGTCTTGCCTTTCTTGTTCTTACACATTTTGTGGATGTCCCTTTTGACCGGTGGGAAGTGATACTTCTTTGTAGTGCAGATTTGCATTGCCCGCTTGCTTGCTTGGTCAAAAAGGGCGTATGCGTTTTCTCCTGAATATATTCAGGAGAAAACGCATACGCCCTTTTTGGCCAAGTGCATCATTGTCGAAGTTGTGCCCCTCTTCCTGTGCTTTAAAGGCGATTCCAACGTACCTCTTGAAATCTGTTTCCTGCTATTCTGCCTCGCTTTCAAGTCCGCCTCATTGCCTTCCCTCAACAGATTTTTGGACGATAGTTGTCCTTTATTACTCGGCCAGTTTGTGAATTGCTGTGCCCCTGAGCTCCATTTTTCAACTCGTTTTTGGTGAGCTGACCGCAAGTCCAAAATTTTGGTTTAGGACCTATACTGGTTCCCGGTGGGTGGCTGAGAATTTGGTTAATTCTTCTTCCTGCCGGGAAATTACAGTGATATGTGCCCGTCCAAATGCCTAACAGCTACTCTCTCATTGGTTCTCCCTCTTCCCTTTCATCCTCTGCCAAATTGCCAACCTGTGCGAACCAAGAGGTTAAAGGGGCTGTCTCTCCAAGTTTGGAGGTTGATAGTAAAGCAGACGGAAAGTCAAACTGGAGCACCAGGAGAGGGACTATGCGTTGAGTTTTAGAAACCTTTCGTATTCACAGTGTGTCCGTTCCCTAGGTTTCCAGCACATGTTATAGCTGTAGTAATATTCCCTTCAACCTGGAGAGTTCGGACCCATGGAATGGGTGCCATGCATTATTGCTTTAAAGGGTCTGCATTTGCTCACCCAATCTCACCAATCGTCTCAGTTCCAAGTGTCCCTCCTTATGCCACATTCTGCTGTCGTTGTAGATAGGGTCATTCCAGCTTTCATCAGAGACCCTGAAGGAATTGTAAAGAATTTCCCAGTTTTTTTGTTTTGTTTTTGAAATTCCTTTTTATAGTGGGTTTGAGCTGATTCTCGCTGCCATATTTATGCCAGTCTAGACACACTTGATTCCCTTACAGAGACATATCAATACATAGGTTTTAAGTTTCTTACTAGTCAGATATTTTCCTCTGCGGGAAATATGGGGTTTTGAGTCCCTTTCACTGAGGACGGTGTAGGTCTTGTCTATTCCATAGTTGGTTTTTGGAACGGTACCTGTGCTTATATCAAACTCTGGTTTTATGCATCACCCCACCTCTCCTTCCCCCTTAAGCAGGTATAAGAGTGTTTTCTAAATGTGAGACACTGTTCTCTTTCCTAACTCAGTTCAAGTGTAGCCATGTTTACAGGATCTTCATAAGTGATATCTTATGATAAGTTTCTTTTTCTGTGTGACTTATTTCACTTAGAATCATCGTACCTGAATCCACCCATTTTGCTGCTACTGGTCTTATGACATTGATTTCATGGCTGAGGGATATTCCATCGTACATAAGTACCACAATTTTTTGAACCATGTTTATATTTTCTGGGATACTTAAGGTGTATCCAAGTTGAGGCCCTTGTATGCAGTGCAGCCCTAAATTTTGGGGTGGCTCTGTCTTATTGATTTTCAGTTTTCCCAAGGTATATTCCCTAGACTGGTAGTGCCCTTGGCTCTGTAGCTCTGTTCTTTACTTGCTTTAGGGAACAGAATGCACTCCTCCAGAGAGGCAGTTGGCAATTTACATCCCGCCCATCAGCATAACAAGGCTCCCTGTTCTCCAGTGCCTGTCTTGCCTTTCTTGTTCTTACACATTTTGTGGATGTCCCTTTTGACCGGTGGGAAGTGATACTTCTTTGTAGTGCAGATTTGCATTGCCCGCTTGCTTGCTTGGCCAAAAAGGGCGTATGCGTTTTCTCCTGAATATATTCAGGAGAAAACGCATACGCCCTTTTTGGCCAAGTGCATCATTGTCGAAGTTGTGCCCCTCTTCCTGTGCTTTAAAGGCGATTCCAACGTACCTCTTGAAATCTGTTTCCTGCTATTCTGCCTCGCTTTCAAGTCCGCCTCGTTGCCTTCCCTCAACAGATTATTGGACGATAGTTGTCCTTTATTACTCGGCCAGTTTGTGAATTGCTGTGCCCCTGAGCTCCATTTTTCAACTCGTTTTTGGTGAGCTGACCGCAAGTCCAAAATTTTGGTTCAGGACCTATACTGGTTCCCGGTGGGTGGCTGAGAATTTGGTTAATTCTTCTTCCTGCCGGGAAATTACAGTGATATGTGCCCGTCCAAATGCCTAACAGCTACTCTCTCATTAGTTCTCCCTCTTCCCTTTCATCCTCTGCCAAATTGGCAACCTGTGCGAACCAAGAGGTTAAAGGGGCTGTCTCTCCAAGTTGGGAGGTTGATAGTAAAGCAGACGGAAAGTCAAACCGGAGCACCAGGAGTGGGACTATTCGTTGAGTTTTAGAAACCTTTCGTATTCACAGTGTGTCCGTTCTCTAGGTTTCCCGCACATGTTATAGCTGTAGTAATATTCCCTTCAACCTGGAGAGTTGGGACCCATGGAATGGGTGCCATGCATTATTGCTTTAAAGGGTCTGCATTTGCTCACCAAATCTCACCAATCGTCTCAGTCCCAAGGGTCCCTCCTTATGCCACATTCTGCTGTCGTTGTAGATAGGGTCATTCCAGCTTTCATCAGAGACCCTGAAGGAATTGTAAAGAATTTCCCAGTTTTTTTGTTTTGTTTTTGAAATTCCTTTTTATAGTCGGTTTGAGCTGATTCTCGCTGCCATGTTTATGCCAGTCTAGACACACTTGATTCCCTTACGGAGACATATCAATACATAGGTTTTAAGATTCTTACTAGTCAGATATTTTCCTCTGCGGGAAATATGGGGTTTTGAGTCCCTTTCACTGAGGACGGTGTAGGTCTTGTCTATTCCATAGTTGGTTTTTGGAACGGTACCTGTGCTTATATCAAACTCTGGTTTTATGCATCACCCCACCTCTCCTTCCCCCTTAAGCTGGTATAAGAGTGTTTTCTAAATGTGAGACACTGTTCTCTTTCCTAACTCATTTCAAGTGTAGCCATGTTTACAGGATCTTCATAAGTGATATCTTATGATAAGTTTCTTTTTCTGTGTGACTTATTTCACTTAGAATCATCGTACCTGAATCCACCCATTTTGCTGCTACTGGTCTTACGACATTGATTTCATGGCTGAGGGATATTCCATCGTATGTAAGTACCACAATTTTTTGAACCATGTTTATACTTTCTGGGATACTTAAGGTGTATCCAAGTTGAGGTCCTTGTATGCAGTGCAGCCCTAAATTTTGGGGTGGCTCTGTCTTATTGATTTTCAGTTTTCCCAAGGTATATTCCCTAGACTGGTAGTGCCCTTGGCTCTGTAGCTCTGTTCTTTACTTGCTTTAGGGAACAGAATGCACTCCTCCAGAGAGGCAGTTGGCAATTTACATCCCGCCCATCAGCATAACAAGGCTCCCTGTTCTCCAGGGCCTGTCTTGCCTTTCTTGTTCTTACACATTTTGTGGATGTCCCTTTTGACCGGTGGGAAGTGATACTTCTTTGTAGTGCAGAGTTGCATTGCCCGCTTGCTTGCTTGGCCAAAAAGGGCGTATGCGTTTTCTCCTGAATATATTCAGGAGAAAACGCATACGCCCTTTTTGGCCAAGTGCATCATTGTCGAAGTTGTGCCCCTCTTCCTGTGCTTCAAAGGCAATTCCAACGTACCTCTTGAAATCTGTTTCCTGCTATTCTGCCTCGCTTTCAAGTCCGCCTCGTTGCCTTCCCTCAACAGATTTTTGGACGATAGTTGTCCTTTATTACTCGGCCAGTTTGTGAATTGCTGTGCCCCTGAGCTCCATTTTTCAACTCGTTTTTGGTGAGCTGACCGCAAGTCCAAATTTTTGGTTCAGGACCTATACTGGTTCCCGGTGGGTGGCTGAGAATTTGGTTAATTCTTCTTCCTGCCGGGAAATTACAGTGATATGTGCCCGTCCAAATGCCTAACAGCTACTCTCTCATTGGTTCTCCCTCTTCCATTTCATCCTCTACCAAATTGGCAACCTGTGCAAACCAAGAGGTTAAAGGGGCTGTCTCTCCAAGTTGGGAGGTTGATAGTAAAGCAGACGGAAAGTCAAACCGGAGCACCAGGAGAGGGACTATGCGTTGAGTTTTAGAAACCTTTCGTATTCACAGTGTGTCCGTTCTCTAGGTTTCCTGCACATGTTATAGCTGTAGTAATATTCCCTTCAACCTGGAGAGTTCGGACCCATGGAATGGGTGCCATGCATTATTGCTTTAAAGGGTCTGCATTTGCTCACCCAATCTCACCAATCGTCTCAGTCCCAAGTGTCCCTCCTTATGCCACATTCTGCTGTCGTTGTAGATAGGGTCATTCCAGCTTTCATCAGAGACCCTGAAGGAATTGTAAAGAATTTCCCAGTTTTTTTGTTTTGTTTTTGAAATTCCTTTTTATAGTCGGTTTGAGCTGATTCTCGCTGCCATGTTTATGCCAGTCTAGACACACTTGATTCCCTTACGGAGACATATCAATACATAGGTTTTAAGATTCTTACTAGTCAGATATTTTCCTGTGCGGGAAATATGGGGTTTTGAGTCCCTTTCACTGAGGACGGTGTAGGTCTTGTCTATTCCATAGTTGGTTTTTGGAACGGTACCTGTGCTTATATCAAACTCTGGTTTTATGCATCACCCCACCTCTCCTTCCCCCTTAAGCAGGTATAAGAGTGTTTTCTAAATGTGAGACACTGTTCTCTTTCCTAACTCAGTTCAAGTGTAGCCATGTTTACAGGATCTTCATAAGTGATATCTTATGATAAGTTTCTTTTTCTGTGCGACTTATTTCACTTAGAATCATCGTACCTGAATCCACCCATTTTGCTGCTACTGGTCTTATGACATTGATTTCATGGCTGAGGGATATTCCATCGTACGTAAGTACCACAATTTTTTGAACCATGTTTATATTTTCTGGGATACTTAAGGTGTATCCAAGTTGAGGTCCTTGTATGCAGTGCAGCCCTAAATTTTGGGGTGGCTCTGTCTTATTGATTTTCAGTTTTCCCAAGGTATATTCCCTAGACTGGTAGTGCCCTTGGCTCTGTAGCTCTGTTCTTTACTTGCTTTAGGGAACAGAATGCACTCCTCCAGAGAGGCAGTTGGCAATTTACATCCCGCCCATCAGCATAACAAGGCTCCCTGTTCTCCAGGGCCTGTCTTGCCTTTCTTGTTCTTACACATTTTGTGGATGTCCCTTTTGACCGGTGGGAAGTGATACTTCTTTGTAGTGCAGTTTTGCATTGCCCGCTTGCTTGCTTGGCCAAAAAGGGCGTATGCGTTTTCTCCTGAATATATTCAGGAGAAAACGCATACGCCCTTTTTGGCCAAGTGCATCATTGTCGAAGTTGTGCCCCTCTTCCTGTGCTTTAAAGGCAATTCCAACGTACCTCTTGAAATCTGTTTCCTGCTATTCTGCCTCGCTTTCAAGTCCGCCTCGTTGCCTTCCCTCAACAGATTTTTGGACGATAGTTGTCCTTTATTACTCGGCCAGTTTGTGAATTGCTGTGCCCCTGAGCTCCATTTTTCAACTCGTTTTTGGTGAGCTGACCGCAAGTCCAAAATTTTGGTTCAGGACCTATACTGGTTCCCGGTGGGTGGCTGAGAATTTGGTTAATTCTTCTTCCTGCCGGGAAATTACAGTGATATGTGCCCGTCCAAATGCCTAACAGCTACTCTCTCATTGGTTCTCCCTCTTCCCTTTCATCCTCTGCCAAATTGGCAACCTGTGCGAACCAGGAGGTTAAAGGGGCTGTCTCTCCAATTTCGGAGAATGATAGTAAAGCAGCCGGAAAGTCAAACAGGAGCACCAGGAGAGGGACTATTCGTTGAGTTTTAGAAACCTTTCGTATTCACAGTGTGTCCGTTCTCTAAGTTTCCTGCACATGTTATAGCTGTAGTAATATTCCCTTCAACCTGGAGAGTTGGGACCCATGGAATGGGTGCCATGCATTATTGCTTTAAAGGGTCTGCATTTGCTCACCCAATCTCACCAATCGTCTCAGTCCCAAGTGTCCCTCCTTATGCCACATCCAGCTGTCGTTGTAGATAGGGTCATTCCAGCTTTCATCAGAGACCCTGAAGGAATTGTAAAGAATTTCCCAGTTTTTTTGTTTTGTTTTTGAAATTCCTTTTTATAGTGGGTTTGAGCTGATTCTCGCTGCCATGTTTATGCCAGTCTAGACACACTTGATTCCCTTACGGAGACATATCAATACATAGGTTTTAAGATTCTTACTAGTCAGATATTTTCCTCTGCGGGAAATATGGGGTTTTGAGTCCCTTTCGCTGAGGACGGTGTAGGTCTTGTCTATTCCATAGTTGGTTTTTGGAACGGTACCTGTGCTTAAATCAAACTCTGGTTTTATGCATCACCCCACCTCTCCTTCCCCCTTAAGCAGGTATAAGAGTGTTTTCTAAATGTGAGACACTGTTCTCTTTCCTAACTCAGTTCAAGTGTAGCCATGTTTACAGGATCTTCATAAGTGATATCTTATGATAAGTTTCTTTTTCTGTGTGACTTATTTCACTTAGAATCATCGTACCTGAATCCACCCATTTTGCTGCTACTGGTCTTATGACATTGATTTCATGGCTGAGGGATATTCCATCGTACGTAAGTACCACAAGTTTTTGAACCATGTTTATATTTTCTGGGATACTTAAGGTGTATCCAAGTTGAGATCCTTGTATGCAGTGCAGCCCTAAATTTTGGGGTGGCTCTGTCTTATTGATTTTCAGTTTTCCCAAGGTATATTCCCTAGACTGGTAGTGCCCTTGGCTCTGTAGCTCTGTTCTTTACTTGTTGTAGGGAACAGAATGCACTCCTCCAGAGAGGCAGTTGGCAATTTACATCCCGCCCATCAGCATAACAAGGCTCCCTGTTCTCCAGGGCCTGTCTTGCCTTTCTTGTTCTTACACATTTTGTGGATGTCCCTTTTGACCGGTGGGAAGTGATACTTCTTTTTAGTGCAGATTTGCATTGCCCGCTTGCTTGCTTGGCCAAAAAGGGCGTATGCGTTTTCTCCTGAATATATTCAGGAGAAAACTCATACGCCCTTTTTGGCCAAGTGCGTCATTGTCGAAGTTGTGCCCCTCTTCCTGTGCTTTAAAGGCGATTCCAACGTACCTCTTGAAATCTGTTTCCTGCTATTCTGCCTTGCTTTCAAGTCCGCCTCGTTGCCTTCCCTCAACAGATTTTTGGACGATAATTGTCCTTTATTACTCGGCCAGTTTGTGAATTGCTGTGCCCCTGAGCTCCATTTTTCAACTCGTTTTTGGTGAGCTGACCGCAAGTCCAAAATTTTGGTTCAGGACCTATACTGGTTCCCGGTGGGTGGCTGAGAATTTGGTTAATTCTTCTTCCTGCCTGGAAATTACAGTGATATGTGCCCGTCCAAATGCCTAACAGCTACTCTCTCATTGGTTCTCCCTCTTCCCTTTCATCCTCTGCCAAATTGGCAACCTGTGCGAACCAAGAGGTTAAAGGGGCTGTCTCTCCAAGTTGGGAGGTTGATAGTAAAGCAGACGGAAAGTCAAACCGGAGCACCAGGAGAGGGACTATGCGTTGAGTTTTAGAAACCTTTCGTATTCACAGTGTGTCCGTTCTCTAGGTTTCCCGCACATGTTATAGCTGTAGTAATATTCCCTTCAACCTGGAGAGTTCGGACCCATGGAATGGGTGCCATGCATTATTGCTTTAAAGGGTCTGCATTTGCTCACCCAATCTCACCAATCGTCTCAGTCCCAAGTGTCCCTCCTTATGCCACATCCAGCTGTCGTTGTAGATAGGGTCATTCCAGCCTTCATCAGAGACCCTGAAGGAATTGTAAAGAATTTCCCAGTTTTTTTGTTTTGTTTTTGAAATTCCTTTTTATAGTGGGTTTGAGCTGATTCTCGCTGCCATGTTTATGCCAGTCTAGACACACTTGATTCCCTTACGGAGACATATCAATACATAGGTTTTAAGATTCTTACTAGTCAGATATTTTCCTCTGCGGGAAATATGGGGTTTTGAGTCCCTTTCGCTGAGGACGGTGTAGGTCTTGTCTATTCCATAGTTGGTTTTTGGAACGGTACCTGTGCTTATATCAAACTCTGGTTTTATGCATCACCCCACCTCTCCTTCCCCCTTAAGCAGGTATAAGAGTGTTTTCTAAATGTGAGACACTGTTCTCTTTCCTAACTCAGTTCAAGTGTAGCCATGTTTACAGGATCTTCATAAGTGATATCTTATGATAAGTTTCTTTTTCTGTGTGATTTATTTCACTTAGAATCATCGTACCTGAATCCACCCATTTTGCTGCTACTGGTCTTATGACATTGATTTCATGGCTGAGGGATATTCCATCGTACATAAGTACCACAATTTTTTGAACCATGTTTATATTTTCTGGGATACTTAAGGTGTATCCAAGTTGAGGCCCTTGTATGCAGTGCAGCCCTAAATTTTGGGGTGGCTCTGTCTTATTGATTTTCAGTTTTCCCAAGGTATATTCCCTAGACTGGTAGTGCCCTTGGCTCTGTAGCTCTGTTCTTTACTTGCTTTAGAGAACAGAATGCACTCCTCCAGAGAGGCAGTTGGCAATTTACATCCCGCCCATCAGCATAACAAGGCTCCCTGTTCTCCAGGGCCTGTCTTGCCTTTCTTGTTCTTACACATTTTGTGGATGTCCCTTTTGAACGGTGGGAAGTGATACTTCTTTGTAGTGCAGATTTGCATTGCCCGCTTGCTTGCTTGGCCAAAAAGGGCGTATGCGTTTTCTCCTGAATATATTCAGGAGAAAACGCATACGCCCTTTTTGGCCAAGTGCATCATTGTCGAAGTTGTGCCCCTCTTCCTGTGCTTTAAAGGCGATTCCAACGTACCTCTTGAAATCTGTTTCCTGCTATTCTGCCTCGCTTTCAAGTCCGCCTCGTTGCCTTCCCTCAACAGATTATTGGACGATAGTTGTCCTTTATTACTCGGCCAGTTTGTGAATTGCTGTGCCCCTGAGCTCCATTTTTCAACTCGTTTTTGGTGAGCTGACCGCAAGTCCAAAATTTTGGTTCAGGACCTATACTGGTTCCCGGTGGGTGGCTGAGAATTTGGTTAATTCTTCTTCCTGCCGGGAAATTACAGTGATATGTGCCCGTCCAAATGCCTAACAGCTACTCTCTCATTGGTTCTCCCTCTTCCCTTTCATCCTCTGCCAAATTGGCAACCTGTGCGAACCAAGAGGTTAAAGGGGCTGTCTCTCCAAGTTGGGAGGTTGATAGTAAAGCAGACGGAAAGTCAAACCGGAGCACCAGGAGTGGGACTATTCGTTGAGTTTTAGAAACCTTTCGTATTCACAGTGTGTCCGTTCTCTAGGTTTCCCGCACATGTTATAGCTGTAGTAATATTCCCTTCAACCTGGAGAGTTGGGACCCATGGAATGGGTGCCATGCATTATTGCTTTAAAGGGTCTGCATTTGCTCACCCAATCTCACCAATCGTCTCAGTCCCAAGTGTCCCTCCTTATGCCACATTCTGCTGTCGTTGTAGATAGGGTCATTCCAGCTTTCATCAGAGACCCTGAAGGAATTGTAAAGAATTTCCCAGTTTTTTTGTTTTGTTTTTGAAATTCCTTTTTATAGTCGGTTTGAGCTGATTCTCGCTGCCATGTTTATGCCAGTCTAGACACACTTGATTCCCTTACGGAGACATATCAATACATAGGTTTAAAGATTCTTACTAGTCAGATATTTTCCTCTGCGGGAAATATGGGGTTTTGAGTCCCTTTCACTGAGGACGGTGTAGGTCTTGTCTATTCCATAGTTGGTTTTTGGAACGGTACCTGTGCTTATATCAAACTCTGCTTTTATGCATCACCCCACCTCTCCTTCCCCCTTAAGCTGGTATAAGAGTGTTTTCTAAATGTGAGACACTGTTCTCTTTCCTAACTCAGTTCAAGTGTAGCCATGTTTACAGGATCTTCATAAGTGATATCTTATGATAAGTTTCTTTTTCTGTGTGACTTATTTCACTTAGAATCATCGTACCTGAATCCACCCATTTTGCTGCTACTGGTCTTATGACATTGATTTCATGGCTGAGGGATATTCCATCGTATGTAAGTACCACAATTTTTTGAACCATGTTTATACTTTCTGGGATACTTAAGGTGTATCCAAGTTGAGGTCCTTGTATGCAGTGCAGCCCTAAATTTTGGGGTGGCTCTGTCTTATTGATTTTCAGTTTTCCCAAGGTATATTCCCTAGACTGGTAGTGCCCTTGGCTCTGTAGCTCTGTTCTTTACTTGCTTTAGGGAACAGAATGCACTCCTCCAGAGAGGCAGTTGGCAATTTACATCCCGCCCATCAGCATAACAAGGCTCCCTGTTCTCCAGGGCCTGTCTTGCCTTTCTTGTTCTTACACATTTTGTGGATGTCCCTTTTGACCGGTGGGAAGTGATACTTCTTTGTAGTGCAGAGTTGCATTGCCCGCTTGCTTGCTTGGCCAAAAAGGGCGTATGCGTTTTCTCCTGAATATATTCAGGAGAAAACGCATACACCCTTTTTGGCCAAGTGCATCATTGTCGAAGTTGTGCCCCTCTTCCTGTGCTTTAAAGGCAATTCCAACGTACCTCTTGAAATCTGTTTCCTGCTATTCTGCCTCGCTTTCAAGTCCGCCTCGTTGCCTTCCCTCAACAGATTTTTGGACGATAGTTGTCCTTTATTACTCGGCCAGTTTGTGAATTGCTGTGCCCCTGAGCTCCATTTTTCAACTCGTTTTTGGTGAGCTGACCGCAAGTCCAAATTTTTGGTTCAGGACCTATACTGGTTCCCGGTGGGTGGCTGAGAATTTGGTTAATTCTTCTTCCTGCCGGGAAATTACAGTGATATGTGCCCATCCAAATGCCTAACAGCTAGTCTCTCATTGGTTCTCCCTCTTCCATTTCATCCTCTGCCAAATTGGCAACCTGTGCAAACCAAGAGGTTAAAGGGGCTGTCTCTCCAAGTTGGGAGGTTGATAGTAAAGCAGACGGAAAGTCAAACCGGAGCACCAGGAGAGGGACTATGCGTTGAGTTTTAGAAACCTTTCGTATTCACAGTGTGTCCGTTCTCTAAGTTTCCTGCACATGTTATAGCTGTAGTAATATTCCCTTCAACCTGGAGAGTTCGGACCCATGGAATGGGTGCCATGCATTATTGCTTTAAAGGGTCTGCATTTGCTCACCCAATCTCACCAATCGTCTCAGTCCCAAGTGTCCCTCCTTATGCCACATTCTGCTGTCGTTGTAGATAGGGTCATTCCAGCTTTCATCAGAGACCCTGAAGGAATTGTAAAGAATTTCCCAGTTTTTTTGTTTTGTTTTTGAAATTCCTTTTTATAGTCGGTTTGAGCTGATTCTCGCTGCCATGTTTATGCCAGTCTAGACACACTTGATTCCCTTACGGAGACATATCAATACATAGGTTTTAAGATTCTTACTAGTCAGATATTTTCCTGTGCGGGAAATATGGGGTTTTGAGTCCCGTTCACTGAGGACGGTGTAGGTCTTGTCTATTCCATAGTTGGTTTTTGGAACGGTACCTGTGCTTATATCAAACTCTGGTTTTATGCATCACCCCACCTCTCCTTTCCCCTTAAGCAGGTATAAGAGTGTTTTCTAAATGTGAGACACTGTTCTCTTTCCTAACTCAGTTCAAGTGTAGCCATGTTTACAGGATCTTCATAAGTGATATCTTATGATAAGTTTCTTTTTCTGTGCGACTTATTTCACTTAGAATCATCGTACCTGAATCCACCCATTTTGCTGCTACTGGTCTTATGACATTGATTTCATGGCTGAGGGATATTCCATCGTACGTAAGTACCAAAATTTTTTGAACCATGTTTATATTTTCTGGGATACTTAAGGTGTATCCAAGTTGAGGTCCTTGTATGCAGTGCAGCCCTAAATTTTGGGGTGGCTCTGTCTTATTGATTTTCAGTTTTCCCAAGGTATATTCCCTAGACTGGTAGTACCCTTGGCTCTGTAGCTCTGTTCTTTACTTGCTTTACGGAACAGAATGCACTCCTCCAGAGAGGCAGTTGGCAATTTACATCCCGCCCATCAGCATAACAAGGCTCCCTGTTCTCCAGGGCCTGTCTTGCCTTTCTTGTTCTTACACATTTTCTGGATGTCCCTTTTGACCGGTGGGAAGTGATACTTCTTTGTAGTGCAGATTTGCATTGCCCGCTTGCTTGCTTGGCCAAAAAGGGCGTATGCGTTTTCTCCTGAATATATTCAGGAGAAAACACATACGCCCTTTTTGGCCAAGTGCATCATTGTCGAAGTTGTGCCCCTCTTCCTGTGCTTTAAAGGCAATTCCAACGTACCTCTTGAAATCTGTTTCCTGCTATTCTGCCTCGCTTTCAAGTCCGCCTCGTTGCCTTCCCTCAACAGATTTTTGGACGATAGTTGTCCTTTATTACTCGGCCAGTTTGTGAATTGCTGTGCCCCTGAGCTCCATTTTTCAACTCGTTTTTGGTGAGCTGACCGCAAGTCCAAAATTTTGGTTCAGGACCTATACTGGTTCCCGGTGGGTGGCTGAGAATTTGGTTAATTCTTCTTCCTGCCGGGAAATTACAGTGATATGTGCCCGTCCAAATGCCTAACAGCTACTCTCTCATTGGTTCTCCCTCTTCCCTTTCATCCTCTGCCAAATTGGCAACCTGTGCGAACCAGGAGGTTAAAGGAGCTGTCTCTCCAATTTCGGAGAATGATAGTAAAGCAGCCGGAAAGTCAAACAGGAGCACCAGGAGAGGGACTATTCGTTGAGTTTTAGAAACCTTTCGTATTCACAGTGTGTCCGTTCTCTAAGTTTCCTGCACATGTTATAGCTGTAGTAATATTCCCTTCAACCTGGAGAGTTGGGACCCATGGAATGGGTGCCATGCATTATTGCTTTAAAGGGTCTGCATTTGCTCACCCAATCTCACCAATCGTCTCAGTCCCAAGTGTCCCTCCTTATGCCACATCCAGCTGTCGTTGTAGATAGGGTCATTCCAGCTTTCATCAGAGACCCTGAAGGAATTGTAAAGAATTTCCCAGTTTTTTTGTTTTGTTTTTGAAATTCCTTTTTATAGTGGGTTTGAGCTGATTCTCGCTGCCATGTTTATGCCAGTCTAGACACACTTGATTCCCTTACGGAGACATATCAATACATAGGTTTTAAGATTCTTACTAGTCAGATATTTTCCTCTGCGGGAAATATGGGATTTTGAGTCCCTTTCGCTGAGGACGGTGTAGGTCTTGTCTATTCCATAGTTGGTTTTTGGAACGGTACCTGTGCTTATATCAAACTCTGGTTTTATGCATCACCCCACCTCTCCTTCCCCCTTAAGCAGGTATAAGAGTGTTTTCTAAATGTGAGACACTGTTCTCTTTCCTAACTCAGTTCAAGTGTAGCCATGTTTACAGGATCTTCATAAGTGATATCTTATGATAAGTTTCTTTTTCTGTGTGACTTATTTCACTTAGAATCATCGTACCTGAATCCACCCATTTTGCTGCTACTGGTCTTATGACATTGATTTCATGGCTGAGGGATATTCCATCGTACGTAAATACCACAATTTTTTGAACCATGTTTATATTTTCTGGGATACTTAAGGTGTATCCAAGTTGAGGTCCTTGTATGCAGTGCAGCCCTAAATTTTGGGGTGGCTCTGTCTTATTGATTTTCAGTTTTCCCAAGGTATATTCCCTAGACTGGTAGTGCCCTTGGCTCTGTAGCTCTGTTCTTTACTTGTTTTAGGGAACAGAATGCACTCCTCCAGAGAGGCAGTTGGCAATTTACATCCCGCCCATCAGCATAACAAGGCTCCCTGTTCTCCAGGGCCTGTCTTGCCTTTCTTGTTCTTACACATTTTGTGGATGTCCCTTTTGACCGGTGGGAAGTGATACTTCTTTGTAGTGCAGATTTGCATTGCCCGCTTGCTTGCTTGGCCAAAAAGGGCGTATGCGTTTTCTCCTGAATATATTCAGGAGAAAACGCATACGCCCTTTTTGGCCAAGTGCGTCATTGTCGAAGTTGTGCCCCTCTTCCTGTGCTTTAAAGGCGATTCCAACGTACCTCTTGAAATCTGTTTCCTGCTATTCTGCCTCGCTTTCAAGTCCGCCTCGTTGCCTTCCCTCAACAGATTTTTGGACGATAGTTGTCCTTTATTACTCGGCCAGTTTGTGAATTGCTGTGCCCCTGAGCTCCATTTTTCAACTCGTTTTTGGTGAGCTGACCGCAAGTCCAAAATTTTGGTTCAGGACCTATACTGGTTCCCGGTGGGTGGCTGAGAATTTGGTTAATTCTTCTTCCTGCCGGGAAATTACAGTGATATGTGCCCGTCCAAATGCCTAACAGCTACTCTCTCATTGGTTCTCCCTCTTCCCTTTCATCCTCTGCCAAATTGGCAACCTGTGCGAACCAAGAGGTTAAAGGGGCTGTCTCTCCAAGTTGGGAGGTTGATAGTAAAGCAGACGGAAAGTCAAACCGGAGCACCAGGACAGGGACTATGCGTTGAGTTTTAGAAACCTTTCGTATTCACAGTGTGTCCGTTCTCTAGGTTTCCCGCACATGTTATAGCTGTAGTAATATTCCCTTCAACCTGGAGAGTTGGGACCCATGGAATGGGTGCCATGCATTATTGCTTTAAATGGTCTGCATTTGCTCACCCAATCTCACCAATCGTCTCAGTCCCAAGTGTCCCTCCTTATGCCACATCCAGCTGTCGTTGTAGATAGGGTCATTCCAGCCTTCATCAGAGACCCTGAAGGAATTGTAAAGAATTTCCCAGTTTTTTTGTTTTGTTTTTGAAATTCCTTTTTATAGTGGGTTTGAGCTGATTCTCGCTGCCATGTTTATGCCAGTCTAGACACACTTGATTCCCTTACGGAGACATATCAATACATAGGTTTTAAGATTCTTACTAGTCAGATATTTTCCTCTGCGGGAAATATGGGGTTTTGAGTCCCTTTCGCTGAGGACGGTGTAGGTCTTGTCTATTCCATAGTTGGTTTTTGGAACGGTACCTGTGCTTAAATCAAACTCTGGTTTTATGCATCACCCCACCTCTCCTTCCCCCTTAAGCAGGTATAAGAGTGTTTTCTAAATGTGAGACACTGTTCTCTTTCCTAACTCAGTTCAAGTGTAGCCATGTTTACAGGATCTTCATAAGTGATATCTTATGATAAGTTTCTTTTTCTGTGTGACTTATTTCACTTAGAATCATCGTACCTGAATCCACCCATTTTGCTGCTACTGGTCTTATGACATTGATTTCATGGCTGAGGGATATTCCATCGTACGTAAGTACCACAATGTTTTGAACCATGTTTATATTTTCTGGGATACTTAAGGTGTATCCAAGTTGAGATCCTTGTATGCAGTGCAGCCCTAAATTTTGGGGTGGCTCTGTCTTATTGATTTTCAGTTTTCCCAAGGTATATTCCCTAGACTGGTAGTGCCCTTGGCTCTGTAGCTCTGTTCTTTACTTGTTGTAGGGAACAGAATGCACTCCTCCAGAGAGGCAGTTGTCAATTTACATCCCGCCCATCAGCATAACAAGACTCCCTGTTCTCCAGGGCCTGTCTTGCCTTTCTTGTTCTTACACATTTTGTGGATGTCCCTTTTGACCGGTGGGAAGTGATACTTCTTTGTAGTGCAGATTTGCATTGCCCGCTTGCTTGCTTGGCCAAAAAGGGCGTATGCGTTTTCTCCTGAATATATTCAGGAGAAAACGCATACGCCCTTTTTGGCCAAGTGCATCATTGTCGAAGTTGTGCCCCTCTTCCTGTGCTTTAAAGGCGATTCCAACGTACCTCTTGAAATCTGTTTCCTGCTATTCTGCCTCGCTTTCAAGTCCGCCTCATTGCCTTCCCTCAACAGATTTTTGGACGATAGTTGTCCTTTATTACTCGGCCAGTTTGTGAATTGCTGTGCCCCTGAGCTCCATTTTTCAACTCGTTTTTGGTGAGCTGACCGCAAGTCCAAAATTTTGGTTCAGGACCTATACTGGTTCCCGGTGGGTGGCTGAGAATTTGGTTAATTCTTCTTCCTGCCGGGAAATTACAGTGATATGTGCCCGTCCAAATGCCTAACAGCTACTCTCTCATTGGTTCTCCCTCTTCCCTTTCATCCTCTGCCAAATTGGCAACCTGTGCGAACCAAGAGGTTAAAGGGGCTGTCTCTCCAAGTTGGGAGGTTGATAGTAAAGCAGACGGAAAGTCAAACCGGAGCACCAGGAGAGGGACTATGCGTTGAGTTTTAGAAACCTTTCGTATTCACAGTGTGTCCGTTCTCTAGGTTTCCCGCACATGTTATAGCTGTAGTAATATTCCCTTCAACCTGGAGAGTTGGGACCCATGGAATGGGTGCCATGCATTATTGCTTTAAAGGGTCTGCATTTGCTCACCCAATCTCACCAATCGTCTCAGTCCCAAGTGTCCCTCCTTATGCCACATCCAGCTGTCGTTGTAGATAGGGTCATTCCAGCCTTCATCAGAGACCCTGAAGGAATTGTAAAGAATTTCCCAGTTTTTTTGTTTTGTTTTTGAAATTCCTTTTTATAGTGGGTTTGAGCTGATTCTCGCTGCCATGTTTATGCCAGTCTAGACACACTTGATTCCCTTACGGAGACATATCAATACATAGGTTTTAAGATTCTTACTAGTCAGATATTTTCCTCTGCGGGAAATATGGGGTTTTGAGTCCCTTTCGCTGAGGACGGTGTAGGTCTTGTCTATTCCATAGTTGGTTTTTGGAACGGTACCTGTGCTTATATCAAACTCTGGTTTTATGCATCACCCCACCTCTCCTTCCCCCTTAAGCAGGTTTAAGAGTGTTTTCTAAATGTGAGACACTGTTCTCTTTCCTAACTCAGTTCAAGTGTAGCCATGTTTACAGGATCTTCATAAGTGATATCTTATGATAAGTTTCTTTTTCTGTGTGACTTATTTCACTTAGAATCATCGTACCTGAATCCACCCATTTTGCTGCTACTGGTCTTATGACATTGATTTCATGGCTGAGGGATATTCCATCGTACGTAAGTACCACAATTTTTTGAACCATGTTTATATTTTCTGGGATACTTAAGGTGTATCCAAGTTGAGGTCCTTGTATGCAGTGCAGCCCTAAATTTTGGGGTGGCTCTGTCTTATTGATTTTCAGTTTTCCCAAGGTATATTCCCTAGACTGGTAGTGCCCTTGGCTCTGTAGCTCTGTTCTTTACTTGTTGTAGGGAACAGAATGCACTCCTCCAGAGAGGCAGTTGGCAATTTACATCCCGCCCATCAGCATAACAAGGCTCCCTGTTCTCCAGGGCCTGTCTTGCCTTTCTTGTTCTTACACATTTTGTGGATGTCCCTTTTGACCGGTGGGAAGTGATACTTCTTTGTAGTGCAGATTTGCATTGCCCGCTTGCTTGCTTGGCCAAAAAGGGCGTATGCGTTTTCTCCTGAATATATTCAGGAGAAAACACATACGCCCTTTTTGGCCAAGTGCGTCATTGTCGAAGTTGTGCCCCTCTTCCTGTGCTTTAAAGGCGATTCCAACGTACCTCTTGAAATCTGTTTCCTGCTATTCTGCCTCGCTTTCAAGTCCACCTCGTTGCCTTCCGTCAACAGATTTATGGACGATAGTTGTCCTTTATTACTCGGCCAGTTTGTGAATTGCTGTGCCCCTGAGCTCCATTTTTCAACTCGTTTTTGGTGAGCTGACCGCAAGTCCAAAATTTTGGTTCAGGACCTATACTGGTTCCCGGTGGGTGGCTGAGAATTTGGTTAATTCTTCTTCCTGCCGGGAATTTACAGTGATATGTGCCCGTCCAAATGCCTAACAGCTACTCTCTCATTGGTTCTCCCTCTTCCCTTTCATCCTCTGCCAAATTGGCAACCTGTGCGAACCAAGAGGTTAAAGGGGCTGTCTCTCCAATTTCGGAGAATGATAGTAAAGCAGCCGGAAAGTCAAACCGGAGCACCAGGAGAGGGACTATTCGTTGAGTTTTAGAAACCTTTCGTATTCACAGTGTGTCCGTTCTCTAAGTTTCCTGCACATGTTATAGCTGTAGTAATATTCCCTTCAACCTGGAGAGTTCGGACCCATGGAATGGGTGCCATGCATTATTGCTTTAAAGGGTCTGCCTTTGCTCACCCAATCTCACCAATCGTCTCAGTCCCAAGTGTCCCTCCTTATGCCACATCCAGCTGTCGTTGTAGATAGGGTCATTCCAGCTTTCATCAGAGACCCTGAAGGAATTGTAAAGAATTTCCCAGTTTTATTGTTTTGTTTTTGAAATTCCTTTTTATAGTGGGTTTGAGCTGATTCTCGCTGCCATGTTTATGCCAGTCTAGACACACTTGATTCCCTTACGGAGACATATCAATACATAGGTTTTAAGATTCTTACTAGTCAGATATTTTCCTCTGCGGGAAATATGGGATTTTGAGTCCCTTTCGCTGAGGACGGTGTAGGTCTTGTCTATTCCATAGTTGGTTTTTGGAACGGTACCTGTGCTTATATCAAACTCTGGTTTTATGCATCACCCCACCTCTCCTTCCCCCTTAAGCAGGTATAAGAGTGTTTTCTAAATGTGAGACACTGTTCTCTTTCCTAACTCAGTTCAAGTGTAGCCATGTTTACAGGATCTTCATAAGTGATATCTTATGATAAGTTTCTTTTTCTGTGTGACTTATTTCACTTAGAATCATCGTACCTGAATCCACCCATTTTGCTGCTACTGGTCTTATGACATTGATTTCATGGCTGAGGGATATTCCATCGTACGTAAATACCACAATTTTTTGAACCATGTTTATATTTTCTGGGATACTTAAGGTGTATCCAAGTTGAGGTCCTTGTATGCAGTGCAGCCCTAAATTTTGGGGTGGCTCTGTCTTATTGATTTTCAGTTTTCCCAAGGTATATTCCCTAGACTGGTAGTGCCCTTGGCTCTGTAGCTCTGTTCTTTACTTGTTTTAGGGAACAGAATGCACTCCTCCAGAGAGGCAGTTGGCAATTTACATCCCGCCCATCAGCATAACAAGGCTCCCTGTTCTCCAGGGCCTGTCTTGCCTTTCTTGTTCTTACACATTTTGTGGATGTCCCTTTTGACCGGTGGGAAGTGATACTTCTTTGTAGTGCAGATTTGCATTGCCCGCTTGCTTGCTTGGCCAAAAAGGGCGTATGCATTTTCTCCTGAATATATTCAGGAGAAAACGCATACGCCCTTTTTGGCCAAGTGCGTCTTTGTCGAAGTTGTGCCCCTCTTCCTGTGCTTTAAAGGCGATTCCAACGTACCTCTTGAAATCTGTTTCCTGCTATTTTGCCTCGCTTTCAAGTCCGCCTCGTTGCCTTCCCTCAACAGATTTTTGGACGATAGTTGTCCTTTATTACTCGGCCAGTTTGTGAATGGCTGTGCCCCTGAGCTCCATTTTTCAACTCGTTTTTGGTGAGCTGACCGCAAGTCCAAAATTTTGGTTCAGGACCTATACTGGTTCCCGGTGGGTGGCTGAGAATTTGGTTAATTCTTCTTCCTGCCAGGAAATTACAGTGATATGTGCCCGGCCAAATGCCTAACAGCTACTCTCTCATTGGTTCTCCCTCTTCCCTTTCATCCTCTGCCAAATTGGCAACCTGTGCGAACCAAGAGGTTAAAGGGGCTGTCTCTCCAAGTTGGGAGGTTGATAGTAAAGCAGACGGAAAGTCAAACTGGAGCACCAGGAGAGGGACTATGCGTTGAGTTTTAGAAACCTTTCGTATTCACAGTGTGTCCGTTCTCTAGGTTTCCCGCACATGTTATAGCTGTAGTAATATTCCCTTCAACCTGGAGAGTTCGGACCCATGGAATGGGTGCCATGCATTATTGCTTTAAAGGGTCTGCATTTGCTCACCCAATCTCACCAATCGTCTCAGTCCCAAGTGTCCCTCCTTATGCCACATCCAGCTGTCGTTGTAGATATGGTCATTCCAGCCTTCATCAGAGACCCTGAAGGAATTGTAAAGAATTTCCCAGTTTTTTTGTTTTGTTTTTGAAATTCCTTTTTATAGTGGGTTTGAGCTGATTCTCGCTGCCATGTTTATGCCAGTCTAGACACACTTGATTTCCTTACGGAGACATATCAATACATATGTTTTAAGATTCTTACTAGTCAGATATTTTCCTCTGCGGGAAATATGGGGTTTTGAGTCCCTTTCGCTGAGGACGGTGTAGGTCTTGTCTATTCCATAGTTGGTTTTTGGAACGGTACCTGTGCTTATATCAAACTCTGGTTTTATGCATCACCCCACCTCTCCTTCCCCCTTAAGCAGGTATAAGAGTGTTTTCTAAATGTGAGACACTGTTCTCTTTCCTAACTCAGTTCAAGTGTAGCCATGTTTACAGGATCTTCATAAGTGATATCTTATGATAAGTTTCTTTTTCTGTGTGACTTATTTCACTTAGAATCATCGTACCTGTATCCACCCATTTTGCTGCTACTGGTCTTATGACATTGATTTCATGGCTGAGGGATATTCCATCGTACGTAAGTACCACAAGTTTTTGAACCATGTTTATATTTTCTGGGATACTTAAGGTGTATCCAAGTTGAGGTCCTTGTATGCAGTGCAGCCCTAAATTTTGGGGTGGCTCTGTCTTATTGATTTTCAGTTTTCCCAAGGTATATTCCCTAGACTGGTAGTGCCCTTGGCTCTGTAGCTCTGTTCTTTACTTGTTTTAGGGAACAGAATGCACTCCTCCAGAGAGGCAGTTGGCAATTTACATCCCGCCCATCAGCATAACAAGGCTCCCTGTTCTCCAGGGCCTGTCTTGCCTTTCTTGTTCTTACACATTTTGTGGATGTCCCTTTTGACCGGTGGGAAGTGATACTTCTTTGTAGTGCAGATTTGCATTGCCCGCTTGCTTGCTTGGCCAAAAAGGGCGTATGCGTTTTCTCCTGAATATATTCAGGAGAAAACGCATACGCCCTTTTTGGCCAAGTGCATCATTGTCGAAGTTGTGCCCCTCTTCCTGTGCTTTAAAGGCGATTCCAACGTACCTCTTGAAATCTGTTTCCTGCTATTCTGCCTCGCTTTCAAGTCCGCCTCGTTGCCTTCCCTCAACAGATTTTTGGACGATAGTTGTCCTTTATTACTCGGCCAGTTTGTGAATTGCTGTGCCCCTGAGCTCCATTTTTCAACTCGTTTTTGGTGAGCTGACCGCAAGTCCAAAATTGTGGTTCAGGACCTATACTGGTTCCCGGTGGGTGGCTGAGAATTTGGTTAATTCTTCTTCCTGCCGGGAAATTACAGTGATATGTGCCCGTCCAAATGCCTAACAGCTACTCTCTCATTGGTTCTCCCTCTTCCCTTTCATCCTCTGCCAAATTGGCAACCTGTGCGAACCAAGAGGTTAAAGGGGCTGTCTCTCCAAGTTGGGAGGTTGATAGTAAAGCAGACGGAAAGTCAAACCGGAGCACCAGGAGAGGGACTATGCGTTGAGTTTTAGAAACCTTTCGTATTCACAGTGTGTCCGTTCTCTAGGTTTCCTGCACATGTTATAGCTGTAGTAATATTCCCTTCAACCTGGAGAGTTCGGACCCATGGAATGGGTGCCATGCATTATTGCTTTAAAGGGTCTGCATTTGCTCACCCAATCTCACCAATCGTCTCAGTCCCAAGTGTCCCTCCTTATGCCACATCCAGCTGTCGTTGTAGATAGGGTCATTCCAGATTTCATCAGAGACCCTGAAGGAATTGTAAAGAATTTCCCAGTTTTTTTGTTTTGTTTTTGAAATTCCTTTTTATAGTGGGTTTGAGCTGATTCTCGCTGCCATGTTTATGCCAGTCTAGACACACTTGATTCCCTTACAGAGACATATCAATACATAGGTTTTAAGATTCTTACTAGTCAGATATTTTACTCTGCGGGAAATATGGGGTTTTGAGTCCCTTTCACTGAGGACGGTGTAGGTCTTGTCTATTCCATAGTTGGTTTTTGGAACGGTACCTGTGCTTATATCAAACTCTGGTTTTATGCATCACCCCACCTCTCCTTCCCCCTTAAGCAGGTATAAGAGTGTTTTCTAAATGTGAGACACTGTTCTCTTTCCTAACTCAGTTCAAGTGTAGCCATGTTTACAGGATCTTCATAAGTGATATCTTATGATAAGTTTCTTTTTCTGTGTGACTTATTTCACTTAGAATCATCGTACCTGAATCCACCCATTTTGCTGCTACTGGTCTTATGACATTGATTTCATGGCTGAGGGATATTCCATCGTACGTAAGTACCACAATTTTTTGAACCATGTTTATATTTTCTGGGATACTTAAGGTGTATCCAAGTTGAGGCCCTTGTATGCAGTGCAGCCCTAAATTTTGGGGTGGCTCTGTCTTATTGATTTTCAGTTTTCCCAAGGTATATTCCCTAGACTGGTAGTGCCCTTGGCTCTGTAGCTCTGTTCTTTACTTGCTTTAGAGAACAGAATGCACTCCTCCAGAGAGGCAGTTGGCAATTTACATCCCGCCCATCAGCATAACAAGGCTCCCTGTTCTCCAGGGCCTGTCTTGCCTTTCTTGTTCTTACACATTTTGTGGATGTCCCTTTTGACCGGTGGGAAGTGATACTTCTTTGTAGTGCAGATTTGCATTGCCCGCTTGCTTGCTTGGCCAAAAAGGGCGTATGCGTTTTCTCCTGAATATATTCAGGAGAAAACGCATACGCCCTTTTTGGCCAAGTGCATCATTGTCGAAGTTGTGCCCCTCTTCCTGTGCTTTAAAGGCGATTCCAACGTACCTCTTGAAATCTGTTTCCTGCTATTCTGCCTCGCTTTCAAGTCCGCCTCGTTGCCTTCCCTCAACAGATTTTTGGACGATAGTTGTCCTTTATTACTCGGCCAGTTTGTGAATTGCTGTGCCCCTGAGCTCCATTTTTCAACTCGTTTTTGGTGAGCTGACCGCAAGTCCAAAATTTTGGTTCAGGACCTATACTGGTTCCCGGTGGGTGGCTGAGAATTTGGTTAATTCTTCTTCCTGCCAGGAAATTACAGTGATATGTGCCCGTCCAAATGCCTAACAGCTACTCTCTCATTGGTTCTCCCTCTTCCCTTTCATCCTCTGCCAAATTGGCAACCTGTGCGAACCAAGAGGTTAAAGGGGCTGTCTCTCCAAGTTGGGAGGTTGATAGTAAAGCAGACGGAAAGTCAAACCGGAGCACCAGGAGAGGGACTATGCGTTGAGTTTTAGAAACCTTTCGTATTCACAGTGTGTCCGTTCTCTAGGTTTCCCGCACATGTTATAGCTGTAGTAATATTCCCTTCAACCTGGAGAGTTCGGACCCATGGAATGGGTGCCATGCATTATTGCTTTAAAGGGTCTGCATTTGCTCACCCAATCTCACCAATCGTCTCAGTCCCAAGTGTCCCTCCTTATGCCACATCCAGCTGTCGTTGTAGATAGGGTCATTCCAGCTTTCATCAGAGACCCTGAAGGAATTGCAAAGAATTTCCCAGTTTTTTTGTTTTGTTTTTGAAACTCCTTTTTATAGTGGGTTTGAGCTGATTCTCGCTGCCATGTTTATGCCAGTCTAGACACACTTGATTCCCTTACGGAGACATATCAATACATAGGTTTTAAGATTCTTACTAGTCAGATATTTTCCTCTGCGGGAAATATGGGGTTTTGAGTCCTTTTCGCTGAAGACGGTGTAGGTCTTGTCTATTCCATAGTTGGTTTTTGGAACGGTACCTGTGCTTATATCAAACTCTGGTTTTATGCATCACCCCACCTCTCCTTCCCCCTTAAGCAGGTATAAGAGTGTTTTCTAAATGTGAGACACTGTTCTCTTTCCTAACTCAGTTCAAGTGTAGCCATGTTTACAGGATCTTCATAAGTGATATCTTATGATAAGTTTCTTTTTCTGTGTGACTTATTTCACTTAGAATCATCGTACCTGAATCCACCCATTTTGCTGCTACTGGTCTTATGACATTGATTTCATGGCTGAGGGATATTCCATCGTACGTAAGTACCACAATTTTTTGAACCATGTTTATATTTTCTGGGATACTTAAGGTGTATCCAAGTTGAGGCCCTTGTATGCAGTGCAGCCCTAAATTTTGGGGTGGCTCTGTCTTATTGATTTTCAGTTTTCCCAAGGTATATTCCCTAGACTGGTAGTGCCCTTGGCTCTGTAGCTCTGTTCTTTACTTGCTTTAGGGAACAGAATGCACTCCTCCAGAGAGGCAGTTGGCAATTTACATCCCGCCCATCAGCATAACAAGGCTCCCTGTTCTCCAGGGCCTGTCTTGCCTTTCTTGTTCTTACACATTTTGTGGATGTCCCTTTTGACCGGTGGGAAGTGATACTTCTTTGTAGTGCAGATTTGCATTGCCCGCTTGCTTGCTTGGCCAAAAAGGGCGTATGCGTTTTCTCCTCAATATATTCAGGACAAAACGCATACGCCCTTTTTGGCCAAGTGCATCATTGTCGAAGTTGTGCCCCTCTTCCTGTGCTTTAAAGGCGATTCCAACGTACCTCTTGAAATCTGTTTCCTGCTATTCTGCCTCGCTTTCAAGTTCGCCTCGTTGCCTTCCCTCAACAGATTTTTGGACGATAGTTGTCCTTTATTACTCGGCCAGTTTGTGAATTGCTGTGCCCCTGAGCTCCATTTTTCAACTCGTTTTTGGTGAGCTGACCGCAAGCCCAAAATTTTGGTTCAGGACCTATACTGGTTCCCGGTGGGTGGCTGAGAATTTGGTTAATTCTTCTTCCTGCCGGGAAATTACAGTGATATGTGCCCGTCCAAATGCCTAACAGCTACTCTCTCATTGGTTCTCCCTCTTCCCTTTCATCCTCTGCCAAATTGGCAACCTGTGCGAACCAAGAGGTTAAAGGGGCTGTCTCTCCAAGTTGGGAGGTTGATAGTAAAGCAGACGGAAAGTCAAACCGGAGCACCAGGAGTGGGACTATTCGTTGAGTTTTAGAAACCTTTCGTATTCACAGTGTGTCCGTTCTCTAGGTTTCCCGCACATGTTATAGCTGTAGTAATATTCCCTTCAACCTGGAGAGTTGGGACCCATGGAATGGGTGCCATGCATTATTGCTTTAAAGGGTCTGCATTTGCTCACCCAATCTCACCAATCGTCTCAGTCCCAAGTGTCCCTCCTTATGCCACATTCTGCTGTCGTTGTAGATAGGGTCATTCCAGCTTTCATCAGAGACCCTGAAGGAATTGTAAAGAATTTCCCAGTTTTTTTGTTTTGTTTTTGAAATTCCTTTTTATAGTCGGTTTGAGCTGATTCTCGCTGCCATGTTTATGCCAGTCTAGACACACTTGATTCCCTTACGGAGACATATCAATACATAGGTTTTAAGATTCTTACTAGTCAGATATTTTCCTCTGCGGGAAATATGGGGTTTTGAGTCCCTTTCGCTGAGGACGGTGTAGGTCTTGTCTATTCCATAGTTGGTTTTTGGAACGGTACCTGTGCTTATATCAAACTCTGGTTTTATGCATCACCCCACCTCTCCTTCCCCCTTAAGCAGGTATAAGAGTGTTTTCTAAATGTGAGACACTGTTCTCTTTCCTAACTCAGTTCAAGTGTAGCCATGTTTACAGGATCTTCATAAGTGATATCTTATGATAAGTTTCTTTTTCTGTGTGACTTATTTCACTTAGAATCATCGTACCTGAATCCACCCATTTTGCTGCTACTGGTCTTATGACATTGATTTCATGGCTGAGGGATATTCCATCGTACGTAAGTACCACAAGTTTTTGAACCATGTTTATATTTTCTGGGATACTTAAGGTGTATCCAAGTTGAGATCCTTGTATGCAGTGCAGCCCTAAATTTTGGGGTGGCTCTGTCTTATTGATTTTCAGTTTTCCCAAGGTATATTCCCTAGACTGGTAGTGCCCTTGGCTCTGTAGCTCTGTTCTTTACTTGTTGTAGGGAACAGAATGCACTCCTCCAGAGAGGCAGTTGGCAATTTACATCCCGCCCATCAGCATAACAAGGCTCCCTGTTCTCCAGGGCCTGTCTTGCCTTTCTTGTTCTTACACATTTTGTGGATGTCCCTTTTGACCGGTGGGAAGTGATACTTCTTTGTAGTGCAGATTTGCATTGCCCGCTTGCTTGCTTGGCCAAAAAGGGCGTATGCGTTTTCTCCTCAATATATTCAGGAGAAAACGCATACGCCCTTTTTGGCCAAGTGCATCATTGTCGAAGTTGTGCCCCTCTTCCTGTGCTTTAAAGGCGATTCCAACGTACCTCTTGAAATCTGTTTCCTGCTATTCTGCCTCGCTTTCAAGTCCGCCTCGTTGCCTTCCCTCAACAGATTTTTGGACGATAGTTGTCCTTTATTACTCGGCCAGTTTGTGAATTGCTGTGCCCCTGAGCTCCATTTTTCAACTCGTTTTTGGTGAGCTGACCGCAAGTCCAAAATTTTGGTTCAGGACCTATACTGGTTCCCGGTGGGTTGCTGAGAATTTGGTTAATTCTTCTTCCTGCCGGGAAATTACAGTGATATGTACCCGTCCAAATGCCTAACAGCTACTCTCTCATTGGTTCTCCCTCTTCCCTTTCATCCTCTGCCAAATTGGCAACCTGTGCGAACCAAGAGGTTAAAGGGGCTGTCTCTCCAAGTTGGGAGGTTGATAGTAAAGCAGACGGAAAGTCAAACCGGAGCACCAGGAGAGGGACTATGCGTTGAGTTTTAGAAACCTTTCGTATTCACAGTGTGTCCGTTCTCTAGGTTTCCCGCACATGTTATAGCTGTAGTAATATTCCCTTCAACCTGGAGAGTTCGGACCCATGGAATGGGTGCCATGCATTATTGCTTTAAAGGGTCTGCATTTGCTCACCCAATCTCACCAATCGTCTCAGTCCCAAGTGTCCCTCCTTATGCCACATTCTGCTGTCGTTGTAGATAGGGTCATTCCAGCTTTCATCAGAGACCCTGAAGGAATTGTAAAGAATTTCCCAGTTTTTTTGTTTTGTTTTTGAAATTCCTTTTTATAGTCGGTTTGAGCTGATTCTCGCTGCCATGTTTATGCCAGTCTAGACACACTTGATTCCCTTACGGAGACATATCAATACATAGGTTTTAAGATTCTTACTAGTCAGATATTTTCCTCTGCGGGAAATATGGGGTTTTGAGTCCCTTTCGCTGAGGACGGTGTAGGTCTTGTCTATTCCATAGTTGGTTTTTGGAACGGTACCTGTGCTTATATCAAACTCTGGTTTTATGCATCACCCCACCTCTCCTTCCCCCTTAAGCAGGTATAAGAGTGTTTTCTAAATGTGAGACACTGTTCTCTTTCCTAACTCAGTTCAAGTGTAGCCATGTTTACAGGATCTTCATAAGTGATATCTTATGATAAGTTTCTTTTTCTGTGTGACTTATTTCACTTAGAATCATCGTACCTGAATCCACCCATTTTGCTGCTACTGGTCTTATGACATTGATTTCATGGCTGAGGGATATTCCATCGTACGTAAGTACCACAAGTTTTTGAACCATGTTTATATTTTCTGGGATACTTAAGGTGTATCCAAGTTGAGATCCTTGTATGCAGTGCAGCCCTAAATTCTGGGGTGGCTCTGTCTTATTGATTTTCAGTTTTCCCAAGGTATATTCCCTAGACTGGTAGTGCCCTTGGCTCTGTAGCTCTGTTCTTTACTTGTTTTAGGGAACAGAATGCACTCCTCCAGAGAGGCAGTTGGCAATTTACATCCCGCCCATCAGCATAACAAGGCTCCCTGTTCTCCAGGGCCTGTCTTGCCTTTCTTGTTCTTACACATTTTGTGGATGTCCCTTTTGACCGGTGGGAAGTGATACTTCTTTGTAGTGCAGATTTGCATTGCCCGCTTGCTTGCTTGGCCAAAAAGGGCGTATGCGTTTTCTCCTGAATATATTCAGGAGAAAACGCATACGCCCTTTTTGGCCAAGTGCATCATTGTCGAAGTTGTGCCCCTCTTCCTGTGCTTTAAAGGCGATTCCAACGTACCTCTTGAAATCTGTTTCCTGCTATTCTGCCTCGCTTTCAAGTCCGCCTCGTTGCCTTCCCTCAACAGATTTTTGGACGATAGTTGTCCTTTATTACTCGGCCAGTTTGTGAATTGCTGTGCCCCTGAGCTCCATTTTTCAACTCGTTTTTGGTGAGCTGACCGCAAGTCCAAAATTTTGGTTCAGGACCTATACTGGTTCCCGGTGCGTGGCTGAGAATTTGGTTAATTCTTCTTCCTGCCGGGAAATTACAGTGATATGTGCCCGTCCAAATGCCTAACAGCTACTCTCTCATTGGTTCTCCCTCTTCCCTTTCATCCTCTGCCAAGTTGGCAACCTGCGCCAACCAAGAGGTTAAAGGGGCGGTCTCTCCAAGTTGGGAGGTTGATAGTAAAGCAGACGGAAAGTCAATCCGGAGCACCAGGAGAGGGTTTATTCGTTGAGTTTTAGAACACTTTCATATTCACAGTGTGTCCGTTCTCTAGGTTTCCCGCACATGTTATAGCTGTAGTAATATTCCCTTCAACCTGGAGAGTTCGGACCCATGGAATGGGTGCCATGCATTATTGCTTTAAAGGGTCTGCATTTGCTCACCCAATCTCACCAATCGTCTCAGTCCCAAGTGTCCCTCCTTATGCCACATCCAGCTGTCGTTGTAGATAGGGTCATTGCAGCTTTCATCAGAGACACTGAAGGAATTGTAAAGAATTTCCCAGTTTTTTTGTTTTGTTTTTGAAATTCCTTTTTATAGTGGGTTTGAGCTGATTCTCGCTGCCATGTTTATGCCAGTCTAGACACACTTGATTCCCTTACGGAGACATATCAATACATAGGTTTTAAGATTCTTACTAGTCAGATATTTTCCTCTGCGGGAAATATGGGGTTTTGAGTCCCTTTCACTGAGGACGGTGTAGGTCTTGTCTATTCCATAGTTGGTTTTTGGAACGGTACCTGTGCTTATATCAAACTCTGGTTTTATGCATCACCCCACCTCTCCTTCCCCCTTAAGCAGGTATAAGAGTGTTTTCTAAATGTGAGACACTGTTCTCTTTCCTAACTCAGTTCAAGTGTAGCCATGTTTACAGGATCTTCATAAGTGATATCTTATGATAAGTTTCTTTTTCTGTGTGACTTATTTCACTTAGAATCATCGTACCTGAATCCACCCATTTTGCTGCTACTGGTCTTATGACATTGATTTCATGGCTGAGGGATATTCCATCGTACGTAAGTACCACAATTTTTTGAACCATGTTTATATTTTCTGGGATACTTAAGGTGTATCCAAGTTGAGATCCTTGTATGCACTGCAGCCCTAAATTTTGGGGTGGCTCTGTCTTATTGATTTTCAGTTTTCCCAAGGTATATTCCCTACACTGGTAGTGCCCTTGGCTCTGTAGCTCTGTTCTTTACTTGTTGTAGGGAACAGAATGCACTCCTCCAGAGAGGCAGTTGGCAATTTACATCCCGCCCATCAGCATAACAAGGCTCCCTGTTCTCCAGGGCCTGTCTTGCCTTTCTTGTTCTTACACATTTTGTGGATGTCCCTTTTGACCGGTGGGAAGTGATACTTCTTTGTAGTGCAGATTTGCATTGCCCGCTTGCTTGCTTGGCCAAAAAGGGCGTATGCGTTTTCTCCTGAATATATTCAGGAGAAAACACATACGCCCTTTTTGGCCAAGTGCATCATTGTCGAAGTTGTGCCCCTCTTCCTGTGCTTTAAAGGCGATTCCAACGTACCTCTTGAAATCTGTTTCCTGCTATTCTGCCTCGCTTTCAAGTCCGCCTCGTTGCCTTCCCTCAACAGATTTTTGGACGATAGTTGTCCTTTATTACTCGGCCAGTTTGTGAATTGCTGTGCCCCTGAGCTCCATTTTTCAACTCGTTTTTGGTGAGCTGACCGCAAGTCCAAAATTTTGGTTCAGGACCTATACTGGTTCCCGGTGCGTGGCTGAGAATTTGGTTAATTCTTCTTCCTGCCGGGAAATTACAGTGATATGTGCCCGTCCAAATGCCTAACAGCTACTCTCTCATTGGTTCTCCCTCTTCCCTTTCATCCTCTGCCAAATTGGCAACCTGTGCGAACCAAGAGGTTAAAGGGGCTGTCTCTCCAAGTTGGGAGGTTGATAGTAAAGCAGCCGGAAAGTCAATCCGGAGCACCAGGAGAGGGTTTATTCGTTGAGTTTTAGAACACTTTCATATTCACAGTGTGTCCGTTCTCTAGGTTTCCCGCTCATGTTATAGCAGTAGTAATATTCCCTTCAACCTGGAGAGTTCGGACCCATGGAATGGGTGCCATGCATTATTGCTTTAAAGGGTCTGCATTTGCTCACCCAATCTCACCAATCGTCTCAGTCCCAAGTGTCCCTCCTTATGCCACATCCAGCTGTCGTTGTAGATAGGGTCATTCCAGCTTTCATCAGAGACCCTGAAGGAATTGTAAAGAATTTCCCAGTTTTTTTGTTTTGTTTTTGAAATTCCTTTTTATAGTGGGTTTGAGCTGATTCTCGCTGCCATGTTTATGCCAGTCTAGACACACTTGATTCCCTTACGGAGACATATCTATACATAGGTTTTAAGATTCTTACTAGTCAGATATTTTCCTCTGCGGGAAATATGGGGTTTTGAGTCCCTTTCACTGAGGACGGTGTAGGTCTTGTCTATTCCATAGTTGGTTTTTGGAACGGTACCTGTGCTTATATCAAACTCTGGTTTTATGCATCACCCCACCTCTCCTTCCCCCTTAAGCAGGCATAAGAGTGTTTTCTAAATGTGAGACACTGTTCTCTTTCCTAACTCAGTTCAAGTGTAGCCATGTTTACAGGATCTTCATAAGTGATATCTTATGATAAGTTTCTTTTTCTGTGTGACTTATTTCACTTAGAATCATCGTACCTGAATCCACCCATTTTGCTGCTACTGGTCTTATGACATTGATTTCATGGCTGAGGGATATTCCATCGTACGTAAGTACCACAATTTTTTGAACCATGTTTATATTTTCTGGGATACTTAAGGTGTATCCAAGTTGAGATCCTTGTATGCACTGCAGCCCTAAATTTTGGGGTGGCTCTGTCTTATTGATTTTCAGTTTTCCCAAGGTATATTCCCTAGACTGGTAGTGCCCTTGGCTCTGTAGCTCTGTTCTTTATTTGTTGTAGGGAACAGAATGCACTCCTCCAGAGAGGCAGTTGGCAATTTACATCCCGCCCATCAGCATAACAAGGCTCCCTGTTCTCCAGGGCCTGTCTTGCCTTTCTTGTTCTTACACATTTTGTGGATGTCCCTTTTGACCGGTGGGAAGTGATACTTCTTTGTAGTGCAGATTTGCATTGCCCGCTTGCTTGCTTGGCCAAAAAGGGCGTATGCGTTTTCTCCTGAATATATTCAGGAGAAAACGCATACGCCCTTTTTGGCCAAGTGCATCATTGTCGAAGTTGTGCCCCTCTTCCTGTGCTTTAAAGGCGATTCCAACGTACCTCTTGAAATCTGTATCCTGCTATTCTGCCTCGCTTTCAAGTCCGCCTCGTTGCCTTCCCTCAACAGATTTTTGGACGATAGTTGTCCTTTATTACTCGGCCAGTTTGTGAATTGCTGTGCCCCTGAGCTCCATTTTTCAACTCGTTTTTGGTGAGCTGACCGCAAGTCCAAAATTTTGGTTCAGGACCTATACTGGTTCCCGGTGCGTGGCTGAGAATTTGGTTAATTCTTCTTCCTGCCGGGAAATTACAGTGATATGTGCCCGTCCAAATGCCTAACAGCTACTCTCTCATTGGTTCTCCCTCTTCCCTTTCATCCTCTGCCAAATTGGCAACCTGTGCGAACCAAGAGGTTAAAGGGGCTGTCTCTCCAAGTTGGGAGGTTGATAGTAAAGCAGCCGGAAAGTCAATCCGGAGCACCAGGAGAGGGTTTATTCGTTGAGTTTTAGAACACTTTCATATTCACAGTGTGTCCGTTCTCTAGGTTTCCCGCACATGTTATAGCAGTAGTAATATTCCCTTCAACCTGGAGTGTTCGGACCCATGGAATGGGTGCCATGCATTATTGCTTTAAAGGGTCTGCATTTGCTCACCCAATCTCACCAATCGTCTCAGTCCCAAGTGTCCCTCCTTATGCCACATCCAGCTGTCGTTGTAGATAGGGTCATTGCAGCTTTCATCAGAGACACTGAAGGAATTGTAAAGAATTTCCCAGTTTTTTTGTTTTGTTTTTGAAATTCCTTTTTATAGTGGGTTTGAGCTGATTCTCGCTGCCATGTTTATGCCAGTCTAGACACACTTGTTTCCCTTACGGAGACATATCAATACATAGGTTTTAAGATTCTTACTAGTCAGATATTTTCCTCTGCGGGAAATATGGGGTTTTGAGTCCCTTTCACTGAGGACGGTGTAGGTCTTGTCTATTCCATAGTTGGTTTTTGGAACGGTACCTGTGCTTATATCAAACTCTGGTTTTATGCATCACCCCACCTCTCCTTCCCCCTTAAGCAGGTATAAGAGTGTTTTCTAAATGTGAGACACTGTTCTCTTTCCTAACTCAGTTCAAGTGTAGCCATGTTTACAGGATCTTCATAAGTGATATCTTATGATAAGTTTCTTTTTCTGTGTGACTTATTTCACTTAGAATCATCGTACCTGAATCCACCCATTTTGCTGCTACTGGTCTTATGACATTGATTTCATGGCTGAGGGATATTCCATCGTACGTAAGTACCACAATTTTTTGAACCATGTTTATATTTTCTGGGATACTTAAGGTGTATCCAAGTTGAGATCCTTGTATGCACTGCAGCCCTAAATTTTGGGGTGGCTCTGTCTTATTGATTTTCAGTTTTCCCAAGGTATATTCCCTACACTGGTAGTGCCCTTGGCTCTGTAGCTCTGTTCTTTATTTGTTGTAGGGAACAGAATGCACTCCTCCAGAGAGGCAGTTGGCAATTTACATCCCGCCCATCAGCATAACAAGGCTCCCTGTTCTCCAGGGCCCGTCTTGCCTTTCTTGTTCTTACACATTTTGTGGATGTCCCTTTTGACCGGTGGGAAGTGATACTTCTTTGTAGTGCAGATTTGCATTGCCCGCTTGCTTGCTTGGCCAAAAAGGGCGTATGCGTTTTCTCCTGAATATATTCAGGAGAAAACACATACGCCCTTTTTGGCCAAGTGCATCATTGTCGAAGTTGTGCCCCTCTTCCTGTGCTTTAAAGGCGATTCCAACGTACCTCTTGAAATCTGTTTCCTGCTATTCTGCCTCGCTTTCAAGTCCGCCTCGTTGCCTTCCCTCAACAGATTTTTGGACGATAGTTGTCCTTTATTACTCGGCCAGTTTGTGAATTGCTGTGCCCCTGAGCTCCATTTTTCAACTCGTTTTTGGTGAGCTGACCGCAAGTCCAAAATTTTGGTTCAGGACCTATACTGGTTCCCGGTGCGTGGCTGAGAATTTGGTTAATTCTTCTTCCTGCCGGGAAATTACAGTGATATGTGCCCGTCCAAATGCCTAACAGCTACTCTCTCATTGGTTCTCCCTCTTCCCTTTCATCCTCTGCCAAATTGGCAACCTGTGCGAACCAAGAGGTTAAAGGGGCTGTCTCTCCAAGTTGGGAGGTTGATAGTAAAGCAGCCGGAAAGTCAATCCGGAGCACCAGGAGAGGGTTTATTCGTTGAGTTTTAGAACACTTTCATATTCACAGTGTGTCCGTTCTCTAGGTTTCCCGCTCATGTTATAGCAGTAGTAATATTCCCTTCAACCTGGAGAGTTCGGACCCATGGAATGGGTGCCATGCATTATTGCTTTAAAGGGTCTGCATTTGCTCACCCAATCTCACCAATCGTCTCAGTCCCAAGTGTCCCTCCTTATGCCACATCCAGCTGTCGTTGTAGATAGGGTCATTCCAGCTTTCATCAGAGACCCTGAAGGAATTGTAAAGAATTTCCCAGTTTTTTTGTTTTGTTTTTGAAATTCCTTTTTATAGTGGGTTTGAGCTGATTCTCGCTGCCATGTTTATGCCAGTCTAGACACACTTGATTCCCTTACGGAGACATATCTATACATAGGTTTTAAGATTCTTACTAGTCAGATATTTTCCTCTGCGGGAAATATGGGGTTTTGAGTCCCTTTCACTGAGGACGGTGTAGGTCTTGTCTATTCCATAGTTGGTTTTTGGAACGGTACCTGTGCTTATATCAAACTCTGGTTTTATGCATCACCCCACCTCTCCTTCCCCCTTAAGCAGGCATAAGAGTGTTTTCTAAATGTGAGACACTGTTCTCTTTCCTAACTCAGTTCAAGTGTAGCCATGTTTACAGGATCTTCATAAGTGATATCTTATGATAAGTTTCTTTTTCTGTGTGACTTATTTCACTTAGAATCATCGTACCTGAATCCACCCATTTTGCTGCTACTGGTCTTATGACATTGATTTCATGGCTGAGGGATATTCCATCGTACGTAAGTACCACAATTTTTTGAACCATGTTTATATTTTCTGGGATACTTAAGGTGTATCCAAGTTGAGATCCTTGTATGCACTGCAGCCCTAAATTTTGGGGTGGCTCTGTCTTATTGATTTTCAGTTTTCCCAAGGTATATTCCCTACACTGGTAGTGCCCTTGGCTCTGTAGCTCTGTTCTTTACTTGTTGTAGGGAACAGAATGCACTCCTCCAGAGAGGCAGTTGGCAATTTACATCCCGCCCATCAGCATAACAAGGCTCCCTGTTCTCCAGGGCCTGTCTTGCCTTTCTTGTTCTTACACATTTTGTGGATGTCCCTTTTGACCGGTGGGAAGTGATACTTCTTTGTAGTGCAGATTTGCATTGCCCGCTTGCTTGCTTGGCCAAAAAGGGCGTATGCGTTTTCTCCTGAATATATTCAGGAGAAAACGCATACGCCCTTTTTGGCCAAGTGCATCATTGTCGAAGTTGTGCCCCTCTTCCTGTGCTTTAAAGGCGATTCCAACGTACCTCTTGAAATCTGTATCCTGCTATTCTGCCTCGCTTTCAAGTCCGCCTCGTTGCCTTCCCTCAACAGATTTTTGGACGATAGTTGTCCTTTATTACTCGGCCAGTTTGTGAATTGCTGTGCCCCTGAGCTCCATTTTTCAACTCGTTTTTGGTGAGCTGACCGCAAGTCCAAAATTTTGGTTCAGGACCTATACTGGTTCCCGGTGCGTGGCTGAGAATTTGGTTAATTCTTCTTCCTGCCGGGAAATTACAGTGATATGTGCCCGTCCAAATGCCTAACAGCTACTCTCTCATTGGTTCTCCCTCTTCCCTTTCATCCTCTGCCAAATTGGCAACCTGTGCGAACCAAGAGGTTAAAGGGGCTGTCTCTCCAAGTTGGGAGGTTGATAGTAAAGCAGCCGGAAAGTCAATCCGGAGCACCAGGAGAGGGTTTATTCGTTGAGTTTTAGAACACTTTCATATTCACAGTGTGTCCGTTCTCTAGGTTTCCCGCACATGTTATAGCAGTAGTAATATTCCCTTCAACCTGGAGTGTTCGGACCCATGGAATGGGTGCCATGCATTATTGCTTTAAAGGGTCTGCATTTGCTCACCCAATCTCACCAATCGTCTCAGTCCCAAGTGTCCCTCCTTATGCCACATCCAGCTGTCGTTGTAGATAGGGTCATTCCAGCTTTCATCAGAGACCCTGAAGGAATTGTAAAGAATTTCCCAGTTTTTTTGTTTTGTTTTTGAAATTCCTTTTTATAGTGGGTTTGAGCTGATTCTCGCTGCCATGTTTATGCCAGTCTAGACACACTTGATTCCCTTACGGAGACATATCTATACATAGGTTTTAAGATTCTTACTAGTCAGATATTTTCCTCTGCGGGAAATATGGGGTTTTGAGTCCCTTTCACTGAGGACGGTGTAGGTCTTGTCTATTCCATAGTTGGTTTTTGGAACGGTACCTGTGCTTATATCAAACTCTGGTTTTATGCATCACCCCACCTCTCCTTCCCCCTTAAGCAGGCATAAGAGTGTTTTCTAAATGTGAGGCACTGTTCTCTTTCCTAACTCAGTTCAAGTGTAGCCATGTTTACAGGATCTTCATAAGTGATATCTTATGATAAGTTGCTTTTTCTGTGTGACTTATTTCACTTAGAATCATCGTACCTGAATCCACCCATTTTGCTGCTACTGGTCTTATGACATTGATTTCATGGCTGAGGGATATTCCATCGTACGTAAGTACCACAATTTTTTGAACCATGTTTATATTTTCTGGGATACTTAAGGTGTATCCAAGTTGAGGTCCTTGTATGCAGTGCAGCCTTAAATTTTGGGGTGGCTCTGTCTTACTGATTTTCAGTTTTCCCAAGGTATATTCCCTAGACTGGTAGTGCCGTTGGCTCTGTAGCTCTGTTCTTTACTTGTTTTAGGGAACAGAATGCACTCCTCCAGAGAGGCAGTTGGCAATTTACATCCCGCCCATCAGCATAACAAGGCTCCCTGTTCTCCAGGGCCTGTCTTGCCTTTCTTGTTCTTACACATTTTGTGGATGTCCCTTTTGACCGGTGGGAAGTGATACTTCTTTGTAGTGCAGATTTGCATTGCCCGCTTGCTTGCTTGGCCAAAAAGGGCGTATGCGTTTTCTCCTGAATATATTCAGGAGAAAACGCATACGCCCTTTTTGGCCAAGTGCATCATTGTCGAAGTTGTGCCCCTCTTCCTGTGCTTTAAAGGCGATTCCAACGTACCTCTTGAAATCTGTTTCCTGCTATTCTGCCTCGCTTTCAAGTCCGCCTCGTTGCCTTCCCTCAACAGATTTTTGGACGATAGTTGTCCTTTATTACTCGGCCAGTTTGTGAATTGCTGTGCCCCTGAGCTCCATTTTTCAACTCGTTTTTGGTGAGCTGACCGCAAGTCCAAAATTTTGGTTCAGGACCTATACTGGTTCCCGGTGGGTGGCTGAGAATTTGGTTAATTCTTCTTCCTGCCGGGAAATTACAGTGATATGTGCCCGTCCAAATGCCTAACAGCTACTCTCTCATTGGTTCTCCCTCTTCCCTTTCATCCTCTGCCAAATTGGCAACCTGTGCGAACCAAGAGGTTAAAGGGGCTGTCTCTCCAAGTTGGGAGGTTGATAGTAAAGCAGACGGAAAGTCAATCCGGAGCACCAGGAGAGGGTTTATTCGTTGAGTTTTAGAACACTTTCATATTCACAGTGTGTCCGTTCTCTAGGTTTCCCGCACATGTTATAGCTGTAGTAATATTCCCTTCAACCTGGAGAGTTCGGACCCATGGAATGGGTGCCATGCATTATTGCTTTAAAGGGTCTGCATTTGCTCACCCAATCTCACCAATCGTCTCAGTCCCAAGTGTCCCTCCTTATGCCACATCCAGCTGTCGTTGTAGATAGGGTCATTGCAGCTTTCATCAGAGACCCTGAAGGAATTGTAAAGAATTTCCCAGTTTTTTTGTTTTGTTTTTGAAATTCCTTTTTATAGTGGGTTTGAGCTGATTCTCGCTGCCATGTTTATGCCAGTCTAGACACACTTGATTCCCTTACGGAGACATATCAATACATAGGTTTTAAGATTCTTACTAGTCAGATATTTTCCTCTGCGGGAAATATGGGGTTTTGAGTCCCTTTCACTGAGGACGGTGTAGGTCTTGTCTATTCCATAGTTGGTTTTTGGAACGGTACCTGTGCTTATATCAAACTCTGGTTTTATGCATCACCCCACCTCTCCTTCCCCCTTAAGCAGGTATAAGAGTGTTTTCTAAATGTGAGACACTGTTCTCTTTCCTAACTCAGTTCAAGTGTAGCCATGTTTACAGGATCTTCATAAGTGATATCTTATGATAAGTTTCTTTTTCTGTGTGACTTATTTCACTTAGAATCATCGTACCTGAATCCACCCATTTTGCTGCTACTGGTCTTATGACATTGATTTCATGGCTGAGGGATATTCCATCGTACGTAAGTACCACAATTTTTTGAACCATGTTTATATTTTCTGGGATACTTAAGGTGTATCCAAGTTGAGATCCTTGTATGCACTGCAGCCCTAAATTTTGGGGTGGCTCTGTCTTATTGATTTTCAGTTTTCCCAAGGTATATTCCCTACACTGGTAGTGCCCTTGGCTCTGTAGCTCTGTTCTTTACTTGTTGTAGGGAACAGAATGCACTCCTCCAGAGAGGCAGTTGGCAATTTACATCCCGCCCATCAGCATAACAAGGCTCCCTGTTCTCCAGGGCCTGTCTTGCCTTTCTTGTTCTTACACATTTTGTGGATGTCCCTTTTGACCGGTGGGAAGTGATACTTCTTTGTAGTGCAGATTTGCATTGCCCGCTTGCTAGCTTGGCCAAAAAGGGCGTATGCGTTTTCTCCTCAATATATTCAGGACAAAACGCATACGCCCTTTTTGGCCAAGTGCATCATTGTCGAAGTTGTGCCCCTCTTCCTGTGCTTTAAAGGCGATTCCAACGTACCTCTTGAAATCTGTTTCCTGCTATTCTGCCTCGCTTTCAAGTCCGCCTCGTTGCCTTCCCTCAACAGATTTTTGGACGATAGTTGTCCTTTATTACTCGGCCAGTTTGTGAATTGCTGTGCCCCTGAGCTCCATTTTTCAACTCGTTTTTGGTGAGCTGACCGCAAGTCCAAAATTTTGGTTCAGGACCTATACTGGTTCCCGGTGCGTGGCTGAGAATTTGGTTAATTCTTCTTCCTGCCGGGAAATTACAGTGATATGTGCCCGTCCAAATGCCTAACAGCTACTCTCTCATTGGTTCTCCCTCTTCCCTTTCATCCTCTGCCAAATTGGCAACCTGTGCGAACCAAGAGGTTAAAGGGGCTGTCTCTCCAAGTTGGGAGGTTGATAGTAAAGCAGCCGGAAAGTCAATCCGGAGCACCAGGAGAGGGTTTATTCGTTGAGTTTTAGAACACTTTCATATTCACAGTGTGTCCGTTCTCTAGGTTTCCCGCACATGTTATAGCAGTAGTAATATTCCCTTCAACCTGGAGAGTTCGGACCCATGGAATGGGTGCCATGCATTATTGCTTTAAAGGGTCTGCATTTGCTCACCCAATCTCACCAATCGTCTCAGTCCCAAGTGTCCCTCCTTATGCCACATCCAGCTGTCATTGTAGATAGGGTCATTCCAGCTTTCATCAGAGACCCTGAAGGAATTGTAAAGAATTTCCCAGTTTTTTTGTTTTGTTTTTGAAATTCCTTTTTATAGTGGGTTTGAGCTGATTCTCGCTGCCATGTTTATGCCAGTCTAGACACACTTGATTCCCTTACGGAGACATATCTATACATAGGTTTTAAGATTCTTACTAGTCAGATATTTTCCTCTGCGGGAAATATGGGGTTTTGAGTCCCTTTCACTGAGGACGGTGTAGGTCTTGTCTATTCCATAGTTGGTTTTTGGAACGGTACCTGTGCTTATATCAAACTTTGGTTTTATGCATCACCCCACCTCTCCTTCCCCCTTAAGCAGGCATAAGAGTGTTTTCTAAATGTGAGTCACTGTTCTCTTTCCTAACTCAGTTCAAGTGTAGCCATGTTTACAGGATCTTCATAAGTGATATCTTATGATAAGTTTCTTTTTCTGTGTGACTTATTTCACTTAGAATCATCGTACCTGAATCCACCCATTTTGCTGCTACTGGTCTTATGACATTGATTTCATGGCTGAGGGATATTCCTTCGTACGTAAGTACCACAATTTTTTGAACCATGTTTATATTTTCTGGGATACTTAAGGTGTATCCAAGTTGAGGTCCTTGTATGCAGTGCAGCCTTAAATTTTGGGGTGGCTCTGTCTTATTGATTTTCAGTTTTCCCAAGGTATATTCCCTAGACTGGTAGTGCCCTTGGCTCTGTAGCTCTGTTCTTTACTTGTTTTAGGGAACACAATGCACTCCTCCAGAGAGGCAGTTGGCAATTTACATCCCGCCCATCAGCATAACAAGGCTCCCTGTTCTCCAGGGCCTGTCTTGCCTTTCTTGTTCTTACACATTTTGTGGATGTCCCTTTTGACCGGTGGGAAGTGATACTTCTTTGTAGTGCAGATTTGCATTGCCCGCTTGCTTGCTTGGCCAAAAAGGGCGTATGCGTTTTCTCCTGAATATATTCAGGAGAAAACGCATACGCCCTTTTTGGCCAAGTGCATCATTGTCGAAGTTGTGCCCCTCTTCCTGTGCTTTAAAGGCGATTCCAACGTACCTCTTGAAATCTGTTTCCTGCTATTCTGCCTCGCTTTCAAGTCCGCCTCGTTGCCTTCCCTCAACAGATTTTTGGACGATAGTTGTCCTTTATTACTCGGCCAGTTTGTGAATTGCTGTGCCCCTGAGCTCCATTTTTCAACTCGTTTTTGGTGAGCTGACCGCAAGTCCAAAATTTTGGTTCAGGACCTATACTGGTTCCCGGTGGGTGGCTGAGAATTTGGTTAATTCTTCTTCCTGCCGGGAAATTACAGTGATATGTGCCCGTCCAAATGCCTAAGAGCTACTCTCTCATTGGTTCTCCCTCTTCCCTTTCATCCTCTGCCAAATTGGCAACCTGTGCGAACCAAGAGGTTAAAGGGGCTGTCTCTCCAAGTTGGGAGGTTGATAGTAAAGCAGACGGAAAGTCAATCCGGAGCACCAGGAGAGGGTTTATTCGTTGAGTTTTAGAACACTTTCATATTCACAGTGTGTCAGTTCTCTAGGTTTCCCGCACATGTTATAGCTGTAGTAATATTCCCTTCAACCTGGAGAGTTCGGACCCATGGAATGGGTGCCATGCATTATTGCTTTAAAGGGTCTGCATTTGCTCACCCAATCTCACCAATCGTCTCAGTCCCAAGTGTCCCTCCTTATGCCACATCCAGCTGTCGTTGTAGATAGGGTCATTGCAGCTTTCATCAGAGACACTGAAGGAATTGTAAAGAATTTCCCAGTTTTTTTGTTTTGTTTTTGAAATTCCTTTTTATAGTGGGTTTGAGCTGATTCTCGCTGCCATGTTTATGCCAGTCTAGACACACTTGATTCCCTTACGGAGACATATCAATACATAGGTTTTAAGATTCTTACTAGTCAGATATTTTCCTCTGCGGGAAATATGGGGTTTTGAGTCCCTTTCACTGAGGACGGTGTAGGTCTTGTCTATTCCATAGTTGGTTTTTGGAACGGTACCTGTGCTTATATCAAACTCTGGTTTTATGCATCACCCCACCTCTCCTTCCCCCTTAAGCAGGTATAAGAGTGTTTTCTAAATGTGAGACACTGTTCTCTTTCCTAACTCAGTTCAAGTGTAGCCATGTTTACAGGATCTTCATAAGTGATATCTTATGATAAGTTTCTTTTTCTGTGTGACTTATTTCACTTAGAATCATCGTACCTGAATCCACCCATTTTGCTGCTACTGGTCTTATGACATTGATTTCATGGCTGAGGGATATTCCATCGTACGTAAGTACCACAATTTTTTGAACCATGTTTATATTTTCTGGGATACTTAAGGTGTATCCAAGTTGAGATCCTTGTATGCACTGCAGCCCTAAATTTTGGGGTGGCTCTGTCTTATTGATTTTCAGTTTTCCCAAGGTATATTCCCTACACTGGTAGTGCCCTTGGCTCTGTAGCTCTGTTCTTTACTTGTTGTAGGGAACAGAATGCACTCCTCCAGAGAGGCAGTTGGCAATTTACATCCCGCCCATCAGCATAACAAGGCTCCCTGTTCTCCAGGGCCTGTCTTGCCTTTCTTGTTCTTACACATTTTGTGGATGTCCCCTTTGACCGGTGGGAAGTGATACTTCTTTGTAGTGCAGATTTGCATTGCCCGCTTGCTTGCTTGGCCAAAAAGGGCGTATGCGTTTTCTCCTGAATATATTCAGGAGAAAACGCATACGCCCTTTTTGGCCAAGTGCATCATTGTCGAAGTTGTGCCCCTCTTCCTGTGCTTTAAAGGCGATTCCAACGTACCTCTTGAAATCTGTTTCCTGCTATTCTGCCTCGCTTTCAAGTCCGCCTCATTGCCTTCCCTCAACAGATTTTTGGACGATAGTTGTCCTTTATTACTCGGCCAGTTTGTGAATTGCTGTGCCCCTGAGCTCCATTTTTCAACTCGTTTTTGGTGAGCTGACCGCAAGTCCAAAATTTTGGTTCAGGACCTATACTGGTTCCCGGTGGGTGGCTGAGAATTTGGTTAATTCTTCTTCCTGCCGGGAAATTACAGTGATATGTGCCCGTCCAAATGCCTAACAGCTACTCTCTCATTGGTTCTCCCTCTTCCCTTTCATCCTCTGCCAAATTGGCAACCTGTGCGAACCAAGATGTTAAAGGGGCTGTCTCTCCAAGTTGGGAGGTTGATAGTAAAGCAGATGGAAAGTCAAACCGGAGCACCAGGAGAGGGACTATGCGTTGAGTTTTAGAAACCTTTCGTATTCACAGTGTGTCCGTTCCCTAGGTTTCCAGCACATGTTATAGCTGTAGTAATATTCCCTTCAACCTGGAGAGTTCGGACCCATGGAATGGGTGCCATGCATTATTGCTTTAAAGGGTCTGCATTTGCTCACCCAATCTCACCAATCATCTCAGTCCCAAGTGTCCCTCCTTATGCCACATCCAGCTGTCGTTGTAGATAGGGTCATTCCAGCTTTCATCAGAGACCCTGAAGGAATTGTAAAGAATTTCCCAGTTTTTTTGTTTTGTTTTTGAAATTCCTTTTTATAGTGGGTTTGAGCTGATTCTCGCTGCCATGTTTATGCCAGTCTAGACACACTTGATTCCCTTACGGAGACATATCAATACATAGGTTTTAAGATTCTTACTAGTCAGATACTTTCTCTGCGGGAAATATGGGGTTTTGAGTCCCTTTCACTGAGGACGGTGTAGGTCTTGTCTATTCCATAGTTGGTTTTTGGAACGGTACCTGTGCTTATATCAAACTCTGGTTTTATGCATCACCCCACCTCTCCTTCCCCCTTAAGCAGGTATAAGAGTGTTTTCTAAATGTGAGACACTGTTCTCTTTCCTAACTCAGTTCAAGTGTAGCCATGTTTACAGGATCTTCATAAGTGATATCTTATGATAAGTTTCTTTTTCTGTGTGACTTATTTCACTTAGAATCATCGTACCTGAATCCACCCATTTTGCTGCTACTGGTCTTATGACATTGATTTCATGGCTGAGGGATATTCCATCGTACGTAAGTACCACAAGTTTTTGAACCATGTTTATATTTTCTGGGATACTTAAGGTGTATCCAAGTTGAGGTCCTTGTATGCAGTGCAGCCCTAAATTTTGGGGTGGCTCTGTCTTATTGATTTTCAGTTTTCCCAAGGTATATTCCCTAGACTGGTAGTGCCCTTGGCTCTGTAGCTCTGTTCTTTACTTGTTGTAGGGAACAGAATGCACTCCTCCAGAGAGGCAGTTGGCAATTTACATCCCGCCCATCAGCATAACAAGGCTCCCTGTTCTCCAGGGCCTGTCTTGCCTTTCTTGTTCTTACACATTTTGTGGATGTCCCTTTTGACCGGTGGGAAGTGATACTTCTTTGTAGTGCAGATTTGCATTGCCCGCTTGCTTTCTTGGCCAAAAACGGCGTATGCGTTTTCTCCTGAATATATTCAGGAGAAAACGCATACGCCCTTTTTGGCCAAGTGCATCATTGTCGAAGTTGTGCCCCTCTTCCTGTGCTTTAAAGGCGATTCCAACGTACCTCTTGAAATCTGTTTCCTGCTATTCTGCCTCGCTTTCAAGTCCGCCTCGTTGCCTTCCCTCAACAGATTTTTGGACGATAGTTGTCCTTTATTACTCGGCCAGTTTGTGAATTGCTGTGCCCCTGAGCTCCATTTTTCAACTCGTTTTTGGTGAGCTGACCGCAAGTCCAAAATTTTGGTTCAGGACCTATACTGGTTCCCGGTGGGTGGCTGAGAATTTGGTTAATTCTTCTTCCTGCCGGGAAATTACAGTGATATGTGCCCGTCCAAATGCCTAACAGCTACTCTCTCATTGGTTCTCCCTCTTCCCTTTCATCCTCTGACAAATTGGCAACCTGTGCGAACCAAGAGGTTAAAGGGGCTGTCTCTCCAAGTTGGGAGGTTGATAGTAAAGCAGACGGAAAGTCAAACCGGAGCACCAGGAGAGGGACTATGCGTTGAGTTTTAGAAACCTTTCGTATTCACAGTGTGTCCGTTTTCTAGGTTTCCTGCAAATGTTATAGCTGTAGTAATATTCCCTTCAACCTGGAGAGTTCGGACCCATGGAATGGGTGCCATGCATTATTGCTTTAAAGGGTGTGCATTTGCTCACCCAATCTCACCAATCGTCTCAGTCCCAAGTGTCCCTCCTTATGCCACATCCAGCTGTCGTTGTAGATAGGGTCATTCCAGATTTCATCAGAGACCCTGAAGGAATTGTAAAGAATTTCCCAGTTTTTTTGTTTTGTTTTTGAAATTCCTTTTTATAGTGGGTTTGAGCTGATTCTCGCTCCCATGTTTATGCCAGTCTAGACACACTTGATTCCCTTACGGAGACATATCAATACATAGGTTTTAAGATTCTTACTAGTCAGATATTTTCCTCTGCGGGAAATATGGGGTTTTGAGTCCCTTTCCCTGAGGACGGTGTAGGTCTTGTCTATTCCATAGTTGGTTTTTGGAACGGTACCTGTGCTTATATCAAACTCTGGTTTTATGCATCACCCCACCTCTCCTTCCCCCTTAAGCAGGTATAAGAGTGTTTTCTAAATGTGAGACACTGTTCTCTTTCCTAACTCAGTTCAAGTGTAGCCATGTTTACAGGATCTTCATAAGTGATATCTTATGATAATTTTCTTTTTCTGTGTGACTTATTTCACTTAGAATCATCGTACCTGAATCCACCCATTTTGCTGCTACTGGTCTTATGACATTGATTTCATGGCTGAGGGATATTCCATCGTACGTAAGTACCACAATTTTTTGAACCATGTTTATATTTTCTGGGATACTTAAGGTGTATCCAAGTTGAGGTCCTTGTATGCAGTGCAGCCCTAAATTTTGGGGTGGCTCTGTCTTATTGATTTTCAGTTTTCCCATGGTATATTCCCTAGACTGGTAGTGCCCTTGGCTCTGTAGCTCTGTTCTTTACTTGTTGTAGGGAACAGAATGCACTCCTCCAGAGAGGCAGTTGGCAATTTACATCCCGCCCATCAGCATAACAAGGCTCCCTGTTCTCCAGGGCCTGTCTTGCCTTTCTTGTTCTTACACATTTTGTGGATGTCCCTTTTGACCGGTGGGAAGTGATACTTCTTTGTAGTGCAGATTTGCATTGCCCGCTTGCTTGCTTGGCCAAAAAGGGCGTATGCGTTTCCTCCTGAATATATTCAGGAGAAAACGCATACGCCCTTTTTGGCCAAGTGCATCATTGTCGAAGTTGTGCCCCTCTTCCTGTGCTTTAAAGGCGATTCCAACGTACCTCTTGAAATCTGTTTGCTGCTATTCTGCCTCGCTTTCAAGTCCGCCTCGTTGCCTTCCCTCAACAGATTTTTGGACGATAGTTGTCCTTTATTACTCGGCCAGTTTGTGAATTGCTGTGCCCCTGAGCTCCATTTTTCAACTCGTTTTTGGTGAGTTGACCGCAAGTCCAAAATTTTGGCTCAGGACCTATACTGGTTCCCGGTGGGTGGCTGAGAATTTGGTTAATTCTTCTTCCTGCCGGGAAATTACAGTGATATGTGCCCGTCCAAATGCCTAACAGCTACTCTCTCATTGGTTCTCCCTCTTCCCTTTCATCCTCTGCCAAATTGGCAACCTGTGCGAACCAAGACGTTAAAGGGGCTGTCTCTCCAAGTTGGGAGGTTGATAGTAAAGCAGACGGAAAGTCAAACCGGAGCACCAGGAGTGGGATTATTCGTTGAGTTTTAGAAACCTTTCGTATTCACAGTGTGTCCGTTCCCTAGGTTTCCCGCACATGTTATAGCTGTAGTAATATTCCCTTCAACCTGGAGAGTTCGGACCCATGGAATGGGTGCCATGCATTATTGCTTTAAAGGGTCTGCATTTGCTCACCCAATCTCACCAATCGTCTCAGTCCCAAGTGTCCCTCCTTATGCCACATCCAGCTGTCGTTGTAGATAGGGTCATTCCAGCTTTCATCAGAGACCCTGAAGGAATTGTAAAGAATTTCCCAGTTTTTTTGTTTTGTTTTTGAAATTCCTTTTTATAGTGGGTTTGAGCTGATTCTCGCTGCCATGTTTATGCCAGTCTAGACACACTTGATTCCCTTATGGAGACATATCAATACATAGGTTTTAAGATTCTTACTAGTCAGATATTTTCCTCTGCGGGAAATATGGGGTTTTGAGTCCCTTTCGCTGAGGACGGTGTAGGTCTTGTCTATTCCATAGTTGGTTTTTGGAACGGTACCTGTGCTTATATCAAACTCTGGTTTTATGCATCACCCCACCTCTCCTTCCCCCTTAAGCAGGTATAAGAGTGTTTTCTAAATGTGAGACACTGTTCTCTTTCCTAACTCAGTTCAAGTGTAGCCATGTTTACAGGATCTTCATAAGTGATATCTTATGATAAGTTTCTTTTTCTGTGTGACTTATTTCACTTAGAATCATCGTACCTGAATCTACCCATTTTGCTGCTACTGGTCTTATGACATTGATTTCATGGCTGAGGGATATTCCATCGTACGTAAGTACCACAATTTTTTGAACCATGTTTATATTTTCTGGGATACTTAAGGTGTATCCAAGTTGAGATCCTTGTATGCAGTGCAGCCCTAAATTTTGGGGTGGCTCTGTCTTATTGATTTTCAGTTTTCCCAAGGTATATTCCCTAGACTGGTAGTGCCCTTGGCTCTGTAGCTCTGTTCTTTACTTGTTGTAGGGAACAGAATGCACTCCTCCAGAGAGGCAGTTGGCAATTTACATCCCGCCCATCAGCATAACAAGGCTCCCTGTTCTCCAGGGCCTGTCTTGCCTTTCTTGTTCTTACACATTTTGTGGATGTCCCCTTTGACCGGTGGGAAGTGATACTTCTTTTTAGTGCAGATTTGCATTGCCCGCTTGCTTGCTTGGCCAAAAAGGGCGTATGCGTTTTCTCCTGAATATATTCAGGAGAAAACGCATACGCCCTTTTTGGCCAAGTGCATCATTGTCGAAGTTGTGCCCCTCTTCCTGTGCTTTAAAGGCGATTCCAACGTACCTCTTGAAATCTGTTTCCTGCTATTCTGCCTCGCTTTCAAGTCCGCCTCATTGCCTTCCCTCAACAGATTTTTGGACGATAGTTGTCCTTTATTACTCGGCCAGTTTGTGAATTGCTGTGCCCCTGAGCTCCATTTTTCAACTCGTTTTTGGTGAGCTGACCGCAAGTCCAAAATTTTGGTTCAGGACCTATACTGGTTCCCGGTGGGTGGCTGAGAATTTGGTTAATTCTTCTTCCTGCCGGGAAATTACAGTGATATGTGCCCGTCCAAATGCCTAACAGCTACTCTCTCATTGGTTCTCCCTCTTCCCTTTCATCCTCTGCCAAATTGGCAACCTGTGCGAACCAAGAGGTTAAAGGGGCTGTCTCTCCAAGTTGGGAGGTTGATAGTAAAGCAGACGGAAAGTCAAACCGGAGCACCAGGAGAGGGACTATGCGTTGAGTTTTAGAAACCTTTCGTATTCACAGTGTGTCCGTTCTCTAGGTTTCCTGCACATGTTATAGCTGTAGTAATATTCCCTTCAACCTGGAGAGTTCGGACCCATGGAATGGGTGCCATGCATTATTGCTTTAAAGGGTCTGCATTTGCTCACCCAATCTCACCAATCATCTCAGTCCCAAGTGTCCCTCCTTATGCCACATCCAGCTGTCGTTGTAGATAGGGTCATTCCAGATTTCATCAGAGACCCTGAAGGAATTGTAAAGAATTTCCCAGTTTTTTTGTTTTGTTTTTGAAATTCCTTTTTATAGTGGGTTTGAGCTGATTCTCGCTCCCATGTTTATGCCAGTCTAGACACACTTGATTCCCTTACGGAGACATATCAATACATAGGTTTTAAGATTCTTACTAGTCAGATATTTTCCTCTGCGGGAAATATGGGGTTTTGAGTCCCTTTCACTGAGGACGGTGTAGGTCTTGTCTATTCCATAGTTGGTTTTTGGAACGGTACCTGTGCTTATATCAAACTCTGGTTTTATGCATCACCCCACCTCTCCTTCCCCCTTAAGCAGGTATAAGAGTGTTTTCTAAATGTGAGACACTGTTCTCTTTCCTAACTCAGTTCAAGTGTAGCCATGTTTACAGGATCTTCATAAGTGATATCTTATGATAAGTTTCTTTTTCTGTGTGACTTATTTCACTTAGAATCATCGTACCTGAATCCACCCATTTTGCTGCTACTGGTCTTATGACATTGATTTCATGGCTGAGGGATATTCCATCGTACGTAAGTACCACAATTTTTTGAACCATGTTTATATTTTCTGGGATACTTAAGGTGTATCCAAGTTGAGGTCCTTGTATGCAGTGCAGCCCTAAATTTTGGGGTGGCTCTGTCTTATTGATTTTCAGTTTTCCCAAGGTATATTCCCTAGACTGGTAGTGCCCTTGGCTCTGTAGCTCTGTTCTTTACTTGTTTTAGGGAACAGAATGCACTCCTCCAGAGAGGCAGTTGGCAATTTACATCCCGCCCATCAGCATAACAAGGCTCCCTGTTCTCCAGGGCCTGTCTTGCCTTTCTTGTTCTTACACATTTTGTGGATGTCCCTTTTGACCGGTGGGAAGTGATACTTCTTTGTAGTGCAGATTTGCATTGCCCGCTTGCTTGCTTGGCCAAAAAGGGCGTATGCGTTTTCTCCTGAATATATTCAGGAGAAAACGCATACGCCCTTTTTGGCCAAGTGCATCATTGTCGAAGTTGTGCCCCTCTTCCTGTGCTTTAAAGGCGATTCCAACGTACCTCTTGAAATCTGTTTCCTGCTATTCTGCCTCGCTTTCAAGTCCGCCTCGTTGCCTTCCCTCAACAGATTTTTGGACGATAGTTGTCCTTTATTACTCGGCCAGTTTGTGAATTGCTGTGCCCCTGAGCTCCATTTTTCAACTCGTTTTTGGTGAGCTGACCGCAAGTCCAAAATTTTGGTTCAGGACCTATACTGGTTCCCGGTGGGTGGCTGAGAATTCGGTTAATTCTTCTTCCTGCCGGGAAATTACAGTGATATGTGCCCGTCCAAATGCCTAACAGCTACTCTCTCATTGGTTCTCCCTCTTCCCTTTCATCCTCTGCCAAATTGGCAACCTGTGCGAACCAAGAGGTTAAAGGGGCTGTCTCTCCAAGATGGGAGGTTGATAATAAAGCAGACGGAAAGTCAAACCGGAGCACCAGGAGAGGGACTATTCGTTGAGTTTTAGAACCCTTTCGTATTCACAGTGTGTCCGTTCTCTAGGTTTCCCGCACATGTTATAGCTGTAGTAATATTCCCTTCAACCTGGAGAGTTCGGACCCATGGAATGGGTGCCATGCATTATTGCTTTAAAGGGTCTGCATTTGCTCACCCAATCTCACCAATCGTCTCAGTCCCAAGTGTCCCTCCTTATGCCACATCCAGCTGTCGTTGTAGATAGGGTCATTCCAGCTTTCATCAGAGACCCTGAAGGAATTGTAAAGAATTTCCCAGTTTTTTTGTCTTGTTTTTGAAATTCCTTTTTATAGTGGGTTTGAGCTGATTCTCGCTGCCATGTTTATGCCAGTCTAGACACACTTGATTCCCTTATGGAGACATATCAATACATAGGTTTTAAGATTCTTACTAGTCAGATATTTTCCTCTGCGGGAAATACGGGGTTTTGAGTCCCTTTCGCTGAGGACGGTGTAGGTCTTGTCTATTCCATAGTTGGTTTTTGGAACGGTACCTGTGCTTATATCAAACTCTGGTTTTATGCATCACCCCACCTCTCCTTCCCCCTTAAGCAGGTATAAGAGTGTTTTCTAAATGTGAGACACTGTTCTCTTTCCTAACTCAGTTCAAGTGTAGCCATGTTTACAGGATCTTCATAAGTGATATCTTATGATAAGTTTCTTTTTCTGTGTGACTTATTTCACTTAGAATCATCGTACCTGAATCCACCCATTTTGCTGCTACTGGTCTTATGACATTGATTTCATGGCTGAGGGATATTCCATCGTACGTAAGTACCACAATTTTTTGAACCATGTTTATATTTTCTGGGATACTTAAGGTGTATCCAAGTTGAGGTCCTTGTATGCAGTGCAGCCCTAAATTTTGGGGTGGCTCTGTCTTATTGATTTTCAGTTTCCCCAAGGTATATTCCCTAGACTGGTAGTGCCCTTGGCTCTGTAGCTCTGTTCTTTACTTGTTTTAGGGAACAGAATGCACTCCTCCAGAGAGGCAGTTGGCAATTTACATCCCGCCCATCAGCATAACAAGGCTCCCTGTTCTCCAGGGCCTGTCTTGCCTTTCTTGTTCTTACACATTTTGTGGATGTCCCTTTTGACCGGTGGGAAGTGATACTTCTTTGTAGTGCAGATTTGTATTGCCCGCTTGCTTGCTTGGCCAAAAAGGGCGTATGCATTTTCTCCTGAATATATTCAGGAGAAAACGCATACGCCCTTTTTGGCCAAGTGCATCATTGTCGAAGTTGTGCCCCTCTTCCTGTGCTTTAAAGGCGATTCCAACGTACCTCTTGAAATCTGTTTCCTGCTATTCTGCCTCGCTTTCAAGTCCGCCTCGTTGCCTTCCCTCAACAGATTTTTGGACGATAGTTGTCCTTTATTACTCGGCCAGTTTGTGAATTGCTGTGCCCCTGAGCTCCATTTTTCAACTCGTTTTTGGTGAGCTGACCGCAAGTCCAAAATTTTGGTTCAGGACCTATACTGGTTCCCGGTGGGTGGCTGAGAATTTGGTTAATTCTTCTTCCTGCCGGGAAATTACAGTGATATGTGCCCGTCCAAATGCCTAACAGCTACTCTCTCATTGGTTCTCCCTCTTCCCTTTCATCCTCTGCCAAATTGGCATCCTGTGCGAACCAAGAGGTTAAAGGGTCTGTCTCTCCACGTTGGGAGGTTGATAGTAAAGCAGACGGAAAGTCAAACCGGAGCACCAGGAGAGGGACTATGCGTTGAGTTTTAGAAACCTTTCGTATTCACAGTGTGTCCGTTCTCTAGGTTTCCCGCACATGTTATATCTGCAGTAATATTCCCTTCAACCTGGAGAGTTCGGACCCATGGAATGGGTGCCATGCATTATTGCTTTAAAGGGTCTGCATTTGCTCACCCAATCTCACCAATCGTCTCAGTCCCAAGTGTCCCTCCTTATGCCACATCCAGCTGTCGTTGTAGATAGGGTCATTCCAGCTTTCATCAGAGACCCTGAAGGAATTGTAAAGAATTTCCCAGTTTTTTTGTTTTGTTTTTGAAATTCCTTTTTATAGTGGGTTTGAGCTGATTCTCGCTGCCATGTTTATGCCAGTCTAGACACACTTGATTCCCTTACGGAGACATATCAATACATAGGTTTTAAGATTCTTACTAGTCAGATATTTTCCTCTGCGGGAAATATGGGGTTTTGAGTCCCTTTCGCTGAGGACGGTGTAGGTCTTGTCTATTCCATAGTTGGTTTTTGGAATGGTACCTGTGCTTATATCAAACTCTGGTTTTATGCATCACCCCACCTCTCCTTCCCCCTTAAGCAGGTATAAGAGTGTTTTCTAAATGTGAGACACTGTTCTCTTTCCTAACTCAGTTCAAGTGTAGCCATGTTTACAGGATCTTCATAAGTGATATCTTATGATAAGTTTCTTTTTCTGTGTGACTTATTTCACTTAGAATCATCGTACCTGAATCCACCCATTTTGCTGCTACTGGTCTTATGACATTGATTTCATGGCTGAGGGATATTCCATCGTACGTAAGTACCACAATTTTTTGAACCATGTTTATATTTTCTGGGATACTTAAGGTGTATCCAAGTTGAGGTCCTTGTATGCAGTGCAGCCCTAAATTTTGGGGTGGCTCTGTCTTATTGATTTTCAGTTTTCCCAAGGTATATTCCCTAGACTGGTAGTGCCCTTGGCTCTGTAGCTCTGTTCTTTACTTGTTGTAGGGAACAGAATGCACTCCTCCAGAGAGGCAGTTGGCAATTTACATCCCGCCCATCAGCATAACAAGGCTCCCTGTTCTCCAGGGCCTGTCTTGCCTTTCTTGTTCTTACACATTTTGTGGATGTCCCTTTTGACCGGTGGGAAGTGATACTTCTTTGTAGTGCAGATTTGCATTGCCCGCTTGCTTGCTTGGCCAAAAAGGGCCTATGCGTTTTCTCCTGAATATATTCAGGAGAAAACGCATAGGCCCTTTTTGGCCAAGTGCATCATTGTCGAAGTTGTGCCCCTCTTCCTGTGCTTTAAAGGCGATTCCAACGTACCTCTTGAAATCTGTTTCCTGCTATTCTGCCTCGCTTTCAAGTCCGCCTCGTTGCCTTCCCTCAACAGATTTTTGGACGATAGTTGTCCTTTAATACTCGGCCAGATTGTGAATTGCTGTGCCCCTGAGCTCCGTTTTTCAACTCGTTTTTGGTGAGCTGACCGCAAGTCCAAAATTTTGGTTCAGGACCTATACTGGTTCCCGGTGGGTGGCTGAGAATTTGGTTAATTCTTCTTCCTGCCGGGAAATTACAGTGATATGTGCCCGTCCAAATGCCTAACAGCTACTCTCTCATTGGTTCTCCCTCTTCCCTTTCATCCTTTGCCAAATTGGCAACCTGTGCGAACCAAGAGGTTAAAGGGGCTGTCTCTCCAAGTTGGGAGGTTGATAGTAAAGCAGACGGAAAGTCAAACCGGAGCACCAGGAGAGGGACTATGCGTTGAGTTTTAGAAACCTTTCGTATTCACAGTGTGTCCGTTCTCTAGGTTTCCCGCACATGTTAAAGCTGTAGTAATATTCCCTTCAACCTGGAGAGTTCGGACCCATGGAATGGGTGCCATGCATTATTGCTTTAAAGGGTCTGCATTTGCTCACCCAATCTCACCAATCATCTCAGTCCCAAGTGTCCCTCCTTATGCCACATCCAGCTGTCGTTGTAGATAGGGTCATTCCAGCTTTCATCAGAGACCCTGAAGGAATTGCAAAGAATTTCCCAGTTTTTTTGTTTTGTTTTTGAAATTCCTTTTTATAGTCGGTTTGAGCTGATTCTCGTTGCCATGTTTATGCCAGTCTAGACACACTTGATTCCCTTACGGAGACATATCAATACATAGGTTTTAAGATTCTTACTAGTCAGATATTTTCCTCTGTGGGAAATATGGGGTTTTGAGTCCCTTTCGCTGAACACGGTGTAGGTCTTGTCTATTCCATAGTTGGTTTTTGGAACGGTACCTGTGCTTATATCAAACTCTGGTTTTATGCATCACCCCACCTCTCCTTCCCCCTTAAGCAGGTATAAGAGTGTTTTCTAAATGTGAGACACTGTTCTCTTTCCTAACTCAGTTCAAGTGTAGCCTTGTTTACAGGATCTTCATAAGTGATATCTTATGATAAGTTTCTTTTTCTGTGTGACTTATTTCACTTAGAATCATCGTACCTGAATCCACCCATTTTGCTGCTACTGGTCTTATGACATTGATTTCATGGCTGAGGGATATTCCATCGTACGTAAGTACCACAATTTTTTGAACCATGTTTATATTTTCTGGGATACTTAAGGTGTATCCAAGTTGAGGCCCTTGTATGCAGTGCAGCCCTAAATTATGGGGTGGCTCTGTCTTATTGATTTTCAGTTTTCCCAAGGTATATTCCCTAGACTGGTAGTGCCCTTGGCTCTGTAGCTCTGTTCTTTACTTGTTGTAGGGAACAGAATGCACTCCTCCAGAGAGGCAGTTGGCAATTTACATCCCGCCCATCAGCATAACAAGGCTCCCTGTTCTCCAGGGCCTGTCTTGCCTTTCTTGTTCTTACACATTTTGTGGATATCCCTTTTGACCGGTGGGAAGTGATACTTCTTTGTAGTGCAGATTTGCATTGCCCGCTTGCTTGCTTGGCCAAAAAGGGCGTATGCGTTTTCTCCTGAATATATTCAGGAGAAAACGCATACGCCCTTTTTGGCCAAGTGCATCATTGTCGAAGTTGTGCCCCTCTTCCTGTGCTTTAAAGGCGATTCCAACGTACCTCTTGAAATCTGTTTCCTGCTATTCTGCCTCGCTTTCAAGTCCGCCTCGTTGCCTTCCCTCAACAGATTTTTGGACGATAGTTGTCCTTTATTACTCGGCCAGTTTGTGAATTGCTGTGCCCCTGAGCCCCATTTTTCAACTCGTTTTTGGTGAGCTGACCGCAAGTCCAAAATTTTGGTTCAGGACCTATACTGGTTCCCGGTGGGTGGCTGAGAATTTGGTTAATTCTTCTTCCTGCCGGGAAATTACAGTGATATGTGCCCGTCCAAATGCCTAACAGCTACTCTCTCATTGGTTCTCCCTCTTCCCTTTCATCCTCTGCCAAATTGGCAACCTGTGCGAACCAAGAGGTTAAAGGGGCTGTCTCTCCAAGTTGGGAGGTTGATAGTAAAGCAGACGGAAAGTCAAACCGGAGCACCAGGAGAGGGACTATGCGTTGAGTTTTAGAAACCTTTCGTATTCACAGTGTGTCCGTTCTCTAGGTTTCCCGCACATGTTATAGCTGTAGTAATATTCCCTTCAACCTGGAGAGTTCGGACCCATGGAATGGGTGCCATGCATTATTGCTTTAAAGGGTCTGCATTTGCTCACCCAATCTCACCAATCGTCTCAGTCCCAAGTGTCCCTCCTTATGCCACATCCAGCTGTCGTTGTAGATAGGGTCATTCCAGCTTTCATCAGAGACCCTGAAGGAATTGCAAAGAATTTCCCAGTTTTTTTGTTTTGTTTTTGAAATTCCTTTTTATAGTGGGTTTGAGCTGATTCTCGCTGCCATGTTTATGCCAGTCTAGACACACTTGATTCCCTTACGGAGACATATCAATACATAGGTTTTAAGATTCTTACTAGTCAGATATTTTCCTCTGTGGGAAATATGGGGTTTTGAGTCCCTTTCGCTGAAGACGGTGTAGGTCTTGTCTATTCCATAGTTGGTTTTTGGAACGGTACCTGTGCTTATATCAAACTCTGGTTTTATGCATCACCCCACCTCTCCTTCCCCCTTAAGCAGGTATAAGAGTGTTTTCTAAATGTGAGACACTGTTCTCTTTCCTAACTCAGTTCAAGTGTAGCCTTGTTTACAGGATCTTCATAAGTGATATCTTATGATAAGTTTCTTTTTCTGTGTGACTTATTTCACTTAGAATCATCGTACCTGAATCCACCCATTTTGCTGCTACTGGTCTTATGACATTGATTTCATGGCTGAGGGATATTCCATCGTACGTAAGTACCTCAATTTTTTGAACCATGTTTATATTTTCTGGGATACTTAAGGTGTATCCAAGTTGAGGCCCTTGTATGCAGTGCAGCCCTAAATTTTGGGGTGGCTCTGTCTTATTGATTTTCAGTTTTCCCAAGGTATATTCCCTAGACTGGTAGTGCCCTTGGCTCTGTAGCTCTGTTCTTTACTTGTTGTAGGGACCAGAATGCACTCCTCCAGAGAGGCAGTTGGCAATTTACATCCCGCCCATCAGCATAACAAGGCTCCCTGTTCTCCAGGGCCTGTCTTGCCTTTCTTGTTCTTACACATTTTGTGGATATCCCTTTTGACCGGTGGGAAGTGATACTTCTTTGTAGTGCAGATTTGCATTGCCCGCTTGCTTGCTTGGCCAAAAAGGGTGTATGCGTTTTCTCCTGAATATATTCAGGAGAAAACGCATACGCCCTTTTTGGCCAAGTGCATCATTGTCGAAGTTGTGCCCCTCTTCCTGTGCTTTAAAGGCGATTCCAACGTACCTCTTGAAATCTGTTTCCTGCTATTCTGCCTCGCTTTCAAGTCCGCCTCGTTGCCTTCCCTCAACAGATTTTTGGACGATAGTTGTCCTTTATTACTCGGCCAGTTTGTGAATTGCTGTGCCCCTGAGCCCCATTTTTCAACTCGTTTTTGGTGAGCTGACCGCAAGTCCAAAATTTTGGTTCAGGACCTATACTGGTTCCCGGTGGGTGGCTGAGAATTTGGTTAATTCTTCTTCCTGCCGGGAAATTACAGTGATATGTGCCCGTCCAAATGCCTAACAGCTACTCTCTCATTGGTTCTCCCTCTTCCCTTTCATCCTCTGCCAAATTGGCAACCTGTGCGAACCAAGAGGTTAAAGGGGCTGTCTCTCCAAGTTGGGAGGTTGATAGTAAAGCAGACGGAAAGTCAAACCGGAGCACCAGGAGAGGGACTATGCGTTGAGTTTTAGAAACCTTTCGTATTCACAGTGTGTCCGTTCTCTAGGTTTCCCGCACATGTTATAGCTGTAGTAATATTCCCTTCAACCTGGAGAGTTCGGACCCATGGAATGGGTGCCATGCATTATTGCTTTAAAGGGTCTGCATTTGCTCACCCAATCTCACCAATCGTCTCAGTCCCAAGTGTCCCTCCTTATGCCAAATCCAGCTGTCGTTGTAGATAGGGTCATTCCAGCTTTCATCAGAGACCCTGAAGGAATTGTAAAGAATTTCCCAGTTTTTTTGTTTTGTTTTTTAAATTCCTTTTTATAGTGGGTTTGAGCTGATTCTCGCTGCCATGTTTATTACAGTCTAGACACACTTGATTCCCTTACGGAGACATATCAATACATAGGTTTTAAGATTCTTACTAGTCAGATATTTTCCTCTGAGGGAAATATGGGGTTTTGAGTCCCTTTCGCTGAGGACGGTGTAGGTCTTGTCTATTCCATAGTTGGTTTTTGGAACGGTACCTGTGCTTATATCTAACTCTGGTTTTATGCATCACCCCACCTCTCCTTCCCCCTTAAGCAGGTATAAGAGTGTTTTCTAAATGTGAGACACTGTTCTCTTTCCTAACTCAGTTCAAGTGTAGCCATGTTTACAGGATCTTCATAAGTGATATCTTATGATAAGTTTCTTTTTCTGTGTGACTTATTTCACTTAGAATCATCGTACCTGAATCCACCCATTTTGCTGCTACTGGTCTTATGACATTGATTTCATGGCTGAGGGATATTCCATCGTACGTAAGTACCACAATTTTTTGAACCATGTTTATATTTTCTGGGATACTTAAGGTGTACCCAAGTTGAGGTCCTTGTATGCAGTGCAGCCCTAAATTTTGGGGTGGCTCTGTCTTATTGATTTTCAGTTTTCCCAAGGTATATTCCCTAGACTGGTAGTGCCCTTGGCTCTGTAGCTCTGTTCTTTACTTGTTTTAGGGAACAGAATGCACTCCTCCAGAGAGGCAGTTGGCAATTTACATCCCGCCCATCAGCATAACAAGGCTCCCTGTTCTCCAGGGCCTGTCTTGCCTTTCTTGTTCTTACACATTTTGTGGATGTCCCTTTTGACCGGTGGGAAGTGATACTTCTTTGTAGTGCAGATTTGCATTGCCCGCTTGCTTGCTTGGCCAAAAAGGGCGTATGCGTTTTCTCCTCAATATATTCAGGACAAAACGCATACGCCCTTTTTGGCCAAGTGCATCATTGTCGAAGTTGTGCCCCTCTTCCTGTGCTTTAAAGGCGATTCCAACGTACCTCTTGAAATCTGTTTCCTGCTATTCTGCCTCGCTTTCAAGTCCGCCTCGTTGCCTTCCCTCAACAGACTTTTGGACGATAGTTGTCCTTTATTACTCGGCCAGTTTGTGAATGGCTGTGCCCCTGAGCTCCATTTTTCAACTCGTTTTTGGTGAGCTGACCGCAAGTCCAAAATTTTGGTTCAGGACCTATACTGTTTCCCGGTGGGTGGCTGAGAATTTGGTTAATTCTTCTTCCTGCCGGGAAATTACAGTGATATGTGCCCGTCCAAATGCCTAACAGCTACTCTCTAATTGGTTCTCCCTCTTCCCTTTCATCCTCTGACAAATTGGCCACCTGTGCGAACCAAGAGGTTAAAGGGGCAGTCTCTCCAAGTTGGGAGGTTGATAGTAAAGCAGACGGAAAGTCAAACCGGAGCACCAGGAGAGGGACTATGCGTTGAGTTTTAGAAACCTTTCGTATTCAGAGTGTGTCCGTTCTCTAGGTTTCCCGCACATGTTATAGCTGTAGTAATATTCCCTTCAACCTGGAGAGTTCGGACCCATGGAATGGGTGCCATGCATTATTGCTTTAATGGGTCTGCATTTGCTCACCCAATCTCACCAATCGTCTCAGTCCCAAGTGTCCCTCCTTATGCCACATCCAGCTGTCATTGTAGATAGGGTCATTCCAGCCTTCATCAGAGACCCTGAAGGAATTGTAAAGAATTTCCCAGTTTTTTTGTTTTGTTTTTGAAATTCCTTTTTATAGTGGGTTTGAGCTGATTCTCGCTGCCATGTTTATGCCAGTCTAGACACACTTGATTCCCTTACGGAGACATATCAATACATAGGTTTTAAGATTCTTACTAGTCAGATATTTTCCTCTGCGGGAAATATGGGGTTTTGAGTCCCTTTCGCTGAGGACGGTGTAGGTCTTGTCTATTCCATAGTTGGTTTTTGGAACGGTACCTGTGCTTATATCAAACTCTGGTTTTATGCATCACCCCACCTCTCCTTCCCCCTTAAGCAGGTATAAGAGTGTTTTCTAAATGTGAGACACTGTTCTCTTTCCTAACTCAGTTCAAGTGTAGCCATGTTTACAGGATCTTCATAAGTGATATCTTATGATAAGTTTCTTTTTCTGTGTGACTTATTTCACTTAGAATCATCGTACCTGAATCCACCCATTTTGCTGCTACTGGTCTTATGACATTGATTTCATGGCTGAGGGATATTCCATCGTACGTAAGTACCACAATTTTTTGAACCATGTTTATATTTTCTGGGATACTTAAGGTGTATCCAAGTTGAGGTCCTTGTATGCAGTGCAGCCCTAAATTTTGGGGTGGCTCTGTCTTATTGATTTTCAGTTTTCCCAAGGTATATTCCCTAGACTGGTAGTGCCCTTGGCTCTGTAGCTCTGTTCTTTACTTGTTTTAGGGAACAGAATGCACTCCTCCAGAGAGGCAGTTGGCAATTTACATCCCGCCCATCAGCATAACAAGGCTCCCTGTTCTCCAGGGCCTGTCTTGCCTTTCTTGTTCTTACACATTTTGTGGATGTCCCTTTTGACCGGTGGGAAGTGATACTTCTTTGTAGTGCAGATTTGCATTGCCCGCTTGCTTGCTTGGCCAAAAAGGGCGTATGCGTTTTCTCCTGAATATATTCAGGAGAAAACGCATACGCCCTTTTGGGCCAAGTGCATCATTGTCGAAGTTGTGCCCCTCTTCCTGTGCTTTAAAGGCGATTCCAACGTACCTCTTGAAATCTGTTTCCTGCTATTCTGCCTCGCTTTCAAGTCCGCCTCGTTGCCTTCCCTCAACAGATTTTTGGACGATAGTTGTCCTTTATTACTCGGCCAGTTTGTGAATTGCTGTGCCCCTGAGCTCCATTTTTCAACTCGTTTTTGGTGAGCTGACCGCAAGTCCAAAATTTTGGTTCAGGACCTATACTGGTTCCCGGTGGGTGGCTGAGAATTTGGTTAATTCTTCTTCCTGCCGGGAAATTACAGTGATATATGCCCGTCCAAACGCCTAACAGCTACTCGCTCATTGGTTCTCCCTCTTCCCTTTCATCCTCTGCCAAATTGGCAACCTGTGCGAACCAAGAGGTTAAAGGGGCTGTCTCTCCAAGTTGGGAGGTTGATAGTAAAGCAGACGGAAAGTCAAACCGGAGCACCAGGAGAGGGACTATTCGTTGAGTTTTAGAAACCTTTCGTATTCACAGTGTGTCAGTTCTCTAGGTTTCCCGCACATGTTATAGCTGTAGTAATATTCCCTTCAACCTGGAGAGTTCGGACCCATGGAATTTGTGCCATGCATTATTGCTTTAAAGGGTCTGCATTTGCTCACCCAATCTCACCAATCGTCTCAGTCCCAAGTGTCCCTCCTTATGCCACATCCAGGTGTCATTGTAGATAGGGTCATTCCAGCTTTCATCAGAGACCCTGAAGGAATTGTAAAGAATTTCCCAGTTTTTTTGTTTTGTTTTTGAAATTCCTTTTTATAGTGGGTTTGAGCTGATTCTCGCTGCCATGTTTATGCCAGTCTAGACACACTTGATTCCCTTACGGAGACATATCAATACATAGGTTTTAAGATTCTTACTAGTCAGATATTTTCCTCTGCGTGAAATATGGGATTTTGAGTCCCTTTCGCTGAGGACGGTGTAGGTCTTGTCTATTCCATAGTTGGTTTTTGGAACGGTACCTGTGCTTATATCAAACTCTGGTTTTATGCATCACCCCACCTCTCCTTCCCCCTTAAGCAGGTATAAGAGTGTTTTCTAAATGTGAGACACTGTTCTCTTTCCTAACTCAGTTCAAGTGTAGCCATGTTTACAGGATCTTCATAAGTGATATCTTATGATAAGTTTCTTTTTCTGTGTGACTTATTTCACTTAGAATCATCGTACCTGAATCCACCCACTTTGCTGCTACTGGTCTTATGACATTGATTTCATGGCTGAGGGATATTCCATCGTACGTAAGTACCACAATTTTTTGAACCATGTTTATATTTTCTGGGATACTTAAGGTGTATCCAAGTTGAGGTCCTTGTATGCAGTGCAGCCCTAAATTTTGGGGTGGCTCTGTCTTATTGATTTTCAGTTTTCCCAAGGTATATTCCCTAGACTGGTAGTGCCCTTGGCTCTGTAGCTCTGTTCTTTACTTGTTGTAGAGAACAGAATGCACTCCTCCAGAGAGGCAGTTGGCAATTTACATCCCGCCCATCAGCATAACAAGGCTCCCTGTTCTCCAGGGCCTGTCTTGCCTTTCTTGTTCTTACACATTTTGTGGATGTCCCTTTTGAACGGTGGGAAGTGATACTTCTTTGTAGTGCAGATTTGCATTGCCCTCTTGCTTGCTTGGCCAAAAAGGGCGTATGCGTTTTCTCCTGAATATATTCAGGAGAAAACGCATACGCCCTTTTTGGCCAAGTGCATCATTGTCGAAGTTGTGACCCTCTTCCTGTGCTTTAAAGGCGATTCCAACGTACCTCTTGAAATCTGTTTCCTGCTATTCTGCCTCGCTTTCAAGTCCGCCTCGTTGCCTTCCCTCAACAGATTTTTGGACGATAGTTGTCCTTTATTACTCGGCCAGTTTGTGAATGGCTGTGCCCCTGAGCTCCATTTTTCAACTCGTTTTTGGTGAGCTGACCGCAAGTCCAAAATTTTGGTTCAGGACCTATACTGGTTCCCGGTGGGTGGCTGAGAATTTGGTTAATTCTTCTTCCTGCCGGGAAATTACAGTGATATGTGCCCGTCCAAATGCCTAACAGCTAGTCTCTCATTGGTTCTCCCTCTTCCCTTTCATCCTCTGCCAAATTGGCAACCTGTGCGAACCAAGAGGTTAAAGGGGCTGTCTCTCCAAGTTGGGAGGTTGATAGTAAAGCAGACGGAAAGTCAAACCTGAGCACCAGGAGAGGGACTATTCGTTGAGTTTTAGAAACCTTTCGTATTCACAGTGTGTCCGTTCTCTAGGTTTCCCGCACATGTTATAGCTGTAGTAATATTCCCTTCAACCTGGAGAGTTCGGACCCATGGAATGGGTGCCATGCATTATTGCTTTAAAGGGTCTGCATTTGCTCACCCAATCTCACCAATCGTCTCAGTCCCAAGTGTCCCTCCTTATGCCACATCCAGCTGTCGTTGTAGATAGGGTCATTCCAGCTTTCATCAGAGACCTTGAGGAATTGTAAAGAATTTCCCAGTTTTTTTGTTTTGTTTTTGAAATTCCTTTTTATATTGGGTTTGAGCTGATTCTCGCTGCCATGTTTATGCCAGTCTAGACACACTTGATTCCCTTACGGAGACATATCAATACATAGGTTTTAAGATTCTTACTAGTCAGATATTTTCCTCTGCGGGACATATGGGTTTTTGAGTCCCTTTCCCTGAGGAAGGTGTAGGTCTTGTCTATTCCATAGTTGGTTTTTGGAACGGTACCTGTGCTTATATCAAACTCTGGTTTTATGCATCACCCCACCTCTCCTTCCCCCTTAAGCAGGTATAAGAGTGTTTTCTAAATGTGAGACACTGTTCTCTTTCCTAACTCAGTTCAAGTGTAGCCATGTTTACAGAATCTTCATAAGTGATATCTTATGATAAGTTTCTTTTTCTGTGTGACTTATTTCACTTAGAATCATCGTACCTGAATCCACCCATTTTGCTGCTACTGGTCTTATGACATTGATTTCATGGCTGAGGGATATTCCATCGTACGTAAGTACCACAATTTTTTGAACCATTTTTATATTTCCTGGGATATTTAAGGTGTACCCAAGTTGAGGTCCTTGTAAGCAGTGCAGCCCTAAATTTTGGGGTGGCTCTGTCTTATTGATTTTCAGTTTACTCAAGGTATATTCCCTAGACTGGAAGTGCCCTTGGCTCTGTAGCTCTGTTCTTTTCCTTGTTTTAGGGAACACAATGTACTCCTCCAGAGGGGCAGTTGGCAATTTACATCCCGCCCATCAGCATAACAAGGCTTCCTGTTCTCCAGGGCCTGTCTTGCCTTTTTGGTTTTTACACATTTTGTGGATGTCCCTTTTGACCGGTGGGAAGTGATACTTCTTTGTAGTGCAGATTTCCATTGCCCGCTTGCTTGCTTGGCCAAAAAGGGTGTATGCGTTCTCTCCTGAATATATTCAGGGGAAAACACATACGCCCTTTTTGGCCAAGTGCATCATTGTCGAAGTTGTGCCCCTCTTCGTGTACTTTAAAGGCGATTCCAACGTACCTCTTGAAATCTGTTTCCTGATATTCTGCCTCGCTTTCAAGTCCACCTCGTTGCCTTCCCTCAACAGATTTTTGGACGATAGTTGTCCTTTATTACTCGGCCAGTTTGTGAATTGCTGTGCCCCTGAGCTCCATTTTTCAACTCGTTTTCGGTGAGCTGACCGCAAGTCCAAAATTTTGGTTCAGGACCTATGCTGGTTCCCGGTGCGGGGCTGAGACTTTGGTTAATTCTTCTTCCTGCCGGGAAGTTAGAGTGATATGTGCCCGTCCAAATGCCTGGCAGCTACTCTCTCATTGGTTCTCCCTCTTCCCTTTCATCCTCTGCCAAATTGGCACCTTGTGCGAACCAGGAGGTTAAAGGGGCTGTCTCTCCAAGTTGGGAGATTGATAGTAAAGCCGATGGAAACTCAAACGGGAGCACCATGGGAGGGTCTATTCGTTGAGTTTTAGAAACCTTTCATATTCACAGTGTGTCCGTTCTCTAGGTTTCCCGTACATGTTATAACTGTAGTAATATTCCCTTCAACGTGGAGAGTTGGGACCTATGGAATGGGTGCCAGGCATTATTGCTTTAAAGGGTCTGCATTTGCTCACCCAAACTCTCCAATCCTCTCAGTCCCAAGTGTCCAGCATTATGCCACATCCAGCTGTCGTTGTAGATAGGGTCATTCCAGGTTTCATCAGAGACCCTGAAGGAATTGTAAAGAATTTCCCAGTTTTTTGTTTTGTTTTTGAAATTCCTTTTTATAGTGGGTTTGAGCTGATTCTCGCTGCCATGTTTATGCCAGTCTAGACACACTTGATTCCCTTACGGAGACATATCAATACATAGGTTTTAAGATTCTTACTAGTCAGATATATTCCTCTGCGGTAAATATGGGGTTTTGAGTCCCTTTCACTGAGGAAGGTGTAGGTCTTGTCTATTCCATTGTTGGTTTTTGGAACATTACCTGTGCTTATATCAAACTCTTGTTTTAAGCATCACCCCACCTCTCTTTCCCCCTTAATCAGGCATAAGAGTGTTTTCTAAATGTGAGACACTGTTCTCTTTCCTAACTCAGTTCAAGTGTAGCCATGTTTACAGGATCTTCATAAGTGATATCTTATGATAAGTTTATTTTTATGTGTGACTTATTTCACTTAGAATCATCGTACCTGAATCCACCCATTTTGCTGCTACTGGTCTTATGACATTGATTTCATGGCTGAGGGATATTCCATCGTACGTAAGTACCACAATTTTTTGAACCATTTTTATATTTCCTGGGATATTTAATGTGTACCCAAGTTGAGGTCCTTGTAAGCAGTGCAGCCCTAAACTTTGGGGTGCCTCTGTCTTATTGATTTTCAGTTTTCAGAAAGGTATATTCCCTAGACTGGAAGTGACCTTGCCTCTGTAGCTCTGTCTTTACTTCTTTTAGGGAACACAATGTACTCCTCCAGAGAGGCAGTTGGCAATTTACATCCCGCCCATCAGCATAACAAGGCTCCCTGTTCTCCATGGCCTGTCTTGCCTTTCTAGTTTTTACACATTTTGTGGTTGTCCCTTTTGACCGGTGGGAAGTGATACTTCTTTGTAGTGCAGATTTGCATTGCCCGCTTCCTTGCTTGGCCAAAAAGGGCGTACGCGTTTTCTCCTGAATATATTCAGGAGAAAACGCATACGCCCTTTTTGGCCAAGTGCATCTTTGTCGAAGTTGTGCCCCTCTTCCTGTGCTTTAAAGGCGATTCCAACGTACCTCTTGAAATCTGTTTCCTGCTATTCTGCATCGCTTTCAAGTCCGCCTCCTTGCCTTCCCTTAACAGATTTTTGGACGATAGTTGTCCTTTATTACTCTGCCAGTTTGTGAATTGCTGTGCCCCTGAGCTCCATTTTTCAACTCGTTTTTTGTGAGCTGACCGCATGTCCAAAATTTTGGTTCAGGAACTATGCTGTTTCCCGGTGGGTGGCTGAGACTTTGGTTAATTCTTCTTCCTGCCGGGACATTAGACTGATATGTGCCCGTCCAAATGCCTAACAGCTACTCTCTCATTGGTTCTCCCTCTTCCCTTTCATCCTCTGCCAAATTGGCAACCTGTGCGAACCAGGAGGTTAAAGGGGCTGTCTCTCCAAGTTGGGAGGTTGATAGTAAAGCAGATGGAAAGTAAAACGGGAGCACCAGGAGAGGGACTATTCGTTGAGTTTTAGAAACCTTTCTATTCACAGTGTGTCCGTTCTCTAGGTTTCCCGTACATGTTATAGCTGTAGTAATATTCCCTTCAACCTGGAGAGTTGGGACCCATGGAATGGGTGCCAGGCATTTGTGATTTAAAGGGTCTGCATTTGCTCACCCAATCTCACCAATCGACTCAGTCCCAAGTGTCCCTCCTTATGCCACATCCAGCTGTCGTTGTAGATAGGGTCATTCCAGGTTTCATCATTGACCCTGAAGGAATTGTAAAGAATTTCCCAGTTTTTTTGTTTTGTTTTTGAAATTCCTTTTTATAGTGGGTTTGAGCTGATTCTCGCTGCCATGTTTATGCCAGTCTAGACACACTAGATTCCCTTACGGAGACATATCAATACATAGGTTTTAAGATTCTTACTAGTCAGATATTTTCCTCTGCGGGAAATATGGGGTTTTGAGTCCCTTTCACTGAGGAAGGTGTAGGTCTTGTCTATTCCATAGTTGGTTTTTGGAACGGTACCTGTGCTTATATCAAACTCTGGTTTTATGCATCACCCCACCTCTCCTTCCGCCTTAAGCAGGCATAAGAGTGTTTTTTAAATGTGAGACACTGTTCTCTTTCCTAACTCAGTTCAAGTGTAGCAATTTTTACAGGATATTCATAAGTGATATCTTATGATAAGTTTCTTTTTCTGTGTGACTTATTTCACTTAGAATCATCGTACCTGAATCCACCCATTTTGCTGCTACTGGTCTTATGACATTGATTTCATGGCTGAGGGATATTCCATCGTACGTAAGTACCACAATTTTTTGAACCATTTTTATATTTCCTGGGATATTTAAGGTGTACCCAAGTTGAGGTCCTTGTAAGCAGTGCAGCCCTGAATTTTGGGGTGGCTCTGTCTTATTGATTTTCAGTTTTCCCAAGGTATATTCCCTAGACTGGAAGTGCCCTTGGCTCTGTAGCTCTGTTCTTTACTTGTTTTAGGGAACACAATGCACTCTTCCAGAGAGGCAGTTGGCAATTTACATCCCGCCCATCAGCATAACAAGGCTCCCTGTTCTCCAGGGCCTGTCTTGCCTTTCTGGTTTTTACACATTTTGTGGATGTCCCTTTTGACAGGTGGGAAGTGATACTTCTTTGTAGTGCAGATTTGCATTGCCCGCTTGCTTGCTTGGCCGAAAAGGGCGTATGCGTTTTCTCCTGAATATATTCAGGAGAAAATGCATACGCCCTTTTTGGCCAAGTGCATCATTGTCGAAATTGTGCCCCTCTTCCTGTGCTTTAAAGGCGATTCCAACGTACCTCTTGAAATCTGTTTCCTGCTATTCTGCCTCGCTTTCAAGTCCGCCTCGTTGCCTTCCCTCAACAGATTTTTGGACGATAGTTGTCCTTTATTACTCGGCCAGTTTGTGAATGGCTGTGCCCCTGAGCTCCATTTTTCAACTCGTTTTTGGTGAGCTGACCACAAGTCCAAAATTTTGGTTCAGGACCTATGCTGGTTCCCAGTGTGGGGCTGAGACTTTGGTTAATTCTTCTTCCTGCAGGGGAATTACAGTGATATGTGCCCGTCCAAATGCCTAACAGCTACTCTCTCATTGGTTCTCCCTATTCCCTTTGATCCTCTGCCAAATTGGAAACCTGTGTGAACCAGGAGGTTAAAGGGTCTGTCTCTCCAAGTTGGGAGGTTGATAGTAAAGCAGATGGAAAGTCAAACCGGAGCACCAGGAGAGGGACAATTCGTTGAGGTTTAGAATCCTTTCGTATTCACAGTGTGTCCGTTCTCTAGGTTTCCCGTACATGTTATAACTGTAGTAATATTCTCTTCAACCTGGAGAGTTGGGACCCATGGAATGGGTGCCAGGCATTATTGCTTTAAATGGTCTGCATTTGCTCACCAATCTCACCAATCCTCTCAGTCCCAATTATCCAGCCTTATGCCACATCCAGCTGTCGTTGTAGATAGGGTCATTCCAGGTTTCATCAGAGACCCTGAAGGAATTGTAAAGAATTTCCCAGTTTTTTTGTTTTGTTTTTGAAATTCCTTTTTATAGTGGGTTTGAGCTGATTCTCGCTGCCATGTTTATGCCAGTCTAGACACACTTGATTCCCTTACGGAGACATACCAATACATAGGTTTTAAGATTCTTACTAGTCAGATATATTCCTCTGCGGGAAATATGGGATTTTGAGTCCCTTTCACTGAGGAAGGTGTAGGTCTTGTCTATTCCATAGTTGGTTTTTGGAACGGTACCTGTGCTTATATCAAACTCTGGTTTTATGCATCACCCCACCTCTCCTTCCCCCTTAAGCAGGCATAAGAGTGTTTTCTAAATGTGAGACACTGTTTTCTTTCCTAACTCAGTTCAATTGTAGCCATGTTTACAGGATCTTCATAAGTGATATCTTATGATAAGTTTCTTTTTCTGTGTGACTTATTTCACTTAGAATCATCGTACCTGAATCCACCCATTTTGCTGCTACTGGTCTTATGACATTGATTTCATGGCTGAGGGATATTCCATCGTTCGTAAGTACCACAAATTTTTGAACCATTTTTATATTTCCTGGGATATTTAAGGTGTACCCAAGTTGAGGTTTTTGTAAGCAGTGCAGCCCTAAATTTTGCGGTGGCTCTGGCTTATTGATTTTCCGTTTTCCCAAGGTATATTCCCTAGATTGGAAGTGCCCTTGGCTCTGTAGCTCTGTTGTTTACTTGTTTTAGGGAACATAGTGCACTCCTCCGGAGAGGCAGTTGGCAATTTACATCCAGCCGATCAGCATAACAAGGCTCCCTGTTCTCCAGGGCCTGTCTTGCCTTTCTGGTTTTTACACATTTTGCGGATGTCCCTTTTGACCGGTGGGAAGTGATACTTCTTTGTATTGCAGATTTGCATTGCCCGCTTGCTTGGTTTGCCAAAAAGGGCGTATGCGTTTTCTCCTGAATATATTCAGGAGAAAGCGCATACACCCTTTTTGGCCAAGTGCATCATTGTCGAAGTTGTGCCCCTCTTCCTGTGCTTTAAAGACGATTCCAACATACCTCTTGAAATCTGTTTCCTGCTATTCTGCCTCGATTTCAACTCCGCCTCGTTGCCTTCCCTCAACAGATTTTTGGATGATAGTTGTCCTTTATTACTCTTCCAGTTTGTGAATTGCTGTGCCCTGAGCCCCATTTTTCAACTCATTTTTTGTGTGCTGACCGCAAGTCCAAAATTTTGGTTCAGGACCTCTACTTTTTACCCGTGGGAGGCTGAGACTTTGTTTAGTTCTTCTTCCTCCCGTGAAATTAGAGTGACATGTGCCCGTCTAAATGCCTAACAGCTACTCTGTAATTGGTTCTCCCCCTTTCCTTTCATCCTCTGCCAAATTGGCAACGTGTGTGTACCAGGAGGTTAAAAGTGGTGTCTCTCCAAGTTGGGAGATTGATAGTAAAGTAGTTGGAAAGTCAAACCGGAACACCAGGAGAGGGACTATTCGTTGAGTTTTAGAAACCTTTTGTATTCACAGTGTGTCCATTCTCTAGGTTTCCTGTACATGTTATAGCTGTATTAATATTCCCTTCAACCCGCAGAGTTGGGACCCATGGAATGGGTGCCATGCATTATTGGTTTACAAGGTCTGCATTTGCTCACCCAATCTCACCAATCCTCTCAGTCCCAAGTGTCCAGCCTTATGCCACATCCAGCTGTCGTTGTAGATAGGGTCATTCCAGGTTTCATCAGAGACCCTGAAGGAATTGTAAAGAATTTCCCTGTTTTTTTGTTTTGTTTGTGAAATTCCTTTTGATAGTGGGTTTCAGCTGATTCTCGCTGCCAAGTTTATGCCAGTCTAGACACACTTGATTCCCTTACAGAGACATATCAATACATAGGTTTTAAGATTCTTACTAGTCAGATATATTCTTCTGCGGGAAATATGGGCTTTTCAGTCCCTTTCACTGAGGAATGTGTAGGTCTTGTCTATTCCATATTTGGTTTTCGGAACGGTAGGTGTGCTTATATGAAACTCTGGTTTTATGCATCACCCCACTTCTCCTTCCCCCTTAAGCAGGCATAAGAGTGTTTTCCAAATGTGAGACTCTGTTCTCTTTCCTAGCTAAGTTCAAGTGTAGCCATGTTTAAAGGTTCTTCATAAGTGATATCTTATGATAAATTTCTTTTTCTGTGTGTCTTATTTCACTTAGAATCATCATAACAGAATCCACTCATTTTGTTGCTACTGGTCTTATGACATTGATTTCATGGCTGAGGGATATTCCATCGTACGTAAGTACCACAATTTTTTGAACCATTTTTATATTTCCTGGGATATTTAAGGTGTACCGAAGTTGAGGTTATTGTGAGCAGTGCAGCCGTAAATTTTGGGGTGGCTCTGTCTTATTGATTTTCAGTTTTCCCAAGGTATATTCCCTAGATTGGTAGTGCCCTTGGCTCTGTAGCTCTGTTGTTTACTTGTTTTAGGGAACACAATGCACTCCTCCATAGAGGCAGTTGGCAATTTACATCCCGCCCATCAGCATAACAAGGCTCCCTGTTCTCCAGGGCCTGTCTTGCCTTTCTGGTTTTTACTCATTTTGCGGATGTCCCTTTTGACCGGTGGGAAGTGATACTTCTTTGTAGTGCAGATTTGCATTGCCCGCTTGCTTGCTTGGCCAAAAAGGGCGTATGCGTTTTCTCCTGAATATATTCAAGAGAAAACGCATATGCCCTTTTTGGCCAAGTGCATCATTGTCGAAGTTGTTCCACTCTTCCTGTGCTTTAAAGGCGATTCCAACGTACCTCTTGAAATCTGTTTCCTGCTATTCTGCCTCGATTTCAACTCCGCCTCGTTCCCTTCCCTCAACAGATTTTTGGATGATAGTTGTCCTTTATTACTCTTCCAGTTTGTGAATTGCTGTGCCCTGAGCCCCATTTTTCAACTTATTTTTTGTGAGCTGACCGCACGTCCAAAATTTTGGTTCAGGACCTCTACTTGTTCCCCGTGGGAGGCTGAGACTTTGGTTAATTCTTCTTCCTACCGTGAAATTAGAGTGACATATGCCCGTCTAAATGCCTAACAGCTACTCTGTCATTGGTTCTCCCCCTTTCCTTTCATCCTCTGCCAAATTGGCAACGTGTGTGTACCAGGAGGTTAAAAGGGGTGTCTCTCCAATTTGGGAGATTGATAGTAAAGCAGTGGGAAAGTCAAACCGGAACACCAGGAGAGGGACTATTCGTTGAGTTTTAGAAACCTTTTGTATTCACAGTGTGTCCATTCTCTAGGTTTCCTGTACATGTTATAGCTGTATTAATATTCCCTTCAACCCGCAGAGTTGGGACCCATGGAATGGGTGCCATGCATTATTGGTTTACAAGGTCTGCATTTGCTCACCCAATCTCACCAATCCTCTAAGTCCCAAGTGTCCAGCCTTATGCCACATCCAGCGGTCGTTGTAGATAGGGTCATTCCAGCTTTCATCATTGACCCTGAAGGAATTGTAAAGAATTTCCGGGCTTCCCTGGTGGCGCAGTGGTTGAGAGTCCGCCTGCCGATGCAGGGGACACGGGTTCGTGCCCTGGTCTGGGAAGATCCCACATGCCGCGGAGCGGCTGGGCCCGTGAGCCATGGCCGCTGGGCCTGCACGTCCGGAGCCTGTGTTCTGCAACGGGAGAGGCCACAACAGTGAGAGGCCCGCATACTGCAAAAAAAAAAAAAAAAAAAAAAAAAAAAAAAAAAAAAAAAAGAATTTCCCAATTTTTTTGTTTTGTTTTTGAAATTGCTTTTGATAGTGGATTTCAGCTGATTCTCGCTGCCATGTTTATGCCAGTCTAGACACTTGATTCCCTTACAGAGACATATCAATACATAGGTTTTAAGATTCTTACTAGTCAGATATATTCTTCTGCGGGAAATATGGGGTATTGAGTCCCTTTCACTGTGGAAGGTGTAGGTCTTGTCTATTCCATAGTTGGTTTTTGGAACGGTACCTGTGCTTATATCAAACTCTGGTTTTATGCATCACCCCACCTCTCCTTCCCCCTTAAGCAGGCATAAGAGTGTTTTCCAAATGTGAGACTCTGTTCTCTTTCCTAGCTCAGTTCAAGTGTAGCCATGTTTACAGGATCTTCGTAAGTGATATCTTATGATAACTTGCATTTTCTGTGTGACTTATTTCACTTAGAATCATCGAACCTCATTCCACTCATTTTGCTGCTACTGGTCTTATGACATTGATTTCATGGCTGAGGGATATTCCATCGTACGTAAGTACCACAATTTTTTGAACCATTTTTATATTTCCTGGGATATTTAAGGTGTACCCATGTTGAGGTTCTTGTAAGCAGTGCAGCCCTAAACGTTGGGGTGGCTCTGTCTTATTGATTTTCAGTTTTCCCAAGGTATATTCCCTAGACTGGAAGTGCCCTTGGCTCTGTAGCTCTGTTGTTTACTTGTTTTAGGGAACACAATTCACTCCACCAGAGAGGCAGTTGGCAATTTACATCCTGCCCATCAGCATAACAATGCTCCCTGTTCTCCAGGGCCTGTCTTGCCTTTCTGGTTTTTACACATTTTGCGGATGTCCCTTTTGACCGGTGGGAAGTGATACTTCTTTGTAGTGCAGATTTGCATTGCCTGCTTGCTTGCTTGGCCAAAAAGGTCGTATGCATTTTCTCCTGAAAATATTCAGCAGAAAATGCAAACGCCCTTTTTCGCCAAGTGCATCATTGTCGAAGTTGTGCCCCACTTCTTGTGCTTTAATGGCGATTCCAACATACCTCTTGAAATCTGTTTCCTGCTATTCTGCCTCGATTTCAACTCCGCCTCGATGCCTTCCCTCAACAGATTTTTGGATGATAGTTGTCCTTTATTACTCTTCCAGTTTGTGAATTGCTGTGCCCTGAGCCCCATTTTTCAACTCATTTTTTGTGAGCTGACCACAAGTCCAAAATTTTGGTTCAGGACCTCTACTTGTTCCCCGTGGGTGGCTGAGACTTTGGTTAATTCTTCTTCCTCCCGTGAAATTAGAGTGACATATGCCCGTCTAAATGCCTAACAGCTACTCTGTCATTGGTTCTCCCCCTTTCCTTTCATCCTCTGCCAAATTGGCAACGTGTGTGTACCAGGAGGTTAAAAGTGGTGTCTCTCCAAGTTGGGAGATTGTTAGTAAAGCAGTTGGAAAGTCAAACCGGAACACCAGGAGAGGGACTATTCGTTGAGTTTTAGAAACCTTTTGTATTCACAGTGTGTCCATTCTCTAGGTTTCCTGTATATGTTATAGCTGTATTAATATTCCCTTCAACCCGCAGAGTTGGGACCCATGGAATGGGTGCCATGCATTATTGGTTTACAAGGTTTGCATTTGCTCACCCCATCTCACCAATCCTCTCAGTCCCAAGTGTCCAGACTTATGCCACATCCAGCGGTCGTTGTAGATATGGTCATTCCAGGTTTCATCAGAGACCCTGAAGGAATTGTAAAGAATTTCCCTGTTTTCTTTGTTTTGTTTTTGAAATTCCTTTTGATAGTGGGTTTGAGCTGATTCTCGCTGCCATGTTTATGCCAGTCTAGAAACACTTGATTCCCTTACGGAGACATATCAATACATAGGTTTTAAGATTCTTACTAGTCAGATATATTCCTCTGCCGGAAATATGGGGTTTTGAGTCCGTTTCAGTGAGGAACTTGTAGGTCTTCTGTATTCCATAGTTGGTTTTTGGAACAGTACCTGTGCTTATATCAAACTCTGGTTTTATGCATCACCCCACCTCTCCTTCCAACTCTAGCAGGCATAAGTGTGTTTTCTAAATGTGAGACTCTGTTCTCTTTCCTAACTCAGTTCAAGTGTAGCCATGTTACAGGATCTTCATAAGTGATATCTTATGATAAAATTCTTTTTCTGTGTGTCTTATTTCACTTAGAATCATCATAACAGAATCCACTCATTTTGTTTCTACTGGTCTTATGACATTGATTTCATGCCTGACGGATATTCCATCATACATAAGTACCACAATTTTTTGAGCCATTTTAATATTTCCTGGGATATTTAAGGTGTACCCAAGTTGAGGTTCTTGTAAGCAGTGCAGCCCTAAATTTTGAGGTGGCTGTGTCTTATTGATTTTCAGTTTTCCCAAGGTATATTCCCTAGACTGGAAGTGCCCTTGGCTCTGTAGATCTGTTGTTTACTTGTTTTAGGGAACCCTATGCACTCCTCCAGAGAGGCAGTTGGCAATTTACATCCCGCCCATCAGCATAACAAGGCTCCCTGTTCTCCAGGGCCTGTCTTGCCTTTCTGGTTTTTACACATTTTGTGGATGTCCCTTTTGTACCGGTGGGAAGAGATACTTCTTTGTATTGCAGATTTGCATTGTCCGCTTGCTTGCTTGGCCACAACGGGCATATGAGTTCTCTCCTAAATATATTCAGGAGAAAATGCATACGCCCTTTTTGGCCAAGTGCATCATTGTCGAAGTTTTGCCCCTTTTCCTGTGCTTTAAAGGCGATTCCAACGTACCTCTTGAAATCTGTTTCCTGCTATTCTGCCTAGCTTTCAAGTCTACCTCGCTGCCTTCCCTCAACAGATTTTTGGATGATAGTTGTCCTTTATTACTCTGCCAGTTTGTGAATTGTTGTGCCCCTGAGCCCCATATTGCAACTCGTTTTTTGTGAGCTGAACGCAAGACCAATATTTTGGTTCAGGACGTATATGGGTTCCCGGTGGGTGGCTGAGACTTTGGTTAATTCTTCTTCCTGCCGGGAAATTAGAGTGACATGTGCCCGTCCAAATGCCAAACAGCTACTCTCTCATTGGTTCTCCCTCTTCCCTTTCATCCTGTGCCAAATTGGCAACGTGTGCCAACAAGGGGGTTAAATGTGCGTCTCTAAGTTGGGAGATTGATAGTAAAGCAGTTGCAGTGTCAAACATGAGCACCAGGAGACGGAGTATTAGTTGAGTTTTAGAAACGTTTCTTGTTCACAGTGTGTCCATTCTCTAGGCTTCCGGTACATGTTATAGTTGTAGTAATATCCCCTTCAACTTGGAGAGTTGGGACGCATGTAATGTGTGCCATGCATTATTGCTTTGAAGGGTCTGCATTTGCTCACCCAATCTCACAAATCCTCTCAGTGCCACGTGTCCAGCCTTATGTAACATCCAGCTGTCATTGTAGATAGGGTCATTCCAGGTTTCATCAGAGACCCTGAAGGAATTGGAAAGAATTTGCCTGTTTCTTTGTTTTGTTTTTGAAATTCCTTTTTATAGTGGGTTTGAGCTGATTCTCGCTGCCATGCTTATGCCAGTCTAGACACTCTTGATTCCCTTACAGAGACATATCAATACATAGGTTTTAAGATTCTTACTTGTCAGATATATTCTTCTGCGGGAAATATGGGGTTTTGAGTCCCTTTCACTGAGGAAGGTGTAGGTCTTGTCTATTCCATAGTTGGTTTTTGGAACGGTACCTGTGCTTATATCAAACTCTGGTTTTATGCATCACCCCACTTCTCCTTCCCCCTTAAGCAGGCATAAGAGTGTTTTCTAAATGTGAGACTATGTTCTCTTTCCTAGCTCAGTTCAAGTGTAGCCATGTTTACAGGATCTTCATAAGTGATATCTTATGATAAGTTGCTTTTTCTGTGTGACTTATTTCACTTAGAATCATCGTACCTGAATCCACCCATTTTGCTGCTACTGGTCTTATGACATTGATTTCATGGCTGAGGGATATTCCATCGTACGTAAGTACCACAATTTTTTGAACCATGTTTATATTTTCTGGGATACTTAAGGTGTATCCAAGTTGAGGTCCTTGTATGCAGTGCAGCCCTAAATTTTGGGGTGGCTCTGTCTTATTGATTTTCAGTTTTCCCAAGGTATATTCCCTAGACTGGTAGTGCCCTTGGCTCTGTAGCTCTGTTCTTTACTTGTTTTAGGGAACAGAATGCACTCCTCCAGAGAGGCAGTTGGCAATTTACATCCCGCCCATCAGCATAACAAGGCTCCCTGTTCTCCAGGGCCTGTCTTGCCTTTCTGGTTTTTACACATTTTGCGGATGTCCCTTTTGACCGGTGGGAAGTGATACTTCTTTGTAGTGCAGATTTGCATTGCCTGCTTGCTTGCTAGGCCAAAAAGGGCGTATGCGTTTTCTCCTGAATATATTCAGGAGAAAATGCAAACACCCTTTTTGGCCAAGTGCATCATTGTCGAAGTTGTGCCCCACTTCTGGTGCTTTAAAGGCGATTCCAACATACCTCTTGAAATCTGTTTCCTGCTATTCTGCCTCGATTTCAAGTCCACCTCATTGCCTTCCCTCAACAGATTTTTGGATGATAGTTGTCCTTTATTACTCTTCCAGTTTGTGAATTGCTGTGCCCTGAGCCCCATTTTTCAACTCATTTTTTGTGAGCTGACCGCAAATGCAAAATTTTGGTTCAGGATCTCTACTTGTTCCCCGTGGGTGGCTGAGACTTTGGTTAATTCTTCTTCCTCCCGTGAAATTAGAGTGACATGTGCCCGTCCAAATGCCTAACAGCTACTCTCTCATTGGTTCTCCCTCTTCCCTTTCATCCTCTGCCAAATTGGCAATGTGTGCGAACCAGGAGTTTAAAGGGGCTGTCTCTCCAAGTTGGGAGATTGATAGTAAATCATTTGGAAAGTCACACCTGAGCACCAGGAGAGGGACTATTATTTGAGTTTTAGAAACCGTTCGTATTCACAGTGTGTCCATTCTCTAGGTTTCCCGTACATGTTATAGCTGTAGTAATATTCCCTTCAACCTGGAGAGTTGGGACCCAAGGAGTGGGTGCCATGCATTATTGCTTTAAAGGGTCTGCATTTGCTCACCCAATCTCACCAATCCTCTCAGTCCCAAGGGTCCAGCCTTATGCCACATCCAGCTGTCCTTGTAGATAGGGTTATTCCAGGTTTCATCAGAGACCCTGAAGGAATTGTAAAGAATTTCCCTGTTTTTTTGTTTTGTTTGTGAAATTCCTTTTGATAGTGGATTTCAGCTGATTCTCGCTGCCATGTTTATGCCAGTCTAGACACACTTGATTCCCTTACAGAGACATATCAATACATAGGTTTTAAGATTCTTACTAGTCAGATATATTCTTCTGTGGGAAATATGGGGTTTTGAGTCCCTTTCACTGAGGAAGGTGTAGGTCTTGTGTATTCCATAGTTGGTTTTTGGAACGGTACCTGTGCTTATATCAAACTCTGCTTTTATGCATCACCCACCTCTCCTTCCCCCTTAAGCAGGCATACGAGTGTTTTCCAAATGTGAGACTCTGTTCTCTTTCCTAGCTAAGTTCAAGTGTAGCCATGTTTACAGGATCTTCATAAGTGATATCTTATGATAAGTTGCTTTTTCTGTGTGACTTATTTCACTTAGAATCAGCGAACCTGAATCCACTCATTTTGCTTCTACTGGCCTTATGACATTGATTTCATGGCTGAGGGATATTCCATCATACGTAAGTACCACAATTTCTTTACCATTTTTGTCTTTCCTTGGATATTTAAGGTGTCCCGGATTCGAGGTTCTTGCAAGCAGTGCTGCCCTAAATTTTGGGGTGGCTGTGTCTTATTGATATTCAGTTTTCCCAATGTATATTCCCATGACTGGAAGTGACTTAGGTTGTGAAGCTCTGTTGTTTACTTCTTTTAGAGAACACAGTGCACTCCTCCAGGGTGGCTGTTGGCCATTTACATCCCACCCATGAGCATAACAAGGCTTACTGTTCTCCAGAGCCTGTCTTGCCTTTCTGGTTTTTACACATTTTGCAGATGACCCTTTTGACCGGTGGGAAGTGATACTTATTTGTAGTGCAGATTTGCATTGTGCAGTTGCTTGGTTGGTCAAAATCGGCGTATGCGTTTTCTCCTGAATATATTCAGGTGAAAACGCATACGCCCTTTATGGACAATTCCATAATTGTCGAAGTTGTGATGCTTTTCCTGTGTTTAAAGGCAATTCCAATATACTTCTTGAAATCTGTTTCGTGCAATTCTGCATCATTTTAAAGTCTGCCTCGTGGCTTTCCCTCAACAGATTTTTGGAAGAGAGTAGTCCTTTATAACTCTGCAAGTTAGTGAAATGCTGTGCCGCTGTGCTCCAGTTCTCAACTCGCGTTTTTGTGAGCTGACCGCAAATCCATAGTTTTGCTTCAGGACCTGTACAGGTTCCGGGGGGGGGGGGCAGACTGAGAGTTTGGTTAATTCTTCTTCATGACGGGAAATTAGAGTGACATGTGGCCGTCCAAATACCTACAGCTACTCTCTCATTGGTTCTCCCTTTTCCCTTATATCCTCTGAACAATGTGCCAACTGTGCGAAACAGGTTATAGGGGTTGACTCTCCAAGTTGGGAGATTGATATTAAAGCAGTAGGAATGTCAAGTTGGAGCACAAGGAGAGAAAAAAAATTAGTAGAGTTTTAGAAACCTTTCTCCATCAGAGGGTGTCCATTCTCTAGGTTTCCCATACATGTTATAACTGTAGTGATATTCCCATCTACCTGGAGAGTTGGGAACCATGGAATGATGGGCAGGAATTATTGCTTTAGAGGGTCTGCCTTTTCTCACCCAATCTCACTAATCGTCTCAGTCCCAAGTGACCAGCGTTATGCCACATCCAGCTGTCGTTGTAGATAGGGTCATTCCAGGTTTCATCAGAACCCCTGAAGGAATTGTAAAGAATTTCCCAGTTTTTTTGTTTTGTTTTTGAATTTCCTTTTTATAGTGGGTTTGAGCTGATTCTCGCTGCCATGTTTATGCCAGTCTAGACACACTTGATTCCCTTACAGAGACATATCAATACATAGGTTTTAAGATTCTTACTAGTCAGATATATTCTTCTGTGGGAAATATGGGGTTTTGAGTCCCTTTCACTGAGGAAGGTGTAGGTCTTGTGTATTCCATAGTTGGTTTTTGGAACGGTACCTGTGCTTATATCAAACTCTGCTTTTATGCATCACCCACCTCTCCTTCCCCCTTAAGCAGGCATACGAGTGTTTTCCAAATGTGAGACTCTGTTCTCTTTCCTAGCTAAGTTCAAGTGTAGCCATGTTTACAGGATCTTCATAAGTGATATCTTATGATAAGTTGCTTTTTCTGTGTGACTTATTTCACTTAGAATCAGCGAACCTGAATCCACTCATTTTGCTTCTACTGGCCTTATGACATTGATTTCATGGCTGAGGGATATTCCATCATACGTAAGTACCACAATTTCTTTACCATTTTTGTCTTTCCTTGGATATTTAAGGTGTCCCGGATTCGAGGTTCTTGTAAGCAGTGCTGCCCTAAATTTTGGGGTGGCTGTGTCTTATTGATATTCAGTTTTCCCAATGTATATTCCCATGACTGGAAGTGACTTAGGTTGTGAAGCTCTGTTGTTTACTTCTTTTAGAGAACACAGTGCACTCCTCCAGGGTGGCTGTTGGCCATTTACATCCCACCCATGAGCATAACAAGGCTTACTGTTCTCCAGAGCCTGTCTTGCCTTTCTGGTTTTTACACATTTTGCAGATGACCCTTTTGACCGGTGGGAAGTGATACTTATTTGTAGTGCAGATTTGCATTGTGCAGTTGCTTGGTTGGTCAAAATCGGCGTATGCGTTTTCTCCTGAATATATTCAGGTGAAAACGCATACGCCCTTTATGGACAATTCCATAATTGTCGAAGTTGTGATGCTTTTCCTGTGTTTAAAGGCAATTCCAATATACTTCTTGAAATCTGTTTCGTGCAATTCTGCATCATTTTAAAGTCTGCCTCGTGGCTTTCCCTCAACAGATTTTTGGAAGAGAGTAGTCCTTTATAACTCTGCAAGTTAGTGAAATGCTGTGCCGCTGTGCTCCAGTTCTCAACTCGCGTTTTTGTGAGCTGACCGCAAATCCATAGTTTTGCTTCAGGACCTGTACAGGTTCCGGGGGGGGGGGGGGCAGACTGAGAGTTTGGTTAATTCTTCTTCATGACGGGAAATTAGAGTGACATGTGGCCGTCCAAATACCTACAGCTACTCTCTCATTGGTTCTCCCTTTTCCCTTATATCCTCTGAACAATGTGCCAACTGTGCGAAACAGGTTATAGGGGTTGACTCTCCAAGTTGGGAGATTGATATTAAAGCAGTAGGAATGTCAAGTTGGAGCACAAGGAGAGAAAAAAAATTAGTAGAGTTTTAGAAACCTTTCTCCATCAGAGGGTGTCCATTCTCTAGGTTTCCCATACATGTTATAACTGTAGTGATATTCCCATCTACCTGGAGAGTTGGGAACCATGGAATGATGGGCAGGAATTATTGCTTTAGAGGGTCTGCCTTTTCTCACCCAATCTCACTAATCGTCTCAGTCCCAAGTGACCAGCGTTATGCCACATCCAGCTGTCGTTGTAGATAGGGTCATTCCAGGTTTCATCAGAACCCCTGAAGGAATTGTAAAGAATTTCCCAGTTTTTTTGTTTTGTTTTTGAATTTCCTTTTTATAGTGGGTTTGAGCTGATTCTCGCTGCCATGTTTATGCCAGTCTAGACACACTTGATTCCCTTACAGAGACATATCAATACATAGGTTTTAAGATTCTTACTAGTCAGATATATTCTTCTGTGGGAAATATGGGGTTTTGAGTCCCTTTCACTGAGGAAGGTGTAGGTCTTGTGTATTCCATAGTTGGTTTTTGGAACGGTACCTGTGCTTATATCAAACTCTGCTTTTATGCATCACCCACCTCTCCTTCCCCCTTAAGCAGGCATACGAGTGTTTTCCAAATGTGAGACTCTGTTCTCTTTCCTAGCTAAGTTCAAGTGTAGCCATGTTTACAGGATCTTCATAAGTGATATCTTATGATAAGTTGCTTTTTCTGTGTGACTTATTTCACTTAGAATCAGCGAACCTGAATCCACTCATTTTGCTTCTACTGGCCTTATGACATTGATTTCATGGCTGAGGGATATTCCATCATACGTAAGTACCACAATTTCTTTACCATTTTTGTCTTTCCTTGGATATTTAAGGTGTCCCGGATTCGAGGTTCTTGTAAGCAGTGCTGCCCTAAATTTTGGGGTGGCTGTGTCTTATTGATATTCAGTTTTCCCAATGTATATTCCCATGACTGGAAGTGACTTAGGTTGTGAAGCTCTGTTGTTTACTTCTTTTAGAGAACACAGTGCACTCCTCCAGGGTGGCTGTTGGCCATTTACATCCCACCCATGAGCATAACAAGGCTTACTGTTCTCCAGAGCCTGTCTTGCCTTTCTGGTTTTTACACATTTTGCAGATGACCCTTTTGACCGGTGGGAAGTGATACTTATTTGTAGTGCAGATTTGCATTGTGCAGTTGCTTGGTTGGTCAAAATCGGCGTATGCGTTTTCTCCTGAATATATTCAGGTGAAAACGCATACGCCCTTTATGGACAATTCCATAATTGTCGAAGTTGTGATGCTTTTCCTGTGTTTAAAGGCAATTCCAATATACTTCTTGAAATCTGTTTCGTGCAATTCTGCATCATTTTAAAGTCTGCCTCGTGGCTTTCCCTCAACAGATTTTTGGAAGAGAGTAGTCCTTTATAACTCTGCAAGTTAGTGAAATGCTGTGCCGCTGTGCTCCAGTTCTCAACTCGCGTTTTTGTGAGCTGACCGCAAATCCATAGTTTTGCTTCAGGACCTGTACAGGTTCCGGGGGAGGGGGGCAGACTGAGAGTTTGGTTAATTCTTCTTCGTGACGGGAAATTAGAGTGACATGTGGCCGTCCAAATACCTACAGCTACTCTCTCATTGGTTCTCCCTTTTCCCTTATATCCTCTGAACAATGTGCCAACTGTGCGAAACAGGTTATAGGGGTTGACTCTCCAAGTTGGGAGATTGATATTAAAGCAGTAGGAATGTCAAGTTGGAGCACAAGGAGAGAAAAAAAATTAGTAGAGTTTTAGAAACCTTTCTCCATCAGAGGGTGTCCATTCTCTAGGTTTCCCATACATGTTATAACTGTAGTGATATTCCCATCTACCTGGAGAGTTGGGAACCATGGAATGATGGGCAGGAATTATTGCTTTAGAGGGTCTGCCTTTTCTCACCCAATCTCACTAATCGTCTCAGTCCCAAGTGACCAGCCTTATGCCACATCCAGCTGTCGTTGTAGACAGGGTCATTCCAAGTTTCATCAGAACCCCTGAAGGTATTGTGTAAGAATTAAACTGTTTTTTGTTTTGTTTTGAAATTCATTTTTATAGTGGGTTTGAGCTGCTTCTCACTGCCGTGTTTATGTCGTGCTAGGCACACTTGGTTCCTTTACGGAGACATATCAATACATAGGTTTTAAGATTCTTACTAGTCAGATATATTTCTCTGCCGGGAATTAGGGTGTTGAGTCCCGTTCACTGAGGAAGGAGTAGGGCTTGTCTCTTCTGTATTTGGATTATGGAATGTTACCTGTGCTAATATCAAACTCTGGTTTTGTGTGTCTCCCCACCTCTCCTTTCCCCTTAAGCAAGCATAAGTGTGTTTTCTATATCTGAGACACTGTTCTCTTTCCTAATTCAGTTCATATGTACCCATGTTTACATTCCCTTCATAAGTGATATCTTATGTCAGAATGCACTATGGCCCTTGTCATAATAATGCTCCATGACACCTGTCATCACAATGTTACATGCTCTTGTCATCACAATTCTCCATGCACTTGTCATTGCAATGTTCCATGCCCCCTGTCATAGCAAGCTCCAAGTGTTTGTCATCACAATGCTTCATGACCTTGTCATCAAAATTCTCAATGGCCCTTGTCATCACAATGCTCCGTGCCCTTGTCATCACAATGCTCCATGACCCCTGTCATCACAATGCTCCCTGACACCTGTCATCACAATGCTTCATGCCTCTTGTCATAACAGTGCTTCATGATGCTCGTCATCACAATTACGCAAGGTCTTCTCATCACAATGCTCCACGGTTTTTCCATCACAATTCTCCATGCCCTGGTCATCTCAAAGCTCAATGTCCCTCGTCCTCACAATTCTCCACTTCCTTGTCATCACAATGCTCCATGGCACTTCTCATCACAATGTTATATGCTCTTGTCATCACAATACTCCATGCACTTGTCATCGCAATGCTCCATGACCCCTGTCATAGGAAGCTCCATGCGCTTGTCATCACAATATTTCACGACCTGGACATTAAAATTATCAGTGGACCTTGTCATCTCAATGCTCCATGCCCTTGTCATCAAAATGCTCCTTTACGTTTGTCACAACAATCCTCCATGACACTTGGCATCACAATGCTCCGTGTTATTGTCATCACAATGGAACATGACATATGTCATCACAATGCTCCCTGACACCTGTCTTCACAATACTCCATGACCTTGTCATCACAATGCTTCATGCCCTTGTCATCACAATGTGCCATGCCCACTGTCATCACAATAATCCATGAAACTTGTCAGACAAATGCTCCATGACCCTTTTCATCAAAATGCTCCATGAACACTGTCATCACAATGCACCATGCCCATCATCATAATGCTTCATGCTATTGTCATCACAATGAAATCAAAATGCTCCATGACCTCTGTCATCACAATGCTCCAAACCCTTGTGATCACAATGTTCCATAACACTTGTCATCACAATGCCCCATGACGCTGGTCATCACAATTATCCATGGACTTCTCATCACAATGCCCCATGACATTTGTCATCACAATGCTCAATACACATGTCATCACAATGCTCCCTTACTCTTGCCATCGGTATGCTCCTTGAACCCTTTCATGACAAGGCTCCATGCCTTTTTCATCACAATGATCCATGCACTTTTCATCACAATGCTCCATGCCCTTGTCATCACAATGGTCCTAGACCCCTGTAATCACAATGCTCCATGCCCCTTTTCATCAGAATGCTCCATGAGACTTGGCATCACAAGGCTCCATGGACTTCTCATCACAATGCTCCAGGACGTTGTCATCAAAATGCTCCATTCCCTTATCATCACAATGCTCCATGACGCCTGTCATCACAATACTCCATGAACGTTTTCAGCCCAATGCTCCATGACCTTCTCATTACAATGCTCCTTGACCAATATCATCACAATGCTCCATGACCACTGTCATCACAACGCTCCATGACACCTGACAACACAATGATCCGTTACTCTTGTCATCACAATGCTCCATTCCCTAGTCATCACAATGCTCCATGACCCCTGTCATCACAAAACTCCATGAACATTTTCAGCCCAATGCTCCATGACACTTGGCATCACAATGATACATGCCCTTGTCATCCCAATGCTCCTTGACCCCTGTAAACACAATGCTCCTTGACGCTTGCCATCACAGTGCTCCTGGACACCTGTCATCTCAATGCTCCATGCCTTTGTCAGCAAAATGCTACATGACCCTGTCATTACGATGCTCTATGCACTTGTCCTCACAATACTCCATGAACCTTGGGATCACATTGCTTCCTGCCCTTGTCATCACAATGCTCCATGTTCCTTGAAATCAAAATGATCCAAGACCTCTGTCCTCACAATGCTCCAAACCCTTGTGATCACAATGTTCCATAACACTTGTCATCACAACGCTCCATGATGCCTTTCATCACAATACTCCATGCCCTTTTCATCACAATGCTCCATGACCTTTGTCATCATAATTTTCAATACACTTGTCATCACAATGCTCCCTGACACTTGTCATCAGAATGCTCCTTGAAACCTGTCACGAAAAGGCTCCATGCCTTTTTCATCACAATGCCCCATGCCGTTTTCATCACAATGCTCCATGCCAATGTCATCAAATTACTCCACAAGCTTGTCATCAGAATGCTCCCTGACCCTTGTCATCTCAATGCTCCAAGCCATTGTCATCACAATGCTCCATTACCTTTGTCATCAGAATCCTCCATGACACTTGGCAACACAATGCTCCATGCCATTGTCATCACAATGGGCCATTACATATGTCATCACAATGCTCCCTGACACCTGTCTTCACAATACTGCATGACCTGGTCATCACAGTGCTCCATGCCCTTGTCATCACAATGCGCCATTCCAACTGTCATCGCAATAATCCATGAAACTTATTAGACCAATGCTCCATGCCCTTGTCATCACAATGTTCCATGCCCTTCTTATAACAATGCTCCACGACCCCTGTCATCACAATTCTCCGTGACTCCAGTCATCACAATGCTTCATGACCTTTGTCATCACAATGGTCCATGCCCTCCTCATCTACAGTCTCTGTGACTTTTTAACCACAATGCTCCATGAACTTTTCATCACAATGCTCTTTGACCCTTGTCATCACAATGCTCTATGCCTTTCTCAGCACAATGCTCCATGACCCTTGTCATCACAATGCTCCATGCGCTTGTCAGCACAATGCTCCATGACCCATGTCATCACAATGCGCCATGCGCTTGTCATCACAGTGCTCCACAATCTTGTCATCACAATGCTCCATAAACCTTGTCATCACAATGCTCCATGCACTTCTCATCAAAATGCTCTCTCACCACTGATATCACAATGTTACATCACTATTCATCACAATACTCCCTCACCCCTGTCATCACAATGTTCCATGACTCCTGTCATCACAATTCTACATGCGCTTATCATCACAATGTTCGATGACCCCTGACATCACAATGTTCCATAACCCCTGTCATCAAAATGCTCCATGAACCATTTCATCAAAATGCTCAATGACCCCTGACATCACAATGTTCCATAACCCCTGTCATCAAAATGTTGCATGACCCTTTTCATCAAATTGTTCCATGACCCTGTCATCACAATGCTCCCTGCCCTTCTCATCACAATGCACCACGCCCTTGTCATCAAAATGCTCCATGACCTTTGTCATCACAAAGATCCATGACGCTTTGCATCACAATGCTCCATGTCATGGTCATCACAATGCTCCATGAACGCTCTCATCACATTGCTCCATGCCATTGTCATCACAATGCTACCTGACACATGTCATCAGAATGCTCCATGGCCTTCTCATCACAATGCTCCATGCCCTTGCCATCACAATGCTCCATTACACCTGTGATAACAATGCTCCATTACCCCTGCCATCACGATGTTCCATGGCCTTGTCATTACAAGGCTCCATGACCCTTCTCATCACAATGCTCCAAGACCCCTGTAATCACAATGCTCCATGCCCCTTTTCATCTCAATGATCCATGAACCCTGTCATCATAATGCACCATGCCCATCATCATAATGCTTCATGCTATTGTCATCACAATGAAATCAAAATGATCCATGACCTCTGTCATCACAATGCTCCAAACCCTTGTGATCACAATGTTCCATAATACTTGTCATCACAACGCCCCATGATGCTGGTCATCACAATTATCCATGGACTTCTCATCACAATGCTCCATGACCCTTGTCATCACAATTCTCAATACACTTGTCATCACAATGCTCCCTGACACCTGTCGTCAGTATGCTCATTGAACCCTGTCATGACAAGTCTCCATGCCTTTTTCATCACAGTGATCCATGCCCTTTTCATCACAATGCTCCATGCCATTGTCATCACAATACTCCACAAGCTTGTCATCAGAATGCTCCGTGACACTTGTCATCACAATGATCCATGACCCCTGTCGTCACAATGCTCCATGACACCTGTCATCACAATGCTCCATGCCCCTTGTCATTACAGTGTTCCATGATGCTCGTCATCACAATTATCCATGGTCTTCTCATCACAGTGCTCCACGGTCTTGCCATCACAATGCTCCATGCCCTGGTTATGACAATGCACCATGTCCCTTGTCATCACAATTCTCCACGTCCTTGTCATCACAGTGCTCCATGAGAGTTCTCATCACTATGTTACATGCTCTTGTCATCACAATTCTCCATGCACTTGTCATCGCAATGACCCATGACCCCTGTCATAGCAAGCTCCATGCCTTTGTTATCACAATGCTTCACGACCTTTTCATCAAAATTCTCACTGCCCGTTGTCATCACAATGCTCCATGCCCTTGTCATCACAATGATCCAAGCCCTTGTCATCACAATGCTCCATTACCTTTGTCATCACAATCCTCCATAACACTTGGCATCACAATGCTCCATGCCATTCTCATCACAATGGACCATGAAATATGTCATCACAATGCTCCCTGACACCTGTCTTCACAATACTCCATGACCTTGTCTTCACAATGCTCCATGACCTTGTCATCACAATGTGCCATGCCCACTGTCAACACAATTATCCATGAAACTTGTCAGACCAATGCCCTATGCCCCTGTCATCACGAAGCTCCATGCCCTTGTCATCACAATGCTCCATGACCCCAGTCATCACAATTCTCCGTGACTCCAGTCTTCACAAGGCTTCATGACCTGTGTCATCACAATGGTCCATGCCCTCATCATCACAAGGCTCTGTGAACTTTGTCACCACAATGCTCCATGAACTTTTCATTACAATGCTCCGTGACACTTGTCATCACAATGCTCCGTGCCTTTGTCAACTCAATGCTCCATGACCCTTGTCATCACAATGCTCCACAACCTTGTCATCACAATGCTCCATAAAGATTGTCATCACAATGCTCCATGCACTTCTTATAAAAATGCTCTCTCACCACTGATATCAACATGTTCCCTCACTAGTCATCACAATACACCCACTCCCCTGTCATCACAATGGTCCTTAAACCCTGTCATGGAAATGTTCCATGACCCTTGACATCTCAATGTTCCATAACCCCTGTCATCAAAATGTTCCATGACACTTTTCATCAAATTGCTCCATGACCCTGTTATCACAATGCTCCCTGCCCTACACAACAGAATGCACCACACCTCTTGTCATCAAAATGCTCCATGACCTTTGTCATCACAAAGCTCCATGACCCTTGGCATCACAATGCTGCATGCCATTGTCATCACAATGCTCCATGAAACCTCTCATCACATTGTTCCATGCCCTTGTCATCACAGGCTACATGATGCTTTTCATCACAATGCTCGATGCCATTCTTATCACAATGCTCCATGCGCTTGTCATTACAATCCTCCATGACCCATGTATCACAGTGTTCCATGCCCTGGTCATCACAATGCTCCATGACCCCTGTCATAAAAATGCTCCATGACCACTGCCATCACAATGTTCCACGGCCTTGTCATCACAAGGCTCCATGACCCTTGTCATCACAGTGCTCCAAGACCCCTGTAATCACAATGCTCCATGCCCTTGTCATCACAAAGCTCCATGACGCATGTCATCAGAATTCTCCATGGCCTTCTCATTCACGATGCTCCATGCCCTTGTCATCACAATGCTCCAAGACTCCTGTAATCACAATGCTCCATGCCCCTTTTCATCTCAATGCTCCATGAACCCTGTCATCACAATGCAGCATGCCCATCATCATAATGCTTCAGGCTATTGTCATCACAATGAAATCAAAATGCCCCATGACCTCTGTCATCACAATGCTCCAAATCCTTGTGATCAAAATGTTCCATAACACTTATCATCACAACGCCCCATGACGCTCGTCATCACAATTATCCATCGTCTTCTCATCACAATGCTCCATGACCTTTGTCATCACAATGCTCAATACCCTTGTCATCACAATGCTCCCTGACACTTGTCGTCAGTATGCTCCTTGAACCCTGTCATGACCAGGCTCCATGCCTTTTTCATCACAATGATCCATGCCCTTTTCATCACAGTGCTCCAAGACCCCTGAAAACACAATGCTCCATGCCCTTGTCCTCACAAAGCTCCATGATGCATGTCATCAGAACGCTCCATGGCCTTCTCATCCCAATGCTCCATGCCCTTGTCACCACAATGCTCCAAGACCTCTGTAATCACAATGCTGCATGCCCCTTTTCCTCAGAATGCCCCATGAGACATGTCATCACAAGGCTCCATGGTCTTCTCATCACAATGCTCCAGTACCTTGTCATCACAATGCTCCATGACGCCTCTCATCACAACACTCCATGAACATTTTCAGCCAATGGTCCATGACCTTCTCATCACAATGCTCCCTGACCCCTGTCATCACAATGCTCCATGACTACTGTTATCACAACGCTCCATGAACCCTGACGACACAATGATCCGGGACTCTTGTCATCAAAATGCTCCATGAACCTTGTCATCACAATGATCCATGCTCTTGTCATCCCAATGCTCCATGACCCCTGTAATCACAATGCTCCATGACGCTTGTCATCAAAGTGCTCCATGAACCTTGTCATCACAATGCTCCTTGCCTTTGTCAGCAAAATGCTACATAATCTTGTCATCACAATGCTCCATGCGCTTGTCATCACAACCCTCCATGACCCTTGGGATCACATTGCTTCATGCCCTTGTCATCTCGCTCTTGCCTTTCTGGTTTTTACAGATATACAGATGTCCCTTTCGACCGGTGGGAAGTGACAATTCTTTGTAGTGTGGATTTGCATTGCATGCTGGCTTCATTGGCCAGAAAGGACGTATGCCTTTTCTCCTGAATATATTCAGGGGAAAAGGCATACGCCCTTTTTGGCCAAGTGCATCACCTTCCAAGTTGGGATGCTTTTTCTGTGCTTCAAAGGCGATTCCAATTTACCTCTTGAAATATGTTTTGTGCAATTCTGCCTCATTTTCAAGTCCGCTTCATTGCCTTCCCTCAACAGATTTCTGGAAGAGAGTAGTCCTTTATAACTCTGCAGGTTTTTGAATTGTTGGGCCCCTGAGCTCCAATTTTCAAATCCCATTTTTGTGAGCTGGCCGCAAATCCACAATTTTGCTTCAGGACCTATACTGGTTCCAGGGGTGGCTTTATTGGTTCCCTGTGGGTGGCTGAGGCTTTGGTTAATTCTTCTTCCTGACGGGAAATTAGAGTGACATGTGCCCGTCCAAATGCCTACATCTACTCTCTGATTGGTTCTCCCTCTTCCCTTTCATCATCTGCACAAATAGCAAACTGTGCGAACCAGGAGGTTATAGGGGCTGACTCTCCTAAGTTGGGAGATTGATAGTAAAGCAGTTGGAATGCCAAAGTGGAGCACAAGGAGAGGAAAAATTAGGAGAGTTTTAGAAACCTTTCGCCATCACAGGGTGTCCATTCTCTAGGTTTCCCATACATGTTATAACTGTAGTGATATTCCCTTCTACCTGGAGATTTGGGACCCATGGAATGGTGGCATGCATTACTACTTTAAAGGTTCTGCATTTTCTCTCCCAATCTCACCAGTCCTCTCAGTCCCAAGTGTCCAGCCTTATGTCTCATCCAGCTGTCTTTGCAGATAGGGTCATTCCAGGTTTCATTAGAACCCCTGAAGGAATTGTGTAAGAATTTTGCTGTTTTTTGGTTTTGTTTTTGAAATTCATTTTTATTATGGGGTTGAGCTGGTTTTCACTGACGTGTTTATGCCAGTCTAGACACAATTGATTTCCTTACGGAGACATATGAATACATAGGTTTTAAGATTCTTACTAGTCAGATATATTCCTCGGCGGGGAATAGGGGTGTTGAGTCCCATTCACTGAGGAAGGTGTAGGTCTTGTCTATTCTGTATTTGGTTTATGGAATGGTACCTGTGCTAATATCATACTCTGGTTTTATGCATCACCCCACCTCTCCATTCCCCTGAAGCAGGCATAAGAGTTTTTTTCTAAATGTGAGACTCTGTTCTCTTTCCTAATTCAGTTCATGTGTTGTGATATTGACATTCCCTCTATAAGTGATATCTTATGATAAGATTCTTTTTCTGTGTGACTAATTTCCCTTAGAATCATCATACCTAAATCCACTCATTATGCTGCTACTGGCCTTATATATACTGATTTCACGTCTGAGTGATATTCCGTTGTACAAAATTACCACAAGTTCTTTATGCATTTCTCTTTTTCCTGGGATATTTTAGGTTTACCAAAGTTGAGGTTCTTGTATGCAGAGCAGCCCTAAACTTTGGGGTGCCTGTGTCTTATTGATATTTAGTCTTCCCAAGTCATATGCCCGTGAGTTGAAGTCCCCTTTGCTTGGGGGCTTTGTATTTTAGAAGTTTTAGGAAACAGCATACACTTCTTCAGAGTGGCTCTTGGATATTTATACCCCACCCATCAGCGTGACTAGGCTCCCTGTTTTCCATGGCCTCTCCTGCATTTCTGGTTTGTACACATTTTTTGGATTGCCTTTCTGAGCAGTGGAAATTGAGACTCCTTTGTTGTGCAGATTTGCATTTCCCTCTTGCTTGGTTGGCCAAAAACTCTGCATGTGTTTTTTTCCTGAAGATATTCACGAAAAAAACGCATACACCCATTTGCCCAACTGCATCATTTTAGAAATTCTGCTGCTTTTCATATGCTTTAAATGTGAGTACAATCTACCTTTTGAAATCTGTTTCCTGCAATTCTGCCTCTCATTCAGATCCTCTTCGTTGCCTTACCTGAATATATTTTTGGACGTTGGTTATCATTTATATCTTTGCAGGTCTTTGAATTGTCTGCTCCTGAGCTCCATTTTGCAACTCGCTTTTTTTGTGAGCTGGCCGCCAAACCATTGGATTACTTCTGGCCCTATTCTGGTTCTGGGGAGGCAGGCTGAGCCTTTGGTTAATTCTTCTTCCTAATGGGAAATTAGAGTGACATGTGCCTGTCAAAAGTCCTACAGCTAATCTCTCATTGGTTCCCCCTCTTCCCATTTATCCTCTGCACAAATTGCAAACTGTGGGAAACAGGAGGTTAAAGGTGCTGATTCTCCAAGTGGGGAGGTTGTTAGTAATGTGGCTGGAATGGCGAACCCCAGCAGCAGGAGATCAAAAATGAGGTGCATTTTAGACACCTTTCCTGAGCACACGGTGTACATTCATCTCGGTTTCCCAGGCATGTTTTCGCTGTCAGAAGACTCCCTTGAACCTGCAGATTTGGGACCCATGGAATGGGTACCAGGCAGTATTACTTTAAAAGGTCTGCATTTCCTCACCCAGCCTCTCTAACATCTCTTAGCGTGCATAGCTTCCAGCCTTATATAATCATCCTGCTGTGGGTCTACATGTGTTCAATCCATGTTACATCGTAGCCCTTCAACAAAAGTTGTAAGAATTTTTGTCTGTCTCACTGTTTTTATAAATAGTTTTAAATTTATTTTTATATTGGTTACAGCTGATTTTCAAAGCTCTGTTTTTTGCTGCTGTACATCCACTTGATTCATGTACTGTGAGACAACAATAACTTCTTTTTCAGATGCTTACCAGTCATATGTATTATTTTCCAGTGACTTGAGTGGGCTGAGTGCAGTTCTTTGAGGTACCGTGTAGGCCTTGTCAGTTATTCAATTTGGTACTTGGAATGGTATCTTTGCTAATTTCAACCTCCTGGATAATACCTCACCATTCCCCACCTTTCCCATTTAGCAGCCTTATGTCTATTTTCTACATATTTGACTATGTTTCTGTTTTGTAATTTATTTCATGTGTAGCCATTTTTGATTCCACCTTTAAGTGACATCTTATGATATGTGTCTTTTTCTTTCTGACATATGTCACTTAGAATGATCGTATGTAACTCCTCCAGAGTTGTTACAACTGGCCTTATTTCATTGATTTCTGGATGAGTAATATTCCACTCTACATAAGTACCCCATCTCTTTTATCCATTTTATCCTTCCAGGGACATTTAGGTTATATCCAAGTTGAGGCCCTTTTTAACAGAGAGGTGGTAAACGTTCGGGTGCCTGTTTTCTGTCGATTTTTGTTTTTCCCAAGGTACACGCCCATGAGTGCAAGTGCCCTATGCTCTGTAGCTCATTTTTTAGATGTTTTAGCAAACACAATACACTTCTCCAGAGTGGCCGTTGGCAAATTACATTTCCACTATCAGCCTCACAGGGCTCCCTTTTCTCCTCGCCCTGTCCTGCATTTCTGGTGTTTACACTTTATGTGGATGGCCCTTCTGACTGACGTGATGTGATACATTTTGTGATATTGATTTCCAGTGCCCACCTGTTGGGTTGGATAAAAAGTGTGTATGGCCTTTACTTGAATATATTCAGAAAAAATGCATACACCCTTTTTGGCCAACTGCATCATTGGCGATGTTCAGCCCCTTTTCTTGTGCTTTAATGGGGAGTCCTTTCTACCTCTTCAAATCTGTTTCCTGCCACTCTCCCTTGCTTACAAGTCCTTTTCTGTGACTTACCTCAAGACATTTTTCGACGATAGATATTTTCAACTCTGCAGTTTCATGAATTTTAGTGCCCCTGAGTTCCATTTTTCAACTTGTGTTTTTGGAAACTGGACACAAAACAGCGGGATTTCCTCTAGCCCTATTCTGTTTCCGTGGGCAATTCTAGCCTTTGATGAATTTGTGTTCTGGATTGGAAATTAGAGTGGCATGTGCCTGTCCGAACACCTAAGACATGTCTCTATATTTTTCTCATCCTTCCGCTACATCCTCTGGACAAATTCCAAACTGTGTGCAACAGGATGTTGACGGTGCTGATATCACCAAGTGAGAAGATTGTTAGGAAAGATGCTGGAGGGTTGAACCCGAGCACCATGCAATGAGGAGATGAGGTGCCTTTTCCAAACTCTTTCCGATCAAACGGTGTACCATCCTCTAGGTGTGACAGGCATGTTTTAGCTGTAGGAAGGGTCCCGTGCATGTAAGGAGAACACCGGGGATTTTTCCAAATCAGTGCCTCCCCGAACCCCAAACTGGGGAATTTTTAAGCTACGGCTACACGTATGTCCTTTAAGGGCCTTGGGAAATAGGCAGAGCCCAAACTTTAGATGACTGAAATCTTCAGGGTCAGAGCGCTCACCATCGTCCTTGCTTAGGTTACATTTTATCTGTCATTGATAGATGATGTCAATAAAAATATCTATTCTTTTTCAGATTATTTCCCCTTATAGGTTATTGCAAAATATTCAGTGTAGTTCCCTGTGCTATACAGTAGTTCCTTGTTGATGATCTATTTTATACATAGCAGTGTGTATGTGTTAATCCCAAACTGTTAATTTATCCCTTCTCCTACCTTTCCCCTTTGGTAATAATAAATTATAAGGTTTTATACTTCTCAGAAATGGGGGAGCTGAAAGAGAGGTATCATTTTCAATGGAAAAGCATTCAAAACAAGATTGAAGCTTCAGCCAAGAGTATTCGATGTACATCCATGAAAATAAATCACTTCATTTCTCTAATGTTGACCTGACAAATAAGACAGACGTCTTCACTGAACTTGCTTATAGGAAAGTGATGGAAATATCAAATGTAAGTCTTAGAAACATCTTATTTTACCCGAGCATTATACACTGCTCTATGTTAACTACAGTTTGGCTCACACATCTGTTCATTGAAGTTACAATGTTCTCAATTTCTGTTACTGATCCTCCAGAGTGGACCCCAACAGGAGTCCCCGTGCCCAGTGTCATTGGAGCCAACAGATCAAGACTGAGTTTGGTTCAGAAGCAAAGGAAACATTATTTTGAAAACAGAATGGAGAGGTGAGAGTGTGCACTCCCTCATGGGCTGTGGGCTGGGCTGCTGTGTAGGGTCCCCGGCAGCGTCAGTGGGAGGGAGGGGATGGAGCTCTCGAGGGCTGAGTTGGCTGCAGCTCAGGCTCTATGCCGCGGAGTCTAAATGGGACCCCACTAGCTGAGGTGTCGACCCAGCCATTCTGCACTAGGAAATCGGGTCTGAAGTGCCGGGTGTGGGACCTCTGCATGCGGAACCCTAGGAGCACGTGAAATTAGACAAAACACAAAGGAAAAACAGGTTAGACTTTATTTTATTGCCCAGATTCTCTTTTTATCTCCCAGGAATTTTTAATGAACGTTGCCGGAGACGAACACCTCCTCTGTTTTTTGTTCCGTTCCTTATTCTTGGGGTGTTGAGGGTGCAGACCCCTCTTTTGTAACTGCTTCATGTTGTGGTGGGAGCCCTGATACATGGGGGGAGGGTCAAAACGTCTCCACACCAGCCTCCTGGTGAGGTTGATTGTCCCAAGGCCTCCTGCCTCACTTCTCGTCCGCCTGAGCACCAGCATTGGAAGTGTTACAGATTCTAATGACCTTTAAGGGTCCAGGAAAGAGAGTCGCAGAGATGCTGCGGTGGCAGGTTTCACCCCACCCCACATATGTTCGGCGACCTTAGGCTGACAGTTTTTGCCAGACTAGATGCTCTGACCAGTAGTCTGTGCTTTCTTTAATTAGGTCCCTGAATTAATGTACAAACAGCACCATGTGTCAGAGCCCTGCCCGCACAACTCCCAGACAGTCCAGGGTCAGTGGTGATCCAGGACCATGACGTCCACTGAGTCAACGGCCTTTAGAAGTAGCCAGCAGTCCAGCCGGTCATATTGGCCACCATCACCGCGGTGTCTGTAGGGTTTTCTATGGTGAAAGCGTGATATACGTTTCCCCCGCCAAGCTTATTAGCTCCCCTCTGGGTGCAGTAAGTCCTGCAAGCAGTAGTCTGCTCTTTCGGGGCACAGTCTTGTCGTTTTCTGAGAGAAACTCCAGGTCAAGTGATGGCCACACGAGTCATCTTGGGGGCCCGTTGCCCCCGTTTATCTCTCTGGAGGTTGGAGTTGGAGGGCCTCCTCACTCGAGGTCAGTGTGTCCACAGAGCGACCCCTGCAACTTCAGGGCATGATGGGTGGTTAGGATCACCACGTGGGGTCCTTTTCCCTTAGGAGGGAGCTGGCCTTGCGGGCTGCTGATTTCCAGCTTTTTAGATACCCCAGTATCCGGGCCTGATGAGTCGGTGGGCAAAGCCCTTGGTGACCATAGTTTATCATACCTGAAGGGCATTCTTGTGTTGCTCCATTTCAAGTGGTCCCAGTTTTTGCACTAAGGCTCCAAGGGCGATTAACCTTTGACCGGGTATGTAAAGGTCAAAGGGTTTAGCTAAATTAGGGAGTTCCTGGGCAAGGGTCTGTATTGACTGCTCTTTCCATTCTTGAAAGGCTGCTTCTGGATTCTATTCAAAAGGATCATCATCTTTTCGTGTCAGTGTTTCATGTAGAGGCCCAGCTATGACACTGTAGTTAGGGATCCAGATGCAGAAAACCTTGGCCTCCCCAGGAACCCCTAAGCTGTCTTCTAGTTGTAGAAGAGGTAAGGCTGCAAATGGCTTCTTCCCTATCCTGGGATGCGTTTCTCCGAATATCTGTGAGAATGAAGCCCAGGCATGTCACCTTAGCCTGGGATATTTGAGCGTTTTTCTTGGACACCTTCTATCCTTTCTTGGCTAGGTAGTTCAGAGGCGTCTTTAGTAGGCCTGGCGATCAGAATGTCATCTGCATATTGAAGGAGGGTTCCCTTTTACAGAGGTTGAACTTTTAGGTCTTTAGAGGACATTTCCCCAATGATGGTGTGGGGATTTTTGAACCATTGGGGCAGGACGGCCCAGCATTATTGCTTTTGTTGCATGTTGTGTCCTGCCACTCACAAGCCAAAAATTCTTGTGACTCTGAGATGAATGGAATACAGAAGAAGGCATCATTGAAGTCTAATACAGAATGCCATGGCCTGGTGGAAGGTAGAATGACCAGCAGGGAGTAGGAAATAGGAGCTACTGGATGTATATCCTCGGTGGCTTCACTGACTGTCCTGATATCCTTTACCAGGTCTCCAGCAGCCCATGGGGCTCTCGTGGTCAGGCCAATCCCAGGATATGGAGCTCACCTGGGCGGCACCCCTACCCCACAGCCCACGGGGCTCTCGTGGTCAAGTCCCTCCCAGGGTATGGAGCTCACCTCTGCAGCTACCCAGCAGCCCATGGGGCTCTCCTACTCAGGCCCTTCCCAGGATACAGAGCTCCCCTGGGCAGGTACCCCAGCAGGGCTGGACACACAGGAACTGTGCACATAGCCCACCTTGCAGAGAACCCACAGCTCACCTGTCGCTCACAGCTGACACAGAACACCTCAGAGCAGGACTTGAACTAACAAACAGCAGCTCTGCCAGGTCTGTGACCATGGCTATCACTCTCTGCAGGCTCTTTCTGCCTGGTCTTCCAGACACTTCCACTGCAGCCAGGGCACCAGGCCTCTGTCTCCACGCACCATCACTCCTCTCCCTGACTCCTGGGTTCCTCTCATTAGGATAGGGTCTTCTTGAAGTTGTTTTCCACTCGTGGACCAGATAAAATGATAAGAAAACAAGCCGCAGCTGCAGCCCCTTGTCTATCCTGACTCTCAAGAGCCCACACCTGTTCCTAGGGCCTGGCCCGTTTAGCAAGTTTCATTTTCTGCAACTGTGAACCCTGAGGGGTGAGGATTGGCTGATTTTGGCAGCCTGAAACTGCCTGCCGGGCCGCCAAAGGTGTCCCTGGGTTGAGGGCAATATAAACAGCACTCCAGTGAGCGACAGCCCTTGTAGCTGTGACTGACGGCATATTCTCTGCCCCGTAGGCAGTTCCGGAGCTGTGCTGGTGGGAGGGAGTGAGGGTCCGTGGCTTTGTGGGTGGCCCAGTGTGAGTGGGGCTCTGCTGGACTTTCTGCAGGAGTTGCCAGGCTGCCACCTGCTAAAGAAGAGGATGTGTCACCGATACCTGCCACTGGAATTTCTCCCCAGGCAGAGGTAAGGAAGTAAAAAAGCAGTGGGGGCCGTGGCAGGAGGGGTATCTCAGGCAGGGAAATGGAAAGCTTCCAGAAGAGCATCTGGGGACAGGACCATCCTGACTGGCCTGCAGGCACCAAGTCGGCCTGCGTGCTGTCACTGTTGTGGCTCCACAGCCCTTTCTCTAGGCTTTCAAGCCCTTGTACATATTCAGGTGTTTTACCTGGGAAGGGTGGCAAAAGTTCAACAGCAGCTGGCCTGGGGCTCAGCTCACGGTTACTCACAGATGCCTCGGCATGGCCCCCTATTTGCAATGAGGATGCTCCTTGCGTAGGAGTGGGCTGCTGGCTCTATGGGAGATGATTCCCCACCTCTGACCAATTTCAGAATTGTTTACCGCTGGAGCAAGTGCCCTGATAGTGTTTTCCTCTGTCTAACTGGTGGGTTCAGGTTATTTTTTTTCTTTTTTTGTTCAAGTTAGATTTTATTCCTCTTTTATGTATTTATAGATATAAGCATGGAAATCATTCATTCATATAAATACATCTGTGTGAAGGGAAGAACTTTTTTCTGTTTTATTTTTAAATTTTATTTTTTAAATTTTGAAATTTAATTTTATTTATTTTTTTATACAGCAGGTTATTATTAGTTATGTATTTTATGCATATACATGTGTACAGGTCAATCCCAATCTCCCAACTCATCCCACCACCACCACCCCATGGCTTCCCACACTAGGTGTCCATACGTGTGTTCTCTACCTCTGTGTCTCTATTTCTTCCCTGCAAACCAGTTCATCTGTACCATTTTTCTAGGTTCCACATATATGCATTAATATACCATATTTGTTTTTCTCTTTCTGACTTACTTCATTCTGTATGACAGTCTCTAGATCCATCGACGTCTCTACAAATGACCCAGTTTCATTCCGTCTTATGGCTGAGTAATATTCCATTTTATATATGTACCACATCTTTATCCATTCGTCTGTATGTGGGTATTTAGGTTGCTTCCATTACCTGGCTATTGTAAATAGTGCTGAAATGAGCATTGTGGTGAATGTGCCTTTTTGATTTATGGTTTTCTCTGGGTATATGCCCAGAAGCGGGATTGCTGGATCATATGGTAATTCTATATCTAGCTTTTTTAAGGAAACTCCATACTGTTCTCCATCGTGACTGTATCAATTTACATTTCCACCACTATTGGAAGAGGGATCCTTTTGTCCACACCCTCCCCAGAATTTGTTGTTTGTAGATTTTCTGATGATGCCGATTCTAACAGGTGTGAGGTGATACCTCATTGTAGTTTTGATTTGCATTTCTCTAATAATTAGTGATGTTGAGCAGCTTTTCATGTGTGTCTTGGCCATCTCTATGTCTTCTTTGAAGAAACGTCTCTTTAGATCTTCTGCCCATTTTTGTATTGGGTTGTTTGTTTTTTTAATATTAAGCTGCATGAGCTCTTTATATATATTGGAGATTAAACCTTTGTCCATTGATTCGTTTGCAAATATTTTCGCCCATTCTGAGGGATGCTTTTTGCCATTCCCGTTTTTTTAACAAAAAAAGAAAGAAAGAAAAAGAAGCAGAACACTAATGTGTGTAAAATATGTCTTTTGAAACTGTCGTTTTGAAATATGGAGATACTTTGAATTTTTTGGTCGATATATGAACCCGGTATTTGTTTTCAGGGCAGGTGTCCTTTACAGGCCTGCAATGATTTTGAATATCAACTGACCATTAGCGCTGGGATTAAAGCTGCTGTTTTGTGAAACGGCCACAAGGTGGCAGCAGTTCTCCCTTACCAAATCTGCTTACTAGAGCAACAGAGCCTCAATGGAAGTCATGTTCTAGATTGGAATTTAGAATGGAATACGCCAGGAGAAAGCCCCTCAAGTTTGTCTCACTGCTTCTTGTTCGAGTTTTTAATGTAATTTTTTATTTTTTATTACAGCAAATATGATTACAATGTTTGGCTTGTTGTAGGTGTGGAAGATGTGGTTCTTTTACACATACACATATGTCTGTTCTTCCTGGGATCCTTTTCCCATGTACCTTATGACAGAATGTTGAGTAGTCTTCTCTTGGTATTCTGTAGGTCTTTGGTGATTATATATGTCACCTGTGTTTGTATATGTCTGTTAATCCCAATATCATAATGAAACCAATCCTCACACCTTTCCATTGGTGAACCATATGTTTGTTGAATGAATCTGTGATTGCCCTTCTCCGTGGAAATATCTGCCCTGGTATCCATTTTTCGGTCACACCTATAAGAGATATGATACGATATGTGTCTTTCACTTTCTGACTTACTACAAGTCACGTGATTACATCTAGACACACCTACGGTGCTGCAAATGGCATTGTGTCCTTTTATTCCTTGGCTTCTATTCTGCCTTAGCGAGGTCCATTTTCAACAATGTGATTCCCTGAGGGCTGAGGATTAGCTGACTTGGGTAGCCTGACCCTGCCGGCCGGCCCTCCCCAGGTGTGCCTGGGTTGAGTTCAATATAAACAGCGCTGCAGGGAGCAATAGCCCCTGAAGCTGTGCCTGACTCCATATTCTCTGCCCCGTCAGCAGTCTCGGGGCTGTTCTGGAGGGAGGGAGTGAGGGGCCACGGCTTTGTGGGTGGCCCGGTGTGAGTGGGTCTCTGCTGGACTTTCTGCAGGATTTGCCAGGTTTCCACCTGTAAAGAAGAGGATGTGTCACCCATACATTCCGCTGGAATTTCTCTCCGGACAGAGGTGAGGAAGGAAAAAAGCAGTGGGTGCCGGGACAGGAGGGGTATCTCAGGCAGGGCAATGGAAAGCTTCCAGAAGAGTGCCCAGGGCCAGGACCATCCTGGCTGGCCTGCAGGCCGAAGTTAGCCTGCGTGCTGTCGCTGGTGTGGCTCCACACCCCTTCCTCTAGGCTTTCAAGCCCTTGTACATATTCAGGTGTTTTACCTGGGAAGGGTGGGAAAAGTTCAACAGCAGCTGGCCTGGGGCTCAGCTCACGGTTACTCACAGATGCCTCGGGTCCCTTTCACTGAGGAAGGTGTAGGTCTTGTCTATTCCATAGTTGGTTTTTGGAACGGTACCTGTGCTTATATCAAACTCTGGTTTTATGCATCACCCCACCTCTCCTTCCCCCTTAAGCAGGCATAAGAGTGTTTTCTAAATGTGAGACACTGTTCTCTTTCCTAACTCAGTTCAAGTGTAGCCATGTTTACAGGATCTTCATAAGTGATATCTTATGATAAGATTCTTTTTCTGTGTGACTTATTTCACTTAGAATCATCATACCTGAATCCACCCATTTTGCTGCTACTGGTCTTATGACATTGATTTCATGGCTGAGGGATATTCCATCTTATGTAAGTACCACAATTTTTTGAACCATTAATATATTTCCTGGGATATTTAAGGTGTACCCAAGTTGAGGTCCTTGTAAGCAGTGCAACCCTAAATTTTGGGGTGGCTCTGTCTTATTGATTTTCAGTTTTCCCAAGGTATATTCCCTAGACTGGAAGTGCCCTTGGCTCTGTAGCTCTGTTGTTTACTTGTTTTAGGGAACACAATGCACTCCTCCAGAGAGGCAGTTGGCAATTTATATAACGCCAATCAGCATAACAAGTCTCCTTGTTCTCCAGGGGCTGTCTTGCCTTTCTGGTTTTTACACATTTTGTGGATGTCCCTTTTGACCGGTTGGAAGTGATACTTCTTTGTAGTGCAGATTTGCATTGCCCGCTTGCTTGCTTGGCCAAAAAGGGCGTATGCGTTTTCTCCTGAATATATTCAGGAGAAAACGCATACGCCCTTTTTGGCCAAGTGCATCATTGTCGAAGTTGTGCCCCTCTTCCTGTGCTTTAAAGGCGATTCCAACGTACCTCTTGAAATCTGTTTCCTGCTATTCTGCCTTGCTTTCAAGTCCGCCTCGTTGCCTTCCCTCAACAGATTTTTGGACAATAGTTGTCCTTTATTACTCGGCCAGTTTGTGAATTGCTGTGCCCCTGAGCTCCATTTTTCAACTCGTTTTTTGTGAGCTGACCGCAAGTCCAAAATTTTGGTTCATGACCTATGCTGGTTCCCGGTGGGGGGCTGAGAATTTGGTTAATTCTTCTTCCTGCCGGGATGTTAGAGTGATATGTGCCCATCCAAATGCCTAACAGCTACTCTCTCATTGGTTCTCCCTCTTCCCTTTCATCCTCTGCCAAATTGGAAACCTATGCGAACCAGGAGGTTAAAGGGGCTGTCTTTCCAATTTGGGAGATTGATAGTAAAGCAGATGGAAAGTCAAACTGGAGCACCAGGGTAGGCACTATTCGTGAGTTTTAGAAACTTTTCGTATTCACAGTCTGTTCGTTCTCTATGTTTCCCGTACATGTTTAGCTGTAGTAATATTCCTTTCAACCTGGAGAGTTGGGACCCATGGAATGGGTCCCAGGCATTTGTGCTTTAAAGGGTCTGCATTTGCTCACCCAATCTCACCAAACCTCTCAGTCCCAAGTGTCCAGCCTTATGCCACATCCAGCTTTCGTTGTAGATAGGGTCATTCCAGGTTTCATCAGAGACCCTGAAGGAATTGTTAAGAATTTCCCAGTTTTTTGTTTTGTTTTGTTTTTGAAATTCCTTTTTATAGTGGGTTTGAGCTGATTCTCACTGCCATGTTTATGCCAGTCTAGACACAGATGATTCTCTTACGGAGACATATCAATACATAGGTTTTAAGTTTCTTACTAGTCAGATATATTCCTCTGCGGGAAATATGGGGTTTTGAGTCCCTTTCACTGAGGAAGGTGTAGGTCTTGTCTATTCCATAGTTGGTTTTTGGAACGGTACCTGTGCTTATACCAAACTCTGGTTTTATGCATCACCCCACCGCTCCTTCCCCCTTAAGCAGGCATAAGAGTGTTTTCTAAATGTGAGACACTGTTCTCTTTCCTAACTCAGTTCAAGTGTAGCCATGTTTACAGGATCTTCATAAGTGATATCTTATGATAAGTTTCTTTTTCTGTGTGACTTATTTCACTTAGAATCATCGTACCGGAATCCACCCATTTTGCTGCTACTGGTCTTATGACATTGATTTCATGGCTGAGGGATATTCCATCATATGTAAGTACCACAATTTTTTGAGCCATTTTTATATTTCCTGGGATAATTAAGGTGTACCCAAGTTGAGGTCCTTGTAAGCAGTGCAGCCTTAAATTTTGGGGTGGCTCTGTCTTAATGATTTTCAGTTTTCCCAAGGTATATTCCCTAGACTGGAAGTGCCCTTGGCTCTGTAGCTCTGTTGTTTAATTGTTTTAGGGAACACAATGCACTCCTCCAGAGAGGCAGTTGTCAATTTACATCCCGCCCTTCAGCATAACAAGGCTCCCTGTTCTCCAGGGTCTGTCTTGCGTTTCTGGTTTTTACACATTTTGTGGATGTCTCTTTTGACCGGTGGGAAGTGATTCTTCTTTGTAGTGCAGATTTGCATTGCCCGCTTGCTTGCTTGGCCAAAAAGGGCGTATGCGTTTTCTCCTGAATATATTCAGGAGAAAACGCATACGCCCTTTTTGGCCAAGTGCATCATTGTCAAAGTTGTGCCCCTCTTCCTGTGCTTTAAAGGGGATTCCAACGTACCTCTTGAAATCTGTTTCCTGCTATTCTGCCTCGCTTTCAAGTCGGCCTCGTTGCCTTCCCTCAACAGATTTTTGGACGATACTTGTCGTTTATTACTCGGCCAGTTTGTGAATTGCTGTGCCCCTGAGCTCCATTTATCAACTCGTTTTTGGTGAGCTGACCGCAAGTCCAAAATTTTGGTTCAGGACCCATACTGGTTCCCGGTGGGTGTCTGAGACTTTGGTTAATTCTTCTTCCTGCCGGGAAATTACAGTGATATGTGCCCGTCCAAATGCCTAACAGCAACTCTCTCATTGGTTCTCCCTCTTCCCTTTCATCCTCTGCCAAATTGGCAACCTGTGCGAACCAGGAGGTTAAAGGGGCTGTCTCTCCAAGTTGGGAGGTTGATAGTAAAGCAGATGGAAAGTCAAACCGCAGCACAAGGAGAGGGACTATTAGTTGAGTTTTAGAAACCTTTCGTATTCACAGTGTGTCCGTTCTCTAGGTTTCCGTTACATGTTATAACTGTAGTAATATTCCCTTCAACCTGGAGAGTTCGGACCCATGGAATGGGTGCCATGCATTATTGCTTTAAAGGGTCTGCATTTGCTCACCCAATATCACCAATCGTCTCAGTCCCAAGTGTCCAGCCTTATGCCACATCCAGCTGTCGTTGTAGATAGGGTCATTCCAGGTTTCATCAGAGACCCTGAAGGAATTGTTAAGAATTTCCCAGTTTTTTTGTTTTGTTTTTGAAATTCCTTTTTATAGTGGGTTTGAGCTGATTCTCGCTGCCATGTTTATGCCAGTCTAGACACACTTGATTCCCTTACGGAGACATATCAATACATAGGTTTTAAGATTCTTACTAGTCAGATATATTCCTCTGCGGGAAATATGGGGTTTTGAGTCCCTTTCACTGAGGAAGGTGTAGGTCTTGTCTATTCCATAGTTGGTTTTTGGAACGGTACCTGTGCTTATATCAAACTCTGGTTTTATGCATCACCCCACCTCTCCTTCCCCCTTAAGCAGGCATAAGAGTGTTTTCTAAATGTGAGACACTGTTCTCTTTCCTAACTCAGTTCAAGTGTAGCCATGTGTACAGGATCTTCATAAGTGATATCTTATGATAAGTTTCTTTTTCCCTGTGACTTATTTCACTTAGAATCATCGTACCTGAATCGACCCACTTTGCTGCTACTGGTCTTATGACATTGATTTCATGGCTGAGGGATATTCCATCGTACGTAAGTACCACAATTTTTTGATCCATTTTTATATTTCCTGGGATATTTAAGGTGTACCCAAGTTGAGGTCCTTGTAAGCAGTGCAGCCCTATATATTGTGGTGGCTCTGTCTCATTGATTTTCAGTTTTCCCAAGGTATATTCCCTAGACTGGAAGTGCCCTTGGCTCTGCAGCTCTGTTATTTACTTGTTTTAGGGAACACAATGTACTCCTCCAGAGAGGCAGTTGGCAATTTACATCCCGCCCATCAGCATAACAAGGCTCCCTGTTCTCCAGGACCTGTCTTGCCTTTCTGGTTTTTACACATTTTGTGGATGTCCCTTTTGACCCGTGGGAAGTGATACTTCTTTGTAGTGCCGATTTGCATTGCCCGCTTGCTTGCTTGGCCAAAAAGGGCGTATGCGTTTTCTCCTGAATATATTCAGGAGAAAACGCATACGCCCTTTTTGGCCAAGTGCATCATTGTCGAAGTTGTGCCCCTCTTCCTGTGCTTTAAAGGCGATTCCAATGTACCTCTTGAAATCTCTTTCCTGCTATTCTGCCTCGCTTTCAAGTCTGCCTCGTTGCCTTCCCTCAACAGATTTTTGGACGATAGTTGTCCCTTATTACTCGGCCAGTTTGTGAATTGCTGTGCCCCTGAGCTCCAGTTTTCAACTCGTTTTTGGTGAGCTGACCCCAAGTCCAAAATTTTGGTTCAGGACCTATACTGGTTCCCGGTGGGTGGCTGAGACTTTGGTTAATTATTCTTCCTGCCGTGAAATTACAGTGATATGTGCCCGTCCAAACGCCTAACAGCTACTCTCTCATTGGTTCTCCCTCTTCCCTTTCATCCTCTGCCAAATTGGAAACATGTGCGAACCAGGAGGTTAAAGGGGCTGTCTCTCCAAGTTGGGAGGTTGATAGTAAAGCAGATGGAAAGTCAAACCGGAGCACCAGGAGAGGGACTATTTGTTGAGTTTTAGAAACCTTTCGTATTCACAGTGTGTCCATTCTCTAGGTTTCCCGTGTATGTTATAACTGTAGTAATATTCCCTTCAACCTGGAGAGTTGGGACCCATGGAATGGGTGCCATGCATTATTGCTTTAAAGGGTCTGCATTTGCTCACCCAATCTCACCAATCCTCTCAGTCTCAAGTGTCCAGCCTTATGCCACATCCAGCTGTCGTTGTAGATAGGGTCATTCCAGGTTTCATCAGAGACCCTGAAGGAATTGTAAAGAATTTCCCAGTTTTTTTGTTTTGTTTTTGAAATTCCTTTTTTATAGTGGGTTTGAGCTGATTCTCGCTGCCATGTTTATGCCAGTCTAGACACACTTGATTCGCTTACGGAGACGTATCAATACATAGGTTTTAAGATTCTTACTAGTCAGATATATTCCTCGGCGGGAAATATGGGGTTTTGAGTCCCTTTCACTGAGGAAGGTGTAGGTCTTTTCTATTCCATAGTTGGTTTTTGGAATGGTACCTGTGCTTATATCAAACTCTGCTTTTATGCATCACCCCACCTCTCCTTCCCCCTTAAGCAGGCAAAAGAGTATTTTCTAAATGTGAGACACTGTTCTCTTTCCTAACTCAGTTCAAGTGTAGCCATGTTTACAGGATCTTCATAAGTGATATCTTATGATAAGTTTCTTTTTCTCTGTGACTTATTTCACTTAGAATCATCGTACCTGAATCCACCCATTTTACTGCTACTGGTCTTTTGACATTGATTTCATGGCTGAGGGATATTCCATCGTACGTAAGTACCACAATTTTTTGAACCATTTTTATATTTCCTGGGAAATTTAAGGTGTACCCAAGTTGAGGTCCTTGGAAGCAGTGCAGCCCTAAATTTTGGGGTGGCTGTGTCTTATTGATTTTCAGTTTTCCAAATGTATATTCCCTAGACTGGAAGTGCCCTTCTTCTCTGTAGCTCTGTTCTTTACTTGTTTTAGGGAACACAATGCACTCCTCCAGAGAGGCAGTTGGCAATTTACATCCCGCCCATCAGCATAACAAGGCTCCCTGTTCTCTAGGACCTGTCTTGACTTTCTGGTTTTTACACATTTTGTGGATGTCCCTTTTGACCGGTGGGAAGTGATACTTCTTTGTAGTGCAGATTTGCATTGCCCGCTTGCTTTCTTGGCCAAAAAGGGCGTATGCGTTTTCTCCTGAATATATTCAGGAGAAAACGCATACGCCCTTTTTGGCCAAGTGCATCATTGTCGAAGTTGTGCCCCTCTTCCTGTGCTTTAAAGGCGATTCCAACGTACCTCTTGAAATCTGTTTCCTGCTATTCTGCCTCGTTTTCAAGTCCGCCTCGTTGCCTTCCCTCAACAGATTTTTGGACGGCAGTTGTCCTTTATTACTTGGCCAGTTTGTGAATTGCTGTGCCCCTGAGCTCCATTTTTAAACTCGTTTTTGGTGAGGTGACCGCAAGTCCAACATTTTGGTTCAGGACCTATGCTGGTTCCCGGTGGGTGTCTGAGACTTTGGTTAATTCTTCTTGCTGCCGGGGAATTACAGTGATATGTGCCCGTTCAAATGCCTAACAGCTACTCTCTCATTGGTCCTCCCTCTTCCCTTTCATCCTCTGCCAAATTGGCAACCTGTGCGAACCAGGAGGTTAAACGGGCTGTCTCTCCAAGTTGGGAGGATGATAGTAAAGCAGGTGTAAAGTCAAACCGGAGCACCAGGAGAGGGACTATTCGTTGAGTTTTAGAAACCTTTCGTATTCACAGTGTTTCCGTTCTCTAGGTTTCCCGTACATGTTATAGCTGTAGTAATATTCCCTTCAACCTGGAGAGTTGGGACCCATGGAATGGGTGCCATGCATTATTGCTTTAAAGGGTCTGCATTTGCTCACCCAATCTCACCAATCGTCTCAGTCCCAAGTGTCCCTCCTTATGCCACATCCAGCTGTCGTTGTAGATAGGGTCATTCCAGGTTTCATCAGAGACCCTGAAGGAATTGTAAAGAATTTCCCAGTTTTTTTGTTTTGTTTTTGAAATTCCTTTTTATAGTGGGTTTGAGCTGATTCTCGCTGCCATGTTTATGCCAGTCTAGACACACTTGATTCCCTTACAGAGACATAGCAATACATAGGTTTTAATATTATTACTAGTCAGATATATTCCTCTGCGGGAAATATGGGGTTTTGAGTCCCTTTCACTGAGGAAGGTGTAGGTCTTGTCTATTCCATATTTGGTTTTTGGAACGGTACCTGTGCTTATATCAAACTCTGGTTTTATGCATCACCCCACCTCTCCTTCCCCCTTAAGCAGGCATAAGAGTGATTTCTAAATGTGAGACACTGTTCTCTTTCCTAACTCAGTTCAAGTGTAGCCATGTTTACAGGATCTTCATAAGTGATATCTTATGATAAGTTTCTTTTTCTGTGTGACTTATTTCACTAGGAATCATCGTACCTGAATCCACCCATTTTGCTGCTACTGGTCTTATGACATTGATTTCATGGCTGAGGAATATTCCATCGTACGTAAGTACCACAATTTTTTGAACCATTTATATATTTCCTGGGATATTTAAGGTGTACCCAAGTTGAGGTCCTTGTAAGCAGTGCAGCACTATATTTTGGGGTGGCTCTGTCTTATTGAATTGCAGTTTTCCCAAGGAATATTCCCTAGACTTGAAGTGCCCTTGGCTTTGTAGCTCTGTTGTTTACTTGTTTTAGGGAACACAATGCACTCCTCCTGAGAGGCAGTTGGCAATTTACATCCCACCCATCAGCATAACAAGGCTCCATGTTCTCCAGAGCCTGTCTTGCCTTTCTGGTTTTTACACATTTTGTGGATGTCCCTTTTGACCGGTAGGAAGTGATACTTCTTTGTAGTGCAGATTTGCATTGCCCGCTTGCTTGCTTGGCCAAAAAGGGCGTATGCGTTTTCTGCTGAATATATTCAGGAGAAAACGCATACGCCCTTTTTGGCCAAGTGCATCATTGTCGAAGTTGTACCCCTCTTCCTGTGCTTTAAAGGCGATTCCAACGTACCTCTTGAAATCTGTTTCCTGCTATTCTGCCTCGCTTTCAAGTCCGCCTCGTTGCCTTCCCTCAACAGATTTTTGGACGATAGTTGTCTTTTATTACTCGGCCAGTTTGTGAATTGCTGTGCCCCTGAGCTCCATTTTTCAACTCGTTTTTGGTGAGGTGACCGCAAGTCCGAAATTTTGGTTCAGGACCTATGCTGGTTCCCGGTGGGGGGCTGAGACTTTGGTTAATTCTTCTTCCTGCCGGGAAATTACAGTGATATGTGCCCATTCAAATGCCTAACAGCTACTCTCTCATTGGTTCTCCCTCTTCCCTTTCATCCTCTGCCAATTTGGCAACCTGTGCGAACCAGGAGGCTAAAGGGGCTGTCTCTCCAAGTTGGGAGGATGATAGTAAAGCAGGTGTAAAGTCAAACTGGAGCACCAGGAGAGGGACTATTCGTTGAGTTTTAGAAACCTTTCGTATTCACTGTGTGTCAATTCTCTAGGTTTCCCGTACATGTTATAGCTGTAGTAATATTCCCTTCAACCTGGAGAGTTGGGACCCATGGAATGGGTGCTATGCATTATTGCTTTAAAGGGTCTGCATTTGCTCACCCAATCTCACCAATCATCTCAGTCCCAAGTGTCCAGCCTTATGCCATATCCAGCTGTCGTTGTAGATAGGGTCATTCCAGGTTTCATCAGAGACCCTGAAGGAATTGTAAAGAATTTCCCAGGTTTTTGTTTTGTTTTTGAAATTCCTTTTTATAGTGGGTTTGAGCTGATTCTCGCTGCCATGTTTATGCCAGTCTAGACACACTTGATTCCCTTACGGAAACATATCAATACATAGGTTTTAAGATTCTTACTAGTCAGATATATTCCTCTGCGGGAAATATGGGGTTTTGAGTCCCTTTCACTGAGGAAGGTATAGGTCTTGTCTATTCCATAGTTGGTTTTTGGAACGGTACCTGTGCTTATATCAAACTCTGGTTTTATGCATCACCCCACCTCTCCTTCCCCCTTAAGCAGGCATAAGAGTGTTTTCTAAATGTGAGACACTGTTCTCTTTCCTAACTCAGTTCAAGTGTAGCCATGTTTACAGGATCTTCATAAGTGATATCTTATGATAAGTTTCTTTTTCTCTGTGACTTATTTCACTTAGAATCATCGTACCTGAATCCACCCATTTTGCTGCTACTGGTCTTATGACATTGATTTCATGGCTGAGGGATATTCCATCGTACGTAAGTACCACAATTTTTTGAACCATTTTTATATTTCCTGGGATATTTAAGGTGTACCCAAGTTGAGGTCCTTGTAAGCAGTGCAGCCCTAAATTTTGGGGTTGCTCTGTCTTATTGATTTTCAGTTTTCCCAAGGTATATTCCCTAGACTGGAAGTGCCCTTGGCTCTGTAGCTCTGTTCTTTACTTGTTTTAGGGAACACAGTGCACTCCTCCAGAGAGGCAGTTGGCAATTTACATCCCGCCCATCAGCATAACAAGGCTCCCTGTTCTCCAGGGCCTGTCTTGCCTTTCTGGTTTTTACTCATTTTGTGGATGTCCCTTTTGACCGGTGGGAAGTGATACTTCTTTGTAGTGCAGATTTGCATTGCCCACTTGCTTGCTTGGCCAAAAAGGGCGTATGCGTTTTCTCCTGGATATATTCAGGAGAAAACGCATACAGCCTTTTTGGCCAAGTGCATCATTGTCGAAGTTGTGCCCCTCTTCCTGTGCTTTAAAGGCGATTCCAACGTAACTCTTGAAATCTGTTTCCTGCTATTCTGCCTCGCTTTCAAGTCCGCCTCGTTGCCTTCCATCAACAGATTTTTGGACGATAGTTGTCCTTTATTACTCGGCCAGTTTGTGAATTGCTGTGCCCCTGAGATGCATTTTTCAACTCGTTTTTGGTGAGCTGACCGCAAGTCCAAAATTTTGGTTCAGGACCTATACTGGTTCCCGGTGGGTGGCTGAGACATTGGTTAATTCTTCTTCCTGCCGGGAAATTACAGTGATATGTGCCCGTCCAAATGCCTAACAGCTACTCTCTCATTGGTTCTCCCTCTTCCCTTTCATCCTCTGCCAAATTGGCAACCTGTGCGAACCGGGAGGTTAAATGGGCTGTCTCTCCAAGTTGGGAGGTTGATAGTAAAGCAGATGGAAAGTCAAACCGGAGCACCAGGACAGGGATTATTCGTTGAGTTTTAGAAAACTTTCGTATTCACAGTGTGTCCGTTCTCTAGGTTTCCCGTACATGTTATAGCTGGAGTAATATTCCCTTCAACCTGGAGAGTTGGGACCCATGGAATGGGTGCCAGGCCTTTGTGCTTTAAAGGGTCTGCATTTGCTCACCCAATCTCACCAATCGTCTCAGTCCCAAGTGTCCCTCCTTATGCCACATCCAGCTGTCATTGTAGATAGGGTCATTCCAGGTTTCATCAGAGACCCTGAAGGAATTGTAAGGAATTTCCCAGTTTTTTTGTTTTGTTTTTGAAATTCCTTTTTATAGTGGGTTTGAGCTGATTCTCGCTGCCATGTTTATGCCAGTCTAGACACACTTGATTCCCTTACGGAGACATATCAATACATAGGTTTTAAGATTCTTACTAGTCAGATATATTCCTCTCCTGGAAATATGGGATTTTGAGTCCCTTTCACTGAGGAAGCTGTATGTCTTGTCTATTCCATAGTTGGTTTTTGGAACGCTACCTGTGCTTATATCAAACTCTGGTTTTATGCATCACCCCACCTCTCCTTCCCCCTTAAGCAGGCATAGGAGTGTTTTCTAAATGTGAGACACTGTTCTCTTTCCTAACTCAGTTCAAGTGTAGCCATGTTTACAGGATCTTCATAAGTGATATCTTATGATAAGTTGCTTTTTCTGTGTGACTTATTTCACTTAGAATCATCGTACCTGAATCCACCCATTTTGCTGCTACTGGTCTTATGACATTGACGTCATGGCTGAGGGATATTCCATCGTACGTGAGTACCACAATTTTTTGAACCATTTTTATATTTCCTGGGATATTTAAGCTGTACCCAAGTTGAGGTCCTTGTAAGCAGTGCAGCCGTAAATTTTGGGGTTGCTCTGTCTTATTGATTTTCAGTTTTCCCAAGGTATATTCCCTAGACTGGAAGTGCCCTTGGCTCTGTAGCTCTGTTCTTTACTTGTTTTAGGGAACACAATGCACTCCTCCAGAGAGGCAGTTGGCAATTTACATCCCGCCCATCAGCATAACAAGGCTCCCTGTTCTCCAGGGCCTGTCTTGCCTTTCTGGTTTTTACATATTTTGTGGATGTCCCTTTTGACCATTGGGAAGTGATACTTCTTTGTAGTGCAGATTTGCATTGCCCTCTTGCTTGCTTGGCCAAAAAGGGCGTATGCGTTTTCTCCTGAATATATTCAGGAGAAAACGCATACGCCCTTTTTGGCCAAGTGCATCATTGTCGAAGTTGTGCCCCTCTTCCTGTGCTTTAAAGGCTATTCCAAAGTACCTCTTGAAATCTGTTTCCTGCTATTCTGCCTCGCTTTCAAGTCCGCCTCGTTGCCTTCCCTCAACAGATTTTTGGATGATAGTTGTCCTTTATTACTCGGCTTGTTTGTGAATTGCTGTGCCCCTGAGCTCCATTTTTCAACTCGTTTTTTGTGAGCTGACCGCATTCCAAAATTTTGGTTCAGGAGTTATACTGGTTCCCGGTGAGTGGCTGAGACTTTGCTTAATTCTTCTTCCTGCCAGGAAATTAGAGTGATATGTGCCCGTCCAAATGCCTAACAGCTATTCCCTCATTGGTTCTCCCTCTTCCCTTTCATCCTCTGCCAAATTGGCAACCTGTGCGAACCAGGAGGTTAAAGGGGCTGTCTCTCCAAGTTGGGAGTTTGATAGTAAAGGAGATGGAAAGTCCAAACGGAGCACCAGGAGAGGGACTATTCGTTGAGTTTTAGAAACCTTTCGTATTCACAGTGTGTCCGTTCCCTAGGTTTCCCGTACATGTTATATCTGTAGTAATATTCCCTTCAACCTGGAGAGTTGGTACCCATGGAATGGGTGCCAGGCATTTGTGCTTTAAAGGGTCTGCATTTCCTCACCCAATCTCACCAATCGTCTCAGTCCCAATTGTCCCTCCTTATGCCACATCCAGCTGTCGTTGTAGATACGGTCATTCGAGGTTTCATCAGAGACCCTGAAGGAATTGTAAAGAATTTCCCAGTTTTTTTGTTTTGTTTTTGAAATTCCTTTTTATAGTGGGTTTGAGCTGATTCTTGCTGCCATGTTTATGCCAGTCTAGACACACTTGATTCCCTTACAGAGACATATCAATACATAGGTTTTAAGATTCTTACTAGTCAGATATATTCCTCTACGGGAAATATGGGGTTTTGAGTCCCTTTCACTGAGGAAGGTGTAGGTCTTGTCTATTCCATAGTTGGTTTTTGGAACGGTACCTGTGCTTTTATCAAACCCTGGTTTTATGCATCACCCCACCTCTCCTTCCCCCTTAAGCAGGCATAAGCGTGTTTTCTAAATGTGAGACACTGTTCTCTTTCCTAACTCAGTTAAAATGTAGCCATGTTTACAGGATATTCATAAGTGATATCTTATGATAAGTTTCTTTTTCTCTGTGACTTATTTCACTTAGAATCATCGTACCTGAATCCACCCATTTTGCTGCTACTGGTCTTATGACATTGATTTCATGGCTGAGGGATATTCCATCGTACGTTAGTACCACAATTTTTTGAACCATTTTTATATTTCCTGGGATATTTAAGGTGTACCCAAGTTGAGGTCCTTGTAAGCAGTGCAGCCCTAAATTTTGGGGTGGCTCTGTCTTATCGATTTTCAGTTTTCCCAAGGTATATTCCCTACACTTGAAGTGCCCTTGGCTCTGTAGCTCTGTTGTTTATTTGTTTTAGGGAACACAATGCACTCCTCCAGAGAGGCAGTTGGCAGTTTACATCCCGCCCATCAGCATAACAAGGCTCCATGTTCTCCAGGGCCTGTATTGCATTTCTGGATTTTACACATTTTGTGGATTTCCCTTTTGACCGGTGGGAAGTGATACTTCTTTGTAGTGCAGATTTGCATTGCCCGCTTGCTTGCTTGGCCAAAAAGGGCGTATGTGTTTTCTCCTGAATATATTCAGGAGAAAACGCATACGCCCTTTTTGGCCAAGTGCATCATTGTCGAAGTTGTGCCCCTCTTCCTGTGCTTTAAAGGCAATTCCAACGTACCTCTTGAAATCTGTTTCCTGCTATTCTGCCTCGCTTTCAAGTCCGCCTCGTTGCCTTCCCTCAACAGATTTTTGGATGATAGTTGTCCTTTATTACTCGGCCTGTTTGTGAATTGCTGTGCCCCTGAGCTCCATTTTTCAACTCGTTTTTGGTGAGCTGACCGCAAGTCCAAAATTTTGGTTCAGGACCTATACTGTTTCCCGGTGGGTGGCTGAGACTTTGGTTAATTCTTCTTCCTGCCGGGAAGTTAGAGTGATATGTGCCCGTCGAAATGCCTAACAGCTACTCTATCATTGGTTCTCCCTCTTCCCTTTCATCCTCTGCCAAATTGGCAACCTGTGCGAACCAGGAGGTTAAAGGGGCCGTCTCTCCAAGTTGGGAGGTTGATAGTAAAGCAGATGTAAAGTCAAACCGGATCACCAGGAGAGGGACTATTCGTTGAGTTTTAGAAACCTTTCGTATTCACAGTGTGTCCTTTCTCTAGGTTTCCCGTACATGTTATAGCTGTAGTAATATTCCCTTCAACCTGGAGAGTTTGGACCCATGGAATGGGTGGCAGGCATTTTTGCTTTAAAGGGTCTGCATTTGCTCACCCAATCTCACTAATCGTCTCAGTCCCAAGTGTCCCTTCTTATGCCACATCCAGCTGTTGTTGTAGATAGGTTCATTCCAGGTTTCATCAGAGACCCTGAAGGAATTGTAAAGAATTTCCCAGTTTTTTTGTTTTGTTTTTGAAATTCCTTTTTATAGTGGGTTTGAGCTGATTCTCGCTGCCATGTTTATGCCAGTCTAGACACACTTGATTCCCTTACGGAGACATATCAATACATAGGTTTTAAGACTCTTACTAGTCAGATATATTCCTCTGCGGGAAATATGGGGTTTTGAGTCCCTTTCACTGAGGAAGGTGTAGGTCTTGTCTATTCCATAGTTGGTTTTTGGAACGGTACCTGTGCTTATATCAAACTCTGGTTTTATGCATCACCCCACCTCTCCTTCCCCCTTAAGCAGGCATAAGAGTGTTTTCTAAATATGAGAAACTGTTCTCTTTCCTAACTCAGTTCAAGTGTAGCCATATTTACAGGATCTTCATAAGTGATATCTTATGATAAGTTTCTTTTTCTGTGTGACTTATTTCATTTAGAATCATCGTACCTGAATCCACCCATTTTGCTACTACTGGTCTTATGACATTGATTTCATGGCTGAGGGATATTCCATCGTACGTAAGTACCACAATTTTTTGAACCATTTTTATATTTCCTGGGATACTTAATGTGTATCCAAGTTGAGGTCCTTGTAAGCAGTGCAGCCCTAAATTTTGGGGTGGCTCTGTCTTATTGATTTTCAGTTTTCCCAAGGTATATTCCCTAGACTGGAAGTGCCCTTGGCTCTGTAGCTCTCTTCTTTACTTGTTTTAGGGAACACAGTGCACTCCTCCAGAGAAGCAGTTGGCAATTTACATCCCGCCCGTCAGCATAACAAGGCTCCCTGTTCTCCAGGGCCTGTCTTGCATTTCTGGTTTTTACACATTTTGTGGATGTCCCTTTTGACCGGTGGGAAGTGATACTTCTTTGTAGTGCAGATTTGCATTGCCCGCTTGCTTGCTTGGCCAAAAAGGGCGTATGTGTTTTCTCCTGAATATATTCAGGAGAAAACGCATACGCACTTTTTGGCCAAGTGCATCATTGTCGAAGTTGTGCCCCTCTTCCTGTGCTTTAAAGGCGATTCCAATGTACCTCTTGAAATCTCTTTCCTGCTATTCTGCCTCGCTTTCAAGTCCACCTCGTTGCCTTCCCTCAACCGATTTTTGGACGATAGTTGTCCTTTATTACTCGGCCAGTTTTTGAATTGCTGTGACCCTGAGCTCCATTATTCAACTCGTTTTTGGTGAGCTGACCGCAAGTCCAAAATTTTGGTTCAGGACCTATACTGGTTCCCGGTGGGTGGCTGAGACTTTGGTTAATTCTTCTTCCTGCCGGGAAAATAGTGATATGTGCCCGTCCAAATGCCTAACAGCTACTCTCTCATTGGTCCTCCCTCTTCCCTTTCATCCTCTGCCAAATTGGCAACCTGTGTGAACCAGGAGGTTAAAGGGGCTGTCTCTCCAAGTTGGGAGGTTGATAGTAAAGAAGATGAAAAGTCAAACCAGAGCACCAGGAGAGGAACTATTCGTTGAGTTTTAGAAACCTTTCGTATTCACAGTGTGTCCGTTCTCTAGGTTTCCCGTACATGTTATAGCTGTAGTAATATTCCCTTCAACCTGGAGAGTTGGGGCCCATGGAATGGATGCCAGGAATTTGTGATTTAAAGGGTCTGCATTTGCTCACCCAATCTCACCAAACCTCTCAGTCCCATGTGTCCTTCCTTATGCCACATCCAGCTGTCGTTGTAGTTAGGGTCATTCCAGGTTTCTTCAGGGACCCTGAAGGAATTGTAAAGAATGTCCCAGTTTTTTTGTTTTGTTTTTGAAATTCCTTTTTATAGTGGGTTTGAGCTGATTCTCGCTGTCATGTTTATGCCAGTCTAGACACACTTGATTCCCTTACGGAGACATATCAATACATAGGTTTTAAGATTCTTACTAGTCAGATATATTCCTCTGCGAGAAATATGGGGTTTTGAGTCCCTTTCACTGAGGAAGGTGTAGGTCTTGTCTATTCCATAGTTGGTTTTTGGAACGGTACCTGTGCTTATATCAAACTCTGGTTTTATGCATCACCCCACCTCTCCTTCCCCCTTAAGCAGGCATAAGAGTGTTTTCTAAATATGAGACACTGTTCTCTTTCCTAACTCAGTTCAAGTGTAGCCATGTTTATAGGATCTTCATAAGTGATATCTTATGATAAGTTTCTTTTTCTGTGTGACTTATTTCACTTAGAATCATAGTACCTGAATCCACCCATTTTGCTGCTACTGGTCTTATGACATTGATTTCATGGCTGAGAGATATTCCATCGTACGTAAGTACCACAATTTTTTGAACCATTTTTATATTTCCTGGGATACTTAAGGTGTATCCAAGTAGAGGTCCTTGTAACAGTGCAGCCCTAAATTTTGGGGTGGCTCTGTCTTATTGATTTTCAGTTTTCCCAAGGTATATTCCCTAGACTGGAAGTGCACTTGGCTCTGTAGCTCTGTTCTTTACTTGTTTTAGGGAACACAATGCACTCCTCCAGAGCGGCAGTTGGCAATTTACATCCCGCCCATCAGCATAACAAGGCTCCCTGTTCTCCAGTGCCTGTCTTGCCTTTCTGGATTTTACACATTTTGTGGATGTCCCTTTTACCAGTGGGAAGTGATACGTCTTTGTAGTGCAGATTTGCATTGCCCGCTTGCTTGCTTGGCCAAAAAGGGCGTATGTGTTTTCTCCTGAATATATTCAGGAGAAAACGCATACGCCCTTTTGGCCAAGTGCATCATTGTCGAAGTTGGGCACCTCTTCCTGTGCTTTAAAGGCGATTCCAACGTACCTCTTGAAATCTGTTTCCTGCTATTCTGCCTCGCTTTCAAGTCCGCCTCGTTGCCTTCCCTCAACAGATTTTTGTACGATAGTTGACCTTTATTACTCGGCCAGTTTGTGAATTGCTATGCCCCTGAGCTCCATTTTTCAACTCGTTTTTGGTGAGCTGACCGCAAGTCCAAAATTTTGGTTCAGGACCTATACTGGTTCCCGTGGGTGGCTGAGACATTTGTTAATTCTTCCTGCCGGGAAATTACAGTGATATGTGCCCGTCCAAATGCCTAACAGCTTCTCTCTCATTGGTTGTCCCTCTTCCCTTTCAACCTCTGCCAAATTGGCAACCTGTGCGAACCAGGAGTTTAAAGGGGCTGTCTCTCCAAGTTGGGAGGTAGATAGTAAAGCAGATGGAAAGTCAAACTGGAGCACCAGGAGAGGGACTATTCGTTGAGTTTTAGAAACCTTTAGATTTCAGTGTGTCCATTCTCTAGGTTTCCCATACATGTTACAGCTGTAGTAATATTCCCTTCAACCTGGAGAGTTGGGACCCATGGAATGGGTGCCATGCATTATTGCTTTAAAGGGTCTGCATTTGCTCACCCAATCTCACCAAACCTCTCAGTCACAAGTGTCCAGCCTTATGCCACATCCAGCTGTCATTGTAGATAGGGTCATTCCAGGTTTCATCAGAGACCCTGAAGGAATTGTAAAGAATTTCCCAGTTTTTTTGTTTTGTTTTTGAAATTCCTTTTTATAGTGGGTTTGAGCTGATTCTCGCTGCCATATTTATGCCAGTCTAGACACACTTGATTCCCTTACGGAGACATATCAATACATAGGTTTTAAGATTCTTACTAGTCAGATATATTCCTCTGCAGGAAATATGGGGTTTTGAGTCCCTTTCACTGAGGAAGGTGTAGGTCTTGTCTATTCCATAGTTGGTTTTTGGAACGGTACCTGTGCTTATATCAAACTCTGGTTTTATGCATCACCCCACCTCTCCTTCCCCCTTAAGCAGGCACAAGTGTGTTTTCTAAATGTGAGACACTGTTTTCTTTCCTAACTCAGTTCAAGTGTAGCCATGTTTACAGGATCTTCATAAGTGATATCTTATGATAAGTTTCTTTTACTGTGTGACTTATTTCACTTAGAATCATCGTACCTGAATCCACCCATTTTGCTGCTACTGGTCTTATGACATTGATTTCATGGCTGAGGGATATTCCATCGTACGTAAGTATGACAATTTTTTGAACCATTTTTATATTTCCTGAGATATTTAAGGTGTACCCAAGTTGAGGTCCTTGTAAGCAGTGCAGCCCTAAATTTTGGGGTGGCTCTGTCTTATTGATTTTCATTTTTCCCAAGGTATATTCCCTAGACTGGAAGTGCCCTTGGCTCTGTAGCTCTGTTCTTTACTTGTTTTATGGAACACAATGCACTCCTCCATAGAGGCAGTTCGCAGTTTACATCCCGCCCATCAGCATAACAAGGCTCCCTGTTCTCCAGGGCCTGTCTTGCCTTTCTGGTTTTTACACATTTTGTGGATGTCCCTTTTGACCGGTGGGAAGTGCTACTTCTTTGTAGTGCAGATTTGCATTGCCCGCTTGCTTGCTTGGCCAAAAAGGGCGTATGCGTTTTCTCCTGAATATATTCAGGAGAAAACGCATACGCCCATTTTGGCCAAGTGCATCATTGTCGAAGTTGTGCCCCTCTTCCTGTGCTTTAAAGGCGATTCCAACGTACCTCTTGAAATCTGTTTCCTGCTATTCTGCCTCGCTTTCAAGTCCGCCTCGTTGCCTTCCCTCAACAGATTTTTGGACGATAGTTGTCCTTTATTACTCGGCCAGTTTGTGAATTGCTGTGCCCGTGAGCTCCATTTTTCAACTCGTTTTTGGTGAGCTGACCGCAAGTCCAAAATTTTGGTTCAGGACTTATACTGGTTCCCGGTGGGTGGCTGAGACTTTGGTTAATTCTTCTTCCTGCCGGGAAATTACAGTGATATGTGCCCGTCCAAATGCCTAACAGCTACTCTCTCATTGGTTCTCTCACTTCCCTTTCATCCCCTGCCAAATTGGCAACCTGTGCGAACCAGGAGGTTAAAGGGGCTGTCTCTCCAAGTTGGGAGGTTGATAGTAAAGCAGATGGAAAGTCAAACCGGAGCACCAGGAGAGGGACTATTCGTTGAGTTTTAGAAACCTTTCGTATTCACAGTGTGTCCGTTCTCTAGGTTTGCTGTACATGCTATAACTGTAGTAATATTCCCTTCAACCTGGAGTGTTGGGACCCATGGAATGGGTGCCATGCATTATTGCTTTAAAGGGTCTGCATTTGCTCACGCAATCTCACCAATCCTCTCAGTCCCAAGTGTCCAACCTTATGACACATCCAGCTGTCGTTGTAGATAGGGTCATTCCAGGTTTCATCAGAGACCCTGAAGGAATTGAAAAGAATTTCCTAGTTTTTTTGTTTTGTCTTTGAAATTCCTTTTTATACTGGGTTTGAGCTGATTCTCGCTGCCATGTTTATGCCAGTCTAGACACACTTGATTCCCTTACGGAGACATATCAATACATAGGTTTTAAGATTCTTACTAGTCAGATATATTCCTCTGCGGGAAATATGGGGTTTTGAGTCCCTTTCACTGGGGAAGGTGTAGGTCTTTTCTATTCCATAGTTGGTTTTTGGAACGGTACCTGTGCTTATATCAAACTCTGGTTTTATGCATCGCCCCACCTGTCCTTCCCCCTTAAGCAGGCATAAGAGTGTTTTCTAAATGTGAGACACTGTTCTCTTTCCTAACTCAGTTCAAGTGTAGCCATGTGTACAGGATCTTCATAAGTGATATCTTTTGATAAGTTTCTTTTTCTGTGTGACTTATTTCACTTAGAATCATCGTACCTGAATCCACCCTTTTTGCTGCTACTGGTCTTATGACATTGATTTCATGGCTGAGGGATATTCCACCGTACGTCAGTACCACAATTTTTTGAACCATTTATATATTTCCTGGGATATTTAAGGCGTACCCAAGTTGAGGTCCTTGTAAGCAGTGCAGCCCTAAATTTTGGGGTGGCTCTGTCTTATTGATTTTCAGTTTTCCCAAGGAATATTCCCTAGACTGGAAGTGCCCTTGGCTCTGTAGCTCTGTTGTTTACTTGTATTAGGGAACACAATGCACTCCTCCAGAGAGGCAGTTGGCAATTTACATCCCGCCCATCAGCATAACAAGGCTCCCTGTTCTCCAGGGCCTGTCTTGCATTTCTGGATTTTACACATTTTGTGGATGTCCCTTTTACGGGTGGGAAGTGATACGTCTTTGTAGTGCAGATTTGCATTGCCCGCTTGCTTGCTTGGCCAAAAAGGGCGTATGCGTTTTCTCCTGAATATATTCAGGAGAAAACGCATACGCCCTTTTGGCCAAGTGCATCATTGTCGAAGTTGGGCACCTCTTCCTGTGCTTTAAAGGCGATTCCAACGTACCTCTTGAAATCTGTTTCCTGCTATTCTGCCTCGCTTTCAAGTCCGCCTCGTTGCCTTCCCTCAACAGATTTTTGGACGATAGTTGTCCTTTATTACTCGGCCAGTTTGTGAATTGCTGTGCCCCTGAGCTCCATTTTTCAACTCGTTTTTGGTGAGCTGACCGCAAGTCCAAAACTTTGGTTCAGGACCTATACTGGTTCACGGTGGGTGGCTGAGAATTTGGTTAATTCTTCTTCCTGCCGGGAAATTACAGTGATATGTGACCGTCCAAATGCCTAACAGCTAATCTCTCATTGGTTCTCCCTCTTCCCTTTCATCCTCTGCCAAATTGGCAACCTGTGCGAACCAGGAGGTTAAAGGGGCTGTCTCTCTAAGTGGGGAGGTTGATAGTAAAGCAGATGGAAAGTCAAACCGGAGCACCAGGAGAGGGACTGTTCATTGAGTTTTAGAAACCTTTCGATTTCACAGTGTGTCCGTTCTCTAGGTTTCCCGTACATGTTATAACTGTAGTAATATTCCCTTCAACCTGGAGAGTTGGGACCCATGGAATGGGTGCCAGGCATTTGTGCTTTAAAGGGTCTGCATTTGCTCACCCAATCTCACCAATCGTCTCATTCCCAAGTGTCCCTCCTTATGCCACATCCAGCTGTCATTGTAGATAAGGTCATTCCAGGTTTCATCAGAGACCCTGAAGGAATTGTAAAGAATTTCCTAGTTTTTTTGTTTTGTTTTTGAAATTCCTTTTTATAGTGGGTTTGAGCTAATTCTCGCTGCCATGTTTATGCCAGTCTAGACACACTTGATTCCCTTACGGAGACATATCAATACATATGTTTTAAGATTCTTACTAGTCAGATATATTCCTCTGAGGGAAATATGGGGTTTTGAGTCCCTTTCACTGAGGAAGGTGTAGGTCTTGTCTATTCCATAGTTGGTTTTTGGAACGGTACCTGTGCTTATATCACACTCTGGTTTTATGCATCACCCCACCTCTCCTTCCCCCTTAAGCAGGCATAAGAGTGTTTTCTAAATGTGAGACACTGTTCTCTTTCCTAACTCAGTTCAAGTGTAGCCATGTTTACAGGATCTTCATAAGTGATATCTTATGATAAGGTTCTTTTTCTGTGTGACTTATTTCACTTAGAATCATCGTACCTGAATCCACCCATTTTGCTGCTACTGGTCTTATGACATTGATTTCATGGCTGAGGGATATTCCATTGTACGTAAGTACCGCATTTTTCTGAACCATTTTTATATTTCCTGGGATATTTAAGGTGTACCCAAGTTGAGGTCCTTGTAAGCAGTGCAGCCCTAAATTTTGGGGTGGCTCTGTCTTATTGATTTTCAGTTTTCCCAAGGAATATTCCCTAGACTGGAAGTGCCCTTGGCTCTGTAGCTCTGTTGTTTACTTGTTTTAGGGAACACAATGCACTCCTCCAGAGAGGCAGTTGGCAATTTACATCCAGCCCATCAGCATAACAAGGCTCCCAGTTCTCCAGGGCCTGTCTTTCCTTTCTGTTTTTTACACATTTTGTGGATGTCGCTTTTGACCGGTGGGAAGTGATACTTCTTTGTAGTGCAGATTTGCATTGCCCGCTTGCTTGCTTGGCCAAGAAGGGCATATGCGTTTTCTCCTGAATATATTCAGGAGAAAACGCATACGCCCTTTTTGGCCAAGTGCATCATTGTCGAAGTTGTGCCCCTCTTCCTGTGCTTTAAAGGCGATTCCAACGTACCTCTTGAAATCTCTTTCCTGCTATTCTGCCTCGCTTTCAAGTCCGCCTCGTTGCCTTCCCTCAAGAGATTTTTGTACGATAGTTGACCTTTATTACTCGGCCAGTTTGTGAATTGCTGTGCCCCTGAGCTCCATTTTTCAACTCGTTTTTGGTGAGGTGACCGCAAGTCCAAAATTTTGGTTCAGGACCTATACTGGTTCCCGTGGGTGGCTGAGACATTTGTTAATTCTTCTTGCCGGGAAATTACAGTGATATGTGCCCGTCCAAATGCCTAACAGCTTCTCTCTCATTGGTTGTCCCTCTTCCCTTTCAACCTCTGCCAAATTGGCAACCTGTGCGAACCAGGAGGTAAAGGGGCTGTCTCTCCAAGTTGGGAGGTAGATAGTAAAGCAGATGGAAAGTCAAACCGGAGCACCAGGAGAGGGACTATTTGTTGAGTTTTAGAAACCTTTAGATTTCAGTGTGTCCGTTCTCTAGGTTTCCCATACATGTTACAGCTGTAGTAATATTCCCTTCAACCTGGAGAGTTGGGACCCATGGAATGGGTGCCATGCATTATTGCTTTAAAGGGTCTGCATTTGCTCACCCAATCTCACCAAACCTCTCAGTCACAAGTGTCCAGCCTTATGCCACATCCAGCTGTCATTGTAGATAGGGTCATTCCAGGTTTCATCAGAGACCCTGAAGGAATTGTAAAGAATTTCCCAGTTTTTTTGTTTTGTTTTTGAAATTCCTTTCTATAGTGGGTTTGAGCTGATTCTCGCTGCCATATTTATGCCAGTCTAGACACACTTGATTCCCTTACGGAGACATATCAATACATAGGTTTTAAGATTCTTACTAGTCAGATATATTCCTCTGCAGGAAATATGGGGTTTTGAGTCCCTTTCACTGAGGAAGGTGTAGGTCTTGTCTATTCCATAGTTGGTTTTTGGAACGGTACCTGTTCTTATATCAAACTCTGGTTTTATGCATCACCCCACCTCTCCTTCCCCCTTAAGCAGGCACAAGTGTGTTTTCTAAATGTGAGACACTGTTTTCTTTCCTAACTCAGTTCAAGTGTAGCCATGTTTACAGGATCTTCATAAGTGATATCTTATGATAAGTTTCTTTTACTGTGTGACTTATTTCACTTAGAATCATCGTACCTGAATCCACCCATTTTGCTGCTACTGGTCTTATGACATTGATTTCATGGCTGAGGGATATTCCATCGTATGTAAGTATGACAATTTTTTGAACCATTTTTATATTTCCTGGGATATTTAAGGTGTACCCAAGTTGAGGTCCTTGTAAGCAGTGCAGCCCTAAATTTTGGGGTGGCTCTGTCTTATTGATTTTCATTTTTCCCAAGGTATATTCCCTAGACTGGAAGTTCCCTTGGCTCTGTAGCTCTGTTCTTTACTTGTTTTAGGGAACACAATGCACTCCTCCATAGAGGCAGTTCGCAGTTTACATCCCGCCCATCAGCATAACAAGGCTCCCTGTTCTCCAGGGCCTGTCTTGCCTTTCGGGTTTTTACACATTTTGTGGATGTCCCTTTTGACCGGTGGGAAGTGCTACTTCTTTGTAGTGCAGATTTGCATTGCCCGCTTGCTTGCTTGGCCAAAAAGGGCGTATGCGTTTTCTCCTGAATATATTCAGGAGAAAACGCATACGCCCATTTTGGCCAAGTGCATCATTGTCGAAGTTGTGCCCCTCTTCCTGTGCTTTAAAGGCGATTCCAACGTACCTCTTGAAATCTGTTTCCTGCTATTCTGCCTCGCTTTCAAGTCCGCCTCGTTGCCTTCCCTCAACAGATTTTTGGACGATAGTTGTCCTTTATTACTCGGCCTGTTTGTGAATTGCTGTGCCCCTGAGCTCCATTTTTCAACTCGTTTTTGGTGAGCTGACCGCAAGTCCAAAATTTTGGTTCAGGACTTATACTGGTTTCCGGTGGGTGGCTGAGACTTTGGTTAATTCTTCTTCCTGCCGGGAAATTACAGTGATATGTGCCCGTCCAAATGCCTAACAGCTACTCTCTCATTGGTTCTCCCACTTCCCTTTCATCCTCTGCCAAATTGGCAACCTGTGCGAACCAGGAGGTTAAAGGGGCTGTCTCTCTAAGTTGGGAGGTTGATAGTAAAGCAGATGGAAAGTCAAACCGGAGCACCAGGAGAGGGACTGTTCATTGAGTTTTAGAAACCTTTCGATTTCACAGTGTGTCCATTCTCTAGGTTTCCCGTACATGTTATAACTGTAGTAATATTCCCTTCAACCTGGAGAGTTGGGACCCATGGAATGGGTGCCAGGCATTTGTGCTTTAAAGGGTCTGCATTTGCTCACCCAATCTCACCAATCGTCTCAGTCCCAAGTGTCCCTCCTTATGCCACATCCAGCTGTCATTGTAGATAAGGTCATTCCAGGTTTCATCAGAGACCCTGAAGGAATTGTAAAGAATTTCCTAGTTTTTTTGTTTTGTTTTTGAAATTCCTTTTTATAGTGGGTTTGAGCTGATTCTCGCTGCCATGTTTATGCCAGTCTAGACACACTTGATTCCCTTACGGAGACATATCAATACATAGGTTTTAAGATTCTTACTAGTCAGATATATTCCTCTGCGGGAAATATGGGGTTTTGAGTCCCTTTCACTGAGGAAGGTGTAGGTCTTGTCTATTCCATAGTTGGTTTTTGAAACGGTACCTGTGCTTATATCACACTCTGGTTTTATGCATCACCCCACCTCTCCTTCCCCCTTAAGCAGGCATAAGAGTGTTTTCTAAATGTGAGACACTGTTCTCTTTCCTAACTCAGTTCAAGTGTAGCCATGTTTACAGGATCTTCATAAGTGATATCTTATGATAAGGTTCTTTTTCTGTGTGACTTATTTCACTTAGAATCATCGTACCTGAATCCACCCATTTTGCTGCTACTGGTCTTATGACATAGATTTCATGGCTGAGGGATATTCCATCGTACGTAAGTACCGCAATTTTCTGAACCATTTTTATATTTCCTGGGATATTTAAGGTGTACCCAAGTTGAGGTCCTTGTAAGCAGTGCAGCCCTAAATTTTGGGGTGGCTCTGTCTTATTGATTTTCAGTTTTCCCAAGGAATATTCCCTAGACTGGAAGTGCCCTTGGCTCTGTAGCTCTGTTGTTTACTTGTTTTAGGGAATACAATGCACTCCTCCAGAGAGGCAGTTGGCAATTTACATCCCGCCCATCAGCATAACAAGGCTCCCTGTTCTCCAGGGCCTGTCTTGCCTTTCTGGATTTTACACATTTTGTGGATGTCCCTTTTACCGGTGGTAAGTGATACGTCTTTGTAGTGCAGATTTGCATTGCCCGCTTGCTTTCTTGGCCAAAAAGGGCGTATGTGTTTTCTCCTGAATATATTCAGGAGAAAACGCATACGCCCTTTTGGCCAAGTGCATCATTGTCGAAGTTGTGCCCCTCTTCCGGTGCTTTAAAGGCGATTTCAACGTACCTCTTGAAATCTGTTTCCTGCTATTCTGCCTCGCTTTCAAGTCCGCCTCGTTGCCTTCCCTCAACAGATTTTTGGACGATAGTTGTCCTTTATTACTCGGCCAGTTTGTGAATTGCTGTGCCCCTGAGCTCCATTTTTCAACTCGTTTTTGGTGAGCTGACCACAAGTCCAAAATTTTGGTTCAGGACCTATGCTGTTTCCCGGTGGGGGGCTGAGACTTTGGTTAATTCTTCTTCCTGCCGGGAAATTACAGTGATATGTGCCCGTCCAAATGCCTAACAGCTACTCTCTCATTGGTTCTCCCTCTTCTCTTTCATCCTCTGCCAAATTGGCAACCTGTGCGAACCAGGAGGTTAAAGGGGCTGTCTCTCCAAGTTGGGAGGTTGATAGTAAAGCAGATGGAAAGTCAAACCAGAGCACCAGGACAAGGACTATTCGTTGAGTTTTAGAAACCTTTCGTATTCACAGTGTGTCTGTTCTCTAGGTTTCCCGTACATGTTATAGCTGTGGTAATATTCCTTTCAACCTGGAGAGTTGGGACCCATGGAATGGGTGCCAGGCATTTGTGCTTTAAAGGGTCTGCATTTGCTCACCCAATCTCACCAATCATCTCAGTCCCAAGTGTCCCTCGTTATGCCACATCCAGCTGTCACTGTAGATAGGGTCATTCCAGGTTTCATCAGAGACCCTGAAGGAATTGTAAAGAATTTCCCAGTTTTTTGTTTTGTTTTTGAAACTCCTTTTTATAGTGGCTTTGAGCTGATTCTCGCTGCCATGTTTATGCCAGTCTAGACACACTTGATTCCCTTACGGAGACATATCAATATATAGGTTTTAAGATTCTTACTAGTCTGATATATTCCTCTGCGGGAAATATGGGGTTTTGAGTCCCTTTCACTGAGGAAGGTGTAGGTCTTGTCTCTTCCATAGTTGGTTTTTGGAACAGTACCTGTGCTTATATTAAACTCTGGTTTTATGCAGCACCCCAACTCTCCTTCCCCCTTAAGCAGGAATAAGAGTGTTTTCTAAATGTGAGACACTGTTCTCTTTCCTAACTCAGTTCAAGTGTAGGCATGTTTACAGGATCTTCATAAGTGATATCTTATGATAAGTTTCTTTTTCTGTGTGACTTATTTCACTTAGAATCATCGTACCTGAATCCACCCATTTTGCTGCTACTGGTCTTATGACATTGATTTCATGGCTGAGGGATATTCCATCGTACGTAAGTACCACAATTTTCTGAAACATTTTTATATTTCCTGGGATATTTAAGGTGTACCCAAGTTGAGGTCCTTGTAAGCAGTGCAGCCCTAAATTTTGGGGTGGCTCTGTCTTATTGATTTTCAGTTTTCCCAAGGTATATTCCCTAGACTGGAAGTGCCCTTGGCTCTGTAGCTCCGTTGTTTACTTGTTTTAGGTAACACAATGCACTCCTCCAGAGAGGCAGTTGGCAATTTACATCCCGCCCATCAGCATAACAAGGCTCCCTGTTCTCCAGGGCCTGGCTTGCCTTTCTGGTTTTTACACATTTTGTGGACGTCCCTTTTGACAGGTGGGAAGTGATACTTCTTTGTAGTGCAGATTTGCATTGCCTGCTTGCTTGCTTGGCCAAAAAGGGCGTATGCGTTTTCTTCTGAATATATTCAGGAGAATACCCATACGCCCATTTTGGCAAAGTGCATCATTGTCGAAGTTGTGCCCCTCTTCCTGTGCTTTAAAGGCGATTCCAACGTACCTCTTGAAATCTGTTTCCTGCTATTCTGCCTCGCTTTGAAGTCCGCCTCGTTGCCTTCCCTCAAGAGATTTTTGGATGATAGTTGTCCTTTATTAGCCGGCCAGTTTGTGAATTGCTGTGCCCCTGAGCTCCATTATTCAACTCGTGTTTGGTGAGCTGACCGCAAGTCCAAAATTTTGGTTCAGGACCTATACTGGTTCCCGGTGGGTGGCTGAGACTTTGGTTAATTCTTCTTCCTGCCGGGAAATTACAGTGATATGTACCCGTCCAAATGCCTAACAGCTACTCTCTCATTGGTTCTCCCACTTCCCTTTCATCCTCTGCCAAATTGGCAACCTGTGCGAACCAGGAGGTTAAAGGGGCTGTCTCTCCAAGTTGGGAGGTTGATAGTAAAGCAGATGGAAAGTCAAACCGGAGCACCAGGAGAGGGACTGTTCATTGAGTTTTAGAAACCTTTCGTATTCACAGTGTGTCCGTTCTCTACGTTTCCCGTACATGTTATAGCTGTAGTAATATTCCCTTCAACCTGGAGAGTTGGGACCCATGGAATGTGTGCCAGGGATTTGTGTTTTAAAGGGTCTGCATTTGCTCACCCAATCTCACCAATCGTCTGAGTCCCAAGTGTCCCTCGTTATGCCACTTCCAGCTGTCATTGTAGATAGGGTCATTCCAGGTTTCATCAGAGACCCTGAAGGAATTGTAAAAATTTCCCAGTTTTTTTGTTTTGTTTTTTAAATTCCTTTTTATAGTGAGTTTGATCTGATTCTCGCTGCCATGTTTATGCCAGTCTAGACACACTTGATTCCCTTACGGAGACATTTCAATACATAGGTTTTAAGATTCTTACTAGTCAGATATATTCCTCTGCGGGAAATATGGGGTTTTGAGTCCCTTTCACTGAGGAAGGTGTAGGTCTTGTCTATTCCATAGTTGGTTTTTGGAACAGTACCTGTGCTTATATTAAACTCTGGTTTTATGCAGCACCCCAACTCTCCTTCCCCCTTAAGCAGGCATAAGAGTGTTTTCTAAATGTGAGACACTGTTCTCTTTCCTAACTCAGTTCAAGTGTAGCCATGTTTACAGGATCTTCATAAGTGATATCTTATGATAAGTTTCTTTTTCTGTGTGACTTATTTCACTTAGGATAATCGTACCTGAATCCACCCATTTTGCTGCTACTGGTCCTATGACATTGATTTCATAGGTGAGGGATATTCCATCGTACGTAAGTACCACAATTTTTTGAACCATTTTTATATTTCCTGGGATATTTAAGGTGTACCCAAGTTGAGGTCCTTGTAAGCAGTGCAGCCCTAAATTTTGGGGTGGCTCTGTCTTATTGATTTTCAGTTTTCCCAAGGTATATTCCCTAGACTGGTAGTGCCCTTGGCTCTGTAGCTCTGTTCTTTACTTGTTTTAGGGAACACAATGCACTCCTCCAGAGAGGCAGTTGGCAGTTTACATCCCGTCCATCAGCATAACAAGGCTCCCTGTTCTCCAGTGCCTGTCTTGCCTTTCGGGTTTTTACACATTTTGTGGATGTCCCTTTTGACCGGTGGGAAGTGATACTTCTTTGTAGTGCAGATTTGCATTGCCCGCTTGCTTGCTTGGCCAAAAAGGGCGTATGTGTTTTATCCTGAATATATTCAGGAGAAAACGCATATGCCCTTTTTGGCCAAGTGCATCATTGTCGAAGTAGTGCCCCTCTTCCTGTGCTTTAAAGGCGATTCCAACGTATCTCTTGAAATCTGTTTCCCGCTATTCTGCCTCGCTTTCAAGTCCGCCTCGTTGCCTTCCCTCAACAGATTTTTGGACGATAGTTGTCCTTTATTACTCGGCCAGTTTGTGAATTGCTGTGCCCCTGAGCTCCATTTTTCAACTCGTTTTTTGGTGAGCTGACCGCAAGTCCAAAATTTAGGTTCAGGACCTATACTGGTTCCCGGTGGGGGGCTGAGATTTTGGTTAATTCTTCTTCCTCCTGGGAAATTACAGTGATATGTGCCCGTCCAAATACCTAACTGCTACTCTCTCATTGGTTCACCCTCTTCCCTTTCATCCTCTGCCAAATTGGCAACCTGTGCGAACCAGGAGGTTAAAGGGACTGTCTCTCCAAGTTGGGAGGTTGATAGTAAAGCAGATGGAAAGTCAAATTGGAGCACCAGGAGAGGGACTATTCGTTGAGTTTTAGAAACCATTCGCATTCACAGTGTGTCCGTCCTCTAGGTTTCCCGTGCATGTTATAACTGTAGTAATATTCCCTTCAACCTGGAGAGTTGGGACCCATGGAATGGGAGCCATGCATTATTGCTTTAAAGGGTCTGCATTTGCTCACCCAATCTCACCAATCCTCTCAGTCCCAAGCGTCCAGCCTTATGCCACATCCAGCTGTTGCTGTAGATAGGGTCATTCCAGGTTTCATCAGAGACCCTGAAGGAATTGAAACGAATTTCCCATTTTTTTGTTTTGTTTTTGAAATTCTTTTTTATAGTGGGTTTCAGCTGATTCTCGCTGCCATGTTTATGCCAGTCTAGACACACTTGATTCCCTTATGGAGACATATCAATACATAGGTTTTAAGATTCTTACTAGTCAGATATATTCCTCTGCAGGAAATATGGGGTTTTGAGTCCCTTTCACTGAGGAAGGTGTAGGTCTTGTCTATTCCATAGTTGGTTTTTGGAACGGTACCTGTGCTTATATCAAACTCTGGTTTTATGCATCACCCCACCTCTCCTTCCGCCTTAAGCAGGCATAAGAGTGTTTTTTAAATGTGAGACACTGTTCTCTTTCCTAACTCAGTTCAAGTGTAGCCATTTTTACAGGATCTTCATAAGTGATATCTTATGATAAGTTTCTTTTTCTGTGTGACTTATTTCACTTAGAATCATCGTACCTGAATCCACCCATTTTGCTGCTACTGGTCTTATGACATTGTTTTCATGGCTGAGGGATATTCCTTCGTACGTAAGTACCACAATTTTTTGAACCATTTTTATATTTCCTGGGATATTTAAGGTGTACCCAAGTTGAGGTCCTTGTAAGCAGTGCAGCCCTAAATTTTGGGGTGGCTCTCTCTTATTGATTTTCAGTTTTCCCAAGGTATATTCCCTAGACTGGAAGTGCCCTTGGCTCTGTTGCTCTGTTGTTTACTTGTTTTAGGGAACACAATGCACTCCTCCAGAGAGGCAGTTGGCAATTTACATCCCGCCCATCAGCATAACAAGGCTCCCTGTTTTCCAGGGCCTGTCTTGCCTTTCTGGTTTTTACACATTTTGTGGATGTCCCTTTTGACCGGTGGGAAGTGATACTTCTTTGTAGTGCAGATTTGCATTGCCCGCTTGCTTGCTTGGCCAAAAAGGGCGTATTCGTTTTCTCCTGAATATATTCAGGTGAAAACGCATACGCCCTTTTTGGCCAAGTGCATCATTGTCGAAGTTGTGCCCCTCTTCCTGTGCTTTAAAGGCGATTCCAACGTACCTCTTGAAATCTGTTTCCTGCTATTCTGCCTCGCTTTCAAGTCCGCCTCGTTGCCTTCCCTCAACAGATTTTTGAACGATACTTGTCCTTTATTACTCGGCCAGTTTGTGAATTGCTGTGCCCCTGAGCTCCATTTTTCAACTCGTTTTTTGTGAGCTGACCGCAAGTCCAAAATTTTGGTTCAGGATTTATGCTGGTTCCCAGTGGGTGGCTGAGACTTTGGTTAATTCTTCTTCCTGCCGGGAATTTACAGTGATATGTGTCCGTCCAAATGCCTAACAGCTACTCTCTCATTGGTTCTCCCTCTTCCCTTTCATCCTCTGCCAAATTGGCAACCTGTGAGAACCAGGAGGTTAAAGGGGCTGTCTCTCCAAGTTGGGAGGTTGATAGTAAAGCAGATGGAAAGTCAAACCGGAGCACCAGGAGAGGGACTATTCGTTGAGTTTTACAAACTTTTCTATTTCACAGTGTGTCCGTTCTCTAGGTTTCCCATACATGTTATAGCTGTAGTAATATTCCCTTCAACCTGGAGAGTTGGGACCCATGGAATGGGTGCCATGCATTATTGCTTTAAAGGGTCTGCATTTGCTCAACCAATCTCACCAAACCTCTCAGTCACAAGTGTCCAGCCTTATGCCACATCCAGCTGTCGTTGTAGATAGGGTCACTCCAGGTTTCATCAGAGACCCTGAAGGAATTGTAAAGAATTTCCCAGTTTTTTTGTTTTGTTTTTGAAATTCCTTTTTATAGTGGGTTTGAGCTGATTCTCGCTGCCATGTTTATGCCAGTCTAGACACACTTGATTCACTTACGGAGACATATCAATACATAGGTTTTAAGATTCTTTCTAGTCATATATATTCCTCTGCGGGAAATATGGGGTTTTGAGTCCCTTTCACTGAGGAAGGTGTAGGTCTTGTCTATTCCATAGTTGGTTTTTGGAACAGTACCTGTGCTTATATTAATCTCTGGTTTTATGCAGCACCCCACCTCTCCTTCCCCCTTAAGCAGGCATAAGAGTGTTTTCTAAATGTGAGACACTGTTCTCTTTCCTAACTCAGTTCAAGTGTAGCCATGTTTACAGGATCTTCATAAGTGATATCTTATGATAAGTTTCTTTTTCTGTGTGACTTATTTCACTTAGGATAATCGTACCTGAATCCACCCATTTTGCTGCTACTGGTCCTATGACATTGATTTCATAGGTGAGGGATATTCCATCGTACGTAAGTACCACAATTTTTTGAACCATTTTTATATTTCCTGGGATATTTAAGGTGTACCCAAGTTGAGGTCCTTGTAAGCAGTGCAGCCCTAAATTTTGGGGTGGCTCTGTCTTATTGATTTTCAGTTTTCCCAAGGTATATTCCCTAGACTGGTAGTGCCCTTGGCTCTGTAGCTCTGTTCTTTACTTGTTTTAGGGAACACAATGCACTCCTCCAGAGAGGCAGTTGGCAGTTTACATCCCGTCCATCAGCATAACAAGGCTCCCTGTTCTCCAGTGCCTGTCTTGCCTTTCGGGTTTTTACACATTTTGTGGATGTCCCTTTTGACCGGTGGGAAGTGATACTTCTTTGTAGTGCAGATTTGCATTGCCCGCTTGCTTGCTTGGCCAAAAAGGGCGTATGTGTTTTATCCTGAATATATTCAGGAGAAAACGCATACGCCCTTTTTGGCCAAGTGCATCATTGTCGAAGTAGTGCCCCTCTTCCTGTGCTTTAAAGGCGATTCCAACGTATCTCTTGAAATCTGTTTCCCGCTATTCTGCCTCGCTTTCAAGTCCGCCTCGTTGCCTTCCCTCAACAGATTTTTGGACGATAGTTGTCCTTTATTACTCGGCCAGTTTGTGAATTGCTGTGCCCCTGAGCTCCATTTTTCAACTCGTTTTTTGGTGAGCTGACCGCAAGTCCAAAATTTAGGTTCAGGACCTATACTGGTTCCCGGTGGGGGGCTGAGATTTTGGTTAATTCTTCTTCCTCCTGGGAAATTACAGTGATATGTGCCCGTCCAAATACCTAACTGCTACTCTCTCATTGGTTCACCCTCTTCCCTTTCATCCTCTGCCAAATTGGCAACCTGTGCGAACCAGGAGGTTAAAGGGACTGTCTCTCCAAGTTGGGAGGTTGATAGTAAAGCAGATGGAAAGTCAAATTGGAGCACCAGGAGAGGGACTATTCGTTGAGTTTTAGAAACCATTCGCATTCACAGTGTGTCCGTCCTCTAGGTTTCCCGTGCATGTTATAACTGTAGTAATATTCCCTTCAACCTGGAGAGTTGGGACCCATGGAATGGGAGCCATGCATTATTGCTTTAAAGGGTCTGCATTTGCTCACCCAATCTCACCAATCCTCTCAGTCCCAAGCGTCCAGCCTTATGCCACATCCAGCTGTTGCTGTAGATAGGGTCATTCCAGGTTTCATCAGAGACCCTGAAGGAATTGAAACGAATTTCCCATTTTTTTGTTTTGTTTTTGAAATTCTTTTTTATAGTGGGTTTCAGCTGATTCTCGCTGCCATGTTTATGCCAGTCTAGACACACTTGATTCCCTTATGGAGACATATCAATACATAGGTTTTAAGATTCTTACTAGTCAGATATATTCCTCTGCAGGAAATATGGGGTTTTGAGTCCCTTTCACTGAGGAAGGTGTAGGTCTTGTCTATTCCATAGTTGGTTTTTGGAACGGTACCTGTGCTTATATCAAACTCTGGTTTTATGCATCACCCCACCTCTCCTTCCGCCTTAAGCAGGCATAAGAGTGTTTTTTAAATGTGAGACACTGTTCTCTTTCCTAACTCAGTTCAAGTGTAGCCATTTTTACAGGATCTTCATAAGTGATATCTTATGATAAGTTTCTTTTTCTGTGTGACTTATTTCACTTAGAATCATCGTACCTGAATCCACCCATTTTGCTGCTACTGGTCTTATGACATTGTTTTCATGGCTGAGGGATATTCCTTCGTACGTAAGTACCACAATTTTTTGAACCATTTTTATATTTCCTGGGATATTTAAGGTGTACCCAAGTTGAGGTCCTTGTAAGCAGTGCAGCCCTAAATTTTGGGGTGGCTCTCTCTTATTGATTTTCAGTTTTCCCAAGGTATATTCCCTAGACTGGAAGTGCCCTTGGCTCTGTTGCTCTGTTGTTTACTTGTTTTAGGGAACACAATGCACTCCTCCAGAGAGGCAGTTGGCAATTTACATCCCGCCCATCAGCATAACAAGGCTCCCTGTTTTCCAGGGCCTGTCTTGCCTTTCTGGTTTTTACACATTTTGTGGATGTCCCTTTTGACCGGTGGGAAGTGATACTTCTTTGTAGTGCAGATTTGCATTGCCCGCTTGCTTGCTTGGCCAAAAAGGGCGTATTCGTTTTCTCCTGAATATATTCAGGTGAAAACGCATACGCCCTTTTTGGCCAAGTGCATCATTGTCGAAGTTGTGCCCCTCTTCCTGTGCTTTAAAGGCGATTCCAACGTACCTCTTGAAATCTGTTTCCTGCTATTCTGCCTCGCTTTCAAGTCCGCCTCGTTGCCTTCCCTCAACAGATTTTTGAACGATACTTGTCCTTTATTACTCGGCCAGTTTGTGAATTGCTGTGCCCCTGAGCTCCATTTTTCAACTCGTTTTTTGTGAGCTGACCGCAAGTCCAAAATTTTGGTTCAGGATTTATGCTGGTTCCCAGTGGGTGGCTGAGACTTTGGTTAATTCTTCTTCCTGCCGGGAATTTACAGTGATATGTGTCCGTCCAAATGCCTAACAGCTACTCTCTCATTGGTTCTCCCTCTTCCCTTTCATCCTCTGCCAAATTGGCAACCTGTGAGAACCAGGAGGTTAAAGGGGCTGTCTCTCCAAGTTGGGAGGTTGATAGTAAAGCAGATGGAAAGTCAAACCGGAGCACCAGGAGAGGGACTATTCGTTGAGTTTTACAAACTTTTCTATTTCACAGTGTGTCCGTTCTCTAGGTTTCCCATACATGTTATAGCTGTAGTAATATTCCCTTCAACCTGGAGAGTTGGGACCCATGGAATGGGTGCCATGCATTATTGCTTTAAAGGGTCTGCATTTGCTCAACCAATCTCACCAAACCTCTCAGTCACAAGTGTCCAGCCTTATGCCACATCCAGCTGTCGTTGTAGATAGGGTCACTCCAGGTTTCATCAGAGACCCTGAAGGAATTGTAAAGAATTTCCCAGTTTTTTTGTTTTGTTTTTGAAATTCCTTTTTATAGTGGGTTTGAGCTGATTCTCGCTGCCATGTTTATGCCAGTCTAGACACACTTGATTCACTTACGGAGACATATCAATACATAGGTTTTAAGATTCTTTCTAGTCATATATATTCCTCTGCGGGAAATATGGGGTTTTGAGTCCCTTTCACTGAGGAAGGTGTAGGTCTTGTCTATTCCATAGTTGGTTTTTGGAACAGTACCTGTGCTTATATTAATCTCTGGTTTTATGCAGCACCCCACCTCTCCTTCCCCCTTAAGCAGGCATAAGAGTGTTTTCTAAATGTGAGACACTGTTCTCTTTCCTAACTCAGTTCAAGTGTAGCCATGTTTACAGGATCTTCATAAGTGATATCTTATGATAAGTTTATTTTTCTGTGTGACTTATTTCACTTAGGATCATCGTACCTGAATCCACCCATTTTGCTGCTACTGGTCTTATGACATTGATTTCATGGCTGAGGGATATTCCATCGTACGTAAGTACCACAATTTTCTGAACCATTTTTATATTTCCTGGGATATTTAAGGTGTACCGAAGTTGAGGTCCTTGTAAGCAGTGCAGCCCTAAATTTTGGGGTGGCTCTGTCTTATTGATTTTCAGTTTTCCCAAGGTATATTCGCTAGACTGGAAGTGCCCTTGGCTCTGTAGCTCTGTTGTTTACTTGTTTTAGGGAACACAATGCACTCCTCCAGAGAGGCAGTTGGCAATTTACATCCCTTATCAGCATAACAAGGCTCCCTGTTCTCCAGGGCCTGTCTTGCCTTTCTGGTTTTTACACATTTTGTGGATGTCGCTTTTGACCGGTGGGAAGTGATACTTCTTTGTAGTCCAGATTTGCATTGCCCGCTTGCTTGCTTGGTCAAAAAGTGCGTATGCGTTTTCTCCTGAATATATTCAGGAGAAAACGCATACGCCCTTTTTGGCCAAGTGCATCATTGTCGAAGTTGTGCCCCTCTTCCTGTGCTTTAAAGGCGATTCCAACGTACCTCTTGAAATCTGTTTCCTGCTATTCCACCTCGCTTTCAAGTCCGCCTCGTTGCCTTCCCTCAAGAGATTTTTGTACGATAGTTGTCCTTTATTACTCGGCCAGTTTGTGAATTGCTGTGCCCCTGAGCTCCATTTTTCAACTCGTTTTTGGTGAGCTGACCGCAAGTCCAAAATTTTGGTTCAGGACCTATACTGTTTCCCGTGGGTGGCTGAGACATTTGTTAATTCTTCTTCCTGCCGGGAAATTACAGTGATATGTGCCCGTCCAAATGCCTATCGGTTTCTCTCTCATTGGTTGTCCCTCTTCCCTTTCACCCTCTGCCAAATTGGCAACCTGTGCGAACCAGGAGGTTAAAGGGGCTGTCTCTCCAAGTTGGGAGGTAGATAGTAAAGCAGATGGAAAGTCAAACCGGAGCACCAGGAGAGGGAATATTCGTTGAGTTTTAGAAACCTTTCGATTTCACATTGTGTCTGTTCTCTAGGTTTCCCATACATGTTACAGCTGTAGTAATATTCCCTTCAACCTGGAGAGTTGGGACCCATGGAATGGGTGCCATGCATTATTGCTTTAAAGGGGCTGCATTTGCTCAACCAATCTCACCAAACCTCTCAGTCACAAGTGTCCAGCCTTATGCCACATCCAGCTGTCATTGTAGATAGGGTCATTCCAGGTTTCATCAGAGACCCTGAAGGAATTGTAAAGAATTTCCCAGTTTTTTTGTTTTGTTTTTGAAATTCCTTTTTATAGTGGGTTTGAGCTGATTCTCGCTGCCATGTTTATGCCAGTCTAGACACACTTGATTCCCTTACGGAGACATATCAATACATAGGTTTTAAGATTCTTACTAGTCAGATATATTCCTCTGCGGGAAATATGGGGTTTTGAGTCCCTTTCACTGAGGAAGGTGTAGGTCTTGTCTATTCCATAGTTGGTTTTAGGAACGGTACCTGTGCTTATATCAAACTCTGGTTTTATGCATCACCCCACCTCTCCTTCCCCCTTAAGAAGGCATAAGTGTGTTTTCTAAATGTGAGACACTGTTTTCTTTCCTAACTCAGTTCAAGTGTAGCCATGTTTACAGGATCTTCATAAGTGATATCTTATGATAAGTTTCTTTTTCTGTGTGACTTATTTCACTTAGAATCATCGTACCTGAATCCACCCATTTTGCTGCTACTGGCCTTATGACATTGATTTCATGGCTGAGGGATATTCCATCATACGTAAGTATGACAATTTTTTGAACCATTTTTATATTTCCTGAGATATTTAAGGTGTACCCAAGTTGAGGTCCTTGTAAGCACTGCAGCCCTAAATTTTGGGGTGGCTCTGTCTTATTGATTTTCATTTTTCCCAAGGTATATTCCCTAGACTGGAAGTACCCTTGGCTCTGTAGCTCTGTTCTTTACTTGTTTTAGGGAACACAATGCACTCCTCCAGAGAGGCAGTTGGCAGTTTACATCCCGCCCATCAGCATAACAAGGCTCCCTGTTCTCCAGGGCCTGTCTTGCCTTTCGGGTTTTTACACATTTTGCGGATATCCCTTTTGACCGGTGGGAAGTGATACTTCTTTGTAGTGCAGATTGGCATTGCCCGCTTGCTTGCTTGGCCAAAAAGGGCGTATTCGTTTTCTCCTGAATATATTCAGGAGAAAACGCATACGCCCTTTTTGGCCAAGTGCATCATTGTCGAAGTTGTGCCCCTCTTCCTGTGCTTTAAAGGCGAATCCAACGTACCTCTTGAAATCTGTTTCCTGCTATTCTGCCTCGCGTTCAGGTCCGCCTCGTTGCCTTCCCTCAAAGATTTTTGGACGATAGTTGTCCTTTATTACTCGGCCAGTTTGTGAATTGCTGTGCCCCTGAGCTCCATTATTCAACTCGTGTTTGGTGAGCTGACCGCAAGTCCAAAATTTTGGTTCAGGACCTATACTGGTTCCCGGTGGGTGGCTGAGACATTGGTTAATTCTTCTTCCTGCCGGGAAATTACAGTGATATGTACCCGTCCAAATGCCTAACAGCTTCTCTCTCATTGGTTCTCCCACTTCCCTTTCATCCTCTGCCAAATTGGCAACCTGTGCGAACCAGGAGGTTAAAGGGGCTGTCTCTGCAAGTTGGGAGGTTGATAGTAAAGCAGATGGAAAGTCAAACCGGAGCACCAGGAGAGGGACTATTCGTTGAGTTTTAGAAACCTTTCGTATTCACAGTGTGTCCGTTCTCTAGGTTTGCCGTACATGTTATAACTGTAGTAATATTCCCTTCAACCTGGAGAGTTGGGACCCATGGAATGGGTGCCATGCATTATTGCTTTAAATGGTCTGCATTTGCTCACCCAATCTCACCAATCCTCTCAGTCCCAAGTGTCCAGCCTTATGCCACATCCAGCTGTCCTTGTAGATAGGGTCATTCCAGGTTTCATCAGAGACCCTGAAGGAATTGTAAAGAATTTCCTAGTTTTTTTGTTTTGGTTTTGAAATTCCTTTTTATACTGGGTTTGAGCTGATTCTCGCTGCCATGTTTATGCCAGTCTAGACACACTTGATTCCCTTACGGAGACATATCAATACATAGGTTTTAAGATTCTTACTAGTCAGATATATTCCTCTGCGGGAAATATGGGGTTTTGAGGCCCTTTCACTGAGGAAGGTGTAGGTCTTTTCTATTCCATAGTTGGTTTTTAGAACGGTACGTGTACTTATGTCAAACTCTGGTTTTATGCATCACCCCACCTCTCCTTCCCCCTTAAGCAGGCATAAGTGTGTTTTCTAAATGTGAGACACTGTTCTCTTTCCTAACTCAGTTCAAGTGTAGCCATGTTTACAGGATCTTCATAAGTGATATCTTATGATAAGTTTCTTTTTCTGTGTGACTTATTTCACTTAGAATCATCGTACCTGAATCCACCCATTTTGCTGCTACTGGTCTTATGACATTGATTTCATGGCTGAGGGATATTCCATCGTACGTAAGTACCACAATTTTTTGAACCATTTTTATATTTCCTGGGATATTTAATGTGTACACAAGTTGAGGTCCTTGTAAGCAGTGCAGCCCTAAATTTTGGGGTGGCTCTGTCTTTTTGATTTTCAGTTTTCCCAAGGAATATTCCCTAGACTGGAAGTGCCCTTGGCTCTGTAGCTCTGTTGTTTACTTGTTTTAGGGAACACAATGCACTCCTCCAGAGAGGCAGTTGGCAATTTACATCCCGCCCATCAGCATAACAAGGCTCCCTATTCTCCAGGGCCTGTCTTGCCTTTCTGGATTTTACACATTTTTTGGATGTCCCTTTTACCGGTGGTAAGTGATACGTCTTTGTAGTGCAGATTTGCATTGCCCGCTTGCTTGCTTGGCCAAAAAGGGCGTATGTGTTTTCTCCTGGAGAAAACGCATACGCCCTTTTTGGCCAAGTGCATCATTGTCGAAGTTGTGCCCCTCTTCCTGTGCTTTAAAGGCGATTCCAACGTACCTCTTGAAATCTGTTTCCTGCTTTTCTGCCTCGCTTTCAAGTCCGCCTCGTTGCCTTCCCTCAACAGATTTTTGGACGATAGTTGTGCTTTATTACTCGGCCAGTTTGTGAATTGCTGTGCCCCTGAGCTCCATTTTTCAACTCGCTTTTGGTGAGCTGACCGCAAGTTCAAAATTTTGGTTCAGGACCTATGCTTGTTCCCGGTAGGGGGCTGAGACTTTGGTTAATTCTTCTTCCTGCTGGGAAATTACAGTGATATGTCCCCGTCTAAGTGCCTAACAGCTACTCTCTCATTGGTTCTCCCTCTTCTCATTCATCCTCTGCCAAATTGGCAACCTGTGCGAACCAGGAGGTTAAAGGGGCTGTCTCTCCAAGTTGGGAGGTTGATAGTAAAGCAGATGGAAAGTCAAACCGGAGCACCAGGAGAGGGACTATTCGTTGAGTTTTAGAAACTTTCGTATTCACACTGTGTCCGTTCTCTAGGTTTCCCGTACATGTTATAGCTGTAGTAATATTCCCTTCAACCTGGAGAGTTGGGACCCATGGAATGTGTGCAAGGCATTTGCTCTTTAAAGGGTCTGCATTTGCTCAACCAATCTCACCAATACTGTCAGTCCCAAGTGTCCAGCCTTATGCCACATCCAGCTGACGTTGTAGATAGGGTCATTCCAGGTTTCATCAGAGACCCTGAAGGAATTGTAAAGAATTTCCCAGTTTTATTGTTTTGTTTTTGAAATTCCTTTTTATAGTGGGTTTGAGCTGATTCTCGCTGCCATGTTTATGCCAGTCTAGACACACTTGATTCCCTTACGGAGACATATCAATACATAGGTTTTAAGATTCTTACTAGTCAGATATATTCCTCTGCGGGAAATATGGTGTTTTAAGTCCCTTTCACTGAGGAAGGTGTAGGTCATGTCTATTCCATAGTTGGTTTTTGGAACGGTACCTGTGCTTATATCAAACTCTGGTTTTATGCATCACCCCACCTCTCCTTCCCCCTTAAGCAGGCATAAGAGTGTTTTCTAAATGCGAGACACTGTTCTCTTTCCTAACTCAGTTCAAGTGTAGCCATGTTTACAGGATCTTCATAAGTGATATCTTATGATAAGTTTCTTTTTTTCTGTGACTTATTTCACTTAGAATCATCGTACCTGAATCCACCCATTTTGCTGCTACTTGTCTTATGACATTGATTTCATGGCTGAGGGATATTCCATCGTACGTAAGTACCACAATTTTTTGAACCATTTTTATATTTCCTGGGATATTTAAGGTGTACCCAAGTTGTGGTCCTTGTAAGCAGTGCAGCCCTCAATTTTGGGGTGGCTCTGTCTTATTGATTTTCAGTTTTCCCAAGGTATATTCCCTATACTGGAAGTGCCCTTGGCTCTGTAGCTCTGTTGTTTACTTGTTTTAGGGAACACAATGCACTCCTCCAGAGAGGCAGTTGGCAATTTACATCCCACCCATCAGCATAACAAGGCTCCCTGTTTTCCAGGGCCTGTCTTACCTTTCTAGTTTTTACACATTTTGTGGATGTCCCTTTTGACCGGTGGGATGTGATACTTCTTTGTAGTGCAGATTTGCATTGCCCGCTTGCTTGCTTGGCCAAAAAGGGCGTATGCGTTTTCTCCTGAATATATTCAGGAGAAAACGCATACGCCCATTTTGGCCAAGTGCATCATTGTCGAAGTTGTGCCCCTCTTCCTGTGCTTTAAATGCGATTCCTACGTACCTCTTGAAATCTGTTTCCTGCTATTCTGCCTCGCTTTCAAGTCCGTCTCGTTGCCTTCAATCAACAGATTTTTGTACGATAGTTGTCCTTTATTACTCGGCCAGTTTGTGATTTGCTGTGCCCCTGAGCTCAATTTTTCAACTCGTTTTTGGTGAGCGGACCGCAAGTCCAAAATTTTGGTTCGGGACCTATACTGGTTCCCGGTGGGTGGCTGAGACTTTGCTTAATTCTTCTTCCTGCCGGGAAATTCCAGTGATATGTGCCCGTCCAAATGCCTAAGAGCTACTCTCTCATTGGTTCTCCCTCTTCCCTTTCATCCTCTGCTAAATCGGCAACCTGTTCGAACCAGGAGGTTAAAGGGGCTGTCTCTCCAAGTTGGGAGGTTGATAGTAAAGCAGATGGAAAGTCAAACCAGAGCACCAGGACAGGGACTATTCGTTGAGTTTTAGAAACCTTTCGTATTCACAGTGTGTCTGTTCTCTAGGTTTCCCGTACATGTTATAGCTGTAGTAATATTCCCTTCAACCTGGAGAGTTGGGGCCCATGGAATGGGTGTCAGGCATTTGTGATTTAAAGGGTCTGCATTTGCTCACCCTATCTCACCAATCGTCTCAGTCCCAAGTCTCCTTCCTTATGCCACATCCAGCTGTCGTTGTAGATAGGGTCATTCCAGGTTTCATCAGGGACCCTGAAGGAATTGTAAAGAATTTCCCAGTTTTTTGTTTTGTTTTTGAAACTCCTTTTTATAGTGGGTTTGAGCTGATTCTCGCTGCCATGTTTATGTCAGTCTAGACACACTTGATTCCCTTACGGAGACATATCAATATATAGGTTTTAAGATTCTTACGAGTCAGATATATTCCTCTGCGGGAAATATGGTGTTTTGAGTCCCTTTCACTGAGGAAGGTGTAGGTCTTGTGTATTCCATAGTAGGTTTTTGGAACAGTACCTGTGCTTATATTAAACTCTGGTTTTATGCAGCACCCCAACTCTCCTTCCCCCTTAAGCAGGCATAAGAGTGTTTTCTGAATGTGAGACAGTGTTCTCTTTCCTAACTCAGTTCAAGTGTAGCCATGTTTACAGGACCTTCATAAGTGATATCTTATGATAAGTTTCTTTTTCTGTGTGACTTATTTCACTTAGGATCATCGTACCTGAATCCACCCATTTGGCTGCTACTGGTCTTATGACATTGATTTCATGGCTGAGGGATATTCCATCGTACGTAAGTACCACAATTTTCTGAACCATTTTTATATTTCCTGGGATATTTAAGGTGTACCCAAGTTGAGGTCCTTGTAAGCAGTGCAGCCCTAAATTTTGGGGTGGCTCTGTCTTATTGATTTTCAGTTTTCCCAAGGTATATTCCCTAGACTGGAAGTGCCCTTGGCTCTGTATCTCCGTTGTTTACTTGTTTTAGGTAACACAATGCACTCCTCCAGAGAGGCAGTTGGCAATTTACATCCCGCCTATCAGCATAACAAGGCTCCCTGTTCTCCAGGGCCTGTCTTGCCTTTCTGGTTTTTACACATTTTGTGGATGTCCCTTTTGACCGGTGGGAAGTGATACTTCTTTGTAGTGCAGATTTGCATTGCCCGCTTGCTTGTTTGGCCAAAAAGGGCGTATGCGTTTTCTCCTGAATATATTCAGGAGAAAACGCATACGCCCTTTTTGGCCAAGTGCATCATTGTCGAAGTTGGGCCCCTCTTCCTGTGCTTTAAAGGCGAATCCAACGTACCTCTTGAAATCTGTTTCCTGCTATTCTGCCTCGCTTTCAGGTCCGCCTCGTTGCCTTCCCTCAACAGATTTTTGGACAATAGTTGTCCGTTATTACTCGGAAAGTTTGTGAATTGCAGTGCCCCTGAGCTCCATTATTCAACTCGTGTTTGGTGAGCTGACCGCAAGTCCAAAATTTTAGTTCAGGACCTATACTGGTTCCCGGTGGGTGGCTGAGACTTTGCTTAATTCTTCTTCCTGCCGGTAAATTCCAGTGATATGTGCCCGTCCAAATGCCTAACAGCTACTCTCTCATTGGTTCTCCCTCTTCCCTTTCATCCTCTGCCAAATTGGCAACGTGTGCGAACCAGGAGGTTAAAGGGGCTGTCTCTCCAAGTTGGGAGGTTGATAGTAAAGCAGATGGAAAGTGAAACCGGAGCACCAGGAGAGGGACTATTCGTTGAGTTTTAGAAACCTTTCGTATTCACAGTGTGTCCGTTCTCTAGGTTTGCCGTACATGTTATAACTGTAGTAATATTCCCTTCAACCTGGAGAGTTGTGACCCATGGAATGGGTGCCATGCATTATTGCTTTAAAGGGTCTGCATTTGCTCTCCCAATCTCACCAATCCTCTCAGTCCCAAGTGTCCAGCCTTATGCCACATCCAGCTGTTTGTAGATAGGGTCATTCCAGGTTTCATCAGAGACCCTGAAGGAATTGTAAAGAATTTCCCAGTTTTTTTGTTTTGTTTTTGAAATTCCTTTGTATAGTGGGTTTGAGCTGATTGTCACTGCCATGTTTATGCCAGTCTAGACACACTTGATTCCCTTATGGAGACATATCAATACATAGGTTTTAAGATTCTTACTAGTCAGATATATTCCTCTGCGGGAAATATGGGGTTTTGAGTCCCTTTCACTGAGGAAGGTGTAGGTCTTTTCTATTCCATAGTTGGTTTTTGGAACAGTACCTGTGCTTATATCAAACTCTGGTTTTATGCATCACCCCACCTCTCCTTCCCCCTTAAGCAGGCATAAGAGTGTTTTCTAAATGTGAGACACTGTTCTCTTTCCTAACTCAGTTCAAGTGTAGCCATGTGTACAGGATCTTCATAAGTGATATCTTATGATAAGTTTCTTTTTCTGTGTGACTTATTTCACTTAGAATCACCGTACCTGAATCCACCCATTTTGCTGCTACTGGTCTTATGACATTGATTTCATGGCTGAGGGATATTCCATCGTACGTAAGTACCACAATTTTTTAAACCATTTTTATATTTCCTGGGATATTTAAGGTGTACCCAAGTTGAGGTCCTTGTAAGCAGTGCAGCCCTAAATTTTGGGGTGGCTCTGTCTTATTGATTTTCAGTTTTCCCAAGGAATATTCCCTAGACTGGAAGTGCCCTTGGCTCTGTAGCTCTGTTGTTTACTTGTTTTAGGGAACACAATGCACTCCTCCAGAGAGGCAGTTGGCAATTTACATCCCGCCCATCAGCATAACAAGGCTCCCTGTTCTCCAGGGCCTGTCTTGCCTTTCTGGTTTTTACACATTTTGTGGATGTCCCTTTTGACCGGTGGGAAGTGATACTTCTTTGTAGTGCAGATTTGCATTGCCCACTTGCATGCTTGGACAAAAAGGGCATATGCGTTTTCTCCTGAATATATTCAGGAGAAAACACATATGCCCTTTTTGGCCAAGTGCATCATTGTCGAAGTTGTGCCCCTCTTCCTGTGCTTTAAAGGCGATTCCAACGTACCTCTTGAAATCTGTTTCCTGCTATTCTGCCTCGCTTTCAAGTCCGCCTCGTTGCCTTCCCTCAACAGAATTTTGGAAGATAGCTGTCCTTTATTACTCGGCCAGATTGTGAATTGCTGTGCCCCTGAGCCCCATTTTTCAACTCGTTTTTGGTGAGCTGACCGCAAGTCCAAAATTTTGGTTCAGGACCTATACTGGTTCGCGGTGGGTGGCTGAGACTTTGGTTCATTCTTCTTCCTGCCGGGAAATTACAGTGATAAGTGCCCGTCCAAATGCCTAACAGCTACTCTCTCATTGGTTCTCCATTTTTCCTTTCATCCTCTGCCAAATTGGCAACCTGTGCGAACCAGGAGGTTAAAGGGGCTGTCTCTCCAATTTAGGAGGTTGATAGTAAAGTTGATGGAAAGTCAAACCGGAGCACCAGGAGAGGGACTATTCGTTGAGTTTTAGAAACCATTCGTATTCACAGTGTGTCCGTTCTCTAGGTTTCCCGTACATGTTATAGCTGTAGTAATATTCCCTTCAACCTGGAGAGTTGGGACCCATGGAATGGTGCCAGGCATTTGTGCTTTAAAGGGTCTGCATTTGCTCACCCAATCTCACCAATCCTCTCAGTCCCATGTGTCCAGCCTTATGCCACATCCAGCTGTCGTTGTACATAGGGTCATTCCAGGTTTCATCAGAGACCCTGTAGGAATTGTAAAGAATTTCCCAGTTTTTTTGTTTTGTTTTTGAAATTCCTTTTTATAGTGAGTTTGAGCTGATTCTCGCTGCCATGTATATGACATTCTAGACACACTTGATTCCCTTACGGAGACATATCAATACATAGGTTTTAAGATTCTTACTAGTCAGATATATTCCTCTGCGGGAAATATGGGGTTTTGAGTCCCTTTCACTGAGGAAGGTGTAGGTCTTGTCTATTCTATAGTTTGTTTTTGGAACGGTACCTGTGCTTTTATCAAACTCTGGTTTTATGCATCACCCCACCTCTCATTCCCCCTTAAGCAGGCATAAGAGTGTTTTCCAAAGGTGACACTCTGTTCCCTTTCCTAACTGAGTTCAAGTGTAGCCATGTTTACAGGATCTTCATAAGTGATATTTTAATATAAGTTTCTTTTTCTGTGTGACTTATTTCACTTAGAATCCCCGAACCTGAATCCACCCATTTTGCTACTACTGGTCTTAGGACATTGATTTCATGGCTGAGGGATATTCCATCGTACGTAAGTACCACAGTTTTTTGAACCATTTTTATATTTCCTGGGATATTTAAGGTGTACCCAAGTTGAGGTCCTTGTAAGCAGTGCAGCCCTAAATTTTGGGGTGGCTCTGTCTTATTGATTATCAGTTTTCCCAAGGTATATTCCCTAGACTGGAAGTGCCCTTGGCTCTGTAGCTCTGTTCTTTACTTGTTTTAGGGAACACAATGCACTCCTCCAGAGAGGCAGTTGGCAATTTACATCCCGCCCATCAGCATAACAAGGCTCCCTGTTCTCCAGGGCCTTCTTGCCTTTCTTGTTCTTACACATTTTGTGGATGTCCGTTTTGACCAGTGGGTAGAGATACTTCTTTGTAGTGCAGATTTGCATTGCCCGCTTGCTTGCTTGGCCAAAAAGGGCATATGCGTTTTCTCCTGAATATATTCAGGAGAAAACGCATACGCCCTTTTTGTCCAAATGCATCATTGTCGAAGTTGTGCCCCTCTTCCTGTGCTTTAAAGGCGATTCCAACGTACCTCTTGAAATCTGTTTCCTGCTATTCTGCCTCGCTTTCAAGTCCGCCTCGTTGCCTTCCCTCAACAGATTTTTGGACGATAGTTGTCCTTTATTACTCGGCCAGTTTGTGAATTGCTGTGCCCCTGAGCTCCATTTTTCAACTCGTTTTTTGTGAGCCGACCGCATTCCAAAATTTTGGTTCAGGGGCTATACTGGTTCCCGGTGGATGGCTGAGACTTTGGTTAATTCTTCTTCCTGCCGGGAAATTACAGTGATATGTGCCCGTCCAAATGCCTAACAGCTACTCTCTCATTGGTTCTCCCTCTTCCCTTTCATCCTCTGCCAAATTGGCAACCTGTGCGAACCAGGAGGTTAAAGGGGCTGTCTCTCCAAGTTGGGAGGTTGATAGTAAAGCAGATGGAAAGTCAAAGCCGAGCACCAGGAGAGGGACTATTCGTTGAGTTTTAGAAACCTTTTGTATTCACAGTGTGTCCGTTCTCTAGGTTTCCCGTACATGTTATAGCTGTAGTAATATTCCTTTTAACCTGGAGAGTTGGGATCCATAGAATGGGTGCCAGGCATTTGTGCTTTACAGGGTCTGCATTTGCTCACACAATCTCACTAATCCTCTAAGTCCCAAGTGTCCAGGCTTATGCCACATCCAGCTGTCGTTGTACATAGGGTCATTCCAGGTTTCATCAGAGACGCTGAAGGAATTGTAAAGAATTTCCCAGTTTTTTTGTTTTGTTTTTGAAATTCCTTTTTAGAGTGGGTTTGAGCTGATTCTCGCTGCCATGTTTATGCCAGTCTAGACACACTTGATTCCCTTACGGAGACATATCAATACATATGTTTTAAGATTCTTACTAGTCAGATATATTCCTCTGCGGGAAATATGGGGTTTTGAGTCCCTTTCACTGAGGAAGGTGTAGGTCTTGTCTATTCCATAGTTGGTTTTAGGAACGGTACCTGTGCTTATATCAAACTCTGGTTTTATGCATCACCCCACCTCTCCTTCCCCCTTAAGCAGGCATAAGAGTGTTTTCTAAATGTGAGACACTGTTCTCTTTCCTAAATCAGTTCAAGTGTAGCCATGTTTACAGGATCTTCATAAGTGATATCTTATGATAAGTTTCTTTTTCTGTGTGACTTATTTCACTTAGAATGATCGTACCTGAATCCACCCATTTTGCTGCTACTGGTCTTATGACATTGATTTCATGGCTGAGGGATATTCCATCGTACGTAAGTACCACAATTTTTTGAACCATTTTTATATTTCCTGAGATATTTAAGGTGTACCCAAATTGAGGTCCTTGTAAGCAGTGCAGCCCTAAATTTTGGGGTGGCTCTGTCTTATTGATTTTCAGTTTTCCCAAGGTATATTCCCTAGACTGGAAGTGCCCTTGGCTCTGTAGCTCTCTTCTTTACTTGTTTTAGGGAACACAATGCACTCCTCCAGAGAGGCAGTTGGCAATTTGCATCCCGCCCATCGGCATAACAAGGCTCCCTGTTCTCCAGGGCCTGTCTTGCCTTTCTGGTTTTTACACATTTTGTGGATGTCCTTTTTGACCGGTGGGAAGTGATACTTCTTTGTAGTGCAGATTTCCATTGCCCGCTTGTTTGCTTGGCCAAAGAGGGCGTATACGTTTTCTCCTGAATATATTCAGGAGAAAACGCATACGCCCTTTTTGGCCAAGTGCATCATTGTCGACGTTGTGCCCTTCTTCCTGTGCTTTAAAGGCGATTCCAAAGTACCTCCTGAAATCTGTTTCCTGCTATTCTGCCTCGCTTTCAAGTCCGCCTCGTTGCCTTCCCTCAACAGATTTTGGACGATACTTGTCCTTTATTACTCGGCCAGTTTGTGAATTGCTGTGCCCCTGAGCTCCATTTTTCAACTCGTTTTTGGAGAGCTGACCGCAAGTCCAAAATTTTGGTTCAGGACCTATACTGGTTCCCAGTGGGTGGCTGAGACTTTATTTAATTCTTCTTCCTGCCGGGAAATTACAGTGATATGTGCCCGTCCAAATGCCTAACAGCTACTCTCTCATTGGCTCTCCCTCTTCCCTTTCATCCTCTGCCAAATTGGCAACCTGTGCGAACCACGAGGTTAAAGGGGCTGTCTCTCCAAGTTGGGAGGTTGATAGTAAAGCAGATGGAAAGTCAAACCGGAGCACCAGGAGAGGGACTATTCGTTGAGTTTAGAAACCTTTCATATTCACAGTCTGTCCGTTCTCTAGGTTTCCCGTACATGTTATAGCTGTAGTAATATTCCCTTCAACCTGGAGAGTTGGGACCCATGTAATGGGTGCCAGGAATTTGTGCTTTAAAGGGTCTGCATTTGCTCACCCAATCTCACCAATCGTCTCAATCCCAAGTGTCCCTCCTTATGCCACATCCAGCTGTCGTTGTAGATAGGGTCATTCCAGGTTTCATCAGAGACCCTGAAGGAATTGTAAAGAATTTCCCAGTTTTTTTGTTTTATTTTTGAAATTCCTTTTTATAGTGGGTTTGAGCTGATTCTCGCTGCCATATTTATCCCAGTCTAGACACACTTGATTCCCTTACGGAGACATATCAATACATAGGTTTTAGGATTCTTACTAGTCAGATATATTCCTCTGCGGGAAATATGGTGTTTTGAGTCCCTTTCACTGAGGAAGGTGTAGGTCTTGTCTATTCCATAGTTGGTTTTTGGAACGGTACCTGTGCTTATATCAAACTCTGGTTTTATGCATCACCCCACCTCTCCTTCCCCCTTAAGCAGGCATATGAGTGTTTTCTAAATGTGAGACACTGTTCTCTTTCCTAACTCAGTTCAAGTGTAGCCATGTTTACAGGATCTTCATAAGTGATATCTTATGATAAGTTCCTTTTTCTGTGTGACTTATTTCACTTAGAATCATCGTACCTGAATCCACCTATTTTGCTGCTACTGGTCTTATGACATTGATTTCATGGCTGAGGGACATTCGGTCGTACGTAAATACCAAAATTTTTTGAACCATTTTTATATTTCCTGGGATATTTAAGGTGTACCCAAGTTGAGGTTCTTGTAAGCAGTGCAGCCCTAAATTTTGGGGTGGCTCTGTCTTATTGATTTTCAGTTTTCCCAAAGTATATTCCCTAGACTGGAAGTGCCCTTGGCTCTGTAGCTCTGTTCTTTACTTGTTTTAGGGAACACAATGTACTCCTCCAGAGAGGCAGTTGGCAATTTACATCCCGCCCATCAGCATAACAAGGCTCCCTGTTCTCCCGGGCCTGTCTTGCCTTTCTGGTTTTTACACATTTTTTGGATGTCCCTTTCGACCCGTGGGAAGTGAAACTTCTTTGTAGTGCAGATTTGCATTGCCCACTTTCTTGCTTGGCCAAAAAGGGCGTATGCGTTTTCTCCTGAATATATTCAGGAGAAAACGCATACGCCCTTTTTGGCCAAGTGCATCATTGTCGAAGTTGTGCCCCTCTTCCTGTGCTTTAAAGGCGATTCCAACGTACCTCTTGAAATCTGTTTCCTGCTATTCTGCCTCGCTTTCAAGTCCGCCTCGTTGCCTTCCCTCAACAGATTTTTGGACCATAGTTGTCCTTTATTACTCGGCCAGTTTGTGAATTGCTGTGCCCCTGTGCTCCATTTTTCAACTCGTTTTTGGTGAGCTGACCGCAAGTCCAACATTTTTGTTCAGGACCTATGCTGGTTCCCGGTGGGTGGCTTAGACTTTGGTTAATTCGTCTTCCTGCTGGGAAGTTAGAGTGATATGTGCCCGTCCAAATGCCTAACAGCTACTCTCTCATTGGTTCTCCCTCTTCCATTTCATCCTCTGCCAAATTGGCAACCTGTGAGAACCAGGAGGTTAAAGGGGCTGTCTCTCCAAGTTGGGCGGTTGATAGTAAAGCAGATGGAAAGTCAAACCGGAGCACCAGGAGAGGGACTATTCGTTGAGTTTTAGAAACCTTTCGTATTCACAGTGTGTCCGTTCTCTAGGTTTCCCGTACATGTTATAGCTGTAGTAATATTCCCTTCAACCTGGAGAGTTGGGACTCATGGAATGGGTGCAAGTCATTTGTGCTTTAAAGGGTCTGCATTTGCTCACCCAATCTCACCAATCCTCTCAGTCCCAAGTGTTCCTCCTTATGCCACATCCAGCTGTCATTGTAGATGGGGTCATTCCAGGTGTCATCAGAGACCCTGAAGTAATTGTACAGAATTTCCCAGTTTTTTTGTTTTGTTTTTGAAATTCCTTTTTATAGTGGGTTTGAGCTGATTCCCGCTGCCATGTTTATGCCAGTCTAGACACACTTGATTCCCTTATGGAGACATATGAATACATAGGTTTTAAGATTCTTACTAGTCAGATATATTCCTCTGCGGGAAATATGGGGTTTTGAGTCCCTTTCACTGAGGAAGGTGTAGGTCTTTTCTATTCCGTAGTTGGTTTTTGGAACGGTACCTGTGCTTATACCAAACTCTGGTTTTATGCATCACCCCACCTCTCCTTCCCCCTTAAGCAGGTATAAGAGTGTTTTCTAAATGTGAGACACTGTTCTCTTTCCTAACTCAGTTCAAGTGTAGCCATGTTTACAGGATCTTCATAAGTGATATCTTATGATAACTTTCTTTTTCTGTGTGACTTATTTCACTTAGAATCATCGTACCTGAATCCACCCATTTTGCTGCTACTGGTCTTATGACATTGATTTCATGGCTGAGGGATATTCCATCGTATGTAAGTACCACAATTTTTTGAACCATTTTTATATTTCCTGGGATATTTAAGGTGTACCCAAGTTGAGGTCCTTGTAAGCAGTGCAGCCCTAAATTTTGGGGTGGCTCTGTCTTATTGATTTTCGCTTTACCCATGGTATATTCCCTAGACTGGAAGTGCCCTTGGCTCTGTATCTCTGTTCTTTACTTGTTTTAGGGAACACAATGTACTCCTCCAGAGAGGCAGTTGGCAATTTACATCCCGCCCATCAGCAAAAAAAGGCTCCCTGTTCTCCAGGGCCTGTCTTGTCTCTCTGGATTTTACACATTTTGTGGATGTCCCTTTTGACGGGTGGGAAGTGATACTTCTTTGTAGTGCAGATTTGCATTGCCCGCTTGCTTGCTTGGCCAAATAGGGCGTATGCGTTTTCTCCTGAATATATTCAGGAGAAAATGCATACGCCCTTTTTGGCCAAGTGCATCATTGTCGATGTTGTGCGCCTCTTCCTGTGCTTTAAAACCAATGCCAACGTACCTCTTGAAATCTGTTTTTTCTTATTCTGCCTCGCTTTCAAGTCCGGTTTTTGTCCTCCCTCAAAAGATTTTTGAACGATAGTTGTCCTTTATTACTCGGCCAGTTTGTGAATTGCTGTGCCCCTGAGCTCCATTTTTCAACTCGTTTTTTGTTAGCTGACTGAAAGTCCAAAATTTTGGCTCAGAACCTATACTGGTTCCTGGTGGGTGGCTGAACTTTGGTTAATTCTTCTTCCTGCCTGGAAATTAGAGTGACATGTGCCCGTCCAAATGCCTAACAGCTACTCTCTCATTGGTTCTCCCTCTTCCCTATCATCCTCTGCCAAATTGCAAACCTGTGCGAACCAGGAGGTTAAATGGGCTGTCTCTCCAAGTTGGGAGATTAATAGTAAAGCATATGGAAAGTCAAACCGATGCAACAGGAGAGGGACTATTCGTTGAGTTTTAGAAACTTTTCGTATTCACAGTGTGTCCGTTCTCTAGGTTTCCCGTACATGTCATAGCTTTAGATATATTCCCTTCAACCTGGAGAGTTGGGACCCATGGAATGGGTGCCATGCATTATCGCTTTAAAGGGTCTGCATTTGCTCACCCAATCTCACCAATCGTCTCAGTCCAAAGTGTCCAGCCTTAGGCCACATCCAGCTGTCATTGTACATAGGGTCATTCCAGGTTTCATCAGAGACCCTGAAGGAATTGTAATGAATTTCCCAGTTTTTTTGATTTGTTTTTGAAATTCCTTTTTATACTGGTTTTGAGCTGATTCTCGCTGCCATGTTTATGCCAGTCTAGACACACTTGATTCCCTTACGGAGACATATCAATACATAGGTTTTAAGATTCTTACTAGTCAGATATATTCCTGTGCAGGAAATAAGGGGTTTTGAGACCCTTTCACTGAAGAAAGTGTAGGTCTTGTCTATTCCATAGTTGGTTTTTGGAACGGTACCTGTGCTTATATCAAACTCTGGTTTTATGCATCACCCCACCTCTCCTTCCCCCTTAAGCAGGCATAAGAGTGTTTTCTAAATGTGAGACTCTGTTCTCTTTCCTAACTCAGTTCAAGTGTAGCCATGTTTACAGGATCTTCATGAGTGATATCTTATGATAAGTGTAGTTTTCTGTGTGACTTATTTCACTTAGAATCATCGTACCTGAATCCACCCATTTTGCTGCTACTGGTCTTATGACATTGATTTCATGGTTGAGGGATATTCCATCGTACGTAAGTACCACAATTTTTTGAACCATTTTTATATTTCCTGGGATATTTAAGGTGTACCCAATTTGAGGTCCTTGTAAGCAGTGCAGCCCTAAATTTTGGGGTGGCTGTGTCTTATTGATTTTTAGTTTTCCCAAGGTATATTCCCTAGACTGGAAGTGCCCTTGGCTCTGTAGCTCTGTTGTTTACTTGTTTTAGGGAACACAATGCACTCCTCCAGAGAGGCAGTTGGCAATTTACATCCCGCCCATCAGCATAAAAAGGCTCCCTGTTCTCCAGGGCCTGTCTTGCCTTTCTGGTTTTTACACATTTTGTGGATGTCCCTTTTGACCGGTGGGAAGTGTTACTTCTTTGTAGTGCAGATTTGCATTGCCCGCTTGCTTGCTTGGCCAAAAAGGGCGTATGCGTTTTCTCCTGAATATATTCAGGAGAAAACGCATACGCCCTTTTTGGCCAAGTGCATCATTGTCGAAGTTGTGCCCCTCTTCCAGTGCTTTAAAGGCGATTCCAACGTACCTCTTGAAATCTGTTTCCTGCTATTCTGCCTCGCTTTCAAGTCCGCCTCGTTGCCTTCCCTCAACAGATTTTTGGACGATAGTTGTCCTTTATTACTCGGCCAGTTTGTGAATTGCTGTGCCCCTGAGCTCCATTTTTCAACTCGTTTTTGGTGAGCTGACCGCAAGTCCAAAATTTTGGTTCAGGACCTATGCTGGTTCCCGGTGGGGGGCTGAGACTTTGGTTAATTCTTCTTCCTGCCAGGAAATTACAGTGATATGTGCCCGTCCAAATGCCTAACAGCTACTCTCTCATTGGTTCTCCCTCTTCCCTTTCATCCTCTGCCAAATTGGCAACCTGTGCGAACCAGGAGGTTAAAGGGGCTGTCTCTCCAAGTTGGGAGGTTGATAGTAACGCAGATGGAAAGTCAAACCAGAGCACCAGGAGAGGGACTATTCGTTGAGTTTTAGAAACCTTTCGTATTCACAGTGTGTCCGTTCTCTAGGTTTCCCGTACATGTTATAGCTGTAGTAATATTCCCTTCAACCTGGAGAGTTGGGACCCATGGAATGGGTGCCATGCATTATTGCTTTAAACGGTCTGCATTTGCTCACCCAATCTCACCAATCCTCTCAGTCCCAAGTGTCCACCCTTATGCCACATCCAGCTGTCGTTGTAGATAGGGTCATTCCCGGTTTCATCAGAGTCACTGAAGGAATTGTAAAGAATTTCCCAGTTTTTTTGTTTTGTTTTTGAAATTCCTTTTTATAGTGGGTTTGAGCTGATTCTCCCTTCCATGTTTATGCCAGCCTAGGCACACTTGATTCCCTTACAGAGACATATCAATACATAGGTTTTAAGATTCTTACTAGTCAGATATATTCCTCTGCGGGAAATATGGGGTTTTGAGTCCCTTTCACTGAGGAAGGTGTAGGTCTTGTCTCTTCCATAGTTGGTTTTTGGAACGGTACCTGTGCTTATATCAAACTCTGGTTTTATGCATCACCCCACCTCTCCTTCCCCCTTAAGCAGGAATAAGAGTGTTTTCTAAATGTGAGACACTGTTCTCTTTCCTAACTCAGTTCAAGTGTAGCCATGTTTACAGGATCTTCATTAGTGATATCTTATGATAAGTTTCTTTTTCTGTGTGACTTATTTCACTTAGAATCATCGTACCTGAATCCACCCATTTTGCTGCTAATGGTCTTATGACATTGATTTCATGGCTGAGGGATATTTCATCGTACGTAAGTACCACAATTTTTTGAACCATTTTTATATTTCCTGGGATATTTAAGGTGTACCCAAGTTGAGGTCCTTGTAAGCAGTGCAGCCCTAAATTTTGCAGTGGCTCTGTCTTATTGATTTTCAGATTTCCCAAGGTATATTCCCAAGATTGGAAGTGCCCTTGGCTCTGTAGCTCTGTTCTTTACTTGTTTTAGGGAACACAATGCACTCCTCCAGAGAGGCAGTTGGCAATTTACATCCCGCCCATCAGCATAACAAGGCTCCCTGTTCTCCAGGGCCTGTCTTTCCTTTCTGGTTTTTACACATTTTGTGGATGTCCCTTTTGACCGGTGGGAAGTGATACTTCTTTGTAGTGCAGATTTGCATGCCCGCTTGCTTGCTTGGCCAGAAAGGGCGTATGCGTTTTCTCCTGAATATATTCAGGAGAAAACGCATACGCCCTTTTTGGCCAAGTGCATCATTGTCAAAGTTGTGCCCCTCTTCCTGTGCTTTAAAGGCGATTCCAACGTACCTCTTGAAATCTGTTTCCTGCTATTCTGCCTCGCTTTCAAGTCCGCCTCGTTGCCTTCCCTCAACAGATTTTTGGACGATAGTTGTCCTTTATTACTCGGCCAGTTTGTGAATTGCTGTGCCCCTGAGCTCCATTTTTCAACTCGTTTTTGGTGAGCGGCCCGCAAGTCCAAAATTTTGGTTCAGGACCTATACTGGTTCCCGGTGGGTGGCTGAGACTTTGGTTAATTCTTCTTCCTGTCGGGAAGTTAGAGTGATATGTGCCCGTCCAAATGCCTAACAGCTACTCTCTCATTGGTTCTCCCTCTTCCCTTTCATCCTCTGCCAAATTGGCAACCTGTGCGAACCAGGAGGTTAAAGGGGCTGTCTCTCCAAGTTGGGAGATTGATAGTAAAGCAGATGGAAAGTCAAAGCAGAGCACCAGGAGAGGGACTATTCGTTGAGTTTTAGAAACCTTTCGTATTCACAGTGTGTCCGTTCTCTACGTTCCCCGTACATGTTATAACTATAGTAATATTCCCTTCAACCTGGAGAGTTGAAACCCATGAAATGGGTGCCATGCATTATTGCTTTAAAGGGTCTGAATTGGCTCACCCAATCTCATCAATCCTCTCAGTCCCTAGTGTCCCTCCTTATGCCACATCCAACTGTCATTGTAGATAGGGTCATTCCAGGTTTCATCACAGACCCTGAAGGAATTGTAATGAATTTCCCAGTTTTTTTGTTTTGTTTTTGAAATTCCTTTTTATAGTGGGTTTGAGCTGATTCTCGCTGCCAAGTTTATGCCAGTCTAGACACACTTGATTCCCTTACGGAGACATATCAATACATAAGTTTTAAGATTCTTACTAGTAAGATATATTCCTCTGCAGGAAATATGGTGTTTTGAGTCCCGTTCACAGAGGAAGTAGTAGGTCTTGTCTATTCTGTATTTGGATTATGGAACCGTACCTGTGCTAATATCAAACTCTGGTTTTATTCATCACCCCACCTCTGCTTTCCCCTTAAGCATGCATAAGAGTGTTTTCTATATATGAGACTCTGTTCCCTTTCCTAATTCATTCCATGTGTAGCCATGTTTATACACCCTTCATAAGTGATATCTTATGATAAGTTTCTTTTTCTGTGTGATTTTTTCAGTTAGAATCATGGTACATGAATCCCATCATTATGCTGCTACTGGCCTTATGACATTGACTTCATGGCTGAGGGATATTCCATCATACGTATGTACCACAATTTCTTTACCATTTTTGTCTTTCCTGGGTTATTTAAGGTGTCCCGAAGTCGAGGTTCTTGTAAGCAGTGCTGCCCTATATTTTGGGTTGGCTGTGTCTTATTGATTTTCAATTTTCCCAAGGTATATTCCCATGACTGGAAGTGCCTTAGGTTGTGAAGCTCTGTTGAGTAATTCTTTTAGGGAACACAATGCACTCCTCCAGAGTGACTGTTGGCAATCTACATCCCACCCATCAGCATAACAAGGCTCCCTGTTCTCCAGAGCCCCTCTTGCCTTTCTGGTTTTTACACATTTTACGGATATCCCTTTTGACTGGTGGGAAGTGATACTTCTTTGTAGTGCAGATTTGCATTGTGCGGTTGCTTGGTTGGCCAAAATGGGTGTATGCGTTTTCTCCTGAATATATTCAGGAGAAAACGCATGCGCCCTTTATGGACAATTCCATAATTGTCGAAGTTGTGATGCTTTTCCTGTGTTTAAAGGCGATTCCAATGTACTTCTGGAAATCTGTTTCGTGAAAATCTCCCTCATTTTCAAGTCCGCCTCATGGCTTCTCCTCAACAGATTTTTGGAAGAGAGTAGTCCTCTATAACTCTGCAAGTTAGTGAATTGCTGTGCCCCTGAGCTCCATTTTTCAACTTGTGTTTTTGTGAGCTGACCGCAAACCCACAATTTTGCTTCAGGACCTATACTAGTTATGGGTGTGGGGCAGGCTCAGAGTTTGGTTAATTCTTCTTCATGACGGGAAATTAGACTGACATGTGGCCGTCCAAATGCCTACAGCTACTCTCTCATTGGTACTCCCTCTTCCCTTATATCCTCTGCACAATGTGCCAACTGTGCGAACCAGGAGGTTATAGGGGCTGACTCTCCAAGTTGGGAGATTGATATTAAAGCAGTTGGAATGTCAAGCTGGAGCACATGGAGAGAAAAAAATTAGTAGAGTTTTAGAAACCTTTCACCATCAGAGGGTGTCCATTCTCTAGGTTTCCCATACATGTTATAACTGTAGTGATATTCCCTTCTACCTGGAGAGTTGGGAACCATGGAATCAGTGGCAGGCATTATTGATTTAAAGCGTCTGCATTTTCTCACCCAATCTCACCAATCCTCTCAGTCCCAAGTGAACAGCCTTATGCCACATCCAGCTGTTGTTGTAGATAGGGTCATTCCAAGTTTCATCAGAACCCCTGAAGGTATTGTGTAAGAATTTCACTGTTTCTTTGTTTTGTTTTGAAATTCCTTTTTATAGTGGGTTTGAGCTGATTCTCACTGCCGTGTTTATGTCATTCTAGACACACTTGGTTCCCTTATGGAGACATATCAATACATAGGTTTTAAGATCCTTACTAGTCAGATATATTTCTCTGTGGGGAATAGGGGTGTTGAGTCCCATTCACTGAGGAACGAGTCGGGCTTGTCTCTTCTGTATTTGGATTATAGAACGGTACCTGTGTTAATATCAAACTCTGGTTTTGTGTGTCTCCCCACCTCTCCTTCCCCCTTAAGCAAGCATAAGAGTGTTTTCTAAATCTGAGACTCTGTTCTCTTTCCTAATTCAGTTCATATGTAGCCAGGTTTACAGTCCCTTCATAAGTGATATCTTATATCAGAATGCACCATGGCCCTTGTCATAATAATGCTCCATAACCCCTGTCATCACAATGCTCCATTCCCTGGTTATCACAATGCTCCATGTCCCTTGTCATAACAATTCTCCACGTACTTGTCATCACAATGCTACATGACACTTCTCATCACAAAGTTACATGCTCGTTTCATCACAATTCTCCATGCACTTGTCATTGCAATGTTCCATGACCCCTGTCATAGCAAGCTCCAAGTGTTTGTCATCACAATGCTTCACGACTTTATCATCAAAATTCTCAATGGCACTTTTCATCACAATGTTCCGTACCTTTGTCATCACAATGCTCCATTCCCTTGTCATCACAATGCTCCATGACCCCTGTCATCACAATGCTCCCTGACACCTGTCATCACAATGCTTCATGCCCCTTGTCATTACAGTGCTCCATGATGCTCATCATCACAATTACCCAAGGTCTTCTTATCACAATGCTCCACGGTTTTGCCATCACAATGCTCCATGCCCTGGTCATCTCAAAGCTCAATGTCCCTTGTCCTCACAATTCTCCACGTCCTTGTCATCACAATGCTCCATGGCACTTCTCATCACAATGTTATATGCTCTTGTCATAACAATACTCCATGAACTTGTCATCGCAATGCTCCATGACCCCTGTCATAGGAAGCTCCATGCGCTTGTCATCACAATGTTTCAGGACATGGACATTAAAATTATCAATGGCCCTTGTCATCTCAATGCTCCATGCGCTTATCATCACAATGCTCCTTTACCTTTGTCACAACAATCCTCCATGACACTTGGCATCACAATGCTCCGTGCTATTGTCATCACAATGGAACATGACATATGTCATCACAATGCTCCCTGACACCTGTCTTCACAATACTCCATGACCTTGTCATCACAATGCTCCATGCCCTTGTCATCACAATGTGCCATGCCCACTGTCATCAAAATAATCCATGAAACTTGTCAGACCAAAGCTCCATGCCACCTTTCATCACAATGCTCCATGAACCCTGTCATCACAATGCACCATGCCCATCATCATAATGCTTCATGCTCTTGTCATCACAATGAAATCAAAATGCTCCATGACCTCTGTCATCACAATGCTCCAAACCCTTGTGATCACAATGTTCCATAACACTTTTCATCACAATACCCCATGACGCTACTCATCACAATTATCCATGGACTTCTCATCACAATGCCCCATGCCATTTGTCATCACAATGCTCAATACACATGTCATCACAATGCTCCCTGACTCTTGCCATCAGTATGCTCCCTGAACCCTTTCATGACAAGGCTCCATGCCTTTTTCATCACAATGATCCATGCCATTTTCATCACAATGCTCCAAGACCCCTGTAATCACAATGCTCCATGCCCTTGTCATCACAAAGTTCCATGATGCATGTCATCAGAATGCTCCATGGCCTTCTCATCACAATGCTCCATGCCCTTGTCATCACAATGCTCCAAGACCCCTGTAATCAAAATGGTCCATGCCCCTTTTCATCAGAATGCTCCATGAGACTTGTCATCACAAGGCTCCATGGTCTTCTCATCACAATGCTCCAGGACATTGTCATCAAAATGCCCCATTCCCTTATCATCACAATGCTCCATGACCCCTGTCATCACAATACTCCATGAACATTTTCAGCCCAATGCTCCATGACCTTCTCATCACAATGCTCCATGACCAATATCATCACAATGCTCCATGACCACAGTCATCACAACGCTCAATATCACCTGACAACACAATGATCCGGGACTCTTGTCATCACAATGCTCCATTCCCTAGTCATCACAATGCTCCATGACCCCTGTCATCACAATACTCCATGAACATCTTCAGCCCAATGCTCCATGACACTTGTCATCACAATGATGCATGCCCTTGTCATCCCAATGCTCCATGACCCCTGTAATCACAATGATCCGTGACGCTTGTCATCACAGTGCTCCATGACACCTGTCATCACAATGCTCCATGCCTTTGTCAGCAAAATGCTACATGACCTTGTCATTACAATGTTCTATGCACTTGTCATCACAATACTCCATTACCATTGCCATCACAATCCTCCATGAACCTTGGGATCACATTGCTCCATGCCCTTGTCATCACAATGCTCCATGCTCCTTGAAATCAAAATGATCCATGACCTCTGTCATCACAATGCTCCAAACCCTTGTGATCACAATGTTCCATAACACTTGTCATCACAATGCTCCATGATGCCTGTCATCACAATACTCCATGCCCTTTTCATCACAATGCTCCATGACCTTTGCCATCACAATTCTCGATACACTTGTCATCACAATGCTCCCTGACACTTGTCGTCAGAATGCTCCTTGAACCCTGTCACAAAAAGGCTCCATGCCTTTTTCATCAAAATGCACCATGCCGTTTTCATCACAATGCTCCATGCCATTGTCATCAAAATACTCCACAAGCTTGTCATCAGAATGCTCCATGTCCCTTGTCATCACAATTTTCCATGAACTTGTCAGCACAATGCTCCCTGACCCTTGTCATCACAATGCTCCAAGCCATTGTCATCACAATGCTCCATTACCTTTGTCATCAGAATCCTCCATGACACTTGGCATCACAATGCTCCATGGCATTGTCATCACAATGGGCCATTACATATGTCATCACAATGCTCCCTGACACCTGTCTTCACAATACTGAATGACCTGGTCATCACAATGCTCCATGCCCTTGTCATCACAATGCGCCATTCCAACTGTCATCGCAATAAGCCATGAAACTTATTAGACCAATGCTCCATGCCCTTGTCATCACAATGCCCCAAGCCCTTGTTATCACAATGCTCCATGACCCCTGTCATGACAATGCTCCGTGACTCCAGTCATCACAAGGCTTCATGACCTTTGTCATCACAGTGGTCCATGCCCTTGTCATCAACAGTCTCTGTGACTATTTTAACCACAATGCTTCATGAACTTTTCATCACAATGCTCTTTGACCTTTGTCATCACAATGCTCTATGCCTTTCTCAGCACAATGCTCCATGACCATTGTCATCACAATGCTCCATGCGCTTGTCAGCACAATGCTCCATGACCCATGTCATCACAATGCACCATGCGCTTGCCGTCACAGTGCTCCACAAACTTGTCATCACAATGCTCCATAAACCTTGTCATCACAATGCTCCATGCACTTCAAATCAAAATGCTCTCTCACCACTGATATCACAATGTTACATCACTATTCATCACAATACTCCCTCAACCCTGTCATCACAATGTTCCATGACTCCTGTCATCACAATGCTACATGCACTTATCATCACAATGTTCGATGATCCCTGACATCACAATGTTCCATAACCCCTGTCATCAAAATGCTCCATGACCCTTTTCATCAAAATGCTCCATGACCCCTGACATCACAATGTTACATAACGCCTCTCATCAAAATGTTCCATGACCCTTTTCATCAAATTGGTCCATGACAATGTCATCACAATGCTCCCTGCCCTTCTCATCACAATGCACCACGCCCTTGTCATCAAAATGCTCCATGACCTTTGTCATCACAAAGCTCCATGACCCTTGGCATCACAATGCTCCATGCCATTGTCATCACAATACTCCATGAAACCTCTCATCACATTGTTCCATGCAATTGTCATCAAAAAGCTCCATGGTGCTTGTCATCACACTGCTCGATGCCCTTCTCATCACAATGCTCCATGCCCTTGTCATTACAATCCTCCATGACCCATGGATCACTGTGTTCCGTGCCCTTGTCATCACAATGCTCCATGCCCACTCTCATCACAATAATCCATGAAACTTTTCAGACAAATGTTCCATGCCCTTGTCATCACAATGCTCCATTACCCCTGTCATAACAATGCTCCATGAACACTGCCATCACAACGTTCCACGGGCTTGTCATCACAAGGCTCCATGACCCTTGTCATCACAATGCTCCAAGACACCTGTAATCACAGTGCTACATGCCCTTGTCATCACAGAGCTCCATGATGCATGTCATCAGAATGCTCCATGCCCTTGCCATCACAATGCTCCATTACCCCTGTGATAACAATGCTCCATGATCCCTGCCATCACGATGTTCCATGGCCTTGTCATCACAAGGCTCCATGACCCTTCTCATCACAATGCTCCAAGACCCCTGTAATCACAATGCTCCATGTCCCTTTTTATCTCAATGATCCATGAACCCTGTCATCACAATGCACCATGCCCATCATCATAATGCTTCAGGCTATTGTCATCACAATGAAATCAAAATGCTCCATGACCTCTGTCATAACACTGCTCCAAACCCTTGTGATCACCATATTCCATAACACTTGTCATCACAATGCCCCATGACGCTCGTCATCACAATTATCTATGGTCTTCTCTTCACAATGCTCCATGACCTTTGTCATCACAATGCTCAACACACTTGTCATCAAAATGCTCCCTGACACTTGTTCTCTGTATGCTCCTTGAACCCTGTCATGACAAGGCTCCATGCCTTTTTCATCACAATGATCCATGCCTTTTTCATCACAATGCTCCAAGACGCCTGTAATTACAATGCTCCATGCCCTTGTCATCACAAAGCTCAATGACGCATGTCATCAGACTGCTCCTTGGCCTTCTCATCACAATGCTCCATGCCCTTGTTATCACAATTTTCCAAGACACTCTAATCAAAATGCTCCATGCCCCTTTTCATCAGTATGCTCCATGAGACTTGTCTCACAAGGCTCCATGGTTTTCTCATCACAATGCTCCAGCACCTTGTCATCACAATGCTTCACGACCTTGTCATGAAAATTTTCAATGGCCCTTGTCATCATAATGCTCCAAGCCCTAGTCATCACAATGCTCCATTATATTTGTCATCACAATCCTCCATTACATTTGGCATCACAATGCTCCATGCCATTGTCATCGCAATGGACCATGACATATGTCATCACAATGCTCCCTGACACCTGTCTTCACAATACTCCATGCCCTTGTCATCACAATGCCCCATGCCCTTGTCATCACAATGCCCCATGCCCACTGTCATCACAATAATCTATTAAACTTGTCAGACCAATGCTCCATGCCCCTGTCATCACAATGCTCCATGCCCTTGTCATCACAATGCTCCATGACCCTTGTCATCACAATGCTCTGTGACTCCAGTCATCACAATGCTTCATAACATTTGTCATCACAGTGGTCCATGCCCACATCATCACAAGGCTCTATGACCTTTGTAACCACAATACTCCATGAACGTTTCATCACAATGCTCCGTGACCCTTGTCATCACAATGCTCCATGCCTTTGTCAGAACAATGCTCCATGACCCTTGTCATCACAATGTGCCACGTAATTTTCATCACAACGGTCCACAAGCTTGTCATCGTAATGCTCCATAAACCTTGTAATCACAATGCTCCATGCACTTCTCATCAAAATGCTCTCTCAACAGAGATATCACAATGTTCCATCACTAGTCATCACAATACTCCCTCACCCCTGTAATCACAATGTTGCATGACCCCTGTCATCACAATGCTACATCCCCTTATCATCACAATGTTCCATGACCCCTGACATCACAATGTTCCATAACCCCTGTCATCAAAATGCTCCATGACCCTTTTCATCCCAAAGCTCCATGACCCCTGACATCACAATGTTCTATAACCCCTGTCATCAAAATGTTCCATTACACTTTTCATCAAATTGCTGCATGACCCTGTCATCAAAATGCTCCCTGCCCTTCTCATCACAATGCACCACGCCCTTGACATCAAAATGCTCCATGACTTTTGTCATCACAAAGCTCCATAACCCTTGGAATCACAATGTTCCATGAACCGTCTCATCACATTGTTCCATGCCCTTGTCATCACAATGCTCCAAGACCCCTGTAATCACAGTGCTCCATGCCCCTTTTCATCTCAATGCTCCATGAACGCTCTCATCACAATGCACCATGCCCATCACCATAATGCTTCAGGCTATTGTCATCACAATGAAATCAAAATGCTCCATGACCTCTGTCATCACAATGCTCCAAACCCTTGTGATCACAATGTTCCATAAAACTTATCATCACAACACCCCATGACGCTCATCATCAAAATTATCCATGGTCTTCTCATCACAATGCTCCATGAACTTTGTCATCACAATGCTCATTACACTTGTCATCACAATGCTCCGTGACACTTGTCGTCAGTATGCTCCTTGAACCCTGTCATGACAAGGCTCCATGCCTTTTTCATAACAATGATCCATGCCATTTTCATCACAATACTCCATGCCCTTGTCAGCACAAAGCTCCATGACGCATGTCATCAGAATGCTCCATGGCCTTCTCATCACAATACTCCATGCCCTTGTCATCACAATGCTCCAAGACCCCTGTAATCACAATGCTCCATGCCCCTTTTCATCAGAATGTTCCATGAGAATTGTCATCACAAGGCTCCATGGACTTCCCATCACAATGCTCCAGGACCTTGTCATCACAGTGCTCAATTCCCTTCTCATTACAATGCTCCATGACCCGTGTCATCACAATACTCCATGAACATTTTCAGCCCAATGCTTCATGACCTTCTCATCACAATGCTCCATGACCCATATCATCACAATCCTCCATGACCACTGTCATCACAACACTCCATGACCCCTGACAACACAATGTTCCGGGACTCTTGTCATCACAATGCTCCATTCCCTTGTCATCACAATGCTCCATGAACATTTTCAGCCCAATGCTCCATGACACTTGTCATCACAATGATCCATGCCCTTGTCATCCCAATGCTCCATGACCCCTGTAATCACAATGCTCCGTGACGCTTATCATCACAGTGCTCCATGACCCTTATCATCACAATTCTCCATGCCTGTGTCATCAAAATCCTACATGACCTTGTCATCACAATGCTCCATGAGCTTGTCATCACAATACTCCATTACCATTTTCATCACAATCCTCCATGAACCTTGGGATCACATTGCTCCATGCCCTTGTCATCACAATGCTCCATGCTCCTTGAAATCAAAATGGTCCATGACCTCTGTCATCACAATGCTCCAACCCCTTGTGATCACAATGTTCCATAACACTTGAAATCACAACACTCCATGATGACTGTCATGACAATACTCCATGCACTTGTCGTCACAATGCTCCATGACCTTTGTCATCACAATTCTCAATACACTTGTCATCACAATGCTCCCTGACACTTGTCATCAGAATACTCCTTGAACACTGTCATGAAAAGGCTCCATGCCTTTTTCATAAGAATGCTCCATGCCCTTTTCATCACAACGCTCCATGTCATTGTCATCACAATACTCCACAAGCTTGTCATCAGAATGCTCCCTGATCATTGTCTTCAGAATGCTCCATGAACCCTGTCATCACAATGCTCCATACCCCTTGTCATTACAGTGTTCCATGACGCTCGTCATCACAATTATCCATGGACTTCTCATCACAATGCTCCATGACCTTTGTAATCACAATTCTCAATACACTTGTCATCACAATGCTCCCTGATACTTGTCATCAGTTTGCTCATTGAAACCTGTCGTGACAAGTCTCCATGCCTTTTTCATCACAATGATCCATGCCCTTTTCATCACAATGCTCCATGCCATTGTCATCACAATACTCCACAAGCTTGTCATCAGAATGCTCCGTGACACTTTTCATCTCAATGATCCATGACCCCTGTCATCACAATGCTCCATGACACCTGTCATCACAATGCTCCATGCCCCTTGTCATTACAGTGCTCCATGATGTTCGTCATCACAATTATCCATGGTCTTCTCATCACAGTGCTCCACGGTCTTGCCATCACAATGCTCCATGCCCTGGTCATCACAATGCTCCATGTCCCGAGTAATCACAATGCTCCATGACCCTGTCATCACAATGCTCTATACCCCTTGTCATTACAGTGCTCCATGACACTCATCATCACAATTATCCATGATCTTCTCATCACAGTGCTCCACGATCTTGACATCACAAGGCTCCATGCCCTGGTCATCACAATGCTCCATGTCCCCAGTCATCACAATGCTCCATGACCCCTGTCATCACAATGCTCCATACCCCTTGTCATTACAGTGCTCCATGACGCTCGTCATCACAATTATCCATGGTCTTCTCATCACAGTGCTCCACGGTCTTGCCATCACAATGCTCCATGCCCTGGTCATCACAATGCTCCATGTCCCCTGTCATAACAATTCTCCACGTTCTTGGTATCACTATGTTCTCTGATACTTCTCATCACAGTGTTACATGTTTTGTCATCACAATTCTCTATGCACTTGTCATCGCAATACTCCATGACCCCTGTCATAGCAAGCTCCATGTGATTGTCATCACAATGCTTCATGAACATGTCATCAAAATTCTTAATGGCCCTTGTTATCACAATGCTCCATGACCCTTGTCATCACAATGCTCCAAGCCCTTGTCATCAAAATGCTCCATTACCTTTGTCATCACAATCCTCCATGACAATTGGCATCACAATGCTACATTCCATTGTCATTGCAATAGACCATGACATATGTCATCACAATGCTCCCTGACACCCTTCTTCACAATACTCCATGACCTTCTCATCACAATGCTCCATGCCCTTGTCATCACAATGCGCCATGCCCACTGTCATCACAATAATCCCTGAAAATTGTCAAACCAATGCAACATGCCCCTGTCATCACAATGCTCCATGCCCTTTCATCACAATGCTCTATGACCCCTGTCATCACAATGCTCCGTGACTCCAGTCATCACAATGCTTCATGACCTTTGTCATCACAATGGTCCATGCCCTCGTCATCACAAGGCTCTGTAACCTTTGTGACCACAACACTCCATGAACATTTCATCACAATGCTCGGTGACCCTTGTCATCACAATGCTCCATGCCTTTGTCAGCACATTACTCCATGACACATGGCATCAAATGTGCCATGCGCTTGTCATCACAATGCTCCACATCTTTGTCATCACAATGCTCCATAAACCTTGTCATCACAATGCTCCATGCGTTTGTCAGCACAATGTTCCATGACCCATGTCATCACAATGTGCCCTGCGTTTCTCATCACAATGCTCCACAGCCTTGTCATCACAATGCTCCATGCACCTCTCATCAAAATGCTCTCTCACCACTGATATCACAATGTTCCATCACTAGTCAACACAATACTCCCTCCACCCTGTCATCCCAATGTTCCATGACCCTTGTCACAACAATGCTACATGCTCTTATCATCACAATGCTCCATGACCCCTGACATCACAATGCTCCATGACCCTTTACATCACAATGCTCCATGACCTCTAACATCACAATGTTCCATAAACACTGTCATCAAAATGTTCCATGACCCTTTTCATCCAATTGCTCCATGACCCTGTCATCACAATGCTCCCTGCCCTTCTCATCACAATGCACCACGCCCTTGTCATCAAAATGCTCCATGGCCTATGTCATCACAAAGCTCCATGACCCTTGGAATCACAATGCTCCATGCCATTGTCATCACAAAGCTCCATGAAACCTCTCATCACATTGCTCCATGCCGTTGTCATCACAAAGCTCCTTGACGCTTGTCATCACAATGCTCCATGCCCTTGTCATTGCAATCCTCCATGACACATGTATCACTGTGTTCCGTGCCCTTGTCATCACAATGCTCCATGCTCACTCTCATCACAATAATCCATGAAACTTTTCAGACCAATGCTCCATGCCCTTGTCATCACAATGCTCCCTTACACCTGTCATAACAATGCTGCATGACCCCTGCCATCACAATGTTCTACGGCCTTGTCATCACAAGACTCCATGGCCCTTGTCATCACAATGCTCCAAGACCCCTGTAATCACAATGCTCCATGCCCATGTCATCCCAAAGCTCCCTGACGCATGTCATCAGAATGCTCCATGGCCTTCTCATCACAATACTCCATGCCCTTGTCATCACAATGCTCCAAGACCCTTGTTATTACAATGATCCATGACTCTTTTCATCTCAATGCTCCATGAACCCTGTCATCACAATGCACCATGCCCATCATCATAATGCTTCATGCTATTGTCATCACAATGAAATCAAAATTCTCCATGACCTCTCTCATCACAATGCTCCAAACCCTTGTGATCACAATGTTCCATAACACTTGTCATCACAACGCCCCATGACGCTGGTCATCACAATTATCCATGGACTTCTCATCACAATGCTCCATGACCTTTGTCATCACAATTCTCAATACACTTGTCATCACAATGCTCCCTGACACTTGTCATCAGTATGCTCATTGAACACTGTCATGACAAGTCTCCATGCCTTTTTCATCACAATGATCCATGCCCTTTTCATCACAATGTTTCATGCCATTGTCATCACAATACTCCACAAGCTTGTCATCAGAATGCTCCGTGACCTTTGTCATCTCAATGATCCATGACCCCTGTCATCACAATGCTCCATGACACCTGTCATCACAATGCTCCATGCCCCTTGTCATTACAGTGCTCCATGATGTTCGTCATCACAATTATCCATGGTTTTCTCATCACAGTGCTCCACGGTCTTGCCATCACAATGCTCCATGCCCTGGTCATCACAATGCTCCATGTCCCCAGTCATCACAATGCTCCATGACCCCTGTCATCACAATGCTCCATACTGCTGTCATTACAGTGCTCCATGACACTCGTAATCACTATTGTCCATGGTCTTCTCATCACAATGCTCCACGCCCTTGTCATCAAAATGCTCCATGACACTTGTCATCACAATGCTCCATGACCACTGTCATAACAATGCTCCATGACCCCTGTCATCACAAGGCTCCATACCACTTGTCATTACAGTGCTCCATGACGCTCCTCATCACAATTATCCATGGTCTTCTCATCACAATGCTCCACGGTCTTGCTATCACAGTGCTCCATGCCTTGGGCATCACAATGCTCCATGTCCCCGGTCATCACAATGCTCCATGACCACTGTCATCACAATGCTCTATACCCCTTGTCATTACAGTGCTCCATGACCCTCGTCATTACAATTATCCATGGTCTTCTCATCACAGTGCTCCACGATCTTGCCATCGCAATGCTCCATGCCCTGGTCATCACAATGCTCCATATCCCCTGTCATCACAATTCTCCATGATCTTGGCATCACTATGCTCCATGACACTTCTCATCACAGTGTTACATGCTTTGTCATCACAATTCTCTATGCACTTGTCATCACAATGCTCCATGACCCCGTCATAGCAAGCTCCATGTGCTTGTCATCACAATACTCCATGCCCTTGTCGTCACAATTCTCCATGACCTTTGTCATCACAATGCTCCCTGACACTTGTCGTCAGAATGCTCCCTGAAAACTGTCATGAAAAGGCTCCATGTCTTTTTCATCACAATGCCCCATGCCATTTTCATCAAAATGCTCCATGTCATTGTCATCAAAATACTCCACAAGCTTGTCATCAGAATGCTCCATGAACCTTGTCATCACAATGCTCCATGACCCCTGTCATCACAATGCTCCATACCCCTTGTCATTACAGTGCTCCATGACGCTCATCATCACAATTATCCATGGTCTTCTCATCACAATGCTCCACGGTCTTGCCATCACAATACTCCATGCCCTGGTCATCACAATGCTCCATGTCCCCTGTCATAACAATTCTCCACGTTCTTGGCATCACTGTGCTCCATGATGCTTTTCATCACAGTGTTACATGCTTTGTCATCACAATTCTCTATGCACTTTTCATCGCACTGCTCCATGATCCCTGTCACAGCAAGCTCCATGTGATTGTCATCACAATGCTTCATGAACATGTCATCAAAATTCTCAATGGCCCTTGTTATCACAATGCTCCATGACCCTTGTCATCACAATGCCCCAAGCGCTTGTCATCAAAATGCTCCATTACCTTTTTCATCACAATCCTCCATGACACTTGGCATCACAATGCTCCATTCCATTGTCATCGCAATGGACCACGACATATGTCATCACAATGCTCCCTGACACCCTTCTTCACAATACTCCATGACCTTCTCATCACAATGCTCCATGCCCTTGTCATCACAATGCGCCATGCCCACTGTCATCACAATAATCCCTGAAACTTGTCAAACCAATGCAACATGCCCCTGTCATCACAATGCTCCATGCCCTTTCATCACAATGCTCTATGACCCCTGTCATCACAATGCTCCATGACTCCAGTCATAACAATGCTTCATGACCTTTGTCATTACAATGGTCCATGCCCTCGTCATCACAATGCTCTGTGACCTTTGTCACCACAGAGCTCCATGAACATTTCATCACAATGCTTGGTGACCCTTGTCCTCCCAATGATCAATGCCTTTGTTAGCACAATACTCCATGACCCATGGCATCACAATGTGCCATGCACTTGTCATCACAATGCTCCACATCTTTGTCATCACAATGCTCCATAAACCTTGTCATCACACTGCTCCATGCACTTCTCATCAAAATGCTCTCTCACCACTGATATCACAATGTTCAATCACTAGTCAACACAATACTCCCTCACCCCTGTCATCACAATATTCCATGACCCTTGTCACAACAATGCTACATGCCTTTATCATCACAATGCTCCATTCCCCTGACATCACAATGTTCCATAACCCCTGTCATCACAATGCTCCCTGCCCTTCACAACAGAATGCACCACACCCTTGTCATCAAAATGCTCCATGACCTTTGTCATTACAAAGCTCAATGACCCTTGTCATCACAATGCTGCATGCCATTGTCATCACAATGCTCCATGAACCCTCTCATCACATTGTTCCATGCCCTTGTCATCACAGGCTCCATGATGCTTTTCATCACAATGCTCGATGCCATTCTTATCACAATGCTCCATGCGCTTCTCATTACAATCCTCCATGACCCATGTATCACAGTGTTCCATGCCCTTGTCATCACAATGCTCCTTGCCCCCTCTCATCACAATAATCCATGAAACTTTTCAGACCAATGCTCCATGCCCTTGTCATCACAATGCTCCATTACCCCTGTCATAACAATGCTCCATGACCCCTGCCATCACAATGTTCCACAGCCTTGTCATCACAAGGCTCCATGACCCTTGTCATCACAATGCTCCAAGACCCCTGTAATCACAATGCTCCATGCCCTTGTCATCACAAAGCTCCATGACGCATGTCAACAGAATGCTCCATGGCCTTCTCATTCACGATGTTCCATGCCTTTGTCATCACAATGCTCCAAGACTCCTGTAATCGCAATGCTCCATGCCCCTTTTCATCTCAATGCTCCATGAACCCTGTCATCACAATGCACCATGCCCATCATCATAATGCTTCACGCTATTGTCATCACAATGAAACCAAAATGCTCCATGACCTCTGTCATCAAAATGCTCCAAATCCTTGTGATCAATATGTTCCATAACACTTATCATCACAACGCCCCATGACGCTCGTCATCACAAGTATCCATGGTCTTCTCATCACAGTGCTCCATGACCTTTGTCATCACAATAATCAATACCCTTGTCATCACAATGCTCCCTGACACTTGTTGTCAGTTTGCTCCTTGAACCCTGTCATGACAAGGCTCCATGCCTTTTTCATCACAATGATCCATGCCCTTTTCATCATAGTGCTCCAAGACCGCTGTAATCACAATGCTCCATGCCCTTGTCATCACAAAGCTCCATGATGCATGTCATCAGAACGCTCCATGGCCTTCTCATCCCAATGCTCCATGCCCTTGTCATCACAATGCTCCAAGACCCCTGTAATCACAATGCTCCATGGCACTTTTCATCAGAATGCTCCATGAGACTTGTCATCACAAGGCTCCATGGTCTTCTCATCACAGTGCTCCAGTACCTTGTCATCACAATGCTCCATGACCCCTGTCATCACGGTACTCCATGGACATTTTCAGCCCAATGCTCCATGACCTTCTCATCACAATGCGCCATGACCCCTGTCATCACAATGCTCCATGACCACTGTCATCACAACGCTGCATGAACCCTGACAACACAATGATCCGGGACTCTTGTCATTAAAATGCTCCATGACCATTGTCATCACAATGATCCATGCGCTTGTCATCCCAATGCTCCATGACCCCTGTAATCACTATGCTCCGTGATGCTTGTCATCACAGTGCTCCATGAACCTTGTCATCATAATGCTCCTTGCCTTTGTCAACAAAATGGTACATAATCTTGTCATCACAATTCTCCATGCGCTTGTCATCACAATCCTCCATGACCATTGGGATCACATTGCTTCATGCCCTTGCCATCTCTCTCTTGCCTTTCTGTTTTTTTTTTTTTTTTTTTGCTGTATGCGGGCCTCTCACTGCTGTGGCCTCTCCCATTGCGGGGCACAGGCTCCGGACGCGCAGGCCCAGTTGCCATGGCTCACGGGACCAGCCGCTCCGCGGCACGTGGGATCCTCCCAGACCGGGGCACGAACCCGTGTCCCTGCATCGGCAGGCAGACTCGCAACCACTGCGCCACCAGGGAAGCCCAACCTTTCTGGTTTTTACAGATATTCGGATGTCCCTTTTGACCAGTGGTAAGTGACAATTCTTTGTAGCGTGGATTTGTATTGCGCGCTTGCTTGATTGGCCAAAAAGGGTGTATGCGTTTTCTTCTGAATATATTCAGGAGAAAAGGCATACGCCCTTTTTGGCCAAGTGCATCTCTGACCAAGTTGGGATGCTTTTCCTGTGCTTTAAAGGCGATTCCAATTTACCTCTTGAAATATATTTTGTGCAATTCTGCCTCATTTGCAAGGCCGCTTCATTGCCTTCCCTCAACAGATTTTTGGAAGAGAGTAGTACTTTATAAGTCTGCAGGTTTGTGAATTGCTGTGCCCCTGAGCTCCAATTTTCAAATCCCATCTTTGTGAGCTGGCCGCAAATCCACAATTTTGCTTCAGGACCTATAAATGTTCCAGGGGTGGCTATATTGGTTCCCTGTGGGTGGCTGAGTCTTTGGTTAATTCTTCTTCCTGCCAGGAAATTAGAGTGACATGTGCCCGTCCAAATGCCTACATCTACTCTCTGATTGGTTCTCCCTCTTCCCTTTCATCCTCTGCACAATTAGCAAACTGTGCGAACCAGGAGGTTATAGGGGCTGACTCTCCTAAGTTGGGAGATTGATAGTAAAGCAGTTGGAATGCCAAAGTGGAGCACAAGGAGAGGAAAAATTAGGAGAGTTTTAGAAACCTTTCGCCATCACAGGGTGTCCATTTTCTAGGTTTCCCATACATGTTATAATTGTAGTGATATTCCCTTCTACCTGGAGATTTGGGACACATGGAATGGTGGCATGCATTACTACTTTAAAGGTTCTGCATTTTCTCTCCCAATCTCACCAGTCCTCTCAGTCCCAAGTGTCCAGCCTTATGTCTCATCCAGCTGTCTTTGCAGATAGGGTCATTCCAGGTTTCATCAGAACCCCTGAAGGAATTGTGTAAGAATTTCGCTGTTTTTTGGGGTTTTTTTTGAAATTCATTTTTATAATGGGGTTGAGCTGATTTTCACTGACGTGTTTATGCCAGTCTAGACACAATTGATTCCCTTACGGAGACATATCAATACATAAGTTATAAGATTCTTATTAGTCAGATATATTCCTCTGTGGGGCATAGGGGTGTTGAGTCCCGTTCACTGAGGAAGGTGTAGGTCTTGTCTATTCTGTATTTGGTTTATGGAATGGTACCTGTGCTAATATCAAACTCTGGTTTTATGCATCACCCCACCTCTCCTTTCCCCTGAAGCAGGCATAAGAGATTTTTGCTAAATGTGAGACTCTGTTCTCTTTCCTAATTCAGTTCATGTGTTGTGATATTGACATTCCCTCTATAAGTGATATCTTATGATAAGATTCTTTTTCTGTGTGACTAATTTCCCTTAAAATCATCATACGTAAATCCACTCATTATGCTGCTACTGGCCTTATATACATTGATTTCACGTCTGAGTGATATTCCGTTGTGCAAAATTACCACAAGTTCTTTATGCTTTTCTCTTTTTCCTGGGATATTTTAGGTGTACCAAAGTTGAGGTTCTTGTATGCAGACCAGCCCTAAACTTTGGGGTGCCTGTGTCTTATTGACATTTAGTCTTCCCAAGTTATATGTCCATGAGTTGAAATCCCCTTGCTCTGGGGCTTTGTATTTTAGATGTTTTAAAAACAGCATACACTTCTTCAGAGTGGCTCTTGGATATTTATACCCCACCCATCAGCGTGACTAGGCTCCCTGTTTTCCATGGCCTCTCCTGCATTTCTGGTTTGTACACATTTTTTGGATGGCCTTTCTGAGCAGTGGAAATTGAGACTTCTTTGTTGTGTGGATTTGCATTTCCCTCTTGCTTGGTTGGCCAAAAACTCTGCATGTGTTTTTTTCCTGAAGATATTCACGAAAAAAACGCATACACCCTTTTGCCCAACCGCATCATTTTAGAAATTCTGCTGCTTTTCATATGCTTTAAATGTGAGTACAATCTACCTTTTGAAATCTGTTTCCTGCAATTCTGCCTCTCATTCAGATCCTCTTCGTTACCTTACCTGAATATATTTTTGGACGTTGGTTATCATTTATATCTTTGCAGGTCTTTGAATTGTCTGCTCCTGAGCTCCATTTTGCAACTCGCTTTTTTTGTGAGCTGGCCGCCAAACCATTGGATTACTTCTGGCCCTATTCTGGTTCTGGGGAGGCAGGCTGAGCCTTTGGTTAATTCTTCTTCCTAATGGGAAATTAGAGTGACATGTGCCTGTCAAAAGTCCTACAGCTAATCTCTCATTGGTTCCCCCTCTTCCCATTTATCCTCTGCACAAATTGCAAACTGTGTGAAGCAGGAGGTTAAAGGTGCTGATTCTCCAAGTGGGGAGATTGTTAGTAATGTGGCTGGAATGGCGAACCCCAGCACCAGGAGATCAAAAATGAGGTGCATTTTAGACACCTTTCCTGAGCACACGGTGTACATTCATCTCGGTTTCCCAGGCATGTTTTCGCTGTCAGAAGATTCCCTTGAACCTGCAGATTTGGGACCCATGGAATGGGTACCAGGCAGTATTACTTTAAAAGGTCTGCATTTCCTCACCCAGCCTCTCTAACATCTCTTAGCGTGCATAGCTTCCAGCCTTATATAATCATCCTGCTGTGGGTCTACATGTGTTCAATCCATGTTACATCGTAGCCCTTCAACAAAAGTTGTAAGAATTTTTGCCTGTCTCACTGTTTTTATAAATAGTTTTAAATTTATTTTTATATTGGTTACAGCTGATTTTCAAAGCTCTGTTTTTTGCTGCTGTACATCCACTTGATTCATGTACTGTGAGACAACAATAACTTCTTTTTCAGATGCTTACCAGTCATATGTATTATTTTCCAGTGACTTGAGTGGGCTGAGTGCAGTTCTTTGAGGTACCGTGTAGGCCTTGTCAGTTATTCAATTTGGTACTTGGAATGGTATCTTTGCTAATTTCAACCTCCTGGATAATACCTCACCATTCCCCACCTTTCCCATTTAGCAGCCTTATGTCTATTTTCTACATATTTGACTATGTTTCTGTTTTGTAATTTATTTCATGTGTAGCCATTTTTGATTCCACCTTTAAGTGACATCTTATGATATGTGTCTTTTTCTTTCTGACATATGTCACTTAGAATGATCGTATGTAACTCCTCCAGAGTTGTTACAACTGGCCTTATTTCATTGATTTCTGGATGAGTAATATTCCACTCTACATAAGTACCCCATCTCTTTTATCCATTTTATCCTTCCAGGAACATTTAGATTATATCCAAGTTGAGGCCCTTTTTAACAGAGAGGTGGTAAACGTTCGGGTGCCTGTTTTCTGTCGATTTTTGTTTTTCCCAAGGTACACGCCCATGAGTGCAAGTGCCCTATGCTCTGTAGCTCATTTTTTAGATGTTTTAGCAAACACAATACACTTCTCCAGAGTGGCCGTTGGCAAATTACATTTCCACTATCAGCCTCACAGGGCTCCCTTTTCTCCTCGCCCTGTCCTGCATTTCTGGTGTTTACACTTTATGTGGATGGCCCTTCTGACTGATGTGAAGTGATACATTTTGTGATATTGATTTCCAGTGCCCACCTGTTGGGTTGGATAAAAAGTGTGTATGGCCTTTACTTGAATATATTCAGAAAAAATGCATACACCCTTTTTGGCCAACTGCATCATTGGCGATGTTCAGCCCCTTTTCTTGTGCTTTAATGGGGAGTCCTTTCTACCTCTTCAAATCTGTTTCCTGCCACTCTCCCTTGCTTACAAGTCCTTTTCTGTGACTTACCTCAAGACATTTTTCGACGATAGATATTTTCAACTCTGCAGTTTCATGAATTTTAGTGCCCCTGAGTTCCATTTTTCAACTTGTGTTTTTGGAAACTGGACACAAAACAGCGGGATTTCCTCTAGCCCTATTCTGTTTCCGTGGGCAATTCTAGCCTTTGATGAATTTGTCTTCTGGATTGGAAATTAGAGTGGCATGTGCCTGTCCGAACACCTAAGACTTGTCTCTAAATTTTTCTCATCCTTCCGCTTCATCCTCTGGACAAATTCCAAACTGTGTGCAACAGGATGTTGACGGTGCTGATATCCCCAAGTGAGGAGATTGTTAGGAAAGATGCTGGAGGGTTGAACCCGAGCACCAGGCGATGAGGAGATGAGGTGCCTTTTCCAAACTCTTTCCGATCAAACGGTGTACCATCCTCTAGGTGTGACAGGCATGTTTTACCTGTAGGAAGGGTCCCGTGCATGTAAGGAGAACACCAGGGATTTTTCCAAATCAGTGCCTCCCCGAACCCCAAACTGGGGAATTTTTAAGCTACGGCTACACGTATGTCCTTTAAGGGCCTTGGGAAATAGGCAGAGCCCAAACTTTAGATGACTGAAATCTTCAGGGTCAGAAGCGCTCACCATCGGCCTTGCTTAGGTTACATTTTATCTGTCATTGATAGATGATGTCAATAAAAATATCTATTCTTTTTCAGATTATTTCCCCTTGTAGGTTATTGCAAAATATTCAGTGTAGTTCCCTGTGCTATACAGTAGTTCCTTGTTGATGATCTATTTTATACATAGCAGTGTGTATGTGTTAATCCCAAACTGTTAATTTATCCCTTCTCCTACCTTTCCCCTTTGGTAATAATAAATTATAAGATTTTATACTTCTCAGAAATGGGGGAGCTGAAAGAGAGGTATCATTTACAGTGGAAAAGCATTCAAAACAAGATTGAAGCTTCAGCCAAGAGTATTCGATGTACATCCATGGAAATAAATCACTTCATTTCTCTAATGTTGACCTGACAAATAAGACAGACGTCTTCACTGAACTTGCTTATAGGAAAGTGATGGAAATATCAAATGTAAGTCTTAGAAACATCTTATTTTACCCGAGCATTATACACTGCTCTATGTTAACTACAGTTTGGCTCACACATCTGTTCATTGAAGTTACAATGTTCTCAATTTCTGTTACTGATCCTCCAGAGTGGACCCCAACAGGAGTCCCCGTGCCCAGTGTCATTGGAGCCAACAGATCAAGACTGAGTTTGGTTCAGAAGCAAAGGAAACATTATTTTGAAAACAGAATGAAGAGGTGAGATCGTGCACTCCCCCATGGGCTGTGGGCTGGGCTGCTGTGTAGGGTCCCCGGCAGCGTCAGTGGGAGGGAGGGGTTGGAGCTCTCGAGGGCTGCGTTGGCTGCAGCTCAGGCTCTATGCCGCGGAGTCTGCATGGGACCCCGCTAGCTGAGGTGTCGACCCAGCCATTCTGCACTAGGAAATCGGGTCTGAAGTGCCGGGTGTGGGACCTCTGCATGCGGAACACTAGGAGCACGTGAAATTAGACAAAGCACAAAGGAAAAACAGGTTAGACTTTATTTAATTGCCCAGATTCTCTTTTTATCTCCCAGGAATTTTTAATGAACGTTGCCGGAGACGAACACCTCCTCTGCTTTTTGTTCCGTTCCTTATTCTTGGGGTGTTGAGGGTGCAGACCCCTCTTTTGTAACTGCTTCATGCTGTGGTGGGAGCCCTGATACATGGGGGGAGGGGCAAAACGTCTCCACACCAGCCTCCTGGTGAGGTTGATTGTCCCAAGGCCTCCTGCCTCACTTCTCGTCCGCCTGAGCACCAGCATTGGAAGTGTTACAGATTCTAATGACCTTTAAGGGTCCAGGAAAGAGAGGCGCAGAGATGCTGCGGTGGCAGGTTTCACCCCACCCCACATATGTTCGGCGACCTTAGGCTGACAGTTTTTGCCAGACTAGATGCTCTGACCAGTAGTCTGTGCTTTCTTTAATTAGGTCCCTGAATTAATGTACAAACAGCACCATGTGTCAGAGCCCTGCCCGCACAACTCCCAGACAGTCCAGGGTCAGTGGTGATCCAGGACCATGACGTCCACTGAGTCAACGGCCTTTAGAAGTAGCCAGCAGTCCAGCCGGTCATATTGGCCACCATCACCGCGGTGTCTGTAGGGTTTTCTATGGTGAAAGCGTGATATACGTTTCCCCCGCCAAGCTTATTAGCTCCCCTCTGGGTGCAGTAAGTCCTGCAAGCAGTAGTCTGCTCTTTTGGGGCACAGTCTTGTCGTTTTCTGAGAGAAACTCCAGGTCAAGTGATGGTCACACGAGTCATCTTGGGGGCCCGTTGCCCCCGTTTATCTCTCTGGAGGTTGGAGTTGGAGGGCCTCCTCACTCGAGGTCAGTGTGTCCACAGAGCGACCCCTGCAACTTCAGGGCATGATGGGTGGTTAGGATCACCACGTGGGGTCCTTTTCCCTTAGGAGGGAGCTGGCCTTGTGGGCTGCTGATTTCCAGCTTTTTAGATACCCCAGTATCCTGGCCTGATGAGTCGGTGGGCAAAGCCCTTGGTGACCATAGTTTATCATACCTGAAGGGCATTCTTGTGTTGCTCCATTTCAAGTGGTCCCAGTTTTTGCACTAAGGCTCCAAGGGCGATTAACCTTTGACCGGGTATGTAAAGGTCAAAGGGTTTAGCTAAATTAGGGAGTTCCTGGGCAAGGGTCTGTATTGACTGCTCTTTCCATTCTTGAAAGGCTGCTTCTGGATTCTATTCAAAAGGATCATCATCTTTTCGTGTCAGTGTTTCATGTAGAGGCCCAGCTATGACACTGTAGTTAGGGATCCAGATGCAGAAAACCTTGGCCTCCCCAAGAACCCCTAAGCTGTCTTCTAGTTTTAGAAGACGTAAGGCTGCAAATGGCTTCTTCCCTATCCTGGGATGCGTTTCTCCGAATATCTGTGAGAATGAAGCCCAGGCATGTCACCTTAGCCTGGGATATTTGAGCGTTTTTCTTGGACACCTTCTATCCTTTCTTGGCTAGGTAGTTCAGAGGCGTCTTTAGTAGGCCTGGCGATCAGAATGTCATCTGCATATTGAAGGAGGGTTCCCTTTTAAAGAGGTTGAACTTTTAGGTCTTTAGAGGACATTTCCCCAATGATGGTGTGGGGATTTTTGAACCATTGGGGCAGGACGGCCCAGCATTATTTCTTTTGTTGCATGTTGTGTCCTGCCACTCACAAGCCAAAAATTCTTGTGACTCTGAGATGAATGGAATACAGAAGAAGGCATCATTGAAGTCTAATACAGAATGCCATGGCCTGGTGGAAGGTAGAATGACCAGCAGGGAGTAGGAAATAGGAGCTACTGGATGCATATCCTCGGTGGCTTCACTGACTGTCCTGATATACTTTATCAGGTCTCCAGCAGCCCATGGGGCTCTCGTGGTCAGGCCAATCTCAGGATATGGAGCTCACCTGGGCTGCACCCCTACCCCACAGCCCACGGGGCTCTCGTGGTCAAGTCCCTCCCAGGGTATGGAGCTCACCTCTGCAGCTACCCAGCAGCCCATGGGGCTCTCCTACTCAGGCCCTTCCCAGGATACAGAGCTCCCCTGGGCAGGTACCCCAGCAGGGCTGGACACACAGGAACTGTGCACATAGCCCACCTTGCAGAGAACCCCCTGCTCACCTGTCGCTCACAGCTGACACAGAATACTTCAGAGCAGGACTTGAACTAACAAACAGCAGTTCTGACAGGTCTGTGACCATGGCTATCACTCTCTGCAGGCTCTTTCTGCCTGGTCTTCCAGACACTTCCACTGCAGCCAGGGCACCAGGCCTCTGTCTCCACCCACCATCACTCCTCTCCCTGACTCCTGGGTTCCTCTCATTAGGATAGGGTCTTCTTGAAGTTGTTATCCACTCATGGACCAGATAAAATGATAAGAAAACAAGCCACAGCTGCAGCCCCTTGTCTATCCTGACTCTCAAGAGCCCACACCTGTTCCTAGGGCCTGGCCCGTTTAGCAAGTTTCATTTTCTGCAACTGTGAGCCCCTGAGGGGTGAGGATTGGCTGATTTTTGCAGCCTGAAACTGCCTGCCAGCCCTCCACAGGTGTGCCTGAGTTGAGGGCAATATAAACAGCTCTCCAGTGAGCGACAGCCCTTGTAGCTGTGACTGACGCCATATTCTCTGCCCCGTAGGCAGTGCCGGGGCTGTGCTGGTGGGAGGGAGTGAGGGGCCACGGCTTTGTGGGTGGCCCAGTGTGAGTGGGGCTCTGCTGGACTTTCTGCAGGAGATGCCAGGCTGCCACCTGCTAAAGAAGAGGATGTGTCACCGATACCTGCTGCTGGAATTTCTCCCCAGGCAGAGGTGAGGAAGTAAAAAAGCAGTGGGTGCCGTGGCAGGAGGGGTATCTCAGGCAGGGAAATGGAAAGCTTCCAGAAGAGCATCTGGGGCCAGGACCATCCTGACTGGCCTGCAGGCACCAAGTCGGCCTGTGTGCTGTCGCTGGTGTGGCTCCACAGCCCTTCTTCTAAGCTTGCAAGTTCTTGTACATATTCAGGTGTTTTAACTGGAAAGGGTGGGAAGAGTTCAGCTGCAGCAGGACTGGGGTTTAGCTCACGTTTACTCACAGATGCCTTGGCTTGGTACCCCAGCTTTGCAATGAGGACCCTCCTTGCTTGGGGGGTGGGCTGCTGGCTGTATGGGAGATGATTCCCCACCTCTGACCAATTTCAGAATTGTTTACCGCTGGAACAAGTGCCCTGATAGGGTATTCCTCTGTATAACTGGTGGGTTCAGGTTTTTTTTTCTTTTTTGGTTCAAGTTAGATTTTATTCCTCTTTTATGTATTTATAGATATAAGCATGGAAATAATTCATTCATATAAATACATCTGTGTGAAGGGAAGAACTTTTTTCTGTTTTATTTTTAAATTTTATTGTTTAAAATTTTGAAATTTAATTTTATTTATTTTTTATACAGCAGGTTATTATTAGTTATGTATTTTATGCATATACATGTATATAGGTCAATCCCAATCTCCCAACATATGCCACCAACACCACCCCATGGCTTCCCACACTTGGTGTCCATACGTGTGTTCTCTACCTCTGTGTCTCTATTTCTTCCCTGCAAACCAGTTCATCTATACCATTTTTCTAGGTTCCACATATATGCATTAATATACAATATTTGTTTGTCTCTTTCTGACTTACTTCATTCTGTATGACAGTCTCTAGATCCATCGACGTCTCTACAAATGACCCAGTTTCATTCCTTCTTATGGCTGAGTAATATTCCATTTTATATATGTACCACATCTTTATCCATTCGTCTGTCTGTGGGTATTTAGGTTGCTTCCATTACCTGGCTATCGTAAATAGTACTGAAATGAGCATTGTGGTGAATGTGCCTTTTTGATTTATGGTTTTCTCTGGGTATATGCCCAGAAGTGGGATTGCTGGATCATATGGTAATTCTATTTCTAGTTTTTCTAAGGAAACTCCATACTGTTCTCCATCGTGACTGTATCAATTTACATTTCGACCACTAGTGGAAGAGGGATCCTTTTGTCCACACCCTCCCCAGAATTCGTTGTTTGAAGATATTCTGATGATGTCAATTGTAACAGGTGTGAGGTGATACCTCATTGTAGTTTTGATTTGCATTTCTCTAATAATTAGTGATGTTGAGCAGCTTTTCATGTGCGTCTTGGCCATCTCTGTGTCTTCTTTGAAGAAACGTCTCTTTAGATCTTCTGCCCATTTTTGTATTGCGTTGTTTGTTTTTTTAATATTAAGCTGTATGAGCTCTTTATATATATTGGATATTAAACCTTTGTCCATTGATTCGTTTGCAAATATTTTCGCCCATTCTGAGGGATGCTTTTTGCCATTCCCGTTTTTTTAACAAAAAAAGAAAGAAAGAAAAAGAAGCAGAACACTAATGTGAGTAAAATATGACTTTTGAAACTGTCGTTTTGAAATATGGACGTCCTTTGAATTTTTTGGTCGATATATGAACCCAGGATTTGTTTTCAGGGCAGGTGTCATTTACAGGCCTGCAATGATTTTGAATATCAACTGACCATTAGCGCTGGGATTAAAGCTGCTGTTGTGTGAAACGGCCACAAGGTGGCACCAGGTCTCCCTTACCAAATCTGGTTACTGGGGCAACAGAGCCTCAATGGAAGTCGTGTTCTAGATTGGAATTTAGAATGGAATGTGCCAGGAGAAAGCCCCTCAAGTTTGTCTCACTACTTCTTGTTCGTGTTTTTAATTTAATTTTTTATTTTTTATTACAGCAAATTTGATTACAATGTTTGGCTTGTTGTAGGTGTGGAAGATGTGGTTCTTTTACACATACACATATGTCTGTTCTTCCTGGGATCCTTTTCCCATGTACCTTATGACAGAATGTTGAGTAGCCTTCTCTTGGTATTCTGTAGGTCTTTGGTGATTCTATATGTCACCTGTGTTTGTATATGTCTGTTAACCCCAATATCATAATGAAACCAATCCTCACACCTTTCCATTGGTGAACCATAAGTTTGTTGAATGAATCTCTGATTGCCCTTCTCCGTGGAAATATCTGCCCTGGTATCCATTTTTCGGTCACACCTATAAGAGATATGATATGATATGTGTCTTTCACTTTCTGACTTACTACAAGTCACGTGATTACCTCTAGACACACCTACGGTGCTGCAAATGGCATTGTGTCCTTTTATTCCTTGGCTTCTATTCTGCCTTAGCGAGGTCCATTTTCAACAATGTGATTCCCTGAGGGCTGAGGATTAGCTGACCTGGGTAGCCTGACCCTGCCGGCCGGCCTTCCCCAGGTGTGCCTGGGTTGAGGTCAATATAAACAGCACTGCAGACAGCAATAGCCCCTGAAGCTGTGCCTGACTCCATATTCTCTGCCCCGTCAGCAGTGTCGGGGCTGTGCTGGTGGGAGGGAGTGAGGGGCCACGGCTTTGTGGGTGGCCCGGTGTGAGTGGGTCTCTGCTGGACTTTCTGCAGGAGTTGCCAGGCTTCCACCTGTAAAGAAGAGGATGTGGCACACATACCTTCCGCTGGAATTTCTCTCCGGACAGAGGTGAGGAAGGAAAAAAACAGTGGGTGCCGGGACAGGAGGGGTATCTCAGGCAGGGCAATTGAAAGCTTCCAGAGGAGCGACCAGGTCCAGGATCAGCCTGGCTGGCATGCTGGCACCAAGTTGGCCTGTGTGCTGTCGCTGGTGTGGATCCACGCCCCTTCCTCTAGGCTTTCAAGCCCTTGTACATATTCAGGTGTTTTACCTGGGAAGGGTGGGAAAAGTTCAAGAGCAGCTGGCCTGGGGCTCAGCTCACGGTTACTCACAGATGCCTCGGCATGGACCCCCCTTTGCAGTGAGGACGCTCCTTGCATAGGAGTGGGCTGCTGGATCTATGGGAGATGATTCCCCACCTCTGACCTATTTCAGAATTGTTTACCGCTGGAGCAAGTGCCCTGATTGTGTTTTCCTCTGTCTAACTCGTGGGTTCAGGTTTTTTTTTTTCTTTTTTGGTTCAAGTTAGATTTTATTCCTCTTTTATGTATTTATAGATATAAGCATGGAAATCATTCATTCATATAAATACATCTGTGTGAAGGGAAGAACTTTTTTCTGTTTTATTTTTAAATTTTATTTTTAAAAATTTTGAAATTTAATTTTATTTATTTTTTTATAGAGCAGGTTATTATTAGTTATGTATTTTATGCATATACATGTATACAGGTCAATCTCAGTCTCCCAACTCATCCCAACACCACCTCCCCATGGCTTCCCACACTTGGTGTCCATACGTGTGTTCTCTACCTCTGTGTCTCTATTTATTCCCTGCAAAGCAGTTCAACTGTACCATTTTTCTAGGTTCCGCATATATGCATTAATATACAATATTTGTTTTTCTCTTTCTGACTTACTTCATTCTGTATGACAGTCTCTAGATCCATCGACGTCTCTACAAATGACCCAGTTTCATTCCTTCTTATGGCTGAGTAATATTCCATTTTATATATGTACCACATCTTTATCCATTCGTCTGTCTGTGGGTATTTAGGTTGCTTCCATTACCTGACTATCGTAAATAGTGCTGAAATGAGCATTGTGGTGAATGTGGATTTTTGATTTATGGTTTTCTCTGGGTATATGCCCAGAAGTGGGATTGCTGGATCATATGGTAATTCTATTTCTAGTTTTTTTAAGGAAACTCCATACTGTTCTCCATCGTGACTGTATCAATTTACATTTCCACCACTAGTGGAAGAGGGATCCTTTTGTCCACACCCTCCCAAGAATTCGTTGTTTGTAGATTTTCTGATGATGCCAATTGTAACAGGTGTGAGGTGATACCTCATTGTAGTTTTGATTTGCATTTCTCTAATAATTAGTGATGTTGAGCAGCTTTTCATGTGCGTCTTGGCCATCTCTGTGTCTTCTTTGAAGAAACGTCTCTTTAGATCTTCTGCCCATTTTTGTATTGGGTTGTTTGTTTTTTTAATATTAAGCTGCATGAGCTCTTTATATATATTGGAGATTAAACTTTTGTCCATTGATTCGTTTGCAAATATTTTCGCCCATTCTGAGGGATGCTTTTTGCCATACCCGTTTTATTAACAAAAAAAGAAACAAAGAAAAAGAAGCAGAACACTAATGTGTGTAAAATATGCCTCTTGAAACTGTCGCTTTGAAATATGGACGTCCTTTGAATTTTTTGGTCGATATATGAACCCAGGATTTGTTTTCAGGGCAGGTGTCATTTACAGGCCTGCAATGATTTTGAATATCAACTGACCATTAGCGCTGGGATTAAAGCTGCTGTTGTGTGAAACGGCCACAAGGTGGCAGCAGTTCTCCCTTACCAAATCTGGTTACTGGGGCAACAGAGCCTCAATGGAAGTCGTGTTCTAGATTGGAATTTAGAATGGAATGTGCCAGGAGAAAGCCCCTCAAGTTTGCCTCACTACTTCTTGTTCGTGTTTTTAATTTAATTTTTTATTTTTTATTACAGCAAATTTGATTACAATGTTTGGCTTGTTGTAGGTGTGGAAGATGTGGTTCTTTTACACATACACATATGTCTGTTCTTCCTGGGATCCTTTTCCAATGTACCTTATGACAGAATGTTGAGTAGTCTTCTCTTGGTATTCTGTAGGACTTTGGTGATTATATATGTCACCTGTGTTTGTATATGTCTGTTAACCCTTAATATCATAATGAAACCAATCCTCACACCTTTCCATTGGTGAACCATAAGTTTGTTGAATGAATCTGTGATTGCCCTTCTCCGTGGAAATATCTGCCCTGGTATCCATTTTTCGTTCACACCTATAAGAGATATGATATGATATGTGTCTTTCACTTTCTGACTTACAACAACTCACGTGCTTACCTCTAGACACACCTACGGTGCTACAAATGGCATTGTGTCCTTTTATTCCTTGGCTTCTATTCTGCCTTAGCGAGGTCCATTTTCAACAATGTGATTCCCTGAGGGCTGAGGATTAGCTGACATGGGTAGCCTGACCCTGCCGGCCGGCCCTCCCCAGGTGTGCCTGGGTTGAGGTCAATATAAACAGCGCTGCAGGCAGCAATAGCCCCTGAAGCTGTGCCTGACTCCATATTCTCTGCCCCGTCAGCAGTGTCGGGGCTGTGCTGGTGGGAGGGAGTGAGGGGCCACGGCTTTGTGGGTGGCCCGGTGTGAGTGGGTCTCTGCTGGACTTTCTGCAGGAGTTGCCAGGCTGCCACCTGTAATGAAGAGGATGTGTCACCCATACCTTCCGCTGGAATTTCTCTCCGGACAGAGGTGAGGAAGGAAAAAAGCAGTGGGGGCCGGGACAGGAGGGGTATCTCAGGCAGGACAATGGAAAGCTTCCAGAAGAGCGCCCAGGGCCAGGAGCATCCTGACTGGCCTGCAGGCACCAAGTTGGCCTGCATGCTGTCACTGGTGTGGCTCCACGGCCCTTCCTCTAGGCTTTCAAGCCCTTGTACATATTCAGGTGTTTTACCTGGGAAGGGTGGGAAAAGTTCAACAGCAGCTGGCCTGGGGCTCAGCTCACGGTTACTCACAGATGCCTCGGCATGGCCCCCCGCTTTGCAATGAGGACGATCCTTGCGTAGGAGTGGGCTGCTGGCTCTATGGGAGATGATTCCCCACCTCTGACCAATTTCAGAATTGTTTACCGATGGAGCAAGTGCCCTGATTGTGTTTTCCTCTGTCTAACTCGTGTGTTCAGGTTTTTTTTTTTTCTTTTCTGGTTCAAGTTAGATTTTATTCCTCTTTTATGTATTTATAGATATAAGCATGGAAATAATTCATTCATATAAATACATCTGTGTGAAGGGAAGAACTTTTTTCTGTTTTATTTTTAAATTTTATTGCTTAAAATTTTGAAATTTTATTTTATTTATTTTTTATACAGCAGGTTATTATTAGTTATGTATTTTATGCATATACATGTATACAGGTCAATCCCAATCTCCCAACTCACCCCAACACCACCTCCCCATGGCTTCCCACACTTGGTGTCCATACGTGTGTTCTCTACCTCTGTGTCTCTATTTCTTCCCTGCAAACCAGTTCATCTGTACCATTTTTCTAGGTTCCACATATATGCATTAATATACAATATTTGTTTGTCTCTTTCTGACTTACTTCATTCTGTATGACAGTCTCTAGATCCATCGACGTCTCTACAAATGACCCAGTTTCATTCCTTCTTATAGCTGAGTAATATTCCATTTTATATATGTACCACATCTTTATCCATTCGTCTGTCTGTGGGTATTTAGGTTGCTTCCATTACCTGGCTATCGTAAATAGTGCTGAAATGAGCATTGTGGTGAATGTGCCTTTTTGATTTATGGTTTTCTCTGGGTATATGCCCAGAAGTGGGATTGCTGAATCATATGGTAATTCTATTTCTAGTTTTTTTAAGGAAACTCCATACTGTTCTCCATCGTGACTGTATCAATTTACATTTCCACCACTAGTGGAAGAGGGATCCTTTTGTCCACACCCTCCCCAGAATTCGTTGTTTGTAGATATTCTGATGATGCCGATTCTAACAGGTGTGAGGTGATACCTCATTGTAGTTTTGATTTGCATTTCTCTAATAATTAGTGATGTTGAGCAGCTTTTCATGTGCGTCTTGGCCATCTCTGTGTCTTCTTTGAAGAAACGTCTCTTTAGATCTTCTGCCCATTTTTGTATTGGGTTGTTTGTTTTTTTTAATATTAAGCTGCATGAGCTCTTTATATATATTGGAGATTAAACTTTTGTCCATTGATTCGTTTGCAAATATTTTCGCCCATTCTGAGGGATGCTTTTTGCCATTCCCGTTTTTTTAACAGAAAAAGAAAGAAAGGAAAAGAAGCAGAACACTAATGTGTGTAAAATATGCCTTTTGAAACTGTCGTTTTGAAATATGGACGTCCTTTGAATTTTTTGGTCGATATATGAACCCAGGATTTGTTTTCAGGGCAGGTGTCATTTACAGGCCTGCAATGATTTTGAATATCAACTGACCATTAGCGCTGGGATTAAAGCTGCTGTTGTGTGAAACGGCCACAAGGTGGCAGCAGGTCTCCCTTACCAAATCTGGTTACTGGGGCAACAGAGCCTCAATGGAAGTCGTGTTCTAGATTGGAATTTAGAATGGAATGTGCCAGGAGAAAGCCCCTCAAGTTTGCCTCACTACTTCTTGTTCGTGTTTTTAATTTAATTTTTTATTTTTTATTACAGCAAATTTGATTACAATGTTTGGCTTGTTGTAGGTGTGGAAGATGTGGTTCTTTTACACATACACATATGTCTACTCTTCCTGGGATCCTTTTCCCATGTACCTTATGACAGAATGTTGAGTAGTCTTCTCTTGGTATTCTGTAGGTCTTTGGTGATTATATATGTCACCTGTGTTTGTATATGTCTGTTAACCCCAATATCATAATGAAACCAATCCTCACACCTTTCCATTGGTGAACCATAAGTTTGTTGAATGAATCTCTGATTGCCCTTCTCCGTGGAAATATCTGCCCTGGTATCCATTTTTCGGTCACACCTATAAGAGATATGATATGATATGTGTCTTTCACTTTCTGACTTACAACAACTCACGTGCTTACCTCTAGACACACCTACGGTGCTACAAATGGCATTGTGTCCTTTTATTCCTTGGCTTCTATTCTGCCTTAGCGAGGTCCATTTTCAACAATGTGATTCCCTGAGGGCTGAGGATTAGCTGACCTGGGTAGCCTGACCCTGCCGGCCGGCCCTCCCCAGGTGTGCCTGGGTTGAGGTCAATATAAACAGCGCTGCAGGCAGCAATAGCCCCTGAAGCTGTGCCTGACTCCATATTCTCTGCCCCGTCAGCAGTGTCGGGGCTGTGCTGGTGGGAGGGAGTGAGGGGCCACGGCTTTGTGGGTGGCCCGGTGTGAGTGGGTCTCTGCTGGACTTTCTGCAGGAGTTGCCAGGCTTCCACCTGTAATGAAGAGGATGTGTCACCCATACCTTCCGCTGGAATTTCTCTCCGCACAGAGGTGAGGAAGGAAAAAGGCAGTGGGGGCCGGGACAGGAGGGGTATCTCAGGCAGGGCAATGGAAAGCTTCCAGAAGAGCGCCCAGGGCCAGGACCATCCTGACTGGCCTGCAGGCACCAAGTTGGCCTGCGTGCTGTCGCTGGTGTGGCTCCACGGCCCTTCCTCTAGGTTTTCAAGCCCTTGTACATATTCAGGTGTTTTACCTGGGAAGGGTGGGAAAAGTTCAACAGCAGCTGGCCTGGGGCTCAGCTCACGGTTACTCACAGATGCCTCGGCATGGCCCCCCGCTTTGCAATGAGGACGCTCCTTGCGTAGGAGTGGGCTGCTAGCTCTATGGGAGATGATTCCCCACCTCTGACCAATTTCAGAATTGTTTACCGATGGAGCAAGTGCCCTGATTGTGTTTTCCTCTGTCTAACTCGTGGGTTCAGGTTTTTTTTTTTCTTTTTTGGTTCAAGTTAGATTTTATTCCTCTTTTATGTATTTATAGATATAAGCATGGAAATAATTCATTCATATAAATACATCTGTGTGAAGGGAAGAACTTTTTTCTGTTTTATTTTTAAATTTTATTTTTTAAAATTTTGAAATTTAATTTTATTTATTTTTTATACAGCAGGTTGCTATTAGTAATGTATTTTATGCATATACATGTATACAGGTCAATCCCAATCTCCCAACTCACCCCAACACCACCTCCCCATGGCTTCCCACACTTGGTGTCCATACGTGTGTTCTCTACCTCTGTGTCTCTATTTCTTCCCTGCAAACCAGTTCATCTGTACCATTTTTCTAGGTTCCACATATATGCATTAATATACAATATTTGTTTGTCTCTTTCTGACTTACTTCATTCTGTATGACAGGCTCTAAATCCATCGACGTCTCTACAAATGACCCAGTTTCATTCCTTCTTATGGTTGAGTAATATTCCATTTTATATATGTACCACATCTTTATCCATTCGTCTGTCTGTGGGTATTTAGGTTGCTTCCATTACCTGGCTATCGTAAATAGTGCTGAAATGAGCATTGTGGTGAATGTGCCTTTTTGATTTATGGTTTTCTCTGGGTATATGCCCAGAAGTGGGATTGCTGAATCATATGGTAATTCTATTTCTAGTTTTTTTAAGGAAACTCCATACTGTTCTCCATCGTGACTGTATCAATTTACATTTCCACCACTAGTGGAAGAGGGATCCTTTTGTCCACAACCTCCCCAGAATTCGTTGTTTGTAGATTTTCTGATGATGCCAGTTGTAACAGGTGTGAGGTGATACCTCATTGTAGATTTGATTTGCATTTCTCTAATAATTAGTGATGTTGAGCAGCTTTTCATGTGTGTCTTGGCCATCTCTGTGTCTTCTTTGAAGAAACGTCTCTTTAGATCTTCTGCCCATTTTTGTATTGGGTTGTTTGTTTTTTTTAATATTAAGCTGCATGAGCTCTTTATATATATTGGAGATTAAACCTTTGTCCATTGATTCGTTTGCAAATATTTTCGCCCATTCTGAGGGATGCTTTTTGCCATTCCCGTTTTTTTAACAAAAAAAGAAAGAAAGAAAAAGAAGCAGAACACTAATGTGTGTAAAATATGCCTTTTGAAACTGTCGTTTTGAAATATGGACGTCCTTTGAATTTTTTGGTCGATATATGAACCCAGGATTTGTTTTCAGGGCAGGTGTCATTTACAGGCCTGCAATGATTTTGAATATCAACTGACCATTAGCGCTGGGATTAAAGCTGCTGTTGTGTGAAACGGCCACAAGGTGGCAGCAGGTCTCCCTTACCAAATCTGGTTACTGGGGCAACAGAGCCTCAATGGAAGTCGTGTTCTAGATTAGAATTTAGAATGGAATGTGCCAGGAGAAAGCCCCTCAAGTTTGTCTCACTACTTCTTGTTCGTGTTTTTAATTTAATTTTTTATTTTTTATTACAGCAAATTTGATTACAATGTTTGGCTTGTTGTAGGTGTGGAAGATGTGGTTCTTTTACACATACACATATGTCTGTTCTTCCTGGGATCCTTTTCCCATGTACCTTATGACAGAATGTTGAGTAGTCTTCTCTTGGTATTCTGTAGGTCTTTGGTGATTATATATGTCACCTGTGTTTGTATATGTCTGTTAACCCCAATATCATAATGAAACCAATCCTCACACCTTTCCATTGGTGAACCATAAGTTTGTTGAATGAATCTGTGATTGCCCTTCTCCGTGGAAATATCTGCCCTGGTATCCATTTTTCGGTCACACCTATAAGAGATATGATATGATATGTGTCTTTCACTTTCTGACTTACAACAACTCACGTGCTTACCTCTAGACACACCTACGGTGCTACAAATGGCATTGTGTCCTTTTATTCCTTGGCTTCTATTCTGCCTTAGCGAGGTCCATTTTCAACAATGTGATTCCCTGAGGGCTGAGGATTAGCTGACCTGGGTAGCCTGACCCTGCCGGCCAGCCCTCCCCAGGTGTGCCTGGGTTGAGGTCAATATAAACAGCGCTGCAGGCAGCAATAGCCCCTGAAGCTGTGCCTGACTCCATATTCTCTGCCCCGTCAGCAGTGTCGGGGCTGTGCTGGTGGGAGGGAGTGAAGGGCCACGGCTTTGTGGGTGGCCCGGTGTGAGTGGGTCTCTGCTGGACTTTCTGCAGGAGTTGCCAGGCTTCCACCTGTAATGAAGAGGATGTGTCACCCATACATTCCGCTGGAATTTCTCTCCGGACAGAGGTGAGGAAGGAAAAAAGCAGTGGGGGCCGGGACAGGAGGGGTATCTCAGGCAGGGCAATGGAAAGCTTCCAGAAGAGCGCCCAGGGCTAGGAGCATCCTGACTGGCCTGCAGGCACCAAGTTGGCCTGCGTGCTGTCACTGGTGTGGCTCCACGGCCCTTCCTCTAGGCTTTCAAGCCCTTGTACATATTCAGGTGTTTTACCTGGGAAGGGTGGGAAAAGTTCAACAGCAGCTGGCCTGGGGCTCAGCTCACGGTTACTCACAGATGCCTCGGCATGGCCCCCCGCTTTGCAATGAGGACGATCCTTGCGTAGGAGTGGGCTGCTGGCTCTATGGGAGATGATTCCCCACCTCTGACCAATTTCAGAATTGTTTACCGATGGAGCAAGTGCCCTGATTGTGTTTTCCTCTGTCTAACTCGTGTGTTCAGGTTTTTTTTTTTTTCTTTTCTGGTTCAAGTTAGATTTTATTCCTCTTTTATGTATTTATAGATATAAGCATGGAAATAATTCATTCATATAAATACATCTGTGTGAAGGGAAGAACTTTTTTCTGTTTTATTTTTAAATTTTATTGCTTAAAATTTTGAAATTTAATTTTATTTATTTTTTATACAGCAGGTTATTATTAGTTATGTATTTTATGCATATACATGTATACAGGTCAATCCCAATCTCCCAACTCACCCCAACACCACCTCCCCATGGCTTCCCACACTTGGTGTCCATACGTGTGTTCTCTACCTCTGTGTCTCTATTTCTTCCCTGCAAACCAGTTCATCTGTACCATTTTTCTAGGTTCCACATATATGCATTAATATACAATATTTGTTTGTCTCTTTCTGACTTACTTCATTCTGTATGACAGTCTCTAGATCCATCGACGTCTCTACAAATGACCCAGTTTCATTCCTTCTTATGGCTGAGTAATATTCCATTTTATATATGTACCACATCTTTATCCATTCGTCTGTCTGTGGGTATTTAGGTTGCTTCCATTACCTGGCTATCGTAAATAGTGCTGAAATGAGCATTGTGGTGAATGTGCCTTTTTGATTTATGGTTTTCTCTGGGTATATGCCCAGAAGTGGGATTGCTGAATCATATGGCAATTCTATTTCTAGTTTTTTTAAGGAAACTCCATACTGTTCTCCATCGTGACTGTATCAATTTACATTTCCACCACTAGTGGAAGAGGGATCCTTTTGTCCACACCCTCCCAAGAATTCGTTGTTTGTAGATTTTCTGATGATGCCGATTGTAACAGGTGTGAGGTGATACCTCATTGTAGTTTTGATTTGCATTTCTCTAATAATTAGTGATGTGGAGCAGCTTTTCATGTGCGTCTTGGCCATCTCTGTGTCTTCTTTGAAGAAACGTCTCTTTAGATCTTCTGCCCATTTTTGTATTGGGTTGTTTGTTTTTTTAATATTAAGCTGCATGAGCTCTTTATATATATTGGAGATTAAACTTTTCTCCATTGATTCGTTTGCAAATATTTTCGCCCATTCTGAGGGATGCTTTTTGCCATTCCCGTTTTTTTAACACAAAAAGAAAGAAAGGAAAAGAAGCAGAACACTAATGTGTGTAAAATATGCCTTTTGAAACTGTCGTTTTGAAATATGGACGTCCTTTGAATTTTTTGGTTGATATATGAACCCAGGATTTGTTTTCAGGGCGGGTGTCATTTACAGGCCTGCAATGATTTTGAATATCAACTGACCATTAGCGCTGGGATTAAAGCTGCTGTTGTGTGAAACGGCCACAAGGTGGCAGCAGGTCTCCCTTACCAAATCTGGTTACTGGGGCAACAGAGCCTCAATGGAAGTCGTGTTCTAGATTGGAATTTAGAATGGAATGTGCCAGGAGAAAGCCCCTCAAGTTTGCCTCACTACTTCTTGTTCGTGTTTTTAATTTAATTTTTTATTTTTTATTACAGCAAATTTGATTACAATGTTTGGCTTGTTGTAGGTGTGGAAGATGTGGTTCTTTTACACATACACATATGTCTACTCTTCCTGGGATCCTTTTCCCATGTACCTTATGACAGAATGTTGAGTAGTCTTCTCTTGGTATTCTGTAGGTCTTTGGTGATTATATATGTCACCTGTGTATGTATATGTCTGTTAACCCCAATATCATAATGAAACCAATCCTCACACCTTTCCATTGGTGAACCATAAGTTTGTTGAATGAATCTCTGATTGCCCTTCTCCGTGGAAATATCTGCCCTGGTATCCATTTTTCGGTCACACCTATAAGAGATATGATATGATATGTGTCTTTCACTTTCTGACTTACAACAACTCACGTGCTTACCTCTAGACACACCTACGGTGCTACAAATGGCATTGTGTCCTTTTATTCCTTGGCTTCTATTCTGCCTTAGCGAGGTCCATTTTCAACAATGTGATTCCCTGAGGGCTGAGGATTAGCTGACCTGGGTAGCCTGACCCTGCCGGCCGGCCCTCCCCAGGTGTGCCTGGGTTGAGGTCAATATAAACAGCGCTGCAGGCAGCAATAGCCCCTGAAGCTGTGCCTGACTCCATATTCTCTGCCCCGTCAGCAGTGTCGGGGCTGTGCTGGTGGGAGGGAGTGAGGGGCCACGGCTTTGTGGGTGGCCCGGTGTGAGTGGGTCTCTGCTGGACTTTCTGCAGGAGTTGCCAGGCTTCCACCTGTAATGAAGAGGATGTGTCACCCATACCTTCCGCTGGAATTTCTCTCCGCACAGAGGTGAGGAAGGAAAAAGGCAGTGGGGGCCGGGACAGGAGGGGTATCTCAGGCAGGGCAATGGAAAGCTTCCAGAAGAGCGCCCAGGGCCAGGACCATCCTGACTGGCCTGCAGGCACCAAGTTGGCCTGCGTGCTGTCGCTGGTGTGGCTCCACGGCCCTTCCTCTAGGTTTTCAAGCCCTTGTACATATTCAGGTGTTTTACCTGGGAAAGGTGGGAAAAGTTCAACAGCAGCTGGCCTGGGGCTCAGCTCACGGTTACTCACAGATGCCTCGGCATGGCCCCCCGCTTTGCAATGAGGACGCTCCTTGCGTAGGAGTGGGCTGCTAGCTCTATGGGAGATGATTCCCCACCTCTGACCAATTTCAGAATTGTTTACCGATGGAGCAAGTGCCCTGATTGTGTTTTCCTCTGTCTAACTCGTGGGTTCAGGTTTTTTTTTTCTTTTTTGGTTCAAGTTAGATTTTATTCCTCTTTTATGTATTTATAGATATAAGCATGGAAATAATTCATTCATATAAATACATCTGTGTGAAGGGAAGAACTTTTTTCTGTTTTATTTTTAAATTTTATTTTTTAAAATTTTGAAATTTAATTTTATTTATTTTTTATACAGCAGGTTACTATTAGTTATGTATTTTATGCATATACATGTATACAGGTCAATCCCAATCTCCCAACTCACCCCAACACCACCTCCCCATGGCTTCCCACACTTGGTGTCCATACGTGTGTTCTCTACCTCTGTGTCTCTATTTCTTCCCTGCAAACCAGTTCATCTGTACCATTTTTCTAGGTTCCACATATATGCATTAATATACAATATTTGTTTGTCTCTTTCTGACTTACTTCATTCTGTATGACAGGCTCTAAATCCATCGACGTCTCTACAAATGACCCAGTTTCATTCCTTCTTATGGTTGAGTAATATTCCATTTTATATATGTACCACATCTTTATCCATTCGTCTGTCTGTGGGTATTTAGGTTGCTTCCATTACCTGGCTATCGTAAATAGTGCTGAAATGAGCATTGTGGTGAATGTGCCTTTTTGATTTATGGTTTTCTCTGGGTATATGCCCAGAAGTGGGATTGCTGAATCATATGGTAATTCTATTTCTAGTTTTTTTAAGGAAACTCCATACTGTTCTCCATCGTGACTGTATCAATTTACATTTCCACCACTAGTGGAAGAGGGATCCTTTTGTCCACAACCTCCCCAGAATTCGTTGTTTGTAGATTTTCTGATGATGCCAGTTGTAACAGGTGTGAGGTGATACCTCATTGTAGATTTGATTTGCATTTCTCTAATAATTAGTGATGTTGAGCAGCTTTTCATGTGTGTCTTGGCCATCTCTGTGTCTTCTTTGAAGAAACGTCTCTTTAGATCTTCTGCCCATTTTTGTATTGGGTTGTTTGTTTTTTTAATATTAAGCTGCATGAGCTCTTTATATATATTGGAGATTAAACCTTTGTCCATTGATTCGTTTGCAAATATTTTCGCCCATTCTGAGGGATGCTTTTTGCCATTCCCGTTTTTTTAACAAAAAAAGAAAGAAAGAAAAAGAAGCAGAACACTAATGTGTGTAAAATATGCCTTTTGAAACTGTCGTTTTGAAATATGGACGTCCTTTGAATTTTTTGGTCGATATATGAACCCAGGATTTGTTTTCAGGGCAGGTGTCATTTACAGGCCTGCAATGATTTTGAATATCAACTGACCATTAGCGCTGGGATTAAAGCTGCTGTTGTGTGAAACGGCCACAAGGTGGCAGCAGGTCTCCCTTACCAAATCTGGTTACTGGGGCAACAGAGCCTCAATGGAAGTCGTGTTCTAGATTAGAATTTAGAATGGAATGTGCCAGGAGAAAGCCCCTCAAGTTTGTCTCACTACTTCTTGTTCGTGTTTTTAATTTAATTTTTTATTTTTTATTACAGCAAATTTGATTACAATGTTTGGCTTGTTGTAGGTGTGGAAGATGTGGTTCTTTTACACATACACATATGTCTGTTCTTCCTGGGATCCTTTTCCCATGTACCTTATGACAGAATGTTGAGTAGTCTTCTCTTGGTATTCTGTAGGTCTTTGGTGATTATATATGTCACCTGTGTTTGTATATGTCTGTTAACCCCAATATCATAATGAAACCAATCCTCACACCTTTCCATTGGTGAACCATAAGTTTGTTGAATGAATCTGTGATTGCCCTTCTCCGTGGAAATATCTGCCCTGGTATCCATTTTTCGGTCACACCTATAAGAGATATGATATGATATGTGTCTTTCACTTTCTGACTTACAACAACTCACGTGCTTACCTCTAGACACACCTACGGTGCTACAAATGGCATTGTGTCCTTTTATTCCTTGGCTTCTATTCTGCCTTAGCGAGGTCCATTTTCAACAATGTGATTCCCTGAGGGCTGAGGATTAGCTGACCTGGGTAGCCTGACCCTGCCGGCCAGCCCTCCCCAGGTGTGCCTGGGTTGAGGTCAATATAAACAGCGCTGCAGGCAGCAATAGCCCCTGAAGCTGTGCCTGACTCCATATTCTCTGCCCCGTCAGCAGTGTCGGGGCTGTGCTGGTGGGAGGGAGTGAGGGGCCACGGCTTTGTGGGTGGCCCGGTGTGAGTGGGTCTCTGCTGGACTTTCTGCAGGAGTTGCCAGGCTTCCACCTGTAATGAAGAGGATGTGTCACCCATACCTTCCGCTGGAATTTCTCTCCGGACAGAGGTGAGGAAGGAAAAAAGCAGTGGGGGCCGGGACAGGAGGGGTATCTCAGGCAGGGCAATGGAAAGCTTCCAGAAGAGCGCCCAGGGCCAGGACCATCCTGACTGGCCTGCAGGCACCAAGTTGGCCTGCATGCTGTCGCTGGTGTGGCTCCACGGCCCTTCCTCTAGGCTTTCAAGCCCGTGTACATATTCAGGTGTTTTACCTGGGAAGGGTGGGAAAAGTTCAACAGCAGCTGGCCTGGGGCTCAGCTCACGGTTACTCACAGATGCCTCGGCATGGCCCCCCGCTTTGCAATGAGGACGATCCTTGCGTAGGAGTGGGCTGCTGGCTCTATGGGAGATGATTCCCCACCTCTGACCAATTTCAGAATTGTTTACCGATGGAGCAAGTGCCCTGATTGTGTTTTCCTCTGTCTAACTCGTGTGTTCAGGTTTTTTTTTTTTCTTTTCTGGTTCAAGTTAGATTTTATTCCTCTTTTATGTATTTATAGATATAAGCATGGAAATAATTCATTCATATAAATACATCTGTGTGAAGGGAAGAACTTTTTTCTGTTTTATTTTTAAATTTTATTGCTTAAAATTTTGAAATTTAATTTTATTTATTTTTTATACAGCAGGTTATTATTAGTTATGTATTTTATGCATATACATGTATACAGGTCAATCCCAATCTCCCAACTCACCCCAACACCACCTCCCCATGGCTTCCCACACTTGGTGTCCATACGTGTGTTCTCTACCTCTGTGTCTCTATTTCTTCCCTGCAAACCAGTTCATCTGTACCATTTTTCTAGGTTCCACATATATGCATTAATATACAATATTTGTTTGTCTCTTTCTGACTTACTTCATTCTGTATGACAGTCTCTAGATCCATCGACGTCTCTACAAATGACCCAGTTTCATTCCTTCTTATGGCTGAGTAATATTCCATTTTATATATGTACCACATCTTTATCCATTCGTCTGTCTGTGGGTATTTAGGTTGCTTCCATTACCTGGCTATCATAAATAGTGCTGAAATGAGCATTGTGGTGAATGTGCCTTTTTGATTTATGGTTTTCTCTGGGTATATGCCCAGAAGTGGGATTGCTGAATCATATGGTAATTCTATTTCTAGTTTTTTTAAGGAAACTCCATACTGTTCTCCATCGTGACTGTATCAATTTACATTTCCACCACTAGTGGAAGAGGGATCCTTTTGTCCACACCCTCCCAAGAATTCGTTGTTTGTAGATTTTCTGATGATGCCGATTGTAACAGGTGTGAGGTGATACCTCATTGTAGTTTTGATTTGCATTTCTCTAATAATTAGTGATGTTGAGCAGCTTTTCATGTGCGTCTTGGCCATCTCTGTGTCTTCTTTGAAGAAACGTCTCTTTAGATCTTCTGCCCATTTTTGTATTGGGTTGTTTGTTTTTTTAATATTAAGCTGCATGAGCTCTTTATATATATTGGAGATTAAACTTTTGTCCATTGATTCGTTTGCAAATATTTTCGCCCATTCTGAGGGATGCTTTTTGCCATTCCCGTTTTTTTAACAGAAAAAGAAAGAAAGGAAAAGAAGCAGAACACTAATGTGTGTAAAATATGCCTTTTGAAACTGTCGTTTTGAAATATGGACGTCCTTTGAATTTTTTGGTTGATATATGAACCCAGGATTTGTTTTCAGGGCAGGTGTCATTTACAGGCCTGCAATGATTTTGAATATCAACTGACCATTAGCGCTGGGATTAAAGCTGCTGTTGTGTGAAACGGCCACAAGGTGGCAGCAGGTCTCCCTTACCAAATCTGGTTACTGGGGCAACAGAGCCTCAATGGAAGTCGTGTTCTAGATTGGAATTTAGAATGGAATGTGCCAGGAGAAAGCCCCTCAAGTTTGCCTCACTACTTCTTGTTCGTGTTTTTAATTTAATTTTTTTATTTTTTATTACAGCAAATTTGATTACAATGTTTGGCTTGTTGTAGGTGTGGAAGATGTGGTTCTTTTACACATACACATATGTCTACTCTTCCTGGGATCCTTTTCCCATGTACCTTATGACAGAATATTCAGTAGTCTTCTCTTGGTATTCTGTAGGTCTTTGGTGATTATATATGTCACCTGTGTTTGTATATGTCTGTTAACCCCAATATCATAATGAAACCAATCCTCACACCTTTCCATTGGTGAACCATAAGTTTGTTGAATGAATCTCTGATTGCCCTTCTCCGTGGAAATATCTGCCCTGGTATCCATTTTTCGGTCACACCTATAAGAGATATGATATGATATGTGTCTTTCACTTTCTGACTTACAACAACTCACGTGCTTACCTCTAGACACACCTACGGTGCTACAAATGGCATTGTGTCCTTTTATTCCTTGGCTTCTATTCTGCCTTAGCGAGGTCCATTTTCAACAATGTGATTCCCTGAGGGCTGAGGATTAGCTGACCTGGGTAGCCTGACCCTGCCGGCCAGCCCTCCCCAGGTGTGCCTGGGTTGAGGTCAATATAAGCAGCGCTGCAGGCAGCAATAGCCCCTGAAGCTGTGCCTGACTCCATATTCTCTGCCCCGTCAGCAGTGTCGGGGCTGTGCTGGTGGGAGGGAGTGAAGGGCCACGGCTTTGTGGGTGGCCCGGTGTGAGTGGGTCTCTGCTGGACTTTCTGCAGGAGTTGCCAGGCTTCCACCTGTAATGAAGAGGATGTGTCACCCATACCTTCCGCTGGAATTTCTCTCCGGACAGAGGTGAGGAAGGAAAAAAGCAGTGGGGGCCGGGACAGGAGGGGTATCTCAGGCAGGGCAATGGAAAGCTTCCAGAAGAGCGCCCAGGGCCAGGACCATCCTGACTGGCCTGCAGGCACCAAGTTGGCCTGCGTGCTGTCGCTGGTGTGGCTCCACGGCCCTTCCTCTAGGTTTTCAAGCCCTTGTACATATTCAGGTGTTTTACCTGGGAAGGGTGGGAAAAGTTCAACAGCAGCTGGCCTGGGGCTCAGCTCACGGTTACTCACAGATGCCTCGGCATGGCCCCCCGCTTTGCAATGAGGACGCTCCTTGCGTAGGAGTGGGCTGCTAGCTCTATGGGAGATGATTCCCCACCTCTGACCAATTTCAGAATTGTTTACCGATGGAGCAAGTGCCCTGATTGTGTTTTCCTCTGTCTAACTCGTGGGTTCAGGTTTTTTTTTTTCTTTTTTGGTTCAAGTTAGATTTTATTCCTCTTTTATGTATTTATAGATATAAGCATGGAAATAATTCATTCATATAAATACATCTGTGTGAAGGGAAGAACTTTTTTCTGTTTTATTTTTAAATTTTATTTTTTAAAATTTTGAAATTTAATTTTATTTATTTTTTATACAGCAGGTTATTATTAGTTATGTATTTTATGCATATACATGTATACAGGTCAATCCCAATCTCCCAACTCACCCCAACACCACCTCCCCATGGCTTCCCACACTTGGTGTCCATACGTGTGGTCTCTACCTCTGTGTCTCTATTTCTTCCCTGCAAACCAGTTCATCTGTACCATTTTTCTAGGTTCCACATATATGCATTAATATACAATATTTGTTTGTCTCTTTCTGACTTACTTCATTCTGTATGACAGTCTCTAGATCCATCGACGTCTCTACAAATGACCCAGTTTCATTCCTTCTTATGGCTGAGTAATATTCCATTTTATATATGTACCACATCTTTATCCATTCATCTGTCTGTGGGTATTTAGGTTGCTTCCATTACCTGGCTATCGTAAATAGTGCTGAAATGAGCATTGTGGTGAATGTGCCTTTTTGATTTATGGTTTTCTCTGGGTATATGCCCAGAAGTGGGATTGCTGGATCATATGGTAATTCTATTTCTAGTTTTTTTAAGGAAACTCCATACTGTTCTCCATCGTGACTGTATCAATTTACATTTCCACCACTAGTGGAAGAGGGATCCTTTTGTCCACACCCTCCCCAGAATTCGTTGTTTGTAGATTTTCTGATGATGCCATTTGTAACAGGTGTGAGGTGATACCTCATTGTAGTTTTGATTTGCATTTCTCTAATAATTAGTGATGTTGAGCAGCTTTTCATGTGCGTCTTGGCCATCTCTGTGTCTTCTTTGAAGAAACGTCTCTTTAGATCTTCTGCCCATTTTTGTATTGGGTTGTTTGTTTTTTTAATATTAAGCTGCATGAGCTCTTTATATATATTGGAGATTAAACTTTTGTCCATTGATTCGTTTGCAAATATTTTCGCCCATTCTGAGGGATGCTTTTTGCCATTCCCGTTTTTTTAACAAAAAAAGAAAGAAAGGAAAAGAAGCAGAACACTAATGTGTGTAAAATATGCCTTTTGAAACTGTCGTTTTGAAATATGGACGTCCTTTGAATTTTTTGGTTGATATATGAACCCAGGATTTGTTTTCAGGGCAGGTGTCATTTACAGGCCTGCAATGATTTTGAATATCAACTGACCATTAGCGCTGGGATTAAAGCTGCTGTTGTGTGAAAAGGCCACAAGGTGGCAGCAGGTCTCCCTTACCAAATCTGGTTACTGGGGCAACAGAGCCTCAATGGAAGTCGTGTTCTAGATTGGAATTTAGAATGGAATGTGCCAGGAGAAAGCCCCTCAAGTTTGTCTCACTACTTCTTGTTCGTGTTTTTAATTTAATTTTTTTATTTTTTATTACAGCAAATTTGATTACAATGATTGGCTTGTTGTAGGTGTGGAAGATGTGGTTCTTTTACACATACACATATGTCTGTTCTTCCTGGGATCCTTTTCCCATGTACCTTATGACAGAATGTTGAGTAGTCTTCTCTTGGTATTCTGTAGATCTTTGGTGATTATATATGTCACCTGTGTTTGTATATGTCTGTTAACCCCAATATCATAATGAAACCAATCCTCACACCTTTCCATTGGTGAACCATAAGTTTGTTGAATGAATCTCTGATTGCCCTTCTCCGTGGAAATATCTGCCCTGGTATCCATTTTTCGGTCACACCTATAAGAGATATGATATGATATGTGTCTTTCACTTTCTGACTTACAACAACTCACGTGCTTACCTCTAGACACAACTACGGTGCTACAAATGGCATTGTGTCCTTTTATTCCTTGGCTTCTATTCTGCCTTAGCGAGGTCCATTTTCAACAATGTGATTCCCTGAGGGCTGACGATTAGCTGACCTGGGTAGCCTGACCCTGCCGGCCGGCCCTCCCCAGGTGTGCCTGGGTTGAGGTCAATATAAACAGCGCTGCAGGCAGCAATAGCCCCTGAAGCTGTGCCTGACTCCATATTCTCTGCCCCGTCAGCAGTGTCGGGGCTGTGCTGGTGGGAGGGAGTGAGGGGCCACGGCTTTGTGGGTGGCCCGGTGTGAGTGGGTCTCTGCTGGACTTTCTGCAGGAGTTGCCAGGCTTCCACCTGTAATGAAGAGGATGTGTCACCCATACCTTCCGCTGGAATTTCTCTCCGGACAGAGGTGAGGAAGGAAAAAAGCAGTGGGGGCCGGGACAGGAGGGGTATCTCAGGCAGGGCAATGGAAAGCTTCCAGAAGAGCGCCCAGGGCCAGGACCATCCTGACTGGCCTGCAGGCACCAAGTTGGCCTGCGTGCTGTCGCTGGTGTGGCTCCACGGCCCTTCCTCTAGGTTTTCAAGCCCTTGTACATATTCAGGTGTTTTACCTGGGAAGGGTGGGAAAAGTTCAACAGCAGCTGGCCTGGGGCTCAGCTCACGGTTACTCACAGATGCCTCGGCATGGCCCCCCGCTTTGCAATGAGGACGCTCCTTGCGTAGGAGTGGGCTGCTAGCTCTATGGGAGATGATTCCCCACCTCTGACCAATTTCAGAATTGTTTACCGATGGAGCAAGTGCCCTGATTGTGTTTTCCTCTGTCTAACTCGTGGGTTCAGGTTTTTTTTTTTCTTTTTTGGTTCAAGTTAGATTTTATTCCTCTTTTATGTATTTATAGATATAAGCATGGAAATAATTCATTCATATAAATACATCTGTGTGAAGGGAAGAACTTTTTTCTGTTTTATTTTTAAATTTTATTTTTTAAAATTTTGAAATTTAATTTTATTTATTTTTTATACAGCAGGTTATTATTAGTTATGTATTTTATGCATATACATGTATACAGGTCAATCCCAATCTCCCAACTCACCCCAACACCACCTCCCCATGGCTTCCCACACTTGGTGTCCATACGTGTGGTCTCTACCTCTGTGTCTCTATTTCTTCCCTGCAAACCAGTTCATCTGTACCATTTTTCTAGGTTCCACATATATGCATTAATATACAATATTTGTTTGTCTCTTTCTGACTTACTTCATTCTGTATGACAGTCTCTAGATCCATCGACGTCTCTACAAATGACCCAGTTTCATTCCTTCTTATGGCTGAGTAATATTCCATTTTATATATGTACCACATCTTTATCCATTCATCTGTCTGTGGGTATTTAGGTTGCTTCCATTACCTGGCTATCGTAAATAGTGCTGAAATGAGCATTGTGGTGAATGTGCCTTTTTGATTTATGGTTTTCTCTGGGTATATGCCCAGAAGTGGGATTGCTGGATCATATGGTAATTCTATTTCTAGTTTTTTTAAGGAAACTCCATACTGTTCTCCATCGTGACTGTATCAATTTACATTTCCACCACTAGTGGAAGAGGGATCCTTTTGTCCACACCCTCCCCAGAATTCGTTGTTTGTAGATTTTCTGATGATGCCAATTGTAACAGGTGTGAGGTGATACCTCATTGTAGTTTTGATTTGCATTTCTCTAATAATTAGTGATGTTGAGCAGCTTTTCATGTGCGTCTTGGCCATCTCTGTGTCTTCTTTGAAGAAACGTCTCTTTAGATCTTCTGCCCATTTTTGTATTGGGTTGTTTGTTTTTTTAATATTAAGCTGCATGAGCTCTTTATATATATTGGAGATTAAACTTTTGTCCATTGATTCGTTTGCAAATATTTTCGCCCATTCTGAGGGTTGCTTTTTGCCATTCCCGTTTTTTTAACAAAAAAAGAAAGAAAGGAAAAGAAGCAGAACACTAATGTGTGTAAAATATGCCTTTTGAAACTGTCGTTTTGAAATATGGACGTCCTTTGAATTTTTTGGTTGATATATGAACCCAGGATTTGTTTTCAGGGCAGGTGTCATTTACAGGCCTGCAATGATTTTGAATATCAACTGACCATTAGCGCTGGGATTAAAGCTGCTGTTGTGTGAAACGGCCACAAGGTGGCAGCAGGTCTCCCTTACAAAATCTGGTTACTGGGGCAACAGAGCCTCAATGGAAGTCGTGTTCTAGATTGGAATTTAGAATGGAATGTGCCAGGAGAAAGCCCCTCAAGTTTGTCTCACTACTTCTTGTTCGTGTTTTTAATTTAATTTTTTATTTTTTATTACAGCAAATTTGATTACAATGTTTGGCTTGTTGTAGGTGTGGAAGATGTGGTTCTTTTACACATACACATATGTCTGTTCTTCCTGGGATACTTTTCCCATGTACCTTATGACAGAATGTTGAGTAGTCTTCTCTTGGTATTCTGTAGGTCTTTGGTGATTATATATGTCACCTGTGTTTGTATATGTCTGTTAACCCCAATATCATAATGAAACCAATCCTCACACCTTTCCATTGGTGAACCATAAGTTTGTTGAATGAATCTGTGATTGCCCTTCTCCGTGGAAATATCTGCCCTGGTATCCATTTTTCGGTCACACCTATAAGAGATATGATATGATATGTGTCTTTCACTTTCTGACTTACAACAACTCACGTGCTTACCTCTAGACACAACTACGGTGCTACAAATGGCATTGTGTCCTTTTATTCCTTGGCTTCTATTCTGCCTTAGCGAGGTCCATTTTCAACAATGTGATTCCCTGAGGGCTGACGATTAGCTGACCTGGGTAGCCTGACCCTGCCGGCCGGCCCTCCCCAGGTGTGCCTGGGTTGAGGTCAATATAAACAGCGCTGCAGGCAGCAATAGCCCCTGAAGCTGTGCCTGACTCCATATTCTCTGCCCCGTCAGCAGTGTCGGGGCTGTGCTGGTGGGAGGGAGTGAGGGGCCACGGCTTTGTGGGTGGCCCGGTGTGAGTGGGTCTCTGCTGGACTTTCTGCAGGAGTTGCCAGGCTTCCACCTGTAATGAAGAGGATGTGTCACCCATACCTTCCGCTGGAATTTCTCTCCGGACAGAGGTGAGGAAGGAAAAAAGCAGTGGGGGCCGGGACAGGAGGGGTATCTCAGGCAGGGCAATGGAAAGCTTCCAGAAGAGCGCCCAGGGCCAGGAGCATCCTGACTGGCCTGCAGGCACCAAGTTGGCCTGCATGCTGTCGCTGGTGTGGCTCCACGGCCCTTCCTCTAGGCTTCCAAGCCCTTGTACATATTCAGGTGTTTTACATGGGAAGGGTGGGAAAAGTTCAACAGCAGCTGGCCTGGGGCTCAGCTCACGGTTACTCACAGATGCCTCGGCATGGCCCCCCGCTTTGCAATGAGGACGCTCCTTGCGTAGGAGTGGGCTGCTGGCTCTATGGGAGATGATTCCCCACCTCTGACCAATTTCAGAATTGTTTACCGATGGAGCAAGTGCCCTGATTGTGTTTTCCTCTAACTCGTGGGTTCAGGTTTTTTTTTTTTCTTTTTTGGTTCAAGTTAGATTTTATTCCTCTTTTATGTATTTATAGATATAAGCATGGAAATAATTCATTCATATAAATACATCTGTGTGAAGGGAAGAACTTTTTTCTGTTTTATTTTTAAATTTTATTTTTTAAAATTTTGTAATTTAATTTTATTTATTTTTTATACAGCAGGTTATTATTAGTTATGTATTTTATGCATATACATGTATACAGGTCAATCCCAATCTCCCAACTCACCCCAACACCACCTCCCCATGGCTTCCCACACTTGGTGTCCATACGTGTGTTCTCTACCTCTGTGTCTCTATTTCTTCCCTGCAAACCAGTTCATCTGTACCATTTTTCTAGGTTCCACATATATGCATTAATATACAATATTTGTTTTTCTCTTTCTGACTTACTTCATTCTGTATGACAGTCTCTAGATCCATCGACGTCTCTACAAATGACCCAGTTTCATTCCTTCTTATGGCTGAGTAATATTCCATTTTATATATGTACCACATCTTTATCCATTCGTCTGTCTGTGGGTATTTAGGTTGCTTCCATTACCTGGCTATCGTAAATAGTGCTGAAATGAGCATTGTGGTGAATGTGCCTTTTTGATTTATGGTTTTATCTGGGTATATGCCCAGAAGTGGGATTGCTGGATCATATGGTAATTGTATTTCTAGTTTTTTTAAGGAAACTCCATACTGTTCTCCATCGTGACTGTATCAATTTACATTTCCACCACTAGTGGAAGAGGGATCCTTTTGTCCACACCCTCCCCAGAATTCGTTGTTTGCAGATTTTCTGATGATGCCAGTTGTAACAGGTGTGAGGTGATACCTCATTGTAGATTTGATTTGCATTTCTCTAATAATTAGTGATGTTGAGCAGCTTTTCATGTGCGTCTTGGCCATCTCTGTGTCTTCTTTGAAGAAACGTCTCTTTAGATCTTCTGCCCATTTTTGTATTGGGTTGTTTGTTTTTTTAATATTAAGCTGCATGAGCTCTTTATATATATTGGAGATTAAACCTTTGTCCATTGATTCGTTTGCAAATATTTTCGCCCATTCTGAGGGATGCTTTTTGCCATTCCCGTTTTTTTAACAAAAAAAGAAAGAAAGAAAAAGAAGCAGAACACTAATGTGTGTAAAATATGCCTTTTGAAACTGTCGTTTTGAAATATGGACGTCCTTTGAATTTTTGGACGATATATGAACCCAGGATTTGTTTTCAGGGCAGGTGTCATTTACAGGCCTGCAATGATTTTGAATATCAACTGACCATTAGCGCTGGGATTAAAGCTGCTGTTGTGTGAAATGGCCACAAGGTGGCAGCAGGTCTCCCTTACCAAATCTGGTTACTGGGGCAACAGAGCCTCAATGGAAGTCGTGTTCTAGATTGGAATTTAGAATGGAATGTGCCAGGAGAAAGCCCCTCAAGTTTGTCTCACTACTTCTTGTTCGTGTTTTTAATTTAATTTTTTTATTTTTTATTACAGCAAATTTGATTACAATGTTTGGCTTGTTGTAGGTGTGGAAGATGTGGTTCTTTTACACATACACATATGTCTGTTCTTCCTGGGATCCTTTTCCCATGTACCTTATGACAGAATGTTGAGTAGTCTTCTCTTGGTATTCTGTAGGTCTTTGGTGATTCTATATGTCACCTGGTTTGTATATGTCTGTTAACCCCAATATCATAATGAAACCATTCCTCACACCTTTCCATTGGTGAACCATAAGTTTGTTGAATGAATCTGTGATTGCCCTTCTCCGTGGAAATATCTGCCCTGGTATCCATTTTTCGGTCACACCTATAAGAGATATGATATGATATGTGTCTTTCACTTTCTGATTTACAACAACTCACGTGCTTACCTCTAGACACACCTACGGTGCTACAAATGGCATTGTGTCCTTTTATTCCTTGGCTTCTATTCTGCCTTAGCGAGGTCCATTTTCAACAATGTGATTCCCTGAGGGCTGAGGATTAGCTGACCTGGGTAGCCTGATCCTGCCGGCCGGCCCTCCCCAGGTGTGCCTGGGTTGAGGTCAATATAAACAGCGCTGCAGGCAGCAATAGCCCCTGAAGCTGTTCCTGACTCCATATTCTCTGCCCCGTCAGCAGTGTCGGGGCTGTGCTGGTGGGAGGGAGTGAAGGGCCACGGCTTTGTGGGTGGCCCGGTGTGAGTGGGTCTCTGCTGGACTTTCTGCAGGAGTTGCCAGGCTTCCACCTGTAATGAAGAGGATGTGTCACCCATACCTTCCGCTGGAATTTCTCTCCGGACAGAGGTGAGGAAGGAAAAAAGCAGTGGGGGCCGGGACAGGAGGGGTATCTCAGGCAGGGCAATGGAAAGCTTCCAGAAGAGCGCCCAGGGCCAGGACCATCCTGACTGGCCTGCAGGCACCAAGTTGGCCTGCGTGCTGTCGCTGGTGTGGCTCCACGGCCCTTCCTCTAGGCTTTCAAGCCCTTGTACATATTCAGGTGTTTTACCTGGGAAGGGTGGGAAAAGTTCAACAGCAGCTGGCCTGGGGCTCAGCTCACGGTTACTCACAGATGCCTCGGCATGGCCCCCCGCTTTGCAATGAGGACGCTCCTTGCGTAGGAGTGGGCTGCTGGCTCTATGGGAGATGATTCCCCACCTCTGACCAATTTCAGAATTGTTTACCGATGGAGCAAGTGCCCTGATTGTGTTTTCCTCTGTCTAACTCGTGGGTTCAGGTTTTTTTTTTTTCTTTTCTGGTTCAAGTTAGATTTTATTCCTCTTTTATGTATTTATAGATATAAGCATGGAAATAATTCATTCATATAAATACATCTGTGTGAAGGGAAGAACTTTTTTCTGTTTTATTTTTAAATTTTATTGCTTAAAATTTTGAAATTTAATTTTATTTATTTTTTATACAGCAGGTTATTATTAGTTATGTATTTTATGCATATACATGTATACAGGTCAATCCCAATCTCCCAACTCACCCCAACACCACCTCCCCGTGGCTTCCCACACTTGGTGTCCATACGTGTGGTCTCTACCTCTGTGTCTCTATTTCTTCCCTGCAAACCAGTTCATCTGTACCATTTTTCTAGGTTCCACATATATGCATTAATATACAATATTTGTTTGTCTCTTTCTGACTTACTTCATTCTGTATGACAGTCTCTAGATCCATCGACGTCTCTACAAATGACCCAGTTTCATTCCTTCTTATGGCTGAGTAATATTCCATTTTATATATGTACCACATCTTTATCCATTCGTCTGTCTGTGGGTATTTAGGTTGCTTCTATTACCTGGCTATCGTAAATAGTGCTGAAATGAGCATTGTGGTGAATGTGCCTTTTTGATTTATGGTTTTCTCTGGGTATATGCCCAGAAGTGGGATTGCTGAATCATATGGTAATTCTATTTCTAGATTTTTAAGGAAACTCCATACTGTTCTCCATCGTGACTGTAGCAATTTACATTTCCACCACTAGTGGAAGAGGGATCCTTTTGTCCACACCCTCCCCAGAATTTGTTGTTTGTAGATTTTCTGATGATGCCAATTGTAACAGGTGTGAGGTGATACCTCATTGTAGTTTTGATTTGCATTTCTCTAATAATTAGTGATGTTGAGCAGCTTTTCATGTGCGTCTTGGGCATCTCTGTGTCTTCTTTGAAGAAACGTCTCTTTAGATCTTCTGCCCATTTTTGTATTGGGTTGTTTGTTTTTTTAATATTAAGCTGCATGAGCTCTTTATATATATTGGAGATTAAACTTTTGTCCATTGATTCGTTTGCAAATATTTTCGCCCATTCTGAGGGATGCTTTTTGCCATTCCTGTTTTTTTAAAAAAAAAAAGAAAGAAAGAAAAAGAAGCAGAACACTAATGTGAGTAAAATATGCCTTTTGAAACTGTCGTTTTGAAATATGGACGTCCTTTGAATTTTTTGGTCGATATATGAACCCAGGATTTGTTTTCAGGGCAGGTGTCATTTACAGGCCTGCAATGATTTTGAATATCAACTGACCATTAGCGCTGGGATTAAAGCTGGTGTTGTGCGAAACGGCCACAAGGTGGCAGCAGGTCTCCCTTACCAAATCTGGTTACTGGGGCAACAGAGCCTCAATGGAAGTCGTGTTCTAGATTGGAATTTAGAATGGAATGTGCCAGGAGAAAGCCCCTCAAGTTTGTCTCACTACTTCTTGTTCGTGTTTTTAATTTAATTTTTTATTTTTTATTACAGCAAATTTGATTACAATGTTTGGCTTGTTGTAGGTGTGGAAGATGTGGTTCTTTTACACATACACATATGTCTGTTCTTCCTGGGATCCTTTTCCCATGTACCTTATGACAGAATGTTGATTAGTCTTCTCTTGGTATTCTGTAGGTCTTTGGTGATTCTATATGTCACCTGTGTTTGTATATGTATGTTAACCCCAATATCATAATGAAACCAATCCTCACACCTTTCCATTGGTGAACCATAAGTTTGTTGAATGAATCTCTGATTGCCCTTCTCCGTGGAAACATCTACCCTGGTATCCATTTTTCGGTCACACCTATAAGAGATATGATATGATATGTGTCTTTCACTTTCTGACTTACAACAACTCACGTGCTTACCTCTAGACACACCTACGGTGCTACAAATGGCATTGTGTCCTTTTATTCCTTGGCTTCTATTCTGCCTTAGCGAGGTCCATTTTCAACAATGTGATTCCCTGAGGGCTGAAGATTAGCTGACCTGGGTAGCCTGACCCTGCCGGCCGGCCCTCCCCAGGTGTGCCTGGGTTGAGGTCAATATAAACAGCGCTGCAGGCAGCAATAGCCCCTGAAGCTGTGCCTGACTCCATATTCTCTGCCCCGTCAGCAGTGTCGGGGCTGTGCTGGTGGGAGGGAGTGAGGGGCCACGGCTTTGTGGGTGGCCCGGTGTGAGTGGGTCTCTGCTGGACTTTCTGCAGGAGTTGCCAGGCTTCCACCTGTAATGAAGAGGATGTGTCACCCATACCTTCCGCTGGAATTTCTCTCCGGACAGAGGTGAGGAAGGAAAAAAGCAGTGGGGGCCGGGACAGGAGGGGTATCTCAGGCAGGGCAATGGAAAGCTTCCAGAAGAGCGCCCAGAGCCAGGACCATCCTGACTGGCCTGCAGGCACCAAGTTGGCCTGCGTGCTGTCGCTGGTGTGGCTCCACGGCCCTTCCTCTAGGCTTTCAAGCCCTTGTACATATTCAGGTGTTTTACCTGGGAAGGGTGGGAAAAGTTCAACAGCAGCTGGCCTGGGGCTCAGCTCACGGTTACTCACAGATGCCTCGGCATGGCCCCCCACTTTGCAATGAGGACGCTCCTTGCGTAGGAGTGGGCTGCTGGCTCTATGGGAGATGATTCCCCACCTCTGACGAATTTCAGAAGTGTTTACCGATGGAGCAAGTGCCCTGATTGTGTTTTCCTCTGTCTAACTCGTGGGTTCAGGTTTTTTTTTTCTTTTTTGGTTCAAGTTAGATTTTATTCCTCTTTTATGTATTTATAGATATAAGCATGGGAATAATTCATTCATATAAATACATCTGTGTGAAGGGAAGAACTTTTTTCTGTTTTATTTTTAAATTTTATTTTTTTAAATTTTGAAATTTAATTTTATTTATTTTTTATACGGCAGGTTATTATTAGTTATGTATTTTACGCATATACATGTATACAGGTCAATCCCAATCTCCCAACTCACCCCAACACCACCTCCCCATGGCTTCCCACACTTGGTGTCCATACGTGTGTTCTCTACCTCTGTGTCTCTATTTCTTCCCTGCAAACCAGTTCATCTGTACCATTTTTCTAGGTTCCACATATATGCATTAATATACAATATTTGTTTGTCTCTTTCTGACTTACTTCATTCTGTATGACAGTCTCTAGATCCATCGACGTCTCTACAAATGACCCAGTTTCATTCCTTCTTATGGCTGAGTAATATTCCATTTTATATATGTACCACATCTTTATCCATTCGTCTGTCTGTGGGTATTTAGGTTGCTTCCATTACCTGGCTATCGTAAATAGTGCTGAAATGAGCATTGTGGTGAATGTGCCTTTTTGATTTATGGTTTTCTCTGGGTATATGCCCAGAAGTGGGATTGCTGAATCATATGGCAATTCTATTTCTAGTTTTTTTAAGGAAACTCCATACTGTTCTCCATCGTGACTGTATCAATTTACATTTCCACCACTAGTGGAAGAGGGATCCTTTTGTCCACACCCTCCCAAGAATTCGTTGTTTGTAGATTTTCTGATGATGCCGATTGTAACAGGTGTGAGGTGATACCTCATTGTAGTTTTGATTTGCATTTCTCTAATAATTAGTGATGTGGAGCAGCTTTTCATGTGCGTCTTGGCCATCTCTGTGTCTTCTTTGAAGAAACGTCTCTTTAGATCTTCTGCCCATTTTTGTATTGGGTTGTTTGTTTTTTTAATATTAAGCTGCATGAGCTCTTTATATATATTGGAGATTAAACTTTTGTCCATTGATTCGTTTGCAAATATTTTCGCCCATTCTGAGGGATGCTTTTTGCCATTCCCGTTTTTTTAAAAAAAAAAAGAAAGAAAGAAAAAGAAGCAGAACACTAATGTGAGTAAAATATGCCTTTTGAAACTGTCGTTTTGAAATATGGACGTCCTTTGAATTTTTTGGTCGATATATGAACCCAGGATTTGTTTTCAGGGCAGGTGTCATTTACAGGCCTGCAATGATTTTGAATATCAACTGACCATTAGCGCTGGGATTAAAGCTGCTGTTGTGTGAAACGGCCACAAGGTGGCAGCAGGTCTCCCTTACCAAATCTGGTTACTGGGGCAACAGAGCCTCAATGGAAGTCGTGTTCTAGATTGGAATTTAGAATGGAATGTGCCAGGAGAAAGCCCCTCAAGTTTGTCTCACTACTTCTTGTTCGTGTTTTTAATTTAATTTTTTATTTTTTATTACAGCAAATTTGATTACAATGTTTGGCTTGTTGTAGGTGTGGAAGATGTGGTTCTTTTACACATACACATATGTCTGTTCTTCCTGGGATCCTTTTCCCATGTACCTTATGACAGAATGTTGAGTAGTCTTCTCTTGGTATTCTGTAGGTCTTTGGTGATTATATATGTCACCTGTGTTTGTATATGTCTGTTAACCCCAATATCATAATGAAACCAATCCTCACACCTTTCCATTGGTGAACCATAAGTTTGTTGAATGAATCTGTGATTGCCCTTCTCCGTGGAAATATCTGCCCTGGTATCCATTTTTTGGTCACACCTATAAGAGATATGATATGATATGTGTCTTTCACTTTCTGACTTACAACAACTCACGTGCTTACCTCTAGACACACCTACGGTGCTACAAATGGCATTGTGTCCTTTTATTCCTTGGCTTCTATTCTGCCTTAGCGAGGTCCATTTTCAACAATGTGATTCCCTGAGGGCTGAGGATTAGCTGACCTGGGTAGCCTGACCCTGCCGGCCGGCCCTCCCCAGGTGTGCCTGGGTTGAGGTCAATATAAACAGCGCTGCAGGCAGCAATAGCCCCTGAAGCTGTGCCTGACTCCATATTCTCTGCCCCGTCAGCAGTGTCGGGGCTGTGCTGGTGGGAGGGAGTGAGGGGCCACGGCATTGTGGGTGGCCCGGTGTGAGTGGGTCTCTGCTGGACTTTCTGCAGGAGTTGCCACGCTTCCACCTGTAATGAAGAGGATGTGTCACCCATACCTTCCGCTGGAATTTCTCTCCGGACAGAGGTGAGGAAGGAAAAAAGCAGTGGGGGCCGGGACAGGATGGGTATCTCAGGCAGGGCAATGGAAAGCTTCCAGAAGAGTGCCCAGGGCCAGGACCATCCTGACTGGCCTGCAGGCACCAAGTTGGCCTGCGTGCTGTCGCTGGTGTGGCTCCACGGCCCTTCCTCTAGGCTTTCAAGCCCTTGTACATATTCAGGTGTTTTACCTGGGAAGGGTGGGAAAAGTTCAACAGCAGCTGGCCTGGGGCTCAGCTCACGGTAACTCACAGATGCCTCGGCATGGCCCCCCGCTTTGCAATGAGGACGCTCCTTGCGTAGGAGTGGGCTGCTGGCTCTATGGGAGATGATTCCCCACCTCTGACCAATTTCAGAATTGTTTACCGATGGAGCAAGTGCCCTGATTGTGTTTTCCTCTGTCTAACTCGTGGGTTCAGGTTTTTTTTTTCTTTTTTGGTTCAAGTTAGATTTTATTCCTCTTTTATGTATTTATAGATATAAGCATGGAAATAATTCATTCATATAAATACATCTGTGTGAAGGGAAGAACTTTTTTCTGTTTTATTTTTAAATTTTATTTTTTTAAATTTTGAAATTTAATTTTATTTATTTTTTATACAGCAGGTTATTTTTAGTTATGTATTTTATGCATATACATGTATACAGGTCAATCCCAATCTCCCAACTCACCCCAACACCACCTCCCCGTGGCTTCCCAAACTTGGTGTCCATACGTGGGTTCTCTACCTCTGTGTCTCTATTTCTTCCCTGCAAACCAGTTCATCTGTACCATTTTTCTAGGTTCCACATATATGCATTAATATACAATATTTGTTTGTCTCTTTCTGACTTACTTCATTCTGTATGACAGTCTCTAGATCCATCGACGTCTCTACAAATGACCCAGTTTCATTCCTTCTTATGGCTGAGTAATATTCCATTTTATATATGTACCACATCTTTATCCATTCATCTGTCTGTGGGTATTTAGGTTGCTTCCATTACCTGGCTATCGTAAATAGTGCTGAAATGAGCATTGTGGTGAATGTGCCTTTTTGATTTATGGTTTTCTCTGGGTATATGCCCAGAAGTGGGATTGCTGAATCATATGGTAATTCTATTTCTAGTTTTTTTAAGGAAACTCCATACTGTTCTCCATCGTGACTGTATCAATTTACATTTCCACCACTAGTGGAAGAGGGATCCTTTTGTCCACACCCTCCCCAGAATTCGTTGTTTGTAGATTTTCTGATGATGCCGATTCTAACAGGTGTGAGGTGATACCTCATTGTAGTTTTGATTTGCATTTCTCTAATAATTAGTGATGTTGAGCAGCTTTTCATGTGCGTCTTGGCCATCTCTGTGTCTTCTTTGAAGAAACGTCTCTTTAGATCTTCTGCCCATTTTTGTATTGGGTTGTTTGTTTTTTTAATATTAAGCTGCATGAGCTCTTTATATATATTGGAGATTAAACTTTTGTCCATTGATTCGTTTGCAAATATTTTCGCCCATTCTGAGGGATGCTTTTTGCCATTCCCGTTTTTTTAACAAAAAAAGAAAGGAAAAGAAGCAGAACACTAATGTGTGTAAAATATGCCTTTTGAAACTGTCGTTTTGAAATATGGACGTCCTTTGAATTTTTTGGTCGATATATGAACCCAGGATTTGTTTTCAGGGCAGGTGTCATTTACAGGCCTGCAATGATTTTGAATATCAACTGACCATTAGCGCTGGGATTAAAGCTGCTGTTGTGTGAAACGGCCACAAGGTGGCAGCAGGTCTCCCTTACCAAATCTGGTTACTGGGGCAACAGAGCCTCAATGGAAGTCGTGTTCTAGATTGGAATTTAGAATGGAATGTGCCAGGAGAAAGCCCCTCAAGTTTGCCTCACTACTTCTTGTTCGTGTTTTTAATTTAATTTTTTATTTTTTATTACAGCAAATTTGATTACAATGTTTGGCTTGTTGTAGGTGTGGAAGATGTGGTTCTTTTACACATACACATATGTCTACTCTTCCTGGTATCCTTTTCCCATGTACCTTATGACAGAATGTTGAGTAGTCTTCTGTTGGTATTCTGTAGGTCTTTGGTGATTATATATGTCACCTGTGTTTGTATATGTCTGTTAACCCCAATATCATAATGAAACCAATCCTCACACCTTTGCATTGGTGAACCATAAGTTTGTTGAATGAATCTCTGATTGCCCTTCTCCGTGGAAATATCTGCCCTGGTATCCATTTTTCGGTCACACCTATAAGAGATATGATATGATATGTGTCTTTCACTTTCTGACTTACAACAACTCACGTGCTTACCTCTAGACACACCTACGGTGCTACAAATGGCATTGTGTCCTTTTATTCCTTGGCTTCTATTCTGCCTTAGCGAGGTCCATTTTCAACAATGTGATTCCCTGAGGGCTGAGGATTAGCTGACCTGGGTAGCCTGACCCTGCCGGCCGGCCCTCCCCAGGTGTGCCTGGGTTGAGGTCAATATAAACAGCGCTGCAGGCAGCAATAGCCCCTGAAGCTGTGCCTGACTCCATATTCTCTGCCCCGTCAGCAGTGTCGGGGCTGTGCTGGTGGGAGGGAGTGAGGGGCCACGGATTTGTGGGTGGCCCGGTGTGAGTGGGTCTCTGCTGGACTTTCTGCAGGAGTTGCCAGGCTGCCACCTGTAATGAAGAGGATGTGTCACCCATACCTTCCGCTGGAATTTCTCTCCGGACAGAGGTGAGGAAGGAAAAAAGCAGTGGGGGCCGGGACAGGAGGGGTATCTCAGGCAGGACAATGGAAAGCTTCCAGAAGAGCGCCCAGGGCCAGGAGCATCCTGACTGGCCTGCAGGCACCAAGTTGGCCTGCGTGCTGTCACTGGTGTGGCTCCATGGCCCTTCCTCTAGGCTTTCAAGCCCTTGTACATATTCAGGTGTTTTACCTGGGAAGGGTGGGAAAAGTTCAACAGCAGCTGGCCTGGGGCTCAGCTCACGGTTACTCACAGATGCCTCGGCATGGCCCCCCGCTTTGCAATGAGGACGATCCTTGCGTAGGAATGGGCTGCTGGCTCTATGGGAGATGATTCCCCACCTCTGACCAATTTCAGAATTGTTTACCGATGGAGCAAGTGCCCTGATTGTGTTTTCCTCTGTCTAACTCGTGTGTTCAGGATTTTTTTTTTTCTTTTCTGTTTCAAGTTAGATTTTATTCCTCTTTTATGTATTTATAGATATAAGCATGGAAATAATTCATTCATATAAATACATCTGTGTGAACGGAAGAACTTTTTTCTGTTTTATTTTTAAATTTTATTGTTTAAAATTTTGAAATTTAATTATATTTATTTTTTATACAGCAGGTTATTATTAGTTATGTATTTTATGCATATACATGTATACAGGTCAATCCCAATCTCCCAACTCACCCCAACACCACCTCCCCATGGCTTCCCACACTTGGTGTCCATACGTGTGTTCTCTACCTCTGTGTCTCTATTTCTTCCCTGCAAACCAGTTCATCTGTACCATTTTTCTAGGTTCCACATATATGCATTAATATACAATATTTGTTTGTCTCTTTCTGACTTACTTCATTCTGTATGACAGTCTCTAGATCCATCGATGTCTCTACAAATGACCCAGTTTCATTCCTTCTTATGGCTGAGTAATATTCCATTTTATATATGTACCACATCTTTATCCATTCGTCTGTCTGTGGGTATTTAGGTTGCTTCCATTACCTGGCTATCGTAAATAGTCCTGAAATGAGCATTGTGGTGAATGTGCCTTTTTGATTTATGGTTTTATCTGGGTATATGCCCAGAAGTGGGATTGCTGGATCATATGGTAATTCTATTTCTAGTTTTTTTAAGGAAACTCCATACTGTTCTCCATCGTGACTGTATCAATTTACATTTCCACCACTAGTGGAAGAGGGATCCTTTTGTCCACACCCTCCCCAGAATTCGTTGTTTGTAGATTTTCTGATGATGCCGATTCTAACAGGTGTGAGGTGATACCTCATTGTAGTTTTGATTTGCATTTCTCTAATAATTAGTGATGTTGAGCAGCTTTTCATGTGCGTCTTGGCCATCTCTGTGTCTTCTTTGAAGAAACGTCTCTTTAGATCTTCTGCCCATTTTTGTATTGGGTTGTTTGTTTTTTTAATATTAAGCTGCATGAGCTCTTTATATATATTGGAGATTAAACTTTTGTCCATTGATTCGTTTGCAAATATTTTCGCCCATTCTGAGGGATGCTTTTTGCCATTCCCGTTTTTTTAACAAAGAAAGAAAGGAAAAGAAGCAGAACACTAATGTGTGTAAAATATGCCTTTTGAAACTGTCGTTTTGAAATATGGACGTCCTTTGAATTTTTTGGTCGATATATGAACCCAGGATTTGTTTTCAGGGCAGGTGTCATTTACAGGCCTGCAATGATTTTGAATATCAACTGACCATTAGCGCTGGGATTAAAGCTGCTGTTGTGTGAAACGGCCACAAGGTGGCAGCAGGTCTCCCTTACCAAATCTGGTTACTGGGGCAACAGAGCCTCAATGGAAGTCGTGTTCTAGATTGGAATTTAGAATGGAATGTGCCAGGAGAAAGCCCCTCATGTTTGTCTCACTACTTCTTGTTCGTGTTTTTAATTTAATTTTTTATTTTTTATTACAGCAAATTAGATTACAATGTTTGGCTTGTTGTAGGTGTGGAAGATGTGGTTCTTTTACACATACACATATGTCTGTTCTTCCTGGGATCCTTTTCCCATGTACCTTATGACAGAATGTTGAGTAGTCTTCTCTTGGTATTCTGTAGGTCTTTGGTGATTATATATGTCACCTGTGTTTGTATATGTCTGTTAACCCCAATATCATAATGAAACCAATCCTCACACCTTTCCATTGGTGAACCATAAGTTTGTTGAATGAATCTGTGATTGCCCTTCTCCATGGAAATATCTGCCCTGGTATCCATTTTTCGGTCACACCTATAAGAGATATGATATGATATGTGTCTTTCACTTTCTGACTTACAACAACTCACGTGCTTACCTCTAGACACACCTACGGTGCTACAAATGGCATTGTGTCCTTTTATTCCTTGGCTTCTATTCTGCCTTAGCGAGGTCCATTTTCAACAATGTGATTCCCTGAGGGCTGAGGATTAGCTGACCTGGGTAGCCTGACCCTGCCGGCCGGCCCTCCCCAGGTGTGCCTGGGTTGAGGTCAATATAAACAGCGCTGCAGGCAGCAATAGCCCCTGAAGCTGTGCCTGACTCCATATTCTCTGCCCCGTCAGCAGTGTCGGGGCTGTGCTGGTGGGAGGGAGTGAGGGGCCACGGCTTTGTGGGTGGCCCGGTGTGAGTGGGTCTCTGCTGGACTTTCTGCAGGAGTTGCCAGGCTTCCACCTGTAATGAAGAGGATGTGTCACCCATACCTTCCGCTGGAATTTCTCTCCGGACAGAGGTGAGGAAGGAAAAAAGCAGTGGGGGCCGGGACAGGAGGGGTATCTCAGGCAGGGCAATGGAAAGCTTCCAGAAGAGCGCCCAGGGCCAGGACCATCCTGACTGGCCTGCAGGCACCAAGTTGGCCTGCGTGCTGTCGCTGGCGTGGCTCCACGGCCCTTCCTCTAGGCTTTCAAGCCCTTGTACATATTCAGGTGTTTTACCTGGGAAGGGTGGGAAAAGTTCAACAGCAGCTGGCCTGGGGCTCAGCTCACGGTTACTCACAGATGCCTCGGCATGGCCCCCCGCTTTGCAATGAGGACGCTCCTTGCGTAGGAGTGGGCTGCTAGCTCTATGGGAGATGATTCCCCACCTCTGACCAATTTCAGAATTGTTTACCGATGGAGCAAGTGCCCTGATTGTGTTTTCCTCTGTCTAACTCGTGGGTTCAGGTTTTTTTTTTTCTTTTTTGGTTCAAGTTAGATTTTATTCCTCTTTTATGTATTTATAGATATAAGCATGGGAATAATTCATTCATATAAATACATCTGTGTGAAGGGAAGAACTTTTTTCTGTTTTATATTTAAATTTTATTTTTTAAAATTTTGAAATTTAATTTTATTTATTTTTTATACAGCAGGTTATTATTAGTTATGTATTTTATGCATATACATGTATGCAGGTCAATCCCAGTCTCCCAACTCATCCCAACACCACCTCCCCATGGCTTCCCACACTTGGTGTCCATGCGTGTGTTCTCTACCTCTGTGTCTCTATTTCTTCCCTGCAAACCAGTTCATCTGTACCATTTTTCTAGGTTCCACATATATGCTTTAATATACAATATTTGTTTTTCTCTTTCTGACTTACTTCATTCTGTATGACAGTCTCTAGATCCATCGACGTCTCTACAAATGACCCAGTTTCATTCCTTCTTATGGCTGAGTAATATTCCATTTTATATATGTACCACATCTTTATCCATTCGTCTGTCTGTGGGTATTTAGGTTGCTTCCATTACCTGGCTATCGTAAATAGTGCTGAAATGAGCATTGTGGTGAATGTGCCTTTTTGATTTATGGTTTTCTCTGGGTATATGCCCAGAAGTGGCATTGCTGGATCATATGGTAATTCTATTTCTAGTTTTTTTAAGGAAACTCCATACTGTTCTCCATCGTGACTGTATCAATTTACATTTCCACCACTAGTGGAAGAGGGATCCTTTTGTCCACACCCTCCCCAGAATTCGTTGTTTGTAGATTTTCTGATGATGCCGATTCTAACAGGTGTGAGGTGATACCACATTGTAGTTTTGATTTGCATTTCTCTAATAATTAGTGATGTTGAGCAGCTTTTCATGTGCGTCTTGGCCATCTCTGTGTCTTCTTTGAAGAAACGTCTCTTTAGATCTTCTGCCCATTTTTGTATTGGGTTGTTTGTTTTTTTAATATTACGCTGCATGAGCTCTTTATATATATTGGAGATTAAACCTTTGTCCATTGATTCGTTTGCAAATATTTTCGCCCATTCTGAGGGATGCTTTTTGCCATTCCCGTTTTTTTAACAAAAAAAGAAAGAAAGAAAAAGAAGTAGAACACTAATGTGTGTAAAATATGCCTTTTGAAACTGTCGTTTTGAAATATGGACGTCCTTTGAAATTTTTGGTCGATATATGAATCCAGGATTTGTTTTCAGGTCAGGTGTCATTTACAGGCCTGCAATGATTTTGAATATCAACTGACCATTAGCGCTGGGACTAAAGCTGCTGTTGTGTGAAACGGCCACAAGGTGGCAGCAGTTCTCCCTTACCAAATCTGGTTACTGGGGCAACAGAGCCTCAATGGAAGTCGTGTTCTAGATTGGAATTTAGAATGGAATGTGCCAGGAGAAAGCCCCTCATGTTTGTCTCACTACTTCTTGTTCGTGTTTTTAATTTAATTTTTTATTTTTTATTACAGCAAATTTGATTACAATGTTTGGCTTGTTGTAGGTGTGGAAGATGTGGTTCTTTTACACATATACATATGTCTGTTCTTCCTGGGATCCTTTTCCCCTGTACCTTATGACAGAATGTTGAGTAGTCTTCTCTTGGTATTCTGTAGGTCTTTGGTGATTATATATGTCACCTGTGTTTGTATATGTCTGTTAACCCCAATATCATAATGAAACATATCCTCACACCTTTCCATTGGTGAACCATAAGTTTGTTTAATGAATCTGTGATTGCCCTTCTCCGTGGAAATATCTGCCCTGGTATCCATTTTTTGGTCACACCTATAAGAGATATGATATGATATGTGTCTTTCATTTTCTGACTTACTACAAGTCACGTGATTACCTCTAGACACACCTACGGTGCTGCAAATGGCATTGTGTCCTTTTATTCCTTGGCTTCTATTCTGCCTTAGCGAGGTCCATTTTCAACAATGTGATTCCCTGAGGGCTGAGGATTAGCTGACCTGGGTAGCCTGACCCTGCCGGCCGGCCCTCCCCAGGTGTGCCTGGGTTGAGGTCAATATAAACAGCACTGCAGGCAGCAATAGCCCCTGAAGCTGTGCCTGACTCCATGTTCTCTGCCCGTCAGCAGTCTCGGGGCTGTGCTGGTGGGAGGGAGTGTGGGGCCACGGCTTTGTGGGTGGCCCGGTGTGAGTGGGTCTCTGCTGGACTTTCTGCAGGAGTTGACTGGATGCCACGTGTAAACAAGAGGATGTATCACCCGCACCTTCAATTGGAATTTCTCTCCGGACAGATGTGAGGAAGGAAAAAAGCAGTGGGGGCAGGAACAGGAGGGGTATCTCAGGCAGGGCAATGGAAAGCTTCCAGAAGAGCGGCCAGGGACCGGACCATCCTGGCTGGCATGCAGGCACCAAGTTGGCCTGCGTCCTGTCGCTGTTGTGGCTCCACAGCCCTTCCTCTAAGCTTTCAAGCCCTTGTACATGTTCAGGTGTTTTACCTGGGAAGGGTGGGAAATGTCCAGCAGCAGCTGGCCTGGGGCTCAGCTCACGGTTACTCACAGATGCCTCAAGTCCCTTTCACTGAGGAAGGTGTAGTTCATGTCTATTCCATAGTTTGTTTTTGGAACGGTACCTGTGCTAATATCAAACTCTGGTTTTATGCATCACCCCACCTCTCATTCCCCCTTAAGCAGGCATAATAGTGTTTTCCAAAGGTGAGACTCTGTTCTCTTTTCTAACTGAGTTCAAGTGTAGCCATGTTTACAGGATCTTCATAAGTGATATCTTAATATAAGTTTCTTTTTCTGTGTGACTTTTTTCACTTAGAATCATCGTACCTGAATCCACCCATTTTGCTGCTACTGGTCTTATGACATTGATTTCATGGCTGAGGGATATTCCATCGTACGTAAGTACCACAATTTTTTGAACCATTTTTATATTTCCTGGGATATTTAAGGTGTACCCAAGTTGAGGTCCTTGTAAGCAGTGCAGCCCTAAATTTTGGGGTGGCTCTGTCTTATCGATTTTCAGTTTTCCCAAGGTATATTCCCTACACTGGAAGTGTCCTTGGCTCTGTAGCTCTGTTGTTTATTTGTTTTAGGGAACACAATGCACTCCTCCAGAGAGGCAGTTGGCATTTTACATACCGCCCATCAGAATAACAAGGCTCCATGTTCTCCAGGGCCTGTCTTGCCTTTCTGGATTTTACACATTTTGTGGATGTCCCTTTTGACCGGTGGGAAGTGATACTTCTTTGTAGTGCAGATTTGCATTGCCCGCTTGCTTGCTAGGCCAAAAAGGGCGTATGCGTTTTCTCCTGAATATATTCAGGAGAAAACCCATACGCCCTTTTTGGCCAAGTGCATCATTGTCGAAATTGTGCCCCTCTTCCTGTGCTTTAAAGGCAATTCCAACGTACCTCTTGAAATCTGTTTCCTGCTATTCTGCCTCACTTTCAAGTCCGCCTCGTTGCCTTCCCTCAACAGATTTTTGGATGAAATTTGTCCTTTATTACCCGGGCAGTTTGTGAATTGCTGTGCCCCTGAGCTCCATTTTTCAACTCGTTTTTTGTGAGCTGACCGCATTCCAAACTATTGGTTCAGGAGCTATACTGGTTCCCGGTGGATGGCTGAGAGTTTGGTTAATTCTTCTTCCTGCCGGGAAATTACAGTGATATGTGCCAGTCCAAATGCCTAACAGCTACTCTCTCATTGGTTCTCCCTCTTCCCTTTCATCCTCTGCCAATTTGGAAACCTGTGAGAACCAGGAGGTTAAAGGGGCTGTCTCTCCAAGTTGGGGGGTTGATAGTAAAGCAGATGGAAAGTCAAACCGGAGCACCAGGAGAGGGACTATTCGTTGAGTTCTAGAAACCTTTCGTATTCACAGTGTGTCCGTTCTCTAGGTTTCCCGTACATGTTATAGCTGTAGTAATATTCCCTTCAACCTGGAGAGTTGGGACCCATGGAATGGGTGCCACGCATTTGTGCTTTAAAGGGTCTGCATTTTCTCACCCAGTCTCACCAATCCTCTCAGTCCTAATTGTCCAGCCTTATGCCACATCCAGCTGTCGTTGTAGATAGGGTCATTCCAGGTTTCATCAGAGACCCTGAAGGAATTGTAAAGAATTTCCCAGTTTTTTTGTTTTGTTTTGAAATTCCTTTTTTTTTTTTTTTTTTTTTTTTTGCGGTACGAGGGCCTCTCACTGTTGTGGCCTCTCCCGTTGCGGAGCACAGGCTCCGGATGCGCAGGCTCAGCAGCCATGGCTCACGGGCCAAGCCTCTCCGCGGCATATGGGATCCTTCCAGACCGGGGCACGAACCCGTATCCCCTGCATCGGCAGGCGGACTCTCAACCACTGCGCCACCAGTGAGGCCCCTGAAATTCCTTTTTGTAGTGGGTTGGAGCTGATTCTCGCTGCTATGTTTATGCCAGTCTAGACACACTTGATTCCCTTACGGAGACATATCAATACATAGGTTTTAAGATTCTTACTAGTCAGATATATTCCTCTGCGGGAAATATGGGGTTTTGAGTCCCTTTCACTGAGGAAGGTGTAGGTCTTGTCTATTCCATAGTTGGTTTTTGGAACGGTACCTGTGCTTATATCAAACTCTGGTTTTATGCATCACCCCACATCTCCTTTCCCCTAAGCAAGCATAAGAGTGTTTTCTAAATGTGAGACACTGTCTCTTTCCTAACTCAGTTCAAGTGTAGCCATGTTTATATGATCTTCATAAGTGATATCTTATGATAAATTTCTTTTTCTGTGTGACTTATTTCACTTAGAATCATCGTACCTGAATCCACCCATTTTGCTGCTACTGGTCTTATGACATTGATTTCATGGCTGAGGGATATTCCATCGTACGTAAGTACCACAATTTTTTGAACCATTTTTATATTTCCTGGGATACCTAAGGTGTATCCAAGTTGATGTCCTTGTAAGCAGTGCAGACCTAAATTTTGGGGTGGCTCTGTCTTATTGATTTTCAGTTTTCCCAAGGTATATTCCCTAGACTGGAAGTGCCCTTGGCTCTGTACCTCTGTTGTTTACTTGTTTTAGGGAACACAATGCACTCCTCCAGAGAGGCAGTTGGCAATTTACATCCCGCCCATCAGCATAACAAGGCTCCCTGTTCTCCAGGGCCTGTCTTGCTTTTCTGGTTTTTACACATTTTGTGGATGTCCCTTTTTACTGGTGGGAAGTGATACTTCTTTGTAGTGCAGATTTGCATTGCTCGTTTCCTTGCGTGGCCAAAAAGGACGTATGTGTTTTATCCTGAATATATTCAGGAGAAAACGCATACGCCCTTTTTGGCCAAGTGCATCATTGTCGAAGTTGTGCCCCTCTTCCTGTGCTTTAAAGGCGATTCCAACGTACCTCTTGAAATCTGTTTCCTGCTATTCTGCCTCGCTTTCAAGTCCGCCTCGTTGCCTTCCCTCAACAGATTTTTGGACGATAGTTGTCCTTTATTACTCAGCCAGTTTGTGAAGTGCTGTGCCCCTGAGCTCCATTATTCAGCTCGTTTTTGGTGAGCTGACCGCAAGTCCAAAATTTTGGTTCAGGACCTATACCGGTTCGCTGTGGGTGGCTGAGACTTTGGTTAATTCTTCTTCCTTCCGGGAAATTACAGTGATATGTGCACGTCCAAATGCCTAACAGCTACACTCTCATTGGTTCTCCCTCTTCCCTTTCATCCTCTGCCAAATTGGCAACCTGTGCGAACCAGGAGGTTAAAGGGGCTGTCTCTCCAAGCTGGGAGGTTGATAGTAAAGCAGATGGAAAGTGAAACCAGAGCACCAGGAGAGGGACTATTCGTTCAGTTTTAGAAACCTTTCGTATTCACAGTGTGTCCGTTCTCTACTTTTCCCGTACATGTTATAGCTGTAGTAATATTCCCTTCAACCTGGAGAGTTGGTACCCATGGAATGGGTGCCAGGCATTTGTGCTTTAAAGGGTCTGCATTTGCTCACCCAATCTCACCAATCATCTCAGTCCCAAGTGTCCCTCCTTATGCCACATCCAGCTGTCATTGTAGATAAGGTCATTCCAGGTTTCATCAGAGACCCTGAAGGAATTGTAAAGAATTTCCCAGTTTTTTTTGTTTTGTTTTTGAAATTCCTTTTTATAGTGGGTTTGAGCTGATTCTCGCTGACATGTTTATGCCTGTCTAGACACACTTGATTCCCTTACAGAGACATATCAATACATAGGTTTTAAGATTCTTACTAGTCAGATATATTCCTCTGCGGGAAATATGGGGTTTTGAGTCCCTTTCACTGAGGAAGGTGTAGGTCTTGTCTATTCCATAGTTGGTTTTTGGAACGGTACGTGTGCTTATATCGAACTCTGCTTTTATGCATCACCCCACCTCTCCTTCCCCCTTAAGCAGGCATAAGAGTGTTTTCTAAATGTGAGACACTGTTCTCTTTCCTAACTCAATTCAAGTGTAGCCATGTTTACAGGATCTTCATAAGTGATATCTTATGATAAGTTTCTTTTTCTGTGTGACTTATTTCACTTAGAATCATCGTACCTGAATCTACCCATTTCGCTGCTACTGGTATTATGACATTGATTTCATGGCTGAGGGATATTCGATCGTACGTAAGTACAACAATTTTTTGAACCATTTTTATATTTCCCGGGTAACATAAGGTGTACCCAAGTTGAGGTCCTTGTAAGCAGTGCAGCCCTAAATTTTGGGGTGGCTCTGTCTTATTGATTTTCAGTTTTCCCAAGGTATATTCCCTAGACTGAAAGTGCCCTTGGCTCTGTAGCTCTGTTGTTTACTTGTTTTAGGCAACACAATGCACTCCTGCAGAGAGGCAGTTGGCAATTTACATCCCGCCCATCAGCATAACAAGGCTCCCTGTTCAACAGGGCTTGTCTTGCCTTTCTGGTTTTTACACATTTTGTGGATGTCCCTTTTGACCGGTGGGAAGTGATACTTCTTTGTAGGGCAGATTTGCATTGCCCGCTTGCTTGCTTGGCCAAAAAGGGCGTATGCGTTTTCTCCTGAATATATTCAGGAGAAAACGCATACGCCCTTTTTGGCCAAGTGCATCATTGTCGAAGTTGTGCCCCTCTTCCTGTGCTTTAAAGGCGATTCCAACGTACCTCTTGAAATCTGTTTCCTGCTATTCTGCCTCGCTTTCAAGTCCGCCTCGTTGCCTTCCCTCAACAGATTTTTGGACGATAGTTGTCCTTTATTAATCGGCCAGTTTGTGAATTGCTGTGCCCCTGAGCTCCATTTTTCATCTCGTTTTTTGTGAGCTGACCGCAAGTCCAAAATTTTGGTTCAGGACCTATACTGGTTCCCAGTGCGTGGCTGAGACTTTGGTTAATTCTTCTTCCAGCCGGAAAATTAGAGTGATATGTGCCCGTCCAAATGCCTAACAGCTACTCTCTAATTAGTTCTCCCTATTCCCTTTCATCCTCTGCCAAATTGGCAACCTGTGCGAACCAGGAGGTTAAAGGGGCTGTCTCTCCAAGTTGGGAGGTTGATAGTAAAGCAGATGGAAAGTCTAACTGGAGCAACAGGAGAGGGAGTATTCGTTGAGTTTTAGAAAACTTTCGTATTCACAGTGTGTCCGTTCTCTAGGTTTCCTGTACATGTTATAGCTGTAGTAATATTCCCTTCAACCTGGAGAGTTGGGACCCATGGAATGGGTGCCATGCATTATTGCTTTAAAGGGTCTGCATTTGCTCACCCAATCTCACCAATCCTCTCAGTCCCAAGTGTCCAGCCTTATGCCACAGCCAGCTGTCGTTGTAGATAGGGTCATTCCAAGTTTCATCAGAGACCCTGAAGGAATTGTAAAGACTTTCCCAGTTTTTTTGTTTTGATTTTGAAATTCCTTTTTATAGTGGGTTTGAGCTGATTCTCGCTGCCATGTTTATGCCAGTCTAGACACGCTTGATTTCCTTACGGAGACATATCAATACATAGGTTTTAAGGTTCTTACTAGTCAGATATATTCCTCTGCGGGAAATATGGGGTTTTGAGTCCCTTTCACTGAGGAAGGTGTAGGTCTTGTCTATTCCATAGTTGGTTTTTGGAACGGTACCTGTGCTTATATCAAACTCTGGTTTTATGCATCACCCCACCTCTCCTTCCCCCTTAAGCAGGCATAAGAGTGTTTTCTTAATGTGAGACACTGTTCTCTTTCCTAACTCAGTTCAAGTGTAGCCATGTTTACAGGATCTTCATAAGTGATATCTTATGATAAGTTTCTTTTTCTCTGTGACATATTTCACTTAGAATCATCGTACCTGAATGTACCCATTTTGCTGCTACTGGTCTTATGACATTGATTTCATGGCTGAGGGATATTCCATCGTACATAAGTACCACAATTTTTTGAACCATTTTTATATTTCCTGTGATATTTAACGTGTACCCAAGTTGAGGTCCTTGTAAGCAGTGCAGCCCTAAATTTTGGGGTGGCTCTGTCTTATTGATTTTCAGTTTTCCCAAGGTATATTCCCTAGACTGGAAGTGCCCTTGGCTCTGTAGCTCTGTTCTTTACTTGTTTTAGGGAACACAATGCACTCCTCAAGAGAGTCAGTTGGCAATTTACATCCCGCCCATCAGCATAACAAGGCTCCATGTTCTCCAGGGCCCGTCTTGCCTTTCTGGTTTTTACACATTTTGTGGATGTCCCTTTTGACCGGTGGGAAGTGATACTTCTTTGTAGTGCAGATTTGCATTGCCCGCTTGCTTGCTTGGCCAAAATGGGCGTATGCGTTTTCTCCTGAATATATTCAGGAGAAACGCATGCGCCCTTTTTGGCCAAGTGCATCATTGTCAAAGTTGTGCCCCTCTTCCTGTGGTTTAAAGGTGATTCCAACATACCTCTTGAAATCTGTTTCCTGCTATTCGGCCTCGCTTTCAAGTCAGCCTCGTTGCCTTCCCTTAACAGATTTTTGGACGATAGTTGTCCTTTATTACTCAGCCAGTTTGTGAATTGCTGTGCCCTAGAGCTCCATTTTTCAACTCGTTTTTTGTGAGCTGACCGCAAGTCCAAAATTTTGGTTCAGGACCTATGCTGGTTCCCGGTGGGGGGCTGAGACTTTGGTTAATTCTTCTTCCTGCTGGGAAGTTAGAGTGATATGTGCCCGTCCAAATGCCTAACAGCTACTCTCTCATTGGTTCTCCCTCTTCCCTTTCATCCTCTGCCAATTTGGAAACCTGTGCGAACCAGGAGGTTAAAGGGGCTGTCTCTCCAAGTTGGGAGGTTGATAGTAAAGCAGATGTAAAGTCAAAGCAGAGCACCAGGAGAGGGACTATTCGTTGAGTTTTAGAAACCTTTCGTATTCACAGTGTGTCCGTTCTCTAGGTATCCCGTACATGTTATAGCTGTAGTAATATTCCCTTCAACCTGGAGAGTTTGGACCATTGGAATGGGTTCCAGGCATTTGTGCTTTAAAGGGTCTGCATTTGTTCACCCAATCTCACCAATCATCTCAGTCCCAAGTGTCCCTCCTTATGCCATATCCAGCTGTCATTGTAGATAGGGACATTCCAGGTTTCATCAGAGACCCTGAAGGAATTGTAAAGAATTTCCCAGTTTTTTTGTTTTGTTTTTGAAATTCCTTTTTATAGTGGGTTTGAGCTGATTCTCGCTGCCATGTTTATGCCAGTCTAGACACACTTGATTCCCTTACGGAGACATATCAATACATAGGTTTTAAGATTCTTACTAGTCAGATATATTACTCTGCGGGAAATATGGTGTTTTGAGTCCCTTTCACTGAGGAAGGTGTAGGTCTTGTCTATTCCATAGTTGGTTTTTGGAACGGTACCTGTGCTTATATCAAACTTTGGTTTTATGCATCACCCCACCTCTCATTCCCCCTTAAGCAGGCATAAGTGTGTTTTCTAAATGTGAGACACTGTTCTCTTTCCTAACTCAGTTCAAGTGTAGCCATGTTTATAGGATCTTCATAAGTGATATCTTATGATAAGTTTCTTTTTCTGTGTGTCATATTTCACTTAGAATCATCGTACCTGAATCCACCCATTTTGCTGCTACTGGTCTTATGACATTGATTTCATGGCTGAGGGATATTCCATCGTACGTAAGTACCACAATTTTTTGAACCATTTTTATAGTTCCTGGCATATTTAAGTTGTACCCAAGCTGAGGTCCTTGTAAGCAGTGCAGCCCTAAATTTTGGGGTGGCTCTTATTGATTTTCAGTTTTCCCAAGGTATATTCCCTAGACTGGAAGTGCCCTTGGCTCTGTAGCTCTGTTGTTTACTTGTTTTAGGGAACACAATGCAGTCCTCCAGAGGCAGTTGGCAATTTACATCCCTCCCATCAGCATAACAAGGCTCCCTGTTCTCCAGGGCCTGTCTTGCCTTTCTGGTTTTTACACATTTTGTGGATGTCCCTTTTGACCGGTGGGAAGTGATACTTCTTTGTAGGGCAGATTTGCATTGCCCGATTTCTTGCTTGGCCGAAAAGGGCGGATGTGTTTTCTCCTGAATATATTCAGGAGAAAACGCATACGCCCTTTTTGGCAAAGGGCATCATTTTCGAAGTTGTGCCTCTCTTCCTGTGGTTTAAAGGCGATTCCAACGTACCTCTTGAAATCTGTTTCCTGCTATTCTGCCTCGCTTTCAAGTCCGCCTCGTTGCCTTCTCTCAACAGATTTTTGGACGATAGTTGTCCTTTATTACTCGGCCAGTTTGTGAATTGCTGTGCCCCTGAGCTCCATTTTTCAACTCGTTTTTGGTGAGCTGACCGCAAGTCCAAAAGTTTGGTTCAGGACCTATACTGGTTCCCGGAGGGTGGCTGAGACTTTGGTTAATTCTTCTTCCTTCGTGGAATTTAGAGTGATATGTGCCCGTCCAAATACCTAACAGCTACTCTCTCATTGGTTCTCCCTCTTCCCTTTCATCCTCTGCCAAATTGGCAACCTGTGTGAACCAGGATGTTAAAGGGGCTGTCTCTCCAAGTTGGGAGGTTGATAGTAAAGCAGATGGAAAGTCAAAGCAGAGAATCAGGAGAGGGACTATTCGTTGAGTTTTAGAAAACTTTCGTATTCACAGTGTGTCCGTTCTCTAGGTATCCCGTACATGTTATTGCTGTAGTAATATTCCCATCAACCTGGAGAGTTGGGACCCATGGAATGGGTGCCAGGCATTTGTGCTTTAAAGGGTCTGCATTTGCTCACCCAATCTCACCAATCCTCTCAGTCCCAAGTGTCCCTCCTTATGCCACATCCAGCTGTCATTGTAGATAGGGTCATTCCAGGTTTCATCAGAGACCCTGAAGGAATTGTAAAGAATTTCCCAGTTTTTTTGTTTTGTTTTTGAAATTCCTTTTTATAGTGGGTTTGAGCTGATTCTCGCTGCCATGTTTATGCCAGTCTAGACACACTTGATTCCCTTATGGAGACATATCAATACATAGGATTTAAGAATCTTACTAGTCAGATATATTCCTCTGCGGGAAATATGGTGTTTTGAGTCCCTTTCACTGAGGAAGGTGTAGGTCTTGTCTATTCCATAGTTAGTTTTTGGAACGGTACCTGTGCTTATATCAAACTCTGGTTTTATGCATCACCCCACCTCTCCTTCCCCCTTAAGCAGGCATAAGAATGTTTTCTAAATGTGAGACACTGTTCTCTTTCCTAACTCGGTTCAGTTGTAGCCATGTTTATAGGATCTTCATAAGTGATATCTTATGATAAGTTTCTTTTTCTGTGTGACTTATTTCACTTAGAATCATCGTACCTGAATCCACCCATTTTGCTGCTACTGGTCTTATGACATTGATTTCATGGCTGAGGGATATTCCATCGTACGTAAGTACCACAATTTTTGAACCATTTTTATATTTCCTGGAATACTTAAGGTGTATCAAAGTTGAGGTCCTTGTAAGCAGTGCAGCCCTAAATTTTTGGGTGGCTCTGTCTCATTGATTTTCAGTTTTCCCAAGGTATATTCCCTAGACTGGAAGTGCCCTTGGCTCTGTGGCTCTGTTCTTTACTTGTTTTAGGGAACACAATGTACTCCTCCAGAGAGGCAGTTGGCAATTTACATCCCGCCCATCAGCATAACAAGGCTCCCTGTTCTCCAGGGCCTGTCTTGCCTTTCTGGTTTTTACACATTTTGTGGATGTCCCTTTTGACCGGTGGGAAGAGATACTTCTTTGTAGTGCAGATTTGCATTGCCCCTTTGCTTGCTTGGCCAAAAAGGGCATATGCGTTTTCTCCTGAATATATTCAGGAGAAAACGCATACGCCCTTTTTGGCCAAGTGCATCATTGTCGAAGTTGTGCCCCTCTTCCTGTGCTTTAAAGGCGATTCCAACGTACCTCTTGAAATCTGTTTCCTGCTATTCTGCCTCGCTTTCAAGTCCGACTCGCTGCCTTCCCTCAACAGATTTTTGGACGATAGTTGTCCTTTATTACTCGGCCAGTTTGTGAATTGCTGTGCCCCTGAGCTCCATTTTTCAACTCGTTTTTCGTGAGCTGACCGCAAGTCCAAAATTTTGGTTCAGGACCTATACTGGTTCCCGGTGGGTGGCTGAGAATTTGGTTAATTCTTCTTCCTGCCGGGAAATTACAGTGATATGTGCCCGACCAAATGCCTAATAGCTACTCTCTCATTGGTTCTCCCTCTTCCCTTTCATCCTCTGCCAAATTGGCAACCTGTGCGAACCAGGAGGTTAAAGGGGCTGTCTCTCCAAGTTGGGAGGTTGATAGTCAAGCAGATGGAAAGTCAAACCAGAGCACCAGGAGAGGGGATATTCGTTGAGTTTTAGAAACCTTTCATATTCACAGTGTGTCCGTTCCCTAGGTTTCCCATACATGTTATATCTGTAGTAATATTCCCTTCAACCTGGAGAGTTGGATCCCATGGAATGGGTGCCACGCATTTGTGCTTTAAAAGGTCTGCATTTGCTCACCCAATCTCACCAATCGTCTCAGTCCCAAGTGTCTCTCCTTATGCCACATCCAGCTGTCGTTGTATATAGTGTCATTCCAGGTTTCATCAGAGACCCTGAAGGAATTGTAAAGAATTTCCCAGTTTTTTTGTTTTGTTTTTGAAATTCCTTTTTATAGTGGGTTTGAGCTGATTCTCGCTGCCATGTTTATGCCAGTCTAGACACACTTGATTCCCTTACGGAGACATATCAATACATAGGTTTTAAGATTCTTACTAGTCACATATATTCCTCTGAGGGAAATATGGGGTTTTGAGTCCCTTTCACTGAGAAAGGTGTAGGTCTTGTCTATTCCATAGTTGGTTTTTGGAACGGTACGTGTGCTTATATCGAACTCTGCTTTTATGCATCACCCCACCTCTCCTTCCCCCTTAAGCAGGCATAAGAGTGTTTTCTAAATGTGAGACACTGTTCTCTTTCCTAACTCAGTTCAAGTGTAGCCATGTTTACAGGATCTTCATAAGTGATATCTTATGATAAGTTTCTTTTTCTGTGTGACTTATTTCACTTAGAATCATCGTACCTGAATCCACCCATTTTGCTGCTACTGGTCTTATGACATTGATTTCATGGCTGAGGGATATTCCATCGTACGTAAGTACCACAATTTTTTGAACCATTTTTATATTTCCTGGGATATTTAAGGTGTACCCAAGTTGAGGTCCTTGTAAGCAGTGCAGCCCTAAATTTTGGGGTGACTCTGTCTTATTGATTTTCAGTTTCCCAAGGTATATTCCCTAGACTGAAAGTGGCCTTGGCTCTGTAGCTCTGTTGTTTACTTGTTTTAGGGAACACAATGCACTCCTCCAGAGAGGCAGTTGGCAATTTACATCCTGCCCATCAGCATAACAAGGCTCCCTGTTCTCCAGGGCCTGTCTTGCCTTTCTGGTTTTTACACATTTTGTGGATGTCCCTTTTGACCGGTGGGAAGTGATACTTCTTTGTAGTGCAGATTTGCATTGCCCGCTTGCTTGCTTGGCCAAAAAGGGCGTATGCGTTTTCTCCTGAATATATTCAGGAGAAAACTCATACGCCCTTTTTGGCCAAGGGCATCATTGTCGAAGTTGTGCCCCTCTTCCTGTGCTTTAAAGGCGATTCCAACGTACCTCTTGAAATCTGTTTCCTGCTATTCTGCCTCGCTTTCAAGTCCTCCTCGTTGCCTTTCCTCAACAGATTTTTGGACGATAGTTGTCCTTTATTACTCGGCCAGTTTGTGAATTGCTGTGCCCCTGAGCTCCATTTATTTTTTTTTTTTTTTTTGCGGTATGTGGGCCTCTCACTGTTGTGGCCTCTCCCGTTGCGGAGCACAGGCTCCGGACACGCAGGCTCAACGGCCATGGCTCATGGGCCAAGCCGCTCCGCGGCATGTGGGATCCTCCCAGACCGGGGCACGAACCCGTGTCCCCTGCATCGGCAGGCGAACTCTCAACCACTGCGCCACCAGGGAAGCCCCCTGAGCTCCATTTTTCAACTCGTTTTTGGTGAGCTGACCGGAAGTCCAAAATTTTAGTTCAGGACCTATACTGGTTCCCAGTGGGTGGCTGAGACTTTGGTTAACTCTTCTTCCTGCCGGGAAATTACAGTGATATGTGCCCGTCCAAATGACTAACAGCTACTCTCTCATTGGTTCTCCCTCTTCCCTTTCATCCTCTGCCAAATTGGCAACCTGTGCGAACCAGGAGGTAAAAGGGGCTGTCTCTCCAAGTTGGGATGTTGATAGTAAAGCAGATGTAAAGTCAAACCGAAGCACCAGGAGAGGAACTATTCGTTGAGTTTTAGAAACCTTTCGTATTCACAGTGTGTCCGTTTTATAGGTTTCCCGTACATGTTATAGCTGTAGTAATATTCCCTTCAACCTGGAGAGTTGGGACCCATGGAATGGGTGCCAGGCATTTGTGCTTTAAAGGGTCTGCATTTGCTCACCCAATCTCACCAATCGTCTCAGTCCCAAGTGTCCCTCCTTATGCCACATCCAGCTGTCGTTGTAGATAGGGTCATTCCAGGTTTCATCAGAGACCCTGAAGGAATTGTAAAGAATTTCCCAGTTTTTTTGTTTTGTTTTTGAAATTCCTTTTTATAGTGGGTTTGAGCTGATTCTCGCTGCCATGTTTATGCCAGTCTAGACACACTTGATTCCCTTACGGAGACATATCAATACATAGGTTTTAAGATTCTTACTAGTCAGATATGTTCCTTTGCGGGAAATATGGTGTTCTGAGTCCCTTTCACTGAGGAAGGTGTAGGTCTTGTCTATTCCATAGTTGGTTTTTGGAACGGTATCTGTGCTTATATCAAACTCTGGTTTTATGCATCACCCCACCTCTCCTTCCCCCTTAAGCAGGCATAAGAGTGTTTTGTAAATATGAGACACTGTTCTCTTTCCTAACTCAGTTCAAGTGTAGCCATGTTTATAGGATCTTCATAAGTGATATCTTATGATAAGTTTCTTTTTCTGTGTGACTTATTTCACTTAGAATCATCGTACCTGAATCCACCCATTTTGCTACTACTGGTCTTATGACATTGATTTAATGGCTGAGGGATATTCCATCGAACATAAGTACAACAATTTTTTGAACCATTTTTATATTTCCTGGGATACTTAAGGTGTATCCAAGTTGAGGTCCTTGTAAGCAGTGCAGCCCTAAATTATGGGGTGGCTGTGTTTTATTGATTTTCAGTTTTCCCAAGGTATATTCCCTAGACTGGAAGTGCCCTTGGCTCTGTAGCTCTGTTCTTTACTTGTTTTAGGGAACACAATGCACTCCTCCAGAGAGGCAGTTGGCAATTTACATCCCGCCCATCAGCATAACAAGGCTCCCTGTTCTCCAGGGCCTGTCTTGCCTTTCTGGTTTTTACATATTTTGTGGATGTCCCTTTTGACCGGTGGGAAGTGATACTTCTTTGTAGTGCAGATTTGCATTGCCCGCTTGCTTGCTTGGCAAAAAAGGGCGTATGCGTTTTCTCCTGAATATATTCAGGAGAAAACGCATACGCCCTTTTTGGCCAAGTGCATCATTGTCGAAGTTGTGCCCCTCTTCCTGTGCTTTAAAGGCGATTCCAACCTACCTCTTGAAATCTGTTTCCTGCTATTCTGCCTCGCTTTCAAGTCCGCCTCGTTGCCTTTCCTCAACAGATTTTTGGAGGATAGTTGTCCTTTATTACTCGGCCAGTTTGTGAATTGCTGTGCCCCTGAGCTCCATTTTTCAACTCGTTTTTGGTGAGCTGACCGCAAGTCCAAAATTTTGGTTCAGGACCTATACTGGTTCCCGGTGGGTGGCTGAGACTTTGGTTAATTCTTCTTCCTGCCGGGAAATTACAGTGATATGTGCCCGTCCAAATGCCTAACAGCTACTCTCTCATTGGTTCTCCCTCTTCCCTTTCATCCTCTGCCAAAGTGGCAACCTGTGCGAACCAGGAGGTTAAAGGGGCGGTCTCTCCAAGTTGGGAGGTTGATAGTAAAGCAGATGGAAAGTCAAAGCGGAGCACCAGGAGAGGGACAATTCGTTGAGTTTTAGAAACCTTTCGTATTCACAGTGTGTCCGTTCTCTAGGTTTCCCGTACATGTTATAGCTGTAGTAATATTCCCTTCAACCTGGAGAGTTGGGACCCATGGAATGGGTGCCAGGCATTTGTGCTTTAAAGGGTCTGCATTTGCTCACCCAATCTCACCAATCGTCTCAGTCCCAAGTGTCCCTCCTAATGCCACATCCAGCTGTCGTTGTAGATAGGGTCATTCCAGGTTTCATCAGAGACCCTGAAGGAATTGTAAAGAATTTCCCAGTTTTTTTGTTTTGTTTTTGAAATTCCTTTTTATAGTGGGTTTGAGCTGATTCTCGCTGCCATGTTTATGCCAGTCTAGACACACTTGATTCCCTTACGGAGACATATCAATACATAGGTTTTAAGATTCTTACTAGTCAGATATATTCCTCTGCGGGAAATATGGTGTTTTGAGTCCCTTTCACTGAGGAAGGTGTAGGTCTTGTCTATTCCATAGTTGGTTTTTGGAACGGTACGTGTGCTTATATCAAACTCTGGTTTTATGCATCACCCCATCTCTCCTTCCCCCTTAAGCAGGCATAAGAGTGTTTTCTAAATGTGAGACACTGTTCTCTTTCCTAACTCAGTTCAAGTGTAGCCATGTTTACAGGATCTTCATAAGTGATATCTTATGATAAGTTTCTTTTTCTGTGTGACTTATTTCACTTAGAATCACCGAACCTGAATCCAACCATTTTGCTGCTACTGGTCTTATGACATTGATTTCATGGCTGAGGAATATTCCATCGTATGTAAGTACCACAATTTTTTGAACCATTTTTATATTTCCTGGGATATTTAATGTGTACCCAAGTTGAGGTCCTTGTAAGCAGTGCAGCCCTAAAATTTGGGGTGGCTCTGTATTATTGATTTTCAGTTTTCCCAAGGTATATTCCCTAGACTGGAAGTGCCCTTGGCTCTGTAGCTGTTCTTTACTTGTTTTAGGGAACACAATGCACTCCTCCTGAGAGGCAGTTGGCAATTTACATCCTGCCCATCAGCATAACAAGGCTCCCTGTTCTCCAGGGCCTGTCTTGCCTTTCTGGTTTTTACACATTTTGTGGATGTCCCTTTTGACCTGTGGGAAGTGATACTTCTTTGTAGTGCAGATTTGCATTGCCCGCTTGCTGGCTTGGCCAAAAAGGGCGTATGCGTTTTCTCCTGAATATATTCAGGAGAAAACGCATACGCCGTTTTTGGCCAAGGGCATCATTGTCGAAGTTGTGCCCCTCTTCCTGTGCTTTAAAGGCGATTCCAACGTACCTCTTGAAATCTGTTTCCTGCTATTCTGCCTCGCTTTCAAGTCTGCCTCGTTGCCTTCCCTCAACAGATTTTTGGACGATAGTTGTCCTTTATTACTCGGCCAGTTTGTGAATTGCTGTGCCCCTGAGCTCCATTTTTCAACTCGTTTTTGGTGAGCTGACCGCAAGTCCAAAATTTTGTTTCAGGAGCTATACTGGTTCCCGGTGGGTGGCTGAGACTTTGGTTAATTCTTCTTCCTGCCGGGAAATTAAAGTGATATGTGCCCGACCAAATGCCTAATAGCTACTCTCTCATTAGTTCTCCCTCTTCCCTTTCATCCTCTGCCAAATTGGCAACCTGTGCGAACCAGGAGGTTAAAGGGACTGTCTCTCCAAGTTGGGAGGTTGATAGTCAAGCAGATGGAAAGTCAAACCAGAGCACCAGGAGAGGGGCTATTCGTTGAGTTTTAGAAACCTTTCGTATTCACAGTGTGTCCGTTTTCTAGGTTTCCCGTACATGTTATAGCTGTAGTAATATTCCCTTCAACCTGGAGAGTTGGGACCCATGGAATGGGTGCCAGGCATTTGTGCTTTAAAGGGTCTGCATTTGCTCACCCAATCTCACCAATCGTCTCAGTCCCAAGTGTCCCTCCTAATGCCACATCCAGCTGTCATTGTAGATAGGGTCATTCCAGGTTTCATCAGAGACCCTTAAGGAATTGTAAAGAATTTCACAGTTTTTTTGTTTTGTTTTTGAAATTCCTTTTTATAGTGGGTTTGAGCTGATTCTCGCTGCCATGTTTATGCCAGTCTAGACACACTTGATTCCCTTACAGAGACATATCAATACATAGGTTTTAAGATTCTTACTAGTCAGATATATTCCTCTGCGGAAAATATGGGGTTTTGAGTCCCTTTCACTGAGGAATGTGTAGGTCTTGTCTATTCCATAGTTGGTTTTTGGAACGGTACCTGTGCTTATATCAAACTCTGGTTTTATGCATCACCCCACCTCTCCTTCCCCCTTAAGCAGGCATAAGAGTGTTTTCTAAATATGAGACACTGTTCTCTTTCCTAACTCAGTTCAAGTGTAGCCATGTTTATACGATCTTCATAAGTGATATCTTATGATAAGTTTCTTTTTCTGTGTGACTTATTTCACTTAGAATCATCGTACCTGAATCCACCCATTTTGCTGCTACTGGTCTTATGACATTGGTTTCATGGCTGAGGGATATTCCATCGTACGTAAGTACCACAATTTTTTGAACCATTTTTATATTTCCTGGGATACTTAATGTGTATCCAAGTTGAGGTCCTTGTAAGCAGTGCAGCCCTAAATTTTGGGGTGGCTCTGTGTCATTGATTTTCAGTTTTCCCAAGGTATATTCCCTAGACTGGAAGTGCCCTTGGCTCTGTAGCTCTGTTCTTTTCTTGTTTTAGGGAACACAATGCACTCCTCCAGAGAGGCAGTTGGCAATTTACATTCCGCCCATCAGCATAAGAAGGCTCCCTGTTCTCCAGGGCCTGTCTTGCCTTTGTGGTTTTTACACATTTTGTGGATGTCCCTTTTGACCGGTGGGAAGTGATACTTCTTTGTAGTGCACATTTGCATTGCCCGCATGCTTGCTTGGCCAAAAAGGGCGTATGCGTTTTCTCCTGAATATATTCAGGAGAAAACGCATACGCCCTTTTTGGCAAAGGGCATCATTGTCGAAGTTGTGCCCCTCTTCCTGTGCTTTAAAGGCGATTCCAACGTACCTCTTGAAATCTGTTTCCTGCTATTCTGCCTCGCTTTCAAGTCCGCCTCGTTCCCTTTCCTCAACAGATTTTTCGACGATAGTTGTCCTTTATTACTCGGCCACTTTGTGAATTGCTGTGCCCCTGAGCTCCATTTTTCAACTCGTTTTTGGTGAGCTGACCGCAAGTCCAAAATTTTGGTTCAGGACCTATACTGGTTCCCGGTGGGTGGCTGAGACTTTCGTTAATTCTTCTTCCTGCCGGGAAATTACAGTGATATGTGCCCGTCCAAATGCCTAACAGCTACTCTCTCATTGGTTCCCCTCTTCCCTTTCATCCTCTGGCAAATTGCCAACCTGTGCGAACCAGGATGTTAAAGGGGCTCTCTCTCCATGTTGGGAGGTTGATAGTAAAGCAGATGTAAAGTCAAAGCGGAGCACCAGGAGAGGGACTATTCGTTGAGTTTTAGAAACCTTTCGTATTCACAGTGTGTCCGTTCTCTAGGTTTCCCGTACATGTTATAGCTGTAGTAATATTCCCTTCAACCTGGAGAGTTGGGACCCATGGAATGGGTGCCAGGCATTTGTGCTTTAACTGGTCTGCATTTGATCACCCAATCTCACCAATCGTCTCAGTCCCAAGTGTCCCTCCTTATGCCACATCCAGCTGTCATTGTAGATAGGGTCATTCCAGGTTTCATCAGAGACCCTGAAGGAATTGTAAAGAATTTCCCAGTTTTTTTGTTTTGTTTTTGAAATTCCTTTTTATAGTGGGCTTGAGCTGATTCCCCCTGCCATATTTATGCCAGTCTAGACACACTTGATTCCCTTACGGAGACCTATCAATACATAGGTTTTAAGATTCTTACTAGTCACATATATTCCTCTGCGGGAAATATGGTGTTTTGAGTCCCTTTCACTGAGGAATGTGTAGGTCTTGTCTATTCCATAGTTGGTTTTTGGAACGGTACCTGTGCTTATATCAAACTCTGGTTTTATGCATCATCCCACCTCTCCTTACCCCTTAAGCAGGCATAATAGTGTTTTCTAAATATGAGACACTGTTCTCTTTCCTAACTCAGTTCAAGTGTAGCCATGTTTATAGGATCTTCATAAGTGATATCTTATGATAAGTTTCTTTTTCTGTGTGACTTATTTCAGTCAGAATCATCGTATCTGAATCCACCCATTTTGCTGCTACTGGTCTTATGACATTGATTTCATGGCTGAGGGATATTCCATCGTACGTAAGAACCACGATTTTTTGAACCATTTTTATATTTCCTGGGATACTTAAGGTGTATCCAAGTTGAGGTCCTTGTAAGCAGTGCAGCCATAAATTTTGGGGTGGCTCTGTCTTATTGATTTTCAGTTTTCCCAAGGTATATTCCCTAGACTGGAAGTGCCCTTGGCTCTGTAGCTCTGTTGTTTACTTGTTTTAGGGAACACAATGCACTCCTCCAGAGAGGCAGTTGGCAATTTACATCCCGCCCATCAGCATAACAAGGCTCCCTGTTCTCCAGGGCCTGTCTTGCCTTTCTGGTTTTTACACATTTTGTGGATGTCCCTTTTGACCGGTGGGAAGTGATACTTCTTTGTAGTGCAGATTTGCATTGCCCGCTTGCTTGCTTGGCCAAAAAGGGCGTATGCGTTTTCTCCTGAATATATTCAGGAGAAAACGCATACGCCCTTTTTGGCCAAGTGCATCATTGTCGAAGTTGTGCCCCTCTTCCTGTGCTTTAAAGGCGATTCCAACGTACCTCTTGAAATCTGTTTCCTGCTATTCTGCCTCGCTTTCAAGTCCGCCTCGATGCCTTCCCTCATCAGATTTTTGGACGAGAGTTGTCCTTTATTACTCGGCCAGTTTGTGAATTGCTGTGCCCCTGAGCTCCATTTTTCAACCGTATTTGGTGAGCTGACCACAAGTCCAAAATTTTGGTTCAGGACCTATACTGGTTCCCGGTGGGTTGCTGAGACTTCGGTTAATTCTTCTTCCTGCCGGGAAATTACAGTGATATGTGCCCTTCCAAATGCCTAACAGCTACTCTCTCATTGGTTCTCCCTCTTCCCTTTCATCCTCTGCCAAATTGGCAACCTGTGTGAACGAGGAGGTAAAAGGGGCTGTCTCTCCAGGTTGGGAGGTTGATAGTAAAGCAGATGTAAAGTCAAACCGGAGCACCAGGAGAGGGACTATTCGTTGAGTTTTAGAAACCTTTCGTATTCACAGTGTGTCCGTTCTCTAGGTTTCCCGTACATGTTATAGCTGTAGTAATATTCCCTTCAACCTGGAGAGTTGGGACCCATGGAATGGGTGCCAGGCATTTGTGCTTTAAAGGGTCTGCATTTGCTCACCCAATCTCACCAATCGTCTCAGTCCCAAGTGTCCCTCCTTATGCCACATCCAGCTGTCGTTGTAGATAGGGTCATTCCAGGTTTCATCAGAGACCCTGAAGGATTTGTAAAGAATTTCCCAGTTTTTTTGTTTTGTTTTTGAAATTCCTTTTTATAGTGGGTTTGAGCTGATTCTCGCTGCCATGTTTATGCCAGTCTAGACACACTTGATTCCCTTACGGAGACATATCAATACATAGGTTTTAAGATTCTTACTAGTCAGATATATTCCTCTGCGGGAAATATGGTGTTATGAGTCCCTTTCACTGAGGAAGGTGTAGGTCTTGTCTATTCCATAGTTGGTTTTTGGAACGGTACCTGTGCTTATATCAAACTCTGGTTTTATGCATCACCCCACCTCTCCTTCCCCCTTAAGCAGGCATAAGAGTGTTTTCTAAATATGAGACACTGTTCTCTCTCCTAACTCTGTTCAAGTGTAGCCATGTTTACTGGATCTTCATAAGTGATATTTTATGATAAGTTTCTTTTCTCTCTGACTTATTTCACTTAGAATCATCGTACCTGAATCCACCCATTTTGCTGCTACTGGTCTTATGACATTGATTTTATGCCTGAGGGATATTCCATCGTACGTAAGTACCACAATTTTTTGAACCATTTTTATATTTCCTGGGATATTTAAGGTGTACCCAAGTTGAGGTCCTTGTAAGCAGTGCAGCCCTAAGTTTTGGGGTGGCTCTGTCTTATTGATATTCAGTTTTCCCAAGGTATATTACCTAGGATGGAAGTGCCCTTGGCTCTGTAGCTCTGTTCTTTACTTGTTTTAAGGAACACAATGAATTCCTCCAGAGAGGTAGATGGCAATTTACATCCCGCCCATCAGCATAAAAAGGCTCCCAGTTTTCCAGGGCCTGTCTTGCCTTTCTGGTTTTTACACATTTTGTGGATGTCCCTTTTGACCGGTGGGAAGTGATACTTCTTTGTAGTGCAGATTTGCATTGCCCGCTTGCTTGCTTGGCCAAAAAGGGCGTATGAGTTTTCTCCTGAATATATTCAGGAGAAAGCACATACGCCCTTTTTGGCCAAGTGCATCATTGTCGAAGTTGTGCCCCTCTTACTGTGCTTTAAGGTGATTCCAACGTACCTCTTGAAATCTGTTTCCTGCTATTCTGCCTCGCTTTCAAGTCCGCCTCGTTGCCTTCCCTCAACAGATTTTTGGACGATAGTTGTCCTTTATTACTCGGCCAGTTTGTGAATTTCTGTGCCCCTGATCTCCATTATTCAACTCGATTTTGGTGAGCTGACCGCAAGTCCAAAATTTTGGTTCAGGACCTATACTGGTTCCTGGTGGGTGGCTGAGACTTTGGTAAATTCTTCTTCCTGCCGGGAAATTACAGTGATATGTGCCCGTCCAAATGCCTAACAGCTACTCTCTCATTGGTTCTCCCTCTTCCCTTTCATCCTCTGCCAAATTGGAAACCTGTGCGAACCAGGAGGTTAAAGGGGCTGTCTCTCCAATTTGGGAGGTTGATAGTAAAGCAGATGTAAAGTCAAACCGGAGCACCAGGAGAGGGACTATTTGTTGAGTTTTAGAAACCTTTCGTATTCACAGTGTGTCCGTTCTCTAGGTTTCCCATACGTGTTATAGCTGTAGTAATATTCCCTTCAACCTGGAGAGATGGGACCCATGGAATGGGTGCCAGGCATTTGTGCTTTAAAGGGTCTGCATTTGCTCACCCAATCTCACCAATCCTCTCAGTCCCAAGTGTCCAGCCTTATGACACATCCAGCTGTCGTTGTAGATAGGGTCATTCCATGTTTCATCAGAGACCCTGAAGGAATTGTAAAGAATTTCCGAGTTTTTTTGTTTTGTTTTTGAAATTCCTTTTTTAGTGGGTTTGAGCTGATTCTTGCTGCCATGTTTATGCCATTCTAGACACACTTGATTCCCTTATGGAGACAGGTCTATACATAGGTTTTAAGATTCTTACTAGTCAGATATATTCCTCTGCGGGAAATATGGTGTTTTGAGTCCCTTTCACTGAGGAAGGTGTAGGTCTTCTCTATTCCATAGTTGGTTTTTGGAACGGTACCTGTGCTTATATCAAACTCTGGTTTTATGCATTACCCCACCTCTCCTTCCCCCTTAAGCAGGCATAAGAGTGTTTTGTAAATGTGAGACACTGTTCTCTTTCCTAACTCATTTCAAGTGTAGCCATGTTTACAGGATCTTCATAAGTGATATCTTATGATAAGTTTCTTTTTCTGTGTGACTTATTTCACTTAGAATCATCGTACCTGAATCCACCCATTTTGCTGCTACTGGTCTTATGACATTGATTTCATGGCTGAGGGATATTCCATCGTACGTAAGTACCACAATTTTTTGAACCATTTTTATATTTCCTGGGATATTTAAGGTGTACCCAAGTTGAGGTCCTTGTAAGCAGTGCAGCCCTAAATTTTGGGGTGGCTCTGTCTTATTGATTTTCAGATTTCCAAAGTTATATTCCCTAGACTGGAAGTGCACTTGGCTCTGTAGCTCTGTTGTTTACTTGTTTTAGGGAACACAATGCACTCCTCCAGAGAGGCAGTTGGCAATTTACATCCCGCCCTTCAGCATAACAAGGCACCCTGCTCTCCAGGGCCTGTCTTGCCTTTCTGGTTTTTACACATTTTGTGGATGTCCCTTTTGACCGGTGGGAAGTGATACTTCTTTGTAGTGCAGATTTGCATTGCCCGCTTGCTTGCTTGGCCAAAAAGGGCGTATGCGTTTTCTCCTGAATATATTCAGTAGAAAACGCATACGCCCTTTTGGGCCAAGTGCATCATTGTCGAAGTTGTGCCCCTCTTCCTGTGCTTTAAAGGCGATTCCAACGTACCTCTTGAAATCTGTTTCCTGCTATTCTGCCTCGCTTTCAAGTCTGCCTCTTTGCCTTCCCTCAACAGATTTTTGGACGATAGTTGTCCTTTATTACACGGCCAGTTTGTGAATTGCTGTGCCCCTGAGCTCCATTTTTCAACTCGTTTTTAGTGAGCTGACCGCAAGTCCAAAATTTTGGTTCAGGACCTATACTGGTTCCCGGTGGGTGGCTGAGACTTTGGTTAATTCTTCTTCCTGCCGGGAAATTACAGTGATATGTGCCCGTCCAAATGCCTAACAGCTACTCTCTCATAGGATCTCCCTCTTCCCTTTCATCCTCTTCCTAATTGGCAACCTGTGCGAACCAGGAGGTTAAAGGGGCTGTCTCTCCAATTTGGGAGGTTGATAGTAAAGCAGATGTAAAGTAAAACCGGAGCACCAGGAGACGGACTATTCGTTGAGTTTTAGAAATCTTTCGTATTCACAGTGTGTCCATTCTCTAGGTTTCCCGTACATGTTATAACTGTAGTAATATTCCCTTCAACCTGGAGAGTTGGGACCCATGGAATGGGTGCCATGCATTATTGCTTTAAAGGGTCTACATTTGCTAACCCAATCTCACCAATCCTCTCAGTCCCAAGTGTCCAGCCTTATGCCACATCCAGCTGTCGTTGTAGATAGGGTCATTCCAGGTTTCATCAGAGACCCTGAAGGAATTGTAAAGAATTTCCCAGTTTTTTTGTTTTGTTTTTGAAATTCCTTTTTATAGTGGGTTTGAGCTGATTCTCGCTGCCATGTTTATGCCAGTCTAGACACACTTGATTCCCTTACGGAGACATATCAATACATAGGTTTTAAGATTCTTACTAGTCAGATATATTCCTTTGCTGGAAATATGGTGTTTTGAGTCCCTTTCACTGGGGAAGGTGTAGGTCTTGTCTATTCCATAGTTGGTTTTTGGAATGGTACCTGTGCTTATATCAAACTCTGGTTTTATGCATCACCCCACCTCTCCTTCCCCCTTAAGCAGGCATAAGAGTGTTTTCTAAATGTGAGACACTGTTCTCTTTCCTAACTCAGTTCAAGTGTAGCCATGTTTACAGGATTTCATAAGTGACATCTTATGATAAGTTTCTTTTTCTGTGTGACTTATTTCACTTAGAATCATCGTACCTGTATCCACCCATTTTGCTGCTACTGGTCTTATGACATTGATTTCATGGCTGAGGGATATTCCATCGTACGTAAGTACCACAATTTTTTGAACCATTTTTATATTTCCTGGGATATTTAAGGTGTACCCAAGTTGAGGTCCTTGTAAGCAGTGCAACCCTAAATTTTGGGGTGGCTCTGTCTTATTGATTTTCAGTTTTCCCAAGGTGTATTCCCTAGACTGGAAGTGCCCTTGGCTCTGTAGCTCTGTTCTTTACTTGTTTTAGGGAACACAATGTAATCCTCCAGAGGGGCAGTTGGCAATTTACATCCCGCCCGTCAGCATAACAAGGCTCCCCACTTCTCCAGGGCCTGTCTTACCTTTCTGGTTTTTACACATTTTGTGGATGTCCCTTTTGACCGGTGGGTAGTGATACTTCTTTGTAGTGCACATTTGCATTGCCCGCTTGCTTGCTTGGCCAAAAAGGGGGTATGCATTTCCTTCTGAATATATTCAGGAGAAAACGCATACGCCCTTTTGGCCAAGTGCATCATTGTCGAAGTTGTGCCCCTCTTCCTGTGCTTTAAAGGCGATTCCAACGTACGTCTTGAAATCTGTTTCCTGCTATTCTGCCTCGCTTTCAAGTCCGCCACGTTGCCTTCCCTCAACAGATTTTTGGACGATAGTTGTCCTTTATTACTCGGCCAGTTTGTGAATTGCTGTGCCCCTGAGCTCCATTTGTCAACTCGTTTTTGGTGAGCTGACCGCAAGTCCAAAATTTTGGTTCAGGACCTATACTGCTTCCCGGTGGGTGTCTGAGACTCTGGTTAATTCTTCTTCCTGCTGGGAGATTACAGTGATATGTGCCCGTCCAAATGCCTTACAGCTACTCTCTCATTGGTTCTCCCTATTCCCTTTCATTGTATGCCAAATTGGCAACCTGTGCGAACCAGGAGGTTTAAGGGGCTGTCTCTCCAAGTTGGGAGGTTGAGAGTAAAGCAGATGGAAAGTCAAACCGGAGCACCAGGAGACGGACTATTCGTTGAGTTTTAGAAACCTTTCGTATTCACAGTGTGTCCGTTCTCTAGGTTTCCCGTACATGTTATAACTGTAGTAATATTCCCTTCAACCTGGAGAGTTGGGACCCATGGAATGGGTGCCAGGCATTTGTGCTTTAAAGGGTCTGCATTTGCTCACCCAATCTCACCAATCCTCTCAGTCCCAAGTGTCCCTCCTTATGCCACAACCAGCTGTCGTTGTAGATAGGGTCATTCCAGGTTTCATCAGAGACCCTGAAGGAATTGTAAAGAATTTCCCAGTTTTTTTGTTTTGTTTTTGAAATTCCTTTTTATAGTGGGTTTGAGCTGATTCTCGCTGCCATGTTTATGCCAGTCTAGACACACTTGATTCCCTTACGGAGACATATCAATACATAGGTTTTAAGATTCTTACTAGTCAGATATATTCCTCTGTGGGAAATATGGTGTTTTGAGTACCTTTCACTGAGGAAGGTGTAGGCCTTGTCTATTCCATAGTTGGTTTTTGGAACGGTACCTCTGCTTATATCAAACTCTGGTTTTATGCATCACCCCACCTCTCCTTCCCCCTTAAGCAGGCATAAGAGTGTTTTCTAAATATGAGTCACTGTTCTCTTTCCTAACTCTGTTCAAGTGTAGCCATGTTTACTGGATCTTCATAAGTGATATTTTATGATAAGTTTCTTTTCTCTCTGACTTATTTCACTTAGAATCATCGTACCTGAATCCACCCATTTTGCTGCTACTGGTCTTATGACATTGATTTCATGGCTGAGGGATATTCCATCGTACGTAAGTACCACAATTTTTTGAACCATTTTTATATTTCCTGGGATACTTAAGGTGTACCAAAGTTGAGGTCCTTGTAAGCAGTGCAGCCCTAAATTTTGGGGTGGCTCTGTCTTATTGATTTTCAGTTTTCCCAAGGTATATTCCATAGACCGGAAGTGGCCTTGGCTCTGTAGCTCTGTTCTTTACTTGTTTTACGGAACACAATGCACTCCTCCAGAGGGGCAGTTGGCAATTTACATCCCGCCCATCAGCATAACAAGGCTCCCTGTTCTCCAGGGCCTGTCTTGCCTTTCTGGTTTTTACATATTTTGTGGATGTCCCTTTTGACCGGTGGGAAGTGATACTTCTTTGTAGTGCAGATTTGCATTGCCCGCTTGCTTGCTTGGCCAAAAAGGGCGTATGCGTTTTCTCCTGAATATATTCAGGAGAAAACGCATACGCCCTTTTTGGCCAAGTGCATCATTGTCGAAGTTGTCCCCTCTTCCTGTGCTTTAAAGGCGATTCCAACGTACCTCTTGAAATCTGTTTCCTGCTATTCTGCCTCGCTTTTAAGTCAGCCTCGTTGCCTTCCCTCAACAGATTTTTGGACGATAGTTGTCCTTTATTACTCGGCCAGTTTGTGAATTGCTGTGCCCCTCAGCTCCATTTTTCAACTCGTTTTTGGTGAGCTGACCGCAAGTCCAAAATTTTGGTTCAGGACCTATGCTGTTTCCCGGTGGGGAGCGGAGACTTTGGTTAATTCATCTTCCTGCTGGGAAGTTAGAGTGATATGTGCCCGTTCAAATGCCTAACAGCTACTCTCTCATTGGTTCTCCCTCTTCCCTTTCATCCTCTGCTAAATTGGCAACCTGTGCGAACCAGGAGGTTAAAGGGGCCGTCTCTCCAATTTGGGAGGTTGATAGTAAAGCAGATGGAAACTCAAGCCGGAGCACCAGGAGAGGGACTATTCGTTGAGTTTTAGAAACCTTTCGTATTCACAGTGTGTCCGTTCTCTAGGTTTCCCGTACATGTTATAGCTGTAATAATATTCCCCTCAACATGGTGAGTTGGGACCCATGGAATGGGAACCAGGCATTTGTACTTTAAAGGGTCTGGATTTGCTCACACAATCTCACCATTCGTCTCAGTCCCAAGTGTCCCTCCTTATGCCACATCCAGCTGTCATTGTAGATAGGGTCATTCCTGGTTTCATCAGAGACCCTGAAGGAATTGTAAAGAATTTCCCAGTTTTTTTGTTTTGTTTTTGAAATTCCTTTTTATAGTGGGTTTGAGCTTATTCTCGCTGCCATGTTTATGCCAGTCTAGACACACTTGATTCCCTTACGGAGACATATCAATCCATAGGTTTTAAGATTCTTACTAGTCAGATATATTCCTCTGCGGGAAATATGGGGTTTTGAGTCCCTTTCACTGAGGAAGGTGTAGGTCTTGTCTATTCCATAGTTGGTTTTTGGAACGGTACCTGTGCTTATATCAAACTCTGGTTTTATGCATCACCCCACCTCTCCTTCCCCCTTAAGCAGGCATAAGAGTGTTTTGTAAATATGAGACACTGTTCTCTTTCCTAACTCAGTTCAAGTGTAGCCATGTTTACAGGATCTTCATAAGTGATATCTTATGATAAGTTTCTTTTTCTGTGTGCCTTATTTCACTTAGAATCATCGTACCTGAATCCACCCATTTTGCTGCTACTGGTCTTATGACATTGATTTCATGGCTGAGGTATATTCCATCGTACGTAAGTACCAAAATTTTTTGAACCATTTTTATATTTCCTGGGATACTTAAGGTGTATCCAAGTTGAGGTCCTTGTAAGCAGTGCAGCCCTAAATATTGGGGTGGCTCTGTATTATTGATTTTCAATTTTCCCAAGGTATATTCCCTAGACTGGAAGTGCCCTTGGCTCTGTAGCTCTGTTCTTTACTTGTTTTAGGGAACACAGTGTACTCCTCCAGAGAGGCAGTTGGCAATTTACATCCTGCCCATCAGCATAACAAGGCTCCATGTTCTCCAGGGCCTGTCTTGCCTTTCTGGTTCTTACACATTTTGTGGATGTCCCTTTTGACCGGTTTGAAGTGATACTTCTTTGTAGTGCAGATTTGCATTGCCCGCTTGCTTGCTTGGCCAAAAAGGGCGTATGCGTTTTCTCCTGAATATATTCTGGGGAAAATACATATGCTCTTTTTGGTCAAGTGCATCATTTTCGATGTTGTGCCCCTCTTCCTGTGCTTTAAAACCAATGCCAACGTACCTCTTGAAATCTGTTTCTTCCTATTCTGCCTCGCTTTCAAGTCCGGTTCTTTGTCCTCCCTCAACAGATTTTTGGACGATAGTTGTCCTTTATTACTCGGCCAGTTTGTGAATTGCTGTGCCCCTGAGCTCCATTTTTCAACTCGTTTTTTGAGAGCTGACTGCAAGTCGAAAATTTTGGCTCAGAACCTATACTGGTTCCCGGTGGGTAGCTGAGACTTTGGTTAATTCTTCTTCCTGCCGGGAAATTACAGTGACATGTTCCCGTCCAAATGCCTAACAGCTACTCTCTCATTGGTTCTCCCTCTTCCCTTTCATCCTCTGCCAAATTGGAAACCTGTGGGAACCAGGAGGTTAAAGGGGATGTCTCTCCATGTTGGGAGATTGATAGTAAAGCAGATGGAAAGTGAAATCGGAGCACCAGGAGAGGGACTATTTGTTGAGTTTTACAAACCTTTCGTATTCACAGTGTGTCCGTTCTCTAGGTTTCCCGCACATGTTATAGCTGTAGTAATATTCCCTTCAACCTGGAGAGTTGGGACCCATGGAATGGTTGCCATGCATTATTGCTTTAAAGGGTATGCATTTGCTCACCCAATCTCACCAATGCTCTCAGTCCCATGTGTCCAGCCTTATGCCACTTCCAGCTGTCGTTGTAGATAGGGTCATTCCAGGTTTCATCAGAGACCCTGAAGGAATTGTAAAGAATTTCCCAGTTGTTTTGTTTTGTTTTTGAAATTCCTTTTTATAGTGGGTTTGAGCTGATTCCCGCTGCCATGTTTATGGCAGTCTAGACACACTTGATTCCCTTACGGAGACATATCAATACATAGGTTTTAAGATTCTTACTAGTCAGATATATTCCTCTGCGGGAAATATGGTGTTTTGAGTCCCTTTCACTGAGGAAGGTGTAGGTCTTGTCTATTCCATAGTTGGTTTTTGGAATGGTACCTGTGCTTATATCAAACTCTGGTTTTATGCATCACCCCACCTCTCCTTCCCCCTTAAGCAGGCATAAGAGTGTTTTCTAAATGTGAGACATTCTTCTCTTTCCTAACTCAGTTCAAGTGTAGCCATGTTTACAGGATCATCATAAGTGATATCTTATGATAAGTTTCTTTTTCTGTGTGACTTATTTCACTTAGAATCATCGTACCTGTATCCACCCATTTTGCTGCTACTGGTCTTATGACATTGATTTCATGGCTGAGGGATATTCAATCGTACGTAACTACCACAATTTTTTGAACCATTTTTATATTTCCTGGGATACTTAAGGTGTATCCAAGTTGAGGTCCTTGTAAGCAGTGCAGCCCTAAATTTTGGGGTTGTTCTGTCCTATTGATTTTCAGTTTTCCCAAGGTATATTCCCTAGACTGGAAGTGCCCTTGGCTCTGTGGCTCTGTTCTTTACTTGTTTTAGGGAACACAATGTACTCCTCCAGAGAGGCAGTTGGCAATTTACATCCCGCCCGTCAGCATAACAAGGCTCCCTGTTCTCCAGGGCCTGTCTTGCCTTTCTGGTTTTTACACATTTTGTGGATGTCCCTTTTGACCGGTGGGAAGTGATACTTCTTTGTAGTGCAGATTTGCATTGCCCGCTTGCTTGCTTGGCCAAAAAGGGCGTATGCGTTTGCTCCTGTATATATTCAGGAGAAAATGCATACGCCCTTTTTGGCCAAGGGCATCATTGTCGAAGTTGTGCCCCTCTTCCTGTGCTTTAAAGGCGATTCCAACGTACCTCTTGAAATCTGTTTCCTGCTATTCTGCCTCGCTTTCAGGTCCGCCTCGTTGCCTTCCCTCAACAGATATTTGGACGATAGTTGTCCTTTATTACTCGGCCAGTTTGTGAATTGCTGTGCCCCTGATCTCCATTTTTCAACTCGTTTTTGGTGAGCTGACCGCAAGTCCAAAATTTTGGTTCAGGACCAATACTGGTTCCCGGTGGGTGGCTGAGACTTTGGTTAATTCTTCTTCCTGCTGGGAAATTACAGTGATATGTGCCCGTGCAAATGCCTAACAGCTACTCTCTCATTGGTTCTCCCTCTTCCCTTTCATCCTCTGCCAAATTGGCAACCTGCGCGAACCAGGAGGTTAAAGGGCTGTCTCTCCAAGTTGGGAGGTTGATACTAAAGCAGATGGAAAGTCATACCGGAGCACAAGGAGAGGGACTATTTGTTGATTTTTAGAAACCTTTCGTATTCACAGTGTGTCCGTTCTCTAGGTTTCCCGTACATGTTATAGGTGTAGTAATATTCCCTTCAACATGGAGAGTTGGGACACATGGAGTGGGTGCCAGGCATTTGTGCTTTAAACGGTCTGCATTTGCTCACCCAATCTCACCAATCGTCTCAGTCCCAAGTGTCCCTCCTTATGCCACATCCAGCTGTCATTGTAGATAGGGTTATTCCAGGTTTCATCAGAGACCCTGAAGGAATTGTAAAGAATTTCCAGGTTTTTTTGTTTTGTTTTTGAAATTCCTTTTTATAGTGGGTTTGAGCTGATTCTCGCTGCCATGTGTATGCCAGTCTAGACACCCTAGATTCCCTTACGGAGACATATCAATACATAGGTTTTAAGATTCTTACTAGTCAGATATATTCCTCTGCGGGAACAATGGGGTTTTGAGTCCCTTTCACTGAGGACGGTGTAGGTCTTGTCTATTCCATAGTTTGTTTTTGGAACGGTACCTGTGCTTATATCAAACTCTGGTTTTATGCATCACCCCACCTCTCCTTCACCCTTAAGCAGGCATAAGAGTGTTTTCTAAATGTGAGACACTGTTCTCTTTCCTAACTCAGTTCAAGTGTAGCCATGTTTACAGGATCTTCATAAGTGATATCTTATGATAAGTTTCTTTTTCTCTGTGACTTATTTCACTTAGAATCATCGTACCTGAATCCACCCATTTTGATGCTACTGGTCTTATGACATTGATTTCATGGCTGAGGGATATTCCATCGTACGTAAGTACCACAATTTTTTGAACCATTTGTATATTTCCTGGGATATTTAAGGTGTACCCAAGTTGAGGTCCTTGTAAGCAGTGCAGCCCTAAATTTTGGGGTGGCTCTGTCTTATTGATTTTCGGTTTACCCAAGGTATATTCCCTAGACTGGAAGTGCCCTTGGCTCTGTAGCTCTGTTCTTTACTTGTTTTAGGGAACACAATGTACTCCTCCAGAGAGGCAGTTGGCAATTTACATCCCACCCATCAGCATAACAAGGCTCCCTGTTCTCCAGGGCCTGTCTTGCCTTTCTGATTTTTACACATTTTGTGGATGTCCCTTTTGACCGGTGGGAAGTGATACTTCTTTGTAGTGCAGATTTGCATTGCCTGCTTGCTTGCTTGGCGAAAAAGTGCGTATGCGTTTTCTCCTGAATATATTTAGGAGAAAATGCATACGCCTTTTTTGGCCAAGTGCATCATTTTCGATGTTGTGCCCCTCTTCTTGTGCTTTAAAACCGATTCCAACGTACCTCTTGAAATCTGTTTCTTCCTATTCTGCCACGCTTTCAAGTCCGGTTCTTTGTCCTCCCTCAACCGATTTTTGAACGACAGTTGTCCTTTATTACTCGGCCAGTTTGTGAATTGCTGTGCCCCTGAGCTCCATTTTTCACCTCGTTTTTTGAGAGCTGACTGCAAGTCCAAAATTTTGGCTCAGAACCTATACTGGTTCCCAGTTGGTGGCTGAGACTTTGGTTAATTCTTCTTCCTGCCGGGAAGTTAGAGTGATATGTGCCCATCCAAATGCCGAACAGCTACTCTCTCATTGGTTCTCCCTCTTCCCTTTCATCCTCTGCCAAATTGGCAACCTGTGCGAACCAGGAGGTTAAAGGGGCTGTCTCTCCAAGTTGGGAGATTTATAGTAAAGCAGATGGAAAGTCAAACTGGAGCACCAGGAGAGGGACTATCCTTTGAATTTTAGAAACCTTTCGTATTCACAGTGTGTCTGTTCTCTAGGTTTCCCGTACATGTTAAAACTGTAGTAATATTCCCTTCAACCTGGAGAGTTGAAACCCATGAAATGGGTGCCATGCATTATTATTTTAAAGGGTCTGTATTTGCTCACCCAATCTCATCAATCCTCTCAGTCCCAAGTGTCCCTCCTTATGCCACATCCAGCTGTCATTGTAGATAGGGACATTCAAGGTTTCATCAGAGACCCTGAAGGAATTTTAAAGAATTTCCCAGTTTTTTTGTTTTGTTTTTGAAATTCCTTTTTATAGTGGGTTTGAGCTGATTCTCGCTGCCATGTTTATGCCAGTCTAGACACACTTGATTCCCTTATGCAGATATATCAATACATAGGTTTTAAGATTCTTACTAGTCAGATATATTCCTCTGCTGGAAATATGGGTTTTTGAGTCCCTTTCACTGAGGAAGGTGTAGGTCTTGTCTATTCCATAGTTGGTTTTTGGAACGGTACCTGTGCTTATATCAAACTCTGGTTTTATGCATCACCCCACCTCTCCTTCCCCCTTAAGCAGGCATAAGAGTATTTTCTAAATGTGAGACACTGTTCTCTTTCCTAACTCAGTTCAAGTGTAGCCATGTTTACTGGATCTTCATAAGTGATATCTTATGATAGTTTCTTTTTCTGTGTGACTTATTACACTTAGAACCATCGTACCTGAATCCACTCATTTGCTGCTACTGGTCTTATGACATTGATTTCATGGCTGAGGGATATTCCATCGTACGTAAGTACCACAATTTTTTGAACCATTTTTATATTTCCTGGGATATTTAATGTGTACCCAAGTTGAGGTTCTTGTAAGCAGTGCAGCCCTAAATTTTGAGGTGGCACTTTCTTACTGATTTTCAGTTTTCCCAAGGTATATTCCCTAGACTGGAAGTGCCCTTGGCTCTGTAGCTCTGTTGTTTACTTGTATTAGGCCACACAATGCATTCCTCCAGAGAAGCAGTTGACAATTTACATCCCGCCCATCAGCATAACAAGGCTCCCTGTTTTCCAGGGCCTGTCTTGCCTTTCTGGATTTTAGACATTTTGTGGCTGTCCCTTTTGACCAGTTGGAAGTGATACTTCTTTGAGTGCAGATTTGCAATGCCCGCTTACTTGCTTGGCCAAAAAGGGCGTATGCGTTTTCTCCTGAATATATTCAGGAGAAAACGCTTACGCCCTTTTTGGCCAAGTGCATTATTGTCGATGTTGTGTCCCTCTTCCTGTGCTTTAAAGGCGATTCCAACGTACCTCTTGAAATCTGTTTCCTGCTCTTCTGCCTGCCTTTCAAATACGCCTCGTTTCCTTCCCTCAACAGATTTTTGAATGAGAATTGTCCTTTATTACTCGGCCAGTTTTTGAATTGTTGTGCCCCTGAGCTACATTTTTCAACTCGTTTTTTGTGAGCTGAACGCAAGTGCAAAATTTTGGTTCAGGACCTATACTGGTTCCCGGTGGGTGCCTGAGACTTTTGTTAATTCTTCTTCCTGCCGGGAAATTACAGTGACATGTGCCCGTCCAAATGCCTAACAGCTACTCTCTCATTGGTTCTCCCTCTTCCCTTTCATCCTCTGCCAAATTGGCAACCTGTGCGAACCAGTAGGTTAAATGTGCTGTCTCTTCAAGTTGGGAAACTGATAATAAATCAGTTGGAAAGTCAAACCGGTGCACCAGGAGAGGGTCTATTCTTTGAGTTTTAGAAACCTTTTGTATTCACAGTGTGTCTGTTCTCTAGGTTTCCCGTACATGTTATAGCTATTGTAATAGTTCCTTCAACCTGGAGAGTTGGGACCCATGGAATGGGTGCCACATATTATTGTTTTAAAGTGTTTGCATTTGCTCACCCAATCTCACCAATCCTCTCAGTCCCAAGAGTCCAGCCTTATGCCACATCCAGCTGTCGTTGTTGATAGGGTTATTCCAGGTTTCATTAGCGACCCTGAAGGAATTGTAAAGAATTTCCCTGTTTTTTGTTTTGTTTTTGAATTTCCTTTTCTAGTGGGTTTTAGCTGATTCTCGCTGCCATGTTTATGCCAGTCTAGACACACTTGATTCCCTTACGGAGACATATCAATACATAGGTTTTAAGATTCTTACTAGTAAGATATATTCCTCTGCGGGAAATATGGGGTTTTGAGTCCCGTTCACAGAGGAAGTAGTAGGTCTTGTCTATTCTGTATTTGGATTATGGAACCGTACCTGTGCTAATGTCAAACTCTGGTTTTATTCATCACCCCACCTCTGCTTCTCCCTTAAGCATGCATAAGAGTGTATTCTATATATGAGACTCTGTTCCCGTTCCTAATTCATTCCATGTGTAGCCATGTTTATATACCCTTCATAAGTGATATCTTATGATAAGTTTCTTTTTCTGTGTGATTTTTTCAGTTAGAATCATCGTACATGAATCCCGTCATTATGCTGCTACTGGCCTTATGACATTGACTTCATGGCTGAGGGATATTCCATCATACGTATGTACCACAATTTCTTTACCATTTTTGTCTTTCCTGGGATATATAAGGTGTCCCGAAGTCGAGGTTCTTGTAAGCAGTGCTGCCATAAATTTTGGGGTGGCTGTGTCTTATTGATTTTCAATTTTCCCAAGGTATATTCCCGTGACTGGAAGTGCCTTAGGTTGTGAAGCACTGCTGTTTACTTCTTTTTGGGAACACAGTGCACTCCTCCAGAGTGGCTGTTGGCAATTTACATCCCACCCATCCGCATAACAAGGCTCCCTCTTCTCCAGATCCTGTCTTGCCTTTCTTGTTTTTACACATTTTACGGATGTCCCTTTTGACCGGTTGGAAGTGATACTTCTTTGTAGTGCAGATTTGCATTGTGCAGTTGCTTGGTTGGCCAACATGGGCGCATGCGTTTTCTCCTGAATATATTCAGGAGAAAACGCATGCGCCCTTTAAGGACAATTCCATAATTGTCGAAGTTTTGATGCTTTTCCTGTGTTTAAAGGCGATTCCAATGTACTTCTGGAAATCTGTTTCGTGCACTTCTGCCTCATTTTCAAGTCCGCCTCATGGCTTTCTCTCAACAGATTTTTGGAAGAGAGTAGTCCTTTATAACTCTGCAAGTTAGTGAATTGCTGTGCCCCTGAGCTCCATTTTTCAACTCGCTTTTTTGTGGGCTGACTGCCAATCCACAATTTTGCTTCAGGACCTATACTGGTTGCATTGGGGAGGCTGGCTCAGAGTTTGTTAATTCTTCTTCGTGACGGGAATTTAGAGTGACATGTGGCCATCCAAATGCCTACAGCTACTCTCTAATTGTTTCTCCCTCTTCCCTTATATCCTCTGCAAAACGTGGCAACTGTGCGAACCAGGAGGTTAAAGGTGCTGACTCTCCAATTTGGGAGATTGACACTAAAGCAGTTGGAATGTCAAACTGGTGCACAAGGAGAGAAAAAAATTAGTAGAGTTTTAGAAACCATTCACCATCAGAGGGTGTCCATTCTCTAGGTTTCCCATACATGTTATAACTGTAGTGATATTCCCTTCTACCTGGAGAGTTGGGAACCATGGAATGGGTGCCAGGTATTATTGCTTTAAACGGTCTGCATTTTCTCACCCAATCTCACGAATCCTCTCAGTCCCAAGTGACCAGCCTTATGCCACATCCATCTGTCGTTGTAGATAGGGTCATTCTAAGTTTCATCAGAACCCCTGAAGGTATTGTGTAAGAATTTCACTGTTTATTTGTTTTGTTTTGAAATTCATTTTTATAGTGGGTTTGAGCTGATTCTCACTGCCGTGTTTATGTCATTCTAGACACAACTTGGTTACCTTATGGAGACATATCAATACATAGGTTTTAAGATTCTTACTAGTCAGATATACTACTCTGCGGAGAATAGGGGTGTTGAGCCCCATTCAGTGAGGAAAGAGTTGGTCTTGTCTATTCTGTATTTGGATTATGCAACCGTACCTGTGCTAATATCAAACTCTGGTTTTATGCATCACCCCACCTCTCCTTTCCTCTTGAGCAGGCATAAGAGTGTTTTCTAAATGTGAGACTCTTCTCTTTCCTAATTCAGTTCATGTGTAGCCATGTTTACAAGACCTTCATAAGTGATATCTTATGATAAGTTTCTTTTTCTGTGTGACTTATTTCAGTTAGAATCATCGTACATGAATCCCGTCATTATGCTGCTACTGGCCTTATGACATTGATTTCATGGCTGAGGGATATTCCATCGTACGTATGTACCACAATTTCTTTACTATTTTTGTCTTTCCTGGGATATTTAAGGTGTCCCGAAGTCAAGGTTCTTGTAAGCAGTGCGGCCCTATATTTTGGGTTGGCTGTGTCTTATTGATTTTCAATTTTCCCAAGGTATATTCCCATGACTGGAAGTGCCTTAGGTTGTGAAGCTCTGTTGTTTAATTCTTTTAGGGAACACAATGCACTCCTCCAGAGTGGCTGTTGGCAATCTACATCCCACCCATCAGCATAACAAGGCTCCCTGTTCTCCAGAGCCCCTCTTGCCTTTCTGGTTTTTACACATTTTTCGGATATCCCTTTTGACTGGTGGGAAGTGATACTTCTTTGTAGTGCAGATTTGCATTGTGCGGTTGCTTGGTTGGCCAAAATGGGTGTATGCGTTTTCTCCTGAATATATTCAGGAGAAAACACATGCGCCCTTTATGGACAATTCCATAATTGTCGAAGTTGTGATGCTTTTCCTGTGTTTAAAGGCGATTCCAATGTACTTCTGGAAATCTGTTTCGTGCAAATCTCCCTCATTTTCAAGTCCGCCTCATGGCTTTTCCTCAACAGATTTTTGGAAGAGAGTAGTCCTGTATAACTCTGCAAGTTAGTGAATTGCTGTGCCCCTGAGCTCCATTTTTCAACTTGTGTTTTTGTGAGCTGACCGCAAAGCCACAATTTTGCTTCAGGACCTATACTAGTTATTGGGGTGGGGCAGGCTGAGAGTTTGGTTAATTCTTCTTCATGACGGAAAATTAGAGTGACATGTGGCCGTCCAAATGCCTACAGCTACTCTCTCATTGGTTCTCCCTCTTCCCTTATATCCTCTGCACAATGTGCCAACTGTGCGAACCAGGAGGTTATAGGGGCTGACTCTCCAAGTTGGGAGATTGATATTAAAGCAGTTGGAATGTCAATCTGGAGCACATGGAGAGAAAAAAATTAGTAGAGTTTTAGAAACCTTTCACCATCAGAGGGTGTCCATTCTCTAGGTTTCCCATACATGTTATAACTGTAGTGATATTCCCTTCTACCTGGAGAGTTGGGAACCATGGAATCAGTGGCAGGCATTATTGCTTTAAAGTGTCTGCATTTTCACACCCAACCTCACCAATCCTCTCAGTCCCAAGTGAACAGCCTTATGCCACATCCAGCTGTTGTTGTAGAGAGGGTCATTCCAAGTTTCATCAGAACCCCTGAAGGTATTGTGTAAGAATTTCACTGTTTCTTTGTTTTGTTTTGAAATTCCTTTTTATAGTGTGTTTGAGCTGATTCTCACTGCCGTGTTTATGTCATTCTAGACACACTTGGTTCCCTTATGGAGACATATCAATACATAGGTTTTAAGATCCTTACTAGTCAGATATATTTCTCTGTGGGGAATAGGGGTGTTGAGTCCCATTCACTGAGGAAGGAGTCGGGCTTGTCTCTTCTGTATTTGGATTATGAAACGGTACCTGTGTTAATATCAAACTCTGGTTTTGTGAGTCTCCCCACCTCTCCTTCCCCCTTAAGCAAGCATAAGAGTGTTTTCTAAATCTGAGACTCTGTTCTCTTTCCTAATTCAGTTCATATGTAGCCAGGTTTACATTCCCTTCATAAGTGATATCTTATATCACAATGCACCATGGCCCTTGTCATAATAATGCTCCATGACCCCTGTCATCACAATGCTCCATTCCCTGGTTATCACAATGCTCCATGTCCCTTGTCATAACAATTCTCCACGTAATTGTCATCACAATGCTACATGACACTTCTCATCACAAAGTTACATGCTCGTTTCATCACAATTCTCCATGCACTTGTCATTGCAATGTTCCATGACCCCTGTCATAGCAAGCTCCAAGTGTTTGTCATCACAATGCTTCACGATTTCATCATCAAAATTCTCAATGGCACTTTTCATCACAATGTTCCGTACCCTTGTCATCACAATGCTCCATGTCCTTGTCATCACAATGCTCCCTGACACCTGTCATCACAATGCTTCATGCCCCTTGTCATTACAGTGCTCCATGATGCTCGTCATCACAATTACCCAAGGTCTTCTCATCACAATGCTCCACGGTTTTGCCATCACAATGCTCCATGCCCTGGTCATCTCAAAGCTCAATGTCCCTTGTCCTCACAATTCTCCACGTCCTTGTCATCACAATGCTCCATGGCACTTCTCATCACAATGTTATATGCTTTTGTCATAACAATACTCCATGCACTTGTCATCGCAATGCTCCATGACCCCTGTCATAGGAAGCTCCATGCGCTTGTCATCACAATGTTTCACGACATGGACATTAAAATTATCAATGGCCCTTGTCATCTCAATGCTCCATGCGCTTATCATCACAATGCTCCTTTACCTTTGTCACAACAATCCTCCATGACACTTGGCATCACAATGCTCCGTGCTATTGTCATCACAATGGAACATGACATATGTCATCACAATGCTCCCTGACACCTGTCTTCACAATACTCCATGACCTTGTCATCACAATGCTCCATGCCCGTGTCATCACAATGTGCCATGTCCACTGTCATCAAAATAATCCATGAAACTTGTCAGAACAAAGCTCCATGCCACCTTTCATCACAATGCTCCATGAACCCTGTCATCACAATGCACCATGCCCATCATCATAATGCTTCATGCTCTTGTCATCACAATGAAATCAAAATGCTCCATGACCTCTGTCATCACAATGCTCCAAACCCTTGTGATCACAATGTTCCATAACACTTGTCATCACAATACCCCATGACGCTAGTCATCACAATTATCCATAGACTTCTCATCACAATGCCCCATGACATTTGTCATCACAATGCGCAATACACATGTCATCAAAATGCTCCCTGACTCTTGCCATCAGTATGCTCCCTGAACCCTTTCATGACAAGGCTCCATGCCTTTTTCATCACAATGATCCATGCCATTATCATCACAATGCTCCAAGACCCCTGTAATCACAATGCTCCATGCCCTTGTCATCACAAAGCTCCATGATGCATGTCATCAGAATGCTCCATGGCCTTCTCATCACAATGCTCCATGCCCTTGTCATCACAATGCTCCAAGACCCCTGTAATCACAATGGACCATGCCCCTTTTCATCAGAATGCTCCATGAGACTTGTCATCACAAGGCTCCATGGTCTTCTCATCACAATGCTCCAGGACATTGTCATCAGAATGCCCCATTCCCTTATCATCACAATGCTCCATGACCCCTGTCATCACAATACTCCATGAACATTTTCAGCCCAATGCTCCATGACCGTCTCATCACAATGCTCCATGACCAATATCATCACAATTCTCCATGACCACAGTCATCACAACGCTCAATATCACCTGACAACACAATGATCCGGGACTCTTGTCATCACAATGCTCCATTCCCTAGTCATCACAATGCTCCATGACCCCTGTCATCACAATACTCCATGAACATTTTCAGCCCAATGCCCCATGACACTTGTCATCACAATGATGCATGCCCTTGTCATCCCAATGCTCCATGACCCCTGTAATCACAATGCTCCGTGACGCTTGTCATCACAGTGCTCCATGACACCTGTCATCACAATGCTCCATGCCTTTGTCAGCAAAATGCTACATGACCTTGTCATTACAATGTTCTATGCACTTGTCATCACAATACTCCATTACCATTGCCATCACAATCCTCCATGAACCTTGGGATCACATTGCTCCATGCCCTTGTCATCACAATGCTCCATGCTCCTTGAAATCAAAATGATCCATGACCTCTGTCATCACAATGCTCCAAACCCTTGTGATCACAATGTTCCATAACACTTGTCATCACAATGCTCCATGATGCCTGTCATCACAATACTCCATGCCCTTTTCATCACAATGCTCCATGACCTTTGTCATCAAAATTCTCGATACACTTGTCATCACAATGCTCCCTGACACTTGTCGTCAGAATGCTCCTTGAACCCTGTCACAAAAAGGCTCCATGCCTTTTTCATCAAAATGCACCATGCCATTTTCAACACAATGCTCCATGCCATTGTCATCAAAATACTCCATAAGCTTGTCATCAGAATCCTCCATGTCCCTTGTCATCACAATTTTCCATGCACTTGTCAGCACAATGCTCCCTGACACTTGTCATCACAATGCTCCAAGCCATTGTCATCACAATGCTCCATTACCTTTGTCATCAGAATCCTCCATGACACTTGGCATCACAATGCTCCATGGCATTGTCATCACAATGGGCCATTACATATGTCATCACAATGCTCCCTGACACCTGTCTTCACAATAATGAATGACCTGGTCATCACAATGCTCCATGCCCTTGTCATCACAATGCGCCATTCCAACTGTCATCGCAATAAGCCATGAAACTTATTAGACCAATGCTCCATGCCCTTGTCATCACAATGCCCCATGCTCTTGTTATCACAATGCTCCATGACCCCTGTCATCACAATGCTCCGTGACTCCAGTCATCACAAGGCTTCATGACCTTTGTCATCACAGTGGTCCATGCCCTTGTCATCAACAGTCTCTGTGACCTTTTTAACCACAATGCTTCATGAACTTTTCATCACAATGCCCTTTGACCCTTGTCATCACAATGCTCTATGCCTTTCTCAGCACAATGCTCCATGACCCTTGTCATCACAATGCTCCATGCGCTTGTCAGCACAATGCTCCATGACCCATGTCATCACAATGCACCATGCGCTTGTCGTCACAGTGCTCTACAATCTTGTCATCACAATGCTCCATAAACCTTGTCATCACAATGCTCCATGCACTTCAAATCAAAATGCTCTCTCACCACTGATATCACAATGTTACATCACTATTCATCACAATACTCCCTCAACCCTGTCATCACAATGTTCCATGACTCGTGTCATCACAATGCTACATGCACTTATCATCACAATGTTTGATGATCCCTGACATCACAATGTTCCATAACCCCTGTCATCAAAATGCTCCATGACCCTTTTCATCAAAATGCTCCATGACCCCTGACATCACAATGTTACATAACGCCTCTCATCAAAATGTTGCATGACCCTTTTCATCAAATTGGTCCATGACAATGTCATCACAATGCTCCCTGCCCTTCTCATCACAATGCACCACGCCCTTGTCATCAAAATGCTCCATGACCTTTGTCATCACAAAGCTCCATGACCCTTGGCATCACAATGCTCCATGCCATTGTCATCACAATACTCCATGAAACCTCTCATCACATTGTTCCATGCAATTGTCATCAAAAACTCCATGGTGCTTCTCATCACACTGCTCGATGCCCTTCTCATCACAATGCTCCATGCCCTTGTCATTACAATCCTCCATGACCCATGTATCACTGTGTTCCGTGCCCTTGTCATCACAATGCTCCATGCCCACTCTCATCACAATAATCCATGAAACTTTTCAGACAAATGTTCCATGCCCTTGTCATCACAATGCTCCATTACCCCTGTCATAACAATGCTCCATGACACCTGCCATCACAACGTTCCACGGCCTTGTCATCACAAGGCTCCATGACCCTTGTCATCACAATGCTCCAAGACCCCTGTAATCACAGTGCTACATGCCCTTGTCATCACAAAGCTCCATGATGCATGTCATCAGAATGCTCCATGCCCTTGCCATCACAATGCTCCATTACCCCTGTGATAACAATGCTCCATGACCCCTGCCATCACGATGTTCCATGGCCTTGTCATCACAAGGCTCCATGACCCTTCTCATCACAATGCTCCAGGACACCTGTAATCACAATGCTCCATGTCCCTTTTTATCTCAATGATCCATGAACCCTGTCATCACAATGCACCATGCCCATCATCATAATGCTTCAGGCTATTGTCATCACAATGAAATCAAAATGCTCCATGACCTCTGTCATAACACTGCTCCAAACCCTTGTGATCACAATGTTCCATAAAACTTATCATCACAACACCCCATGACGCTCATCATCACAATTATCCATGGTCTTCTCATCACAATGCTCCATGAACTTTGTCATCACAATGCTCAATACACTTGTCATCACAATGCTCCGTGACACTTGTCGTCAGTATGCTCCTGGAACCCTGTCATGACAAGGCTCCATGCCTTTTTCATAACAATGATCGATGCCATTTTCATCACAATACTCCATGCCCTTGTCAGCACAAAGCTCCATGACGCATGTCATCAGAATGCTCCATGGCCTTCTCATCACAATACTCCATGCCCTTGTCATCACAATGCTCCAAGACCCCTGTAATCTCAATGCTCCATGCCCCTTTTCATCAGAATGTTCCATGAGAATTGTCATCACAAGGCTCCATGGACTTCCCATCACAATGCTCCAGGACCTTGTCATCACAGTGCTCAATTCCCTTCTCATTACAATGCTCCATGACCCCTGTCATCACAATACTCCATGAACATTTTCAGCCCAATGCTTCATGACCTTCTCATCACAATGCTCCATGACCCATATCATCACAATCCTCCATGACCACTGTCATCACAACACTCCATGACCCCTGACAACACAATGATCCGGGACTCTTGTCATCACAATGCTCCATTCCCTTGTCATCACAATGCTCCATGAACATTTTCAGCCCAATGCTCCATGACACTTGTCATCACAATGATCCATGCCCTTGTCATCCCAATGCTCCATGACCCCTGTAATCACAATGCTCCATGACGCTTATCATCACAGTGCTCCATGACCCTTATCATCACAATTCTCCATGCCTGTGTCATCAAAATCCTACATGACCTTGTCATCACAATGCTCCATGAGCTTGTCATCACAATACTCCATTACCATTTTCATCACAATCCTCCATGAACCTTGGGATCACATTGCTCCATGCCCTTGTCATCACAATGCTCCATGCTCCTTGAAATCAAAATGGTCCATGACCTCTGTCATCACAATGCTCCAACCCCTTGTGATCACAATGTTCCATAACACTTGTCATCACAACACTCCATGATGACTGTCATGACAATACTCCACGCACATGTCGTCACAATGCTCCATGACCTTTGTCATCACAATTCTCAATACACTTGTCATCACAATGCTCCCTGACACTTGTCGTCAGAATACTCCTTGAACACTGTCATGAAAATACTCCATGCCTTTTTCATAAGAATGCTCCATGCCCTTTTCATCACAACACTCCATGTCATTGTCATCACAATACTCCACAAGCTTGTCATCAGAATGCTCCCTGATCATTGTCTTCAGAATGCTCCATGACCCCTGTCATCAAAATGCTCCATAACCCTTGTCATTACAGTGTTCCATGACGCTCGTCATCACAATTATCCATGGTCTTCTCATCACAATGCTCCACGGTCTTGCCATCACAATGCTCCATGCATTGGTCATCACGATGCTCCATGTCCTCGGTCATCCCGATGCTCCATCTCCTCAGTCATCACAATGCTCCATGACCCCTGTCATCACAATGCTCCATACCCCTTGTCATTACAGTGCTCCATGACGCTCGTCATCACAATTATCCATGGTCTTCTCATCACAATGCTCCACGGTCTTGCCATCACAATGCTCTATGCCCTGGTCATCACAATGCTCCATGTCCCCTGTCATCACAATTCTCCACGTTCTTGGCATCACTATGCTCCATGATACTTCTCATCACAGTGTTACATGTTTTGTCATCACAATTCTCTATGCACTTGTCATTGTAATTCTCCATGACCCCTGTCATAGAAAGCTCCATGTGATTGTCATCACAATGCTTAATGAACATGTCATCAAAATTCTCAATGGCCCTTGTTATCACAATGCGCCATGACCCTTGTCATCACAATGCTCCAAGCCCTTGTCATCAAAATGCTCCATTACCTTTGTCATCACAATCCTCCATGACACTTGGCATCACAATGCTCCATTCCATTGTCATTGCAATAGACCATGACATATGTCATCACAGTGCTCCCTGACACCCTTCTTCACAATACTCCATGACCTTCTCATCACAATGCTCCATGCCCTTGTCATCACAATGCGCCATGCCCACTGTCATCACAATAATCCCTGAAACTTGTCAAACCAATGCAACATGCCCCTGTCATAACAATGCTCCATGCCCTTTCATCACAATGCTCTATGACCCCTGTCATCACAATGCTCCGTGACTCCAGTCATCACAATGCTTCATGACCTTTGTCATCACAATGGTCCATGCCCTCGTCATCACAAGGCTCTGTGACCTTTGTGACCACAACACTCCATGAACATTTCATCACAATGCTCGGTGACCCTTGTCATCACAATGTTCCATGCCTTTGTCAGCACATTACTCCATGACACATGGCATCAAATGTGCCATGCGCTTGTCATCACAATGCTCCACATCGTTGTCATCACAATGCTCCATAAACCTTGTCATCACAATGCTCCATGCGTTTGTCAGCACAATGTTCCATGACCCATGTCATCACAATGTGCCCTGCGTTTCTCATCACAATGCTCCACAGCCTTGTCATCATAATGCTCCATGCACCTCTCATCAAAATGCTCTCTCACCACTGATATCACAATGTTCCATCACTAGTCAACACAATACTCCCTCCACCCTGTCATCCCAATGTTCCATGACCCTTATCACAACAATGCTACATGCTCTTATCATCACAATGCTCCATGACCCCTGACATCACAATGTTCCATAACCCCTGTCATCACAATGCTCCATGACCCTTTTCATCACAATGCTCCATGACCCCTAACATCACAATGTTCCATAAACACTGTCATCAAAATGTTCCATGGCCCTTTTCATCCAATTGCTCCATGACCCTGTCATCACAATGCTCCCTGCCCTTCTCATCACAATGCACCACGCTCTTGTCATCAAAATGCTCCATGGCGTATGTCATCACAAAGCTCCATGACCCTTGGAATCACAATGCTCCATGCCATTGTCATCACAAAGCTCCATGACGCTTGTCATCACAATGCTCCATGCCCTTGTCATTGCAATCCTCCATGACACTTGTATCACTGTGTTCCGTGCCCTTGTCATCACAATGCTCCATGCTCACTCTCATCACAATAATCCATGAAACTTTTCAGACCAATACTCCATGCCCTTGTCATCACAATGCTCCATGACCCTTGTTATTACAATGATCCATGCCTCTATGCATCTCAATGCTCCATGAACCCTGTCATCACAATGCACCATGCCCATCATCATAATGCTTCATGCTATTGTCATCACAATGAAATCAAAATTCTCCATGACCTCTCTCATCACAATGCTCCAAACCCTTGTGATCACAATGTTCCATAACACTTGTCATCACAACGCCCCATGACGCTGGTCATCACAATTATCCATGGACTTCTCATCACAATGCTCCATGACCTTTGTCATCACAATTCTCAATACACTTGTCATCACAATGCTCCCTGACACTTGTCATCAGTATGCTCATTGAACCCTGTCATGACAAGTCTCCATGCCTTTTTCATCACAATGATCCATGCCCTTTTCATCACAATGCTTCATGCCATTGTCATCACAATACTCCACAAGCTTGTCATCAGAATGCTCCGTGACCCTTGTCATCTCAATGATCCATGACCCCTGTCATCACAATGCTCCATGACACCTGTCATCACAATGCTCGATGCCCCTTGTCATTACAGTGCTCCATGATGTTCGTCATCACAATTATCCATGGTCTTCTCATCACAGTGCTCCACGGTCTTGCCATCACAATGCTCCATGCCCTGGTCATCACAATGCTCCATGTCCCCAGTCATCACAATGCTCCATGACCCCTGTCATCACAATGCTCCATACTGCTTGTCATTACAGTGCTCCATGATGCTCCTCATCACAATTATCCATGGTCTTCTCATCACAATGCTCCACGGTCTTGCCATCACAGTGCTCCATGCCTTGGGCATCACAATGCTCCATGTCCCCGGTCATCACAATGCTCCATGACCACTGTCATCACAATGCTCTATACCCCTTGTCATTACAGTGCTCCATGACTGTCGTCATCACAATTATCCATGGTCTTCTCATCACAATGCTCCATGATCTTGTCATCGCAATGCTCCATGCCCTGGTCATCACAATGCTCCATGTCCCCTGTCATCACAATTCTCCACGATCTTCGCCTCACTATGCTCCATGACACTTCTCATCACAGTGTTACATGCATTGTCATCACAATTCTCTATTCACTTGTCATCGCAATGCTCCATGACCCCGTCATAGCAAGCTCCATGTGCTTGTCATCACAATACTCTATGCCCTTGTCGTCACAATTCTCCATGACCTTTGTCATCACAATGCTCCCTGACACTTGTCGTCAGAATGCTCCCTGAAAACTGTCATGAAAAGGCTCCATGTCTTTTTCATCACAATGCCCCATGCCATTTTCATCAAAATGCTCCATGTCATTGTCATCAAAATACTCCACAAGCTTGTCATCAGAATGCTCCATGAACCTTGTCATCACAATGCTCCATGACCCCTGTCATCACAATGCTCCATACCCCTTGTCATTACAGTGCTCCATGACGCTCATCATCACAATTATCCATGGCCTTCTCATCACAATGCTCCACGGTCTTGCCATCACAATACTCCATGCCCTGGTAATCACAATGCTCCATGTCCCCTGTCATCACAATTCTCCACGTTCTTGGCATCACTGTGCTCCATGATGCTTTTCATCACAGTGTTACATGCTTTGTCATCAAAATTCTTTATGCACTTTTCATCGCAATGCTCCATGATCCCTGTCACAGCAAGCTCCATGTGATTGTCATCACAATGCTTCATGAACATGTCATCAAAATTCTCAATGGCCCTTGTTATCACAATGCTCCATGACCCTTGTCATCACAATGCTCCAAGCGCTTGTCATCAAAATGCTCCATTACCTTTGTCATCACAATCCTCCATGACACTTGGCATCACAATGCTCCATTCCATTGTCATCGCAATGGACAACGACATATGTCATCACAATGCTCCCTGACACCCTTCTTCACAATACTCCATGACCTTCTCATCACAATGCTCCATGCCCTTGTCATCACAATGCGCCATGCCCACTGTCATCACAATAATCCCTGAAACTTGTCAAACCAATGCAACTTGCCCCTGTCATCACAATGCTCCATGCCCTTTCATCACAATGCTCTATGACCCCTGTCATCACAATGCTCCGTGACTCCAGTCATCACAATGCTTCATGACCTTTGTCATCACAATGGTCCATGCCCTCGTCATCACAAGGCTCTGTGACCTTTGTCACCACAGCTCTCCATGAACATTCCATCACAATACTCCGTGACCCTTGTCCTCCCAATGCTCAATGCCTTTGTTAGCACAATACTCCATGACCCATGGCATCACAATGTGCCATGCACTTGTCATCACAATGCTCCACATCTTTGTCATCACAATGCTCCATAAACCTTGTCATCACACTGCTCCATGCACTTCTCATCAAAATGCTCTCTCACCACTGATATCACAATGTTCCATCACTAGTCAACACAATACTCCCTCACCCCTGTCATCACAATATTCCATGACCCTTGTCACAACAATGCTACATGCCTTTATCTTCACAATGCTCCATTCCCCTGACATCACAATGTTCCATAACCCCTGTCATCACAATGCTCCCTGCCCTTCACAACAGAATGCACCACACCCTTGTCATCAAAATGCTCCATGACCTTTGTCATCACAAAGCTCAATGACTCTTGTCATCACAATGCTGCATGCCATTGTCATCACAATGCTCCATGAACCCTCTCATCACATTGTTCCATGCCCTTGTAATCACAGGCTCCATGATGCTTTTCATCACAATGCTCGATGCCATTCTTATCACAATGCTCCATGCGCTTGTCATTACAATCCTCCATGACCCATGTATCACAGTGTTCCATGCCCTTGTAATCACAATGCTCCTTGCCCCCTCTCATCACAATAATCCATGAAACTTTTCAGACCAATGCTCCATGCCCTTGTCATCACAATGCTCCATTACCCCTGTCATAACAATGCTCCATGACCCCTGCCATCACAATGTTCCACAGCCTTGTCATCACAAGGCTCCATGACCCTTGTCATCACAATGCTCCAAGACCACTGTAATCACAATGCACCATGCCCTTGTCATCACAAAGCTCCATGACGCATGTCAACAGAATGCTCCATGGCCTTCTCATTCACGTTGTTCCATGCCTTTGTCATCACAATGCTCCAAGACTCCTGTAATCGCAATGCTCCATGCTCCTTTTCATCTCAATGCTCCATGAACCCTGTCATCACAATGCACCATGCCCATCATCATAATGCTTCAAGCTATTGTCATCACAATGAAACCAAAATGCTCCATGACCTCTGTCATCACAATGCTCCAAATCCTTGTGATCAATATGTTCCATAACACTTATCATCACAACGCCCCATGACGCTCGTCATCACAATTATCCATGGTCTTCTCATCACAATGCTCCATGACCTTTGTCATCACAATACTCAATACCCTTGTCATCACAATGCTCCCTGACACTTGTTGTCAGTTTGCTCCTTGAACCATGTCATGACACGGCTCCATGCCTTTTTCATCACAATGATCCATGCCCTTTTCATCACAGTGCTCCAAGACCGCTGTAATCACAATGCTCCATGCCCTTGTCATCACAAAGCTCCATGATGCATGTCATCAGAACGCTCCATGAATTTCTCATCCCAATGCTCCATGCCCTTGTCATCACAATGCTCCAAGACCCCTGTAATCACAGTGCTCCATGGCACTTTTCATCAGAATTCTCCATGAGACTTGTCATCACAAGGCTCCATGGTCTTCTCATCACAGTGCTCCAGTACCTTGTCATCACAATGCTCCATGACCCCTGTCATCACAGTACTCCAGGGACATTTTCAGCCCAATGCTCCATGACCTTCTCATCACAATGCGCCATGACCCCTGTCATAACAATGCTCCATGACCACTGTCATCACAACGCTCCATGAACCCTGACAACACAATGATCCAGGACTCTTGTCATTAAAATGCTCCATGACCATTGTCATCACAGTGATCCATGCGCTTGTCATCCCAATGCTCCATGACCCCTGTAATCACTATGCTCCGTGATGCTTGTCATCACAGTGCTCCATGAACCTTGTCATCATAATGCTCCTTGCCTTTGTCAACAAAATGGTACATAATCTTCTCATCCCAATTCTCCATGTGCTTGTCATCACAATCCTCCATGACCATTGGGATCACATTGCTTCATGCCCTTGCCATCTCTCTCTTGCCTTTCCTGTTTTTACAGATATTCGGATGTCCCTTTTGACCGGTGGTAAGTGACAATTCTTTGTAGTGTGGATTTGTATTGCGCGCTTGCTTGATTGGCCAAAAAGGGTGTATGCGTTTTCTTCTGAATATATTCAGGAGAAAAGGCATACGCCCTTTTTGGCCAAGTGCATCTCTGTCCAAGTTGGGATGCTTTTCCTGTGCTTTAAAGGCGATTCCAATTTACCTCTTGAAATATGTTTTGTGCAATTCTGCCTCATTTTCAAGTCCGCTTCATTGCCTTCCCTCAACAGATTTTTGGAAGAGAGTAGTCCTTTATAAGTCTGCAGGTTTGTGAATTGCTGTGCCCCTGAGCTCCAATTTTCAAATCCCATCTTTGTGAGCTGGCCGCAAATCCACAATTTTGCTTCAGGACCTATACTGGTTCCAGGGGTGGCTATATTGGTTCCCTGTGGGTGGCTGAGGCTTTGGTTAATTCTTTTTCCTGCCGGGAACTTAGAGTGACATGTGCCCGTCCAAATGCCTACATCTACTCTCTGATTGGTTCTCCCTCTTCCCTTTCATCCTCTGCACAATTAGCAAACTGTGCGAACCAGGAGGTTATAGGGGCTGACTCTCCTAAGTTGGGAGATTGATAGTAAAGCAGTTGGAATGCCAAAGTGGAGCACAAGGAGAGGAAAACTTAGGAGAGTTTTAGAAACGTTTCGCCATCACAGGGTGTCCATTTTCTAGGTTTCCCATACATGTTATAATTGTAGTGATATTCCCTTCTACCTGGAGATTTGGGACACATGGAATGGTGGCATGCATTACTACTTTAAAAGGTCTGCATTTTCTCTCCCAATCTCACCAGTCCTCTCAGTCCCAAGTGTCCAGCCTTATGTCTCATCCAGCTGTCTTTGCAGATAGGGTCATTCCAGGTTTCATCAGAACCCCTGAAGGAATTGTGTAAGAATTTCGCTGTTTTTTGGGGGTTTTTTGAAATTCATTTTTATAATGGGGTTGAGCTGATTTTCACTGATGTGTTTATGCCAGTCTAGACACAATTGATTCCCTTACGGAGACATATCAATACATAGGTTTTAAGATTCTTAGTAGTCAGATATATTCCTCTGTGGGGCATAGGGGTGTTGAGTCCCGTTCACTGAGGAAGGTGTAGGTCTTGTCTATTCTGTATTTGGTTTATGGAATGGTACCTGTGCTAATATCAAACTCTGGTTTTATGCATCACCCCATCTCTCCTTTCCCCTGAAGCAGGCATAAGAGATTTTTGCTAAATGTGAGACTCTGTTCTCTTTCCTAATTCAGTTCATGTGTTGTGATATTGACATTCCCTCTATAAGTGATATCTTATGATAAGATTCTTTTTCTGTGTGACTAATTTCCCTTAAAATCATCATACCTAAATCCACTCATTATGCTGCTACTGGACTTATATACATTGATTTCACGTCTGAGTGATATTCCGTTGTACAAAATTACCACAAGTTCTTTATGCATTTCTCTTTTTCCTGGGATATTTTAGGTGTACCAAAGTTGAGGTTCTTGTATGCAGAGCAGCCCCAAACTTTGGGGTGCCTCTGTCTTATTGACGTTTAGTCTTCCCAAGTTATATGTCCATGAGTTGAAATCCCCTTGCTCCGGGGCTTTGTATTTTAGATGTTTTAAAAACAGCATACACTTCTTCAGAGTGGCTCTTGGATATTTATACCCCACCCATCAGCGTGACTAGGCTCCCTGTTTTCCATGGCCTCTCCTGCATTTCTGGTTTGTACACATTTTTTGGATGGCCTTTCTGAGCAGTGGAAATTGAGACTTCTTTGTTGTGCGGATTTGCATTTCCCTCTTGCTAGGTTGGCCAAAAACTCTGCATGTTTTTTTTTCCTGAAGATATTCACGAAAAAAACGCATACACCCTTTTGCCCAACCACATCATTTTAGAAATTCTGCTGCTTTTCATATGCTTTAAATGTGAGTACAATCTACCTTTTGAAATCTGTTTCCTGCAATTCTGCCTCTCATTCAAATCCTCTTCGTTGCCTTACCTGAATATATTTTTGGACGTTGGTTATCATTTATATCTTTGCAGGTCTTTGAATTGTCTGCTCCTGAGCTCCATTTTGCAACTCGCTTTTTTGGTGAGCTGGCCGCCAAACCATTGGATTACTTCTGGCCCTATTCTGGTTCTGGGGAGGCAGGCTGAGCCTTTGGTTAATTCTTCTTCCTAATGGGAAATTAGAGTGACATGTGCCTGTCAAAAGTCCTACAGCTAATCTCTCATTGGTTCCCCCTCTTCCCATTTATCCTCTGCACAAATTGCAAACTGTGTGAAGCAGGAGGTTAAAGGTGCTGATTCTCCAAGTGGGGAGATTGTTAGTAATGTGGCTGGAATGGCGAACCCCAGCACCAGGAGATCAAAAATGAGGTGCATTTTAGACACCTTTCCTGAGCACACGGTGTACATTCATCTCGGTTTCCCAGGCATGTTTTCGCTGTCAGAAGATTCCCTTGAACCTGCAGATTTGGGACCCATGGAATGGGTACCAGGCAGTATTACTTTTAAAGGTCTGCATTTCCTCACCCAGCCTCTCTAACATCTCTTAGCGTGCATAGCTTCCAGCCTTATATAATCATCCTGCTGTGGGTCTACATGTGTTCAATCCATGTTACATCGTAGCCCTTCAACAAAAGTTGTAAGAATTTTTGTCTGTCTCACTGTTTTTATAAATAGTTTTAAATTTATTTTTATATTGGTTACAGCTGATTTTCAAAGCTCTGTTTTTTGCTGCTGTACATCCACTTGATTCATGTACTGTGAGACAACAATAACTTCTTTTTCAGATGCTTACCAGTCATATGTATTATTTTCCAGTGACTTGAGTGGGCTGAGTGCAGTTCTTTGAGGTACCGTGTAGGCCTTGTCAGTTATTCAATTTGGTACTTGGAATGGTATCTTTGCTAATTTCAACCTCCTGGATAATACCTCACCATTCCCCACCTTTCCCATTTAGCAGCCTTATGTCTATTTTCTGCATATTTGACTATGTTTCTGTTTTGTAATTTATTTCATGTGTAGCCATTTTTGATTCCACCTTTAAGTGACATCTTATGATATGTGTCTTTTTCTTTCTGACATATGTCACTTAGAATGATCGTATGTAACTCCTCCAGAGTTGTTACAACTGGCCTTATTTCATTGATTTCTGGATGAGTAATATTCCACTCTACATAAGTACCCCATCTCTTTTATCCATTTTATCCTTCCAGGGACATTTAGGTTATATCCAAGTTGAGGCCCTTTTTAACAGAGAGGTGGTAAACGTTCGGGTGCCTGTTTTCTGTCGATTTTTGTTTTTCCCAAGGTACACGCCCATGAGTGCAAGTGCCCTATGCTCTGTAGCTCATTTTTTAGATGTTTTAGCAAACACAATACACTTCTCCAGAGTGGCCGTTGGCAAATTACATTTCCACTATCAGCCTCACAGGGCTCCCTTTTCTCCTCGCCCTGTCCTGCATTTCTGGTGTTTACACTTTATGTGGATGGCCCTTCTGACTGATGTGAAGTGATACATTTTGTGATATTGATTTCCAGTGCCCACCTGTTTGGTTGGATAAAAAGTGTGTATGGCCTTTACTTGAATATATTCAGAAAAAATGCATACACCCTTTTTGGCCAACTGCATCATTGGCGATGTTCAGCCCCTTTTCTTGTGCTTTAATGGGGAGTCCTTTCTACCTCTTCAAATCTGTTTCCTGCCACCCTCCCTTGCTTACAAGTCCTTTTCTGTGACTTACCTCAAGATATTTTTCGACGATAGATATTTTCAACTCTGCAGTTTCATGAATTTTAGTGCCCCTGAGTTCCATTTTTCAACTTGTGTTTTTGGAAACTGGACACAAAACAGCGGGATTTCCTCTAGCCCTATTCTGTTTCCGTGGGCAATTCTAGCCTTTGATGAATTTGTCTTCTGGATTGGAAATTAGAGTGGCATGTGCCTGTCCGAACACCTAAGACTTGTCTCTAAATTTTTCTCATCCTTCCGCTTCATCCTCTGGACAAATTCCAAACTGTGTGCAACAGGATGCTGACGGTGCTGATATCCTCAAGTGAGGAGATTGTTAGGAAAGATGCTGGAGGGTTGAACCCGAGCACCAGGCGATGAGGAGATGAGGTGCCTTTTCCAAACTCTTTCCGATCAAACGGTGTACCATCCTCTAGGTGTGACAGGCATGTTTTAGCTGTAGGAAGGGTCCCGTGCATGTAAGGAGAACACCAGGGATTTTTCCAAATCAGTGCCTCCCCGAACCCCAAACTGGGGAATTTTTAAGCTACGGCTACACGTATGTCCTTTAAGGGCCTTGGGAAATAGGCAGAGCCCAAACTTTAGATGACTGAAATCTTCAGGGTCAGAAGCGCTCACCATCGGCCTTGCTTAGGTTACATTTTATCTGTCATTGATAGATGATGTCAATAAAAATATCTATTCTTTTTCAGATTATTTCCCCTTATAGGTTATTGCAAAATATTCAGTGTAGTTCCCTGTGCTATACAGTAGTTCCTTGTTGATGATCTCTTTTATACATAGCAGTGTGTATGTGTTAATCCCAAACTGTTAATTTATCCCTTCTCCTACCTTTCCCCTTTGGTAATAATAAATTATAAGGTTTTAAACTTCTCAGAAATGGGGGAGCTGAAAGAGAGGTATCATTTTCAATGGAAAAGCATTCAACACAAGATTGAAGCTTCAGCCAAGAGTATTCGATGTACATCCATGGAAATAAATCACTTCATTTCTCTAATGTTGACCTGACAAATAAGACAGACGTCTTCACTGAACTTGCTTATAGGAAAGTGATGGAAATATCAAATGTAAGTCTTAGAAACATCTTATTTTACCCGAGCATTATACACTGCTCTATGTTAACTACAGTTTGGCTCACACATCTGTTCATTGAAGTTACAATGTTCTCAATTTCTGTTACTGATCCTCCAGAGTGGACCCCAACAGGAGTCCCCGTGCCCAGTGTCATTGGAGCCAACAGATCAAGACTGAGTTTGGTTTAGAAGCAAAGGAAACATTATTTTGAAAACAGAATGGAGAGGTGAGAGTGTGCACTCCCCCATGGGCTGTGGGCTGGGCTGCTCTGTAGGGTCCCCAGCAGCGTCAGTGGGGGGGAGGGGATGGAGCTCTCGAGGGCTGCGTTGGCTGCAGCTCAGGCTCTATGCCGCGGAGTCTGCATGGGACCCCGCTAGCTGAGGTGTCGACCCAGCCATTCTGCACTAGGAAATCGGGTCTGAAGTGCCGGGTGTGGGACCTCTGCATACGGAACCCTAGGAGCACGTGAAATTAGACAAAGCACAAAGGAAAAACAAGTTAGACTTTATTTTATTGCTCAGATTCTCTTTTTATCTCCCAGGAATTTTTAATGAACGTTGCCGGAGACGAACACCTCCTCTGCTTTTTGTTCCGTTCCTTATTCTTGGGGTGTTGAGGGTGCAGACCCCTCTTTTGTAACTGCTTCATGCTGTGGTGGGAGCCCTGATACATGGGGGGAGGGGCAAAACGTCTCCCCACCAGCCTCCTAGTGAGTTTGATTGTCCCAAGGCCTCCTGCCTCACTTCTCGTCCGCCTGAGCACCAGCATTGGAAGTGTTACAGATTCTAATGACCTTTAAGGGTCCAGGAAAGAGAGGCACAGACATGCTGCGGTGGCAGGTTTCACCCCACCCCACATATGTTCGGCGACCTTAGGCTGACAGTTTTTGCCAGACTAGATGCTCTGACCAGTAGTCTGTGCTTTCTTTAATTAGGTCCCTGAATTAATGTACAAACAGCACCATGTGTCAGAGCCCTGCCCGCGCAACTCCCAGACAGTCCAGGGTCAGTGGTGATCCAGGACCATGACGTCCACTGAGTCAACGGCCTTTAGAAGTAGCCAGCAGTACAGCCGGTCATATTGGCCACCATCACCGCGGTGTCTGTAGGGTTTTCTATGGTGAAAGCGTGATATACGTTTCCCCCGCCAAGCTTATTAGCTCCCCTCTGGGTGCAGTAAGTCCTGCAAGCAGTAGTCTGCTCTTTCGGGGCACAGTCTTGTCGTTTTCTGAGAGAAACTCCAGGTCAAGTGATGGTCACACGAGTCATCTTGGGGGCCCGTTGCCCCCATTTATCTCTCTGGAGGTTGGAGTTGGAGGGCCTCCTCACTCGAGGTCAGTGTGTCCACAGAGCGACCCCTGCAACTTCAGGGCATGATGGGTGGTTAGGATCACCACGTGGGGTTCTTTTCCCTTAGGAGGGAGCTGGCCTTGCGGGCTGCTGATTTCCAGCTTTTTAGATACCCCAGTATCCTGGCCTGATGAGTCGGTGGGCAAAGCCCTTGGTGACCATAGTTTATCATACGTGAAGGGCATTCTTGTGTTGCTCCATTTCAAGTGGTCCCAGTTTTTGCACTAAGGCTCCAAGGGCGATTAACCTTTGACCGGGTATGTAAAGGTCAAAGGGTTTAGCTAAATTAGGGAGTTCCTGGGCAAGGGTCTGTATTGACTGCTCTTTCCATTCTTGAAAGGCTGCTTCTGGATTCTATTCAAAAGGATCATCATCTTTTCGTGTCAGTGTTTCATGTAGAGGCCCAGCTATTAGACTGTAGTTAGGGATCCAGATGCAGAAAACCTTGGCCTCCCCAGGAACCCCTAAGCTGTCTTCTAGTTTTAGAAGAGGTAAGGCTGCAAATGGCTTCTTCCCTATCCTGGGATGCGTTTCTCCGAATATCTGTGAGAATGAAGCCCAGGCATGTCACCTTAGCCTGGGATATTTGAGCGTTTTTCTTGGACACCTTCTATCCTTTCTTGGCTAGGTAGTTCAGAGGCGTCTTTAGTAGGCCTGGCGATCAGAATGTCATCTGCATATTGAAGGAGGGTTCCCTTTTACAGAAGTTGAACTTTTATGTCTTTAGAGGACATTTCCCCAATGATGGTGTGGGGATTTTTGAACCATTGGGGCAGGACGGCCCAGCATTATTGCTTTTGTTGCATGTTGTGTCCTGCCACTCACAAGCCAAAAATTCTTGTGACTCTGAGATGAATGGAATACAGAAGAAGGCATCATTGAAGTCTAATACAGAATGCCATGGCCTGGTGGAAGGTAGAATGACCAGCAGGGAGTAGGAAATAGGAGCTACTGGATGTATATCCTTGTTGGCTTCACTGACTGTCCTGATATCCTTTACCAGGTCTCCAGCAGCTCATGTGGCTCTCGTGGTCAGGCCAATCCCAGGGTATGGAGCTCACCTCTGCAGCTACCCAGCAGCCCATGGGGCTCTCCTACTCAGGCCCTTCCCAGGATACGGAGCTCCCCTGGGCAGGTACCCCAGCAGGGCTGGACACACAGGAACTGTGCACATAGCCCACCTTGCAGAGAACCCCCAGCTCACCTGTCGCTCACAGCTGACACAGAATACCTCAGAGCAGGACTTGAACTAACAAACAGCAGCTCTGACAGGTCTGTGACCATGGCTATCACTCTCTGCAGGCTCTTTCTGCCTGGTCTTCCAGACACTTCCACTGCAGCCAGGGCACCAGGCCTCTGTCTCCACCCACCATCACTCCTCTCCCTGACTCCTTGGTTCCTCTCATTAGGATAGGGTCTTCTTGAAGTTGTTTTCCACTCATGGACCAGATAAAATGATAAGAAAACAAGCCACAGCTGCAGCCCCTTGTCTATCCTGACTCTCAAGAGCCCACACCTGTTCCTAGGGCCTGGCCCGTTTAGCAAGTTTCATTTTCTGCAACTGTGAGCCCCTGAGGGGTGAGGATTGGCTGATTTTGGTAGCCTGAAACTGCCTGTCAGCCCTCCACAGGTGTGCCTGGGTTGAGGGCAATATAAACAGCTCTCCAGTGAGCGACAGCCCTTGTAGCTGTGACTGACGCCATATTCTCTGCCCCGTAGGCAGTGCCGGGGCTGTGCTGGTGGGAGGGAGTGAGGGGCCGTGGCTTTGTGGGTGGCCCAGTGTGAGTGGGGCTCTGCTGGACTTTATGCAGGAGTTGCCAGGCTGCAACGTGCTAAAGAAGAGGATGTGTCACCAATACCTGCCGCTGGAATTCCTCCCCAGGCAGAGGTGAGGAAGTAAAAAAGTAGTGGGGGCCGTGGCAGGAGGGGTATCTCGGGCAGGGAAATGGAAAGCTTCCAGAAGAGCATCTGGGGACAGGACCATCCTGACTGGCCTGCAGGCACCAAGTCGCCCTGTGTGCTGTCGCTGGTGTGGCTCCACAGCCCTTCCTCTAGGCTTGCAAGTTCTTGTACATATTCAGGTGTTTTAACTGGAAAGGGTGGGAAGAGTTCAGCTGCAGCAGGACTGGGGCTCAGGTCACGTTTACTCACAGATGCCTTGGCTTGGTACCCCAGCTTTTCAATGAGGACCCTCCTTGCTTGGGGGGTGGGCTGCTGGCTGTATGGGAGACGATTCCCCACCTCTGACCAATTTCAGAATTGTTTACTGCTGGAGCAAGTGCCCTGATAGGGTTTTCCTCTGTATAACTGGTGGGTTCAGGTTTTTTTTTCCTTTTTTGGTTCAAGTTAGATTTTATTCCTCTTTTATGTATTTATTGATATAAGCATGGAAATAATTCATTCATATAAATACATCTGTGTGAAGGGAAGAACTTTTTTCTGTTTTATTTTTAAATTTTATTTTTTAAAATTTTAATATTTAATTTTATTTATGTTTTTATACAGCAGGTTATTATTAGTTATGTATTTTATGCATATACATGTATACAGGTCAATCCCAATCTCCCAACATATGCCACCACCACCACCCCATGGCTTCCCACACTTGGTGTCCATACGTGTGTTCTCTACCTCTGTGTCTCTATTTCTTCCCTGCAAAGCAGTTCATCTATACCATTTTTCTAGGTTCCACGTATATGCATTAATATACAATATTTGTTTTTCTCTTTCTGACTTACTTCATTCTGTATGACAGTCTCTAGATCCATCGACGTATCTACAAATGACCCAGTTTCATTCCTTCTTATGGCTGAGTAATATTCCATTTTATATATGTACCACATCTTTATCCATTCGTCTGTCTGTGGGTATTTAGGTTGCTTCCATTACCTGGCTATCGTAAATAGTGCTGAAATGAGCATTGTGGTGAATGTGCCTTTTTGATTTATGGTTTTCTCTGGGTATATGCCCAGAAGTGGGATTGCTGGATCATATGGTAATTCTATTTCTAGTTTTTTTTAAGGAAACTCCATACTGTTCTCCATCGTGACTGTATCAATTTACATTTCCACCACTAGTGGAAGATGGATCCTTTTGTCCACACCCTCCCCAGAATTCGTTGTTTGTAGATTTTCTGATGATGCTGATTCTAACAGGTGTGAGGTGATACCTCATTGTAGTTTTGATTTGCATTTCTCTAATAATTAGTGATGTTGAGCAGCTTTTCATGTGCGTCTTGGCCATCTCTGTGTCTTCTTTGAAGAAACGTCTCTTTAGATCTTCTGCCCATTTTTGTATTGGGTTGTTTGTTGTTTTAATATTAAGCTGCATGAGCTCTTTATATATATTGGAGATTAAACCTTTGTCCATTGATTCGTTTGCAAATATTTTCGCCCATTCTGAGGGATGCTTTTTGCCATTCCCGTTTTTTTAACAAAAAAAGAAAGAAAGAAAAAGAAGCAGAACACTAATGTGTGTAAAATATGCCTTTGAAACTGTCGTTTTGAAATATGGACGTCCTTTGAATTTTTTGGTCTATATATGAACCCAGGATTTGTTTTCAGGCCAGGTGTCATTTACAGGCCTGCAATGATTTTGAATATCAACTGACCATTAGCGCTGGGATTAAAGCTGCTGTTTTGTGAAACGGCCACAATGTGGCAGCAGTTCTCCTTTACCAAATCTGGTTACTGGGGCAACAGAGCCTAATGGAAGTCCTGTTCTAGATTGGAATTTAGAATGGAATGTGCCAGGAGAAAGCCCCTCAAGTTTGTCTCACTACTTCTTGTTCGTGTTTTTAATTTAATTTTTTATTTTTTATTACAGGTAATTTGATTACAGTGTTTGGCTTGTTGTAGGTGTGGAAGATGTGGTTCTTTTGCACATATACAGATGTCGTTCTTCAAGGGATCCTTTTCCCATGTACCTTATGACAGAATGTTGAGTAGTCTTCTCTTGGTATTCTGTAGGACTTTGGTGATTATATATGTCACCTGTGTTTGTATATGTCTGTTAACCCCAATATCATAATGAAACCAACCCTCACACCTTTCCATTGGTGAACCATAAGTTTGTTGAATGAATCTGTGATTGCCCTTCTCCTTTGAAATATCTGCCCTGGTATCCATTTTTCGGTCACACCTATAAGAGATATGATATGATATGTGTCTTTCACTTTCTGACTTACTACAAGTCACGTGATTACCTCTAGACACACCTACGGTGCTGCAAATGGCATTGTGTCCTTTTATTCCTTGGCTTCTATTCTGCCTTAGCGAGGTCCATTTTCAAAAATGTGATTCCCTGAGGGCTGATGATTAGCTGACCTGGGTAGCCTGACCCTGCCGGCCGGCCCTCCCTAGGTGTGCCTGGGTTGAGGTCAATATAAACAGCGCTGCAGGCAGCAATAGCCCCTGAAGCTGTGCCTGACTCCATATTCTCTGCCCCGTCAGCAGTCTCGGGGCTGTGCTGGTGGGAGGGAGTGAGGGGCCACGGCTTTGTGGGTGGCCCGGTGTGAGTGGGTCTCTGCTGGACTTTCTGCAGGAGTTGCCAGGCTGCCACCTGTAAAGAAGAGGATGTGTCACCCATACTTCTGCTGGAATTTTCTCTGGACAGAGGTGAGGAAGGAAAAAAGCAGTGGGTGCCGGGACAGGAGGGGTATCTCAGGCAGGGCAATGCAAAGCTTCCAGAAGAGCGCCCAGGTCCAGGACCATCCTGGCTGGCCTGCAGGCACCAACTTGGCCTGCGTGCTGTCGCTGGTGTGGCTCCACGGCCCTTCCTCTAGGCTTTCAAGCCCTTGTACATATTCAGGTGTTTTACCTGGGAAGGGTGGGAAAAGTTCAACAGCAGCTGGCCTGGGGCTCAGCTCACGGTTACTCACAGATGCCTCGGCATGGCCCCCCGCTTTGCAATGAGGACACTCCTTGCGTAGGAGTGGGCTGCTGGCTGTATGGGAGATGATTCCCCACCTCTGACCAATTTCAGAATTGTTTGCCGCTGGAGCAAGTGCCCTGATAGGGATTTCCTCTGTCTAAATCGTGGGTTCAGGTTTTTTTTTTTCTTTTTTGGTTCAAGTTAGATTTTATTCCTCTTTTATGTATTTATAAATATAAGCATGGAAATAATTCATTCATATAAATACATCTGTGTGAAGGGAAGAACTTTTTTCTGTTTTATTTTTAAATTTTATTTTTTAAAATTTTGAAATTTAATTTATTTTATTTTTTTATACAGCAGGTTATTATTAGTTATGTATTTTATGCATATACATGTATACAGGTCAATCCCAATCTCCCAACTCATCACAACACCACCTCCCCATGGCTTCCCACACTTGGTGTCCATACGTGTGTTCTCTACCTCTGTGTCTCTATTTCTTCCCTGCAAACCAGTTCATCTGTACCATTTTTCTAGGTTCCACATATATGCATTAATATACAATATTTGTTTGTCTCTTTCTGACTTACTTCATTCTGTATGACAGTCTCTAGATCCATCGACGTCTCTACAAATGACCCAGTTTCATGCCTTCTTATGGCTGAGTAATATTCCATTTTATATATGTACCACATATTTATCCATTCGTCTGTCTGTGGGTATTTAGGTTGCTTCCATTACCTGGCTATCGTAAATAGTGCTGAAATGAGCATTGTGGTGAATGTGCCTTTTTGATGTATGGTTTTCTCTGGGTATATGCCCAGAAGTGGGATTGCTGGATCATATGGTAATTCTATTTCTAGTTTTTTTAAGGAAACTCCATACTGTTCTCCATCGTGACTGTATCAATTTACATTTCCACCACTAGTGGAAGAGGGATCCTTTTGTCCACACCCTCCCCAGAATTCGTTGTTTGTAGATTTTCTGATGATGCCGATTCTAACAGGTGTGAAGTGATACCTCATTGTAGTTTTGATTTGCATTTCTCTAATAATTAGTGATGTTGAGCAGCTTTTCATGTGCGTCTTGACCATCTCTGTGTCTTCTTTGAAGAAACGTCTCTTTAGATCTTCTGCCCATTTTTGTATTGGGTTGTTTGTTGTTTTAATATTAAGCTGCATGAGCTCTTTATATATATTGCAGATTAAACCTTTGTCCATTGATTCGTTTGCAAATATTTTCGCCCATTCTGAGGGATGCTTTTTGCCATTCCCGTTTTTTTAACAAAAAAAGAAAGAAAGAAAAAGAAGCAGAACACTAATGTGTGTAAAATATGCCTTTTGAAACTGTCGTTTTGAAATATGGACGTCCTTTGAATTTTTTGGTCGCTATATGAACCCAGGATTTGTTTTCAGGGCAGGTGTCATTTACAGGCCTGCAATGATTTTGAATATCAACTGACCATTAGCGCTGGGATTAAAGCTGCTGTTGTGTGAAACGGCCGCAAGGTGGCAGCAGGTCTCCCTTACCAAATCTGGTTACTGGGGCAACAGAGCCTCAATGGAAGTCGTGTTCTAGATTGGAATTTAGAATGGAATGTGCCAGGAGAAAGCCCCTCAAGTTTGTCTCACTACTTCTTGTTCGTGTTTTTAATTTAATTATTTATTTTTTATTACAGCAAATTTGATTACAATGTTTGGCTTGTTGTAGGTATGGATGATGTGGTTCTTTTACACATATACATATGTCAGTTCTTCCTGGCATCCTTTTCCCATGTACCTTATGACAGAATGTTGAGTAGTCTTCTCTTGGTATTCTGTAGGTCTTTGGTGATTATATATGTCACCTGTGTTTGTATATGTCTGTTAACCCCAATATCATAATGAAACCAATCCTCACACCTTTCCTTTGGTGAACCATAAGTTTGTTTAATGAATTTGTGATTGCCCTTCTCCGTGGAAATATCTGCCCTGGTATCCATTATTCGGTCACACCTATAAGAGATATGATATGATATGTGTCTTTCACTTTCGGACTTACTACAATTCACGTGATTACCTCTAGACACACATACGGTGCTGCAAATGGCATTGTGTCCTTTTATTCCTTGGCTTCTATTCTGCCTTAGCGAGGTCCATTTTCAACAATGTGATTCCCTGAGGGCTGAGGATTAGCTGACATGGGTAGCCTGACACTGCCGGCCGGCCTTCCCAAGGTGTGCCTGGGTTGAGGTCAATATAAACAGCGCTGGAGGAAGCAATAGCCCCTGAAGCTGTGCCTGACTCCATATTCTCTGCCCCGTCAGCAGTGTCGGGGCTGTGCTGGTGGGAGGGAGTGAGGGGCCACGGCTTTGTGGGTGGCCCAGTGTGAGTGGGTCTCTGCTGGACTTTCTGCAGGAGTTGCCAGGCTTCCACCTGTAATGAAGAGGATGTGTCACCCATACCTTCCGCTGGAATTTCTCTCCGGACAGAGGTGAGGAAGGAAAAAATCAGTGGGGGCGGGGACAGGAGGGGTATCTCAGGCAGGGCAATGGAAAGTTTCCAGAAGAGCCCCCAGGGCCAGGACCATCCTGACTGGCCTGCAGGCACCAAGTTGGCCTGCGTGCTGTCGCTGGTGTGGCTCCACGGCCCTTCCTCTAGGCTTTCAAGCCCTTGTACATATTCAGGTGTTTTACATGGGAAGGGTGGGAAAAGTTCAACAGCAGCTGGCCTGGGGCTCAGCTCACGGTTACTCACAGATGCCTCGGCATGGCCCTCCGCTTCGCAATGAGGACGCTCCTTGCGTAGGAGTGGGCTGCTGGCTGTATGGGAGATGATTCCCCACCTCTGACCAATTTCAGAATTGTTTACCGATGGAGCAAGTGCCCTGATTGTGTTTTCCTCTGTCTAACTCGTGGGTTCAGGTTTTTTTTTTTCTTTTTTGGTTCAAGTTAGATTTTATTCCTCTTTTATGTATTTATAGATATAAGCATGGAAATAATTCATTCATATAAATACATCTGTGTGAAGGGAAGAACTTTTTTCTGTTTTATTTTTAAATTTTATTTTTTAAAATTTTGAAATTTAATTTTATTTATTTTTTTATACAGCAGGTTACTATTAGTTATGTATTTTATCCATATACATGTATACAGGTCAATCCCAGTCTCTCAACTCATCCCAACAACACCTACCCATGGCTTCCCACACTTGGTGTCCATACGTGTGTTCTCTACCTTTGTGTCTCTATTTCTTCCCTGCAAACCAGTTCATCTGTACCATTTTTCTAGGTTCCACATATATGCATTAATATACAATATTTGTTTGTCTCTTTCTGACTTACTTCATTCTGTATGACAGTGTCTAGATCCATCGACGTCTCTACAAATGACCCAGTTTCATTCCTTCTTATGGCTGAGTAATATTCCATTTTATATATGTACCACATCTTTATCCATTCGTCTGTCTGTGGGTATTTAGGTTGCTTCCATTACCTGGCTATCGTAAATAGTGCTGAAATGAGCATTGTGGTGAATGTGCCTTTTTGATTTATGGTTTTCTCTGGGTATATGCCCAGAAGTGGGATTGCTGGATCATATGGTAATTCTATTTCTAGTTTTTTTAAGGAAACTCCATACTGTTCTCCATCGTGACTGTATCAATTTACATTTCCACCACTAGTGGAAGAGGGATCCTTTTGTCCACACCCTCCCCAGAATTCGTTGTTTGTAGATTTTCTGATGATGCCGATTCTAACAGGTGTGAGGTGATACCTCATTGTAGTTTTGATTTGCATTTCTCTAATAATTAGTGATGTTGAGCAGCTTTTCATGTGCGTCCTGGCCATCTCTGTGTCTTCTTTGAAGAAACGTCTCTTTAGATCTTCTGCCCATTTTTGTATTGGGTTGTTTGTTGTTTTAATATTAAGCTGCATGAGCTCTTTATATATATTGGAGATTAAACCTTTGTCCATTGATTCGTTTGCAAATATTTTCGCCCATTCTGAGGGATGCTTTTTGCCATTCCCGTTTTTTTAACAAAAAAAGAAAGAAAGAAAAAGAAGCAGAACACTAATGTGTGTAAAATATGCCTTTTGAAACTGTCGTTTTGAAATATGGACGTCCTTTGAATTTTTTGGTCGCTATATGAACCCAGGATTTGTTTTCAGGGCAGGTGTCATTTACAGGCCTGCAATGATTTTGAATATCAACTGACCATTAGCGCTGGGATTAAAGCTGCTGTTGTGTGAAACGGCCACAAGGTGGCAGCAGGTCTCCCTTTCCAAATCTGGTTACTGGGGCAACAGAGCCTCAATGGAAGTCGTGTTCTAGATTGGAATTTAGAATGGAATGTGCCAGGAGAAAGCCCCTCAAGTTTGTCTCACTACTTCTTGTTCGTGTTTTTAATTTATTTTTTTATTTTTTATTACAGCAAATTTGATTACAATGTTTGGCTTGTTGTAGGTGTGGAAGATGTGGTTCTTTTACACATATACATATGTCTGTTCTTCCTGGGATCCTTTTCCCATGTACCTTATGACAGAATGTTGAGTAGTCTTCTCTTGGTATTCTGTAGGTCTTTGGTGATTATATATGTCACCTGTGTTTGTATATGTCTGTTAACCCCAATATCATAATGAAACCAATCCTCACACCTTTCCATTGGTGAACCATAAGTTTGTTGAATGAATCTGTGATTGCCCTTCTCCCTGGAAATATCTGCCCTGGTATCCATTTTTCGGTCACACCTATAAGAGATATGATATGATATGTGTCTTTCACTTTCTGACTTACAACAACTCACGTGATTACCTCTAGACACACCTACGGTGCTACAAATGGCATTGTGTCCTTTTATTCCTTGGCTTCTATTCTGCCTTAGCGAGGTCCATTTTCAACAATGTGATTCCCTGAGGGCTGAGGATTAGCTGACCTGGGTAGCCTGACCCTGCCGGCCGGCCCTCCCCAGGAGTGCCTGGGTTGAGGTCAATATAAACAGCGCTGCAGGCAGCAATGGCCCCTGAAGCTGTGCCTGACTCCATATTCTCTGCCCCGTCAGCAGTGTCGGGGCTGTGCTGGTGGGCGGGAGTGAGGGGTCACGGCTTTGTGGGTGGCCCGGTGTGAGAGGGTCTCTGCTGGACTTTCTGCAGGAGTTGCCAGGCTTCCACCTGTAATGAAGAGGATGTGTCACCCATACCTTCCGCTGGAATTTCTCTCCGGACAGAGGTGAGGAAGGAAAAAATCAGTGGGGGCCGGGACAGGAGGGGTATCTCAGGCAGGGCAATGGAAAGCTTCCAGAAGAGCGCCCAGGGCCAGGACCATCCTGTCTGGCCTGCAGGCACCAAGTTGGCCTGCGTGCTGTCGCTGGTGTGGCTCCACAGCCCTTCCTCTAGGATTTCAAGTCCTTGTACATATTCAGGTGTTTTACCTGGGAAGGGTGGGAAAAGTTCAACAGCAGCTGGCCTGGGGCTCAGCTCACGGTTACTCACAGATGCCTCGGCATGGTCCCCCACTTTGCAATGAGGACGCTCCTTGCGTAAGAGTGGGCTGCTGGCTCTATGGGAGATGATTTCCCACCTCTGACCAATTTCAGAATTGTTTGCCGCTGGAGCAAGTGCCCTTATAGGGTTTTCCTCTGTCTAACTCGTGGGTTCAGGTTTTTTTTTTTTTCTTTTTTGGTTCAAGTTAGATTTTATTCCTCTTTTATGTATTTATAGATATAAGCATGGAAATAATTCATTCATATAAATACATCTGTGTGAAGGGAAGAACTTTTTTCTGTTTTATTTTTAAATTTTATTTTTTAAAATTTTGAAATTTAATTTTATTTATTTTTTATACAGCAGGTTATTATTAGTTATGTATTTTATGCATATACATGTATAGAGGTCAATCCCAATCTCCCAACTCATCACAACACCACCTCCCTATGGCTTCCCACACTTGGTGTCCATACGTGTGTTCTCTACCTCTGTGTCTCTATTTCTTCCCTGCAAACCAGTTCATCTGTACCATTTTTCTAGGTTCCACATATATGCATTAATATACAATATTTGTTTGTCTCTTTCTGACTTACTTCATTCTGTATGACAGTCTCTAGATCCATCGACGTCTCTACAAATGACCCAGTTTCATGCCTTCTTATGGCTGAGTAATATTCCATTTTATATATGTACCACATCTTTATCCATTCGTCTGTCTGTGGGTATTTAGGTTGCTTCCATTACCTGGCTATCGTAAATAGTGCTGAAATGAGCATTGTGGTGAATGTGCCTTTTTGATTTATGGTTTTCTCTGGGTATATGCCCAGAAGTGGGATTGCTGGATCATATGGTAATTCTATTTCTAGTTTTTTTAAGGAAACTCCATACTCTTCTCCATCTTGACTGTATCAATTTACATTTCCACCACTAGTGGAAGAGGGATCCTTTTGTCCACACCCTCCCCAGAATTCGTTGCTTGTAGATTTTCTGATGATGCCGATTCTAACAGGTGTGAGGTGATACCTCATTGTAGTTTTGATTTGCATTTCTCTAATAATTAGTGATGTTGAGCAGCTTTTCATGTGCGTCTTGGCCATCTCTGTGTCTTCTTTGAAGAAACGTCTCTTTAGATCTTCTGCCCATTTTTGTATTGGGTTGTTTGTTTTTTAATATTAAGCTGCATCAGCTCTTTATATATATTGGAGATTAAACTTTTGTCCATTGATTCGTTTGCAAATATTTTCGCCCATTCTGAGGGATGCTTTTTGCCATTCCCGTTTTTTTAACAAAATAAGAAAGAAAGAAAAAGAAGCAGAACACTAATGTGTGTAAAATATGCCTTTTGAAACTGTCGTTTTGAAATATGGACGTCCTTTGAATTTTTTGGTCGATATATGAACCAAGGATTAGTTTTCAGGGCAGGTGTCATTTACAGGCCTGCAATGATTTTGAATATCAACTGACCATTAGCGCTGGGATTAAAGCTGTTGTGGTGTGAAACGGCCACAAGGTGGCAACAGGTCTCCCTTTCCAAATCTGGTTACTGGGGCAACAGAGCCTCAATGGAAGTCGTGTTCTAGATTGGAATTTAGAATGGAATGTGCCAGGAGAAAGCCCCTCAAGTTTGTCTCACTACTTCTTGTTCGTGTTTTTAATTTAATTATTTATTTTTTATTACAGCAAATTTGATTACAATGTTTGGCTTGTTGTAGGTGTGGAAGATGTGGTTCTTTTACACATACACATATGTCTGTTCTTCCTGGGATCCTTTTCCCCTGTACCTTATGACAGAATGTTGAGTAGTCTTCTCTTGGTATTCTGTAGGTCTTTGGTGATTATATATGTCACCTGTGTTTGTATATGTCTGTTAACCCCAATATCATAATGAAACCAATCCTCACACCTTTCCATTGGTGAACCATAAGTTTGTTGAATGAATCTGTGATTGCCCTTCTCCCTGGAAATATCTGCCCTGGTATCCATTTTTCGGTCACACCTATAAGAGATATGATATGATATGTGTCTTTCACTTTCTGACTTACAACAACTCACGTGATTACCTCTAGACACACCTACGGTGCTACAAATGGCATTGTGTCCTTTTATTCCTTGGCTTCTATTCTGCCTTAGCGAGGTCCATTTTCAACAATGTGATTCCCTGAGGGCTGAGGATTAGCTGACCTGGGTAGCCTGACCCTGCCGGCCGGCCCTCCCCAGGTGTGCCTGGGTTGAGGTCAATATAAACAGCGCTGGAGGAAGCAATAGCCCCTGAAGCTGTGCCTGACTCCATATTCTCTGCCCCGTCAGCAGTGTCGGGGCTGTGCTGGTGGGAGGGAGTGAGGGGCCACGGCTTTGTGGGTGGCCCAGTGTGAGTGGGTCTCTGCTGGACTTTCTGCAGGAGTTGCCAGGCTTCCACCTGTAATGAAGAGGATGTGTCACCCATACCTTCCGCTGGAATTTCTCTCCGGACAGAGGTGAGGAAGGAAAAAATCAGTGGGGGCGGGGACAGGAGGGGTATCTCAGGCAGGGCAATGGAAAGTTTCCAGAAGAGCCCCCAGGGCCAGGACCATCCTGACTGGCCTGCAGGCACCAAGTTGGCCTGCGTGCTGTCGCTGGTGTGGCTCCACGGCCCTTCCTCTAGGCTTTCAAGCCCTTGTACATATTCAGGTGTTTTACATGGGAAGGGTGGGAAAAGTTCAACAGCAGCTGGCCTGGGGCTCAGCTCACGGTTACTCACAGATGCCTCGGCATGGCCCTCCGCTTCGCAATGAGGACGCTCCTTGCGTAGGAGTGGGCTGCTGGCTGTATGGGAGATGATTCCCCACCTCTGACCAATTTCAGAATTGTTTACCGATGGAGCAAGTGCCCTGATTGTGTTTTCCTCTGTCTAACTCGTGGGTTCAGGTTTTTTTTTTTCTTTTTTGGTTCAAGTTAGATTTTATTCCTCTTTTATGTATTTATAGATATAAGCATGGAAATAATTCATTCATATAAATACATCTGTGTGAAGGGAAGAACTTTTTTCTGTTTTATTTTTAAATTTTATTTTTTAAAATTTTGAAATTTAATTTTATTTATTTTTTTATACAGCAGGTTACTATTAGTTATGTATTTTATCCATATACATGTATACAGGTCAATCCCAGTCTCTCAACTCATCCCAACAACACCTACCCATGGCTTCCCACACTTGGTGTCCATACGTGTGTTCTCTACCTTTGTGTCTCTATTTCTTCCCTGCAAACCAGTTCATCTGTACCATTTTTCTAGGTTCCACATATATGCATTAATATACAATATTTGTTTGTCTCTTTCTGACTTACTTCATTCTGTATGACAGTGTCTAGATCCATCGACGTCTCTACAAATGACCCAGTTTCATTCCTTCTTATGGCTGAGTAATATTCCATTTTATATATGTACCACATCTTTATCCATTCGTCTGTCTGTGGGTATTTAGGTTGCTTCCATTACCTGGCTATCGTAAATAGTGCTGAAATGAGCATTGTGGTGAATGTGCCTTTTTGATTTATGGTTTTCTCTGGGTATATGCCCAGAAGTGGGATTGCTGGATCATATGGTAATTCTATTTCTAGTTTTTTTAAGGAAACTCCATACTGTTCTCCATCTTGACTGTATCAATTTACATTTCCACCACTAGTGGAAGAGGGATCCTTTTGTCCACACCCTCCCCAGAATTCGTTGTTTGTAGATATTCTGATGATGCCAATTGTAACAGGTGTGAGGTGATACCTCATTGTAGTTTTGATTTGCATTTCTCTAATAATTAGTGATGTTGAGCAGCTTTTCATGTGCGTCTTGGCCATCTCTGTGTCTTCTTTAAAGAAACGTCTCTTTAGATCTTCTGCCCATTTTTGTATTGGGTTGTTTGTTTTTTTTAATATTAAGCTGCATGAGCTCTTTATATATATTGGAGATTAAACCTTTGTCCATTGATTCGTTTGCAAATATTTTCGCCCATTCTGAGGGATGCTTTTTGCCATTCCCATTTTTTTAACAAAAAAAGAAAGAAAGAAAAAGAAGCAGAACACTAATGTGTGTAAAATATGCCTTTTGAAACTGTCGTTTTGAAATATGGACGTCCTTTGAATTTTTTGGTCGCTATATGAATCCAGGATTTGTTTTCAGGGCAGGTGTCATTTACAGGCCTGCAATGATTTTGAATATCAACTGACCATTAGCCCTGGGATTAAAGCTGCTGTTGTGTGAAACGGCCACAAGGTGGCAGCAGGTCTCCCTTACCAAATCTGGTTACTGGGGCAACAGAGCCTCAATGGAAGTCGTGTTCTAGATTGGAATTTAGAATGGAATGTGCCAGGAGATAGCCCCTCAAGTTTGTCTCACTACTTCTTGTTCGTGTTTTTAATTTAATTTTATATTTTTTATTACAGCAAATTTGATTACAATGTTTGGCTTGTTGTAGGTGTGGAAGATGTGGTTCTTTTACACATATACATATGTCAGTTCTTCCTGGGATCCTTTTCCCATGTACCTTATGACAGAATGTTGAGTAGTCTTCTCTTGGTATTCTGTAGGTTTTGGGTGATTATATATGGCACCTGTGTTTGTATATGTCTGTTAACCCCAATATCATAATGAAAACAATCCTCAGAACTTTCCATTGGTGAACCATAAGTTTGTTTAATGAATCTGTGATTGCCTTTCTCCGTGGAAATATCTGCCCTGGTATCCATTTTTCGGTCACAGCTATAAGACATATGATATGATATGTTACTTTCACTTTCTGACTTACTACAAGTCACGTGATTACCTCTAGACACACCTACGGTGCTGCAAATGGCATTGTGTCCTTTTATTCCTTGGCTTCTATTCTGCCTTAGCGAGGTCCATTTTCAACAATGTGATTCCCTGAGGGCTGAGGATTAGCTGACCTGGGTAGCCTGACCCTGCCGGCCGGCCCTCCCCAGGTGTGCCTGGGTTGAGGTCAATATAAACAGCACTGCAGGCAGCAATAGCCCCTGAAGCTCTGCCTGACGCCATATTCTCTGCCCAGTCAGCAGTGTCGGGGCTGTGCTGGTGGGAGGCAGTGAGGGGTCACGGCTTTGTGGGTGGCCCGTTGTGAGTGGGTCTCTGCTGGACTTTCTGCAGGAGTTGCCAGGCTTCCACCTGTAAAGAACAGGATGTGTCACCCATACCTTCCGCTGGAATTTCTCTCCGGACAGAGGTGAGGAAGGAAAAAAGCATTGGGGGCCGGGACAGGAGGGGTATCTCAGGCAGGGCAATGGAAAGCTTCCAGAAGAGCGCCCAGGGCCAGGACCATCCTGGCTGGCCTGCAGGCACCAATTTGGCCTGCGTGCTGTCTCTTGTGTGGCTCCACGACCCTTTCTCTAGGCTTTCAAGGCCTTGTACTTATTCAGGTGTTTTACCTGGGAAGGGTGGGAAAAGTTCAACAGCAGCTGGCCTGGGGCTCAGCTCACGGTTACTCACAGATGCCTCGGCATGGCCCCCAGCTTTGCAATGAGGACGCTCCTTGTGTAGGAGTGGGCTGCTTGCTCTATGGGAGATGATTCCCCACCTCTGACCAATTTCAGAATTGTTTACCGCTGGAGCAAGTGCCCTGATAGGGTTTTCCTCTGTCTAACTCGTGGGTTCAGGTTTTTTTTTTTCTTTTTTGGTTCAAGTTAGATTTTATTCCTCTTTTATATATTTTTAGATATAAGCATGGAAATAATTCATTCATATAAATACATCTGTGTGAAGGGAAGAACTTTTTTCTGTTTTATTTTTAAATTTTATTTTTAAAAATTTTGAAATTTAATTTTATTTATTTTTTTATACAGCAGGTTATTATTAGTTATGTATTTTATGCATATACGTGTATGCAGGTCAATCCCAATCTCCCAGCTCATCCCAACACCACCTCTCCATGGCTTCCCACACTTGGTGTCCATACGTGTGTTCTCTACCTCTGTGTCTCTATTTCTTCCCTGCCAACCAGTTCATCTGTACCATTTTTCTAGGTTCCACATATATGCATTAATATACAATATTTGTTTGTCTCTTTCTGACTTACTTCATTCTGTATGACAGTCTGTAGATCCATCGACGTCTCTACAAATGACCCACTTTCATTCCTACTTATGGCTGAGTAATATTCCATTTTATATATGTACCACATCTTTTTTTTTTTTTTTTTTTTTTTTTTTTTTTTTTTTTTGCGATATGTGGGCCTCTCACTGTTGTGGCCTCTCCCATTGCGGAGCACAGGCTCCGGACGCGCAGGCCCAACGGCCATGGCTCACGGGCCCAGCCGCTCTGCAGCATGTGGGATCTTCGCGGACCGGGGCACGAACCTGTGTCCCCTGCATCGGCAGGCAGACTCTCAACCACTGCGCCACCAGGGAAGCCCTGTACCACATCTTTATCCATTCGTCTGTCTGTGGGTATTTAGGTTGCTTCCATTACCTGGCTATCGTAAATAGTGCTGAAATGAGCATTGTGGTGAATGTGCCTTTTTGATTTATGGTTTTCTCTGGGTATATGCCCAGAAGTGGGATTGCTGGATCATATGGTAATTCTATTTCTAGTTTTTTTAAGGAAACTCCATACTGTTCTCCATCGTGACTGTATCAATTTACATTTCCACCACTAGTGGAAGAGGGATCCTTTTGTCCACACCCTCCCCAGAATTCGTTGTTTGTAGATTTTCTGATGATGCCGATTCTAACAGGTGTGAGGTGATACCACATTGTAGTTTTGATTTGCATTTCTCTAATAATTAGTGATGTTGAGCAGCTTTTCATGTGCGTCTTGGCCATCTCTGTGTCTTCTTTGAAGAAACGTCTCTTTAGATCTTCTGCCCATTTTTGTATTGGGTTGTTTGTTTTTTTAATATTACGCTGCATGAGCTCTTTATATATATTGGAGACTAAACCTTTGTCCATTGATTCGTTTGCAAATATTTTCGCCCATTCTTAGGGATGCCTTATTCCATTCCCGTTTTTTTAACAAAAAAAGAAAGAAAGAAAAAGAAGCAGAACACTAATGTGTGTAAAATATGCCTTTTGAAACTGTCGTTTTGAAATATGGACGTCCTTTGAATTTTTTGGTCGATATATGAACCCAGGATTAGTTTTCAGGGCAGGTGTCATTTACAGGCCTGCAATGATTTTGAATATCAACAGACCATTAGCGCTGGAATTAAAGCTGCTGTTGTGTGAAACGGCCACAAGGTGGCAGCAGTTCTCTCTTACCATGTCTGGTTACTAGGGCAACAGAGCCTCAATGGAAGTCCTGTTCTAGATTGGAATTTAGAATGCAATGTGCCAGGAGAAAGCCCCTCAAGTTTGTCTCACTACATCTTGTTCGTGTTTGTAATTTAATTTTTTTATTTTTTCTTACAGCAAATTTGATTACAATGTTTGGCTTGTTGTAGGTGTGGAAGATGTGGTTCTTTTACACATATACATATGTCTGTTCTTCCTGGGATCCTTTTCCCATGTACCTTATGACAGAATGTTGAGTAGTCTTCTCTTGGTATTCTGTAGGTCTTTGGTGATTATATATGTCACCTGTGTTTGTATATGTCTGTTAAACCCAATATCATAATGAAACCAACCCTCACACCTTTCCATTGGTGAACCATAAGTTTGTTTAATGAATCTGTGATTGCCCTTCTCCGTGGAAATATCTGCCCTGGTATCCATATTTCGGTCACACCTATAAGAGATATGATGTGATATGTGTCTTTCACTTTCTGACTTACTACAAGTCACATGATTACCTCTAGACACACCTACGGTGCTGCAAATGGCATTGTGTCCTTTTATTCCTTGGCTTCTATTCTGCCTTAGCGAGGTCCATTTTCAACAATGTGATTCCCTGAGGGCTGAGGATTAGCTGACCTGGGTAGCCTGACCCTGCCGGCCGGCCCTCCCCAGGTGTGCCTGGGTTGAGGTCAATATAAACAGCACTGCAGGCAGCAATAGCCCCTGAAGCTCTGCCTGACGCCATATTCTCTGCCCAGTCAGCAGTGTCGGGGCTGTGCTGGTGGGAGGGAGTGAGGGGTCACGGCTTTGTGGGTGGCCCGTTGTGAGTGGGTCTCTGCTGGACTTTCTGCAGGAGTTGCCAGGCTTCCACCTGTAAAGAACAGGATGTGTCACCCATACCTTCCGCTGGAATTTCTCTCCAGACAGAGGTGAGGAAGGAAAAAAGCATTGGGGGCCGGGACAGGAGGGGTATCTCAGGCAGGGCAATGGAAAGCTTCCAGAAGAGCGCCCAGGGCCAGGACCATCCTGGCTGGCCTGCAGGATCCAAGTTGGCCTGCGTGCTGTCGCTGGTGTGGCTCTATGGCCCTTCCTCTAGGCTTTCAAGGCCTTGTACATATTCAGGTGTTTTACCTGGGAATGGTGGGAAAAGTTCAACAGCAGTTGGCCTGGGGCTCAGCTCACGGTTACTCACAGATGCCTCGGCATGGCCCCCAGCTTTGCAATGAGGACGCTCCTTGCGTAGGAGTTGGCTGCTGGCTCTATGGGAGATGATTCCCCATCTCTGACCAATTTCAGAATTGTTTACCGCTGGAGCAAGTTCCCTAATAGGGTTTTCCTCTGTCTAACTCGTGGGTTCAGGTTTGTTTTTTTTTTTCTTTTTTGGTTCAAGTTAGATTTTATTCCTCTTTTATGTATTTATAGATATAAGCATGGAAATAATTCATTCATATAAATACATCTGTGTGAAGGGAAGAACTTTTTTCTGTTTTATTTTTAAATTTTATTTTTAAAAATTTTGAAATTTAATTTTATTTATTTTTTTATACAGCAGGTTATTATTAGTTATGTATTTTATGCATATACATGTATGCAGGTCAATCCCAGTCTCCCAACTCATCCCAACACCACCTCCCCATGGCTTCCCACACTTGGTGTCCATACGTGTGTTCTCTACCTCTGTGTCTCTATTTCTTCCCTGCAAACCAGTTCATCTGTACCATTTTTCTAGGTTCCACATATATGCATTAATATACAATATTTGTTTTTCTCTTTCTGACTTACTTCATTCTGTATGACAGTCTCTAGATCCATCGACGTCTCTACAAATGACCCAGTTTCATTCCTTCTTATGGCTGAGTAATATTCCATTTTATATAGGTACCACATCTTTATCCATTCGTCTGTCTGTGGGTATTTAGGTTGCTTCCATTACCTGGCTATCGTAAATATTGCTGAAATGAGCATTGTGGTGAATGTGCCTTTTTGATTTATGGTTTTCTCTGGGTATATGCCCAGAAGTGGGATTGCTGGATCATATGGTCATTCTATTTCTAGTTTTTTTAAGGAAACTCCATACTGTTCTCCATCGTGACTGTATCAATTTACATTTCCACCACTAGTGGAAGAGGGATCCTTTTGCCCACACCCTCCCCAGAATTCGTTGTTTGTAGATTTTCTGATGATGCCGATTCTAACAGGTGTGAGGTGATACCACATTGTAGTTTTGATTTGCATTTCTCTAATAATTAGTGATGTTGAGCAGCTTTTCATGTGAGTCTTGGCCATCTCTGTGTCTTCTTTGAAGAAACGTCTCTTTAGATCTTCTGCCCATTTTTGTATTGGGTTGTTTGTTTTTTTAATATTACGCTGCATGAGCTCTTTATATATATTGGAGATTAAACCTTTGTCCATTGATTCGTTTGCAAATATTTTCGCCCATTCTGAGGGATGCCTTATTCCATTCCCGATTTTTTAACAAAAAAAGAAAGAAAGAAAAAGAAACAGAACACTAATGTGTGTAAAATATGCCTTTTGAAACTGTCGTTTTGAAATATGGACGTCCTTTGAATTTTTTGGTCGATATATGAACCCAGGATTAGTTTTCAGGGCAGGTGTCATTTACAGGCCTGCAATGATTTTGAATATCAATAGACCATTAGCGCTGGAATTAAAGCTGCTGTTGTGTGAAACGGCCACAAGGTGGCAGCAGTTCTCCCTTACCAAATATGGTTACTAGGGCAACAGAGCCTCAATGGAAGTCCTCTTCTAGATTGGAATTTAGAATGCAATGTGCCAGGAGAAAGCCCCTCAAGTTTGTCTCACTACTTCTTGTTCGTGTTTTTAATTTAATTTTTTATTTTTTATTACAGCAAATTTGATTACAATGTTTGGCTTGTTGTAGGTGTGGAAGATGTGGTTCTTTTACACATATACATATGTCTGTTCTTCCTGGGATCCTTTTCCCATGTACATTATGACAGAATGTTGAGTAGTCTTCTCTTGGTATTCTGTAGGTCTTTGGTGATTATATATGTCACCTGTGTTTGTATATGTCTGTTAACCCCAATATCATAATGAAACCAACCCTCACACCTTTGCATTGGTGAACCATAAGTTTGTTTAATGAATCTGTGATTGCCCTTCTCCTTTGAAATATCTGCCCTGGTATCCATTTTTCGGTCACACCTATAAGAGATATGATATGATATGTGTCTTTCACTTTCTGACTTACTACAAGTCACGTGATTACCTCTATACACACCTACGGTACTGCAAATGGCATTGTGTCCTTTTATTCCTTGGCTTCTATTCTGCCTTAGCGAGGTCCACTTTCAACAATGTGATTCCCTGAGGGCTGAGGATTAGCTGACCTGGGTAGCCTGACCCTGCCGGCCGGCCCTCCCCAGGTGTGCCTGGGTTGAGGTCAATATAAACAGCACTGCAGGCAGCAATAGCCCCTGAAGCTCTGCCTGACGCCATGTTCTCTGCCCCGTCAGCAGTCTCGGGGCTGTGCTGGTGGGAGGGAGTGTGGGGCCACGGCTTTGTGGGTGGCCCGGTGTGAGTGGGTCTCTGCTGAACTTTCTGCAGGAGTTGCCAGGCTTCCACCTGTAAAGAAGAGGATGTGGCAACCATACCTTCCATTGGAATTTCTCTCCGGACAGATGTGAGGAAGGAAAAAAGCAGTGGGGGCAGGGACAGGATGGGTATCTCAGGCAGGGCAATGGAAAGCTTCCAGAAGAGCGCCCAGGGACAGGACCATCCTGGCTGGCCTGAAGGCACCAAGTTGGCCTGCGTGCTGTCGCTGTTGTGGCTCCACGGCCCTTCCTCTAAGCTTTCAAGCCCTTGTACATATTCAGGTGTTTTACCTGGGAAGGGTGGGAAATGTTCAGCAGCCGCTGGCCTGGAGCTCAGCTCACGGTTACTCACAGATGCCTTAAGTCCCTTTCACTGAGGAAGGTGTAGGTCTTGTCTATTCCATAGTTTGTTTCTGGAACGGTACCTGTGCTTATATCAAACTCTGGTTTTATGCATCACCCGACCTCTCATTCCCCCTTAAGCAGGCATAATAGTGTTTTCCAAAGGTGAGACTCTGTTCTCTTTCCTAACTGAGTTCAAGTGTAGCCATGTTTACAGGATCTTCATAAGTGATATCTTAATATAAGTTTCTTTTTCTGTGTGACTTTTTTCACTTAGAAGCATCATACCTCAATTCACTCATTTTGCTGCTACTGGTCTTATGCCATTGATTGCATGGCTGAGGGATATTCCATCGTACGGAAGTACCACAATTTTTTGAACCATTTTTATATTTCCTGGGATATTTAAGGTGTACCCAAGTTGAGGTTTTTGTAAGCAGTGCAGCCCTAAATTTTGGGGTGGCTCTGTCTTATTGATTTTCAGTTTTCCCAAGGTATATTCCCTAGACTGGAAGTGCCCTTGGCTCTGTAGCTCTGTTGTTTACTTGTTTTAGGGAACACAATGCACTCCTCCAGAGAGGCAGGTGGCAATTTACATCCCGCCCATCAGCATAACAAGACTCCCTCTTCTCCAGGGCCTGTTTTGCCTTTCTGGTTTTTACACATTTTGTGGATGTCCCTTTTAGACCTCTGGAAAGTGATACTTCTTTGTAGTGCAGATTTTCATTGCCGCCTGCTTGCTTGGGCAAAAAGGGCATATGCGTTTTCTCCTGAATATATTCATGAGAAAACACATACGCTCTATTTGGCCAAGTGCATCATTTTTGAAATTTTTCCCCTCTTTCTGTGCTTCAAACGCGATTCCGACGTACCTCTTGAAATCTGTTTCCTGCTATTCTGCCTCGCTTTCATGTCTGCCTCGTTGCCTTCCCTCACCAGATTTTTGGACGATAGTTGTCCTTAATTACTCGGCCAGTTTGTGAATTGCTGTGCCCCTGAGCTCCATTATTCTACTCGTTTTTTGTGAGCTGACCGCAAGTCCAAAATTTTGGTTCAGGACCTACACTGGTTTCTTATGGGGCACTGAGACTTTGGTTAATTCTTCTTCCTGCTGGGAAATTAGATTGACATTTGCCCGTCCAAATGCCTAACAGCTACTCTCTCATTGGTTCTCCCTCTTCACTTTCATCCTCAGGCAAACTGGCATCATGTGCGAACCAGTAGGTTAAAGGGGCTGTCTCTCCAAGCTGGGAGATTGATAGTAAAGCAGTTGGAAAGTCAAACTGGAGCACCAGGAGAGGGACTATTCGTTGAGTTTTAGAAACCTTTCGTATTCACAGTGTGTCCATGCTGTAGGTTTCCCGTACATGTTATAGCTGTAGTAATATTCCCTTCAACCTGGAGAATTGGGACGCATGGAATGGGTGCCATGCATTTTTGCTTTAAAGGGTCTGCATTTGCTCACCCAATCTCACCAATCCTCTCAGTCCCAAGTGTCCAGACTTATGCCACATCCAGCTGTCATTGTAGATAGGGTAATTCCAGGTTTCATCAGAGACCATGAAGGAATAGTGAAGAATATCCATTTTAGTTTTGTGTAGTTTTTGTAATTCCTTTTTAGAGTGGGTTTGAGCTGATTACGCTGCCATGTTTATGCCAGTCTAGACACACTTGATTCCCTTACGGAGACATATCAATCCATAGGTTTTAAGATTCTTACTAGTCAGATATATTCCTCTGCGGGAAATATGGGGTTTTGAGTCCCTTTCACTGAGGAAGGTGTAGGTCTTGTGTATTCCATAGTTGGTTTTTGGAACGGTACCTGTGCTTATATCAAACTCTGGTTTTATGCATCACCCCACCTCTCCTTCCCCCTTAAGCAGGCATAAGAGTGTTTTCTAAATGTGAGACACTGTTCTCTTTCCTAACTCAGTTCAAGTGTAGCCATGTTTACAGGATCTTCATAAGTGATATCTTATGATAAGTTTCTTTTTCTGTATGACTTATTTCACTTAGAATCATCGTACCTGTATCCACCCATTTTGCTGCTACTGGTCTTATGACATTGATTTCATGGCTGAGGGATATTCCATCGTACGTTAGTACCACAATTTTTTGAACCATTTTTATATTTCCTGGGATATTTAAGGTGTACCCAAGTTGAGGTCCTTGTAAGCAGTGCAGCCCTAAATTTTGGGGTGGCTCTGTCTTATCGATTTTCAGTTTTCCCAAGGTATATTCCCTACACTTGAAGTGCCCTTGGCTCTGTAGCTCTGTTGTTTATTTGTTTTAGGGAACACAATGCACTCCTCCAGAGAGGCAGTTGGCAGTTTACATCCCGCCCATCAGCATAACAAGGCTCCATGTTCTCCAGGGCCTGTATTGCATTTCTGGATTTTACACATTTTGTGGATTTCCCTTTTGACCGGTGGGAAGTGATACTTCTTTGTAGTGCAGATTTGCATTGCCCGCTTGCTTGCTTGGCCAAAAAGGGCGTATGTGTTTTCTCCTGAATATATTCAGGAGAAAACGCATACGCCCTTTTTGGCCAAGTGCATCATTGTCGAAGTTGTGCCCCTCTTCCTGTGCTTTAAAGGCAATTCCAACGTACCTCTTGAAATCTGTTTCCTGCTATTCTGCCTCGCTTTCAAGTCCGCCTCGTTGCCTTCCCTCAACAGATTTTTGGATGATAGTTGTCCTTTATTACTCGGCCTGTTTGTGAATTGCTGTGCCCCTGAGCTCCATTTTTCAACTCGTTTTTGGTGAGCTGACCGCAAGTCCAAAATTTTGGTTCAGGACCTATACTGTTTCCCGGTGGGTGGCTGAGACTTTGGTTAATTCTTCTTCCTGCCGGGAAGTTAGAGTGATATGTGCCCGTCGAAATGCCTAACAGCTACTCTATCATTGGTTCTCCCTCTTCCCTTTCATCCTCTGCCAAATTGGCAACCTGTGCGAACCAGGAGGTTAAAGGGGCCGTCTCTCCAAGTTGGGAGGTTGATAGTAAAGCAGATGTAAAGTCAAACCGGATCACCAGGAGAGGGACTATTCGTTGAGTTTTAGAAACCTTTCGTATTCACAGTGTGTCCTTTCTCTAGGTTTCCCGTACATGTTATAGCTGTAGTAATATTCCCTTCAACCTGGAGAGTTTGGACCCATGGAATGGGTGGCAGGCATTTTTGCTTTAAAGGGTCTGCATTTGCTCACCCAATCTCACTAATCGTCTCAGTCCCAAGTGTCCCTTCTTATGCCACATCCAGCTGTTGTTGTAGATAGGTTCATTCCAGGTTTCATCAGAGACCCTGAAGGAATTGTAAAGAATTTCCCAGTTTTTTTGTTTTGTTTTTGAAATTCCTTTTTATAGTGGGTTTGAGCTGATTCTCGCTGCCATGTTTATGCCAGTCTAGACACACTTGATTCCCTTACGGAGACATATCAATACATAGGTTTTAAGACTCTTACTAGTCAGATATATTCCTCTGCGGGAAATATGGGGTTTTGAGTCCCTTTCACTGAGGAAGGTGTAGGTCTTGTCTATTCCATAGTTGGTTTTTGGAACGGTACCTGTGCTTATATCAAACTCTGGTTTTATGCATCACCCCACCTCTCCTTCCCCCTTAAGCAGGCATAAGAGTGTTTTCTAAATATGAGAAACTGTTCTCTTTCCTAACTCAGTTCAAGTGTAGCCATATTTACAGGATCTTCATAAGTGATATCTTATGATAAGTTTCTTTTTCTGTGTGACTTATTTCATTTAGAATCATCGTACCTGAATCCACCCATTTTGCTACTACTGGTCTTATGACATTGATTTCATGGCTGAGGGATATTCCATCGTACGTAAGTACCACAATTTTTTGAACCATTTTTATATTTCCTGGGATACTTAATGTGTATCCAAGTTGAGGTCCTTGTAAGCAGTGCAGCCCTAAATTTTGGGGTGGCTCTGTCTTATTGATTTTCAGTTTTCCCAAGGTATATTCCCTAGACTGGAAGTGCCCTTGGCTCTGTAGCTCTCTTCTTTACTTGTTTTAGGGAACACAGTGCACTCCTCCAGAGAAGCAGTTGGCAATTTACATCCCGCCCGTCAGCATAACAAGGCTCCCTGTTCTCCAGGGCCTGTCTTGCATTTCTGGTTTTTACACATTTTGTGGATGTCCCTTTTGACCGGTGGGAAGTGATACTTCTTTGTAGTGCAGATTTGCATTGCCCGCTTGCTTGCTTGGCCAAAAAGGGCGTATGTGTTTTCTCCTGAATATATTCAGGAGAAAACGCATACGCACTTTTTGGCCAAGTGCATCATTGTCGAAGTTGTGCCCCTCTTCCTGTGCTTTAAAGGCGATTCCAATGTACCTCTTGAAATCTCTTTCCTGCTATTCTGCCTCGCTTTCAAGTCCACCTCGTTGCCTTCCCTCAACCGATTTTTGGACGATAGTTGTCCTTTATTACTCGGCCAGTTTTTGAATTGCTGTGACCCTGAGCTCCATTATTCAACTCGTTTTTGGTGAGCTGACCGCAAGTCCAAAATTTTGGTTCAGGACCTATACTGGTTCCCGGTGGGTGGCTGAGACTTTGGTTAATTCTTCTTCCTGCCGGGAAAATAGTGATATGTGCCCGTCCAAATGCCTAACAGCTACTCTCTCATTGGTCCTCCCTCTTCCCTTTCATCCTCTGCCAAATTGGCAACCTGTGTGAACCAGGAGGTTAAAGGGGCTGTCTCTCCAAGTTGGGAGGTTGATAGTAAAGAAGATGAAAAGTCAAACCAGAGCACCAGGAGAGGAACTATTCGTTGAGTTTTAGAAACCTTTCGTATTCACAGTGTGTCCGTTCTCTAGGTTTCCCGTACATGTTATAGCTGTAGTAATATTCCCTTCAACCTGGAGAGTTGGGGCCCATGGAATGGATGCCAGGAATTTGTGATTTAAAGGGTCTGCATTTGCTCACCCAATCTCACCAAACCTCTCAGTCCCATGTGTCCTTCCTTATGCCACATCCAGCTGTCGTTGTAGTTAGGGTCATTCCAGGTTTCTTCAGGGACCCTGAAGGAATTGTAAAGAATGTCCCAGTTTTTTTGTTTTGTTTTTGAAATTCCTTTTTATAGTGGGTTTGAGCTGATTCTCGCTGTCATGTTTATGCCAGTCTAGACACACTTGATTCCCTTACGGAGACATATCAATACATAGGTTTTAAGATTCTTACTAGTCAGATATATTCCTCTGCGAGAAATATGGGGTTTTGAGTCCCTTTCACTGAGGAAGGTGTAGGTCTTGTCTATTCCATAGTTGGTTTTTGGAACGGTACCTGTGCTTATATCAAACTCTGGTTTTATGCATCACCCCACCTCTCCTTCCCCCTTAAGCAGGCATAAGAGTGTTTTCTAAATATGAGACACTGTTCTCTTTCCTAACTCAGTTCAAGTGTAGCCATGTTTATAGGATCTTCATAAGTGATATCTTATGATAAGTTTCTTTTTCTGTGTGACTTATTTCACTTAGAATCATAGTACCTGAATCCACCCATTTTGCTGCTACTGGTCTTATGACATTGATTTCATGGCTGAGAGATATTCCATCGTACGTAAGTACCACAATTTTTTGAACCATTTTTATATTTCCTGGGATACTTAAGGTGTATCCAAGTAGAGGTCCTTGTAACAGTGCAGCCCTAAATTTTGGGGTGGCTCTGTCTTATTGATTTTCAGTTTTCCCAAGGTATATTCCCTAGACTGGAAGTGCACTTGGCTCTGTAGCTCTGTTCTTTACTTGTTTTAGGGAACACAATGCACTCCTCCAGAGCGGCAGTTGGCAATTTACATCCCGCCCATCAGCATAACAAGGCTCCCTGTTCTCCAGTGCCTGTCTTGCCTTTCTGGATTTTACACATTTTGTGGATGTCCCTTTTACCAGTGGGAAGTGATACGTCTTTGTAGTGCAGATTTGCATTGCCCGCTTGCTTGCTTGGCCAAAAAGGGCGTATGTGTTTTCTCCTGAATATATTCAGGAGAAAACGCATACGCCCTTTTGGCCAAGTGCATCATTGTCGAAGTTGGGCACCTCTTCCTGTGCTTTAAAGGCGATTCCAACGTACCTCTTGAAATCTGTTTCCTGCTATTCTGCCTCGCTTTCAAGTCCGCCTCGTTGCCTTCCCTCAACAGATTTTTGTACGATAGTTGACCTTTATTACTCGGCCAGTTTGTGAATTGCTATGCCCCTGAGCTCCATTTTTCAACTCGTTTTTGGTGAGCTGACCGCAAGTCCAAAATTTTGGTTCAGGACCTATACTGGTTCCCGTGGGTGGCTGAGACATTTGTTAATTCTTCCTGCCGGGAAATTACAGTGATATGTGCCCGTCCAAATGCCTAACAGCTTCTCTCTCATTGGTTGTCCCTCTTCCCTTTCAACCTCTGCCAAATTGGCAACCTGTGCGAACCAGGAGTTTAAAGGGGCTGTCTCTCCAAGTTGGGAGGTAGATAGTAAAGCAGATGGAAAGTCAAACTGGAGCACCAGGAGAGGGACTATTCGTTGAGTTTTAGAAACCTTTAGATTTCAGTGTGTCCATTCTCTAGGTTTCCCATACATGTTACAGCTGTAGTAATATTCCCTTCAACCTGGAGAGTTGGGACCCATGGAATGGGTGCCATGCATTATTGCTTTAAAGGGTCTGCATTTGCTCACCCAATCTCACCAAACCTCTCAGTCACAAGTGTCCAGCCTTATGCCACATCCAGCTGTCATTGTAGATAGGGTCATTCCAGGTTTCATCAGAGACCCTGAAGGAATTGTAAAGAATTTCCCAGTTTTTTTGTTTTGTTTTTGAAATTCCTTTTTATAGTGGGTTTGAGCTGATTCTCGCTGCCATATTTATGCCAGTCTAGACACACTTGATTCCCTTACGGAGACATATCAATACATAGGTTTTAAGATTCTTACTAGTCAGATATATTCCTCTGCAGGAAATATGGGGTTTTGAGTCCCTTTCACTGAGGAAGGTGTAGGTCTTGTCTATTCCATAGTTGGTTTTTGGAACGGTACCTGTGCTTATATCAAACTCTGGTTTTATGCATCACCCCACCTCTCCTTCCCCCTTAAGCAGGCACAAGTGTGTTTTCTAAATGTGAGACACTGTTTTCTTTCCTAACTCAGTTCAAGTGTAGCCATGTTTACAGGATCTTCATAAGTGATATCTTATGATAAGTTTCTTTTACTGTGTGACTTATTTCACTTAGAATCATCGTACCTGAATCCACCCATTTTGCTGCTACTGGTCTTATGACATTGATTTCATGGCTGAGGGATATTCCATCGTACGTAAGTATGACAATTTTTTGAACCATTTTTATATTTCCTGAGATATTTAAGGTGTACCCAAGTTGAGGTCCTTGTAAGCAGTGCAGCCCTAAATTTTGGGGTGGCTCTGTCTTATTGATTTTCATTTTTCCCAAGGTATATTCCCTAGACTGGAAGTGCCCTTGGCTCTGTAGCTCTGTTCTTTACTTGTTTTATGGAACACAATGCACTCCTCCATAGAGGCAGTTCGCAGTTTACATCCCGCCCATCAGCATAACAAGGCTCCCTGTTCTCCAGGGCCTGTCTTGCCTTTCTGGTTTTTACACATTTTGTGGATGTCCCTTTTGACCGGTGGGAAGTGCTACTTCTTTGTAGTGCAGATTTGCATTGCCCGCTTGCTTGCTTGGCCAAAAAGGGCGTATGCGTTTTCTCCTGAATATATTCAGGAGAAAACGCATACGCCCATTTTGGCCAAGTGCATCATTGTCGAAGTTGTGCCCCTCTTCCTGTGCTTTAAAGGCGATTCCAACGTACCTCTTGAAATCTGTTTCCTGCTATTCTGCCTCGCTTTCAAGTCCGCCTCGTTGCCTTCCCTCAACAGATTTTTGGACGATAGTTGTCCTTTATTACTCGGCCAGTTTGTGAATTGCTGTGCCCGTGAGCTCCATTTTTCAACTCGTTTTTGGTGAGCTGACCGCAAGTCCAAAATTTTGGTTCAGGACTTATACTGGTTCCCGGTGGGTGGCTGAGACTTTGGTTAATTCTTCTTCCTGCCGGGAAATTACAGTGATATGTGCCCGTCCAAATGCCTAACAGCTACTCTCTCATTGGTTCTCTCACTTCCCTTTCATCCCCTGCCAAATTGGCAACCTGTGCGAACCAGGAGGTTAAAGGGGCTGTCTCTCCAAGTTGGGAGGTTGATAGTAAAGCAGATGGAAAGTCAAACCGGAGCACCAGGAGAGGGACTATTCGTTGAGTTTTAGAAACCTTTCGTATTCACAGTGTGTCCGTTCTCTAGGTTTGCTGTACATGCTATAACTGTAGTAATATTCCCTTCAACCTGGAGTGTTGGGACCCATGGAATGGGTGCCATGCATTATTGCTTTAAAGGGTCTGCATTTGCTCACGCAATCTCACCAATCCTCTCAGTCCCAAGTGTCCAACCTTATGACACATCCAGCTGTCGTTGTAGATAGGGTCATTCCAGGTTTCATCAGAGACCCTGAAGGAATTGAAAAGAATTTCCTAGTTTTTTTGTTTTGTCTTTGAAATTCCTTTTTATACTGGGTTTGAGCTGATTCTCGCTGCCATGTTTATGCCAGTCTAGACACACTTGATTCCCTTACGGAGACATATCAATACATAGGTTTTAAGATTCTTACTAGTCAGATATATTCCTCTGCGGGAAATATGGGGTTTTGAGTCCCTTTCACTGGGGAAGGTGTAGGTCTTTTCTATTCCATAGTTGGTTTTTGGAACGGTACCTGTGCTTATATCAAACTCTGGTTTTATGCATCGCCCCACCTGTCCTTCCCCCTTAAGCAGGCATAAGAGTGTTTTCTAAATGTGAGACACTGTTCTCTTTCCTAACTCAGTTCAAGTGTAGCCATGTGTACAGGATCTTCATAAGTGATATCTTTTGATAAGTTTCTTTTTCTGTGTGACTTATTTCACTTAGAATCATCGTACCTGAATCCACCCTTTTTGCTGCTACTGGTCTTATGACATTGATTTCATGGCTGAGGGATATTCCACCGTACGTCAGTACCACAATTTTTTGAACCATTTATATATTTCCTGGGATATTTAAGGCGTACCCAAGTTGAGGTCCTTGTAAGCAGTGCAGCCCTAAATTTTGGGGTGGCTCTGTCTTATTGATTTTCAGTTTTCCCAAGGAATATTCCCTAGACTGGAAGTGCCCTTGGCTCTGTAGCTCTGTTGTTTACTTGTATTAGGGAACACAATGCACTCCTCCAGAGAGGCAGTTGGCAATTTACATCCCGCCCATCAGCATAACAAGGCTCCCTGTTCTCCAGGGCCTGTCTTGCATTTCTGGATTTTACACATTTTGTGGATGTCCCTTTTACGGGTGGGAAGTGATACGTCTTTGTAGTGCAGATTTGCATTGCCCGCTTGCTTGCTTGGCCAAAAAGGGCGTATGCGTTTTCTCCTGAATATATTCAGGAGAAAACGCATACGCCCTTTTGGCCAAGTGCATCATTGTCGAAGTTGGGCACCTCTTCCTGTGCTTTAAAGGCGATTCCAACGTACCTCTTGAAATCTGTTTCCTGCTATTCTGCCTCGCTTTCAAGTCCGCCTCGTTGCCTTCCCTCAACAGATTTTTGGACGATAGTTGTCCTTTATTACTCGGCCAGTTTGTGAATTGCTGTGCCCCTGAGCTCCATTTTTCAACTCGTTTTTGGTGAGCTGACCGCAAGTCCAAAACTTTGGTTCAGGACCTATACTGGTTCACGGTGGGTGGCTGAGAATTTGGTTAATTCTTCTTCCTGCCGGGAAATTACAGTGATATGTGACCGTCCAAATGCCTAACAGCTAATCTCTCATTGGTTCTCCCTCTTCCCTTTCATCCTCTGCCAAATTGGCAACCTGTGCGAACCAGGAGGTTAAAGGGGCTGTCTCTCTAAGTGGGGAGGTTGATAGTAAAGCAGATGGAAAGTCAAACCGGAGCACCAGGAGAGGGACTGTTCATTGAGTTTTAGAAACCTTTCGATTTCACAGTGTGTCCGTTCTCTAGGTTTCCCGTACATGTTATAACTGTAGTAATATTCCCTTCAACCTGGAGAGTTGGGACCCATGGAATGGGTGCCAGGCATTTGTGCTTTAAAGGGTCTGCATTTGCTCACCCAATCTCACCAATCGTCTCATTCCCAAGTGTCCCTCCTTATGCCACATCCAGCTGTCATTGTAGATAAGGTCATTCCAGGTTTCATCAGAGACCCTGAAGGAATTGTAAAGAATTTCCTAGTTTTTTTGTTTTGTTTTTGAAATTCCTTTTTATAGTGGGTTTGAGCTAATTCTCGCTGCCATGTTTATGCCAGTCTAGACACACTTGATTCCCTTACGGAGACATATCAATACATATGTTTTAAGATTCTTACTAGTCAGATATATTCCTCTGAGGGAAATATGGGGTTTTGAGTCCCTTTCACTGAGGAAGGTGTAGGTCTTGTCTATTCCATAGTTGGTTTTTGGAACGGTACCTGTGCTTATATCACACTCTGGTTTTATGCATCACCCCACCTCTCCTTCCCCCTTAAGCAGGCATAAGAGTGTTTTCTAAATGTGAGACACTGTTCTCTTTCCTAACTCAGTTCAAGTGTAGCCATGTTTACAGGATCTTCATAAGTGATATCTTATGATAAGGTTCTTTTTCTGTGTGACTTATTTCACTTAGAATCATCGTACCTGAATCCACCCATTTTGCTGCTACTGGTCTTATGACATTGATTTCATGGCTGAGGGATATTCCATTGTACGTAAGTACCGCATTTTTCTGAACCATTTTTATATTTCCTGGGATATTTAAGGTGTACCCAAGTTGAGGTCCTTGTAAGCAGTGCAGCCCTAAATTTTGGGGTGGCTCTGTCTTATTGATTTTCAGTTTTCCCAAGGAATATTCCCTAGACTGGAAGTGCCCTTGGCTCTGTAGCTCTGTTGTTTACTTGTTTTAGGGAACACAATGCACTCCTCCAGAGAGGCAGTTGGCAATTTACATCCAGCCCATCAGCATAACAAGGCTCCCAGTTCTCCAGGGCCTGTCTTTCCTTTCTGTTTTTTACACATTTTGTGGATGTCGCTTTTGACCGGTGGGAAGTGATACTTCTTTGTAGTGCAGATTTGCATTGCCCGCTTGCTTGCTTGGCCAAGAAGGGCATATGCGTTTTCTCCTGAATATATTCAGGAGAAAACGCATACGCCCTTTTTGGCCAAGTGCATCATTGTCGAAGTTGTGCCCCTCTTCCTGTGCTTTAAAGGCGATTCCAACGTACCTCTTGAAATCTCTTTCCTGCTATTCTGCCTCGCTTTCAAGTCCGCCTCGTTGCCTTCCCTCAAGAGATTTTTGTACGATAGTTGACCTTTATTACTCGGCCAGTTTGTGAATTGCTGTGCCCCTGAGCTCCATTTTTCAACTCGTTTTTGGTGAGGTGACCGCAAGTCCAAAATTTTGGTTCAGGACCTATACTGGTTCCCGTGGGTGGCTGAGACATTTGTTAATTCTTCTTGCCGGGAAATTACAGTGATATGTGCCCGTCCAAATGCCTAACAGCTTCTCTCTCATTGGTTGTCCCTCTTCCCTTTCAACCTCTGCCAAATTGGCAACCTGTGCGAACCAGGAGGTAAAGGGGCTGTCTCTCCAAGTTGGGAGGTAGATAGTAAAGCAGATGGAAAGTCAAACCGGAGCACCAGGAGAGGGACTATTTGTTGAGTTTTAGAAACCTTTAGATTTCAGTGTGTCCGTTCTCTAGGTTTCCCATACATGTTACAGCTGTAGTAATATTCCCTTCAACCTGGAGAGTTGGGACCCATGGAATGGGTGCCATGCATTATTGCTTTAAAGGGTCTGCATTTGCTCACCCAATCTCACCAAACCTCTCAGTCACAAGTGTCCAGCCTTATGCCACATCCAGCTGTCATTGTAGATAGGGTCATTCCAGGTTTCATCAGAGACCCTGAAGGAATTGTAAAGAATTTCCCAGTTTTTTTGTTTTGTTTTTGAAATTCCTTTCTATAGTGGGTTTGAGCTGATTCTCGCTGCCATATTTATGCCAGTCTAGACACACTTGATTCCCTTACGGAGACATATCAATACATAGGTTTTAAGATTCTTACTAGTCAGATATATTCCTCTGCAGGAAATATGGGGTTTTGAGTCCCTTTCACTGAGGAAGGTGTAGGTCTTGTCTATTCCATAGTTGGTTTTTGGAACGGTACCTGTTCTTATATCAAACTCTGGTTTTATGCATCACCCCACCTCTCCTTCCCCCTTAAGCAGGCACAAGTGTGTTTTCTAAATGTGAGACACTGTTTTCTTTCCTAACTCAGTTCAAGTGTAGCCATGTTTACAGGATCTTCATAAGTGATATCTTATGATAAGTTTCTTTTACTGTGTGACTTATTTCACTTAGAATCATCGTACCTGAATCCACCCATTTTGCTGCTACTGGTCTTATGACATTGATTTCATGGCTGAGGGATATTCCATCGTATGTAAGTATGACAATTTTTTGAACCATTTTTATATTTCCTGGGATATTTAAGGTGTACCCAAGTTGAGGTCCTTGTAAGCAGTGCAGCCCTAAATTTTGGGGTGGCTCTGTCTTATTGATTTTCATTTTTCCCAAGGTATATTCCCTAGACTGGAAGTTCCCTTGGCTCTGTAGCTCTGTTCTTTACTTGTTTTAGGGAACACAATGCACTCCTCCATAGAGGCAGTTCGCAGTTTACATCCCGCCCATCAGCATAACAAGGCTCCCTGTTCTCCAGGGCCTGTCTTGCCTTTCGGGTTTTTACACATTTTGTGGATGTCCCTTTTGACCGGTGGGAAGTGCTACTTCTTTGTAGTGCAGATTTGCATTGCCCGCTTGCTTGCTTGGCCAAAAAGGGCGTATGCGTTTTCTCCTGAATATATTCAGGAGAAAACGCATACGCCCATTTTGGCCAAGTGCATCATTGTCGAAGTTGTGCCCCTCTTCCTGTGCTTTAAAGGCGATTCCAACGTACCTCTTGAAATCTGTTTCCTGCTATTCTGCCTCGCTTTCAAGTCCGCCTCGTTGCCTTCCCTCAACAGATTTTTGGACGATAGTTGTCCTTTATTACTCGGCCTGTTTGTGAATTGCTGTGCCCCTGAGCTCCATTTTTCAACTCGTTTTTGGTGAGCTGACCGCAAGTCCAAAATTTTGGTTCAGGACTTATACTGGTTTCCGGTGGGTGGCTGAGACTTTGGTTAATTCTTCTTCCTGCCGGGAAATTACAGTGATATGTGCCCGTCCAAATGCCTAACAGCTACTCTCTCATTGGTTCTCCCACTTCCCTTTCATCCTCTGCCAAATTGGCAACCTGTGCGAACCAGGAGGTTAAAGGGGCTGTCTCTCTAAGTTGGGAGGTTGATAGTAAAGCAGATGGAAAGTCAAACCGGAGCACCAGGAGAGGGACTGTTCATTGAGTTTTAGAAACCTTTCGATTTCACAGTGTGTCCATTCTCTAGGTTTCCCGTACATGTTATAACTGTAGTAATATTCCCTTCAACCTGGAGAGTTGGGACCCATGGAATGGGTGCCAGGCATTTGTGCTTTAAAGGGTCTGCATTTGCTCACCCAATCTCACCAATCGTCTCAGTCCCAAGTGTCCCTCCTTATGCCACATCCAGCTGTCATTGTAGATAAGGTCATTCCAGGTTTCATCAGAGACCCTGAAGGAATTGTAAAGAATTTCCTAGTTTTTTTGTTTTGTTTTTGAAATTCCTTTTTATAGTGGGTTTGAGCTGATTCTCGCTGCCATGTTTATGCCAGTCTAGACACACTTGATTCCCTTACGGAGACATATCAATACATAGGTTTTAAGATTCTTACTAGTCAGATATATTCCTCTGCGGGAAATATGGGGTTTTGAGTCCCTTTCACTGAGGAAGGTGTAGGTCTTGTCTATTCCATAGTTGGTTTTTGAAACGGTACCTGTGCTTATATCACACTCTGGTTTTATGCATCACCCCACCTCTCCTTCCCCCTTAAGCAGGCATAAGAGTGTTTTCTAAATGTGAGACACTGTTCTCTTTCCTAACTCAGTTCAAGTGTAGCCATGTTTACAGGATCTTCATAAGTGATATCTTATGATAAGGTTCTTTTTCTGTGTGACTTATTTCACTTAGAATCATCGTACCTGAATCCACCCATTTTGCTGCTACTGGTCTTATGACATAGATTTCATGGCTGAGGGATATTCCATCGTACGTAAGTACCGCAATTTTCTGAACCATTTTTATATTTCCTGGGATATTTAAGGTGTACCCAAGTTGAGGTCCTTGTAAGCAGTGCAGCCCTAAATTTTGGGGTGGCTCTGTCTTATTGATTTTCAGTTTTCCCAAGGAATATTCCCTAGACTGGAAGTGCCCTTGGCTCTGTAGCTCTGTTGTTTACTTGTTTTAGGGAATACAATGCACTCCTCCAGAGAGGCAGTTGGCAATTTACATCCCGCCCATCAGCATAACAAGGCTCCCTGTTCTCCAGGGCCTGTCTTGCCTTTCTGGATTTTACACATTTTGTGGATGTCCCTTTTACCGGTGGTAAGTGATACGTCTTTGTAGTGCAGATTTGCATTGCCCGCTTGCTTTCTTGGCCAAAAAGGGCGTATGTGTTTTCTCCTGAATATATTCAGGAGAAAACGCATACGCCCTTTTGGCCAAGTGCATCATTGTCGAAGTTGTGCCCCTCTTCCGGTGCTTTAAAGGCGATTTCAACGTACCTCTTGAAATCTGTTTCCTGCTATTCTGCCTCGCTTTCAAGTCCGCCTCGTTGCCTTCCCTCAACAGATTTTTGGACGATAGTTGTCCTTTATTACTCGGCCAGTTTGTGAATTGCTGTGCCCCTGAGCTCCATTTTTCAACTCGTTTTTGGTGAGCTGACCACAAGTCCAAAATTTTGGTTCAGGACCTATGCTGTTTCCCGGTGGGGGGCTGAGACTTTGGTTAATTCTTCTTCCTGCCGGGAAATTACAGTGATATGTGCCCGTCCAAATGCCTAACAGCTACTCTCTCATTGGTTCTCCCTCTTCTCTTTCATCCTCTGCCAAATTGGCAACCTGTGCGAACCAGGAGGTTAAAGGGGCTGTCTCTCCAAGTTGGGAGGTTGATAGTAAAGCAGATGGAAAGTCAAACCAGAGCACCAGGACAAGGACTATTCGTTGAGTTTTAGAAACCTTTCGTATTCACAGTGTGTCTGTTCTCTAGGTTTCCCGTACATGTTATAGCTGTGGTAATATTCCTTTCAACCTGGAGAGTTGGGACCCATGGAATGGGTGCCAGGCATTTGTGCTTTAAAGGGTCTGCATTTGCTCACCCAATCTCACCAATCATCTCAGTCCCAAGTGTCCCTCGTTATGCCACATCCAGCTGTCACTGTAGATAGGGTCATTCCAGGTTTCATCAGAGACCCTGAAGGAATTGTAAAGAATTTCCCAGTTTTTTGTTTTGTTTTTGAAACTCCTTTTTATAGTGGCTTTGAGCTGATTCTCGCTGCCATGTTTATGCCAGTCTAGACACACTTGATTCCCTTACGGAGACATATCAATATATAGGTTTTAAGATTCTTACTAGTCTGATATATTCCTCTGCGGGAAATATGGGGTTTTGAGTCCCTTTCACTGAGGAAGGTGTAGGTCTTGTCTCTTCCATAGTTGGTTTTTGGAACAGTACCTGTGCTTATATTAAACTCTGGTTTTATGCAGCACCCCAACTCTCCTTCCCCCTTAAGCAGGAATAAGAGTGTTTTCTAAATGTGAGACACTGTTCTCTTTCCTAACTCAGTTCAAGTGTAGGCATGTTTACAGGATCTTCATAAGTGATATCTTATGATAAGTTTCTTTTTCTGTGTGACTTATTTCACTTAGAATCATCGTACCTGAATCCACCCATTTTGCTGCTACTGGTCTTATGACATTGATTTCATGGCTGAGGGATATTCCATCGTACGTAAGTACCACAATTTTCTGAAACATTTTTATATTTCCTGGGATATTTAAGGTGTACCCAAGTTGAGGTCCTTGTAAGCAGTGCAGCCCTAAATTTTGGGGTGGCTCTGTCTTATTGATTTTCAGTTTTCCCAAGGTATATTCCCTAGACTGGAAGTGCCCTTGGCTCTGTAGCTCCGTTGTTTACTTGTTTTAGGTAACACAATGCACTCCTCCAGAGAGGCAGTTGGCAATTTACATCCCGCCCATCAGCATAACAAGGCTCCCTGTTCTCCAGGGCCTGGCTTGCCTTTCTGGTTTTTACACATTTTGTGGACGTCCCTTTTGACAGGTGGGAAGTGATACTTCTTTGTAGTGCAGATTTGCATTGCCTGCTTGCTTGCTTGGCCAAAAAGGGCGTATGCGTTTTCTTCTGAATATATTCAGGAGAATACCCATACGCCCATTTTGGCAAAGTGCATCATTGTCGAAGTTGTGCCCCTCTTCCTGTGCTTTAAAGGCGATTCCAACGTACCTCTTGAAATCTGTTTCCTGCTATTCTGCCTCGCTTTGAAGTCCGCCTCGTTGCCTTCCCTCAAGAGATTTTTGGATGATAGTTGTCCTTTATTAGCCGGCCAGTTTGTGAATTGCTGTGCCCCTGAGCTCCATTATTCAACTCGTGTTTGGTGAGCTGACCGCAAGTCCAAAATTTTGGTTCAGGACCTATACTGGTTCCCGGTGGGTGGCTGAGACTTTGGTTAATTCTTCTTCCTGCCGGGAAATTACAGTGATATGTACCCGTCCAAATGCCTAACAGCTACTCTCTCATTGGTTCTCCCACTTCCCTTTCATCCTCTGCCAAATTGGCAACCTGTGCGAACCAGGAGGTTAAAGGGGCTGTCTCTCCAAGTTGGGAGGTTGATAGTAAAGCAGATGGAAAGTCAAACCGGAGCACCAGGAGAGGGACTGTTCATTGAGTTTTAGAAACCTTTCGTATTCACAGTGTGTCCGTTCTCTACGTTTCCCGTACATGTTATAGCTGTAGTAATATTCCCTTCAACCTGGAGAGTTGGGACCCATGGAATGTGTGCCAGGGATTTGTGTTTTAAAGGGTCTGCATTTGCTCACCCAATCTCACCAATCGTCTGAGTCCCAAGTGTCCCTCGTTATGCCACTTCCAGCTGTCATTGTAGATAGGGTCATTCCAGGTTTCATCAGAGACCCTGAAGGAATTGTAAAAATTTCCCAGTTTTTTTGTTTTGTTTTTTAAATTCCTTTTTATAGTGAGTTTGATCTGATTCTCGCTGCCATGTTTATGCCAGTCTAGACACACTTGATTCCCTTACGGAGACATTTCAATACATAGGTTTTAAGATTCTTACTAGTCAGATATATTCCTCTGCGGGAAATATGGGGTTTTGAGTCCCTTTCACTGAGGAAGGTGTAGGTCTTGTCTATTCCATAGTTGGTTTTTGGAACAGTACCTGTGCTTATATTAAACTCTGGTTTTATGCAGCACCCCAACTCTCCTTCCCCCTTAAGCAGGCATAAGAGTGTTTTCTAAATGTGAGACACTGTTCTCTTTCCTAACTCAGTTCAAGTGTAGCCATGTTTACAGGATCTTCATAAGTGATATCTTATGATAAGTTTCTTTTTCTGTGTGACTTATTTCACTTAGGATAATCGTACCTGAATCCACCCATTTTGCTGCTACTGGTCCTATGACATTGATTTCATAGGTGAGGGATATTCCATCGTACGTAAGTACCACAATTTTTTGAACCATTTTTATATTTCCTGGGATATTTAAGGTGTACCCAAGTTGAGGTCCTTGTAAGCAGTGCAGCCCTAAATTTTGGGGTGGCTCTGTCTTATTGATTTTCAGTTTTCCCAAGGTATATTCCCTAGACTGGTAGTGCCCTTGGCTCTGTAGCTCTGTTCTTTACTTGTTTTAGGGAACACAATGCACTCCTCCAGAGAGGCAGTTGGCAGTTTACATCCCGTCCATCAGCATAACAAGGCTCCCTGTTCTCCAGTGCCTGTCTTGCCTTTCGGGTTTTTACACATTTTGTGGATGTCCCTTTTGACCGGTGGGAAGTGATACTTCTTTGTAGTGCAGATTTGCATTGCCCGCTTGCTTGCTTGGCCAAAAAGGGCGTATGTGTTTTATCCTGAATATATTCAGGAGAAAACGCATATGCCCTTTTTGGCCAAGTGCATCATTGTCGAAGTAGTGCCCCTCTTCCTGTGCTTTAAAGGCGATTCCAACGTATCTCTTGAAATCTGTTTCCCGCTATTCTGCCTCGCTTTCAAGTCCGCCTCGTTGCCTTCCCTCAACAGATTTTTGGACGATAGTTGTCCTTTATTACTCGGCCAGTTTGTGAATTGCTGTGCCCCTGAGCTCCATTTTTCAACTCGTTTTTTGGTGAGCTGACCGCAAGTCCAAAATTTAGGTTCAGGACCTATACTGGTTCCCGGTGGGGGGCTGAGATTTTGGTTAATTCTTCTTCCTCCTGGGAAATTACAGTGATATGTGCCCGTCCAAATACCTAACTGCTACTCTCTCATTGGTTCACCCTCTTCCCTTTCATCCTCTGCCAAATTGGCAACCTGTGCGAACCAGGAGGTTAAAGGGACTGTCTCTCCAAGTTGGGAGGTTGATAGTAAAGCAGATGGAAAGTCAAATTGGAGCACCAGGAGAGGGACTATTCGTTGAGTTTTAGAAACCATTCGCATTCACAGTGTGTCCGTCCTCTAGGTTTCCCGTGCATGTTATAACTGTAGTAATATTCCCTTCAACCTGGAGAGTTGGGACCCATGGAATGGGAGCCATGCATTATTGCTTTAAAGGGTCTGCATTTGCTCACCCAATCTCACCAATCCTCTCAGTCCCAAGCGTCCAGCCTTATGCCACATCCAGCTGTTGCTGTAGATAGGGTCATTCCAGGTTTCATCAGAGACCCTGAAGGAATTGAAACGAATTTCCCATTTTTTTGTTTTGTTTTTGAAATTCTTTTTTATAGTGGGTTTCAGCTGATTCTCGCTGCCATGTTTATGCCAGTCTAGACACACTTGATTCCCTTATGGAGACATATCAATACATAGGTTTTAAGATTCTTACTAGTCAGATATATTCCTCTGCAGGAAATATGGGGTTTTGAGTCCCTTTCACTGAGGAAGGTGTAGGTCTTGTCTATTCCATAGTTGGTTTTTGGAACGGTACCTGTGCTTATATCAAACTCTGGTTTTATGCATCACCCCACCTCTCCTTCCGCCTTAAGCAGGCATAAGAGTGTTTTTTAAATGTGAGACACTGTTCTCTTTCCTAACTCAGTTCAAGTGTAGCCATTTTTACAGGATCTTCATAAGTGATATCTTATGATAAGTTTCTTTTTCTGTGTGACTTATTTCACTTAGAATCATCGTACCTGAATCCACCCATTTTGCTGCTACTGGTCTTATGACATTGTTTTCATGGCTGAGGGATATTCCTTCGTACGTAAGTACCACAATTTTTTGAACCATTTTTATATTTCCTGGGATATTTAAGGTGTACCCAAGTTGAGGTCCTTGTAAGCAGTGCAGCCCTAAATTTTGGGGTGGCTCTCTCTTATTGATTTTCAGTTTTCCCAAGGTATATTCCCTAGACTGGAAGTGCCCTTGGCTCTGTTGCTCTGTTGTTTACTTGTTTTAGGGAACACAATGCACTCCTCCAGAGAGGCAGTTGGCAATTTACATCCCGCCCATCAGCATAACAAGGCTCCCTGTTTTCCAGGGCCTGTCTTGCCTTTCTGGTTTTTACACATTTTGTGGATGTCCCTTTTGACCGGTGGGAAGTGATACTTCTTTGTAGTGCAGATTTGCATTGCCCGCTTGCTTGCTTGGCCAAAAAGGGCGTATTCGTTTTCTCCTGAATATATTCAGGTGAAAACGCATACGCCCTTTTTGGCCAAGTGCATCATTGTCGAAGTTGTGCCCCTCTTCCTGTGCTTTAAAGGCGATTCCAACGTACCTCTTGAAATCTGTTTCCTGCTATTCTGCCTCGCTTTCAAGTCCGCCTCGTTGCCTTCCCTCAACAGATTTTTGAACGATACTTGTCCTTTATTACTCGGCCAGTTTGTGAATTGCTGTGCCCCTGAGCTCCATTTTTCAACTCGTTTTTTGTGAGCTGACCGCAAGTCCAAAATTTTGGTTCAGGATTTATGCTGGTTCCCAGTGGGTGGCTGAGACTTTGGTTAATTCTTCTTCCTGCCGGGAATTTACAGTGATATGTGTCCGTCCAAATGCCTAACAGCTACTCTCTCATTGGTTCTCCCTCTTCCCTTTCATCCTCTGCCAAATTGGCAACCTGTGAGAACCAGGAGGTTAAAGGGGCTGTCTCTCCAAGTTGGGAGGTTGATAGTAAAGCAGATGGAAAGTCAAACCGGAGCACCAGGAGAGGGACTATTCGTTGAGTTTTACAAACTTTTCTATTTCACAGTGTGTCCGTTCTCTAGGTTTCCCATACATGTTATAGCTGTAGTAATATTCCCTTCAACCTGGAGAGTTGGGACCCATGGAATGGGTGCCATGCATTATTGCTTTAAAGGGTCTGCATTTGCTCAACCAATCTCACCAAACCTCTCAGTCACAAGTGTCCAGCCTTATGCCACATCCAGCTGTCGTTGTAGATAGGGTCACTCCAGGTTTCATCAGAGACCCTGAAGGAATTGTAAAGAATTTCCCAGTTTTTTTGTTTTGTTTTTGAAATTCCTTTTTATAGTGGGTTTGAGCTGATTCTCGCTGCCATGTTTATGCCAGTCTAGACACACTTGATTCACTTACGGAGACATATCAATACATAGGTTTTAAGATTCTTTCTAGTCATATATATTCCTCTGCGGGAAATATGGGGTTTTGAGTCCCTTTCACTGAGGAAGGTGTAGGTCTTGTCTATTCCATAGTTGGTTTTTGGAACAGTACCTGTGCTTATATTAATCTCTGGTTTTATGCAGCACCCCACCTCTCCTTCCCCCTTAAGCAGGCATAAGAGTGTTTTCTAAATGTGAGACACTGTTCTCTTTCCTAACTCAGTTCAAGTGTAGCCATGTTTACAGGATCTTCATAAGTGATATCTTATGATAAGTTTCTTTTTCTGTGTGACTTATTTCACTTAGGATAATCGTACCTGAATCCACCCATTTTGCTGCTACTGGTCCTATGACATTGATTTCATAGGTGAGGGATATTCCATCGTACGTAAGTACCACAATTTTTTGAACCATTTTTATATTTCCTGGGATATTTAAGGTGTACCCAAGTTGAGGTCCTTGTAAGCAGTGCAGCCCTAAATTTTGGGGTGGCTCTGTCTTATTGATTTTCAGTTTTCCCAAGGTATATTCCCTAGACTGGTAGTGCCCTTGGCTCTGTAGCTCTGTTCTTTACTTGTTTTAGGGAACACAATGCACTCCTCCAGAGAGGCAGTTGGCAGTTTACATCCCGTCCATCAGCATAACAAGGCTCCCTGTTCTCCAGTGCCTGTCTTGCCTTTCGGGTTTTTACACATTTTGTGGATGTCCCTTTTGACCGGTGGGAAGTGATACTTCTTTGTAGTGCAGATTTGCATTGCCCGCTTGCTTGCTTGGCCAAAAAGGGCGTATGTGTTTTATCCTGAATATATTCAGGAGAAAACGCATACGCCCTTTTTGGCCAAGTGCATCATTGTCGAAGTAGTGCCCCTCTTCCTGTGCTTTAAAGGCGATTCCAACGTATCTCTTGAAATCTGTTTCCCGCTATTCTGCCTCGCTTTCAAGTCCGCCTCGTTGCCTTCCCTCAACAGATTTTTGGACGATAGTTGTCCTTTATTACTCGGCCAGTTTGTGAATTGCTGTGCCCCTGAGCTCCATTTTTCAACTCGTTTTTTGGTGAGCTGACCGCAAGTCCAAAATTTAGGTTCAGGACCTATACTGGTTCCCGGTGGGGGGCTGAGATTTTGGTTAATTCTTCTTCCTCCTGGGAAATTACAGTGATATGTGCCCGTCCAAATACCTAACTGCTACTCTCTCATTGGTTCACCCTCTTCCCTTTCATCCTCTGCCAAATTGGCAACCTGTGCGAACCAGGAGGTTAAAGGGACTGTCTCTCCAAGTTGGGAGGTTGATAGTAAAGCAGATGGAAAGTCAAATTGGAGCACCAGGAGAGGGACTATTCGTTGAGTTTTAGAAACCATTCGCATTCACAGTGTGTCCGTCCTCTAGGTTTCCCGTGCATGTTATAACTGTAGTAATATTCCCTTCAACCTGGAGAGTTGGGACCCATGGAATGGGAGCCATGCATTATTGCTTTAAAGGGTCTGCATTTGCTCACCCAATCTCACCAATCCTCTCAGTCCCAAGCGTCCAGCCTTATGCCACATCCAGCTGTTGCTGTAGATAGGGTCATTCCAGGTTTCATCAGAGACCCTGAAGGAATTGAAACGAATTTCCCATTTTTTTGTTTTGTTTTTGAAATTCTTTTTTATAGTGGGTTTCAGCTGATTCTCGCTGCCATGTTTATGCCAGTCTAGACACACTTGATTCCCTTATGGAGACATATCAATACATAGGTTTTAAGATTCTTACTAGTCAGATATATTCCTCTGCAGGAAATATGGGGTTTTGAGTCCCTTTCACTGAGGAAGGTGTAGGTCTTGTCTATTCCATAGTTGGTTTTTGGAACGGTACCTGTGCTTATATCAAACTCTGGTTTTATGCATCACCCCACCTCTCCTTCCGCCTTAAGCAGGCATAAGAGTGTTTTTTAAATGTGAGACACTGTTCTCTTTCCTAACTCAGTTCAAGTGTAGCCATTTTTACAGGATCTTCATAAGTGATATCTTATGATAAGTTTCTTTTTCTGTGTGACTTATTTCACTTAGAATCATCGTACCTGAATCCACCCATTTTGCTGCTACTGGTCTTATGACATTGTTTTCATGGCTGAGGGATATTCCTTCGTACGTAAGTACCACAATTTTTTGAACCATTTTTATATTTCCTGGGATATTTAAGGTGTACCCAAGTTGAGGTCCTTGTAAGCAGTGCAGCCCTAAATTTTGGGGTGGCTCTCTCTTATTGATTTTCAGTTTTCCCAAGGTATATTCCCTAGACTGGAAGTGCCCTTGGCTCTGTTGCTCTGTTGTTTACTTGTTTTAGGGAACACAATGCACTCCTCCAGAGAGGCAGTTGGCAATTTACATCCCGCCCATCAGCATAACAAGGCTCCCTGTTTTCCAGGGCCTGTCTTGCCTTTCTGGTTTTTACACATTTTGTGGATGTCCCTTTTGACCGGTGGGAAGTGATACTTCTTTGTAGTGCAGATTTGCATTGCCCGCTTGCTTGCTTGGCCAAAAAGGGCGTATTCGTTTTCTCCTGAATATATTCAGGTGAAAACGCATACGCCCTTTTTGGCCAAGTGCATCATTGTCGAAGTTGTGCCCCTCTTCCTGTGCTTTAAAGGCGATTCCAACGTACCTCTTGAAATCTGTTTCCTGCTATTCTGCCTCGCTTTCAAGTCCGCCTCGTTGCCTTCCCTCAACAGATTTTTGAACGATACTTGTCCTTTATTACTCGGCCAGTTTGTGAATTGCTGTGCCCCTGAGCTCCATTTTTCAACTCGTTTTTTGTGAGCTGACCGCAAGTCCAAAATTTTGGTTCAGGATTTATGCTGGTTCCCAGTGGGTGGCTGAGACTTTGGTTAATTCTTCTTCCTGCCGGGAATTTACAGTGATATGTGTCCGTCCAAATGCCTAACAGCTACTCTCTCATTGGTTCTCCCTCTTCCCTTTCATCCTCTGCCAAATTGGCAACCTGTGAGAACCAGGAGGTTAAAGGGGCTGTCTCTCCAAGTTGGGAGGTTGATAGTAAAGCAGATGGAAAGTCAAACCGGAGCACCAGGAGAGGGACTATTCGTTGAGTTTTACAAACTTTTCTATTTCACAGTGTGTCCGTTCTCTAGGTTTCCCATACATGTTATAGCTGTAGTAATATTCCCTTCAACCTGGAGAGTTGGGACCCATGGAATGGGTGCCATGCATTATTGCTTTAAAGGGTCTGCATTTGCTCAACCAATCTCACCAAACCTCTCAGTCACAAGTGTCCAGCCTTATGCCACATCCAGCTGTCGTTGTAGATAGGGTCACTCCAGGTTTCATCAGAGACCCTGAAGGAATTGTAAAGAATTTCCCAGTTTTTTTGTTTTGTTTTTGAAATTCCTTTTTATAGTGGGTTTGAGCTGATTCTCGCTGCCATGTTTATGCCAGTCTAGACACACTTGATTCACTTACGGAGACATATCAATACATAGGTTTTAAGATTCTTTCTAGTCATATATATTCCTCTGCGGGAAATATGGGGTTTTGAGTCCCTTTCACTGAGGAAGGTGTAGGTCTTGTCTATTCCATAGTTGGTTTTTGGAACAGTACCTGTGCTTATATTAATCTCTGGTTTTATGCAGCACCCCACCTCTCCTTCCCCCTTAAGCAGGCATAAGAGTGTTTTCTAAATGTGAGACACTGTTCTCTTTCCTAACTCAGTTCAAGTGTAGCCATGTTTACAGGATCTTCATAAGTGATATCTTATGATAAGTTTATTTTTCTGTGTGACTTATTTCACTTAGGATCATCGTACCTGAATCCACCCATTTTGCTGCTACTGGTCTTATGACATTGATTTCATGGCTGAGGGATATTCCATCGTACGTAAGTACCACAATTTTCTGAACCATTTTTATATTTCCTGGGATATTTAAGGTGTACCGAAGTTGAGGTCCTTGTAAGCAGTGCAGCCCTAAATTTTGGGGTGGCTCTGTCTTATTGATTTTCAGTTTTCCCAAGGTATATTCGCTAGACTGGAAGTGCCCTTGGCTCTGTAGCTCTGTTGTTTACTTGTTTTAGGGAACACAATGCACTCCTCCAGAGAGGCAGTTGGCAATTTACATCCCTTATCAGCATAACAAGGCTCCCTGTTCTCCAGGGCCTGTCTTGCCTTTCTGGTTTTTACACATTTTGTGGATGTCGCTTTTGACCGGTGGGAAGTGATACTTCTTTGTAGTCCAGATTTGCATTGCCCGCTTGCTTGCTTGGTCAAAAAGTGCGTATGCGTTTTCTCCTGAATATATTCAGGAGAAAACGCATACGCCCTTTTTGGCCAAGTGCATCATTGTCGAAGTTGTGCCCCTCTTCCTGTGCTTTAAAGGCGATTCCAACGTACCTCTTGAAATCTGTTTCCTGCTATTCCACCTCGCTTTCAAGTCCGCCTCGTTGCCTTCCCTCAAGAGATTTTTGTACGATAGTTGTCCTTTATTACTCGGCCAGTTTGTGAATTGCTGTGCCCCTGAGCTCCATTTTTCAACTCGTTTTTGGTGAGCTGACCGCAAGTCCAAAATTTTGGTTCAGGACCTATACTGTTTCCCGTGGGTGGCTGAGACATTTGTTAATTCTTCTTCCTGCCGGGAAATTACAGTGATATGTGCCCGTCCAAATGCCTATCGGTTTCTCTCTCATTGGTTGTCCCTCTTCCCTTTCACCCTCTGCCAAATTGGCAACCTGTGCGAACCAGGAGGTTAAAGGGGCTGTCTCTCCAAGTTGGGAGGTAGATAGTAAAGCAGATGGAAAGTCAAACCGGAGCACCAGGAGAGGGAATATTCGTTGAGTTTTAGAAACCTTTCGATTTCACATTGTGTCTGTTCTCTAGGTTTCCCATACATGTTACAGCTGTAGTAATATTCCCTTCAACCTGGAGAGTTGGGACCCATGGAATGGGTGCCATGCATTATTGCTTTAAAGGGGCTGCATTTGCTCAACCAATCTCACCAAACCTCTCAGTCACAAGTGTCCAGCCTTATGCCACATCCAGCTGTCATTGTAGATAGGGTCATTCCAGGTTTCATCAGAGACCCTGAAGGAATTGTAAAGAATTTCCCAGTTTTTTTGTTTTGTTTTTGAAATTCCTTTTTATAGTGGGTTTGAGCTGATTCTCGCTGCCATGTTTATGCCAGTCTAGACACACTTGATTCCCTTACGGAGACATATCAATACATAGGTTTTAAGATTCTTACTAGTCAGATATATTCCTCTGCGGGAAATATGGGGTTTTGAGTCCCTTTCACTGAGGAAGGTGTAGGTCTTGTCTATTCCATAGTTGGTTTTAGGAACGGTACCTGTGCTTATATCAAACTCTGGTTTTATGCATCACCCCACCTCTCCTTCCCCCTTAAGAAGGCATAAGTGTGTTTTCTAAATGTGAGACACTGTTTTCTTTCCTAACTCAGTTCAAGTGTAGCCATGTTTACAGGATCTTCATAAGTGATATCTTATGATAAGTTTCTTTTTCTGTGTGACTTATTTCACTTAGAATCATCGTACCTGAATCCACCCATTTTGCTGCTACTGGCCTTATGACATTGATTTCATGGCTGAGGGATATTCCATCATACGTAAGTATGACAATTTTTTGAACCATTTTTATATTTCCTGAGATATTTAAGGTGTACCCAAGTTGAGGTCCTTGTAAGCACTGCAGCCCTAAATTTTGGGGTGGCTCTGTCTTATTGATTTTCATTTTTCCCAAGGTATATTCCCTAGACTGGAAGTACCCTTGGCTCTGTAGCTCTGTTCTTTACTTGTTTTAGGGAACACAATGCACTCCTCCAGAGAGGCAGTTGGCAGTTTACATCCCGCCCATCAGCATAACAAGGCTCCCTGTTCTCCAGGGCCTGTCTTGCCTTTCGGGTTTTTACACATTTTGCGGATATCCCTTTTGACCGGTGGGAAGTGATACTTCTTTGTAGTGCAGATTGGCATTGCCCGCTTGCTTGCTTGGCCAAAAAGGGCGTATTCGTTTTCTCCTGAATATATTCAGGAGAAAACGCATACGCCCTTTTTGGCCAAGTGCATCATTGTCGAAGTTGTGCCCCTCTTCCTGTGCTTTAAAGGCGAATCCAACGTACCTCTTGAAATCTGTTTCCTGCTATTCTGCCTCGCGTTCAGGTCCGCCTCGTTGCCTTCCCTCAAAGATTTTTGGACGATAGTTGTCCTTTATTACTCGGCCAGTTTGTGAATTGCTGTGCCCCTGAGCTCCATTATTCAACTCGTGTTTGGTGAGCTGACCGCAAGTCCAAAATTTTGGTTCAGGACCTATACTGGTTCCCGGTGGGTGGCTGAGACATTGGTTAATTCTTCTTCCTGCCGGGAAATTACAGTGATATGTACCCGTCCAAATGCCTAACAGCTTCTCTCTCATTGGTTCTCCCACTTCCCTTTCATCCTCTGCCAAATTGGCAACCTGTGCGAACCAGGAGGTTAAAGGGGCTGTCTCTGCAAGTTGGGAGGTTGATAGTAAAGCAGATGGAAAGTCAAACCGGAGCACCAGGAGAGGGACTATTCGTTGAGTTTTAGAAACCTTTCGTATTCACAGTGTGTCCGTTCTCTAGGTTTGCCGTACATGTTATAACTGTAGTAATATTCCCTTCAACCTGGAGAGTTGGGACCCATGGAATGGGTGCCATGCATTATTGCTTTAAATGGTCTGCATTTGCTCACCCAATCTCACCAATCCTCTCAGTCCCAAGTGTCCAGCCTTATGCCACATCCAGCTGTCCTTGTAGATAGGGTCATTCCAGGTTTCATCAGAGACCCTGAAGGAATTGTAAAGAATTTCCTAGTTTTTTTGTTTTGGTTTTGAAATTCCTTTTTATACTGGGTTTGAGCTGATTCTCGCTGCCATGTTTATGCCAGTCTAGACACACTTGATTCCCTTACGGAGACATATCAATACATAGGTTTTAAGATTCTTACTAGTCAGATATATTCCTCTGCGGGAAATATGGGGTTTTGAGGCCCTTTCACTGAGGAAGGTGTAGGTCTTTTCTATTCCATAGTTGGTTTTTAGAACGGTACGTGTACTTATGTCAAACTCTGGTTTTATGCATCACCCCACCTCTCCTTCCCCCTTAAGCAGGCATAAGTGTGTTTTCTAAATGTGAGACACTGTTCTCTTTCCTAACTCAGTTCAAGTGTAGCCATGTTTACAGGATCTTCATAAGTGATATCTTATGATAAGTTTCTTTTTCTGTGTGACTTATTTCACTTAGAATCATCGTACCTGAATCCACCCATTTTGCTGCTACTGGTCTTATGACATTGATTTCATGGCTGAGGGATATTCCATCGTACGTAAGTACCACAATTTTTTGAACCATTTTTATATTTCCTGGGATATTTAATGTGTACACAAGTTGAGGTCCTTGTAAGCAGTGCAGCCCTAAATTTTGGGGTGGCTCTGTCTTTTTGATTTTCAGTTTTCCCAAGGAATATTCCCTAGACTGGAAGTGCCCTTGGCTCTGTAGCTCTGTTGTTTACTTGTTTTAGGGAACACAATGCACTCCTCCAGAGAGGCAGTTGGCAATTTACATCCCGCCCATCAGCATAACAAGGCTCCCTATTCTCCAGGGCCTGTCTTGCCTTTCTGGATTTTACACATTTTTTGGATGTCCCTTTTACCGGTGGTAAGTGATACGTCTTTGTAGTGCAGATTTGCATTGCCCGCTTGCTTGCTTGGCCAAAAAGGGCGTATGTGTTTTCTCCTGGAGAAAACGCATACGCCCTTTTTGGCCAAGTGCATCATTGTCGAAGTTGTGCCCCTCTTCCTGTGCTTTAAAGGCGATTCCAACGTACCTCTTGAAATCTGTTTCCTGCTTTTCTGCCTCGCTTTCAAGTCCGCCTCGTTGCCTTCCCTCAACAGATTTTTGGACGATAGTTGTGCTTTATTACTCGGCCAGTTTGTGAATTGCTGTGCCCCTGAGCTCCATTTTTCAACTCGCTTTTGGTGAGCTGACCGCAAGTTCAAAATTTTGGTTCAGGACCTATGCTTGTTCCCGGTAGGGGGCTGAGACTTTGGTTAATTCTTCTTCCTGCTGGGAAATTACAGTGATATGTCCCCGTCTAAGTGCCTAACAGCTACTCTCTCATTGGTTCTCCCTCTTCTCATTCATCCTCTGCCAAATTGGCAACCTGTGCGAACCAGGAGGTTAAAGGGGCTGTCTCTCCAAGTTGGGAGGTTGATAGTAAAGCAGATGGAAAGTCAAACCGGAGCACCAGGAGAGGGACTATTCGTTGAGTTTTAGAAACTTTCGTATTCACACTGTGTCCGTTCTCTAGGTTTCCCGTACATGTTATAGCTGTAGTAATATTCCCTTCAACCTGGAGAGTTGGGACCCATGGAATGTGTGCAAGGCATTTGCTCTTTAAAGGGTCTGCATTTGCTCAACCAATCTCACCAATACTGTCAGTCCCAAGTGTCCAGCCTTATGCCACATCCAGCTGACGTTGTAGATAGGGTCATTCCAGGTTTCATCAGAGACCCTGAAGGAATTGTAAAGAATTTCCCAGTTTTATTGTTTTGTTTTTGAAATTCCTTTTTATAGTGGGTTTGAGCTGATTCTCGCTGCCATGTTTATGCCAGTCTAGACACACTTGATTCCCTTACGGAGACATATCAATACATAGGTTTTAAGATTCTTACTAGTCAGATATATTCCTCTGCGGGAAATATGGTGTTTTAAGTCCCTTTCACTGAGGAAGGTGTAGGTCATGTCTATTCCATAGTTGGTTTTTGGAACGGTACCTGTGCTTATATCAAACTCTGGTTTTATGCATCACCCCACCTCTCCTTCCCCCTTAAGCAGGCATAAGAGTGTTTTCTAAATGCGAGACACTGTTCTCTTTCCTAACTCAGTTCAAGTGTAGCCATGTTTACAGGATCTTCATAAGTGATATCTTATGATAAGTTTCTTTTTTTCTGTGACTTATTTCACTTAGAATCATCGTACCTGAATCCACCCATTTTGCTGCTACTTGTCTTATGACATTGATTTCATGGCTGAGGGATATTCCATCGTACGTAAGTACCACAATTTTTTGAACCATTTTTATATTTCCTGGGATATTTAAGGTGTACCCAAGTTGTGGTCCTTGTAAGCAGTGCAGCCCTCAATTTTGGGGTGGCTCTGTCTTATTGATTTTCAGTTTTCCCAAGGTATATTCCCTATACTGGAAGTGCCCTTGGCTCTGTAGCTCTGTTGTTTACTTGTTTTAGGGAACACAATGCACTCCTCCAGAGAGGCAGTTGGCAATTTACATCCCACCCATCAGCATAACAAGGCTCCCTGTTTTCCAGGGCCTGTCTTACCTTTCTAGTTTTTACACATTTTGTGGATGTCCCTTTTGACCGGTGGGATGTGATACTTCTTTGTAGTGCAGATTTGCATTGCCCGCTTGCTTGCTTGGCCAAAAAGGGCGTATGCGTTTTCTCCTGAATATATTCAGGAGAAAACGCATACGCCCATTTTGGCCAAGTGCATCATTGTCGAAGTTGTGCCCCTCTTCCTGTGCTTTAAATGCGATTCCTACGTACCTCTTGAAATCTGTTTCCTGCTATTCTGCCTCGCTTTCAAGTCCGTCTCGTTGCCTTCAATCAACAGATTTTTGTACGATAGTTGTCCTTTATTACTCGGCCAGTTTGTGATTTGCTGTGCCCCTGAGCTCAATTTTTCAACTCGTTTTTGGTGAGCGGACCGCAAGTCCAAAATTTTGGTTCGGGACCTATACTGGTTCCCGGTGGGTGGCTGAGACTTTGCTTAATTCTTCTTCCTGCCGGGAAATTCCAGTGATATGTGCCCGTCCAAATGCCTAAGAGCTACTCTCTCATTGGTTCTCCCTCTTCCCTTTCATCCTCTGCTAAATCGGCAACCTGTTCGAACCAGGAGGTTAAAGGGGCTGTCTCTCCAAGTTGGGAGGTTGATAGTAAAGCAGATGGAAAGTCAAACCAGAGCACCAGGACAGGGACTATTCGTTGAGTTTTAGAAACCTTTCGTATTCACAGTGTGTCTGTTCTCTAGGTTTCCCGTACATGTTATAGCTGTAGTAATATTCCCTTCAACCTGGAGAGTTGGGGCCCATGGAATGGGTGTCAGGCATTTGTGATTTAAAGGGTCTGCATTTGCTCACCCTATCTCACCAATCGTCTCAGTCCCAAGTCTCCTTCCTTATGCCACATCCAGCTGTCGTTGTAGATAGGGTCATTCCAGGTTTCATCAGGGACCCTGAAGGAATTGTAAAGAATTTCCCAGTTTTTTGTTTTGTTTTTGAAACTCCTTTTTATAGTGGGTTTGAGCTGATTCTCGCTGCCATGTTTATGTCAGTCTAGACACACTTGATTCCCTTACGGAGACATATCAATATATAGGTTTTAAGATTCTTACGAGTCAGATATATTCCTCTGCGGGAAATATGGTGTTTTGAGTCCCTTTCACTGAGGAAGGTGTAGGTCTTGTGTATTCCATAGTAGGTTTTTGGAACAGTACCTGTGCTTATATTAAACTCTGGTTTTATGCAGCACCCCAACTCTCCTTCCCCCTTAAGCAGGCATAAGAGTGTTTTCTGAATGTGAGACAGTGTTCTCTTTCCTAACTCAGTTCAAGTGTAGCCATGTTTACAGGACCTTCATAAGTGATATCTTATGATAAGTTTCTTTTTCTGTGTGACTTATTTCACTTAGGATCATCGTACCTGAATCCACCCATTTGGCTGCTACTGGTCTTATGACATTGATTTCATGGCTGAGGGATATTCCATCGTACGTAAGTACCACAATTTTCTGAACCATTTTTATATTTCCTGGGATATTTAAGGTGTACCCAAGTTGAGGTCCTTGTAAGCAGTGCAGCCCTAAATTTTGGGGTGGCTCTGTCTTATTGATTTTCAGTTTTCCCAAGGTATATTCCCTAGACTGGAAGTGCCCTTGGCTCTGTATCTCCGTTGTTTACTTGTTTTAGGTAACACAATGCACTCCTCCAGAGAGGCAGTTGGCAATTTACATCCCGCCTATCAGCATAACAAGGCTCCCTGTTCTCCAGGGCCTGTCTTGCCTTTCTGGTTTTTACACATTTTGTGGATGTCCCTTTTGACCGGTGGGAAGTGATACTTCTTTGTAGTGCAGATTTGCATTGCCCGCTTGCTTGTTTGGCCAAAAAGGGCGTATGCGTTTTCTCCTGAATATATTCAGGAGAAAACGCATACGCCCTTTTTGGCCAAGTGCATCATTGTCGAAGTTGGGCCCCTCTTCCTGTGCTTTAAAGGCGAATCCAACGTACCTCTTGAAATCTGTTTCCTGCTATTCTGCCTCGCTTTCAGGTCCGCCTCGTTGCCTTCCCTCAACAGATTTTTGGACAATAGTTGTCCGTTATTACTCGGAAAGTTTGTGAATTGCAGTGCCCCTGAGCTCCATTATTCAACTCGTGTTTGGTGAGCTGACCGCAAGTCCAAAATTTTAGTTCAGGACCTATACTGGTTCCCGGTGGGTGGCTGAGACTTTGCTTAATTCTTCTTCCTGCCGGTAAATTCCAGTGATATGTGCCCGTCCAAATGCCTAACAGCTACTCTCTCATTGGTTCTCCCTCTTCCCTTTCATCCTCTGCCAAATTGGCAACGTGTGCGAACCAGGAGGTTAAAGGGGCTGTCTCTCCAAGTTGGGAGGTTGATAGTAAAGCAGATGGAAAGTGAAACCGGAGCACCAGGAGAGGGACTATTCGTTGAGTTTTAGAAACCTTTCGTATTCACAGTGTGTCCGTTCTCTAGGTTTGCCGTACATGTTATAACTGTAGTAATATTCCCTTCAACCTGGAGAGTTGTGACCCATGGAATGGGTGCCATGCATTATTGCTTTAAAGGGTCTGCATTTGCTCTCCCAATCTCACCAATCCTCTCAGTCCCAAGTGTCCAGCCTTATGCCACATCCAGCTGTTTGTAGATAGGGTCATTCCAGGTTTCATCAGAGACCCTGAAGGAATTGTAAAGAATTTCCCAGTTTTTTTGTTTTGTTTTTGAAATTCCTTTGTATAGTGGGTTTGAGCTGATTGTCACTGCCATGTTTATGCCAGTCTAGACACACTTGATTCCCTTATGGAGACATATCAATACATAGGTTTTAAGATTCTTACTAGTCAGATATATTCCTCTGCGGGAAATATGGGGTTTTGAGTCCCTTTCACTGAGGAAGGTGTAGGTCTTTTCTATTCCATAGTTGGTTTTTGGAACAGTACCTGTGCTTATATCAAACTCTGGTTTTATGCATCACCCCACCTCTCCTTCCCCCTTAAGCAGGCATAAGAGTGTTTTCTAAATGTGAGACACTGTTCTCTTTCCTAACTCAGTTCAAGTGTAGCCATGTGTACAGGATCTTCATAAGTGATATCTTATGATAAGTTTCTTTTTCTGTGTGACTTATTTCACTTAGAATCACCGTACCTGAATCCACCCATTTTGCTGCTACTGGTCTTATGACATTGATTTCATGGCTGAGGGATATTCCATCGTACGTAAGTACCACAATTTTTTAAACCATTTTTATATTTCCTGGGATATTTAAGGTGTACCCAAGTTGAGGTCCTTGTAAGCAGTGCAGCCCTAAATTTTGGGGTGGCTCTGTCTTATTGATTTTCAGTTTTCCCAAGGAATATTCCCTAGACTGGAAGTGCCCTTGGCTCTGTAGCTCTGTTGTTTACTTGTTTTAGGGAACACAATGCACTCCTCCAGAGAGGCAGTTGGCAATTTACATCCCGCCCATCAGCATAACAAGGCTCCCTGTTCTCCAGGGCCTGTCTTGCCTTTCTGGTTTTTACACATTTTGTGGATGTCCCTTTTGACCGGTGGGAAGTGATACTTCTTTGTAGTGCAGATTTGCATTGCCCACTTGCATGCTTGGACAAAAAGGGCATATGCGTTTTCTCCTGAATATATTCAGGAGAAAACACATATGCCCTTTTTGGCCAAGTGCATCATTGTCGAAGTTGTGCCCCTCTTCCTGTGCTTTAAAGGCGATTCCAACGTACCTCTTGAAATCTGTTTCCTGCTATTCTGCCTCGCTTTCAAGTCCGCCTCGTTGCCTTCCCTCAACAGAATTTTGGAAGATAGCTGTCCTTTATTACTCGGCCAGATTGTGAATTGCTGTGCCCCTGAGCCCCATTTTTCAACTCGTTTTTGGTGAGCTGACCGCAAGTCCAAAATTTTGGTTCAGGACCTATACTGGTTCGCGGTGGGTGGCTGAGACTTTGGTTCATTCTTCTTCCTGCCGGGAAATTACAGTGATAAGTGCCCGTCCAAATGCCTAACAGCTACTCTCTCATTGGTTCTCCATTTTTCCTTTCATCCTCTGCCAAATTGGCAACCTGTGCGAACCAGGAGGTTAAAGGGGCTGTCTCTCCAATTTAGGAGGTTGATAGTAAAGTTGATGGAAAGTCAAACCGGAGCACCAGGAGAGGGACTATTCGTTGAGTTTTAGAAACCATTCGTATTCACAGTGTGTCCGTTCTCTAGGTTTCCCGTACATGTTATAGCTGTAGTAATATTCCCTTCAACCTGGAGAGTTGGGACCCATGGAATGGTGCCAGGCATTTGTGCTTTAAAGGGTCTGCATTTGCTCACCCAATCTCACCAATCCTCTCAGTCCCATGTGTCCAGCCTTATGCCACATCCAGCTGTCGTTGTACATAGGGTCATTCCAGGTTTCATCAGAGACCCTGTAGGAATTGTAAAGAATTTCCCAGTTTTTTTGTTTTGTTTTTGAAATTCCTTTTTATAGTGAGTTTGAGCTGATTCTCGCTGCCATGTATATGACATTCTAGACACACTTGATTCCCTTACGGAGACATATCAATACATAGGTTTTAAGATTCTTACTAGTCAGATATATTCCTCTGCGGGAAATATGGGGTTTTGAGTCCCTTTCACTGAGGAAGGTGTAGGTCTTGTCTATTCTATAGTTTGTTTTTGGAACGGTACCTGTGCTTTTATCAAACTCTGGTTTTATGCATCACCCCACCTCTCATTCCCCCTTAAGCAGGCATAAGAGTGTTTTCCAAAGGTGACACTCTGTTCCCTTTCCTAACTGAGTTCAAGTGTAGCCATGTTTACAGGATCTTCATAAGTGATATTTTAATATAAGTTTCTTTTTCTGTGTGACTTATTTCACTTAGAATCCCCGAACCTGAATCCACCCATTTTGCTACTACTGGTCTTAGGACATTGATTTCATGGCTGAGGGATATTCCATCGTACGTAAGTACCACAGTTTTTTGAACCATTTTTATATTTCCTGGGATATTTAAGGTGTACCCAAGTTGAGGTCCTTGTAAGCAGTGCAGCCCTAAATTTTGGGGTGGCTCTGTCTTATTGATTATCAGTTTTCCCAAGGTATATTCCCTAGACTGGAAGTGCCCTTGGCTCTGTAGCTCTGTTCTTTACTTGTTTTAGGGAACACAATGCACTCCTCCAGAGAGGCAGTTGGCAATTTACATCCCGCCCATCAGCATAACAAGGCTCCCTGTTCTCCAGGGCCTTCTTGCCTTTCTTGTTCTTACACATTTTGTGGATGTCCGTTTTGACCAGTGGGTAGAGATACTTCTTTGTAGTGCAGATTTGCATTGCCCGCTTGCTTGCTTGGCCAAAAAGGGCATATGCGTTTTCTCCTGAATATATTCAGGAGAAAACGCATACGCCCTTTTTGTCCAAATGCATCATTGTCGAAGTTGTGCCCCTCTTCCTGTGCTTTAAAGGCGATTCCAACGTACCTCTTGAAATCTGTTTCCTGCTATTCTGCCTCGCTTTCAAGTCCGCCTCGTTGCCTTCCCTCAACAGATTTTTGGACGATAGTTGTCCTTTATTACTCGGCCAGTTTGTGAATTGCTGTGCCCCTGAGCTCCATTTTTCAACTCGTTTTTTGTGAGCCGACCGCATTCCAAAATTTTGGTTCAGGGGCTATACTGGTTCCCGGTGGATGGCTGAGACTTTGGTTAATTCTTCTTCCTGCCGGGAAATTACAGTGATATGTGCCCGTCCAAATGCCTAACAGCTACTCTCTCATTGGTTCTCCCTCTTCCCTTTCATCCTCTGCCAAATTGGCAACCTGTGCGAACCAGGAGGTTAAAGGGGCTGTCTCTCCAAGTTGGGAGGTTGATAGTAAAGCAGATGGAAAGTCAAAGCCGAGCACCAGGAGAGGGACTATTCGTTGAGTTTTAGAAACCTTTTGTATTCACAGTGTGTCCGTTCTCTAGGTTTCCCGTACATGTTATAGCTGTAGTAATATTCCTTTTAACCTGGAGAGTTGGGATCCATAGAATGGGTGCCAGGCATTTGTGCTTTACAGGGTCTGCATTTGCTCACACAATCTCACTAATCCTCTAAGTCCCAAGTGTCCAGGCTTATGCCACATCCAGCTGTCGTTGTACATAGGGTCATTCCAGGTTTCATCAGAGACGCTGAAGGAATTGTAAAGAATTTCCCAGTTTTTTTGTTTTGTTTTTGAAATTCCTTTTTAGAGTGGGTTTGAGCTGATTCTCGCTGCCATGTTTATGCCAGTCTAGACACACTTGATTCCCTTACGGAGACATATCAATACATATGTTTTAAGATTCTTACTAGTCAGATATATTCCTCTGCGGGAAATATGGGGTTTTGAGTCCCTTTCACTGAGGAAGGTGTAGGTCTTGTCTATTCCATAGTTGGTTTTAGGAACGGTACCTGTGCTTATATCAAACTCTGGTTTTATGCATCACCCCACCTCTCCTTCCCCCTTAAGCAGGCATAAGAGTGTTTTCTAAATGTGAGACACTGTTCTCTTTCCTAAATCAGTTCAAGTGTAGCCATGTTTACAGGATCTTCATAAGTGATATCTTATGATAAGTTTCTTTTTCTGTGTGACTTATTTCACTTAGAATGATCGTACCTGAATCCACCCATTTTGCTGCTACTGGTCTTATGACATTGATTTCATGGCTGAGGGATATTCCATCGTACGTAAGTACCACAATTTTTTGAACCATTTTTATATTTCCTGAGATATTTAAGGTGTACCCAAATTGAGGTCCTTGTAAGCAGTGCAGCCCTAAATTTTGGGGTGGCTCTGTCTTATTGATTTTCAGTTTTCCCAAGGTATATTCCCTAGACTGGAAGTGCCCTTGGCTCTGTAGCTCTCTTCTTTACTTGTTTTAGGGAACACAATGCACTCCTCCAGAGAGGCAGTTGGCAATTTGCATCCCGCCCATCGGCATAACAAGGCTCCCTGTTCTCCAGGGCCTGTCTTGCCTTTCTGGTTTTTACACATTTTGTGGATGTCCTTTTTGACCGGTGGGAAGTGATACTTCTTTGTAGTGCAGATTTCCATTGCCCGCTTGTTTGCTTGGCCAAAGAGGGCGTATACGTTTTCTCCTGAATATATTCAGGAGAAAACGCATACGCCCTTTTTGGCCAAGTGCATCATTGTCGACGTTGTGCCCTTCTTCCTGTGCTTTAAAGGCGATTCCAAAGTACCTCCTGAAATCTGTTTCCTGCTATTCTGCCTCGCTTTCAAGTCCGCCTCGTTGCCTTCCCTCAACAGATTTTGGACGATACTTGTCCTTTATTACTCGGCCAGTTTGTGAATTGCTGTGCCCCTGAGCTCCATTTTTCAACTCGTTTTTGGAGAGCTGACCGCAAGTCCAAAATTTTGGTTCAGGACCTATACTGGTTCCCAGTGGGTGGCTGAGACTTTATTTAATTCTTCTTCCTGCCGGGAAATTACAGTGATATGTGCCCGTCCAAATGCCTAACAGCTACTCTCTCATTGGCTCTCCCTCTTCCCTTTCATCCTCTGCCAAATTGGCAACCTGTGCGAACCACGAGGTTAAAGGGGCTGTCTCTCCAAGTTGGGAGGTTGATAGTAAAGCAGATGGAAAGTCAAACCGGAGCACCAGGAGAGGGACTATTCGTTGAGTTTAGAAACCTTTCATATTCACAGTCTGTCCGTTCTCTAGGTTTCCCGTACATGTTATAGCTGTAGTAATATTCCCTTCAACCTGGAGAGTTGGGACCCATGTAATGGGTGCCAGGAATTTGTGCTTTAAAGGGTCTGCATTTGCTCACCCAATCTCACCAATCGTCTCAATCCCAAGTGTCCCTCCTTATGCCACATCCAGCTGTCGTTGTAGATAGGGTCATTCCAGGTTTCATCAGAGACCCTGAAGGAATTGTAAAGAATTTCCCAGTTTTTTTGTTTTATTTTTGAAATTCCTTTTTATAGTGGGTTTGAGCTGATTCTCGCTGCCATATTTATCCCAGTCTAGACACACTTGATTCCCTTACGGAGACATATCAATACATAGGTTTTAGGATTCTTACTAGTCAGATATATTCCTCTGCGGGAAATATGGTGTTTTGAGTCCCTTTCACTGAGGAAGGTGTAGGTCTTGTCTATTCCATAGTTGGTTTTTGGAACGGTACCTGTGCTTATATCAAACTCTGGTTTTATGCATCACCCCACCTCTCCTTCCCCCTTAAGCAGGCATATGAGTGTTTTCTAAATGTGAGACACTGTTCTCTTTCCTAACTCAGTTCAAGTGTAGCCATGTTTACAGGATCTTCATAAGTGATATCTTATGATAAGTTCCTTTTTCTGTGTGACTTATTTCACTTAGAATCATCGTACCTGAATCCACCTATTTTGCTGCTACTGGTCTTATGACATTGATTTCATGGCTGAGGGACATTCGGTCGTACGTAAATACCAAAATTTTTTGAACCATTTTTATATTTCCTGGGATATTTAAGGTGTACCCAAGTTGAGGTTCTTGTAAGCAGTGCAGCCCTAAATTTTGGGGTGGCTCTGTCTTATTGATTTTCAGTTTTCCCAAAGTATATTCCCTAGACTGGAAGTGCCCTTGGCTCTGTAGCTCTGTTCTTTACTTGTTTTAGGGAACACAATGTACTCCTCCAGAGAGGCAGTTGGCAATTTACATCCCGCCCATCAGCATAACAAGGCTCCCTGTTCTCCCGGGCCTGTCTTGCCTTTCTGGTTTTTACACATTTTTTGGATGTCCCTTTCGACCCGTGGGAAGTGAAACTTCTTTGTAGTGCAGATTTGCATTGCCCACTTTCTTGCTTGGCCAAAAAGGGCGTATGCGTTTTCTCCTGAATATATTCAGGAGAAAACGCATACGCCCTTTTTGGCCAAGTGCATCATTGTCGAAGTTGTGCCCCTCTTCCTGTGCTTTAAAGGCGATTCCAACGTACCTCTTGAAATCTGTTTCCTGCTATTCTGCCTCGCTTTCAAGTCCGCCTCGTTGCCTTCCCTCAACAGATTTTTGGACCATAGTTGTCCTTTATTACTCGGCCAGTTTGTGAATTGCTGTGCCCCTGTGCTCCATTTTTCAACTCGTTTTTGGTGAGCTGACCGCAAGTCCAACATTTTTGTTCAGGACCTATGCTGGTTCCCGGTGGGTGGCTTAGACTTTGGTTAATTCGTCTTCCTGCTGGGAAGTTAGAGTGATATGTGCCCGTCCAAATGCCTAACAGCTACTCTCTCATTGGTTCTCCCTCTTCCATTTCATCCTCTGCCAAATTGGCAACCTGTGAGAACCAGGAGGTTAAAGGGGCTGTCTCTCCAAGTTGGGCGGTTGATAGTAAAGCAGATGGAAAGTCAAACCGGAGCACCAGGAGAGGGACTATTCGTTGAGTTTTAGAAACCTTTCGTATTCACAGTGTGTCCGTTCTCTAGGTTTCCCGTACATGTTATAGCTGTAGTAATATTCCCTTCAACCTGGAGAGTTGGGACTCATGGAATGGGTGCAAGTCATTTGTGCTTTAAAGGGTCTGCATTTGCTCACCCAATCTCACCAATCCTCTCAGTCCCAAGTGTTCCTCCTTATGCCACATCCAGCTGTCATTGTAGATGGGGTCATTCCAGGTGTCATCAGAGACCCTGAAGTAATTGTACAGAATTTCCCAGTTTTTTTGTTTTGTTTTTGAAATTCCTTTTTATAGTGGGTTTGAGCTGATTCCCGCTGCCATGTTTATGCCAGTCTAGACACACTTGATTCCCTTATGGAGACATATGAATACATAGGTTTTAAGATTCTTACTAGTCAGATATATTCCTCTGCGGGAAATATGGGGTTTTGAGTCCCTTTCACTGAGGAAGGTGTAGGTCTTTTCTATTCCGTAGTTGGTTTTTGGAACGGTACCTGTGCTTATACCAAACTCTGGTTTTATGCATCACCCCACCTCTCCTTCCCCCTTAAGCAGGTATAAGAGTGTTTTCTAAATGTGAGACACTGTTCTCTTTCCTAACTCAGTTCAAGTGTAGCCATGTTTACAGGATCTTCATAAGTGATATCTTATGATAACTTTCTTTTTCTGTGTGACTTATTTCACTTAGAATCATCGTACCTGAATCCACCCATTTTGCTGCTACTGGTCTTATGACATTGATTTCATGGCTGAGGGATATTCCATCGTATGTAAGTACCACAATTTTTTGAACCATTTTTATATTTCCTGGGATATTTAAGGTGTACCCAAGTTGAGGTCCTTGTAAGCAGTGCAGCCCTAAATTTTGGGGTGGCTCTGTCTTATTGATTTTCGCTTTACCCATGGTATATTCCCTAGACTGGAAGTGCCCTTGGCTCTGTATCTCTGTTCTTTACTTGTTTTAGGGAACACAATGTACTCCTCCAGAGAGGCAGTTGGCAATTTACATCCCGCCCATCAGCAAAAAAAGGCTCCCTGTTCTCCAGGGCCTGTCTTGTCTCTCTGGATTTTACACATTTTGTGGATGTCCCTTTTGACGGGTGGGAAGTGATACTTCTTTGTAGTGCAGATTTGCATTGCCCGCTTGCTTGCTTGGCCAAATAGGGCGTATGCGTTTTCTCCTGAATATATTCAGGAGAAAATGCATACGCCCTTTTTGGCCAAGTGCATCATTGTCGATGTTGTGCGCCTCTTCCTGTGCTTTAAAACCAATGCCAACGTACCTCTTGAAATCTGTTTTTTCTTATTCTGCCTCGCTTTCAAGTCCGGTTTTTGTCCTCCCTCAAAAGATTTTTGAACGATAGTTGTCCTTTATTACTCGGCCAGTTTGTGAATTGCTGTGCCCCTGAGCTCCATTTTTCAACTCGTTTTTTGTTAGCTGACTGAAAGTCCAAAATTTTGGCTCAGAACCTATACTGGTTCCTGGTGGGTGGCTGAACTTTGGTTAATTCTTCTTCCTGCCTGGAAATTAGAGTGACATGTGCCCGTCCAAATGCCTAACAGCTACTCTCTCATTGGTTCTCCCTCTTCCCTATCATCCTCTGCCAAATTGCAAACCTGTGCGAACCAGGAGGTTAAATGGGCTGTCTCTCCAAGTTGGGAGATTAATAGTAAAGCATATGGAAAGTCAAACCGATGCAACAGGAGAGGGACTATTCGTTGAGTTTTAGAAACTTTTCGTATTCACAGTGTGTCCGTTCTCTAGGTTTCCCGTACATGTCATAGCTTTAGATATATTCCCTTCAACCTGGAGAGTTGGGACCCATGGAATGGGTGCCATGCATTATCGCTTTAAAGGGTCTGCATTTGCTCACCCAATCTCACCAATCGTCTCAGTCCAAAGTGTCCAGCCTTAGGCCACATCCAGCTGTCATTGTACATAGGGTCATTCCAGGTTTCATCAGAGACCCTGAAGGAATTGTAATGAATTTCCCAGTTTTTTTGATTTGTTTTTGAAATTCCTTTTTATACTGGTTTTGAGCTGATTCTCGCTGCCATGTTTATGCCAGTCTAGACACACTTGATTCCCTTACGGAGACATATCAATACATAGGTTTTAAGATTCTTACTAGTCAGATATATTCCTGTGCAGGAAATAAGGGGTTTTGAGACCCTTTCACTGAAGAAAGTGTAGGTCTTGTCTATTCCATAGTTGGTTTTTGGAACGGTACCTGTGCTTATATCAAACTCTGGTTTTATGCATCACCCCACCTCTCCTTCCCCCTTAAGCAGGCATAAGAGTGTTTTCTAAATGTGAGACTCTGTTCTCTTTCCTAACTCAGTTCAAGTGTAGCCATGTTTACAGGATCTTCATGAGTGATATCTTATGATAAGTGTAGTTTTCTGTGTGACTTATTTCACTTAGAATCATCGTACCTGAATCCACCCATTTTGCTGCTACTGGTCTTATGACATTGATTTCATGGTTGAGGGATATTCCATCGTACGTAAGTACCACAATTTTTTGAACCATTTTTATATTTCCTGGGATATTTAAGGTGTACCCAATTTGAGGTCCTTGTAAGCAGTGCAGCCCTAAATTTTGGGGTGGCTGTGTCTTATTGATTTTTAGTTTTCCCAAGGTATATTCCCTAGACTGGAAGTGCCCTTGGCTCTGTAGCTCTGTTGTTTACTTGTTTTAGGGAACACAATGCACTCCTCCAGAGAGGCAGTTGGCAATTTACATCCCGCCCATCAGCATAAAAAGGCTCCCTGTTCTCCAGGGCCTGTCTTGCCTTTCTGGTTTTTACACATTTTGTGGATGTCCCTTTTGACCGGTGGGAAGTGTTACTTCTTTGTAGTGCAGATTTGCATTGCCCGCTTGCTTGCTTGGCCAAAAAGGGCGTATGCGTTTTCTCCTGAATATATTCAGGAGAAAACGCATACGCCCTTTTTGGCCAAGTGCATCATTGTCGAAGTTGTGCCCCTCTTCCAGTGCTTTAAAGGCGATTCCAACGTACCTCTTGAAATCTGTTTCCTGCTATTCTGCCTCGCTTTCAAGTCCGCCTCGTTGCCTTCCCTCAACAGATTTTTGGACGATAGTTGTCCTTTATTACTCGGCCAGTTTGTGAATTGCTGTGCCCCTGAGCTCCATTTTTCAACTCGTTTTTGGTGAGCTGACCGCAAGTCCAAAATTTTGGTTCAGGACCTATGCTGGTTCCCGGTGGGGGGCTGAGACTTTGGTTAATTCTTCTTCCTGCCAGGAAATTACAGTGATATGTGCCCGTCCAAATGCCTAACAGCTACTCTCTCATTGGTTCTCCCTCTTCCCTTTCATCCTCTGCCAAATTGGCAACCTGTGCGAACCAGGAGGTTAAAGGGGCTGTCTCTCCAAGTTGGGAGGTTGATAGTAACGCAGATGGAAAGTCAAACCAGAGCACCAGGAGAGGGACTATTCGTTGAGTTTTAGAAACCTTTCGTATTCACAGTGTGTCCGTTCTCTAGGTTTCCCGTACATGTTATAGCTGTAGTAATATTCCCTTCAACCTGGAGAGTTGGGACCCATGGAATGGGTGCCATGCATTATTGCTTTAAACGGTCTGCATTTGCTCACCCAATCTCACCAATCCTCTCAGTCCCAAGTGTCCACCCTTATGCCACATCCAGCTGTCGTTGTAGATAGGGTCATTCCCGGTTTCATCAGAGTCACTGAAGGAATTGTAAAGAATTTCCCAGTTTTTTTGTTTTGTTTTTGAAATTCCTTTTTATAGTGGGTTTGAGCTGATTCTCCCTTCCATGTTTATGCCAGCCTAGGCACACTTGATTCCCTTACAGAGACATATCAATACATAGGTTTTAAGATTCTTACTAGTCAGATATATTCCTCTGCGGGAAATATGGGGTTTTGAGTCCCTTTCACTGAGGAAGGTGTAGGTCTTGTCTCTTCCATAGTTGGTTTTTGGAACGGTACCTGTGCTTATATCAAACTCTGGTTTTATGCATCACCCCACCTCTCCTTCCCCCTTAAGCAGGAATAAGAGTGTTTTCTAAATGTGAGACACTGTTCTCTTTCCTAACTCAGTTCAAGTGTAGCCATGTTTACAGGATCTTCATTAGTGATATCTTATGATAAGTTTCTTTTTCTGTGTGACTTATTTCACTTAGAATCATCGTACCTGAATCCACCCATTTTGCTGCTAATGGTCTTATGACATTGATTTCATGGCTGAGGGATATTTCATCGTACGTAAGTACCACAATTTTTTGAACCATTTTTATATTTCCTGGGATATTTAAGGTGTACCCAAGTTGAGGTCCTTGTAAGCAGTGCAGCCCTAAATTTTGCAGTGGCTCTGTCTTATTGATTTTCAGATTTCCCAAGGTATATTCCCAAGATTGGAAGTGCCCTTGGCTCTGTAGCTCTGTTCTTTACTTGTTTTAGGGAACACAATGCACTCCTCCAGAGAGGCAGTTGGCAATTTACATCCCGCCCATCAGCATAACAAGGCTCCCTGTTCTCCAGGGCCTGTCTTTCCTTTCTGGTTTTTACACATTTTGTGGATGTCCCTTTTGACCGGTGGGAAGTGATACTTCTTTGTAGTGCAGATTTGCATGCCCGCTTGCTTGCTTGGCCAGAAAGGGCGTATGCGTTTTCTCCTGAATATATTCAGGAGAAAACGCATACGCCCTTTTTGGCCAAGTGCATCATTGTCAAAGTTGTGCCCCTCTTCCTGTGCTTTAAAGGCGATTCCAACGTACCTCTTGAAATCTGTTTCCTGCTATTCTGCCTCGCTTTCAAGTCCGCCTCGTTGCCTTCCCTCAACAGATTTTTGGACGATAGTTGTCCTTTATTACTCGGCCAGTTTGTGAATTGCTGTGCCCCTGAGCTCCATTTTTCAACTCGTTTTTGGTGAGCGGCCCGCAAGTCCAAAATTTTGGTTCAGGACCTATACTGGTTCCCGGTGGGTGGCTGAGACTTTGGTTAATTCTTCTTCCTGTCGGGAAGTTAGAGTGATATGTGCCCGTCCAAATGCCTAACAGCTACTCTCTCATTGGTTCTCCCTCTTCCCTTTCATCCTCTGCCAAATTGGCAACCTGTGCGAACCAGGAGGTTAAAGGGGCTGTCTCTCCAAGTTGGGAGATTGATAGTAAAGCAGATGGAAAGTCAAAGCAGAGCACCAGGAGAGGGACTATTCGTTGAGTTTTAGAAACCTTTCGTATTCACAGTGTGTCCGTTCTCTACGTTCCCCGTACATGTTATAACTATAGTAATATTCCCTTCAACCTGGAGAGTTGAAACCCATGAAATGGGTGCCATGCATTATTGCTTTAAAGGGTCTGAATTGGCTCACCCAATCTCATCAATCCTCTCAGTCCCTAGTGTCCCTCCTTATGCCACATCCAACTGTCATTGTAGATAGGGTCATTCCAGGTTTCATCACAGACCCTGAAGGAATTGTAATGAATTTCCCAGTTTTTTTGTTTTGTTTTTGAAATTCCTTTTTATAGTGGGTTTGAGCTGATTCTCGCTGCCAAGTTTATGCCAGTCTAGACACACTTGATTCCCTTACGGAGACATATCAATACATAAGTTTTAAGATTCTTACTAGTAAGATATATTCCTCTGCAGGAAATATGGTGTTTTGAGTCCCGTTCACAGAGGAAGTAGTAGGTCTTGTCTATTCTGTATTTGGATTATGGAACCGTACCTGTGCTAATATCAAACTCTGGTTTTATTCATCACCCCACCTCTGCTTTCCCCTTAAGCATGCATAAGAGTGTTTTCTATATATGAGACTCTGTTCCCTTTCCTAATTCATTCCATGTGTAGCCATGTTTATACACCCTTCATAAGTGATATCTTATGATAAGTTTCTTTTTCTGTGTGATTTTTTCAGTTAGAATCATGGTACATGAATCCCATCATTATGCTGCTACTGGCCTTATGACATTGACTTCATGGCTGAGGGATATTCCATCATACGTATGTACCACAATTTCTTTACCATTTTTGTCTTTCCTGGGTTATTTAAGGTGTCCCGAAGTCGAGGTTCTTGTAAGCAGTGCTGCCCTATATTTTGGGTTGGCTGTGTCTTATTGATTTTCAATTTTCCCAAGGTATATTCCCATGACTGGAAGTGCCTTAGGTTGTGAAGCTCTGTTGAGTAATTCTTTTAGGGAACACAATGCACTCCTCCAGAGTGACTGTTGGCAATCTACATCCCACCCATCAGCATAACAAGGCTCCCTGTTCTCCAGAGCCCCTCTTGCCTTTCTGGTTTTTACACATTTTACGGATATCCCTTTTGACTGGTGGGAAGTGATACTTCTTTGTAGTGCAGATTTGCATTGTGCGGTTGCTTGGTTGGCCAAAATGGGTGTATGCGTTTTCTCCTGAATATATTCAGGAGAAAACGCATGCGCCCTTTATGGACAATTCCATAATTGTCGAAGTTGTGATGCTTTTCCTGTGTTTAAAGGCGATTCCAATGTACTTCTGGAAATCTGTTTCGTGAAAATCTCCCTCATTTTCAAGTCCGCCTCATGGCTTCTCCTCAACAGATTTTTGGAAGAGAGTAGTCCTCTATAACTCTGCAAGTTAGTGAATTGCTGTGCCCCTGAGCTCCATTTTTCAACTTGTGTTTTTGTGAGCTGACCGCAAACCCACAATTTTGCTTCAGGACCTATACTAGTTATGGGTGTGGGGCAGGCTCAGAGTTTGGTTAATTCTTCTTCATGACGGGAAATTAGACTGACATGTGGCCGTCCAAATGCCTACAGCTACTCTCTCATTGGTACTCCCTCTTCCCTTATATCCTCTGCACAATGTGCCAACTGTGCGAACCAGGAGGTTATAGGGGCTGACTCTCCAAGTTGGGAGATTGATATTAAAGCAGTTGGAATGTCAAGCTGGAGCACATGGAGAGAAAAAAATTAGTAGAGTTTTAGAAACCTTTCACCATCAGAGGGTGTCCATTCTCTAGGTTTCCCATACATGTTATAACTGTAGTGATATTCCCTTCTACCTGGAGAGTTGGGAACCATGGAATCAGTGGCAGGCATTATTGATTTAAAGCGTCTGCATTTTCTCACCCAATCTCACCAATCCTCTCAGTCCCAAGTGAACAGCCTTATGCCACATCCAGCTGTTGTTGTAGATAGGGTCATTCCAAGTTTCATCAGAACCCCTGAAGGTATTGTGTAAGAATTTCACTGTTTCTTTGTTTTGTTTTGAAATTCCTTTTTATAGTGGGTTTGAGCTGATTCTCACTGCCGTGTTTATGTCATTCTAGACACACTTGGTTCCCTTATGGAGACATATCAATACATAGGTTTTAAGATCCTTACTAGTCAGATATATTTCTCTGTGGGGAATAGGGGTGTTGAGTCCCATTCACTGAGGAACGAGTCGGGCTTGTCTCTTCTGTATTTGGATTATAGAACGGTACCTGTGTTAATATCAAACTCTGGTTTTGTGTGTCTCCCCACCTCTCCTTCCCCCTTAAGCAAGCATAAGAGTGTTTTCTAAATCTGAGACTCTGTTCTCTTTCCTAATTCAGTTCATATGTAGCCAGGTTTACAGTCCCTTCATAAGTGATATCTTATATCAGAATGCACCATGGCCCTTGTCATAATAATGCTCCATAACCCCTGTCATCACAATGCTCCATTCCCTGGTTATCACAATGCTCCATGTCCCTTGTCATAACAATTCTCCACGTACTTGTCATCACAATGCTACATGACACTTCTCATCACAAAGTTACATGCTCGTTTCATCACAATTCTCCATGCACTTGTCATTGCAATGTTCCATGACCCCTGTCATAGCAAGCTCCAAGTGTTTGTCATCACAATGCTTCACGACTTTATCATCAAAATTCTCAATGGCACTTTTCATCACAATGTTCCGTACCTTTGTCATCACAATGCTCCATTCCCTTGTCATCACAATGCTCCATGACCCCTGTCATCACAATGCTCCCTGACACCTGTCATCACAATGCTTCATGCCCCTTGTCATTACAGTGCTCCATGATGCTCATCATCACAATTACCCAAGGTCTTCTTATCACAATGCTCCACGGTTTTGCCATCACAATGCTCCATGCCCTGGTCATCTCAAAGCTCAATGTCCCTTGTCCTCACAATTCTCCACGTCCTTGTCATCACAATGCTCCATGGCACTTCTCATCACAATGTTATATGCTCTTGTCATAACAATACTCCATGAACTTGTCATCGCAATGCTCCATGACCCCTGTCATAGGAAGCTCCATGCGCTTGTCATCACAATGTTTCAGGACATGGACATTAAAATTATCAATGGCCCTTGTCATCTCAATGCTCCATGCGCTTATCATCACAATGCTCCTTTACCTTTGTCACAACAATCCTCCATGACACTTGGCATCACAATGCTCCGTGCTATTGTCATCACAATGGAACATGACATATGTCATCACAATGCTCCCTGACACCTGTCTTCACAATACTCCATGACCTTGTCATCACAATGCTCCATGCCCTTGTCATCACAATGTGCCATGCCCACTGTCATCAAAATAATCCATGAAACTTGTCAGACCAAAGCTCCATGCCACCTTTCATCACAATGCTCCATGAACCCTGTCATCACAATGCACCATGCCCATCATCATAATGCTTCATGCTCTTGTCATCACAATGAAATCAAAATGCTCCATGACCTCTGTCATCACAATGCTCCAAACCCTTGTGATCACAATGTTCCATAACACTTTTCATCACAATACCCCATGACGCTACTCATCACAATTATCCATGGACTTCTCATCACAATGCCCCATGCCATTTGTCATCACAATGCTCAATACACATGTCATCACAATGCTCCCTGACTCTTGCCATCAGTATGCTCCCTGAACCCTTTCATGACAAGGCTCCATGCCTTTTTCATCACAATGATCCATGCCATTTTCATCACAATGCTCCAAGACCCCTGTAATCACAATGCTCCATGCCCTTGTCATCACAAAGTTCCATGATGCATGTCATCAGAATGCTCCATGGCCTTCTCATCACAATGCTCCATGCCCTTGTCATCACAATGCTCCAAGACCCCTGTAATCAAAATGGTCCATGCCCCTTTTCATCAGAATGCTCCATGAGACTTGTCATCACAAGGCTCCATGGTCTTCTCATCACAATGCTCCAGGACATTGTCATCAAAATGCCCCATTCCCTTATCATCACAATGCTCCATGACCCCTGTCATCACAATACTCCATGAACATTTTCAGCCCAATGCTCCATGACCTTCTCATCACAATGCTCCATGACCAATATCATCACAATGCTCCATGACCACAGTCATCACAACGCTCAATATCACCTGACAACACAATGATCCGGGACTCTTGTCATCACAATGCTCCATTCCCTAGTCATCACAATGCTCCATGACCCCTGTCATCACAATACTCCATGAACATCTTCAGCCCAATGCTCCATGACACTTGTCATCACAATGATGCATGCCCTTGTCATCCCAATGCTCCATGACCCCTGTAATCACAATGATCCGTGACGCTTGTCATCACAGTGCTCCATGACACCTGTCATCACAATGCTCCATGCCTTTGTCAGCAAAATGCTACATGACCTTGTCATTACAATGTTCTATGCACTTGTCATCACAATACTCCATTACCATTGCCATCACAATCCTCCATGAACCTTGGGATCACATTGCTCCATGCCCTTGTCATCACAATGCTCCATGCTCCTTGAAATCAAAATGATCCATGACCTCTGTCATCACAATGCTCCAAACCCTTGTGATCACAATGTTCCATAACACTTGTCATCACAATGCTCCATGATGCCTGTCATCACAATACTCCATGCCCTTTTCATCACAATGCTCCATGACCTTTGCCATCACAATTCTCGATACACTTGTCATCACAATGCTCCCTGACACTTGTCGTCAGAATGCTCCTTGAACCCTGTCACAAAAAGGCTCCATGCCTTTTTCATCAAAATGCACCATGCCGTTTTCATCACAATGCTCCATGCCATTGTCATCAAAATACTCCACAAGCTTGTCATCAGAATGCTCCATGTCCCTTGTCATCACAATTTTCCATGAACTTGTCAGCACAATGCTCCCTGACCCTTGTCATCACAATGCTCCAAGCCATTGTCATCACAATGCTCCATTACCTTTGTCATCAGAATCCTCCATGACACTTGGCATCACAATGCTCCATGGCATTGTCATCACAATGGGCCATTACATATGTCATCACAATGCTCCCTGACACCTGTCTTCACAATACTGAATGACCTGGTCATCACAATGCTCCATGCCCTTGTCATCACAATGCGCCATTCCAACTGTCATCGCAATAAGCCATGAAACTTATTAGACCAATGCTCCATGCCCTTGTCATCACAATGCCCCAAGCCCTTGTTATCACAATGCTCCATGACCCCTGTCATGACAATGCTCCGTGACTCCAGTCATCACAAGGCTTCATGACCTTTGTCATCACAGTGGTCCATGCCCTTGTCATCAACAGTCTCTGTGACTATTTTAACCACAATGCTTCATGAACTTTTCATCACAATGCTCTTTGACCTTTGTCATCACAATGCTCTATGCCTTTCTCAGCACAATGCTCCATGACCATTGTCATCACAATGCTCCATGCGCTTGTCAGCACAATGCTCCATGACCCATGTCATCACAATGCACCATGCGCTTGCCGTCACAGTGCTCCACAAACTTGTCATCACAATGCTCCATAAACCTTGTCATCACAATGCTCCATGCACTTCAAATCAAAATGCTCTCTCACCACTGATATCACAATGTTACATCACTATTCATCACAATACTCCCTCAACCCTGTCATCACAATGTTCCATGACTCCTGTCATCACAATGCTACATGCACTTATCATCACAATGTTCGATGATCCCTGACATCACAATGTTCCATAACCCCTGTCATCAAAATGCTCCATGACCCTTTTCATCAAAATGCTCCATGACCCCTGACATCACAATGTTACATAACGCCTCTCATCAAAATGTTCCATGACCCTTTTCATCAAATTGGTCCATGACAATGTCATCACAATGCTCCCTGCCCTTCTCATCACAATGCACCACGCCCTTGTCATCAAAATGCTCCATGACCTTTGTCATCACAAAGCTCCATGACCCTTGGCATCACAATGCTCCATGCCATTGTCATCACAATACTCCATGAAACCTCTCATCACATTGTTCCATGCAATTGTCATCAAAAAGCTCCATGGTGCTTGTCATCACACTGCTCGATGCCCTTCTCATCACAATGCTCCATGCCCTTGTCATTACAATCCTCCATGACCCATGGATCACTGTGTTCCGTGCCCTTGTCATCACAATGCTCCATGCCCACTCTCATCACAATAATCCATGAAACTTTTCAGACAAATGTTCCATGCCCTTGTCATCACAATGCTCCATTACCCCTGTCATAACAATGCTCCATGAACACTGCCATCACAACGTTCCACGGGCTTGTCATCACAAGGCTCCATGACCCTTGTCATCACAATGCTCCAAGACACCTGTAATCACAGTGCTACATGCCCTTGTCATCACAGAGCTCCATGATGCATGTCATCAGAATGCTCCATGCCCTTGCCATCACAATGCTCCATTACCCCTGTGATAACAATGCTCCATGATCCCTGCCATCACGATGTTCCATGGCCTTGTCATCACAAGGCTCCATGACCCTTCTCATCACAATGCTCCAAGACCCCTGTAATCACAATGCTCCATGTCCCTTTTTATCTCAATGATCCATGAACCCTGTCATCACAATGCACCATGCCCATCATCATAATGCTTCAGGCTATTGTCATCACAATGAAATCAAAATGCTCCATGACCTCTGTCATAACACTGCTCCAAACCCTTGTGATCACCATATTCCATAACACTTGTCATCACAATGCCCCATGACGCTCGTCATCACAATTATCTATGGTCTTCTCTTCACAATGCTCCATGACCTTTGTCATCACAATGCTCAACACACTTGTCATCAAAATGCTCCCTGACACTTGTTCTCTGTATGCTCCTTGAACCCTGTCATGACAAGGCTCCATGCCTTTTTCATCACAATGATCCATGCCTTTTTCATCACAATGCTCCAAGACGCCTGTAATTACAATGCTCCATGCCCTTGTCATCACAAAGCTCAATGACGCATGTCATCAGACTGCTCCTTGGCCTTCTCATCACAATGCTCCATGCCCTTGTTATCACAATTTTCCAAGACACTCTAATCAAAATGCTCCATGCCCCTTTTCATCAGTATGCTCCATGAGACTTGTCTCACAAGGCTCCATGGTTTTCTCATCACAATGCTCCAGCACCTTGTCATCACAATGCTTCACGACCTTGTCATGAAAATTTTCAATGGCCCTTGTCATCATAATGCTCCAAGCCCTAGTCATCACAATGCTCCATTATATTTGTCATCACAATCCTCCATTACATTTGGCATCACAATGCTCCATGCCATTGTCATCGCAATGGACCATGACATATGTCATCACAATGCTCCCTGACACCTGTCTTCACAATACTCCATGCCCTTGTCATCACAATGCCCCATGCCCTTGTCATCACAATGCCCCATGCCCACTGTCATCACAATAATCTATTAAACTTGTCAGACCAATGCTCCATGCCCCTGTCATCACAATGCTCCATGCCCTTGTCATCACAATGCTCCATGACCCTTGTCATCACAATGCTCTGTGACTCCAGTCATCACAATGCTTCATAACATTTGTCATCACAGTGGTCCATGCCCACATCATCACAAGGCTCTATGACCTTTGTAACCACAATACTCCATGAACGTTTCATCACAATGCTCCGTGACCCTTGTCATCACAATGCTCCATGCCTTTGTCAGAACAATGCTCCATGACCCTTGTCATCACAATGTGCCACGTAATTTTCATCACAACGGTCCACAAGCTTGTCATCGTAATGCTCCATAAACCTTGTAATCACAATGCTCCATGCACTTCTCATCAAAATGCTCTCTCAACAGAGATATCACAATGTTCCATCACTAGTCATCACAATACTCCCTCACCCCTGTAATCACAATGTTGCATGACCCCTGTCATCACAATGCTACATCCCCTTATCATCACAATGTTCCATGACCCCTGACATCACAATGTTCCATAACCCCTGTCATCAAAATGCTCCATGACCCTTTTCATCCCAAAGCTCCATGACCCCTGACATCACAATGTTCTATAACCCCTGTCATCAAAATGTTCCATTACACTTTTCATCAAATTGCTGCATGACCCTGTCATCAAAATGCTCCCTGCCCTTCTCATCACAATGCACCACGCCCTTGACATCAAAATGCTCCATGACTTTTGTCATCACAAAGCTCCATAACCCTTGGAATCACAATGTTCCATGAACCGTCTCATCACATTGTTCCATGCCCTTGTCATCACAATGCTCCAAGACCCCTGTAATCACAGTGCTCCATGCCCCTTTTCATCTCAATGCTCCATGAACGCTCTCATCACAATGCACCATGCCCATCACCATAATGCTTCAGGCTATTGTCATCACAATGAAATCAAAATGCTCCATGACCTCTGTCATCACAATGCTCCAAACCCTTGTGATCACAATGTTCCATAAAACTTATCATCACAACACCCCATGACGCTCATCATCAAAATTATCCATGGTCTTCTCATCACAATGCTCCATGAACTTTGTCATCACAATGCTCATTACACTTGTCATCACAATGCTCCGTGACACTTGTCGTCAGTATGCTCCTTGAACCCTGTCATGACAAGGCTCCATGCCTTTTTCATAACAATGATCCATGCCATTTTCATCACAATACTCCATGCCCTTGTCAGCACAAAGCTCCATGACGCATGTCATCAGAATGCTCCATGGCCTTCTCATCACAATACTCCATGCCCTTGTCATCACAATGCTCCAAGACCCCTGTAATCACAATGCTCCATGCCCCTTTTCATCAGAATGTTCCATGAGAATTGTCATCACAAGGCTCCATGGACTTCCCATCACAATGCTCCAGGACCTTGTCATCACAGTGCTCAATTCCCTTCTCATTACAATGCTCCATGACCCGTGTCATCACAATACTCCATGAACATTTTCAGCCCAATGCTTCATGACCTTCTCATCACAATGCTCCATGACCCATATCATCACAATCCTCCATGACCACTGTCATCACAACACTCCATGACCCCTGACAACACAATGTTCCGGGACTCTTGTCATCACAATGCTCCATTCCCTTGTCATCACAATGCTCCATGAACATTTTCAGCCCAATGCTCCATGACACTTGTCATCACAATGATCCATGCCCTTGTCATCCCAATGCTCCATGACCCCTGTAATCACAATGCTCCGTGACGCTTATCATCACAGTGCTCCATGACCCTTATCATCACAATTCTCCATGCCTGTGTCATCAAAATCCTACATGACCTTGTCATCACAATGCTCCATGAGCTTGTCATCACAATACTCCATTACCATTTTCATCACAATCCTCCATGAACCTTGGGATCACATTGCTCCATGCCCTTGTCATCACAATGCTCCATGCTCCTTGAAATCAAAATGGTCCATGACCTCTGTCATCACAATGCTCCAACCCCTTGTGATCACAATGTTCCATAACACTTGAAATCACAACACTCCATGATGACTGTCATGACAATACTCCATGCACTTGTCGTCACAATGCTCCATGACCTTTGTCATCACAATTCTCAATACACTTGTCATCACAATGCTCCCTGACACTTGTCATCAGAATACTCCTTGAACACTGTCATGAAAAGGCTCCATGCCTTTTTCATAAGAATGCTCCATGCCCTTTTCATCACAACGCTCCATGTCATTGTCATCACAATACTCCACAAGCTTGTCATCAGAATGCTCCCTGATCATTGTCTTCAGAATGCTCCATGAACCCTGTCATCACAATGCTCCATACCCCTTGTCATTACAGTGTTCCATGACGCTCGTCATCACAATTATCCATGGACTTCTCATCACAATGCTCCATGACCTTTGTAATCACAATTCTCAATACACTTGTCATCACAATGCTCCCTGATACTTGTCATCAGTTTGCTCATTGAAACCTGTCGTGACAAGTCTCCATGCCTTTTTCATCACAATGATCCATGCCCTTTTCATCACAATGCTCCATGCCATTGTCATCACAATACTCCACAAGCTTGTCATCAGAATGCTCCGTGACACTTTTCATCTCAATGATCCATGACCCCTGTCATCACAATGCTCCATGACACCTGTCATCACAATGCTCCATGCCCCTTGTCATTACAGTGCTCCATGATGTTCGTCATCACAATTATCCATGGTCTTCTCATCACAGTGCTCCACGGTCTTGCCATCACAATGCTCCATGCCCTGGTCATCACAATGCTCCATGTCCCGAGTAATCACAATGCTCCATGACCCTGTCATCACAATGCTCTATACCCCTTGTCATTACAGTGCTCCATGACACTCATCATCACAATTATCCATGATCTTCTCATCACAGTGCTCCACGATCTTGACATCACAAGGCTCCATGCCCTGGTCATCACAATGCTCCATGTCCCCAGTCATCACAATGCTCCATGACCCCTGTCATCACAATGCTCCATACCCCTTGTCATTACAGTGCTCCATGACGCTCGTCATCACAATTATCCATGGTCTTCTCATCACAGTGCTCCACGGTCTTGCCATCACAATGCTCCATGCCCTGGTCATCACAATGCTCCATGTCCCCTGTCATAACAATTCTCCACGTTCTTGGTATCACTATGTTCTCTGATACTTCTCATCACAGTGTTACATGTTTTGTCATCACAATTCTCTATGCACTTGTCATCGCAATACTCCATGACCCCTGTCATAGCAAGCTCCATGTGATTGTCATCACAATGCTTCATGAACATGTCATCAAAATTCTTAATGGCCCTTGTTATCACAATGCTCCATGACCCTTGTCATCACAATGCTCCAAGCCCTTGTCATCAAAATGCTCCATTACCTTTGTCATCACAATCCTCCATGACAATTGGCATCACAATGCTACATTCCATTGTCATTGCAATAGACCATGACATATGTCATCACAATGCTCCCTGACACCCTTCTTCACAATACTCCATGACCTTCTCATCACAATGCTCCATGCCCTTGTCATCACAATGCGCCATGCCCACTGTCATCACAATAATCCCTGAAAATTGTCAAACCAATGCAACATGCCCCTGTCATCACAATGCTCCATGCCCTTTCATCACAATGCTCTATGACCCCTGTCATCACAATGCTCCGTGACTCCAGTCATCACAATGCTTCATGACCTTTGTCATCACAATGGTCCATGCCCTCGTCATCACAAGGCTCTGTAACCTTTGTGACCACAACACTCCATGAACATTTCATCACAATGCTCGGTGACCCTTGTCATCACAATGCTCCATGCCTTTGTCAGCACATTACTCCATGACACATGGCATCAAATGTGCCATGCGCTTGTCATCACAATGCTCCACATCTTTGTCATCACAATGCTCCATAAACCTTGTCATCACAATGCTCCATGCGTTTGTCAGCACAATGTTCCATGACCCATGTCATCACAATGTGCCCTGCGTTTCTCATCACAATGCTCCACAGCCTTGTCATCACAATGCTCCATGCACCTCTCATCAAAATGCTCTCTCACCACTGATATCACAATGTTCCATCACTAGTCAACACAATACTCCCTCCACCCTGTCATCCCAATGTTCCATGACCCTTGTCACAACAATGCTACATGCTCTTATCATCACAATGCTCCATGACCCCTGACATCACAATGCTCCATGACCCTTTACATCACAATGCTCCATGACCTCTAACATCACAATGTTCCATAAACACTGTCATCAAAATGTTCCATGACCCTTTTCATCCAATTGCTCCATGACCCTGTCATCACAATGCTCCCTGCCCTTCTCATCACAATGCACCACGCCCTTGTCATCAAAATGCTCCATGGCCTATGTCATCACAAAGCTCCATGACCCTTGGAATCACAATGCTCCATGCCATTGTCATCACAAAGCTCCATGAAACCTCTCATCACATTGCTCCATGCCGTTGTCATCACAAAGCTCCTTGACGCTTGTCATCACAATGCTCCATGCCCTTGTCATTGCAATCCTCCATGACACATGTATCACTGTGTTCCGTGCCCTTGTCATCACAATGCTCCATGCTCACTCTCATCACAATAATCCATGAAACTTTTCAGACCAATGCTCCATGCCCTTGTCATCACAATGCTCCCTTACACCTGTCATAACAATGCTGCATGACCCCTGCCATCACAATGTTCTACGGCCTTGTCATCACAAGACTCCATGGCCCTTGTCATCACAATGCTCCAAGACCCCTGTAATCACAATGCTCCATGCCCATGTCATCCCAAAGCTCCCTGACGCATGTCATCAGAATGCTCCATGGCCTTCTCATCACAATACTCCATGCCCTTGTCATCACAATGCTCCAAGACCCTTGTTATTACAATGATCCATGACTCTTTTCATCTCAATGCTCCATGAACCCTGTCATCACAATGCACCATGCCCATCATCATAATGCTTCATGCTATTGTCATCACAATGAAATCAAAATTCTCCATGACCTCTCTCATCACAATGCTCCAAACCCTTGTGATCACAATGTTCCATAACACTTGTCATCACAACGCCCCATGACGCTGGTCATCACAATTATCCATGGACTTCTCATCACAATGCTCCATGACCTTTGTCATCACAATTCTCAATACACTTGTCATCACAATGCTCCCTGACACTTGTCATCAGTATGCTCATTGAACACTGTCATGACAAGTCTCCATGCCTTTTTCATCACAATGATCCATGCCCTTTTCATCACAATGTTTCATGCCATTGTCATCACAATACTCCACAAGCTTGTCATCAGAATGCTCCGTGACCTTTGTCATCTCAATGATCCATGACCCCTGTCATCACAATGCTCCATGACACCTGTCATCACAATGCTCCATGCCCCTTGTCATTACAGTGCTCCATGATGTTCGTCATCACAATTATCCATGGTTTTCTCATCACAGTGCTCCACGGTCTTGCCATCACAATGCTCCATGCCCTGGTCATCACAATGCTCCATGTCCCCAGTCATCACAATGCTCCATGACCCCTGTCATCACAATGCTCCATACTGCTGTCATTACAGTGCTCCATGACACTCGTAATCACTATTGTCCATGGTCTTCTCATCACAATGCTCCACGCCCTTGTCATCAAAATGCTCCATGACACTTGTCATCACAATGCTCCATGACCACTGTCATAACAATGCTCCATGACCCCTGTCATCACAAGGCTCCATACCACTTGTCATTACAGTGCTCCATGACGCTCCTCATCACAATTATCCATGGTCTTCTCATCACAATGCTCCACGGTCTTGCTATCACAGTGCTCCATGCCTTGGGCATCACAATGCTCCATGTCCCCGGTCATCACAATGCTCCATGACCACTGTCATCACAATGCTCTATACCCCTTGTCATTACAGTGCTCCATGACCCTCGTCATTACAATTATCCATGGTCTTCTCATCACAGTGCTCCACGATCTTGCCATCGCAATGCTCCATGCCCTGGTCATCACAATGCTCCATATCCCCTGTCATCACAATTCTCCATGATCTTGGCATCACTATGCTCCATGACACTTCTCATCACAGTGTTACATGCTTTGTCATCACAATTCTCTATGCACTTGTCATCACAATGCTCCATGACCCCGTCATAGCAAGCTCCATGTGCTTGTCATCACAATACTCCATGCCCTTGTCGTCACAATTCTCCATGACCTTTGTCATCACAATGCTCCCTGACACTTGTCGTCAGAATGCTCCCTGAAAACTGTCATGAAAAGGCTCCATGTCTTTTTCATCACAATGCCCCATGCCATTTTCATCAAAATGCTCCATGTCATTGTCATCAAAATACTCCACAAGCTTGTCATCAGAATGCTCCATGAACCTTGTCATCACAATGCTCCATGACCCCTGTCATCACAATGCTCCATACCCCTTGTCATTACAGTGCTCCATGACGCTCATCATCACAATTATCCATGGTCTTCTCATCACAATGCTCCACGGTCTTGCCATCACAATACTCCATGCCCTGGTCATCACAATGCTCCATGTCCCCTGTCATAACAATTCTCCACGTTCTTGGCATCACTGTGCTCCATGATGCTTTTCATCACAGTGTTACATGCTTTGTCATCACAATTCTCTATGCACTTTTCATCGCACTGCTCCATGATCCCTGTCACAGCAAGCTCCATGTGATTGTCATCACAATGCTTCATGAACATGTCATCAAAATTCTCAATGGCCCTTGTTATCACAATGCTCCATGACCCTTGTCATCACAATGCCCCAAGCGCTTGTCATCAAAATGCTCCATTACCTTTTTCATCACAATCCTCCATGACACTTGGCATCACAATGCTCCATTCCATTGTCATCGCAATGGACCACGACATATGTCATCACAATGCTCCCTGACACCCTTCTTCACAATACTCCATGACCTTCTCATCACAATGCTCCATGCCCTTGTCATCACAATGCGCCATGCCCACTGTCATCACAATAATCCCTGAAACTTGTCAAACCAATGCAACATGCCCCTGTCATCACAATGCTCCATGCCCTTTCATCACAATGCTCTATGACCCCTGTCATCACAATGCTCCATGACTCCAGTCATAACAATGCTTCATGACCTTTGTCATTACAATGGTCCATGCCCTCGTCATCACAATGCTCTGTGACCTTTGTCACCACAGAGCTCCATGAACATTTCATCACAATGCTTGGTGACCCTTGTCCTCCCAATGATCAATGCCTTTGTTAGCACAATACTCCATGACCCATGGCATCACAATGTGCCATGCACTTGTCATCACAATGCTCCACATCTTTGTCATCACAATGCTCCATAAACCTTGTCATCACACTGCTCCATGCACTTCTCATCAAAATGCTCTCTCACCACTGATATCACAATGTTCAATCACTAGTCAACACAATACTCCCTCACCCCTGTCATCACAATATTCCATGACCCTTGTCACAACAATGCTACATGCCTTTATCATCACAATGCTCCATTCCCCTGACATCACAATGTTCCATAACCCCTGTCATCACAATGCTCCCTGCCCTTCACAACAGAATGCACCACACCCTTGTCATCAAAATGCTCCATGACCTTTGTCATTACAAAGCTCAATGACCCTTGTCATCACAATGCTGCATGCCATTGTCATCACAATGCTCCATGAACCCTCTCATCACATTGTTCCATGCCCTTGTCATCACAGGCTCCATGATGCTTTTCATCACAATGCTCGATGCCATTCTTATCACAATGCTCCATGCGCTTCTCATTACAATCCTCCATGACCCATGTATCACAGTGTTCCATGCCCTTGTCATCACAATGCTCCTTGCCCCCTCTCATCACAATAATCCATGAAACTTTTCAGACCAATGCTCCATGCCCTTGTCATCACAATGCTCCATTACCCCTGTCATAACAATGCTCCATGACCCCTGCCATCACAATGTTCCACAGCCTTGTCATCACAAGGCTCCATGACCCTTGTCATCACAATGCTCCAAGACCCCTGTAATCACAATGCTCCATGCCCTTGTCATCACAAAGCTCCATGACGCATGTCAACAGAATGCTCCATGGCCTTCTCATTCACGATGTTCCATGCCTTTGTCATCACAATGCTCCAAGACTCCTGTAATCGCAATGCTCCATGCCCCTTTTCATCTCAATGCTCCATGAACCCTGTCATCACAATGCACCATGCCCATCATCATAATGCTTCACGCTATTGTCATCACAATGAAACCAAAATGCTCCATGACCTCTGTCATCAAAATGCTCCAAATCCTTGTGATCAATATGTTCCATAACACTTATCATCACAACGCCCCATGACGCTCGTCATCACAAGTATCCATGGTCTTCTCATCACAGTGCTCCATGACCTTTGTCATCACAATAATCAATACCCTTGTCATCACAATGCTCCCTGACACTTGTTGTCAGTTTGCTCCTTGAACCCTGTCATGACAAGGCTCCATGCCTTTTTCATCACAATGATCCATGCCCTTTTCATCATAGTGCTCCAAGACCGCTGTAATCACAATGCTCCATGCCCTTGTCATCACAAAGCTCCATGATGCATGTCATCAGAACGCTCCATGGCCTTCTCATCCCAATGCTCCATGCCCTTGTCATCACAATGCTCCAAGACCCCTGTAATCACAATGCTCCATGGCACTTTTCATCAGAATGCTCCATGAGACTTGTCATCACAAGGCTCCATGGTCTTCTCATCACAGTGCTCCAGTACCTTGTCATCACAATGCTCCATGACCCCTGTCATCACGGTACTCCATGGACATTTTCAGCCCAATGCTCCATGACCTTCTCATCACAATGCGCCATGACCCCTGTCATCACAATGCTCCATGACCACTGTCATCACAACGCTGCATGAACCCTGACAACACAATGATCCGGGACTCTTGTCATTAAAATGCTCCATGACCATTGTCATCACAATGATCCATGCGCTTGTCATCCCAATGCTCCATGACCCCTGTAATCACTATGCTCCGTGATGCTTGTCATCACAGTGCTCCATGAACCTTGTCATCATAATGCTCCTTGCCTTTGTCAACAAAATGGTACATAATCTTGTCATCACAATTCTCCATGCGCTTGTCATCACAATCCTCCATGACCATTGGGATCACATTGCTTCATGCCCTTGCCATCTCTCTCTTGCCTTTCTGTTTTTTTTTTTTTTTTTTTGCTGTATGCGGGCCTCTCACTGCTGTGGCCTCTCCCATTGCGGGGCACAGGCTCCGGACGCGCAGGCCCAGTTGCCATGGCTCACGGGACCAGCCGCTCCGCGGCACGTGGGATCCTCCCAGACCGGGGCACGAACCCGTGTCCCTGCATCGGCAGGCAGACTCGCAACCACTGCGCCACCAGGGAAGCCCAACCTTTCTGGTTTTTACAGATATTCGGATGTCCCTTTTGACCAGTGGTAAGTGACAATTCTTTGTAGCGTGGATTTGTATTGCGCGCTTGCTTGATTGGCCAAAAAGGGTGTATGCGTTTTCTTCTGAATATATTCAGGAGAAAAGGCATACGCCCTTTTTGGCCAAGTGCATCTCTGACCAAGTTGGGATGCTTTTCCTGTGCTTTAAAGGCGATTCCAATTTACCTCTTGAAATATATTTTGTGCAATTCTGCCTCATTTGCAAGGCCGCTTCATTGCCTTCCCTCAACAGATTTTTGGAAGAGAGTAGTACTTTATAAGTCTGCAGGTTTGTGAATTGCTGTGCCCCTGAGCTCCAATTTTCAAATCCCATCTTTGTGAGCTGGCCGCAAATCCACAATTTTGCTTCAGGACCTATAAATGTTCCAGGGGTGGCTATATTGGTTCCCTGTGGGTGGCTGAGTCTTTGGTTAATTCTTCTTCCTGCCAGGAAATTAGAGTGACATGTGCCCGTCCAAATGCCTACATCTACTCTCTGATTGGTTCTCCCTCTTCCCTTTCATCCTCTGCACAATTAGCAAACTGTGCGAACCAGGAGGTTATAGGGGCTGACTCTCCTAAGTTGGGAGATTGATAGTAAAGCAGTTGGAATGCCAAAGTGGAGCACAAGGAGAGGAAAAATTAGGAGAGTTTTAGAAACCTTTCGCCATCACAGGGTGTCCATTTTCTAGGTTTCCCATACATGTTATAATTGTAGTGATATTCCCTTCTACCTGGAGATTTGGGACACATGGAATGGTGGCATGCATTACTACTTTAAAGGTTCTGCATTTTCTCTCCCAATCTCACCAGTCCTCTCAGTCCCAAGTGTCCAGCCTTATGTCTCATCCAGCTGTCTTTGCAGATAGGGTCATTCCAGGTTTCATCAGAACCCCTGAAGGAATTGTGTAAGAATTTCGCTGTTTTTTGGGGTTTTTTTTGAAATTCATTTTTATAATGGGGTTGAGCTGATTTTCACTGACGTGTTTATGCCAGTCTAGACACAATTGATTCCCTTACGGAGACATATCAATACATAAGTTATAAGATTCTTATTAGTCAGATATATTCCTCTGTGGGGCATAGGGGTGTTGAGTCCCGTTCACTGAGGAAGGTGTAGGTCTTGTCTATTCTGTATTTGGTTTATGGAATGGTACCTGTGCTAATATCAAACTCTGGTTTTATGCATCACCCCACCTCTCCTTTCCCCTGAAGCAGGCATAAGAGATTTTTGCTAAATGTGAGACTCTGTTCTCTTTCCTAATTCAGTTCATGTGTTGTGATATTGACATTCCCTCTATAAGTGATATCTTATGATAAGATTCTTTTTCTGTGTGACTAATTTCCCTTAAAATCATCATACGTAAATCCACTCATTATGCTGCTACTGGCCTTATATACATTGATTTCACGTCTGAGTGATATTCCGTTGTGCAAAATTACCACAAGTTCTTTATGCTTTTCTCTTTTTCCTGGGATATTTTAGGTGTACCAAAGTTGAGGTTCTTGTATGCAGACCAGCCCTAAACTTTGGGGTGCCTGTGTCTTATTGACATTTAGTCTTCCCAAGTTATATGTCCATGAGTTGAAATCCCCTTGCTCTGGGGCTTTGTATTTTAGATGTTTTAAAAACAGCATACACTTCTTCAGAGTGGCTCTTGGATATTTATACCCCACCCATCAGCGTGACTAGGCTCCCTGTTTTCCATGGCCTCTCCTGCATTTCTGGTTTGTACACATTTTTTGGATGGCCTTTCTGAGCAGTGGAAATTGAGACTTCTTTGTTGTGTGGATTTGCATTTCCCTCTTGCTTGGTTGGCCAAAAACTCTGCATGTGTTTTTTTCCTGAAGATATTCACGAAAAAAACGCATACACCCTTTTGCCCAACCGCATCATTTTAGAAATTCTGCTGCTTTTCATATGCTTTAAATGTGAGTACAATCTACCTTTTGAAATCTGTTTCCTGCAATTCTGCCTCTCATTCAGATCCTCTTCGTTACCTTACCTGAATATATTTTTGGACGTTGGTTATCATTTATATCTTTGCAGGTCTTTGAATTGTCTGCTCCTGAGCTCCATTTTGCAACTCGCTTTTTTTGTGAGCTGGCCGCCAAACCATTGGATTACTTCTGGCCCTATTCTGGTTCTGGGGAGGCAGGCTGAGCCTTTGGTTAATTCTTCTTCCTAATGGGAAATTAGAGTGACATGTGCCTGTCAAAAGTCCTACAGCTAATCTCTCATTGGTTCCCCCTCTTCCCATTTATCCTCTGCACAAATTGCAAACTGTGTGAAGCAGGAGGTTAAAGGTGCTGATTCTCCAAGTGGGGAGATTGTTAGTAATGTGGCTGGAATGGCGAACCCCAGCACCAGGAGATCAAAAATGAGGTGCATTTTAGACACCTTTCCTGAGCACACGGTGTACATTCATCTCGGTTTCCCAGGCATGTTTTCGCTGTCAGAAGATTCCCTTGAACCTGCAGATTTGGGACCCATGGAATGGGTACCAGGCAGTATTACTTTAAAAGGTCTGCATTTCCTCACCCAGCCTCTCTAACATCTCTTAGCGTGCATAGCTTCCAGCCTTATATAATCATCCTGCTGTGGGTCTACATGTGTTCAATCCATGTTACATCGTAGCCCTTCAACAAAAGTTGTAAGAATTTTTGCCTGTCTCACTGTTTTTATAAATAGTTTTAAATTTATTTTTATATTGGTTACAGCTGATTTTCAAAGCTCTGTTTTTTGCTGCTGTACATCCACTTGATTCATGTACTGTGAGACAACAATAACTTCTTTTTCAGATGCTTACCAGTCATATGTATTATTTTCCAGTGACTTGAGTGGGCTGAGTGCAGTTCTTTGAGGTACCGTGTAGGCCTTGTCAGTTATTCAATTTGGTACTTGGAATGGTATCTTTGCTAATTTCAACCTCCTGGATAATACCTCACCATTCCCCACCTTTCCCATTTAGCAGCCTTATGTCTATTTTCTACATATTTGACTATGTTTCTGTTTTGTAATTTATTTCATGTGTAGCCATTTTTGATTCCACCTTTAAGTGACATCTTATGATATGTGTCTTTTTCTTTCTGACATATGTCACTTAGAATGATCGTATGTAACTCCTCCAGAGTTGTTACAACTGGCCTTATTTCATTGATTTCTGGATGAGTAATATTCCACTCTACATAAGTACCCCATCTCTTTTATCCATTTTATCCTTCCAGGAACATTTAGATTATATCCAAGTTGAGGCCCTTTTTAACAGAGAGGTGGTAAACGTTCGGGTGCCTGTTTTCTGTCGATTTTTGTTTTTCCCAAGGTACACGCCCATGAGTGCAAGTGCCCTATGCTCTGTAGCTCATTTTTTAGATGTTTTAGCAAACACAATACACTTCTCCAGAGTGGCCGTTGGCAAATTACATTTCCACTATCAGCCTCACAGGGCTCCCTTTTCTCCTCGCCCTGTCCTGCATTTCTGGTGTTTACACTTTATGTGGATGGCCCTTCTGACTGATGTGAAGTGATACATTTTGTGATATTGATTTCCAGTGCCCACCTGTTGGGTTGGATAAAAAGTGTGTATGGCCTTTACTTGAATATATTCAGAAAAAATGCATACACCCTTTTTGGCCAACTGCATCATTGGCGATGTTCAGCCCCTTTTCTTGTGCTTTAATGGGGAGTCCTTTCTACCTCTTCAAATCTGTTTCCTGCCACTCTCCCTTGCTTACAAGTCCTTTTCTGTGACTTACCTCAAGACATTTTTCGACGATAGATATTTTCAACTCTGCAGTTTCATGAATTTTAGTGCCCCTGAGTTCCATTTTTCAACTTGTGTTTTTGGAAACTGGACACAAAACAGCGGGATTTCCTCTAGCCCTATTCTGTTTCCGTGGGCAATTCTAGCCTTTGATGAATTTGTCTTCTGGATTGGAAATTAGAGTGGCATGTGCCTGTCCGAACACCTAAGACTTGTCTCTAAATTTTTCTCATCCTTCCGCTTCATCCTCTGGACAAATTCCAAACTGTGTGCAACAGGATGTTGACGGTGCTGATATCCCCAAGTGAGGAGATTGTTAGGAAAGATGCTGGAGGGTTGAACCCGAGCACCAGGCGATGAGGAGATGAGGTGCCTTTTCCAAACTCTTTCCGATCAAACGGTGTACCATCCTCTAGGTGTGACAGGCATGTTTTACCTGTAGGAAGGGTCCCGTGCATGTAAGGAGAACACCAGGGATTTTTCCAAATCAGTGCCTCCCCGAACCCCAAACTGGGGAATTTTTAAGCTACGGCTACACGTATGTCCTTTAAGGGCCTTGGGAAATAGGCAGAGCCCAAACTTTAGATGACTGAAATCTTCAGGGTCAGAAGCGCTCACCATCGGCCTTGCTTAGGTTACATTTTATCTGTCATTGATAGATGATGTCAATAAAAATATCTATTCTTTTTCAGATTATTTCCCCTTGTAGGTTATTGCAAAATATTCAGTGTAGTTCCCTGTGCTATACAGTAGTTCCTTGTTGATGATCTATTTTATACATAGCAGTGTGTATGTGTTAATCCCAAACTGTTAATTTATCCCTTCTCCTACCTTTCCCCTTTGGTAATAATAAATTATAAGATTTTATACTTCTCAGAAATGGGGGAGCTGAAAGAGAGGTATCATTTACAGTGGAAAAGCATTCAAAACAAGATTGAAGCTTCAGCCAAGAGTATTCGATGTACATCCATGGAAATAAATCACTTCATTTCTCTAATGTTGACCTGACAAATAAGACAGACGTCTTCACTGAACTTGCTTATAGGAAAGTGATGGAAATATCAAATGTAAGTCTTAGAAACATCTTATTTTACCCGAGCATTATACACTGCTCTATGTTAACTACAGTTTGGCTCACACATCTGTTCATTGAAGTTACAATGTTCTCAATTTCTGTTACTGATCCTCCAGAGTGGACCCCAACAGGAGTCCCCGTGCCCAGTGTCATTGGAGCCAACAGATCAAGACTGAGTTTGGTTCAGAAGCAAAGGAAACATTATTTTGAAAACAGAATGAAGAGGTGAGATCGTGCACTCCCCCATGGGCTGTGGGCTGGGCTGCTGTGTAGGGTCCCCGGCAGCGTCAGTGGGAGGGAGGGGTTGGAGCTCTCGAGGGCTGCGTTGGCTGCAGCTCAGGCTCTATGCCGCGGAGTCTGCATGGGACCCCGCTAGCTGAGGTGTCGACCCAGCCATTCTGCACTAGGAAATCGGGTCTGAAGTGCCGGGTGTGGGACCTCTGCATGCGGAACACTAGGAGCACGTGAAATTAGACAAAGCACAAAGGAAAAACAGGTTAGACTTTATTTAATTGCCCAGATTCTCTTTTTATCTCCCAGGAATTTTTAATGAACGTTGCCGGAGACGAACACCTCCTCTGCTTTTTGTTCCGTTCCTTATTCTTGGGGTGTTGAGGGTGCAGACCCCTCTTTTGTAACTGCTTCATGCTGTGGTGGGAGCCCTGATACATGGGGGGAGGGGCAAAACGTCTCCACACCAGCCTCCTGGTGAGGTTGATTGTCCCAAGGCCTCCTGCCTCACTTCTCGTCCGCCTGAGCACCAGCATTGGAAGTGTTACAGATTCTAATGACCTTTAAGGGTCCAGGAAAGAGAGGCGCAGAGATGCTGCGGTGGCAGGTTTCACCCCACCCCACATATGTTCGGCGACCTTAGGCTGACAGTTTTTGCCAGACTAGATGCTCTGACCAGTAGTCTGTGCTTTCTTTAATTAGGTCCCTGAATTAATGTACAAACAGCACCATGTGTCAGAGCCCTGCCCGCACAACTCCCAGACAGTCCAGGGTCAGTGGTGATCCAGGACCATGACGTCCACTGAGTCAACGGCCTTTAGAAGTAGCCAGCAGTCCAGCCGGTCATATTGGCCACCATCACCGCGGTGTCTGTAGGGTTTTCTATGGTGAAAGCGTGATATACGTTTCCCCCGCCAAGCTTATTAGCTCCCCTCTGGGTGCAGTAAGTCCTGCAAGCAGTAGTCTGCTCTTTTGGGGCACAGTCTTGTCGTTTTCTGAGAGAAACTCCAGGTCAAGTGATGGTCACACGAGTCATCTTGGGGGCCCGTTGCCCCCGTTTATCTCTCTGGAGGTTGGAGTTGGAGGGCCTCCTCACTCGAGGTCAGTGTGTCCACAGAGCGACCCCTGCAACTTCAGGGCATGATGGGTGGTTAGGATCACCACGTGGGGTCCTTTTCCCTTAGGAGGGAGCTGGCCTTGTGGGCTGCTGATTTCCAGCTTTTTAGATACCCCAGTATCCTGGCCTGATGAGTCGGTGGGCAAAGCCCTTGGTGACCATAGTTTATCATACCTGAAGGGCATTCTTGTGTTGCTCCATTTCAAGTGGTCCCAGTTTTTGCACTAAGGCTCCAAGGGCGATTAACCTTTGACCGGGTATGTAAAGGTCAAAGGGTTTAGCTAAATTAGGGAGTTCCTGGGCAAGGGTCTGTATTGACTGCTCTTTCCATTCTTGAAAGGCTGCTTCTGGATTCTATTCAAAAGGATCATCATCTTTTCGTGTCAGTGTTTCATGTAGAGGCCCAGCTATGACACTGTAGTTAGGGATCCAGATGCAGAAAACCTTGGCCTCCCCAAGAACCCCTAAGCTGTCTTCTAGTTTTAGAAGACGTAAGGCTGCAAATGGCTTCTTCCCTATCCTGGGATGCGTTTCTCCGAATATCTGTGAGAATGAAGCCCAGGCATGTCACCTTAGCCTGGGATATTTGAGCGTTTTTCTTGGACACCTTCTATCCTTTCTTGGCTAGGTAGTTCAGAGGCGTCTTTAGTAGGCCTGGCGATCAGAATGTCATCTGCATATTGAAGGAGGGTTCCCTTTTAAAGAGGTTGAACTTTTAGGTCTTTAGAGGACATTTCCCCAATGATGGTGTGGGGATTTTTGAACCATTGGGGCAGGACGGCCCAGCATTATTTCTTTTGTTGCATGTTGTGTCCTGCCACTCACAAGCCAAAAATTCTTGTGACTCTGAGATGAATGGAATACAGAAGAAGGCATCATTGAAGTCTAATACAGAATGCCATGGCCTGGTGGAAGGTAGAATGACCAGCAGGGAGTAGGAAATAGGAGCTACTGGATGCATATCCTCGGTGGCTTCACTGACTGTCCTGATATACTTTATCAGGTCTCCAGCAGCCCATGGGGCTCTCGTGGTCAGGCCAATCTCAGGATATGGAGCTCACCTGGGCTGCACCCCTACCCCACAGCCCACGGGGCTCTCGTGGTCAAGTCCCTCCCAGGGTATGGAGCTCACCTCTGCAGCTACCCAGCAGCCCATGGGGCTCTCCTACTCAGGCCCTTCCCAGGATACAGAGCTCCCCTGGGCAGGTACCCCAGCAGGGCTGGACACACAGGAACTGTGCACATAGCCCACCTTGCAGAGAACCCCCTGCTCACCTGTCGCTCACAGCTGACACAGAATACTTCAGAGCAGGACTTGAACTAACAAACAGCAGTTCTGACAGGTCTGTGACCATGGCTATCACTCTCTGCAGGCTCTTTCTGCCTGGTCTTCCAGACACTTCCACTGCAGCCAGGGCACCAGGCCTCTGTCTCCACCCACCATCACTCCTCTCCCTGACTCCTGGGTTCCTCTCATTAGGATAGGGTCTTCTTGAAGTTGTTATCCACTCATGGACCAGATAAAATGATAAGAAAACAAGCCACAGCTGCAGCCCCTTGTCTATCCTGACTCTCAAGAGCCCACACCTGTTCCTAGGGCCTGGCCCGTTTAGCAAGTTTCATTTTCTGCAACTGTGAGCCCCTGAGGGGTGAGGATTGGCTGATTTTTGCAGCCTGAAACTGCCTGCCAGCCCTCCACAGGTGTGCCTGAGTTGAGGGCAATATAAACAGCTCTCCAGTGAGCGACAGCCCTTGTAGCTGTGACTGACGCCATATTCTCTGCCCCGTAGGCAGTGCCGGGGCTGTGCTGGTGGGAGGGAGTGAGGGGCCACGGCTTTGTGGGTGGCCCAGTGTGAGTGGGGCTCTGCTGGACTTTCTGCAGGAGATGCCAGGCTGCCACCTGCTAAAGAAGAGGATGTGTCACCGATACCTGCTGCTGGAATTTCTCCCCAGGCAGAGGTGAGGAAGTAAAAAAGCAGTGGGTGCCGTGGCAGGAGGGGTATCTCAGGCAGGGAAATGGAAAGCTTCCAGAAGAGCATCTGGGGCCAGGACCATCCTGACTGGCCTGCAGGCACCAAGTCGGCCTGTGTGCTGTCGCTGGTGTGGCTCCACAGCCCTTCTTCTAAGCTTGCAAGTTCTTGTACATATTCAGGTGTTTTAACTGGAAAGGGTGGGAAGAGTTCAGCTGCAGCAGGACTGGGGTTTAGCTCACGTTTACTCACAGATGCCTTGGCTTGGTACCCCAGCTTTGCAATGAGGACCCTCCTTGCTTGGGGGGTGGGCTGCTGGCTGTATGGGAGATGATTCCCCACCTCTGACCAATTTCAGAATTGTTTACCGCTGGAACAAGTGCCCTGATAGGGTATTCCTCTGTATAACTGGTGGGTTCAGGTTTTTTTTTCTTTTTTGGTTCAAGTTAGATTTTATTCCTCTTTTATGTATTTATAGATATAAGCATGGAAATAATTCATTCATATAAATACATCTGTGTGAAGGGAAGAACTTTTTTCTGTTTTATTTTTAAATTTTATTGTTTAAAATTTTGAAATTTAATTTTATTTATTTTTTATACAGCAGGTTATTATTAGTTATGTATTTTATGCATATACATGTATATAGGTCAATCCCAATCTCCCAACATATGCCACCAACACCACCCCATGGCTTCCCACACTTGGTGTCCATACGTGTGTTCTCTACCTCTGTGTCTCTATTTCTTCCCTGCAAACCAGTTCATCTATACCATTTTTCTAGGTTCCACATATATGCATTAATATACAATATTTGTTTGTCTCTTTCTGACTTACTTCATTCTGTATGACAGTCTCTAGATCCATCGACGTCTCTACAAATGACCCAGTTTCATTCCTTCTTATGGCTGAGTAATATTCCATTTTATATATGTACCACATCTTTATCCATTCGTCTGTCTGTGGGTATTTAGGTTGCTTCCATTACCTGGCTATCGTAAATAGTACTGAAATGAGCATTGTGGTGAATGTGCCTTTTTGATTTATGGTTTTCTCTGGGTATATGCCCAGAAGTGGGATTGCTGGATCATATGGTAATTCTATTTCTAGTTTTTCTAAGGAAACTCCATACTGTTCTCCATCGTGACTGTATCAATTTACATTTCGACCACTAGTGGAAGAGGGATCCTTTTGTCCACACCCTCCCCAGAATTCGTTGTTTGAAGATATTCTGATGATGTCAATTGTAACAGGTGTGAGGTGATACCTCATTGTAGTTTTGATTTGCATTTCTCTAATAATTAGTGATGTTGAGCAGCTTTTCATGTGCGTCTTGGCCATCTCTGTGTCTTCTTTGAAGAAACGTCTCTTTAGATCTTCTGCCCATTTTTGTATTGCGTTGTTTGTTTTTTTAATATTAAGCTGTATGAGCTCTTTATATATATTGGATATTAAACCTTTGTCCATTGATTCGTTTGCAAATATTTTCGCCCATTCTGAGGGATGCTTTTTGCCATTCCCGTTTTTTTAACAAAAAAAGAAAGAAAGAAAAAGAAGCAGAACACTAATGTGAGTAAAATATGACTTTTGAAACTGTCGTTTTGAAATATGGACGTCCTTTGAATTTTTTGGTCGATATATGAACCCAGGATTTGTTTTCAGGGCAGGTGTCATTTACAGGCCTGCAATGATTTTGAATATCAACTGACCATTAGCGCTGGGATTAAAGCTGCTGTTGTGTGAAACGGCCACAAGGTGGCACCAGGTCTCCCTTACCAAATCTGGTTACTGGGGCAACAGAGCCTCAATGGAAGTCGTGTTCTAGATTGGAATTTAGAATGGAATGTGCCAGGAGAAAGCCCCTCAAGTTTGTCTCACTACTTCTTGTTCGTGTTTTTAATTTAATTTTTTATTTTTTATTACAGCAAATTTGATTACAATGTTTGGCTTGTTGTAGGTGTGGAAGATGTGGTTCTTTTACACATACACATATGTCTGTTCTTCCTGGGATCCTTTTCCCATGTACCTTATGACAGAATGTTGAGTAGCCTTCTCTTGGTATTCTGTAGGTCTTTGGTGATTCTATATGTCACCTGTGTTTGTATATGTCTGTTAACCCCAATATCATAATGAAACCAATCCTCACACCTTTCCATTGGTGAACCATAAGTTTGTTGAATGAATCTCTGATTGCCCTTCTCCGTGGAAATATCTGCCCTGGTATCCATTTTTCGGTCACACCTATAAGAGATATGATATGATATGTGTCTTTCACTTTCTGACTTACTACAAGTCACGTGATTACCTCTAGACACACCTACGGTGCTGCAAATGGCATTGTGTCCTTTTATTCCTTGGCTTCTATTCTGCCTTAGCGAGGTCCATTTTCAACAATGTGATTCCCTGAGGGCTGAGGATTAGCTGACCTGGGTAGCCTGACCCTGCCGGCCGGCCTTCCCCAGGTGTGCCTGGGTTGAGGTCAATATAAACAGCACTGCAGACAGCAATAGCCCCTGAAGCTGTGCCTGACTCCATATTCTCTGCCCCGTCAGCAGTGTCGGGGCTGTGCTGGTGGGAGGGAGTGAGGGGCCACGGCTTTGTGGGTGGCCCGGTGTGAGTGGGTCTCTGCTGGACTTTCTGCAGGAGTTGCCAGGCTTCCACCTGTAAAGAAGAGGATGTGGCACACATACCTTCCGCTGGAATTTCTCTCCGGACAGAGGTGAGGAAGGAAAAAAACAGTGGGTGCCGGGACAGGAGGGGTATCTCAGGCAGGGCAATTGAAAGCTTCCAGAGGAGCGACCAGGTCCAGGATCAGCCTGGCTGGCATGCTGGCACCAAGTTGGCCTGTGTGCTGTCGCTGGTGTGGATCCACGCCCCTTCCTCTAGGCTTTCAAGCCCTTGTACATATTCAGGTGTTTTACCTGGGAAGGGTGGGAAAAGTTCAAGAGCAGCTGGCCTGGGGCTCAGCTCACGGTTACTCACAGATGCCTCGGCATGGACCCCCCTTTGCAGTGAGGACGCTCCTTGCATAGGAGTGGGCTGCTGGATCTATGGGAGATGATTCCCCACCTCTGACCTATTTCAGAATTGTTTACCGCTGGAGCAAGTGCCCTGATTGTGTTTTCCTCTGTCTAACTCGTGGGTTCAGGTTTTTTTTTTTCTTTTTTGGTTCAAGTTAGATTTTATTCCTCTTTTATGTATTTATAGATATAAGCATGGAAATCATTCATTCATATAAATACATCTGTGTGAAGGGAAGAACTTTTTTCTGTTTTATTTTTAAATTTTATTTTTAAAAATTTTGAAATTTAATTTTATTTATTTTTTTATAGAGCAGGTTATTATTAGTTATGTATTTTATGCATATACATGTATACAGGTCAATCTCAGTCTCCCAACTCATCCCAACACCACCTCCCCATGGCTTCCCACACTTGGTGTCCATACGTGTGTTCTCTACCTCTGTGTCTCTATTTATTCCCTGCAAAGCAGTTCAACTGTACCATTTTTCTAGGTTCCGCATATATGCATTAATATACAATATTTGTTTTTCTCTTTCTGACTTACTTCATTCTGTATGACAGTCTCTAGATCCATCGACGTCTCTACAAATGACCCAGTTTCATTCCTTCTTATGGCTGAGTAATATTCCATTTTATATATGTACCACATCTTTATCCATTCGTCTGTCTGTGGGTATTTAGGTTGCTTCCATTACCTGACTATCGTAAATAGTGCTGAAATGAGCATTGTGGTGAATGTGGATTTTTGATTTATGGTTTTCTCTGGGTATATGCCCAGAAGTGGGATTGCTGGATCATATGGTAATTCTATTTCTAGTTTTTTTAAGGAAACTCCATACTGTTCTCCATCGTGACTGTATCAATTTACATTTCCACCACTAGTGGAAGAGGGATCCTTTTGTCCACACCCTCCCAAGAATTCGTTGTTTGTAGATTTTCTGATGATGCCAATTGTAACAGGTGTGAGGTGATACCTCATTGTAGTTTTGATTTGCATTTCTCTAATAATTAGTGATGTTGAGCAGCTTTTCATGTGCGTCTTGGCCATCTCTGTGTCTTCTTTGAAGAAACGTCTCTTTAGATCTTCTGCCCATTTTTGTATTGGGTTGTTTGTTTTTTTAATATTAAGCTGCATGAGCTCTTTATATATATTGGAGATTAAACTTTTGTCCATTGATTCGTTTGCAAATATTTTCGCCCATTCTGAGGGATGCTTTTTGCCATACCCGTTTTATTAACAAAAAAAGAAACAAAGAAAAAGAAGCAGAACACTAATGTGTGTAAAATATGCCTCTTGAAACTGTCGCTTTGAAATATGGACGTCCTTTGAATTTTTTGGTCGATATATGAACCCAGGATTTGTTTTCAGGGCAGGTGTCATTTACAGGCCTGCAATGATTTTGAATATCAACTGACCATTAGCGCTGGGATTAAAGCTGCTGTTGTGTGAAACGGCCACAAGGTGGCAGCAGTTCTCCCTTACCAAATCTGGTTACTGGGGCAACAGAGCCTCAATGGAAGTCGTGTTCTAGATTGGAATTTAGAATGGAATGTGCCAGGAGAAAGCCCCTCAAGTTTGCCTCACTACTTCTTGTTCGTGTTTTTAATTTAATTTTTTATTTTTTATTACAGCAAATTTGATTACAATGTTTGGCTTGTTGTAGGTGTGGAAGATGTGGTTCTTTTACACATACACATATGTCTGTTCTTCCTGGGATCCTTTTCCAATGTACCTTATGACAGAATGTTGAGTAGTCTTCTCTTGGTATTCTGTAGGACTTTGGTGATTATATATGTCACCTGTGTTTGTATATGTCTGTTAACCCTTAATATCATAATGAAACCAATCCTCACACCTTTCCATTGGTGAACCATAAGTTTGTTGAATGAATCTGTGATTGCCCTTCTCCGTGGAAATATCTGCCCTGGTATCCATTTTTCGTTCACACCTATAAGAGATATGATATGATATGTGTCTTTCACTTTCTGACTTACAACAACTCACGTGCTTACCTCTAGACACACCTACGGTGCTACAAATGGCATTGTGTCCTTTTATTCCTTGGCTTCTATTCTGCCTTAGCGAGGTCCATTTTCAACAATGTGATTCCCTGAGGGCTGAGGATTAGCTGACATGGGTAGCCTGACCCTGCCGGCCGGCCCTCCCCAGGTGTGCCTGGGTTGAGGTCAATATAAACAGCGCTGCAGGCAGCAATAGCCCCTGAAGCTGTGCCTGACTCCATATTCTCTGCCCCGTCAGCAGTGTCGGGGCTGTGCTGGTGGGAGGGAGTGAGGGGCCACGGCTTTGTGGGTGGCCCGGTGTGAGTGGGTCTCTGCTGGACTTTCTGCAGGAGTTGCCAGGCTGCCACCTGTAATGAAGAGGATGTGTCACCCATACCTTCCGCTGGAATTTCTCTCCGGACAGAGGTGAGGAAGGAAAAAAGCAGTGGGGGCCGGGACAGGAGGGGTATCTCAGGCAGGACAATGGAAAGCTTCCAGAAGAGCGCCCAGGGCCAGGAGCATCCTGACTGGCCTGCAGGCACCAAGTTGGCCTGCATGCTGTCACTGGTGTGGCTCCACGGCCCTTCCTCTAGGCTTTCAAGCCCTTGTACATATTCAGGTGTTTTACCTGGGAAGGGTGGGAAAAGTTCAACAGCAGCTGGCCTGGGGCTCAGCTCACGGTTACTCACAGATGCCTCGGCATGGCCCCCCGCTTTGCAATGAGGACGATCCTTGCGTAGGAGTGGGCTGCTGGCTCTATGGGAGATGATTCCCCACCTCTGACCAATTTCAGAATTGTTTACCGATGGAGCAAGTGCCCTGATTGTGTTTTCCTCTGTCTAACTCGTGTGTTCAGGTTTTTTTTTTTTCTTTTCTGGTTCAAGTTAGATTTTATTCCTCTTTTATGTATTTATAGATATAAGCATGGAAATAATTCATTCATATAAATACATCTGTGTGAAGGGAAGAACTTTTTTCTGTTTTATTTTTAAATTTTATTGCTTAAAATTTTGAAATTTTATTTTATTTATTTTTTATACAGCAGGTTATTATTAGTTATGTATTTTATGCATATACATGTATACAGGTCAATCCCAATCTCCCAACTCACCCCAACACCACCTCCCCATGGCTTCCCACACTTGGTGTCCATACGTGTGTTCTCTACCTCTGTGTCTCTATTTCTTCCCTGCAAACCAGTTCATCTGTACCATTTTTCTAGGTTCCACATATATGCATTAATATACAATATTTGTTTGTCTCTTTCTGACTTACTTCATTCTGTATGACAGTCTCTAGATCCATCGACGTCTCTACAAATGACCCAGTTTCATTCCTTCTTATAGCTGAGTAATATTCCATTTTATATATGTACCACATCTTTATCCATTCGTCTGTCTGTGGGTATTTAGGTTGCTTCCATTACCTGGCTATCGTAAATAGTGCTGAAATGAGCATTGTGGTGAATGTGCCTTTTTGATTTATGGTTTTCTCTGGGTATATGCCCAGAAGTGGGATTGCTGAATCATATGGTAATTCTATTTCTAGTTTTTTTAAGGAAACTCCATACTGTTCTCCATCGTGACTGTATCAATTTACATTTCCACCACTAGTGGAAGAGGGATCCTTTTGTCCACACCCTCCCCAGAATTCGTTGTTTGTAGATATTCTGATGATGCCGATTCTAACAGGTGTGAGGTGATACCTCATTGTAGTTTTGATTTGCATTTCTCTAATAATTAGTGATGTTGAGCAGCTTTTCATGTGCGTCTTGGCCATCTCTGTGTCTTCTTTGAAGAAACGTCTCTTTAGATCTTCTGCCCATTTTTGTATTGGGTTGTTTGTTTTTTTTAATATTAAGCTGCATGAGCTCTTTATATATATTGGAGATTAAACTTTTGTCCATTGATTCGTTTGCAAATATTTTCGCCCATTCTGAGGGATGCTTTTTGCCATTCCCGTTTTTTTAACAGAAAAAGAAAGAAAGGAAAAGAAGCAGAACACTAATGTGTGTAAAATATGCCTTTTGAAACTGTCGTTTTGAAATATGGACGTCCTTTGAATTTTTTGGTCGATATATGAACCCAGGATTTGTTTTCAGGGCAGGTGTCATTTACAGGCCTGCAATGATTTTGAATATCAACTGACCATTAGCGCTGGGATTAAAGCTGCTGTTGTGTGAAACGGCCACAAGGTGGCAGCAGGTCTCCCTTACCAAATCTGGTTACTGGGGCAACAGAGCCTCAATGGAAGTCGTGTTCTAGATTGGAATTTAGAATGGAATGTGCCAGGAGAAAGCCCCTCAAGTTTGCCTCACTACTTCTTGTTCGTGTTTTTAATTTAATTTTTTATTTTTTATTACAGCAAATTTGATTACAATGTTTGGCTTGTTGTAGGTGTGGAAGATGTGGTTCTTTTACACATACACATATGTCTACTCTTCCTGGGATCCTTTTCCCATGTACCTTATGACAGAATGTTGAGTAGTCTTCTCTTGGTATTCTGTAGGTCTTTGGTGATTATATATGTCACCTGTGTTTGTATATGTCTGTTAACCCCAATATCATAATGAAACCAATCCTCACACCTTTCCATTGGTGAACCATAAGTTTGTTGAATGAATCTCTGATTGCCCTTCTCCGTGGAAATATCTGCCCTGGTATCCATTTTTCGGTCACACCTATAAGAGATATGATATGATATGTGTCTTTCACTTTCTGACTTACAACAACTCACGTGCTTACCTCTAGACACACCTACGGTGCTACAAATGGCATTGTGTCCTTTTATTCCTTGGCTTCTATTCTGCCTTAGCGAGGTCCATTTTCAACAATGTGATTCCCTGAGGGCTGAGGATTAGCTGACCTGGGTAGCCTGACCCTGCCGGCCGGCCCTCCCCAGGTGTGCCTGGGTTGAGGTCAATATAAACAGCGCTGCAGGCAGCAATAGCCCCTGAAGCTGTGCCTGACTCCATATTCTCTGCCCCGTCAGCAGTGTCGGGGCTGTGCTGGTGGGAGGGAGTGAGGGGCCACGGCTTTGTGGGTGGCCCGGTGTGAGTGGGTCTCTGCTGGACTTTCTGCAGGAGTTGCCAGGCTTCCACCTGTAATGAAGAGGATGTGTCACCCATACCTTCCGCTGGAATTTCTCTCCGCACAGAGGTGAGGAAGGAAAAAGGCAGTGGGGGCCGGGACAGGAGGGGTATCTCAGGCAGGGCAATGGAAAGCTTCCAGAAGAGCGCCCAGGGCCAGGACCATCCTGACTGGCCTGCAGGCACCAAGTTGGCCTGCGTGCTGTCGCTGGTGTGGCTCCACGGCCCTTCCTCTAGGTTTTCAAGCCCTTGTACATATTCAGGTGTTTTACCTGGGAAGGGTGGGAAAAGTTCAACAGCAGCTGGCCTGGGGCTCAGCTCACGGTTACTCACAGATGCCTCGGCATGGCCCCCCGCTTTGCAATGAGGACGCTCCTTGCGTAGGAGTGGGCTGCTAGCTCTATGGGAGATGATTCCCCACCTCTGACCAATTTCAGAATTGTTTACCGATGGAGCAAGTGCCCTGATTGTGTTTTCCTCTGTCTAACTCGTGGGTTCAGGTTTTTTTTTTTCTTTTTTGGTTCAAGTTAGATTTTATTCCTCTTTTATGTATTTATAGATATAAGCATGGAAATAATTCATTCATATAAATACATCTGTGTGAAGGGAAGAACTTTTTTCTGTTTTATTTTTAAATTTTATTTTTTAAAATTTTGAAATTTAATTTTATTTATTTTTTATACAGCAGGTTGCTATTAGTAATGTATTTTATGCATATACATGTATACAGGTCAATCCCAATCTCCCAACTCACCCCAACACCACCTCCCCATGGCTTCCCACACTTGGTGTCCATACGTGTGTTCTCTACCTCTGTGTCTCTATTTCTTCCCTGCAAACCAGTTCATCTGTACCATTTTTCTAGGTTCCACATATATGCATTAATATACAATATTTGTTTGTCTCTTTCTGACTTACTTCATTCTGTATGACAGGCTCTAAATCCATCGACGTCTCTACAAATGACCCAGTTTCATTCCTTCTTATGGTTGAGTAATATTCCATTTTATATATGTACCACATCTTTATCCATTCGTCTGTCTGTGGGTATTTAGGTTGCTTCCATTACCTGGCTATCGTAAATAGTGCTGAAATGAGCATTGTGGTGAATGTGCCTTTTTGATTTATGGTTTTCTCTGGGTATATGCCCAGAAGTGGGATTGCTGAATCATATGGTAATTCTATTTCTAGTTTTTTTAAGGAAACTCCATACTGTTCTCCATCGTGACTGTATCAATTTACATTTCCACCACTAGTGGAAGAGGGATCCTTTTGTCCACAACCTCCCCAGAATTCGTTGTTTGTAGATTTTCTGATGATGCCAGTTGTAACAGGTGTGAGGTGATACCTCATTGTAGATTTGATTTGCATTTCTCTAATAATTAGTGATGTTGAGCAGCTTTTCATGTGTGTCTTGGCCATCTCTGTGTCTTCTTTGAAGAAACGTCTCTTTAGATCTTCTGCCCATTTTTGTATTGGGTTGTTTGTTTTTTTTAATATTAAGCTGCATGAGCTCTTTATATATATTGGAGATTAAACCTTTGTCCATTGATTCGTTTGCAAATATTTTCGCCCATTCTGAGGGATGCTTTTTGCCATTCCCGTTTTTTTAACAAAAAAAGAAAGAAAGAAAAAGAAGCAGAACACTAATGTGTGTAAAATATGCCTTTTGAAACTGTCGTTTTGAAATATGGACGTCCTTTGAATTTTTTGGTCGATATATGAACCCAGGATTTGTTTTCAGGGCAGGTGTCATTTACAGGCCTGCAATGATTTTGAATATCAACTGACCATTAGCGCTGGGATTAAAGCTGCTGTTGTGTGAAACGGCCACAAGGTGGCAGCAGGTCTCCCTTACCAAATCTGGTTACTGGGGCAACAGAGCCTCAATGGAAGTCGTGTTCTAGATTAGAATTTAGAATGGAATGTGCCAGGAGAAAGCCCCTCAAGTTTGTCTCACTACTTCTTGTTCGTGTTTTTAATTTAATTTTTTATTTTTTATTACAGCAAATTTGATTACAATGTTTGGCTTGTTGTAGGTGTGGAAGATGTGGTTCTTTTACACATACACATATGTCTGTTCTTCCTGGGATCCTTTTCCCATGTACCTTATGACAGAATGTTGAGTAGTCTTCTCTTGGTATTCTGTAGGTCTTTGGTGATTATATATGTCACCTGTGTTTGTATATGTCTGTTAACCCCAATATCATAATGAAACCAATCCTCACACCTTTCCATTGGTGAACCATAAGTTTGTTGAATGAATCTGTGATTGCCCTTCTCCGTGGAAATATCTGCCCTGGTATCCATTTTTCGGTCACACCTATAAGAGATATGATATGATATGTGTCTTTCACTTTCTGACTTACAACAACTCACGTGCTTACCTCTAGACACACCTACGGTGCTACAAATGGCATTGTGTCCTTTTATTCCTTGGCTTCTATTCTGCCTTAGCGAGGTCCATTTTCAACAATGTGATTCCCTGAGGGCTGAGGATTAGCTGACCTGGGTAGCCTGACCCTGCCGGCCAGCCCTCCCCAGGTGTGCCTGGGTTGAGGTCAATATAAACAGCGCTGCAGGCAGCAATAGCCCCTGAAGCTGTGCCTGACTCCATATTCTCTGCCCCGTCAGCAGTGTCGGGGCTGTGCTGGTGGGAGGGAGTGAAGGGCCACGGCTTTGTGGGTGGCCCGGTGTGAGTGGGTCTCTGCTGGACTTTCTGCAGGAGTTGCCAGGCTTCCACCTGTAATGAAGAGGATGTGTCACCCATACATTCCGCTGGAATTTCTCTCCGGACAGAGGTGAGGAAGGAAAAAAGCAGTGGGGGCCGGGACAGGAGGGGTATCTCAGGCAGGGCAATGGAAAGCTTCCAGAAGAGCGCCCAGGGCTAGGAGCATCCTGACTGGCCTGCAGGCACCAAGTTGGCCTGCGTGCTGTCACTGGTGTGGCTCCACGGCCCTTCCTCTAGGCTTTCAAGCCCTTGTACATATTCAGGTGTTTTACCTGGGAAGGGTGGGAAAAGTTCAACAGCAGCTGGCCTGGGGCTCAGCTCACGGTTACTCACAGATGCCTCGGCATGGCCCCCCGCTTTGCAATGAGGACGATCCTTGCGTAGGAGTGGGCTGCTGGCTCTATGGGAGATGATTCCCCACCTCTGACCAATTTCAGAATTGTTTACCGATGGAGCAAGTGCCCTGATTGTGTTTTCCTCTGTCTAACTCGTGTGTTCAGGTTTTTTTTTTTTTCTTTTCTGGTTCAAGTTAGATTTTATTCCTCTTTTATGTATTTATAGATATAAGCATGGAAATAATTCATTCATATAAATACATCTGTGTGAAGGGAAGAACTTTTTTCTGTTTTATTTTTAAATTTTATTGCTTAAAATTTTGAAATTTAATTTTATTTATTTTTTATACAGCAGGTTATTATTAGTTATGTATTTTATGCATATACATGTATACAGGTCAATCCCAATCTCCCAACTCACCCCAACACCACCTCCCCATGGCTTCCCACACTTGGTGTCCATACGTGTGTTCTCTACCTCTGTGTCTCTATTTCTTCCCTGCAAACCAGTTCATCTGTACCATTTTTCTAGGTTCCACATATATGCATTAATATACAATATTTGTTTGTCTCTTTCTGACTTACTTCATTCTGTATGACAGTCTCTAGATCCATCGACGTCTCTACAAATGACCCAGTTTCATTCCTTCTTATGGCTGAGTAATATTCCATTTTATATATGTACCACATCTTTATCCATTCGTCTGTCTGTGGGTATTTAGGTTGCTTCCATTACCTGGCTATCGTAAATAGTGCTGAAATGAGCATTGTGGTGAATGTGCCTTTTTGATTTATGGTTTTCTCTGGGTATATGCCCAGAAGTGGGATTGCTGAATCATATGGCAATTCTATTTCTAGTTTTTTTAAGGAAACTCCATACTGTTCTCCATCGTGACTGTATCAATTTACATTTCCACCACTAGTGGAAGAGGGATCCTTTTGTCCACACCCTCCCAAGAATTCGTTGTTTGTAGATTTTCTGATGATGCCGATTGTAACAGGTGTGAGGTGATACCTCATTGTAGTTTTGATTTGCATTTCTCTAATAATTAGTGATGTGGAGCAGCTTTTCATGTGCGTCTTGGCCATCTCTGTGTCTTCTTTGAAGAAACGTCTCTTTAGATCTTCTGCCCATTTTTGTATTGGGTTGTTTGTTTTTTTAATATTAAGCTGCATGAGCTCTTTATATATATTGGAGATTAAACTTTTCTCCATTGATTCGTTTGCAAATATTTTCGCCCATTCTGAGGGATGCTTTTTGCCATTCCCGTTTTTTTAACACAAAAAGAAAGAAAGGAAAAGAAGCAGAACACTAATGTGTGTAAAATATGCCTTTTGAAACTGTCGTTTTGAAATATGGACGTCCTTTGAATTTTTTGGTTGATATATGAACCCAGGATTTGTTTTCAGGGCGGGTGTCATTTACAGGCCTGCAATGATTTTGAATATCAACTGACCATTAGCGCTGGGATTAAAGCTGCTGTTGTGTGAAACGGCCACAAGGTGGCAGCAGGTCTCCCTTACCAAATCTGGTTACTGGGGCAACAGAGCCTCAATGGAAGTCGTGTTCTAGATTGGAATTTAGAATGGAATGTGCCAGGAGAAAGCCCCTCAAGTTTGCCTCACTACTTCTTGTTCGTGTTTTTAATTTAATTTTTTATTTTTTATTACAGCAAATTTGATTACAATGTTTGGCTTGTTGTAGGTGTGGAAGATGTGGTTCTTTTACACATACACATATGTCTACTCTTCCTGGGATCCTTTTCCCATGTACCTTATGACAGAATGTTGAGTAGTCTTCTCTTGGTATTCTGTAGGTCTTTGGTGATTATATATGTCACCTGTGTATGTATATGTCTGTTAACCCCAATATCATAATGAAACCAATCCTCACACCTTTCCATTGGTGAACCATAAGTTTGTTGAATGAATCTCTGATTGCCCTTCTCCGTGGAAATATCTGCCCTGGTATCCATTTTTCGGTCACACCTATAAGAGATATGATATGATATGTGTCTTTCACTTTCTGACTTACAACAACTCACGTGCTTACCTCTAGACACACCTACGGTGCTACAAATGGCATTGTGTCCTTTTATTCCTTGGCTTCTATTCTGCCTTAGCGAGGTCCATTTTCAACAATGTGATTCCCTGAGGGCTGAGGATTAGCTGACCTGGGTAGCCTGACCCTGCCGGCCGGCCCTCCCCAGGTGTGCCTGGGTTGAGGTCAATATAAACAGCGCTGCAGGCAGCAATAGCCCCTGAAGCTGTGCCTGACTCCATATTCTCTGCCCCGTCAGCAGTGTCGGGGCTGTGCTGGTGGGAGGGAGTGAGGGGCCACGGCTTTGTGGGTGGCCCGGTGTGAGTGGGTCTCTGCTGGACTTTCTGCAGGAGTTGCCAGGCTTCCACCTGTAATGAAGAGGATGTGTCACCCATACCTTCCGCTGGAATTTCTCTCCGCACAGAGGTGAGGAAGGAAAAAGGCAGTGGGGGCCGGGACAGGAGGGGTATCTCAGGCAGGGCAATGGAAAGCTTCCAGAAGAGCGCCCAGGGCCAGGACCATCCTGACTGGCCTGCAGGCACCAAGTTGGCCTGCGTGCTGTCGCTGGTGTGGCTCCACGGCCCTTCCTCTAGGTTTTCAAGCCCTTGTACATATTCAGGTGTTTTACCTGGGAAAGGTGGGAAAAGTTCAACAGCAGCTGGCCTGGGGCTCAGCTCACGGTTACTCACAGATGCCTCGGCATGGCCCCCCGCTTTGCAATGAGGACGCTCCTTGCGTAGGAGTGGGCTGCTAGCTCTATGGGAGATGATTCCCCACCTCTGACCAATTTCAGAATTGTTTACCGATGGAGCAAGTGCCCTGATTGTGTTTTCCTCTGTCTAACTCGTGGGTTCAGGTTTTTTTTTTCTTTTTTGGTTCAAGTTAGATTTTATTCCTCTTTTATGTATTTATAGATATAAGCATGGAAATAATTCATTCATATAAATACATCTGTGTGAAGGGAAGAACTTTTTTCTGTTTTATTTTTAAATTTTATTTTTTAAAATTTTGAAATTTAATTTTATTTATTTTTTATACAGCAGGTTACTATTAGTTATGTATTTTATGCATATACATGTATACAGGTCAATCCCAATCTCCCAACTCACCCCAACACCACCTCCCCATGGCTTCCCACACTTGGTGTCCATACGTGTGTTCTCTACCTCTGTGTCTCTATTTCTTCCCTGCAAACCAGTTCATCTGTACCATTTTTCTAGGTTCCACATATATGCATTAATATACAATATTTGTTTGTCTCTTTCTGACTTACTTCATTCTGTATGACAGGCTCTAAATCCATCGACGTCTCTACAAATGACCCAGTTTCATTCCTTCTTATGGTTGAGTAATATTCCATTTTATATATGTACCACATCTTTATCCATTCGTCTGTCTGTGGGTATTTAGGTTGCTTCCATTACCTGGCTATCGTAAATAGTGCTGAAATGAGCATTGTGGTGAATGTGCCTTTTTGATTTATGGTTTTCTCTGGGTATATGCCCAGAAGTGGGATTGCTGAATCATATGGTAATTCTATTTCTAGTTTTTTTAAGGAAACTCCATACTGTTCTCCATCGTGACTGTATCAATTTACATTTCCACCACTAGTGGAAGAGGGATCCTTTTGTCCACAACCTCCCCAGAATTCGTTGTTTGTAGATTTTCTGATGATGCCAGTTGTAACAGGTGTGAGGTGATACCTCATTGTAGATTTGATTTGCATTTCTCTAATAATTAGTGATGTTGAGCAGCTTTTCATGTGTGTCTTGGCCATCTCTGTGTCTTCTTTGAAGAAACGTCTCTTTAGATCTTCTGCCCATTTTTGTATTGGGTTGTTTGTTTTTTTAATATTAAGCTGCATGAGCTCTTTATATATATTGGAGATTAAACCTTTGTCCATTGATTCGTTTGCAAATATTTTCGCCCATTCTGAGGGATGCTTTTTGCCATTCCCGTTTTTTTAACAAAAAAAGAAAGAAAGAAAAAGAAGCAGAACACTAATGTGTGTAAAATATGCCTTTTGAAACTGTCGTTTTGAAATATGGACGTCCTTTGAATTTTTTGGTCGATATATGAACCCAGGATTTGTTTTCAGGGCAGGTGTCATTTACAGGCCTGCAATGATTTTGAATATCAACTGACCATTAGCGCTGGGATTAAAGCTGCTGTTGTGTGAAACGGCCACAAGGTGGCAGCAGGTCTCCCTTACCAAATCTGGTTACTGGGGCAACAGAGCCTCAATGGAAGTCGTGTTCTAGATTAGAATTTAGAATGGAATGTGCCAGGAGAAAGCCCCTCAAGTTTGTCTCACTACTTCTTGTTCGTGTTTTTAATTTAATTTTTTATTTTTTATTACAGCAAATTTGATTACAATGTTTGGCTTGTTGTAGGTGTGGAAGATGTGGTTCTTTTACACATACACATATGTCTGTTCTTCCTGGGATCCTTTTCCCATGTACCTTATGACAGAATGTTGAGTAGTCTTCTCTTGGTATTCTGTAGGTCTTTGGTGATTATATATGTCACCTGTGTTTGTATATGTCTGTTAACCCCAATATCATAATGAAACCAATCCTCACACCTTTCCATTGGTGAACCATAAGTTTGTTGAATGAATCTGTGATTGCCCTTCTCCGTGGAAATATCTGCCCTGGTATCCATTTTTCGGTCACACCTATAAGAGATATGATATGATATGTGTCTTTCACTTTCTGACTTACAACAACTCACGTGCTTACCTCTAGACACACCTACGGTGCTACAAATGGCATTGTGTCCTTTTATTCCTTGGCTTCTATTCTGCCTTAGCGAGGTCCATTTTCAACAATGTGATTCCCTGAGGGCTGAGGATTAGCTGACCTGGGTAGCCTGACCCTGCCGGCCAGCCCTCCCCAGGTGTGCCTGGGTTGAGGTCAATATAAACAGCGCTGCAGGCAGCAATAGCCCCTGAAGCTGTGCCTGACTCCATATTCTCTGCCCCGTCAGCAGTGTCGGGGCTGTGCTGGTGGGAGGGAGTGAGGGGCCACGGCTTTGTGGGTGGCCCGGTGTGAGTGGGTCTCTGCTGGACTTTCTGCAGGAGTTGCCAGGCTTCCACCTGTAATGAAGAGGATGTGTCACCCATACCTTCCGCTGGAATTTCTCTCCGGACAGAGGTGAGGAAGGAAAAAAGCAGTGGGGGCCGGGACAGGAGGGGTATCTCAGGCAGGGCAATGGAAAGCTTCCAGAAGAGCGCCCAGGGCCAGGACCATCCTGACTGGCCTGCAGGCACCAAGTTGGCCTGCATGCTGTCGCTGGTGTGGCTCCACGGCCCTTCCTCTAGGCTTTCAAGCCCGTGTACATATTCAGGTGTTTTACCTGGGAAGGGTGGGAAAAGTTCAACAGCAGCTGGCCTGGGGCTCAGCTCACGGTTACTCACAGATGCCTCGGCATGGCCCCCCGCTTTGCAATGAGGACGATCCTTGCGTAGGAGTGGGCTGCTGGCTCTATGGGAGATGATTCCCCACCTCTGACCAATTTCAGAATTGTTTACCGATGGAGCAAGTGCCCTGATTGTGTTTTCCTCTGTCTAACTCGTGTGTTCAGGTTTTTTTTTTTTCTTTTCTGGTTCAAGTTAGATTTTATTCCTCTTTTATGTATTTATAGATATAAGCATGGAAATAATTCATTCATATAAATACATCTGTGTGAAGGGAAGAACTTTTTTCTGTTTTATTTTTAAATTTTATTGCTTAAAATTTTGAAATTTAATTTTATTTATTTTTTATACAGCAGGTTATTATTAGTTATGTATTTTATGCATATACATGTATACAGGTCAATCCCAATCTCCCAACTCACCCCAACACCACCTCCCCATGGCTTCCCACACTTGGTGTCCATACGTGTGTTCTCTACCTCTGTGTCTCTATTTCTTCCCTGCAAACCAGTTCATCTGTACCATTTTTCTAGGTTCCACATATATGCATTAATATACAATATTTGTTTGTCTCTTTCTGACTTACTTCATTCTGTATGACAGTCTCTAGATCCATCGACGTCTCTACAAATGACCCAGTTTCATTCCTTCTTATGGCTGAGTAATATTCCATTTTATATATGTACCACATCTTTATCCATTCGTCTGTCTGTGGGTATTTAGGTTGCTTCCATTACCTGGCTATCATAAATAGTGCTGAAATGAGCATTGTGGTGAATGTGCCTTTTTGATTTATGGTTTTCTCTGGGTATATGCCCAGAAGTGGGATTGCTGAATCATATGGTAATTCTATTTCTAGTTTTTTTAAGGAAACTCCATACTGTTCTCCATCGTGACTGTATCAATTTACATTTCCACCACTAGTGGAAGAGGGATCCTTTTGTCCACACCCTCCCAAGAATTCGTTGTTTGTAGATTTTCTGATGATGCCGATTGTAACAGGTGTGAGGTGATACCTCATTGTAGTTTTGATTTGCATTTCTCTAATAATTAGTGATGTTGAGCAGCTTTTCATGTGCGTCTTGGCCATCTCTGTGTCTTCTTTGAAGAAACGTCTCTTTAGATCTTCTGCCCATTTTTGTATTGGGTTGTTTGTTTTTTTAATATTAAGCTGCATGAGCTCTTTATATATATTGGAGATTAAACTTTTGTCCATTGATTCGTTTGCAAATATTTTCGCCCATTCTGAGGGATGCTTTTTGCCATTCCCGTTTTTTTAACAGAAAAAGAAAGAAAGGAAAAGAAGCAGAACACTAATGTGTGTAAAATATGCCTTTTGAAACTGTCGTTTTGAAATATGGACGTCCTTTGAATTTTTTGGTTGATATATGAACCCAGGATTTGTTTTCAGGGCAGGTGTCATTTACAGGCCTGCAATGATTTTGAATATCAACTGACCATTAGCGCTGGGATTAAAGCTGCTGTTGTGTGAAACGGCCACAAGGTGGCAGCAGGTCTCCCTTACCAAATCTGGTTACTGGGGCAACAGAGCCTCAATGGAAGTCGTGTTCTAGATTGGAATTTAGAATGGAATGTGCCAGGAGAAAGCCCCTCAAGTTTGCCTCACTACTTCTTGTTCGTGTTTTTAATTTAATTTTTTTATTTTTTATTACAGCAAATTTGATTACAATGTTTGGCTTGTTGTAGGTGTGGAAGATGTGGTTCTTTTACACATACACATATGTCTACTCTTCCTGGGATCCTTTTCCCATGTACCTTATGACAGAATATTCAGTAGTCTTCTCTTGGTATTCTGTAGGTCTTTGGTGATTATATATGTCACCTGTGTTTGTATATGTCTGTTAACCCCAATATCATAATGAAACCAATCCTCACACCTTTCCATTGGTGAACCATAAGTTTGTTGAATGAATCTCTGATTGCCCTTCTCCGTGGAAATATCTGCCCTGGTATCCATTTTTCGGTCACACCTATAAGAGATATGATATGATATGTGTCTTTCACTTTCTGACTTACAACAACTCACGTGCTTACCTCTAGACACACCTACGGTGCTACAAATGGCATTGTGTCCTTTTATTCCTTGGCTTCTATTCTGCCTTAGCGAGGTCCATTTTCAACAATGTGATTCCCTGAGGGCTGAGGATTAGCTGACCTGGGTAGCCTGACCCTGCCGGCCAGCCCTCCCCAGGTGTGCCTGGGTTGAGGTCAATATAAGCAGCGCTGCAGGCAGCAATAGCCCCTGAAGCTGTGCCTGACTCCATATTCTCTGCCCCGTCAGCAGTGTCGGGGCTGTGCTGGTGGGAGGGAGTGAAGGGCCACGGCTTTGTGGGTGGCCCGGTGTGAGTGGGTCTCTGCTGGACTTTCTGCAGGAGTTGCCAGGCTTCCACCTGTAATGAAGAGGATGTGTCACCCATACCTTCCGCTGGAATTTCTCTCCGGACAGAGGTGAGGAAGGAAAAAAGCAGTGGGGGCCGGGACAGGAGGGGTATCTCAGGCAGGGCAATGGAAAGCTTCCAGAAGAGCGCCCAGGGCCAGGACCATCCTGACTGGCCTGCAGGCACCAAGTTGGCCTGCGTGCTGTCGCTGGTGTGGCTCCACGGCCCTTCCTCTAGGTTTTCAAGCCCTTGTACATATTCAGGTGTTTTACCTGGGAAGGGTGGGAAAAGTTCAACAGCAGCTGGCCTGGGGCTCAGCTCACGGTTACTCACAGATGCCTCGGCATGGCCCCCCGCTTTGCAATGAGGACGCTCCTTGCGTAGGAGTGGGCTGCTAGCTCTATGGGAGATGATTCCCCACCTCTGACCAATTTCAGAATTGTTTACCGATGGAGCAAGTGCCCTGATTGTGTTTTCCTCTGTCTAACTCGTGGGTTCAGGTTTTTTTTTTTCTTTTTTGGTTCAAGTTAGATTTTATTCCTCTTTTATGTATTTATAGATATAAGCATGGAAATAATTCATTCATATAAATACATCTGTGTGAAGGGAAGAACTTTTTTCTGTTTTATTTTTAAATTTTATTTTTTAAAATTTTGAAATTTAATTTTATTTATTTTTTATACAGCAGGTTATTATTAGTTATGTATTTTATGCATATACATGTATACAGGTCAATCCCAATCTCCCAACTCACCCCAACACCACCTCCCCATGGCTTCCCACACTTGGTGTCCATACGTGTGGTCTCTACCTCTGTGTCTCTATTTCTTCCCTGCAAACCAGTTCATCTGTACCATTTTTCTAGGTTCCACATATATGCATTAATATACAATATTTGTTTGTCTCTTTCTGACTTACTTCATTCTGTATGACAGTCTCTAGATCCATCGACGTCTCTACAAATGACCCAGTTTCATTCCTTCTTATGGCTGAGTAATATTCCATTTTATATATGTACCACATCTTTATCCATTCATCTGTCTGTGGGTATTTAGGTTGCTTCCATTACCTGGCTATCGTAAATAGTGCTGAAATGAGCATTGTGGTGAATGTGCCTTTTTGATTTATGGTTTTCTCTGGGTATATGCCCAGAAGTGGGATTGCTGGATCATATGGTAATTCTATTTCTAGTTTTTTTAAGGAAACTCCATACTGTTCTCCATCGTGACTGTATCAATTTACATTTCCACCACTAGTGGAAGAGGGATCCTTTTGTCCACACCCTCCCCAGAATTCGTTGTTTGTAGATTTTCTGATGATGCCATTTGTAACAGGTGTGAGGTGATACCTCATTGTAGTTTTGATTTGCATTTCTCTAATAATTAGTGATGTTGAGCAGCTTTTCATGTGCGTCTTGGCCATCTCTGTGTCTTCTTTGAAGAAACGTCTCTTTAGATCTTCTGCCCATTTTTGTATTGGGTTGTTTGTTTTTTTAATATTAAGCTGCATGAGCTCTTTATATATATTGGAGATTAAACTTTTGTCCATTGATTCGTTTGCAAATATTTTCGCCCATTCTGAGGGATGCTTTTTGCCATTCCCGTTTTTTTAACAAAAAAAGAAAGAAAGGAAAAGAAGCAGAACACTAATGTGTGTAAAATATGCCTTTTGAAACTGTCGTTTTGAAATATGGACGTCCTTTGAATTTTTTGGTTGATATATGAACCCAGGATTTGTTTTCAGGGCAGGTGTCATTTACAGGCCTGCAATGATTTTGAATATCAACTGACCATTAGCGCTGGGATTAAAGCTGCTGTTGTGTGAAAAGGCCACAAGGTGGCAGCAGGTCTCCCTTACCAAATCTGGTTACTGGGGCAACAGAGCCTCAATGGAAGTCGTGTTCTAGATTGGAATTTAGAATGGAATGTGCCAGGAGAAAGCCCCTCAAGTTTGTCTCACTACTTCTTGTTCGTGTTTTTAATTTAATTTTTTTATTTTTTATTACAGCAAATTTGATTACAATGATTGGCTTGTTGTAGGTGTGGAAGATGTGGTTCTTTTACACATACACATATGTCTGTTCTTCCTGGGATCCTTTTCCCATGTACCTTATGACAGAATGTTGAGTAGTCTTCTCTTGGTATTCTGTAGATCTTTGGTGATTATATATGTCACCTGTGTTTGTATATGTCTGTTAACCCCAATATCATAATGAAACCAATCCTCACACCTTTCCATTGGTGAACCATAAGTTTGTTGAATGAATCTCTGATTGCCCTTCTCCGTGGAAATATCTGCCCTGGTATCCATTTTTCGGTCACACCTATAAGAGATATGATATGATATGTGTCTTTCACTTTCTGACTTACAACAACTCACGTGCTTACCTCTAGACACAACTACGGTGCTACAAATGGCATTGTGTCCTTTTATTCCTTGGCTTCTATTCTGCCTTAGCGAGGTCCATTTTCAACAATGTGATTCCCTGAGGGCTGACGATTAGCTGACCTGGGTAGCCTGACCCTGCCGGCCGGCCCTCCCCAGGTGTGCCTGGGTTGAGGTCAATATAAACAGCGCTGCAGGCAGCAATAGCCCCTGAAGCTGTGCCTGACTCCATATTCTCTGCCCCGTCAGCAGTGTCGGGGCTGTGCTGGTGGGAGGGAGTGAGGGGCCACGGCTTTGTGGGTGGCCCGGTGTGAGTGGGTCTCTGCTGGACTTTCTGCAGGAGTTGCCAGGCTTCCACCTGTAATGAAGAGGATGTGTCACCCATACCTTCCGCTGGAATTTCTCTCCGGACAGAGGTGAGGAAGGAAAAAAGCAGTGGGGGCCGGGACAGGAGGGGTATCTCAGGCAGGGCAATGGAAAGCTTCCAGAAGAGCGCCCAGGGCCAGGACCATCCTGACTGGCCTGCAGGCACCAAGTTGGCCTGCGTGCTGTCGCTGGTGTGGCTCCACGGCCCTTCCTCTAGGTTTTCAAGCCCTTGTACATATTCAGGTGTTTTACCTGGGAAGGGTGGGAAAAGTTCAACAGCAGCTGGCCTGGGGCTCAGCTCACGGTTACTCACAGATGCCTCGGCATGGCCCCCCGCTTTGCAATGAGGACGCTCCTTGCGTAGGAGTGGGCTGCTAGCTCTATGGGAGATGATTCCCCACCTCTGACCAATTTCAGAATTGTTTACCGATGGAGCAAGTGCCCTGATTGTGTTTTCCTCTGTCTAACTCGTGGGTTCAGGTTTTTTTTTTTCTTTTTTGGTTCAAGTTAGATTTTATTCCTCTTTTATGTATTTATAGATATAAGCATGGAAATAATTCATTCATATAAATACATCTGTGTGAAGGGAAGAACTTTTTTCTGTTTTATTTTTAAATTTTATTTTTTAAAATTTTGAAATTTAATTTTATTTATTTTTTATACAGCAGGTTATTATTAGTTATGTATTTTATGCATATACATGTATACAGGTCAATCCCAATCTCCCAACTCACCCCAACACCACCTCCCCATGGCTTCCCACACTTGGTGTCCATACGTGTGGTCTCTACCTCTGTGTCTCTATTTCTTCCCTGCAAACCAGTTCATCTGTACCATTTTTCTAGGTTCCACATATATGCATTAATATACAATATTTGTTTGTCTCTTTCTGACTTACTTCATTCTGTATGACAGTCTCTAGATCCATCGACGTCTCTACAAATGACCCAGTTTCATTCCTTCTTATGGCTGAGTAATATTCCATTTTATATATGTACCACATCTTTATCCATTCATCTGTCTGTGGGTATTTAGGTTGCTTCCATTACCTGGCTATCGTAAATAGTGCTGAAATGAGCATTGTGGTGAATGTGCCTTTTTGATTTATGGTTTTCTCTGGGTATATGCCCAGAAGTGGGATTGCTGGATCATATGGTAATTCTATTTCTAGTTTTTTTAAGGAAACTCCATACTGTTCTCCATCGTGACTGTATCAATTTACATTTCCACCACTAGTGGAAGAGGGATCCTTTTGTCCACACCCTCCCCAGAATTCGTTGTTTGTAGATTTTCTGATGATGCCAATTGTAACAGGTGTGAGGTGATACCTCATTGTAGTTTTGATTTGCATTTCTCTAATAATTAGTGATGTTGAGCAGCTTTTCATGTGCGTCTTGGCCATCTCTGTGTCTTCTTTGAAGAAACGTCTCTTTAGATCTTCTGCCCATTTTTGTATTGGGTTGTTTGTTTTTTTAATATTAAGCTGCATGAGCTCTTTATATATATTGGAGATTAAACTTTTGTCCATTGATTCGTTTGCAAATATTTTCGCCCATTCTGAGGGTTGCTTTTTGCCATTCCCGTTTTTTTAACAAAAAAAGAAAGAAAGGAAAAGAAGCAGAACACTAATGTGTGTAAAATATGCCTTTTGAAACTGTCGTTTTGAAATATGGACGTCCTTTGAATTTTTTGGTTGATATATGAACCCAGGATTTGTTTTCAGGGCAGGTGTCATTTACAGGCCTGCAATGATTTTGAATATCAACTGACCATTAGCGCTGGGATTAAAGCTGCTGTTGTGTGAAACGGCCACAAGGTGGCAGCAGGTCTCCCTTACAAAATCTGGTTACTGGGGCAACAGAGCCTCAATGGAAGTCGTGTTCTAGATTGGAATTTAGAATGGAATGTGCCAGGAGAAAGCCCCTCAAGTTTGTCTCACTACTTCTTGTTCGTGTTTTTAATTTAATTTTTTATTTTTTATTACAGCAAATTTGATTACAATGTTTGGCTTGTTGTAGGTGTGGAAGATGTGGTTCTTTTACACATACACATATGTCTGTTCTTCCTGGGATACTTTTCCCATGTACCTTATGACAGAATGTTGAGTAGTCTTCTCTTGGTATTCTGTAGGTCTTTGGTGATTATATATGTCACCTGTGTTTGTATATGTCTGTTAACCCCAATATCATAATGAAACCAATCCTCACACCTTTCCATTGGTGAACCATAAGTTTGTTGAATGAATCTGTGATTGCCCTTCTCCGTGGAAATATCTGCCCTGGTATCCATTTTTCGGTCACACCTATAAGAGATATGATATGATATGTGTCTTTCACTTTCTGACTTACAACAACTCACGTGCTTACCTCTAGACACAACTACGGTGCTACAAATGGCATTGTGTCCTTTTATTCCTTGGCTTCTATTCTGCCTTAGCGAGGTCCATTTTCAACAATGTGATTCCCTGAGGGCTGACGATTAGCTGACCTGGGTAGCCTGACCCTGCCGGCCGGCCCTCCCCAGGTGTGCCTGGGTTGAGGTCAATATAAACAGCGCTGCAGGCAGCAATAGCCCCTGAAGCTGTGCCTGACTCCATATTCTCTGCCCCGTCAGCAGTGTCGGGGCTGTGCTGGTGGGAGGGAGTGAGGGGCCACGGCTTTGTGGGTGGCCCGGTGTGAGTGGGTCTCTGCTGGACTTTCTGCAGGAGTTGCCAGGCTTCCACCTGTAATGAAGAGGATGTGTCACCCATACCTTCCGCTGGAATTTCTCTCCGGACAGAGGTGAGGAAGGAAAAAAGCAGTGGGGGCCGGGACAGGAGGGGTATCTCAGGCAGGGCAATGGAAAGCTTCCAGAAGAGCGCCCAGGGCCAGGAGCATCCTGACTGGCCTGCAGGCACCAAGTTGGCCTGCATGCTGTCGCTGGTGTGGCTCCACGGCCCTTCCTCTAGGCTTCCAAGCCCTTGTACATATTCAGGTGTTTTACATGGGAAGGGTGGGAAAAGTTCAACAGCAGCTGGCCTGGGGCTCAGCTCACGGTTACTCACAGATGCCTCGGCATGGCCCCCCGCTTTGCAATGAGGACGCTCCTTGCGTAGGAGTGGGCTGCTGGCTCTATGGGAGATGATTCCCCACCTCTGACCAATTTCAGAATTGTTTACCGATGGAGCAAGTGCCCTGATTGTGTTTTCCTCTAACTCGTGGGTTCAGGTTTTTTTTTTTTCTTTTTTGGTTCAAGTTAGATTTTATTCCTCTTTTATGTATTTATAGATATAAGCATGGAAATAATTCATTCATATAAATACATCTGTGTGAAGGGAAGAACTTTTTTCTGTTTTATTTTTAAATTTTATTTTTTAAAATTTTGTAATTTAATTTTATTTATTTTTTATACAGCAGGTTATTATTAGTTATGTATTTTATGCATATACATGTATACAGGTCAATCCCAATCTCCCAACTCACCCCAACACCACCTCCCCATGGCTTCCCACACTTGGTGTCCATACGTGTGTTCTCTACCTCTGTGTCTCTATTTCTTCCCTGCAAACCAGTTCATCTGTACCATTTTTCTAGGTTCCACATATATGCATTAATATACAATATTTGTTTTTCTCTTTCTGACTTACTTCATTCTGTATGACAGTCTCTAGATCCATCGACGTCTCTACAAATGACCCAGTTTCATTCCTTCTTATGGCTGAGTAATATTCCATTTTATATATGTACCACATCTTTATCCATTCGTCTGTCTGTGGGTATTTAGGTTGCTTCCATTACCTGGCTATCGTAAATAGTGCTGAAATGAGCATTGTGGTGAATGTGCCTTTTTGATTTATGGTTTTATCTGGGTATATGCCCAGAAGTGGGATTGCTGGATCATATGGTAATTGTATTTCTAGTTTTTTTAAGGAAACTCCATACTGTTCTCCATCGTGACTGTATCAATTTACATTTCCACCACTAGTGGAAGAGGGATCCTTTTGTCCACACCCTCCCCAGAATTCGTTGTTTGCAGATTTTCTGATGATGCCAGTTGTAACAGGTGTGAGGTGATACCTCATTGTAGATTTGATTTGCATTTCTCTAATAATTAGTGATGTTGAGCAGCTTTTCATGTGCGTCTTGGCCATCTCTGTGTCTTCTTTGAAGAAACGTCTCTTTAGATCTTCTGCCCATTTTTGTATTGGGTTGTTTGTTTTTTTAATATTAAGCTGCATGAGCTCTTTATATATATTGGAGATTAAACCTTTGTCCATTGATTCGTTTGCAAATATTTTCGCCCATTCTGAGGGATGCTTTTTGCCATTCCCGTTTTTTTAACAAAAAAAGAAAGAAAGAAAAAGAAGCAGAACACTAATGTGTGTAAAATATGCCTTTTGAAACTGTCGTTTTGAAATATGGACGTCCTTTGAATTTTTGGACGATATATGAACCCAGGATTTGTTTTCAGGGCAGGTGTCATTTACAGGCCTGCAATGATTTTGAATATCAACTGACCATTAGCGCTGGGATTAAAGCTGCTGTTGTGTGAAATGGCCACAAGGTGGCAGCAGGTCTCCCTTACCAAATCTGGTTACTGGGGCAACAGAGCCTCAATGGAAGTCGTGTTCTAGATTGGAATTTAGAATGGAATGTGCCAGGAGAAAGCCCCTCAAGTTTGTCTCACTACTTCTTGTTCGTGTTTTTAATTTAATTTTTTTATTTTTTATTACAGCAAATTTGATTACAATGTTTGGCTTGTTGTAGGTGTGGAAGATGTGGTTCTTTTACACATACACATATGTCTGTTCTTCCTGGGATCCTTTTCCCATGTACCTTATGACAGAATGTTGAGTAGTCTTCTCTTGGTATTCTGTAGGTCTTTGGTGATTCTATATGTCACCTGGTTTGTATATGTCTGTTAACCCCAATATCATAATGAAACCATTCCTCACACCTTTCCATTGGTGAACCATAAGTTTGTTGAATGAATCTGTGATTGCCCTTCTCCGTGGAAATATCTGCCCTGGTATCCATTTTTCGGTCACACCTATAAGAGATATGATATGATATGTGTCTTTCACTTTCTGATTTACAACAACTCACGTGCTTACCTCTAGACACACCTACGGTGCTACAAATGGCATTGTGTCCTTTTATTCCTTGGCTTCTATTCTGCCTTAGCGAGGTCCATTTTCAACAATGTGATTCCCTGAGGGCTGAGGATTAGCTGACCTGGGTAGCCTGATCCTGCCGGCCGGCCCTCCCCAGGTGTGCCTGGGTTGAGGTCAATATAAACAGCGCTGCAGGCAGCAATAGCCCCTGAAGCTGTTCCTGACTCCATATTCTCTGCCCCGTCAGCAGTGTCGGGGCTGTGCTGGTGGGAGGGAGTGAAGGGCCACGGCTTTGTGGGTGGCCCGGTGTGAGTGGGTCTCTGCTGGACTTTCTGCAGGAGTTGCCAGGCTTCCACCTGTAATGAAGAGGATGTGTCACCCATACCTTCCGCTGGAATTTCTCTCCGGACAGAGGTGAGGAAGGAAAAAAGCAGTGGGGGCCGGGACAGGAGGGGTATCTCAGGCAGGGCAATGGAAAGCTTCCAGAAGAGCGCCCAGGGCCAGGACCATCCTGACTGGCCTGCAGGCACCAAGTTGGCCTGCGTGCTGTCGCTGGTGTGGCTCCACGGCCCTTCCTCTAGGCTTTCAAGCCCTTGTACATATTCAGGTGTTTTACCTGGGAAGGGTGGGAAAAGTTCAACAGCAGCTGGCCTGGGGCTCAGCTCACGGTTACTCACAGATGCCTCGGCATGGCCCCCCGCTTTGCAATGAGGACGCTCCTTGCGTAGGAGTGGGCTGCTGGCTCTATGGGAGATGATTCCCCACCTCTGACCAATTTCAGAATTGTTTACCGATGGAGCAAGTGCCCTGATTGTGTTTTCCTCTGTCTAACTCGTGGGTTCAGGTTTTTTTTTTTTCTTTTCTGGTTCAAGTTAGATTTTATTCCTCTTTTATGTATTTATAGATATAAGCATGGAAATAATTCATTCATATAAATACATCTGTGTGAAGGGAAGAACTTTTTTCTGTTTTATTTTTAAATTTTATTGCTTAAAATTTTGAAATTTAATTTTATTTATTTTTTATACAGCAGGTTATTATTAGTTATGTATTTTATGCATATACATGTATACAGGTCAATCCCAATCTCCCAACTCACCCCAACACCACCTCCCCGTGGCTTCCCACACTTGGTGTCCATACGTGTGGTCTCTACCTCTGTGTCTCTATTTCTTCCCTGCAAACCAGTTCATCTGTACCATTTTTCTAGGTTCCACATATATGCATTAATATACAATATTTGTTTGTCTCTTTCTGACTTACTTCATTCTGTATGACAGTCTCTAGATCCATCGACGTCTCTACAAATGACCCAGTTTCATTCCTTCTTATGGCTGAGTAATATTCCATTTTATATATGTACCACATCTTTATCCATTCGTCTGTCTGTGGGTATTTAGGTTGCTTCTATTACCTGGCTATCGTAAATAGTGCTGAAATGAGCATTGTGGTGAATGTGCCTTTTTGATTTATGGTTTTCTCTGGGTATATGCCCAGAAGTGGGATTGCTGAATCATATGGTAATTCTATTTCTAGATTTTTAAGGAAACTCCATACTGTTCTCCATCGTGACTGTAGCAATTTACATTTCCACCACTAGTGGAAGAGGGATCCTTTTGTCCACACCCTCCCCAGAATTTGTTGTTTGTAGATTTTCTGATGATGCCAATTGTAACAGGTGTGAGGTGATACCTCATTGTAGTTTTGATTTGCATTTCTCTAATAATTAGTGATGTTGAGCAGCTTTTCATGTGCGTCTTGGGCATCTCTGTGTCTTCTTTGAAGAAACGTCTCTTTAGATCTTCTGCCCATTTTTGTATTGGGTTGTTTGTTTTTTTAATATTAAGCTGCATGAGCTCTTTATATATATTGGAGATTAAACTTTTGTCCATTGATTCGTTTGCAAATATTTTCGCCCATTCTGAGGGATGCTTTTTGCCATTCCTGTTTTTTTAAAAAAAAAAAGAAAGAAAGAAAAAGAAGCAGAACACTAATGTGAGTAAAATATGCCTTTTGAAACTGTCGTTTTGAAATATGGACGTCCTTTGAATTTTTTGGTCGATATATGAACCCAGGATTTGTTTTCAGGGCAGGTGTCATTTACAGGCCTGCAATGATTTTGAATATCAACTGACCATTAGCGCTGGGATTAAAGCTGGTGTTGTGCGAAACGGCCACAAGGTGGCAGCAGGTCTCCCTTACCAAATCTGGTTACTGGGGCAACAGAGCCTCAATGGAAGTCGTGTTCTAGATTGGAATTTAGAATGGAATGTGCCAGGAGAAAGCCCCTCAAGTTTGTCTCACTACTTCTTGTTCGTGTTTTTAATTTAATTTTTTATTTTTTATTACAGCAAATTTGATTACAATGTTTGGCTTGTTGTAGGTGTGGAAGATGTGGTTCTTTTACACATACACATATGTCTGTTCTTCCTGGGATCCTTTTCCCATGTACCTTATGACAGAATGTTGATTAGTCTTCTCTTGGTATTCTGTAGGTCTTTGGTGATTCTATATGTCACCTGTGTTTGTATATGTATGTTAACCCCAATATCATAATGAAACCAATCCTCACACCTTTCCATTGGTGAACCATAAGTTTGTTGAATGAATCTCTGATTGCCCTTCTCCGTGGAAACATCTACCCTGGTATCCATTTTTCGGTCACACCTATAAGAGATATGATATGATATGTGTCTTTCACTTTCTGACTTACAACAACTCACGTGCTTACCTCTAGACACACCTACGGTGCTACAAATGGCATTGTGTCCTTTTATTCCTTGGCTTCTATTCTGCCTTAGCGAGGTCCATTTTCAACAATGTGATTCCCTGAGGGCTGAAGATTAGCTGACCTGGGTAGCCTGACCCTGCCGGCCGGCCCTCCCCAGGTGTGCCTGGGTTGAGGTCAATATAAACAGCGCTGCAGGCAGCAATAGCCCCTGAAGCTGTGCCTGACTCCATATTCTCTGCCCCGTCAGCAGTGTCGGGGCTGTGCTGGTGGGAGGGAGTGAGGGGCCACGGCTTTGTGGGTGGCCCGGTGTGAGTGGGTCTCTGCTGGACTTTCTGCAGGAGTTGCCAGGCTTCCACCTGTAATGAAGAGGATGTGTCACCCATACCTTCCGCTGGAATTTCTCTCCGGACAGAGGTGAGGAAGGAAAAAAGCAGTGGGGGCCGGGACAGGAGGGGTATCTCAGGCAGGGCAATGGAAAGCTTCCAGAAGAGCGCCCAGAGCCAGGACCATCCTGACTGGCCTGCAGGCACCAAGTTGGCCTGCGTGCTGTCGCTGGTGTGGCTCCACGGCCCTTCCTCTAGGCTTTCAAGCCCTTGTACATATTCAGGTGTTTTACCTGGGAAGGGTGGGAAAAGTTCAACAGCAGCTGGCCTGGGGCTCAGCTCACGGTTACTCACAGATGCCTCGGCATGGCCCCCCACTTTGCAATGAGGACGCTCCTTGCGTAGGAGTGGGCTGCTGGCTCTATGGGAGATGATTCCCCACCTCTGACGAATTTCAGAAGTGTTTACCGATGGAGCAAGTGCCCTGATTGTGTTTTCCTCTGTCTAACTCGTGGGTTCAGGTTTTTTTTTTCTTTTTTGGTTCAAGTTAGATTTTATTCCTCTTTTATGTATTTATAGATATAAGCATGGGAATAATTCATTCATATAAATACATCTGTGTGAAGGGAAGAACTTTTTTCTGTTTTATTTTTAAATTTTATTTTTTTAAATTTTGAAATTTAATTTTATTTATTTTTTATACGGCAGGTTATTATTAGTTATGTATTTTACGCATATACATGTATACAGGTCAATCCCAATCTCCCAACTCACCCCAACACCACCTCCCCATGGCTTCCCACACTTGGTGTCCATACGTGTGTTCTCTACCTCTGTGTCTCTATTTCTTCCCTGCAAACCAGTTCATCTGTACCATTTTTCTAGGTTCCACATATATGCATTAATATACAATATTTGTTTGTCTCTTTCTGACTTACTTCATTCTGTATGACAGTCTCTAGATCCATCGACGTCTCTACAAATGACCCAGTTTCATTCCTTCTTATGGCTGAGTAATATTCCATTTTATATATGTACCACATCTTTATCCATTCGTCTGTCTGTGGGTATTTAGGTTGCTTCCATTACCTGGCTATCGTAAATAGTGCTGAAATGAGCATTGTGGTGAATGTGCCTTTTTGATTTATGGTTTTCTCTGGGTATATGCCCAGAAGTGGGATTGCTGAATCATATGGCAATTCTATTTCTAGTTTTTTTAAGGAAACTCCATACTGTTCTCCATCGTGACTGTATCAATTTACATTTCCACCACTAGTGGAAGAGGGATCCTTTTGTCCACACCCTCCCAAGAATTCGTTGTTTGTAGATTTTCTGATGATGCCGATTGTAACAGGTGTGAGGTGATACCTCATTGTAGTTTTGATTTGCATTTCTCTAATAATTAGTGATGTGGAGCAGCTTTTCATGTGCGTCTTGGCCATCTCTGTGTCTTCTTTGAAGAAACGTCTCTTTAGATCTTCTGCCCATTTTTGTATTGGGTTGTTTGTTTTTTTAATATTAAGCTGCATGAGCTCTTTATATATATTGGAGATTAAACTTTTGTCCATTGATTCGTTTGCAAATATTTTCGCCCATTCTGAGGGATGCTTTTTGCCATTCCCGTTTTTTTAAAAAAAAAAAGAAAGAAAGAAAAAGAAGCAGAACACTAATGTGAGTAAAATATGCCTTTTGAAACTGTCGTTTTGAAATATGGACGTCCTTTGAATTTTTTGGTCGATATATGAACCCAGGATTTGTTTTCAGGGCAGGTGTCATTTACAGGCCTGCAATGATTTTGAATATCAACTGACCATTAGCGCTGGGATTAAAGCTGCTGTTGTGTGAAACGGCCACAAGGTGGCAGCAGGTCTCCCTTACCAAATCTGGTTACTGGGGCAACAGAGCCTCAATGGAAGTCGTGTTCTAGATTGGAATTTAGAATGGAATGTGCCAGGAGAAAGCCCCTCAAGTTTGTCTCACTACTTCTTGTTCGTGTTTTTAATTTAATTTTTTATTTTTTATTACAGCAAATTTGATTACAATGTTTGGCTTGTTGTAGGTGTGGAAGATGTGGTTCTTTTACACATACACATATGTCTGTTCTTCCTGGGATCCTTTTCCCATGTACCTTATGACAGAATGTTGAGTAGTCTTCTCTTGGTATTCTGTAGGTCTTTGGTGATTATATATGTCACCTGTGTTTGTATATGTCTGTTAACCCCAATATCATAATGAAACCAATCCTCACACCTTTCCATTGGTGAACCATAAGTTTGTTGAATGAATCTGTGATTGCCCTTCTCCGTGGAAATATCTGCCCTGGTATCCATTTTTTGGTCACACCTATAAGAGATATGATATGATATGTGTCTTTCACTTTCTGACTTACAACAACTCACGTGCTTACCTCTAGACACACCTACGGTGCTACAAATGGCATTGTGTCCTTTTATTCCTTGGCTTCTATTCTGCCTTAGCGAGGTCCATTTTCAACAATGTGATTCCCTGAGGGCTGAGGATTAGCTGACCTGGGTAGCCTGACCCTGCCGGCCGGCCCTCCCCAGGTGTGCCTGGGTTGAGGTCAATATAAACAGCGCTGCAGGCAGCAATAGCCCCTGAAGCTGTGCCTGACTCCATATTCTCTGCCCCGTCAGCAGTGTCGGGGCTGTGCTGGTGGGAGGGAGTGAGGGGCCACGGCATTGTGGGTGGCCCGGTGTGAGTGGGTCTCTGCTGGACTTTCTGCAGGAGTTGCCACGCTTCCACCTGTAATGAAGAGGATGTGTCACCCATACCTTCCGCTGGAATTTCTCTCCGGACAGAGGTGAGGAAGGAAAAAAGCAGTGGGGGCCGGGACAGGATGGGTATCTCAGGCAGGGCAATGGAAAGCTTCCAGAAGAGTGCCCAGGGCCAGGACCATCCTGACTGGCCTGCAGGCACCAAGTTGGCCTGCGTGCTGTCGCTGGTGTGGCTCCACGGCCCTTCCTCTAGGCTTTCAAGCCCTTGTACATATTCAGGTGTTTTACCTGGGAAGGGTGGGAAAAGTTCAACAGCAGCTGGCCTGGGGCTCAGCTCACGGTAACTCACAGATGCCTCGGCATGGCCCCCCGCTTTGCAATGAGGACGCTCCTTGCGTAGGAGTGGGCTGCTGGCTCTATGGGAGATGATTCCCCACCTCTGACCAATTTCAGAATTGTTTACCGATGGAGCAAGTGCCCTGATTGTGTTTTCCTCTGTCTAACTCGTGGGTTCAGGTTTTTTTTTTCTTTTTTGGTTCAAGTTAGATTTTATTCCTCTTTTATGTATTTATAGATATAAGCATGGAAATAATTCATTCATATAAATACATCTGTGTGAAGGGAAGAACTTTTTTCTGTTTTATTTTTAAATTTTATTTTTTTAAATTTTGAAATTTAATTTTATTTATTTTTTATACAGCAGGTTATTTTTAGTTATGTATTTTATGCATATACATGTATACAGGTCAATCCCAATCTCCCAACTCACCCCAACACCACCTCCCCGTGGCTTCCCAAACTTGGTGTCCATACGTGGGTTCTCTACCTCTGTGTCTCTATTTCTTCCCTGCAAACCAGTTCATCTGTACCATTTTTCTAGGTTCCACATATATGCATTAATATACAATATTTGTTTGTCTCTTTCTGACTTACTTCATTCTGTATGACAGTCTCTAGATCCATCGACGTCTCTACAAATGACCCAGTTTCATTCCTTCTTATGGCTGAGTAATATTCCATTTTATATATGTACCACATCTTTATCCATTCATCTGTCTGTGGGTATTTAGGTTGCTTCCATTACCTGGCTATCGTAAATAGTGCTGAAATGAGCATTGTGGTGAATGTGCCTTTTTGATTTATGGTTTTCTCTGGGTATATGCCCAGAAGTGGGATTGCTGAATCATATGGTAATTCTATTTCTAGTTTTTTTAAGGAAACTCCATACTGTTCTCCATCGTGACTGTATCAATTTACATTTCCACCACTAGTGGAAGAGGGATCCTTTTGTCCACACCCTCCCCAGAATTCGTTGTTTGTAGATTTTCTGATGATGCCGATTCTAACAGGTGTGAGGTGATACCTCATTGTAGTTTTGATTTGCATTTCTCTAATAATTAGTGATGTTGAGCAGCTTTTCATGTGCGTCTTGGCCATCTCTGTGTCTTCTTTGAAGAAACGTCTCTTTAGATCTTCTGCCCATTTTTGTATTGGGTTGTTTGTTTTTTTAATATTAAGCTGCATGAGCTCTTTATATATATTGGAGATTAAACTTTTGTCCATTGATTCGTTTGCAAATATTTTCGCCCATTCTGAGGGATGCTTTTTGCCATTCCCGTTTTTTTAACAAAAAAAGAAAGGAAAAGAAGCAGAACACTAATGTGTGTAAAATATGCCTTTTGAAACTGTCGTTTTGAAATATGGACGTCCTTTGAATTTTTTGGTCGATATATGAACCCAGGATTTGTTTTCAGGGCAGGTGTCATTTACAGGCCTGCAATGATTTTGAATATCAACTGACCATTAGCGCTGGGATTAAAGCTGCTGTTGTGTGAAACGGCCACAAGGTGGCAGCAGGTCTCCCTTACCAAATCTGGTTACTGGGGCAACAGAGCCTCAATGGAAGTCGTGTTCTAGATTGGAATTTAGAATGGAATGTGCCAGGAGAAAGCCCCTCAAGTTTGCCTCACTACTTCTTGTTCGTGTTTTTAATTTAATTTTTTATTTTTTATTACAGCAAATTTGATTACAATGTTTGGCTTGTTGTAGGTGTGGAAGATGTGGTTCTTTTACACATACACATATGTCTACTCTTCCTGGTATCCTTTTCCCATGTACCTTATGACAGAATGTTGAGTAGTCTTCTGTTGGTATTCTGTAGGTCTTTGGTGATTATATATGTCACCTGTGTTTGTATATGTCTGTTAACCCCAATATCATAATGAAACCAATCCTCACACCTTTGCATTGGTGAACCATAAGTTTGTTGAATGAATCTCTGATTGCCCTTCTCCGTGGAAATATCTGCCCTGGTATCCATTTTTCGGTCACACCTATAAGAGATATGATATGATATGTGTCTTTCACTTTCTGACTTACAACAACTCACGTGCTTACCTCTAGACACACCTACGGTGCTACAAATGGCATTGTGTCCTTTTATTCCTTGGCTTCTATTCTGCCTTAGCGAGGTCCATTTTCAACAATGTGATTCCCTGAGGGCTGAGGATTAGCTGACCTGGGTAGCCTGACCCTGCCGGCCGGCCCTCCCCAGGTGTGCCTGGGTTGAGGTCAATATAAACAGCGCTGCAGGCAGCAATAGCCCCTGAAGCTGTGCCTGACTCCATATTCTCTGCCCCGTCAGCAGTGTCGGGGCTGTGCTGGTGGGAGGGAGTGAGGGGCCACGGATTTGTGGGTGGCCCGGTGTGAGTGGGTCTCTGCTGGACTTTCTGCAGGAGTTGCCAGGCTGCCACCTGTAATGAAGAGGATGTGTCACCCATACCTTCCGCTGGAATTTCTCTCCGGACAGAGGTGAGGAAGGAAAAAAGCAGTGGGGGCCGGGACAGGAGGGGTATCTCAGGCAGGACAATGGAAAGCTTCCAGAAGAGCGCCCAGGGCCAGGAGCATCCTGACTGGCCTGCAGGCACCAAGTTGGCCTGCGTGCTGTCACTGGTGTGGCTCCATGGCCCTTCCTCTAGGCTTTCAAGCCCTTGTACATATTCAGGTGTTTTACCTGGGAAGGGTGGGAAAAGTTCAACAGCAGCTGGCCTGGGGCTCAGCTCACGGTTACTCACAGATGCCTCGGCATGGCCCCCCGCTTTGCAATGAGGACGATCCTTGCGTAGGAATGGGCTGCTGGCTCTATGGGAGATGATTCCCCACCTCTGACCAATTTCAGAATTGTTTACCGATGGAGCAAGTGCCCTGATTGTGTTTTCCTCTGTCTAACTCGTGTGTTCAGGATTTTTTTTTTTCTTTTCTGTTTCAAGTTAGATTTTATTCCTCTTTTATGTATTTATAGATATAAGCATGGAAATAATTCATTCATATAAATACATCTGTGTGAACGGAAGAACTTTTTTCTGTTTTATTTTTAAATTTTATTGTTTAAAATTTTGAAATTTAATTATATTTATTTTTTATACAGCAGGTTATTATTAGTTATGTATTTTATGCATATACATGTATACAGGTCAATCCCAATCTCCCAACTCACCCCAACACCACCTCCCCATGGCTTCCCACACTTGGTGTCCATACGTGTGTTCTCTACCTCTGTGTCTCTATTTCTTCCCTGCAAACCAGTTCATCTGTACCATTTTTCTAGGTTCCACATATATGCATTAATATACAATATTTGTTTGTCTCTTTCTGACTTACTTCATTCTGTATGACAGTCTCTAGATCCATCGATGTCTCTACAAATGACCCAGTTTCATTCCTTCTTATGGCTGAGTAATATTCCATTTTATATATGTACCACATCTTTATCCATTCGTCTGTCTGTGGGTATTTAGGTTGCTTCCATTACCTGGCTATCGTAAATAGTCCTGAAATGAGCATTGTGGTGAATGTGCCTTTTTGATTTATGGTTTTATCTGGGTATATGCCCAGAAGTGGGATTGCTGGATCATATGGTAATTCTATTTCTAGTTTTTTTAAGGAAACTCCATACTGTTCTCCATCGTGACTGTATCAATTTACATTTCCACCACTAGTGGAAGAGGGATCCTTTTGTCCACACCCTCCCCAGAATTCGTTGTTTGTAGATTTTCTGATGATGCCGATTCTAACAGGTGTGAGGTGATACCTCATTGTAGTTTTGATTTGCATTTCTCTAATAATTAGTGATGTTGAGCAGCTTTTCATGTGCGTCTTGGCCATCTCTGTGTCTTCTTTGAAGAAACGTCTCTTTAGATCTTCTGCCCATTTTTGTATTGGGTTGTTTGTTTTTTTAATATTAAGCTGCATGAGCTCTTTATATATATTGGAGATTAAACTTTTGTCCATTGATTCGTTTGCAAATATTTTCGCCCATTCTGAGGGATGCTTTTTGCCATTCCCGTTTTTTTAACAAAGAAAGAAAGGAAAAGAAGCAGAACACTAATGTGTGTAAAATATGCCTTTTGAAACTGTCGTTTTGAAATATGGACGTCCTTTGAATTTTTTGGTCGATATATGAACCCAGGATTTGTTTTCAGGGCAGGTGTCATTTACAGGCCTGCAATGATTTTGAATATCAACTGACCATTAGCGCTGGGATTAAAGCTGCTGTTGTGTGAAACGGCCACAAGGTGGCAGCAGGTCTCCCTTACCAAATCTGGTTACTGGGGCAACAGAGCCTCAATGGAAGTCGTGTTCTAGATTGGAATTTAGAATGGAATGTGCCAGGAGAAAGCCCCTCATGTTTGTCTCACTACTTCTTGTTCGTGTTTTTAATTTAATTTTTTATTTTTTATTACAGCAAATTAGATTACAATGTTTGGCTTGTTGTAGGTGTGGAAGATGTGGTTCTTTTACACATACACATATGTCTGTTCTTCCTGGGATCCTTTTCCCATGTACCTTATGACAGAATGTTGAGTAGTCTTCTCTTGGTATTCTGTAGGTCTTTGGTGATTATATATGTCACCTGTGTTTGTATATGTCTGTTAACCCCAATATCATAATGAAACCAATCCTCACACCTTTCCATTGGTGAACCATAAGTTTGTTGAATGAATCTGTGATTGCCCTTCTCCATGGAAATATCTGCCCTGGTATCCATTTTTCGGTCACACCTATAAGAGATATGATATGATATGTGTCTTTCACTTTCTGACTTACAACAACTCACGTGCTTACCTCTAGACACACCTACGGTGCTACAAATGGCATTGTGTCCTTTTATTCCTTGGCTTCTATTCTGCCTTAGCGAGGTCCATTTTCAACAATGTGATTCCCTGAGGGCTGAGGATTAGCTGACCTGGGTAGCCTGACCCTGCCGGCCGGCCCTCCCCAGGTGTGCCTGGGTTGAGGTCAATATAAACAGCGCTGCAGGCAGCAATAGCCCCTGAAGCTGTGCCTGACTCCATATTCTCTGCCCCGTCAGCAGTGTCGGGGCTGTGCTGGTGGGAGGGAGTGAGGGGCCACGGCTTTGTGGGTGGCCCGGTGTGAGTGGGTCTCTGCTGGACTTTCTGCAGGAGTTGCCAGGCTTCCACCTGTAATGAAGAGGATGTGTCACCCATACCTTCCGCTGGAATTTCTCTCCGGACAGAGGTGAGGAAGGAAAAAAGCAGTGGGGGCCGGGACAGGAGGGGTATCTCAGGCAGGGCAATGGAAAGCTTCCAGAAGAGCGCCCAGGGCCAGGACCATCCTGACTGGCCTGCAGGCACCAAGTTGGCCTGCGTGCTGTCGCTGGCGTGGCTCCACGGCCCTTCCTCTAGGCTTTCAAGCCCTTGTACATATTCAGGTGTTTTACCTGGGAAGGGTGGGAAAAGTTCAACAGCAGCTGGCCTGGGGCTCAGCTCACGGTTACTCACAGATGCCTCGGCATGGCCCCCCGCTTTGCAATGAGGACGCTCCTTGCGTAGGAGTGGGCTGCTAGCTCTATGGGAGATGATTCCCCACCTCTGACCAATTTCAGAATTGTTTACCGATGGAGCAAGTGCCCTGATTGTGTTTTCCTCTGTCTAACTCGTGGGTTCAGGTTTTTTTTTTTCTTTTTTGGTTCAAGTTAGATTTTATTCCTCTTTTATGTATTTATAGATATAAGCATGGGAATAATTCATTCATATAAATACATCTGTGTGAAGGGAAGAACTTTTTTCTGTTTTATATTTAAATTTTATTTTTTAAAATTTTGAAATTTAATTTTATTTATTTTTTATACAGCAGGTTATTATTAGTTATGTATTTTATGCATATACATGTATGCAGGTCAATCCCAGTCTCCCAACTCATCCCAACACCACCTCCCCATGGCTTCCCACACTTGGTGTCCATGCGTGTGTTCTCTACCTCTGTGTCTCTATTTCTTCCCTGCAAACCAGTTCATCTGTACCATTTTTCTAGGTTCCACATATATGCTTTAATATACAATATTTGTTTTTCTCTTTCTGACTTACTTCATTCTGTATGACAGTCTCTAGATCCATCGACGTCTCTACAAATGACCCAGTTTCATTCCTTCTTATGGCTGAGTAATATTCCATTTTATATATGTACCACATCTTTATCCATTCGTCTGTCTGTGGGTATTTAGGTTGCTTCCATTACCTGGCTATCGTAAATAGTGCTGAAATGAGCATTGTGGTGAATGTGCCTTTTTGATTTATGGTTTTCTCTGGGTATATGCCCAGAAGTGGCATTGCTGGATCATATGGTAATTCTATTTCTAGTTTTTTTAAGGAAACTCCATACTGTTCTCCATCGTGACTGTATCAATTTACATTTCCACCACTAGTGGAAGAGGGATCCTTTTGTCCACACCCTCCCCAGAATTCGTTGTTTGTAGATTTTCTGATGATGCCGATTCTAACAGGTGTGAGGTGATACCACATTGTAGTTTTGATTTGCATTTCTCTAATAATTAGTGATGTTGAGCAGCTTTTCATGTGCGTCTTGGCCATCTCTGTGTCTTCTTTGAAGAAACGTCTCTTTAGATCTTCTGCCCATTTTTGTATTGGGTTGTTTGTTTTTTTAATATTACGCTGCATGAGCTCTTTATATATATTGGAGATTAAACCTTTGTCCATTGATTCGTTTGCAAATATTTTCGCCCATTCTGAGGGATGCTTTTTGCCATTCCCGTTTTTTTAACAAAAAAAGAAAGAAAGAAAAAGAAGTAGAACACTAATGTGTGTAAAATATGCCTTTTGAAACTGTCGTTTTGAAATATGGACGTCCTTTGAAATTTTTGGTCGATATATGAATCCAGGATTTGTTTTCAGGTCAGGTGTCATTTACAGGCCTGCAATGATTTTGAATATCAACTGACCATTAGCGCTGGGACTAAAGCTGCTGTTGTGTGAAACGGCCACAAGGTGGCAGCAGTTCTCCCTTACCAAATCTGGTTACTGGGGCAACAGAGCCTCAATGGAAGTCGTGTTCTAGATTGGAATTTAGAATGGAATGTGCCAGGAGAAAGCCCCTCATGTTTGTCTCACTACTTCTTGTTCGTGTTTTTAATTTAATTTTTTATTTTTTATTACAGCAAATTTGATTACAATGTTTGGCTTGTTGTAGGTGTGGAAGATGTGGTTCTTTTACACATATACATATGTCTGTTCTTCCTGGGATCCTTTTCCCCTGTACCTTATGACAGAATGTTGAGTAGTCTTCTCTTGGTATTCTGTAGGTCTTTGGTGATTATATATGTCACCTGTGTTTGTATATGTCTGTTAACCCCAATATCATAATGAAACATATCCTCACACCTTTCCATTGGTGAACCATAAGTTTGTTTAATGAATCTGTGATTGCCCTTCTCCGTGGAAATATCTGCCCTGGTATCCATTTTTTGGTCACACCTATAAGAGATATGATATGATATGTGTCTTTCATTTTCTGACTTACTACAAGTCACGTGATTACCTCTAGACACACCTACGGTGCTGCAAATGGCATTGTGTCCTTTTATTCCTTGGCTTCTATTCTGCCTTAGCGAGGTCCATTTTCAACAATGTGATTCCCTGAGGGCTGAGGATTAGCTGACCTGGGTAGCCTGACCCTGCCGGCCGGCCCTCCCCAGGTGTGCCTGGGTTGAGGTCAATATAAACAGCACTGCAGGCAGCAATAGCCCCTGAAGCTGTGCCTGACTCCATGTTCTCTGCCCGTCAGCAGTCTCGGGGCTGTGCTGGTGGGAGGGAGTGTGGGGCCACGGCTTTGTGGGTGGCCCGGTGTGAGTGGGTCTCTGCTGGACTTTCTGCAGGAGTTGACTGGATGCCACGTGTAAACAAGAGGATGTATCACCCGCACCTTCAATTGGAATTTCTCTCCGGACAGATGTGAGGAAGGAAAAAAGCAGTGGGGGCAGGAACAGGAGGGGTATCTCAGGCAGGGCAATGGAAAGCTTCCAGAAGAGCGGCCAGGGACCGGACCATCCTGGCTGGCATGCAGGCACCAAGTTGGCCTGCGTCCTGTCGCTGTTGTGGCTCCACAGCCCTTCCTCTAAGCTTTCAAGCCCTTGTACATGTTCAGGTGTTTTACCTGGGAAGGGTGGGAAATGTCCAGCAGCAGCTGGCCTGGGGCTCAGCTCACGGTTACTCACAGATGCCTCAAGTCCCTTTCACTGAGGAAGGTGTAGTTCATGTCTATTCCATAGTTTGTTTTTGGAACGGTACCTGTGCTAATATCAAACTCTGGTTTTATGCATCACCCCACCTCTCATTCCCCCTTAAGCAGGCATAATAGTGTTTTCCAAAGGTGAGACTCTGTTCTCTTTTCTAACTGAGTTCAAGTGTAGCCATGTTTACAGGATCTTCATAAGTGATATCTTAATATAAGTTTCTTTTTCTGTGTGACTTTTTTCACTTAGAATCATCGTACCTGAATCCACCCATTTTGCTGCTACTGGTCTTATGACATTGATTTCATGGCTGAGGGATATTCCATCGTACGTAAGTACCACAATTTTTTGAACCATTTTTATATTTCCTGGGATATTTAAGGTGTACCCAAGTTGAGGTCCTTGTAAGCAGTGCAGCCCTAAATTTTGGGGTGGCTCTGTCTTATCGATTTTCAGTTTTCCCAAGGTATATTCCCTACACTGGAAGTGTCCTTGGCTCTGTAGCTCTGTTGTTTATTTGTTTTAGGGAACACAATGCACTCCTCCAGAGAGGCAGTTGGCATTTTACATACCGCCCATCAGAATAACAAGGCTCCATGTTCTCCAGGGCCTGTCTTGCCTTTCTGGATTTTACACATTTTGTGGATGTCCCTTTTGACCGGTGGGAAGTGATACTTCTTTGTAGTGCAGATTTGCATTGCCCGCTTGCTTGCTAGGCCAAAAAGGGCGTATGCGTTTTCTCCTGAATATATTCAGGAGAAAACCCATACGCCCTTTTTGGCCAAGTGCATCATTGTCGAAATTGTGCCCCTCTTCCTGTGCTTTAAAGGCAATTCCAACGTACCTCTTGAAATCTGTTTCCTGCTATTCTGCCTCACTTTCAAGTCCGCCTCGTTGCCTTCCCTCAACAGATTTTTGGATGAAATTTGTCCTTTATTACCCGGGCAGTTTGTGAATTGCTGTGCCCCTGAGCTCCATTTTTCAACTCGTTTTTTGTGAGCTGACCGCATTCCAAACTATTGGTTCAGGAGCTATACTGGTTCCCGGTGGATGGCTGAGAGTTTGGTTAATTCTTCTTCCTGCCGGGAAATTACAGTGATATGTGCCAGTCCAAATGCCTAACAGCTACTCTCTCATTGGTTCTCCCTCTTCCCTTTCATCCTCTGCCAATTTGGAAACCTGTGAGAACCAGGAGGTTAAAGGGGCTGTCTCTCCAAGTTGGGGGGTTGATAGTAAAGCAGATGGAAAGTCAAACCGGAGCACCAGGAGAGGGACTATTCGTTGAGTTCTAGAAACCTTTCGTATTCACAGTGTGTCCGTTCTCTAGGTTTCCCGTACATGTTATAGCTGTAGTAATATTCCCTTCAACCTGGAGAGTTGGGACCCATGGAATGGGTGCCACGCATTTGTGCTTTAAAGGGTCTGCATTTTCTCACCCAGTCTCACCAATCCTCTCAGTCCTAATTGTCCAGCCTTATGCCACATCCAGCTGTCGTTGTAGATAGGGTCATTCCAGGTTTCATCAGAGACCCTGAAGGAATTGTAAAGAATTTCCCAGTTTTTTTGTTTTGTTTTGAAATTCCTTTTTTTTTTTTTTTTTTTTTTTTTGCGGTACGAGGGCCTCTCACTGTTGTGGCCTCTCCCGTTGCGGAGCACAGGCTCCGGATGCGCAGGCTCAGCAGCCATGGCTCACGGGCCAAGCCTCTCCGCGGCATATGGGATCCTTCCAGACCGGGGCACGAACCCGTATCCCCTGCATCGGCAGGCGGACTCTCAACCACTGCGCCACCAGTGAGGCCCCTGAAATTCCTTTTTGTAGTGGGTTGGAGCTGATTCTCGCTGCTATGTTTATGCCAGTCTAGACACACTTGATTCCCTTACGGAGACATATCAATACATAGGTTTTAAGATTCTTACTAGTCAGATATATTCCTCTGCGGGAAATATGGGGTTTTGAGTCCCTTTCACTGAGGAAGGTGTAGGTCTTGTCTATTCCATAGTTGGTTTTTGGAACGGTACCTGTGCTTATATCAAACTCTGGTTTTATGCATCACCCCACATCTCCTTTCCCCTAAGCAAGCATAAGAGTGTTTTCTAAATGTGAGACACTGTCTCTTTCCTAACTCAGTTCAAGTGTAGCCATGTTTATATGATCTTCATAAGTGATATCTTATGATAAATTTCTTTTTCTGTGTGACTTATTTCACTTAGAATCATCGTACCTGAATCCACCCATTTTGCTGCTACTGGTCTTATGACATTGATTTCATGGCTGAGGGATATTCCATCGTACGTAAGTACCACAATTTTTTGAACCATTTTTATATTTCCTGGGATACCTAAGGTGTATCCAAGTTGATGTCCTTGTAAGCAGTGCAGACCTAAATTTTGGGGTGGCTCTGTCTTATTGATTTTCAGTTTTCCCAAGGTATATTCCCTAGACTGGAAGTGCCCTTGGCTCTGTACCTCTGTTGTTTACTTGTTTTAGGGAACACAATGCACTCCTCCAGAGAGGCAGTTGGCAATTTACATCCCGCCCATCAGCATAACAAGGCTCCCTGTTCTCCAGGGCCTGTCTTGCTTTTCTGGTTTTTACACATTTTGTGGATGTCCCTTTTTACTGGTGGGAAGTGATACTTCTTTGTAGTGCAGATTTGCATTGCTCGTTTCCTTGCGTGGCCAAAAAGGACGTATGTGTTTTATCCTGAATATATTCAGGAGAAAACGCATACGCCCTTTTTGGCCAAGTGCATCATTGTCGAAGTTGTGCCCCTCTTCCTGTGCTTTAAAGGCGATTCCAACGTACCTCTTGAAATCTGTTTCCTGCTATTCTGCCTCGCTTTCAAGTCCGCCTCGTTGCCTTCCCTCAACAGATTTTTGGACGATAGTTGTCCTTTATTACTCAGCCAGTTTGTGAAGTGCTGTGCCCCTGAGCTCCATTATTCAGCTCGTTTTTGGTGAGCTGACCGCAAGTCCAAAATTTTGGTTCAGGACCTATACCGGTTCGCTGTGGGTGGCTGAGACTTTGGTTAATTCTTCTTCCTTCCGGGAAATTACAGTGATATGTGCACGTCCAAATGCCTAACAGCTACACTCTCATTGGTTCTCCCTCTTCCCTTTCATCCTCTGCCAAATTGGCAACCTGTGCGAACCAGGAGGTTAAAGGGGCTGTCTCTCCAAGCTGGGAGGTTGATAGTAAAGCAGATGGAAAGTGAAACCAGAGCACCAGGAGAGGGACTATTCGTTCAGTTTTAGAAACCTTTCGTATTCACAGTGTGTCCGTTCTCTACTTTTCCCGTACATGTTATAGCTGTAGTAATATTCCCTTCAACCTGGAGAGTTGGTACCCATGGAATGGGTGCCAGGCATTTGTGCTTTAAAGGGTCTGCATTTGCTCACCCAATCTCACCAATCATCTCAGTCCCAAGTGTCCCTCCTTATGCCACATCCAGCTGTCATTGTAGATAAGGTCATTCCAGGTTTCATCAGAGACCCTGAAGGAATTGTAAAGAATTTCCCAGTTTTTTTTGTTTTGTTTTTGAAATTCCTTTTTATAGTGGGTTTGAGCTGATTCTCGCTGACATGTTTATGCCTGTCTAGACACACTTGATTCCCTTACAGAGACATATCAATACATAGGTTTTAAGATTCTTACTAGTCAGATATATTCCTCTGCGGGAAATATGGGGTTTTGAGTCCCTTTCACTGAGGAAGGTGTAGGTCTTGTCTATTCCATAGTTGGTTTTTGGAACGGTACGTGTGCTTATATCGAACTCTGCTTTTATGCATCACCCCACCTCTCCTTCCCCCTTAAGCAGGCATAAGAGTGTTTTCTAAATGTGAGACACTGTTCTCTTTCCTAACTCAATTCAAGTGTAGCCATGTTTACAGGATCTTCATAAGTGATATCTTATGATAAGTTTCTTTTTCTGTGTGACTTATTTCACTTAGAATCATCGTACCTGAATCTACCCATTTCGCTGCTACTGGTATTATGACATTGATTTCATGGCTGAGGGATATTCGATCGTACGTAAGTACAACAATTTTTTGAACCATTTTTATATTTCCCGGGTAACATAAGGTGTACCCAAGTTGAGGTCCTTGTAAGCAGTGCAGCCCTAAATTTTGGGGTGGCTCTGTCTTATTGATTTTCAGTTTTCCCAAGGTATATTCCCTAGACTGAAAGTGCCCTTGGCTCTGTAGCTCTGTTGTTTACTTGTTTTAGGCAACACAATGCACTCCTGCAGAGAGGCAGTTGGCAATTTACATCCCGCCCATCAGCATAACAAGGCTCCCTGTTCAACAGGGCTTGTCTTGCCTTTCTGGTTTTTACACATTTTGTGGATGTCCCTTTTGACCGGTGGGAAGTGATACTTCTTTGTAGGGCAGATTTGCATTGCCCGCTTGCTTGCTTGGCCAAAAAGGGCGTATGCGTTTTCTCCTGAATATATTCAGGAGAAAACGCATACGCCCTTTTTGGCCAAGTGCATCATTGTCGAAGTTGTGCCCCTCTTCCTGTGCTTTAAAGGCGATTCCAACGTACCTCTTGAAATCTGTTTCCTGCTATTCTGCCTCGCTTTCAAGTCCGCCTCGTTGCCTTCCCTCAACAGATTTTTGGACGATAGTTGTCCTTTATTAATCGGCCAGTTTGTGAATTGCTGTGCCCCTGAGCTCCATTTTTCATCTCGTTTTTTGTGAGCTGACCGCAAGTCCAAAATTTTGGTTCAGGACCTATACTGGTTCCCAGTGCGTGGCTGAGACTTTGGTTAATTCTTCTTCCAGCCGGAAAATTAGAGTGATATGTGCCCGTCCAAATGCCTAACAGCTACTCTCTAATTAGTTCTCCCTATTCCCTTTCATCCTCTGCCAAATTGGCAACCTGTGCGAACCAGGAGGTTAAAGGGGCTGTCTCTCCAAGTTGGGAGGTTGATAGTAAAGCAGATGGAAAGTCTAACTGGAGCAACAGGAGAGGGAGTATTCGTTGAGTTTTAGAAAACTTTCGTATTCACAGTGTGTCCGTTCTCTAGGTTTCCTGTACATGTTATAGCTGTAGTAATATTCCCTTCAACCTGGAGAGTTGGGACCCATGGAATGGGTGCCATGCATTATTGCTTTAAAGGGTCTGCATTTGCTCACCCAATCTCACCAATCCTCTCAGTCCCAAGTGTCCAGCCTTATGCCACAGCCAGCTGTCGTTGTAGATAGGGTCATTCCAAGTTTCATCAGAGACCCTGAAGGAATTGTAAAGACTTTCCCAGTTTTTTTGTTTTGATTTTGAAATTCCTTTTTATAGTGGGTTTGAGCTGATTCTCGCTGCCATGTTTATGCCAGTCTAGACACGCTTGATTTCCTTACGGAGACATATCAATACATAGGTTTTAAGGTTCTTACTAGTCAGATATATTCCTCTGCGGGAAATATGGGGTTTTGAGTCCCTTTCACTGAGGAAGGTGTAGGTCTTGTCTATTCCATAGTTGGTTTTTGGAACGGTACCTGTGCTTATATCAAACTCTGGTTTTATGCATCACCCCACCTCTCCTTCCCCCTTAAGCAGGCATAAGAGTGTTTTCTTAATGTGAGACACTGTTCTCTTTCCTAACTCAGTTCAAGTGTAGCCATGTTTACAGGATCTTCATAAGTGATATCTTATGATAAGTTTCTTTTTCTCTGTGACATATTTCACTTAGAATCATCGTACCTGAATGTACCCATTTTGCTGCTACTGGTCTTATGACATTGATTTCATGGCTGAGGGATATTCCATCGTACATAAGTACCACAATTTTTTGAACCATTTTTATATTTCCTGTGATATTTAACGTGTACCCAAGTTGAGGTCCTTGTAAGCAGTGCAGCCCTAAATTTTGGGGTGGCTCTGTCTTATTGATTTTCAGTTTTCCCAAGGTATATTCCCTAGACTGGAAGTGCCCTTGGCTCTGTAGCTCTGTTCTTTACTTGTTTTAGGGAACACAATGCACTCCTCAAGAGAGTCAGTTGGCAATTTACATCCCGCCCATCAGCATAACAAGGCTCCATGTTCTCCAGGGCCCGTCTTGCCTTTCTGGTTTTTACACATTTTGTGGATGTCCCTTTTGACCGGTGGGAAGTGATACTTCTTTGTAGTGCAGATTTGCATTGCCCGCTTGCTTGCTTGGCCAAAATGGGCGTATGCGTTTTCTCCTGAATATATTCAGGAGAAACGCATGCGCCCTTTTTGGCCAAGTGCATCATTGTCAAAGTTGTGCCCCTCTTCCTGTGGTTTAAAGGTGATTCCAACATACCTCTTGAAATCTGTTTCCTGCTATTCGGCCTCGCTTTCAAGTCAGCCTCGTTGCCTTCCCTTAACAGATTTTTGGACGATAGTTGTCCTTTATTACTCAGCCAGTTTGTGAATTGCTGTGCCCTAGAGCTCCATTTTTCAACTCGTTTTTTGTGAGCTGACCGCAAGTCCAAAATTTTGGTTCAGGACCTATGCTGGTTCCCGGTGGGGGGCTGAGACTTTGGTTAATTCTTCTTCCTGCTGGGAAGTTAGAGTGATATGTGCCCGTCCAAATGCCTAACAGCTACTCTCTCATTGGTTCTCCCTCTTCCCTTTCATCCTCTGCCAATTTGGAAACCTGTGCGAACCAGGAGGTTAAAGGGGCTGTCTCTCCAAGTTGGGAGGTTGATAGTAAAGCAGATGTAAAGTCAAAGCAGAGCACCAGGAGAGGGACTATTCGTTGAGTTTTAGAAACCTTTCGTATTCACAGTGTGTCCGTTCTCTAGGTATCCCGTACATGTTATAGCTGTAGTAATATTCCCTTCAACCTGGAGAGTTTGGACCATTGGAATGGGTTCCAGGCATTTGTGCTTTAAAGGGTCTGCATTTGTTCACCCAATCTCACCAATCATCTCAGTCCCAAGTGTCCCTCCTTATGCCATATCCAGCTGTCATTGTAGATAGGGACATTCCAGGTTTCATCAGAGACCCTGAAGGAATTGTAAAGAATTTCCCAGTTTTTTTGTTTTGTTTTTGAAATTCCTTTTTATAGTGGGTTTGAGCTGATTCTCGCTGCCATGTTTATGCCAGTCTAGACACACTTGATTCCCTTACGGAGACATATCAATACATAGGTTTTAAGATTCTTACTAGTCAGATATATTACTCTGCGGGAAATATGGTGTTTTGAGTCCCTTTCACTGAGGAAGGTGTAGGTCTTGTCTATTCCATAGTTGGTTTTTGGAACGGTACCTGTGCTTATATCAAACTTTGGTTTTATGCATCACCCCACCTCTCATTCCCCCTTAAGCAGGCATAAGTGTGTTTTCTAAATGTGAGACACTGTTCTCTTTCCTAACTCAGTTCAAGTGTAGCCATGTTTATAGGATCTTCATAAGTGATATCTTATGATAAGTTTCTTTTTCTGTGTGTCATATTTCACTTAGAATCATCGTACCTGAATCCACCCATTTTGCTGCTACTGGTCTTATGACATTGATTTCATGGCTGAGGGATATTCCATCGTACGTAAGTACCACAATTTTTTGAACCATTTTTATAGTTCCTGGCATATTTAAGTTGTACCCAAGCTGAGGTCCTTGTAAGCAGTGCAGCCCTAAATTTTGGGGTGGCTCTTATTGATTTTCAGTTTTCCCAAGGTATATTCCCTAGACTGGAAGTGCCCTTGGCTCTGTAGCTCTGTTGTTTACTTGTTTTAGGGAACACAATGCAGTCCTCCAGAGGCAGTTGGCAATTTACATCCCTCCCATCAGCATAACAAGGCTCCCTGTTCTCCAGGGCCTGTCTTGCCTTTCTGGTTTTTACACATTTTGTGGATGTCCCTTTTGACCGGTGGGAAGTGATACTTCTTTGTAGGGCAGATTTGCATTGCCCGATTTCTTGCTTGGCCGAAAAGGGCGGATGTGTTTTCTCCTGAATATATTCAGGAGAAAACGCATACGCCCTTTTTGGCAAAGGGCATCATTTTCGAAGTTGTGCCTCTCTTCCTGTGGTTTAAAGGCGATTCCAACGTACCTCTTGAAATCTGTTTCCTGCTATTCTGCCTCGCTTTCAAGTCCGCCTCGTTGCCTTCTCTCAACAGATTTTTGGACGATAGTTGTCCTTTATTACTCGGCCAGTTTGTGAATTGCTGTGCCCCTGAGCTCCATTTTTCAACTCGTTTTTGGTGAGCTGACCGCAAGTCCAAAAGTTTGGTTCAGGACCTATACTGGTTCCCGGAGGGTGGCTGAGACTTTGGTTAATTCTTCTTCCTTCGTGGAATTTAGAGTGATATGTGCCCGTCCAAATACCTAACAGCTACTCTCTCATTGGTTCTCCCTCTTCCCTTTCATCCTCTGCCAAATTGGCAACCTGTGTGAACCAGGATGTTAAAGGGGCTGTCTCTCCAAGTTGGGAGGTTGATAGTAAAGCAGATGGAAAGTCAAAGCAGAGAATCAGGAGAGGGACTATTCGTTGAGTTTTAGAAAACTTTCGTATTCACAGTGTGTCCGTTCTCTAGGTATCCCGTACATGTTATTGCTGTAGTAATATTCCCATCAACCTGGAGAGTTGGGACCCATGGAATGGGTGCCAGGCATTTGTGCTTTAAAGGGTCTGCATTTGCTCACCCAATCTCACCAATCCTCTCAGTCCCAAGTGTCCCTCCTTATGCCACATCCAGCTGTCATTGTAGATAGGGTCATTCCAGGTTTCATCAGAGACCCTGAAGGAATTGTAAAGAATTTCCCAGTTTTTTTGTTTTGTTTTTGAAATTCCTTTTTATAGTGGGTTTGAGCTGATTCTCGCTGCCATGTTTATGCCAGTCTAGACACACTTGATTCCCTTATGGAGACATATCAATACATAGGATTTAAGAATCTTACTAGTCAGATATATTCCTCTGCGGGAAATATGGTGTTTTGAGTCCCTTTCACTGAGGAAGGTGTAGGTCTTGTCTATTCCATAGTTAGTTTTTGGAACGGTACCTGTGCTTATATCAAACTCTGGTTTTATGCATCACCCCACCTCTCCTTCCCCCTTAAGCAGGCATAAGAATGTTTTCTAAATGTGAGACACTGTTCTCTTTCCTAACTCGGTTCAGTTGTAGCCATGTTTATAGGATCTTCATAAGTGATATCTTATGATAAGTTTCTTTTTCTGTGTGACTTATTTCACTTAGAATCATCGTACCTGAATCCACCCATTTTGCTGCTACTGGTCTTATGACATTGATTTCATGGCTGAGGGATATTCCATCGTACGTAAGTACCACAATTTTTGAACCATTTTTATATTTCCTGGAATACTTAAGGTGTATCAAAGTTGAGGTCCTTGTAAGCAGTGCAGCCCTAAATTTTTGGGTGGCTCTGTCTCATTGATTTTCAGTTTTCCCAAGGTATATTCCCTAGACTGGAAGTGCCCTTGGCTCTGTGGCTCTGTTCTTTACTTGTTTTAGGGAACACAATGTACTCCTCCAGAGAGGCAGTTGGCAATTTACATCCCGCCCATCAGCATAACAAGGCTCCCTGTTCTCCAGGGCCTGTCTTGCCTTTCTGGTTTTTACACATTTTGTGGATGTCCCTTTTGACCGGTGGGAAGAGATACTTCTTTGTAGTGCAGATTTGCATTGCCCCTTTGCTTGCTTGGCCAAAAAGGGCATATGCGTTTTCTCCTGAATATATTCAGGAGAAAACGCATACGCCCTTTTTGGCCAAGTGCATCATTGTCGAAGTTGTGCCCCTCTTCCTGTGCTTTAAAGGCGATTCCAACGTACCTCTTGAAATCTGTTTCCTGCTATTCTGCCTCGCTTTCAAGTCCGACTCGCTGCCTTCCCTCAACAGATTTTTGGACGATAGTTGTCCTTTATTACTCGGCCAGTTTGTGAATTGCTGTGCCCCTGAGCTCCATTTTTCAACTCGTTTTTCGTGAGCTGACCGCAAGTCCAAAATTTTGGTTCAGGACCTATACTGGTTCCCGGTGGGTGGCTGAGAATTTGGTTAATTCTTCTTCCTGCCGGGAAATTACAGTGATATGTGCCCGACCAAATGCCTAATAGCTACTCTCTCATTGGTTCTCCCTCTTCCCTTTCATCCTCTGCCAAATTGGCAACCTGTGCGAACCAGGAGGTTAAAGGGGCTGTCTCTCCAAGTTGGGAGGTTGATAGTCAAGCAGATGGAAAGTCAAACCAGAGCACCAGGAGAGGGGATATTCGTTGAGTTTTAGAAACCTTTCATATTCACAGTGTGTCCGTTCCCTAGGTTTCCCATACATGTTATATCTGTAGTAATATTCCCTTCAACCTGGAGAGTTGGATCCCATGGAATGGGTGCCACGCATTTGTGCTTTAAAAGGTCTGCATTTGCTCACCCAATCTCACCAATCGTCTCAGTCCCAAGTGTCTCTCCTTATGCCACATCCAGCTGTCGTTGTATATAGTGTCATTCCAGGTTTCATCAGAGACCCTGAAGGAATTGTAAAGAATTTCCCAGTTTTTTTGTTTTGTTTTTGAAATTCCTTTTTATAGTGGGTTTGAGCTGATTCTCGCTGCCATGTTTATGCCAGTCTAGACACACTTGATTCCCTTACGGAGACATATCAATACATAGGTTTTAAGATTCTTACTAGTCACATATATTCCTCTGAGGGAAATATGGGGTTTTGAGTCCCTTTCACTGAGAAAGGTGTAGGTCTTGTCTATTCCATAGTTGGTTTTTGGAACGGTACGTGTGCTTATATCGAACTCTGCTTTTATGCATCACCCCACCTCTCCTTCCCCCTTAAGCAGGCATAAGAGTGTTTTCTAAATGTGAGACACTGTTCTCTTTCCTAACTCAGTTCAAGTGTAGCCATGTTTACAGGATCTTCATAAGTGATATCTTATGATAAGTTTCTTTTTCTGTGTGACTTATTTCACTTAGAATCATCGTACCTGAATCCACCCATTTTGCTGCTACTGGTCTTATGACATTGATTTCATGGCTGAGGGATATTCCATCGTACGTAAGTACCACAATTTTTTGAACCATTTTTATATTTCCTGGGATATTTAAGGTGTACCCAAGTTGAGGTCCTTGTAAGCAGTGCAGCCCTAAATTTTGGGGTGACTCTGTCTTATTGATTTTCAGTTTCCCAAGGTATATTCCCTAGACTGAAAGTGGCCTTGGCTCTGTAGCTCTGTTGTTTACTTGTTTTAGGGAACACAATGCACTCCTCCAGAGAGGCAGTTGGCAATTTACATCCTGCCCATCAGCATAACAAGGCTCCCTGTTCTCCAGGGCCTGTCTTGCCTTTCTGGTTTTTACACATTTTGTGGATGTCCCTTTTGACCGGTGGGAAGTGATACTTCTTTGTAGTGCAGATTTGCATTGCCCGCTTGCTTGCTTGGCCAAAAAGGGCGTATGCGTTTTCTCCTGAATATATTCAGGAGAAAACTCATACGCCCTTTTTGGCCAAGGGCATCATTGTCGAAGTTGTGCCCCTCTTCCTGTGCTTTAAAGGCGATTCCAACGTACCTCTTGAAATCTGTTTCCTGCTATTCTGCCTCGCTTTCAAGTCCTCCTCGTTGCCTTTCCTCAACAGATTTTTGGACGATAGTTGTCCTTTATTACTCGGCCAGTTTGTGAATTGCTGTGCCCCTGAGCTCCATTTATTTTTTTTTTTTTTTTTGCGGTATGTGGGCCTCTCACTGTTGTGGCCTCTCCCGTTGCGGAGCACAGGCTCCGGACACGCAGGCTCAACGGCCATGGCTCATGGGCCAAGCCGCTCCGCGGCATGTGGGATCCTCCCAGACCGGGGCACGAACCCGTGTCCCCTGCATCGGCAGGCGAACTCTCAACCACTGCGCCACCAGGGAAGCCCCCTGAGCTCCATTTTTCAACTCGTTTTTGGTGAGCTGACCGGAAGTCCAAAATTTTAGTTCAGGACCTATACTGGTTCCCAGTGGGTGGCTGAGACTTTGGTTAACTCTTCTTCCTGCCGGGAAATTACAGTGATATGTGCCCGTCCAAATGACTAACAGCTACTCTCTCATTGGTTCTCCCTCTTCCCTTTCATCCTCTGCCAAATTGGCAACCTGTGCGAACCAGGAGGTAAAAGGGGCTGTCTCTCCAAGTTGGGATGTTGATAGTAAAGCAGATGTAAAGTCAAACCGAAGCACCAGGAGAGGAACTATTCGTTGAGTTTTAGAAACCTTTCGTATTCACAGTGTGTCCGTTTTATAGGTTTCCCGTACATGTTATAGCTGTAGTAATATTCCCTTCAACCTGGAGAGTTGGGACCCATGGAATGGGTGCCAGGCATTTGTGCTTTAAAGGGTCTGCATTTGCTCACCCAATCTCACCAATCGTCTCAGTCCCAAGTGTCCCTCCTTATGCCACATCCAGCTGTCGTTGTAGATAGGGTCATTCCAGGTTTCATCAGAGACCCTGAAGGAATTGTAAAGAATTTCCCAGTTTTTTTGTTTTGTTTTTGAAATTCCTTTTTATAGTGGGTTTGAGCTGATTCTCGCTGCCATGTTTATGCCAGTCTAGACACACTTGATTCCCTTACGGAGACATATCAATACATAGGTTTTAAGATTCTTACTAGTCAGATATGTTCCTTTGCGGGAAATATGGTGTTCTGAGTCCCTTTCACTGAGGAAGGTGTAGGTCTTGTCTATTCCATAGTTGGTTTTTGGAACGGTATCTGTGCTTATATCAAACTCTGGTTTTATGCATCACCCCACCTCTCCTTCCCCCTTAAGCAGGCATAAGAGTGTTTTGTAAATATGAGACACTGTTCTCTTTCCTAACTCAGTTCAAGTGTAGCCATGTTTATAGGATCTTCATAAGTGATATCTTATGATAAGTTTCTTTTTCTGTGTGACTTATTTCACTTAGAATCATCGTACCTGAATCCACCCATTTTGCTACTACTGGTCTTATGACATTGATTTAATGGCTGAGGGATATTCCATCGAACATAAGTACAACAATTTTTTGAACCATTTTTATATTTCCTGGGATACTTAAGGTGTATCCAAGTTGAGGTCCTTGTAAGCAGTGCAGCCCTAAATTATGGGGTGGCTGTGTTTTATTGATTTTCAGTTTTCCCAAGGTATATTCCCTAGACTGGAAGTGCCCTTGGCTCTGTAGCTCTGTTCTTTACTTGTTTTAGGGAACACAATGCACTCCTCCAGAGAGGCAGTTGGCAATTTACATCCCGCCCATCAGCATAACAAGGCTCCCTGTTCTCCAGGGCCTGTCTTGCCTTTCTGGTTTTTACATATTTTGTGGATGTCCCTTTTGACCGGTGGGAAGTGATACTTCTTTGTAGTGCAGATTTGCATTGCCCGCTTGCTTGCTTGGCAAAAAAGGGCGTATGCGTTTTCTCCTGAATATATTCAGGAGAAAACGCATACGCCCTTTTTGGCCAAGTGCATCATTGTCGAAGTTGTGCCCCTCTTCCTGTGCTTTAAAGGCGATTCCAACCTACCTCTTGAAATCTGTTTCCTGCTATTCTGCCTCGCTTTCAAGTCCGCCTCGTTGCCTTTCCTCAACAGATTTTTGGAGGATAGTTGTCCTTTATTACTCGGCCAGTTTGTGAATTGCTGTGCCCCTGAGCTCCATTTTTCAACTCGTTTTTGGTGAGCTGACCGCAAGTCCAAAATTTTGGTTCAGGACCTATACTGGTTCCCGGTGGGTGGCTGAGACTTTGGTTAATTCTTCTTCCTGCCGGGAAATTACAGTGATATGTGCCCGTCCAAATGCCTAACAGCTACTCTCTCATTGGTTCTCCCTCTTCCCTTTCATCCTCTGCCAAAGTGGCAACCTGTGCGAACCAGGAGGTTAAAGGGGCGGTCTCTCCAAGTTGGGAGGTTGATAGTAAAGCAGATGGAAAGTCAAAGCGGAGCACCAGGAGAGGGACAATTCGTTGAGTTTTAGAAACCTTTCGTATTCACAGTGTGTCCGTTCTCTAGGTTTCCCGTACATGTTATAGCTGTAGTAATATTCCCTTCAACCTGGAGAGTTGGGACCCATGGAATGGGTGCCAGGCATTTGTGCTTTAAAGGGTCTGCATTTGCTCACCCAATCTCACCAATCGTCTCAGTCCCAAGTGTCCCTCCTAATGCCACATCCAGCTGTCGTTGTAGATAGGGTCATTCCAGGTTTCATCAGAGACCCTGAAGGAATTGTAAAGAATTTCCCAGTTTTTTTGTTTTGTTTTTGAAATTCCTTTTTATAGTGGGTTTGAGCTGATTCTCGCTGCCATGTTTATGCCAGTCTAGACACACTTGATTCCCTTACGGAGACATATCAATACATAGGTTTTAAGATTCTTACTAGTCAGATATATTCCTCTGCGGGAAATATGGTGTTTTGAGTCCCTTTCACTGAGGAAGGTGTAGGTCTTGTCTATTCCATAGTTGGTTTTTGGAACGGTACGTGTGCTTATATCAAACTCTGGTTTTATGCATCACCCCATCTCTCCTTCCCCCTTAAGCAGGCATAAGAGTGTTTTCTAAATGTGAGACACTGTTCTCTTTCCTAACTCAGTTCAAGTGTAGCCATGTTTACAGGATCTTCATAAGTGATATCTTATGATAAGTTTCTTTTTCTGTGTGACTTATTTCACTTAGAATCACCGAACCTGAATCCAACCATTTTGCTGCTACTGGTCTTATGACATTGATTTCATGGCTGAGGAATATTCCATCGTATGTAAGTACCACAATTTTTTGAACCATTTTTATATTTCCTGGGATATTTAATGTGTACCCAAGTTGAGGTCCTTGTAAGCAGTGCAGCCCTAAAATTTGGGGTGGCTCTGTATTATTGATTTTCAGTTTTCCCAAGGTATATTCCCTAGACTGGAAGTGCCCTTGGCTCTGTAGCTGTTCTTTACTTGTTTTAGGGAACACAATGCACTCCTCCTGAGAGGCAGTTGGCAATTTACATCCTGCCCATCAGCATAACAAGGCTCCCTGTTCTCCAGGGCCTGTCTTGCCTTTCTGGTTTTTACACATTTTGTGGATGTCCCTTTTGACCTGTGGGAAGTGATACTTCTTTGTAGTGCAGATTTGCATTGCCCGCTTGCTGGCTTGGCCAAAAAGGGCGTATGCGTTTTCTCCTGAATATATTCAGGAGAAAACGCATACGCCGTTTTTGGCCAAGGGCATCATTGTCGAAGTTGTGCCCCTCTTCCTGTGCTTTAAAGGCGATTCCAACGTACCTCTTGAAATCTGTTTCCTGCTATTCTGCCTCGCTTTCAAGTCTGCCTCGTTGCCTTCCCTCAACAGATTTTTGGACGATAGTTGTCCTTTATTACTCGGCCAGTTTGTGAATTGCTGTGCCCCTGAGCTCCATTTTTCAACTCGTTTTTGGTGAGCTGACCGCAAGTCCAAAATTTTGTTTCAGGAGCTATACTGGTTCCCGGTGGGTGGCTGAGACTTTGGTTAATTCTTCTTCCTGCCGGGAAATTAAAGTGATATGTGCCCGACCAAATGCCTAATAGCTACTCTCTCATTAGTTCTCCCTCTTCCCTTTCATCCTCTGCCAAATTGGCAACCTGTGCGAACCAGGAGGTTAAAGGGACTGTCTCTCCAAGTTGGGAGGTTGATAGTCAAGCAGATGGAAAGTCAAACCAGAGCACCAGGAGAGGGGCTATTCGTTGAGTTTTAGAAACCTTTCGTATTCACAGTGTGTCCGTTTTCTAGGTTTCCCGTACATGTTATAGCTGTAGTAATATTCCCTTCAACCTGGAGAGTTGGGACCCATGGAATGGGTGCCAGGCATTTGTGCTTTAAAGGGTCTGCATTTGCTCACCCAATCTCACCAATCGTCTCAGTCCCAAGTGTCCCTCCTAATGCCACATCCAGCTGTCATTGTAGATAGGGTCATTCCAGGTTTCATCAGAGACCCTTAAGGAATTGTAAAGAATTTCACAGTTTTTTTGTTTTGTTTTTGAAATTCCTTTTTATAGTGGGTTTGAGCTGATTCTCGCTGCCATGTTTATGCCAGTCTAGACACACTTGATTCCCTTACAGAGACATATCAATACATAGGTTTTAAGATTCTTACTAGTCAGATATATTCCTCTGCGGAAAATATGGGGTTTTGAGTCCCTTTCACTGAGGAATGTGTAGGTCTTGTCTATTCCATAGTTGGTTTTTGGAACGGTACCTGTGCTTATATCAAACTCTGGTTTTATGCATCACCCCACCTCTCCTTCCCCCTTAAGCAGGCATAAGAGTGTTTTCTAAATATGAGACACTGTTCTCTTTCCTAACTCAGTTCAAGTGTAGCCATGTTTATACGATCTTCATAAGTGATATCTTATGATAAGTTTCTTTTTCTGTGTGACTTATTTCACTTAGAATCATCGTACCTGAATCCACCCATTTTGCTGCTACTGGTCTTATGACATTGGTTTCATGGCTGAGGGATATTCCATCGTACGTAAGTACCACAATTTTTTGAACCATTTTTATATTTCCTGGGATACTTAATGTGTATCCAAGTTGAGGTCCTTGTAAGCAGTGCAGCCCTAAATTTTGGGGTGGCTCTGTGTCATTGATTTTCAGTTTTCCCAAGGTATATTCCCTAGACTGGAAGTGCCCTTGGCTCTGTAGCTCTGTTCTTTTCTTGTTTTAGGGAACACAATGCACTCCTCCAGAGAGGCAGTTGGCAATTTACATTCCGCCCATCAGCATAAGAAGGCTCCCTGTTCTCCAGGGCCTGTCTTGCCTTTGTGGTTTTTACACATTTTGTGGATGTCCCTTTTGACCGGTGGGAAGTGATACTTCTTTGTAGTGCACATTTGCATTGCCCGCATGCTTGCTTGGCCAAAAAGGGCGTATGCGTTTTCTCCTGAATATATTCAGGAGAAAACGCATACGCCCTTTTTGGCAAAGGGCATCATTGTCGAAGTTGTGCCCCTCTTCCTGTGCTTTAAAGGCGATTCCAACGTACCTCTTGAAATCTGTTTCCTGCTATTCTGCCTCGCTTTCAAGTCCGCCTCGTTCCCTTTCCTCAACAGATTTTTCGACGATAGTTGTCCTTTATTACTCGGCCACTTTGTGAATTGCTGTGCCCCTGAGCTCCATTTTTCAACTCGTTTTTGGTGAGCTGACCGCAAGTCCAAAATTTTGGTTCAGGACCTATACTGGTTCCCGGTGGGTGGCTGAGACTTTCGTTAATTCTTCTTCCTGCCGGGAAATTACAGTGATATGTGCCCGTCCAAATGCCTAACAGCTACTCTCTCATTGGTTCCCCTCTTCCCTTTCATCCTCTGGCAAATTGCCAACCTGTGCGAACCAGGATGTTAAAGGGGCTCTCTCTCCATGTTGGGAGGTTGATAGTAAAGCAGATGTAAAGTCAAAGCGGAGCACCAGGAGAGGGACTATTCGTTGAGTTTTAGAAACCTTTCGTATTCACAGTGTGTCCGTTCTCTAGGTTTCCCGTACATGTTATAGCTGTAGTAATATTCCCTTCAACCTGGAGAGTTGGGACCCATGGAATGGGTGCCAGGCATTTGTGCTTTAACTGGTCTGCATTTGATCACCCAATCTCACCAATCGTCTCAGTCCCAAGTGTCCCTCCTTATGCCACATCCAGCTGTCATTGTAGATAGGGTCATTCCAGGTTTCATCAGAGACCCTGAAGGAATTGTAAAGAATTTCCCAGTTTTTTTGTTTTGTTTTTGAAATTCCTTTTTATAGTGGGCTTGAGCTGATTCCCCCTGCCATATTTATGCCAGTCTAGACACACTTGATTCCCTTACGGAGACCTATCAATACATAGGTTTTAAGATTCTTACTAGTCACATATATTCCTCTGCGGGAAATATGGTGTTTTGAGTCCCTTTCACTGAGGAATGTGTAGGTCTTGTCTATTCCATAGTTGGTTTTTGGAACGGTACCTGTGCTTATATCAAACTCTGGTTTTATGCATCATCCCACCTCTCCTTACCCCTTAAGCAGGCATAATAGTGTTTTCTAAATATGAGACACTGTTCTCTTTCCTAACTCAGTTCAAGTGTAGCCATGTTTATAGGATCTTCATAAGTGATATCTTATGATAAGTTTCTTTTTCTGTGTGACTTATTTCAGTCAGAATCATCGTATCTGAATCCACCCATTTTGCTGCTACTGGTCTTATGACATTGATTTCATGGCTGAGGGATATTCCATCGTACGTAAGAACCACGATTTTTTGAACCATTTTTATATTTCCTGGGATACTTAAGGTGTATCCAAGTTGAGGTCCTTGTAAGCAGTGCAGCCATAAATTTTGGGGTGGCTCTGTCTTATTGATTTTCAGTTTTCCCAAGGTATATTCCCTAGACTGGAAGTGCCCTTGGCTCTGTAGCTCTGTTGTTTACTTGTTTTAGGGAACACAATGCACTCCTCCAGAGAGGCAGTTGGCAATTTACATCCCGCCCATCAGCATAACAAGGCTCCCTGTTCTCCAGGGCCTGTCTTGCCTTTCTGGTTTTTACACATTTTGTGGATGTCCCTTTTGACCGGTGGGAAGTGATACTTCTTTGTAGTGCAGATTTGCATTGCCCGCTTGCTTGCTTGGCCAAAAAGGGCGTATGCGTTTTCTCCTGAATATATTCAGGAGAAAACGCATACGCCCTTTTTGGCCAAGTGCATCATTGTCGAAGTTGTGCCCCTCTTCCTGTGCTTTAAAGGCGATTCCAACGTACCTCTTGAAATCTGTTTCCTGCTATTCTGCCTCGCTTTCAAGTCCGCCTCGATGCCTTCCCTCATCAGATTTTTGGACGAGAGTTGTCCTTTATTACTCGGCCAGTTTGTGAATTGCTGTGCCCCTGAGCTCCATTTTTCAACCGTATTTGGTGAGCTGACCACAAGTCCAAAATTTTGGTTCAGGACCTATACTGGTTCCCGGTGGGTTGCTGAGACTTCGGTTAATTCTTCTTCCTGCCGGGAAATTACAGTGATATGTGCCCTTCCAAATGCCTAACAGCTACTCTCTCATTGGTTCTCCCTCTTCCCTTTCATCCTCTGCCAAATTGGCAACCTGTGTGAACGAGGAGGTAAAAGGGGCTGTCTCTCCAGGTTGGGAGGTTGATAGTAAAGCAGATGTAAAGTCAAACCGGAGCACCAGGAGAGGGACTATTCGTTGAGTTTTAGAAACCTTTCGTATTCACAGTGTGTCCGTTCTCTAGGTTTCCCGTACATGTTATAGCTGTAGTAATATTCCCTTCAACCTGGAGAGTTGGGACCCATGGAATGGGTGCCAGGCATTTGTGCTTTAAAGGGTCTGCATTTGCTCACCCAATCTCACCAATCGTCTCAGTCCCAAGTGTCCCTCCTTATGCCACATCCAGCTGTCGTTGTAGATAGGGTCATTCCAGGTTTCATCAGAGACCCTGAAGGATTTGTAAAGAATTTCCCAGTTTTTTTGTTTTGTTTTTGAAATTCCTTTTTATAGTGGGTTTGAGCTGATTCTCGCTGCCATGTTTATGCCAGTCTAGACACACTTGATTCCCTTACGGAGACATATCAATACATAGGTTTTAAGATTCTTACTAGTCAGATATATTCCTCTGCGGGAAATATGGTGTTATGAGTCCCTTTCACTGAGGAAGGTGTAGGTCTTGTCTATTCCATAGTTGGTTTTTGGAACGGTACCTGTGCTTATATCAAACTCTGGTTTTATGCATCACCCCACCTCTCCTTCCCCCTTAAGCAGGCATAAGAGTGTTTTCTAAATATGAGACACTGTTCTCTCTCCTAACTCTGTTCAAGTGTAGCCATGTTTACTGGATCTTCATAAGTGATATTTTATGATAAGTTTCTTTTCTCTCTGACTTATTTCACTTAGAATCATCGTACCTGAATCCACCCATTTTGCTGCTACTGGTCTTATGACATTGATTTTATGCCTGAGGGATATTCCATCGTACGTAAGTACCACAATTTTTTGAACCATTTTTATATTTCCTGGGATATTTAAGGTGTACCCAAGTTGAGGTCCTTGTAAGCAGTGCAGCCCTAAGTTTTGGGGTGGCTCTGTCTTATTGATATTCAGTTTTCCCAAGGTATATTACCTAGGATGGAAGTGCCCTTGGCTCTGTAGCTCTGTTCTTTACTTGTTTTAAGGAACACAATGAATTCCTCCAGAGAGGTAGATGGCAATTTACATCCCGCCCATCAGCATAAAAAGGCTCCCAGTTTTCCAGGGCCTGTCTTGCCTTTCTGGTTTTTACACATTTTGTGGATGTCCCTTTTGACCGGTGGGAAGTGATACTTCTTTGTAGTGCAGATTTGCATTGCCCGCTTGCTTGCTTGGCCAAAAAGGGCGTATGAGTTTTCTCCTGAATATATTCAGGAGAAAGCACATACGCCCTTTTTGGCCAAGTGCATCATTGTCGAAGTTGTGCCCCTCTTACTGTGCTTTAAGGTGATTCCAACGTACCTCTTGAAATCTGTTTCCTGCTATTCTGCCTCGCTTTCAAGTCCGCCTCGTTGCCTTCCCTCAACAGATTTTTGGACGATAGTTGTCCTTTATTACTCGGCCAGTTTGTGAATTTCTGTGCCCCTGATCTCCATTATTCAACTCGATTTTGGTGAGCTGACCGCAAGTCCAAAATTTTGGTTCAGGACCTATACTGGTTCCTGGTGGGTGGCTGAGACTTTGGTAAATTCTTCTTCCTGCCGGGAAATTACAGTGATATGTGCCCGTCCAAATGCCTAACAGCTACTCTCTCATTGGTTCTCCCTCTTCCCTTTCATCCTCTGCCAAATTGGAAACCTGTGCGAACCAGGAGGTTAAAGGGGCTGTCTCTCCAATTTGGGAGGTTGATAGTAAAGCAGATGTAAAGTCAAACCGGAGCACCAGGAGAGGGACTATTTGTTGAGTTTTAGAAACCTTTCGTATTCACAGTGTGTCCGTTCTCTAGGTTTCCCATACGTGTTATAGCTGTAGTAATATTCCCTTCAACCTGGAGAGATGGGACCCATGGAATGGGTGCCAGGCATTTGTGCTTTAAAGGGTCTGCATTTGCTCACCCAATCTCACCAATCCTCTCAGTCCCAAGTGTCCAGCCTTATGACACATCCAGCTGTCGTTGTAGATAGGGTCATTCCATGTTTCATCAGAGACCCTGAAGGAATTGTAAAGAATTTCCGAGTTTTTTTGTTTTGTTTTTGAAATTCCTTTTTTAGTGGGTTTGAGCTGATTCTTGCTGCCATGTTTATGCCATTCTAGACACACTTGATTCCCTTATGGAGACAGGTCTATACATAGGTTTTAAGATTCTTACTAGTCAGATATATTCCTCTGCGGGAAATATGGTGTTTTGAGTCCCTTTCACTGAGGAAGGTGTAGGTCTTCTCTATTCCATAGTTGGTTTTTGGAACGGTACCTGTGCTTATATCAAACTCTGGTTTTATGCATTACCCCACCTCTCCTTCCCCCTTAAGCAGGCATAAGAGTGTTTTGTAAATGTGAGACACTGTTCTCTTTCCTAACTCATTTCAAGTGTAGCCATGTTTACAGGATCTTCATAAGTGATATCTTATGATAAGTTTCTTTTTCTGTGTGACTTATTTCACTTAGAATCATCGTACCTGAATCCACCCATTTTGCTGCTACTGGTCTTATGACATTGATTTCATGGCTGAGGGATATTCCATCGTACGTAAGTACCACAATTTTTTGAACCATTTTTATATTTCCTGGGATATTTAAGGTGTACCCAAGTTGAGGTCCTTGTAAGCAGTGCAGCCCTAAATTTTGGGGTGGCTCTGTCTTATTGATTTTCAGATTTCCAAAGTTATATTCCCTAGACTGGAAGTGCACTTGGCTCTGTAGCTCTGTTGTTTACTTGTTTTAGGGAACACAATGCACTCCTCCAGAGAGGCAGTTGGCAATTTACATCCCGCCCTTCAGCATAACAAGGCACCCTGCTCTCCAGGGCCTGTCTTGCCTTTCTGGTTTTTACACATTTTGTGGATGTCCCTTTTGACCGGTGGGAAGTGATACTTCTTTGTAGTGCAGATTTGCATTGCCCGCTTGCTTGCTTGGCCAAAAAGGGCGTATGCGTTTTCTCCTGAATATATTCAGTAGAAAACGCATACGCCCTTTTGGGCCAAGTGCATCATTGTCGAAGTTGTGCCCCTCTTCCTGTGCTTTAAAGGCGATTCCAACGTACCTCTTGAAATCTGTTTCCTGCTATTCTGCCTCGCTTTCAAGTCTGCCTCTTTGCCTTCCCTCAACAGATTTTTGGACGATAGTTGTCCTTTATTACACGGCCAGTTTGTGAATTGCTGTGCCCCTGAGCTCCATTTTTCAACTCGTTTTTAGTGAGCTGACCGCAAGTCCAAAATTTTGGTTCAGGACCTATACTGGTTCCCGGTGGGTGGCTGAGACTTTGGTTAATTCTTCTTCCTGCCGGGAAATTACAGTGATATGTGCCCGTCCAAATGCCTAACAGCTACTCTCTCATAGGATCTCCCTCTTCCCTTTCATCCTCTTCCTAATTGGCAACCTGTGCGAACCAGGAGGTTAAAGGGGCTGTCTCTCCAATTTGGGAGGTTGATAGTAAAGCAGATGTAAAGTAAAACCGGAGCACCAGGAGACGGACTATTCGTTGAGTTTTAGAAATCTTTCGTATTCACAGTGTGTCCATTCTCTAGGTTTCCCGTACATGTTATAACTGTAGTAATATTCCCTTCAACCTGGAGAGTTGGGACCCATGGAATGGGTGCCATGCATTATTGCTTTAAAGGGTCTACATTTGCTAACCCAATCTCACCAATCCTCTCAGTCCCAAGTGTCCAGCCTTATGCCACATCCAGCTGTCGTTGTAGATAGGGTCATTCCAGGTTTCATCAGAGACCCTGAAGGAATTGTAAAGAATTTCCCAGTTTTTTTGTTTTGTTTTTGAAATTCCTTTTTATAGTGGGTTTGAGCTGATTCTCGCTGCCATGTTTATGCCAGTCTAGACACACTTGATTCCCTTACGGAGACATATCAATACATAGGTTTTAAGATTCTTACTAGTCAGATATATTCCTTTGCTGGAAATATGGTGTTTTGAGTCCCTTTCACTGGGGAAGGTGTAGGTCTTGTCTATTCCATAGTTGGTTTTTGGAATGGTACCTGTGCTTATATCAAACTCTGGTTTTATGCATCACCCCACCTCTCCTTCCCCCTTAAGCAGGCATAAGAGTGTTTTCTAAATGTGAGACACTGTTCTCTTTCCTAACTCAGTTCAAGTGTAGCCATGTTTACAGGATTTCATAAGTGACATCTTATGATAAGTTTCTTTTTCTGTGTGACTTATTTCACTTAGAATCATCGTACCTGTATCCACCCATTTTGCTGCTACTGGTCTTATGACATTGATTTCATGGCTGAGGGATATTCCATCGTACGTAAGTACCACAATTTTTTGAACCATTTTTATATTTCCTGGGATATTTAAGGTGTACCCAAGTTGAGGTCCTTGTAAGCAGTGCAACCCTAAATTTTGGGGTGGCTCTGTCTTATTGATTTTCAGTTTTCCCAAGGTGTATTCCCTAGACTGGAAGTGCCCTTGGCTCTGTAGCTCTGTTCTTTACTTGTTTTAGGGAACACAATGTAATCCTCCAGAGGGGCAGTTGGCAATTTACATCCCGCCCGTCAGCATAACAAGGCTCCCCACTTCTCCAGGGCCTGTCTTACCTTTCTGGTTTTTACACATTTTGTGGATGTCCCTTTTGACCGGTGGGTAGTGATACTTCTTTGTAGTGCACATTTGCATTGCCCGCTTGCTTGCTTGGCCAAAAAGGGGGTATGCATTTCCTTCTGAATATATTCAGGAGAAAACGCATACGCCCTTTTGGCCAAGTGCATCATTGTCGAAGTTGTGCCCCTCTTCCTGTGCTTTAAAGGCGATTCCAACGTACGTCTTGAAATCTGTTTCCTGCTATTCTGCCTCGCTTTCAAGTCCGCCACGTTGCCTTCCCTCAACAGATTTTTGGACGATAGTTGTCCTTTATTACTCGGCCAGTTTGTGAATTGCTGTGCCCCTGAGCTCCATTTGTCAACTCGTTTTTGGTGAGCTGACCGCAAGTCCAAAATTTTGGTTCAGGACCTATACTGCTTCCCGGTGGGTGTCTGAGACTCTGGTTAATTCTTCTTCCTGCTGGGAGATTACAGTGATATGTGCCCGTCCAAATGCCTTACAGCTACTCTCTCATTGGTTCTCCCTATTCCCTTTCATTGTATGCCAAATTGGCAACCTGTGCGAACCAGGAGGTTTAAGGGGCTGTCTCTCCAAGTTGGGAGGTTGAGAGTAAAGCAGATGGAAAGTCAAACCGGAGCACCAGGAGACGGACTATTCGTTGAGTTTTAGAAACCTTTCGTATTCACAGTGTGTCCGTTCTCTAGGTTTCCCGTACATGTTATAACTGTAGTAATATTCCCTTCAACCTGGAGAGTTGGGACCCATGGAATGGGTGCCAGGCATTTGTGCTTTAAAGGGTCTGCATTTGCTCACCCAATCTCACCAATCCTCTCAGTCCCAAGTGTCCCTCCTTATGCCACAACCAGCTGTCGTTGTAGATAGGGTCATTCCAGGTTTCATCAGAGACCCTGAAGGAATTGTAAAGAATTTCCCAGTTTTTTTGTTTTGTTTTTGAAATTCCTTTTTATAGTGGGTTTGAGCTGATTCTCGCTGCCATGTTTATGCCAGTCTAGACACACTTGATTCCCTTACGGAGACATATCAATACATAGGTTTTAAGATTCTTACTAGTCAGATATATTCCTCTGTGGGAAATATGGTGTTTTGAGTACCTTTCACTGAGGAAGGTGTAGGCCTTGTCTATTCCATAGTTGGTTTTTGGAACGGTACCTCTGCTTATATCAAACTCTGGTTTTATGCATCACCCCACCTCTCCTTCCCCCTTAAGCAGGCATAAGAGTGTTTTCTAAATATGAGTCACTGTTCTCTTTCCTAACTCTGTTCAAGTGTAGCCATGTTTACTGGATCTTCATAAGTGATATTTTATGATAAGTTTCTTTTCTCTCTGACTTATTTCACTTAGAATCATCGTACCTGAATCCACCCATTTTGCTGCTACTGGTCTTATGACATTGATTTCATGGCTGAGGGATATTCCATCGTACGTAAGTACCACAATTTTTTGAACCATTTTTATATTTCCTGGGATACTTAAGGTGTACCAAAGTTGAGGTCCTTGTAAGCAGTGCAGCCCTAAATTTTGGGGTGGCTCTGTCTTATTGATTTTCAGTTTTCCCAAGGTATATTCCATAGACCGGAAGTGGCCTTGGCTCTGTAGCTCTGTTCTTTACTTGTTTTACGGAACACAATGCACTCCTCCAGAGGGGCAGTTGGCAATTTACATCCCGCCCATCAGCATAACAAGGCTCCCTGTTCTCCAGGGCCTGTCTTGCCTTTCTGGTTTTTACATATTTTGTGGATGTCCCTTTTGACCGGTGGGAAGTGATACTTCTTTGTAGTGCAGATTTGCATTGCCCGCTTGCTTGCTTGGCCAAAAAGGGCGTATGCGTTTTCTCCTGAATATATTCAGGAGAAAACGCATACGCCCTTTTTGGCCAAGTGCATCATTGTCGAAGTTGTCCCCTCTTCCTGTGCTTTAAAGGCGATTCCAACGTACCTCTTGAAATCTGTTTCCTGCTATTCTGCCTCGCTTTTAAGTCAGCCTCGTTGCCTTCCCTCAACAGATTTTTGGACGATAGTTGTCCTTTATTACTCGGCCAGTTTGTGAATTGCTGTGCCCCTCAGCTCCATTTTTCAACTCGTTTTTGGTGAGCTGACCGCAAGTCCAAAATTTTGGTTCAGGACCTATGCTGTTTCCCGGTGGGGAGCGGAGACTTTGGTTAATTCATCTTCCTGCTGGGAAGTTAGAGTGATATGTGCCCGTTCAAATGCCTAACAGCTACTCTCTCATTGGTTCTCCCTCTTCCCTTTCATCCTCTGCTAAATTGGCAACCTGTGCGAACCAGGAGGTTAAAGGGGCCGTCTCTCCAATTTGGGAGGTTGATAGTAAAGCAGATGGAAACTCAAGCCGGAGCACCAGGAGAGGGACTATTCGTTGAGTTTTAGAAACCTTTCGTATTCACAGTGTGTCCGTTCTCTAGGTTTCCCGTACATGTTATAGCTGTAATAATATTCCCCTCAACATGGTGAGTTGGGACCCATGGAATGGGAACCAGGCATTTGTACTTTAAAGGGTCTGGATTTGCTCACACAATCTCACCATTCGTCTCAGTCCCAAGTGTCCCTCCTTATGCCACATCCAGCTGTCATTGTAGATAGGGTCATTCCTGGTTTCATCAGAGACCCTGAAGGAATTGTAAAGAATTTCCCAGTTTTTTTGTTTTGTTTTTGAAATTCCTTTTTATAGTGGGTTTGAGCTTATTCTCGCTGCCATGTTTATGCCAGTCTAGACACACTTGATTCCCTTACGGAGACATATCAATCCATAGGTTTTAAGATTCTTACTAGTCAGATATATTCCTCTGCGGGAAATATGGGGTTTTGAGTCCCTTTCACTGAGGAAGGTGTAGGTCTTGTCTATTCCATAGTTGGTTTTTGGAACGGTACCTGTGCTTATATCAAACTCTGGTTTTATGCATCACCCCACCTCTCCTTCCCCCTTAAGCAGGCATAAGAGTGTTTTGTAAATATGAGACACTGTTCTCTTTCCTAACTCAGTTCAAGTGTAGCCATGTTTACAGGATCTTCATAAGTGATATCTTATGATAAGTTTCTTTTTCTGTGTGCCTTATTTCACTTAGAATCATCGTACCTGAATCCACCCATTTTGCTGCTACTGGTCTTATGACATTGATTTCATGGCTGAGGTATATTCCATCGTACGTAAGTACCAAAATTTTTTGAACCATTTTTATATTTCCTGGGATACTTAAGGTGTATCCAAGTTGAGGTCCTTGTAAGCAGTGCAGCCCTAAATATTGGGGTGGCTCTGTATTATTGATTTTCAATTTTCCCAAGGTATATTCCCTAGACTGGAAGTGCCCTTGGCTCTGTAGCTCTGTTCTTTACTTGTTTTAGGGAACACAGTGTACTCCTCCAGAGAGGCAGTTGGCAATTTACATCCTGCCCATCAGCATAACAAGGCTCCATGTTCTCCAGGGCCTGTCTTGCCTTTCTGGTTCTTACACATTTTGTGGATGTCCCTTTTGACCGGTTTGAAGTGATACTTCTTTGTAGTGCAGATTTGCATTGCCCGCTTGCTTGCTTGGCCAAAAAGGGCGTATGCGTTTTCTCCTGAATATATTCTGGGGAAAATACATATGCTCTTTTTGGTCAAGTGCATCATTTTCGATGTTGTGCCCCTCTTCCTGTGCTTTAAAACCAATGCCAACGTACCTCTTGAAATCTGTTTCTTCCTATTCTGCCTCGCTTTCAAGTCCGGTTCTTTGTCCTCCCTCAACAGATTTTTGGACGATAGTTGTCCTTTATTACTCGGCCAGTTTGTGAATTGCTGTGCCCCTGAGCTCCATTTTTCAACTCGTTTTTTGAGAGCTGACTGCAAGTCGAAAATTTTGGCTCAGAACCTATACTGGTTCCCGGTGGGTAGCTGAGACTTTGGTTAATTCTTCTTCCTGCCGGGAAATTACAGTGACATGTTCCCGTCCAAATGCCTAACAGCTACTCTCTCATTGGTTCTCCCTCTTCCCTTTCATCCTCTGCCAAATTGGAAACCTGTGGGAACCAGGAGGTTAAAGGGGATGTCTCTCCATGTTGGGAGATTGATAGTAAAGCAGATGGAAAGTGAAATCGGAGCACCAGGAGAGGGACTATTTGTTGAGTTTTACAAACCTTTCGTATTCACAGTGTGTCCGTTCTCTAGGTTTCCCGCACATGTTATAGCTGTAGTAATATTCCCTTCAACCTGGAGAGTTGGGACCCATGGAATGGTTGCCATGCATTATTGCTTTAAAGGGTATGCATTTGCTCACCCAATCTCACCAATGCTCTCAGTCCCATGTGTCCAGCCTTATGCCACTTCCAGCTGTCGTTGTAGATAGGGTCATTCCAGGTTTCATCAGAGACCCTGAAGGAATTGTAAAGAATTTCCCAGTTGTTTTGTTTTGTTTTTGAAATTCCTTTTTATAGTGGGTTTGAGCTGATTCCCGCTGCCATGTTTATGGCAGTCTAGACACACTTGATTCCCTTACGGAGACATATCAATACATAGGTTTTAAGATTCTTACTAGTCAGATATATTCCTCTGCGGGAAATATGGTGTTTTGAGTCCCTTTCACTGAGGAAGGTGTAGGTCTTGTCTATTCCATAGTTGGTTTTTGGAATGGTACCTGTGCTTATATCAAACTCTGGTTTTATGCATCACCCCACCTCTCCTTCCCCCTTAAGCAGGCATAAGAGTGTTTTCTAAATGTGAGACATTCTTCTCTTTCCTAACTCAGTTCAAGTGTAGCCATGTTTACAGGATCATCATAAGTGATATCTTATGATAAGTTTCTTTTTCTGTGTGACTTATTTCACTTAGAATCATCGTACCTGTATCCACCCATTTTGCTGCTACTGGTCTTATGACATTGATTTCATGGCTGAGGGATATTCAATCGTACGTAACTACCACAATTTTTTGAACCATTTTTATATTTCCTGGGATACTTAAGGTGTATCCAAGTTGAGGTCCTTGTAAGCAGTGCAGCCCTAAATTTTGGGGTTGTTCTGTCCTATTGATTTTCAGTTTTCCCAAGGTATATTCCCTAGACTGGAAGTGCCCTTGGCTCTGTGGCTCTGTTCTTTACTTGTTTTAGGGAACACAATGTACTCCTCCAGAGAGGCAGTTGGCAATTTACATCCCGCCCGTCAGCATAACAAGGCTCCCTGTTCTCCAGGGCCTGTCTTGCCTTTCTGGTTTTTACACATTTTGTGGATGTCCCTTTTGACCGGTGGGAAGTGATACTTCTTTGTAGTGCAGATTTGCATTGCCCGCTTGCTTGCTTGGCCAAAAAGGGCGTATGCGTTTGCTCCTGTATATATTCAGGAGAAAATGCATACGCCCTTTTTGGCCAAGGGCATCATTGTCGAAGTTGTGCCCCTCTTCCTGTGCTTTAAAGGCGATTCCAACGTACCTCTTGAAATCTGTTTCCTGCTATTCTGCCTCGCTTTCAGGTCCGCCTCGTTGCCTTCCCTCAACAGATATTTGGACGATAGTTGTCCTTTATTACTCGGCCAGTTTGTGAATTGCTGTGCCCCTGATCTCCATTTTTCAACTCGTTTTTGGTGAGCTGACCGCAAGTCCAAAATTTTGGTTCAGGACCAATACTGGTTCCCGGTGGGTGGCTGAGACTTTGGTTAATTCTTCTTCCTGCTGGGAAATTACAGTGATATGTGCCCGTGCAAATGCCTAACAGCTACTCTCTCATTGGTTCTCCCTCTTCCCTTTCATCCTCTGCCAAATTGGCAACCTGCGCGAACCAGGAGGTTAAAGGGCTGTCTCTCCAAGTTGGGAGGTTGATACTAAAGCAGATGGAAAGTCATACCGGAGCACAAGGAGAGGGACTATTTGTTGATTTTTAGAAACCTTTCGTATTCACAGTGTGTCCGTTCTCTAGGTTTCCCGTACATGTTATAGGTGTAGTAATATTCCCTTCAACATGGAGAGTTGGGACACATGGAGTGGGTGCCAGGCATTTGTGCTTTAAACGGTCTGCATTTGCTCACCCAATCTCACCAATCGTCTCAGTCCCAAGTGTCCCTCCTTATGCCACATCCAGCTGTCATTGTAGATAGGGTTATTCCAGGTTTCATCAGAGACCCTGAAGGAATTGTAAAGAATTTCCAGGTTTTTTTGTTTTGTTTTTGAAATTCCTTTTTATAGTGGGTTTGAGCTGATTCTCGCTGCCATGTGTATGCCAGTCTAGACACCCTAGATTCCCTTACGGAGACATATCAATACATAGGTTTTAAGATTCTTACTAGTCAGATATATTCCTCTGCGGGAACAATGGGGTTTTGAGTCCCTTTCACTGAGGACGGTGTAGGTCTTGTCTATTCCATAGTTTGTTTTTGGAACGGTACCTGTGCTTATATCAAACTCTGGTTTTATGCATCACCCCACCTCTCCTTCACCCTTAAGCAGGCATAAGAGTGTTTTCTAAATGTGAGACACTGTTCTCTTTCCTAACTCAGTTCAAGTGTAGCCATGTTTACAGGATCTTCATAAGTGATATCTTATGATAAGTTTCTTTTTCTCTGTGACTTATTTCACTTAGAATCATCGTACCTGAATCCACCCATTTTGATGCTACTGGTCTTATGACATTGATTTCATGGCTGAGGGATATTCCATCGTACGTAAGTACCACAATTTTTTGAACCATTTGTATATTTCCTGGGATATTTAAGGTGTACCCAAGTTGAGGTCCTTGTAAGCAGTGCAGCCCTAAATTTTGGGGTGGCTCTGTCTTATTGATTTTCGGTTTACCCAAGGTATATTCCCTAGACTGGAAGTGCCCTTGGCTCTGTAGCTCTGTTCTTTACTTGTTTTAGGGAACACAATGTACTCCTCCAGAGAGGCAGTTGGCAATTTACATCCCACCCATCAGCATAACAAGGCTCCCTGTTCTCCAGGGCCTGTCTTGCCTTTCTGATTTTTACACATTTTGTGGATGTCCCTTTTGACCGGTGGGAAGTGATACTTCTTTGTAGTGCAGATTTGCATTGCCTGCTTGCTTGCTTGGCGAAAAAGTGCGTATGCGTTTTCTCCTGAATATATTTAGGAGAAAATGCATACGCCTTTTTTGGCCAAGTGCATCATTTTCGATGTTGTGCCCCTCTTCTTGTGCTTTAAAACCGATTCCAACGTACCTCTTGAAATCTGTTTCTTCCTATTCTGCCACGCTTTCAAGTCCGGTTCTTTGTCCTCCCTCAACCGATTTTTGAACGACAGTTGTCCTTTATTACTCGGCCAGTTTGTGAATTGCTGTGCCCCTGAGCTCCATTTTTCACCTCGTTTTTTGAGAGCTGACTGCAAGTCCAAAATTTTGGCTCAGAACCTATACTGGTTCCCAGTTGGTGGCTGAGACTTTGGTTAATTCTTCTTCCTGCCGGGAAGTTAGAGTGATATGTGCCCATCCAAATGCCGAACAGCTACTCTCTCATTGGTTCTCCCTCTTCCCTTTCATCCTCTGCCAAATTGGCAACCTGTGCGAACCAGGAGGTTAAAGGGGCTGTCTCTCCAAGTTGGGAGATTTATAGTAAAGCAGATGGAAAGTCAAACTGGAGCACCAGGAGAGGGACTATCCTTTGAATTTTAGAAACCTTTCGTATTCACAGTGTGTCTGTTCTCTAGGTTTCCCGTACATGTTAAAACTGTAGTAATATTCCCTTCAACCTGGAGAGTTGAAACCCATGAAATGGGTGCCATGCATTATTATTTTAAAGGGTCTGTATTTGCTCACCCAATCTCATCAATCCTCTCAGTCCCAAGTGTCCCTCCTTATGCCACATCCAGCTGTCATTGTAGATAGGGACATTCAAGGTTTCATCAGAGACCCTGAAGGAATTTTAAAGAATTTCCCAGTTTTTTTGTTTTGTTTTTGAAATTCCTTTTTATAGTGGGTTTGAGCTGATTCTCGCTGCCATGTTTATGCCAGTCTAGACACACTTGATTCCCTTATGCAGATATATCAATACATAGGTTTTAAGATTCTTACTAGTCAGATATATTCCTCTGCTGGAAATATGGGTTTTTGAGTCCCTTTCACTGAGGAAGGTGTAGGTCTTGTCTATTCCATAGTTGGTTTTTGGAACGGTACCTGTGCTTATATCAAACTCTGGTTTTATGCATCACCCCACCTCTCCTTCCCCCTTAAGCAGGCATAAGAGTATTTTCTAAATGTGAGACACTGTTCTCTTTCCTAACTCAGTTCAAGTGTAGCCATGTTTACTGGATCTTCATAAGTGATATCTTATGATAGTTTCTTTTTCTGTGTGACTTATTACACTTAGAACCATCGTACCTGAATCCACTCATTTGCTGCTACTGGTCTTATGACATTGATTTCATGGCTGAGGGATATTCCATCGTACGTAAGTACCACAATTTTTTGAACCATTTTTATATTTCCTGGGATATTTAATGTGTACCCAAGTTGAGGTTCTTGTAAGCAGTGCAGCCCTAAATTTTGAGGTGGCACTTTCTTACTGATTTTCAGTTTTCCCAAGGTATATTCCCTAGACTGGAAGTGCCCTTGGCTCTGTAGCTCTGTTGTTTACTTGTATTAGGCCACACAATGCATTCCTCCAGAGAAGCAGTTGACAATTTACATCCCGCCCATCAGCATAACAAGGCTCCCTGTTTTCCAGGGCCTGTCTTGCCTTTCTGGATTTTAGACATTTTGTGGCTGTCCCTTTTGACCAGTTGGAAGTGATACTTCTTTGAGTGCAGATTTGCAATGCCCGCTTACTTGCTTGGCCAAAAAGGGCGTATGCGTTTTCTCCTGAATATATTCAGGAGAAAACGCTTACGCCCTTTTTGGCCAAGTGCATTATTGTCGATGTTGTGTCCCTCTTCCTGTGCTTTAAAGGCGATTCCAACGTACCTCTTGAAATCTGTTTCCTGCTCTTCTGCCTGCCTTTCAAATACGCCTCGTTTCCTTCCCTCAACAGATTTTTGAATGAGAATTGTCCTTTATTACTCGGCCAGTTTTTGAATTGTTGTGCCCCTGAGCTACATTTTTCAACTCGTTTTTTGTGAGCTGAACGCAAGTGCAAAATTTTGGTTCAGGACCTATACTGGTTCCCGGTGGGTGCCTGAGACTTTTGTTAATTCTTCTTCCTGCCGGGAAATTACAGTGACATGTGCCCGTCCAAATGCCTAACAGCTACTCTCTCATTGGTTCTCCCTCTTCCCTTTCATCCTCTGCCAAATTGGCAACCTGTGCGAACCAGTAGGTTAAATGTGCTGTCTCTTCAAGTTGGGAAACTGATAATAAATCAGTTGGAAAGTCAAACCGGTGCACCAGGAGAGGGTCTATTCTTTGAGTTTTAGAAACCTTTTGTATTCACAGTGTGTCTGTTCTCTAGGTTTCCCGTACATGTTATAGCTATTGTAATAGTTCCTTCAACCTGGAGAGTTGGGACCCATGGAATGGGTGCCACATATTATTGTTTTAAAGTGTTTGCATTTGCTCACCCAATCTCACCAATCCTCTCAGTCCCAAGAGTCCAGCCTTATGCCACATCCAGCTGTCGTTGTTGATAGGGTTATTCCAGGTTTCATTAGCGACCCTGAAGGAATTGTAAAGAATTTCCCTGTTTTTTGTTTTGTTTTTGAATTTCCTTTTCTAGTGGGTTTTAGCTGATTCTCGCTGCCATGTTTATGCCAGTCTAGACACACTTGATTCCCTTACGGAGACATATCAATACATAGGTTTTAAGATTCTTACTAGTAAGATATATTCCTCTGCGGGAAATATGGGGTTTTGAGTCCCGTTCACAGAGGAAGTAGTAGGTCTTGTCTATTCTGTATTTGGATTATGGAACCGTACCTGTGCTAATGTCAAACTCTGGTTTTATTCATCACCCCACCTCTGCTTCTCCCTTAAGCATGCATAAGAGTGTATTCTATATATGAGACTCTGTTCCCGTTCCTAATTCATTCCATGTGTAGCCATGTTTATATACCCTTCATAAGTGATATCTTATGATAAGTTTCTTTTTCTGTGTGATTTTTTCAGTTAGAATCATCGTACATGAATCCCGTCATTATGCTGCTACTGGCCTTATGACATTGACTTCATGGCTGAGGGATATTCCATCATACGTATGTACCACAATTTCTTTACCATTTTTGTCTTTCCTGGGATATATAAGGTGTCCCGAAGTCGAGGTTCTTGTAAGCAGTGCTGCCATAAATTTTGGGGTGGCTGTGTCTTATTGATTTTCAATTTTCCCAAGGTATATTCCCGTGACTGGAAGTGCCTTAGGTTGTGAAGCACTGCTGTTTACTTCTTTTTGGGAACACAGTGCACTCCTCCAGAGTGGCTGTTGGCAATTTACATCCCACCCATCCGCATAACAAGGCTCCCTCTTCTCCAGATCCTGTCTTGCCTTTCTTGTTTTTACACATTTTACGGATGTCCCTTTTGACCGGTTGGAAGTGATACTTCTTTGTAGTGCAGATTTGCATTGTGCAGTTGCTTGGTTGGCCAACATGGGCGCATGCGTTTTCTCCTGAATATATTCAGGAGAAAACGCATGCGCCCTTTAAGGACAATTCCATAATTGTCGAAGTTTTGATGCTTTTCCTGTGTTTAAAGGCGATTCCAATGTACTTCTGGAAATCTGTTTCGTGCACTTCTGCCTCATTTTCAAGTCCGCCTCATGGCTTTCTCTCAACAGATTTTTGGAAGAGAGTAGTCCTTTATAACTCTGCAAGTTAGTGAATTGCTGTGCCCCTGAGCTCCATTTTTCAACTCGCTTTTTTGTGGGCTGACTGCCAATCCACAATTTTGCTTCAGGACCTATACTGGTTGCATTGGGGAGGCTGGCTCAGAGTTTGTTAATTCTTCTTCGTGACGGGAATTTAGAGTGACATGTGGCCATCCAAATGCCTACAGCTACTCTCTAATTGTTTCTCCCTCTTCCCTTATATCCTCTGCAAAACGTGGCAACTGTGCGAACCAGGAGGTTAAAGGTGCTGACTCTCCAATTTGGGAGATTGACACTAAAGCAGTTGGAATGTCAAACTGGTGCACAAGGAGAGAAAAAAATTAGTAGAGTTTTAGAAACCATTCACCATCAGAGGGTGTCCATTCTCTAGGTTTCCCATACATGTTATAACTGTAGTGATATTCCCTTCTACCTGGAGAGTTGGGAACCATGGAATGGGTGCCAGGTATTATTGCTTTAAACGGTCTGCATTTTCTCACCCAATCTCACGAATCCTCTCAGTCCCAAGTGACCAGCCTTATGCCACATCCATCTGTCGTTGTAGATAGGGTCATTCTAAGTTTCATCAGAACCCCTGAAGGTATTGTGTAAGAATTTCACTGTTTATTTGTTTTGTTTTGAAATTCATTTTTATAGTGGGTTTGAGCTGATTCTCACTGCCGTGTTTATGTCATTCTAGACACAACTTGGTTACCTTATGGAGACATATCAATACATAGGTTTTAAGATTCTTACTAGTCAGATATACTACTCTGCGGAGAATAGGGGTGTTGAGCCCCATTCAGTGAGGAAAGAGTTGGTCTTGTCTATTCTGTATTTGGATTATGCAACCGTACCTGTGCTAATATCAAACTCTGGTTTTATGCATCACCCCACCTCTCCTTTCCTCTTGAGCAGGCATAAGAGTGTTTTCTAAATGTGAGACTCTTCTCTTTCCTAATTCAGTTCATGTGTAGCCATGTTTACAAGACCTTCATAAGTGATATCTTATGATAAGTTTCTTTTTCTGTGTGACTTATTTCAGTTAGAATCATCGTACATGAATCCCGTCATTATGCTGCTACTGGCCTTATGACATTGATTTCATGGCTGAGGGATATTCCATCGTACGTATGTACCACAATTTCTTTACTATTTTTGTCTTTCCTGGGATATTTAAGGTGTCCCGAAGTCAAGGTTCTTGTAAGCAGTGCGGCCCTATATTTTGGGTTGGCTGTGTCTTATTGATTTTCAATTTTCCCAAGGTATATTCCCATGACTGGAAGTGCCTTAGGTTGTGAAGCTCTGTTGTTTAATTCTTTTAGGGAACACAATGCACTCCTCCAGAGTGGCTGTTGGCAATCTACATCCCACCCATCAGCATAACAAGGCTCCCTGTTCTCCAGAGCCCCTCTTGCCTTTCTGGTTTTTACACATTTTTCGGATATCCCTTTTGACTGGTGGGAAGTGATACTTCTTTGTAGTGCAGATTTGCATTGTGCGGTTGCTTGGTTGGCCAAAATGGGTGTATGCGTTTTCTCCTGAATATATTCAGGAGAAAACACATGCGCCCTTTATGGACAATTCCATAATTGTCGAAGTTGTGATGCTTTTCCTGTGTTTAAAGGCGATTCCAATGTACTTCTGGAAATCTGTTTCGTGCAAATCTCCCTCATTTTCAAGTCCGCCTCATGGCTTTTCCTCAACAGATTTTTGGAAGAGAGTAGTCCTGTATAACTCTGCAAGTTAGTGAATTGCTGTGCCCCTGAGCTCCATTTTTCAACTTGTGTTTTTGTGAGCTGACCGCAAAGCCACAATTTTGCTTCAGGACCTATACTAGTTATTGGGGTGGGGCAGGCTGAGAGTTTGGTTAATTCTTCTTCATGACGGAAAATTAGAGTGACATGTGGCCGTCCAAATGCCTACAGCTACTCTCTCATTGGTTCTCCCTCTTCCCTTATATCCTCTGCACAATGTGCCAACTGTGCGAACCAGGAGGTTATAGGGGCTGACTCTCCAAGTTGGGAGATTGATATTAAAGCAGTTGGAATGTCAATCTGGAGCACATGGAGAGAAAAAAATTAGTAGAGTTTTAGAAACCTTTCACCATCAGAGGGTGTCCATTCTCTAGGTTTCCCATACATGTTATAACTGTAGTGATATTCCCTTCTACCTGGAGAGTTGGGAACCATGGAATCAGTGGCAGGCATTATTGCTTTAAAGTGTCTGCATTTTCACACCCAACCTCACCAATCCTCTCAGTCCCAAGTGAACAGCCTTATGCCACATCCAGCTGTTGTTGTAGAGAGGGTCATTCCAAGTTTCATCAGAACCCCTGAAGGTATTGTGTAAGAATTTCACTGTTTCTTTGTTTTGTTTTGAAATTCCTTTTTATAGTGTGTTTGAGCTGATTCTCACTGCCGTGTTTATGTCATTCTAGACACACTTGGTTCCCTTATGGAGACATATCAATACATAGGTTTTAAGATCCTTACTAGTCAGATATATTTCTCTGTGGGGAATAGGGGTGTTGAGTCCCATTCACTGAGGAAGGAGTCGGGCTTGTCTCTTCTGTATTTGGATTATGAAACGGTACCTGTGTTAATATCAAACTCTGGTTTTGTGAGTCTCCCCACCTCTCCTTCCCCCTTAAGCAAGCATAAGAGTGTTTTCTAAATCTGAGACTCTGTTCTCTTTCCTAATTCAGTTCATATGTAGCCAGGTTTACATTCCCTTCATAAGTGATATCTTATATCACAATGCACCATGGCCCTTGTCATAATAATGCTCCATGACCCCTGTCATCACAATGCTCCATTCCCTGGTTATCACAATGCTCCATGTCCCTTGTCATAACAATTCTCCACGTAATTGTCATCACAATGCTACATGACACTTCTCATCACAAAGTTACATGCTCGTTTCATCACAATTCTCCATGCACTTGTCATTGCAATGTTCCATGACCCCTGTCATAGCAAGCTCCAAGTGTTTGTCATCACAATGCTTCACGATTTCATCATCAAAATTCTCAATGGCACTTTTCATCACAATGTTCCGTACCCTTGTCATCACAATGCTCCATGTCCTTGTCATCACAATGCTCCCTGACACCTGTCATCACAATGCTTCATGCCCCTTGTCATTACAGTGCTCCATGATGCTCGTCATCACAATTACCCAAGGTCTTCTCATCACAATGCTCCACGGTTTTGCCATCACAATGCTCCATGCCCTGGTCATCTCAAAGCTCAATGTCCCTTGTCCTCACAATTCTCCACGTCCTTGTCATCACAATGCTCCATGGCACTTCTCATCACAATGTTATATGCTTTTGTCATAACAATACTCCATGCACTTGTCATCGCAATGCTCCATGACCCCTGTCATAGGAAGCTCCATGCGCTTGTCATCACAATGTTTCACGACATGGACATTAAAATTATCAATGGCCCTTGTCATCTCAATGCTCCATGCGCTTATCATCACAATGCTCCTTTACCTTTGTCACAACAATCCTCCATGACACTTGGCATCACAATGCTCCGTGCTATTGTCATCACAATGGAACATGACATATGTCATCACAATGCTCCCTGACACCTGTCTTCACAATACTCCATGACCTTGTCATCACAATGCTCCATGCCCGTGTCATCACAATGTGCCATGTCCACTGTCATCAAAATAATCCATGAAACTTGTCAGAACAAAGCTCCATGCCACCTTTCATCACAATGCTCCATGAACCCTGTCATCACAATGCACCATGCCCATCATCATAATGCTTCATGCTCTTGTCATCACAATGAAATCAAAATGCTCCATGACCTCTGTCATCACAATGCTCCAAACCCTTGTGATCACAATGTTCCATAACACTTGTCATCACAATACCCCATGACGCTAGTCATCACAATTATCCATAGACTTCTCATCACAATGCCCCATGACATTTGTCATCACAATGCGCAATACACATGTCATCAAAATGCTCCCTGACTCTTGCCATCAGTATGCTCCCTGAACCCTTTCATGACAAGGCTCCATGCCTTTTTCATCACAATGATCCATGCCATTATCATCACAATGCTCCAAGACCCCTGTAATCACAATGCTCCATGCCCTTGTCATCACAAAGCTCCATGATGCATGTCATCAGAATGCTCCATGGCCTTCTCATCACAATGCTCCATGCCCTTGTCATCACAATGCTCCAAGACCCCTGTAATCACAATGGACCATGCCCCTTTTCATCAGAATGCTCCATGAGACTTGTCATCACAAGGCTCCATGGTCTTCTCATCACAATGCTCCAGGACATTGTCATCAGAATGCCCCATTCCCTTATCATCACAATGCTCCATGACCCCTGTCATCACAATACTCCATGAACATTTTCAGCCCAATGCTCCATGACCGTCTCATCACAATGCTCCATGACCAATATCATCACAATTCTCCATGACCACAGTCATCACAACGCTCAATATCACCTGACAACACAATGATCCGGGACTCTTGTCATCACAATGCTCCATTCCCTAGTCATCACAATGCTCCATGACCCCTGTCATCACAATACTCCATGAACATTTTCAGCCCAATGCCCCATGACACTTGTCATCACAATGATGCATGCCCTTGTCATCCCAATGCTCCATGACCCCTGTAATCACAATGCTCCGTGACGCTTGTCATCACAGTGCTCCATGACACCTGTCATCACAATGCTCCATGCCTTTGTCAGCAAAATGCTACATGACCTTGTCATTACAATGTTCTATGCACTTGTCATCACAATACTCCATTACCATTGCCATCACAATCCTCCATGAACCTTGGGATCACATTGCTCCATGCCCTTGTCATCACAATGCTCCATGCTCCTTGAAATCAAAATGATCCATGACCTCTGTCATCACAATGCTCCAAACCCTTGTGATCACAATGTTCCATAACACTTGTCATCACAATGCTCCATGATGCCTGTCATCACAATACTCCATGCCCTTTTCATCACAATGCTCCATGACCTTTGTCATCAAAATTCTCGATACACTTGTCATCACAATGCTCCCTGACACTTGTCGTCAGAATGCTCCTTGAACCCTGTCACAAAAAGGCTCCATGCCTTTTTCATCAAAATGCACCATGCCATTTTCAACACAATGCTCCATGCCATTGTCATCAAAATACTCCATAAGCTTGTCATCAGAATCCTCCATGTCCCTTGTCATCACAATTTTCCATGCACTTGTCAGCACAATGCTCCCTGACACTTGTCATCACAATGCTCCAAGCCATTGTCATCACAATGCTCCATTACCTTTGTCATCAGAATCCTCCATGACACTTGGCATCACAATGCTCCATGGCATTGTCATCACAATGGGCCATTACATATGTCATCACAATGCTCCCTGACACCTGTCTTCACAATAATGAATGACCTGGTCATCACAATGCTCCATGCCCTTGTCATCACAATGCGCCATTCCAACTGTCATCGCAATAAGCCATGAAACTTATTAGACCAATGCTCCATGCCCTTGTCATCACAATGCCCCATGCTCTTGTTATCACAATGCTCCATGACCCCTGTCATCACAATGCTCCGTGACTCCAGTCATCACAAGGCTTCATGACCTTTGTCATCACAGTGGTCCATGCCCTTGTCATCAACAGTCTCTGTGACCTTTTTAACCACAATGCTTCATGAACTTTTCATCACAATGCCCTTTGACCCTTGTCATCACAATGCTCTATGCCTTTCTCAGCACAATGCTCCATGACCCTTGTCATCACAATGCTCCATGCGCTTGTCAGCACAATGCTCCATGACCCATGTCATCACAATGCACCATGCGCTTGTCGTCACAGTGCTCTACAATCTTGTCATCACAATGCTCCATAAACCTTGTCATCACAATGCTCCATGCACTTCAAATCAAAATGCTCTCTCACCACTGATATCACAATGTTACATCACTATTCATCACAATACTCCCTCAACCCTGTCATCACAATGTTCCATGACTCGTGTCATCACAATGCTACATGCACTTATCATCACAATGTTTGATGATCCCTGACATCACAATGTTCCATAACCCCTGTCATCAAAATGCTCCATGACCCTTTTCATCAAAATGCTCCATGACCCCTGACATCACAATGTTACATAACGCCTCTCATCAAAATGTTGCATGACCCTTTTCATCAAATTGGTCCATGACAATGTCATCACAATGCTCCCTGCCCTTCTCATCACAATGCACCACGCCCTTGTCATCAAAATGCTCCATGACCTTTGTCATCACAAAGCTCCATGACCCTTGGCATCACAATGCTCCATGCCATTGTCATCACAATACTCCATGAAACCTCTCATCACATTGTTCCATGCAATTGTCATCAAAAACTCCATGGTGCTTCTCATCACACTGCTCGATGCCCTTCTCATCACAATGCTCCATGCCCTTGTCATTACAATCCTCCATGACCCATGTATCACTGTGTTCCGTGCCCTTGTCATCACAATGCTCCATGCCCACTCTCATCACAATAATCCATGAAACTTTTCAGACAAATGTTCCATGCCCTTGTCATCACAATGCTCCATTACCCCTGTCATAACAATGCTCCATGACACCTGCCATCACAACGTTCCACGGCCTTGTCATCACAAGGCTCCATGACCCTTGTCATCACAATGCTCCAAGACCCCTGTAATCACAGTGCTACATGCCCTTGTCATCACAAAGCTCCATGATGCATGTCATCAGAATGCTCCATGCCCTTGCCATCACAATGCTCCATTACCCCTGTGATAACAATGCTCCATGACCCCTGCCATCACGATGTTCCATGGCCTTGTCATCACAAGGCTCCATGACCCTTCTCATCACAATGCTCCAGGACACCTGTAATCACAATGCTCCATGTCCCTTTTTATCTCAATGATCCATGAACCCTGTCATCACAATGCACCATGCCCATCATCATAATGCTTCAGGCTATTGTCATCACAATGAAATCAAAATGCTCCATGACCTCTGTCATAACACTGCTCCAAACCCTTGTGATCACAATGTTCCATAAAACTTATCATCACAACACCCCATGACGCTCATCATCACAATTATCCATGGTCTTCTCATCACAATGCTCCATGAACTTTGTCATCACAATGCTCAATACACTTGTCATCACAATGCTCCGTGACACTTGTCGTCAGTATGCTCCTGGAACCCTGTCATGACAAGGCTCCATGCCTTTTTCATAACAATGATCGATGCCATTTTCATCACAATACTCCATGCCCTTGTCAGCACAAAGCTCCATGACGCATGTCATCAGAATGCTCCATGGCCTTCTCATCACAATACTCCATGCCCTTGTCATCACAATGCTCCAAGACCCCTGTAATCTCAATGCTCCATGCCCCTTTTCATCAGAATGTTCCATGAGAATTGTCATCACAAGGCTCCATGGACTTCCCATCACAATGCTCCAGGACCTTGTCATCACAGTGCTCAATTCCCTTCTCATTACAATGCTCCATGACCCCTGTCATCACAATACTCCATGAACATTTTCAGCCCAATGCTTCATGACCTTCTCATCACAATGCTCCATGACCCATATCATCACAATCCTCCATGACCACTGTCATCACAACACTCCATGACCCCTGACAACACAATGATCCGGGACTCTTGTCATCACAATGCTCCATTCCCTTGTCATCACAATGCTCCATGAACATTTTCAGCCCAATGCTCCATGACACTTGTCATCACAATGATCCATGCCCTTGTCATCCCAATGCTCCATGACCCCTGTAATCACAATGCTCCATGACGCTTATCATCACAGTGCTCCATGACCCTTATCATCACAATTCTCCATGCCTGTGTCATCAAAATCCTACATGACCTTGTCATCACAATGCTCCATGAGCTTGTCATCACAATACTCCATTACCATTTTCATCACAATCCTCCATGAACCTTGGGATCACATTGCTCCATGCCCTTGTCATCACAATGCTCCATGCTCCTTGAAATCAAAATGGTCCATGACCTCTGTCATCACAATGCTCCAACCCCTTGTGATCACAATGTTCCATAACACTTGTCATCACAACACTCCATGATGACTGTCATGACAATACTCCACGCACATGTCGTCACAATGCTCCATGACCTTTGTCATCACAATTCTCAATACACTTGTCATCACAATGCTCCCTGACACTTGTCGTCAGAATACTCCTTGAACACTGTCATGAAAATACTCCATGCCTTTTTCATAAGAATGCTCCATGCCCTTTTCATCACAACACTCCATGTCATTGTCATCACAATACTCCACAAGCTTGTCATCAGAATGCTCCCTGATCATTGTCTTCAGAATGCTCCATGACCCCTGTCATCAAAATGCTCCATAACCCTTGTCATTACAGTGTTCCATGACGCTCGTCATCACAATTATCCATGGTCTTCTCATCACAATGCTCCACGGTCTTGCCATCACAATGCTCCATGCATTGGTCATCACGATGCTCCATGTCCTCGGTCATCCCGATGCTCCATCTCCTCAGTCATCACAATGCTCCATGACCCCTGTCATCACAATGCTCCATACCCCTTGTCATTACAGTGCTCCATGACGCTCGTCATCACAATTATCCATGGTCTTCTCATCACAATGCTCCACGGTCTTGCCATCACAATGCTCTATGCCCTGGTCATCACAATGCTCCATGTCCCCTGTCATCACAATTCTCCACGTTCTTGGCATCACTATGCTCCATGATACTTCTCATCACAGTGTTACATGTTTTGTCATCACAATTCTCTATGCACTTGTCATTGTAATTCTCCATGACCCCTGTCATAGAAAGCTCCATGTGATTGTCATCACAATGCTTAATGAACATGTCATCAAAATTCTCAATGGCCCTTGTTATCACAATGCGCCATGACCCTTGTCATCACAATGCTCCAAGCCCTTGTCATCAAAATGCTCCATTACCTTTGTCATCACAATCCTCCATGACACTTGGCATCACAATGCTCCATTCCATTGTCATTGCAATAGACCATGACATATGTCATCACAGTGCTCCCTGACACCCTTCTTCACAATACTCCATGACCTTCTCATCACAATGCTCCATGCCCTTGTCATCACAATGCGCCATGCCCACTGTCATCACAATAATCCCTGAAACTTGTCAAACCAATGCAACATGCCCCTGTCATAACAATGCTCCATGCCCTTTCATCACAATGCTCTATGACCCCTGTCATCACAATGCTCCGTGACTCCAGTCATCACAATGCTTCATGACCTTTGTCATCACAATGGTCCATGCCCTCGTCATCACAAGGCTCTGTGACCTTTGTGACCACAACACTCCATGAACATTTCATCACAATGCTCGGTGACCCTTGTCATCACAATGTTCCATGCCTTTGTCAGCACATTACTCCATGACACATGGCATCAAATGTGCCATGCGCTTGTCATCACAATGCTCCACATCGTTGTCATCACAATGCTCCATAAACCTTGTCATCACAATGCTCCATGCGTTTGTCAGCACAATGTTCCATGACCCATGTCATCACAATGTGCCCTGCGTTTCTCATCACAATGCTCCACAGCCTTGTCATCATAATGCTCCATGCACCTCTCATCAAAATGCTCTCTCACCACTGATATCACAATGTTCCATCACTAGTCAACACAATACTCCCTCCACCCTGTCATCCCAATGTTCCATGACCCTTATCACAACAATGCTACATGCTCTTATCATCACAATGCTCCATGACCCCTGACATCACAATGTTCCATAACCCCTGTCATCACAATGCTCCATGACCCTTTTCATCACAATGCTCCATGACCCCTAACATCACAATGTTCCATAAACACTGTCATCAAAATGTTCCATGGCCCTTTTCATCCAATTGCTCCATGACCCTGTCATCACAATGCTCCCTGCCCTTCTCATCACAATGCACCACGCTCTTGTCATCAAAATGCTCCATGGCGTATGTCATCACAAAGCTCCATGACCCTTGGAATCACAATGCTCCATGCCATTGTCATCACAAAGCTCCATGACGCTTGTCATCACAATGCTCCATGCCCTTGTCATTGCAATCCTCCATGACACTTGTATCACTGTGTTCCGTGCCCTTGTCATCACAATGCTCCATGCTCACTCTCATCACAATAATCCATGAAACTTTTCAGACCAATACTCCATGCCCTTGTCATCACAATGCTCCATGACCCTTGTTATTACAATGATCCATGCCTCTATGCATCTCAATGCTCCATGAACCCTGTCATCACAATGCACCATGCCCATCATCATAATGCTTCATGCTATTGTCATCACAATGAAATCAAAATTCTCCATGACCTCTCTCATCACAATGCTCCAAACCCTTGTGATCACAATGTTCCATAACACTTGTCATCACAACGCCCCATGACGCTGGTCATCACAATTATCCATGGACTTCTCATCACAATGCTCCATGACCTTTGTCATCACAATTCTCAATACACTTGTCATCACAATGCTCCCTGACACTTGTCATCAGTATGCTCATTGAACCCTGTCATGACAAGTCTCCATGCCTTTTTCATCACAATGATCCATGCCCTTTTCATCACAATGCTTCATGCCATTGTCATCACAATACTCCACAAGCTTGTCATCAGAATGCTCCGTGACCCTTGTCATCTCAATGATCCATGACCCCTGTCATCACAATGCTCCATGACACCTGTCATCACAATGCTCGATGCCCCTTGTCATTACAGTGCTCCATGATGTTCGTCATCACAATTATCCATGGTCTTCTCATCACAGTGCTCCACGGTCTTGCCATCACAATGCTCCATGCCCTGGTCATCACAATGCTCCATGTCCCCAGTCATCACAATGCTCCATGACCCCTGTCATCACAATGCTCCATACTGCTTGTCATTACAGTGCTCCATGATGCTCCTCATCACAATTATCCATGGTCTTCTCATCACAATGCTCCACGGTCTTGCCATCACAGTGCTCCATGCCTTGGGCATCACAATGCTCCATGTCCCCGGTCATCACAATGCTCCATGACCACTGTCATCACAATGCTCTATACCCCTTGTCATTACAGTGCTCCATGACTGTCGTCATCACAATTATCCATGGTCTTCTCATCACAATGCTCCATGATCTTGTCATCGCAATGCTCCATGCCCTGGTCATCACAATGCTCCATGTCCCCTGTCATCACAATTCTCCACGATCTTCGCCTCACTATGCTCCATGACACTTCTCATCACAGTGTTACATGCATTGTCATCACAATTCTCTATTCACTTGTCATCGCAATGCTCCATGACCCCGTCATAGCAAGCTCCATGTGCTTGTCATCACAATACTCTATGCCCTTGTCGTCACAATTCTCCATGACCTTTGTCATCACAATGCTCCCTGACACTTGTCGTCAGAATGCTCCCTGAAAACTGTCATGAAAAGGCTCCATGTCTTTTTCATCACAATGCCCCATGCCATTTTCATCAAAATGCTCCATGTCATTGTCATCAAAATACTCCACAAGCTTGTCATCAGAATGCTCCATGAACCTTGTCATCACAATGCTCCATGACCCCTGTCATCACAATGCTCCATACCCCTTGTCATTACAGTGCTCCATGACGCTCATCATCACAATTATCCATGGCCTTCTCATCACAATGCTCCACGGTCTTGCCATCACAATACTCCATGCCCTGGTAATCACAATGCTCCATGTCCCCTGTCATCACAATTCTCCACGTTCTTGGCATCACTGTGCTCCATGATGCTTTTCATCACAGTGTTACATGCTTTGTCATCAAAATTCTTTATGCACTTTTCATCGCAATGCTCCATGATCCCTGTCACAGCAAGCTCCATGTGATTGTCATCACAATGCTTCATGAACATGTCATCAAAATTCTCAATGGCCCTTGTTATCACAATGCTCCATGACCCTTGTCATCACAATGCTCCAAGCGCTTGTCATCAAAATGCTCCATTACCTTTGTCATCACAATCCTCCATGACACTTGGCATCACAATGCTCCATTCCATTGTCATCGCAATGGACAACGACATATGTCATCACAATGCTCCCTGACACCCTTCTTCACAATACTCCATGACCTTCTCATCACAATGCTCCATGCCCTTGTCATCACAATGCGCCATGCCCACTGTCATCACAATAATCCCTGAAACTTGTCAAACCAATGCAACTTGCCCCTGTCATCACAATGCTCCATGCCCTTTCATCACAATGCTCTATGACCCCTGTCATCACAATGCTCCGTGACTCCAGTCATCACAATGCTTCATGACCTTTGTCATCACAATGGTCCATGCCCTCGTCATCACAAGGCTCTGTGACCTTTGTCACCACAGCTCTCCATGAACATTCCATCACAATACTCCGTGACCCTTGTCCTCCCAATGCTCAATGCCTTTGTTAGCACAATACTCCATGACCCATGGCATCACAATGTGCCATGCACTTGTCATCACAATGCTCCACATCTTTGTCATCACAATGCTCCATAAACCTTGTCATCACACTGCTCCATGCACTTCTCATCAAAATGCTCTCTCACCACTGATATCACAATGTTCCATCACTAGTCAACACAATACTCCCTCACCCCTGTCATCACAATATTCCATGACCCTTGTCACAACAATGCTACATGCCTTTATCTTCACAATGCTCCATTCCCCTGACATCACAATGTTCCATAACCCCTGTCATCACAATGCTCCCTGCCCTTCACAACAGAATGCACCACACCCTTGTCATCAAAATGCTCCATGACCTTTGTCATCACAAAGCTCAATGACTCTTGTCATCACAATGCTGCATGCCATTGTCATCACAATGCTCCATGAACCCTCTCATCACATTGTTCCATGCCCTTGTAATCACAGGCTCCATGATGCTTTTCATCACAATGCTCGATGCCATTCTTATCACAATGCTCCATGCGCTTGTCATTACAATCCTCCATGACCCATGTATCACAGTGTTCCATGCCCTTGTAATCACAATGCTCCTTGCCCCCTCTCATCACAATAATCCATGAAACTTTTCAGACCAATGCTCCATGCCCTTGTCATCACAATGCTCCATTACCCCTGTCATAACAATGCTCCATGACCCCTGCCATCACAATGTTCCACAGCCTTGTCATCACAAGGCTCCATGACCCTTGTCATCACAATGCTCCAAGACCACTGTAATCACAATGCACCATGCCCTTGTCATCACAAAGCTCCATGACGCATGTCAACAGAATGCTCCATGGCCTTCTCATTCACGTTGTTCCATGCCTTTGTCATCACAATGCTCCAAGACTCCTGTAATCGCAATGCTCCATGCTCCTTTTCATCTCAATGCTCCATGAACCCTGTCATCACAATGCACCATGCCCATCATCATAATGCTTCAAGCTATTGTCATCACAATGAAACCAAAATGCTCCATGACCTCTGTCATCACAATGCTCCAAATCCTTGTGATCAATATGTTCCATAACACTTATCATCACAACGCCCCATGACGCTCGTCATCACAATTATCCATGGTCTTCTCATCACAATGCTCCATGACCTTTGTCATCACAATACTCAATACCCTTGTCATCACAATGCTCCCTGACACTTGTTGTCAGTTTGCTCCTTGAACCATGTCATGACACGGCTCCATGCCTTTTTCATCACAATGATCCATGCCCTTTTCATCACAGTGCTCCAAGACCGCTGTAATCACAATGCTCCATGCCCTTGTCATCACAAAGCTCCATGATGCATGTCATCAGAACGCTCCATGAATTTCTCATCCCAATGCTCCATGCCCTTGTCATCACAATGCTCCAAGACCCCTGTAATCACAGTGCTCCATGGCACTTTTCATCAGAATTCTCCATGAGACTTGTCATCACAAGGCTCCATGGTCTTCTCATCACAGTGCTCCAGTACCTTGTCATCACAATGCTCCATGACCCCTGTCATCACAGTACTCCAGGGACATTTTCAGCCCAATGCTCCATGACCTTCTCATCACAATGCGCCATGACCCCTGTCATAACAATGCTCCATGACCACTGTCATCACAACGCTCCATGAACCCTGACAACACAATGATCCAGGACTCTTGTCATTAAAATGCTCCATGACCATTGTCATCACAGTGATCCATGCGCTTGTCATCCCAATGCTCCATGACCCCTGTAATCACTATGCTCCGTGATGCTTGTCATCACAGTGCTCCATGAACCTTGTCATCATAATGCTCCTTGCCTTTGTCAACAAAATGGTACATAATCTTCTCATCCCAATTCTCCATGTGCTTGTCATCACAATCCTCCATGACCATTGGGATCACATTGCTTCATGCCCTTGCCATCTCTCTCTTGCCTTTCCTGTTTTTACAGATATTCGGATGTCCCTTTTGACCGGTGGTAAGTGACAATTCTTTGTAGTGTGGATTTGTATTGCGCGCTTGCTTGATTGGCCAAAAAGGGTGTATGCGTTTTCTTCTGAATATATTCAGGAGAAAAGGCATACGCCCTTTTTGGCCAAGTGCATCTCTGTCCAAGTTGGGATGCTTTTCCTGTGCTTTAAAGGCGATTCCAATTTACCTCTTGAAATATGTTTTGTGCAATTCTGCCTCATTTTCAAGTCCGCTTCATTGCCTTCCCTCAACAGATTTTTGGAAGAGAGTAGTCCTTTATAAGTCTGCAGGTTTGTGAATTGCTGTGCCCCTGAGCTCCAATTTTCAAATCCCATCTTTGTGAGCTGGCCGCAAATCCACAATTTTGCTTCAGGACCTATACTGGTTCCAGGGGTGGCTATATTGGTTCCCTGTGGGTGGCTGAGGCTTTGGTTAATTCTTTTTCCTGCCGGGAACTTAGAGTGACATGTGCCCGTCCAAATGCCTACATCTACTCTCTGATTGGTTCTCCCTCTTCCCTTTCATCCTCTGCACAATTAGCAAACTGTGCGAACCAGGAGGTTATAGGGGCTGACTCTCCTAAGTTGGGAGATTGATAGTAAAGCAGTTGGAATGCCAAAGTGGAGCACAAGGAGAGGAAAACTTAGGAGAGTTTTAGAAACGTTTCGCCATCACAGGGTGTCCATTTTCTAGGTTTCCCATACATGTTATAATTGTAGTGATATTCCCTTCTACCTGGAGATTTGGGACACATGGAATGGTGGCATGCATTACTACTTTAAAAGGTCTGCATTTTCTCTCCCAATCTCACCAGTCCTCTCAGTCCCAAGTGTCCAGCCTTATGTCTCATCCAGCTGTCTTTGCAGATAGGGTCATTCCAGGTTTCATCAGAACCCCTGAAGGAATTGTGTAAGAATTTCGCTGTTTTTTGGGGGTTTTTTGAAATTCATTTTTATAATGGGGTTGAGCTGATTTTCACTGATGTGTTTATGCCAGTCTAGACACAATTGATTCCCTTACGGAGACATATCAATACATAGGTTTTAAGATTCTTAGTAGTCAGATATATTCCTCTGTGGGGCATAGGGGTGTTGAGTCCCGTTCACTGAGGAAGGTGTAGGTCTTGTCTATTCTGTATTTGGTTTATGGAATGGTACCTGTGCTAATATCAAACTCTGGTTTTATGCATCACCCCATCTCTCCTTTCCCCTGAAGCAGGCATAAGAGATTTTTGCTAAATGTGAGACTCTGTTCTCTTTCCTAATTCAGTTCATGTGTTGTGATATTGACATTCCCTCTATAAGTGATATCTTATGATAAGATTCTTTTTCTGTGTGACTAATTTCCCTTAAAATCATCATACCTAAATCCACTCATTATGCTGCTACTGGACTTATATACATTGATTTCACGTCTGAGTGATATTCCGTTGTACAAAATTACCACAAGTTCTTTATGCATTTCTCTTTTTCCTGGGATATTTTAGGTGTACCAAAGTTGAGGTTCTTGTATGCAGAGCAGCCCCAAACTTTGGGGTGCCTCTGTCTTATTGACGTTTAGTCTTCCCAAGTTATATGTCCATGAGTTGAAATCCCCTTGCTCCGGGGCTTTGTATTTTAGATGTTTTAAAAACAGCATACACTTCTTCAGAGTGGCTCTTGGATATTTATACCCCACCCATCAGCGTGACTAGGCTCCCTGTTTTCCATGGCCTCTCCTGCATTTCTGGTTTGTACACATTTTTTGGATGGCCTTTCTGAGCAGTGGAAATTGAGACTTCTTTGTTGTGCGGATTTGCATTTCCCTCTTGCTAGGTTGGCCAAAAACTCTGCATGTTTTTTTTTCCTGAAGATATTCACGAAAAAAACGCATACACCCTTTTGCCCAACCACATCATTTTAGAAATTCTGCTGCTTTTCATATGCTTTAAATGTGAGTACAATCTACCTTTTGAAATCTGTTTCCTGCAATTCTGCCTCTCATTCAAATCCTCTTCGTTGCCTTACCTGAATATATTTTTGGACGTTGGTTATCATTTATATCTTTGCAGGTCTTTGAATTGTCTGCTCCTGAGCTCCATTTTGCAACTCGCTTTTTTGGTGAGCTGGCCGCCAAACCATTGGATTACTTCTGGCCCTATTCTGGTTCTGGGGAGGCAGGCTGAGCCTTTGGTTAATTCTTCTTCCTAATGGGAAATTAGAGTGACATGTGCCTGTCAAAAGTCCTACAGCTAATCTCTCATTGGTTCCCCCTCTTCCCATTTATCCTCTGCACAAATTGCAAACTGTGTGAAGCAGGAGGTTAAAGGTGCTGATTCTCCAAGTGGGGAGATTGTTAGTAATGTGGCTGGAATGGCGAACCCCAGCACCAGGAGATCAAAAATGAGGTGCATTTTAGACACCTTTCCTGAGCACACGGTGTACATTCATCTCGGTTTCCCAGGCATGTTTTCGCTGTCAGAAGATTCCCTTGAACCTGCAGATTTGGGACCCATGGAATGGGTACCAGGCAGTATTACTTTTAAAGGTCTGCATTTCCTCACCCAGCCTCTCTAACATCTCTTAGCGTGCATAGCTTCCAGCCTTATATAATCATCCTGCTGTGGGTCTACATGTGTTCAATCCATGTTACATCGTAGCCCTTCAACAAAAGTTGTAAGAATTTTTGTCTGTCTCACTGTTTTTATAAATAGTTTTAAATTTATTTTTATATTGGTTACAGCTGATTTTCAAAGCTCTGTTTTTTGCTGCTGTACATCCACTTGATTCATGTACTGTGAGACAACAATAACTTCTTTTTCAGATGCTTACCAGTCATATGTATTATTTTCCAGTGACTTGAGTGGGCTGAGTGCAGTTCTTTGAGGTACCGTGTAGGCCTTGTCAGTTATTCAATTTGGTACTTGGAATGGTATCTTTGCTAATTTCAACCTCCTGGATAATACCTCACCATTCCCCACCTTTCCCATTTAGCAGCCTTATGTCTATTTTCTGCATATTTGACTATGTTTCTGTTTTGTAATTTATTTCATGTGTAGCCATTTTTGATTCCACCTTTAAGTGACATCTTATGATATGTGTCTTTTTCTTTCTGACATATGTCACTTAGAATGATCGTATGTAACTCCTCCAGAGTTGTTACAACTGGCCTTATTTCATTGATTTCTGGATGAGTAATATTCCACTCTACATAAGTACCCCATCTCTTTTATCCATTTTATCCTTCCAGGGACATTTAGGTTATATCCAAGTTGAGGCCCTTTTTAACAGAGAGGTGGTAAACGTTCGGGTGCCTGTTTTCTGTCGATTTTTGTTTTTCCCAAGGTACACGCCCATGAGTGCAAGTGCCCTATGCTCTGTAGCTCATTTTTTAGATGTTTTAGCAAACACAATACACTTCTCCAGAGTGGCCGTTGGCAAATTACATTTCCACTATCAGCCTCACAGGGCTCCCTTTTCTCCTCGCCCTGTCCTGCATTTCTGGTGTTTACACTTTATGTGGATGGCCCTTCTGACTGATGTGAAGTGATACATTTTGTGATATTGATTTCCAGTGCCCACCTGTTTGGTTGGATAAAAAGTGTGTATGGCCTTTACTTGAATATATTCAGAAAAAATGCATACACCCTTTTTGGCCAACTGCATCATTGGCGATGTTCAGCCCCTTTTCTTGTGCTTTAATGGGGAGTCCTTTCTACCTCTTCAAATCTGTTTCCTGCCACCCTCCCTTGCTTACAAGTCCTTTTCTGTGACTTACCTCAAGATATTTTTCGACGATAGATATTTTCAACTCTGCAGTTTCATGAATTTTAGTGCCCCTGAGTTCCATTTTTCAACTTGTGTTTTTGGAAACTGGACACAAAACAGCGGGATTTCCTCTAGCCCTATTCTGTTTCCGTGGGCAATTCTAGCCTTTGATGAATTTGTCTTCTGGATTGGAAATTAGAGTGGCATGTGCCTGTCCGAACACCTAAGACTTGTCTCTAAATTTTTCTCATCCTTCCGCTTCATCCTCTGGACAAATTCCAAACTGTGTGCAACAGGATGCTGACGGTGCTGATATCCTCAAGTGAGGAGATTGTTAGGAAAGATGCTGGAGGGTTGAACCCGAGCACCAGGCGATGAGGAGATGAGGTGCCTTTTCCAAACTCTTTCCGATCAAACGGTGTACCATCCTCTAGGTGTGACAGGCATGTTTTAGCTGTAGGAAGGGTCCCGTGCATGTAAGGAGAACACCAGGGATTTTTCCAAATCAGTGCCTCCCCGAACCCCAAACTGGGGAATTTTTAAGCTACGGCTACACGTATGTCCTTTAAGGGCCTTGGGAAATAGGCAGAGCCCAAACTTTAGATGACTGAAATCTTCAGGGTCAGAAGCGCTCACCATCGGCCTTGCTTAGGTTACATTTTATCTGTCATTGATAGATGATGTCAATAAAAATATCTATTCTTTTTCAGATTATTTCCCCTTATAGGTTATTGCAAAATATTCAGTGTAGTTCCCTGTGCTATACAGTAGTTCCTTGTTGATGATCTCTTTTATACATAGCAGTGTGTATGTGTTAATCCCAAACTGTTAATTTATCCCTTCTCCTACCTTTCCCCTTTGGTAATAATAAATTATAAGGTTTTAAACTTCTCAGAAATGGGGGAGCTGAAAGAGAGGTATCATTTTCAATGGAAAAGCATTCAACACAAGATTGAAGCTTCAGCCAAGAGTATTCGATGTACATCCATGGAAATAAATCACTTCATTTCTCTAATGTTGACCTGACAAATAAGACAGACGTCTTCACTGAACTTGCTTATAGGAAAGTGATGGAAATATCAAATGTAAGTCTTAGAAACATCTTATTTTACCCGAGCATTATACACTGCTCTATGTTAACTACAGTTTGGCTCACACATCTGTTCATTGAAGTTACAATGTTCTCAATTTCTGTTACTGATCCTCCAGAGTGGACCCCAACAGGAGTCCCCGTGCCCAGTGTCATTGGAGCCAACAGATCAAGACTGAGTTTGGTTTAGAAGCAAAGGAAACATTATTTTGAAAACAGAATGGAGAGGTGAGAGTGTGCACTCCCCCATGGGCTGTGGGCTGGGCTGCTCTGTAGGGTCCCCAGCAGCGTCAGTGGGGGGGAGGGGATGGAGCTCTCGAGGGCTGCGTTGGCTGCAGCTCAGGCTCTATGCCGCGGAGTCTGCATGGGACCCCGCTAGCTGAGGTGTCGACCCAGCCATTCTGCACTAGGAAATCGGGTCTGAAGTGCCGGGTGTGGGACCTCTGCATACGGAACCCTAGGAGCACGTGAAATTAGACAAAGCACAAAGGAAAAACAAGTTAGACTTTATTTTATTGCTCAGATTCTCTTTTTATCTCCCAGGAATTTTTAATGAACGTTGCCGGAGACGAACACCTCCTCTGCTTTTTGTTCCGTTCCTTATTCTTGGGGTGTTGAGGGTGCAGACCCCTCTTTTGTAACTGCTTCATGCTGTGGTGGGAGCCCTGATACATGGGGGGAGGGGCAAAACGTCTCCCCACCAGCCTCCTAGTGAGTTTGATTGTCCCAAGGCCTCCTGCCTCACTTCTCGTCCGCCTGAGCACCAGCATTGGAAGTGTTACAGATTCTAATGACCTTTAAGGGTCCAGGAAAGAGAGGCACAGACATGCTGCGGTGGCAGGTTTCACCCCACCCCACATATGTTCGGCGACCTTAGGCTGACAGTTTTTGCCAGACTAGATGCTCTGACCAGTAGTCTGTGCTTTCTTTAATTAGGTCCCTGAATTAATGTACAAACAGCACCATGTGTCAGAGCCCTGCCCGCGCAACTCCCAGACAGTCCAGGGTCAGTGGTGATCCAGGACCATGACGTCCACTGAGTCAACGGCCTTTAGAAGTAGCCAGCAGTACAGCCGGTCATATTGGCCACCATCACCGCGGTGTCTGTAGGGTTTTCTATGGTGAAAGCGTGATATACGTTTCCCCCGCCAAGCTTATTAGCTCCCCTCTGGGTGCAGTAAGTCCTGCAAGCAGTAGTCTGCTCTTTCGGGGCACAGTCTTGTCGTTTTCTGAGAGAAACTCCAGGTCAAGTGATGGTCACACGAGTCATCTTGGGGGCCCGTTGCCCCCATTTATCTCTCTGGAGGTTGGAGTTGGAGGGCCTCCTCACTCGAGGTCAGTGTGTCCACAGAGCGACCCCTGCAACTTCAGGGCATGATGGGTGGTTAGGATCACCACGTGGGGTTCTTTTCCCTTAGGAGGGAGCTGGCCTTGCGGGCTGCTGATTTCCAGCTTTTTAGATACCCCAGTATCCTGGCCTGATGAGTCGGTGGGCAAAGCCCTTGGTGACCATAGTTTATCATACGTGAAGGGCATTCTTGTGTTGCTCCATTTCAAGTGGTCCCAGTTTTTGCACTAAGGCTCCAAGGGCGATTAACCTTTGACCGGGTATGTAAAGGTCAAAGGGTTTAGCTAAATTAGGGAGTTCCTGGGCAAGGGTCTGTATTGACTGCTCTTTCCATTCTTGAAAGGCTGCTTCTGGATTCTATTCAAAAGGATCATCATCTTTTCGTGTCAGTGTTTCATGTAGAGGCCCAGCTATTAGACTGTAGTTAGGGATCCAGATGCAGAAAACCTTGGCCTCCCCAGGAACCCCTAAGCTGTCTTCTAGTTTTAGAAGAGGTAAGGCTGCAAATGGCTTCTTCCCTATCCTGGGATGCGTTTCTCCGAATATCTGTGAGAATGAAGCCCAGGCATGTCACCTTAGCCTGGGATATTTGAGCGTTTTTCTTGGACACCTTCTATCCTTTCTTGGCTAGGTAGTTCAGAGGCGTCTTTAGTAGGCCTGGCGATCAGAATGTCATCTGCATATTGAAGGAGGGTTCCCTTTTACAGAAGTTGAACTTTTATGTCTTTAGAGGACATTTCCCCAATGATGGTGTGGGGATTTTTGAACCATTGGGGCAGGACGGCCCAGCATTATTGCTTTTGTTGCATGTTGTGTCCTGCCACTCACAAGCCAAAAATTCTTGTGACTCTGAGATGAATGGAATACAGAAGAAGGCATCATTGAAGTCTAATACAGAATGCCATGGCCTGGTGGAAGGTAGAATGACCAGCAGGGAGTAGGAAATAGGAGCTACTGGATGTATATCCTTGTTGGCTTCACTGACTGTCCTGATATCCTTTACCAGGTCTCCAGCAGCTCATGTGGCTCTCGTGGTCAGGCCAATCCCAGGGTATGGAGCTCACCTCTGCAGCTACCCAGCAGCCCATGGGGCTCTCCTACTCAGGCCCTTCCCAGGATACGGAGCTCCCCTGGGCAGGTACCCCAGCAGGGCTGGACACACAGGAACTGTGCACATAGCCCACCTTGCAGAGAACCCCCAGCTCACCTGTCGCTCACAGCTGACACAGAATACCTCAGAGCAGGACTTGAACTAACAAACAGCAGCTCTGACAGGTCTGTGACCATGGCTATCACTCTCTGCAGGCTCTTTCTGCCTGGTCTTCCAGACACTTCCACTGCAGCCAGGGCACCAGGCCTCTGTCTCCACCCACCATCACTCCTCTCCCTGACTCCTTGGTTCCTCTCATTAGGATAGGGTCTTCTTGAAGTTGTTTTCCACTCATGGACCAGATAAAATGATAAGAAAACAAGCCACAGCTGCAGCCCCTTGTCTATCCTGACTCTCAAGAGCCCACACCTGTTCCTAGGGCCTGGCCCGTTTAGCAAGTTTCATTTTCTGCAACTGTGAGCCCCTGAGGGGTGAGGATTGGCTGATTTTGGTAGCCTGAAACTGCCTGTCAGCCCTCCACAGGTGTGCCTGGGTTGAGGGCAATATAAACAGCTCTCCAGTGAGCGACAGCCCTTGTAGCTGTGACTGACGCCATATTCTCTGCCCCGTAGGCAGTGCCGGGGCTGTGCTGGTGGGAGGGAGTGAGGGGCCGTGGCTTTGTGGGTGGCCCAGTGTGAGTGGGGCTCTGCTGGACTTTATGCAGGAGTTGCCAGGCTGCAACGTGCTAAAGAAGAGGATGTGTCACCAATACCTGCCGCTGGAATTCCTCCCCAGGCAGAGGTGAGGAAGTAAAAAAGTAGTGGGGGCCGTGGCAGGAGGGGTATCTCGGGCAGGGAAATGGAAAGCTTCCAGAAGAGCATCTGGGGACAGGACCATCCTGACTGGCCTGCAGGCACCAAGTCGCCCTGTGTGCTGTCGCTGGTGTGGCTCCACAGCCCTTCCTCTAGGCTTGCAAGTTCTTGTACATATTCAGGTGTTTTAACTGGAAAGGGTGGGAAGAGTTCAGCTGCAGCAGGACTGGGGCTCAGGTCACGTTTACTCACAGATGCCTTGGCTTGGTACCCCAGCTTTTCAATGAGGACCCTCCTTGCTTGGGGGGTGGGCTGCTGGCTGTATGGGAGACGATTCCCCACCTCTGACCAATTTCAGAATTGTTTACTGCTGGAGCAAGTGCCCTGATAGGGTTTTCCTCTGTATAACTGGTGGGTTCAGGTTTTTTTTTCCTTTTTTGGTTCAAGTTAGATTTTATTCCTCTTTTATGTATTTATTGATATAAGCATGGAAATAATTCATTCATATAAATACATCTGTGTGAAGGGAAGAACTTTTTTCTGTTTTATTTTTAAATTTTATTTTTTAAAATTTTAATATTTAATTTTATTTATGTTTTTATACAGCAGGTTATTATTAGTTATGTATTTTATGCATATACATGTATACAGGTCAATCCCAATCTCCCAACATATGCCACCACCACCACCCCATGGCTTCCCACACTTGGTGTCCATACGTGTGTTCTCTACCTCTGTGTCTCTATTTCTTCCCTGCAAAGCAGTTCATCTATACCATTTTTCTAGGTTCCACGTATATGCATTAATATACAATATTTGTTTTTCTCTTTCTGACTTACTTCATTCTGTATGACAGTCTCTAGATCCATCGACGTATCTACAAATGACCCAGTTTCATTCCTTCTTATGGCTGAGTAATATTCCATTTTATATATGTACCACATCTTTATCCATTCGTCTGTCTGTGGGTATTTAGGTTGCTTCCATTACCTGGCTATCGTAAATAGTGCTGAAATGAGCATTGTGGTGAATGTGCCTTTTTGATTTATGGTTTTCTCTGGGTATATGCCCAGAAGTGGGATTGCTGGATCATATGGTAATTCTATTTCTAGTTTTTTTTAAGGAAACTCCATACTGTTCTCCATCGTGACTGTATCAATTTACATTTCCACCACTAGTGGAAGATGGATCCTTTTGTCCACACCCTCCCCAGAATTCGTTGTTTGTAGATTTTCTGATGATGCTGATTCTAACAGGTGTGAGGTGATACCTCATTGTAGTTTTGATTTGCATTTCTCTAATAATTAGTGATGTTGAGCAGCTTTTCATGTGCGTCTTGGCCATCTCTGTGTCTTCTTTGAAGAAACGTCTCTTTAGATCTTCTGCCCATTTTTGTATTGGGTTGTTTGTTGTTTTAATATTAAGCTGCATGAGCTCTTTATATATATTGGAGATTAAACCTTTGTCCATTGATTCGTTTGCAAATATTTTCGCCCATTCTGAGGGATGCTTTTTGCCATTCCCGTTTTTTTAACAAAAAAAGAAAGAAAGAAAAAGAAGCAGAACACTAATGTGTGTAAAATATGCCTTTGAAACTGTCGTTTTGAAATATGGACGTCCTTTGAATTTTTTGGTCTATATATGAACCCAGGATTTGTTTTCAGGCCAGGTGTCATTTACAGGCCTGCAATGATTTTGAATATCAACTGACCATTAGCGCTGGGATTAAAGCTGCTGTTTTGTGAAACGGCCACAATGTGGCAGCAGTTCTCCTTTACCAAATCTGGTTACTGGGGCAACAGAGCCTAATGGAAGTCCTGTTCTAGATTGGAATTTAGAATGGAATGTGCCAGGAGAAAGCCCCTCAAGTTTGTCTCACTACTTCTTGTTCGTGTTTTTAATTTAATTTTTTATTTTTTATTACAGGTAATTTGATTACAGTGTTTGGCTTGTTGTAGGTGTGGAAGATGTGGTTCTTTTGCACATATACAGATGTCGTTCTTCAAGGGATCCTTTTCCCATGTACCTTATGACAGAATGTTGAGTAGTCTTCTCTTGGTATTCTGTAGGACTTTGGTGATTATATATGTCACCTGTGTTTGTATATGTCTGTTAACCCCAATATCATAATGAAACCAACCCTCACACCTTTCCATTGGTGAACCATAAGTTTGTTGAATGAATCTGTGATTGCCCTTCTCCTTTGAAATATCTGCCCTGGTATCCATTTTTCGGTCACACCTATAAGAGATATGATATGATATGTGTCTTTCACTTTCTGACTTACTACAAGTCACGTGATTACCTCTAGACACACCTACGGTGCTGCAAATGGCATTGTGTCCTTTTATTCCTTGGCTTCTATTCTGCCTTAGCGAGGTCCATTTTCAAAAATGTGATTCCCTGAGGGCTGATGATTAGCTGACCTGGGTAGCCTGACCCTGCCGGCCGGCCCTCCCTAGGTGTGCCTGGGTTGAGGTCAATATAAACAGCGCTGCAGGCAGCAATAGCCCCTGAAGCTGTGCCTGACTCCATATTCTCTGCCCCGTCAGCAGTCTCGGGGCTGTGCTGGTGGGAGGGAGTGAGGGGCCACGGCTTTGTGGGTGGCCCGGTGTGAGTGGGTCTCTGCTGGACTTTCTGCAGGAGTTGCCAGGCTGCCACCTGTAAAGAAGAGGATGTGTCACCCATACTTCTGCTGGAATTTTCTCTGGACAGAGGTGAGGAAGGAAAAAAGCAGTGGGTGCCGGGACAGGAGGGGTATCTCAGGCAGGGCAATGCAAAGCTTCCAGAAGAGCGCCCAGGTCCAGGACCATCCTGGCTGGCCTGCAGGCACCAACTTGGCCTGCGTGCTGTCGCTGGTGTGGCTCCACGGCCCTTCCTCTAGGCTTTCAAGCCCTTGTACATATTCAGGTGTTTTACCTGGGAAGGGTGGGAAAAGTTCAACAGCAGCTGGCCTGGGGCTCAGCTCACGGTTACTCACAGATGCCTCGGCATGGCCCCCCGCTTTGCAATGAGGACACTCCTTGCGTAGGAGTGGGCTGCTGGCTGTATGGGAGATGATTCCCCACCTCTGACCAATTTCAGAATTGTTTGCCGCTGGAGCAAGTGCCCTGATAGGGATTTCCTCTGTCTAAATCGTGGGTTCAGGTTTTTTTTTTTCTTTTTTGGTTCAAGTTAGATTTTATTCCTCTTTTATGTATTTATAAATATAAGCATGGAAATAATTCATTCATATAAATACATCTGTGTGAAGGGAAGAACTTTTTTCTGTTTTATTTTTAAATTTTATTTTTTAAAATTTTGAAATTTAATTTATTTTATTTTTTTATACAGCAGGTTATTATTAGTTATGTATTTTATGCATATACATGTATACAGGTCAATCCCAATCTCCCAACTCATCACAACACCACCTCCCCATGGCTTCCCACACTTGGTGTCCATACGTGTGTTCTCTACCTCTGTGTCTCTATTTCTTCCCTGCAAACCAGTTCATCTGTACCATTTTTCTAGGTTCCACATATATGCATTAATATACAATATTTGTTTGTCTCTTTCTGACTTACTTCATTCTGTATGACAGTCTCTAGATCCATCGACGTCTCTACAAATGACCCAGTTTCATGCCTTCTTATGGCTGAGTAATATTCCATTTTATATATGTACCACATATTTATCCATTCGTCTGTCTGTGGGTATTTAGGTTGCTTCCATTACCTGGCTATCGTAAATAGTGCTGAAATGAGCATTGTGGTGAATGTGCCTTTTTGATGTATGGTTTTCTCTGGGTATATGCCCAGAAGTGGGATTGCTGGATCATATGGTAATTCTATTTCTAGTTTTTTTAAGGAAACTCCATACTGTTCTCCATCGTGACTGTATCAATTTACATTTCCACCACTAGTGGAAGAGGGATCCTTTTGTCCACACCCTCCCCAGAATTCGTTGTTTGTAGATTTTCTGATGATGCCGATTCTAACAGGTGTGAAGTGATACCTCATTGTAGTTTTGATTTGCATTTCTCTAATAATTAGTGATGTTGAGCAGCTTTTCATGTGCGTCTTGACCATCTCTGTGTCTTCTTTGAAGAAACGTCTCTTTAGATCTTCTGCCCATTTTTGTATTGGGTTGTTTGTTGTTTTAATATTAAGCTGCATGAGCTCTTTATATATATTGCAGATTAAACCTTTGTCCATTGATTCGTTTGCAAATATTTTCGCCCATTCTGAGGGATGCTTTTTGCCATTCCCGTTTTTTTAACAAAAAAAGAAAGAAAGAAAAAGAAGCAGAACACTAATGTGTGTAAAATATGCCTTTTGAAACTGTCGTTTTGAAATATGGACGTCCTTTGAATTTTTTGGTCGCTATATGAACCCAGGATTTGTTTTCAGGGCAGGTGTCATTTACAGGCCTGCAATGATTTTGAATATCAACTGACCATTAGCGCTGGGATTAAAGCTGCTGTTGTGTGAAACGGCCGCAAGGTGGCAGCAGGTCTCCCTTACCAAATCTGGTTACTGGGGCAACAGAGCCTCAATGGAAGTCGTGTTCTAGATTGGAATTTAGAATGGAATGTGCCAGGAGAAAGCCCCTCAAGTTTGTCTCACTACTTCTTGTTCGTGTTTTTAATTTAATTATTTATTTTTTATTACAGCAAATTTGATTACAATGTTTGGCTTGTTGTAGGTATGGATGATGTGGTTCTTTTACACATATACATATGTCAGTTCTTCCTGGCATCCTTTTCCCATGTACCTTATGACAGAATGTTGAGTAGTCTTCTCTTGGTATTCTGTAGGTCTTTGGTGATTATATATGTCACCTGTGTTTGTATATGTCTGTTAACCCCAATATCATAATGAAACCAATCCTCACACCTTTCCTTTGGTGAACCATAAGTTTGTTTAATGAATTTGTGATTGCCCTTCTCCGTGGAAATATCTGCCCTGGTATCCATTATTCGGTCACACCTATAAGAGATATGATATGATATGTGTCTTTCACTTTCGGACTTACTACAATTCACGTGATTACCTCTAGACACACATACGGTGCTGCAAATGGCATTGTGTCCTTTTATTCCTTGGCTTCTATTCTGCCTTAGCGAGGTCCATTTTCAACAATGTGATTCCCTGAGGGCTGAGGATTAGCTGACATGGGTAGCCTGACACTGCCGGCCGGCCTTCCCAAGGTGTGCCTGGGTTGAGGTCAATATAAACAGCGCTGGAGGAAGCAATAGCCCCTGAAGCTGTGCCTGACTCCATATTCTCTGCCCCGTCAGCAGTGTCGGGGCTGTGCTGGTGGGAGGGAGTGAGGGGCCACGGCTTTGTGGGTGGCCCAGTGTGAGTGGGTCTCTGCTGGACTTTCTGCAGGAGTTGCCAGGCTTCCACCTGTAATGAAGAGGATGTGTCACCCATACCTTCCGCTGGAATTTCTCTCCGGACAGAGGTGAGGAAGGAAAAAATCAGTGGGGGCGGGGACAGGAGGGGTATCTCAGGCAGGGCAATGGAAAGTTTCCAGAAGAGCCCCCAGGGCCAGGACCATCCTGACTGGCCTGCAGGCACCAAGTTGGCCTGCGTGCTGTCGCTGGTGTGGCTCCACGGCCCTTCCTCTAGGCTTTCAAGCCCTTGTACATATTCAGGTGTTTTACATGGGAAGGGTGGGAAAAGTTCAACAGCAGCTGGCCTGGGGCTCAGCTCACGGTTACTCACAGATGCCTCGGCATGGCCCTCCGCTTCGCAATGAGGACGCTCCTTGCGTAGGAGTGGGCTGCTGGCTGTATGGGAGATGATTCCCCACCTCTGACCAATTTCAGAATTGTTTACCGATGGAGCAAGTGCCCTGATTGTGTTTTCCTCTGTCTAACTCGTGGGTTCAGGTTTTTTTTTTTCTTTTTTGGTTCAAGTTAGATTTTATTCCTCTTTTATGTATTTATAGATATAAGCATGGAAATAATTCATTCATATAAATACATCTGTGTGAAGGGAAGAACTTTTTTCTGTTTTATTTTTAAATTTTATTTTTTAAAATTTTGAAATTTAATTTTATTTATTTTTTTATACAGCAGGTTACTATTAGTTATGTATTTTATCCATATACATGTATACAGGTCAATCCCAGTCTCTCAACTCATCCCAACAACACCTACCCATGGCTTCCCACACTTGGTGTCCATACGTGTGTTCTCTACCTTTGTGTCTCTATTTCTTCCCTGCAAACCAGTTCATCTGTACCATTTTTCTAGGTTCCACATATATGCATTAATATACAATATTTGTTTGTCTCTTTCTGACTTACTTCATTCTGTATGACAGTGTCTAGATCCATCGACGTCTCTACAAATGACCCAGTTTCATTCCTTCTTATGGCTGAGTAATATTCCATTTTATATATGTACCACATCTTTATCCATTCGTCTGTCTGTGGGTATTTAGGTTGCTTCCATTACCTGGCTATCGTAAATAGTGCTGAAATGAGCATTGTGGTGAATGTGCCTTTTTGATTTATGGTTTTCTCTGGGTATATGCCCAGAAGTGGGATTGCTGGATCATATGGTAATTCTATTTCTAGTTTTTTTAAGGAAACTCCATACTGTTCTCCATCGTGACTGTATCAATTTACATTTCCACCACTAGTGGAAGAGGGATCCTTTTGTCCACACCCTCCCCAGAATTCGTTGTTTGTAGATTTTCTGATGATGCCGATTCTAACAGGTGTGAGGTGATACCTCATTGTAGTTTTGATTTGCATTTCTCTAATAATTAGTGATGTTGAGCAGCTTTTCATGTGCGTCCTGGCCATCTCTGTGTCTTCTTTGAAGAAACGTCTCTTTAGATCTTCTGCCCATTTTTGTATTGGGTTGTTTGTTGTTTTAATATTAAGCTGCATGAGCTCTTTATATATATTGGAGATTAAACCTTTGTCCATTGATTCGTTTGCAAATATTTTCGCCCATTCTGAGGGATGCTTTTTGCCATTCCCGTTTTTTTAACAAAAAAAGAAAGAAAGAAAAAGAAGCAGAACACTAATGTGTGTAAAATATGCCTTTTGAAACTGTCGTTTTGAAATATGGACGTCCTTTGAATTTTTTGGTCGCTATATGAACCCAGGATTTGTTTTCAGGGCAGGTGTCATTTACAGGCCTGCAATGATTTTGAATATCAACTGACCATTAGCGCTGGGATTAAAGCTGCTGTTGTGTGAAACGGCCACAAGGTGGCAGCAGGTCTCCCTTTCCAAATCTGGTTACTGGGGCAACAGAGCCTCAATGGAAGTCGTGTTCTAGATTGGAATTTAGAATGGAATGTGCCAGGAGAAAGCCCCTCAAGTTTGTCTCACTACTTCTTGTTCGTGTTTTTAATTTATTTTTTTATTTTTTATTACAGCAAATTTGATTACAATGTTTGGCTTGTTGTAGGTGTGGAAGATGTGGTTCTTTTACACATATACATATGTCTGTTCTTCCTGGGATCCTTTTCCCATGTACCTTATGACAGAATGTTGAGTAGTCTTCTCTTGGTATTCTGTAGGTCTTTGGTGATTATATATGTCACCTGTGTTTGTATATGTCTGTTAACCCCAATATCATAATGAAACCAATCCTCACACCTTTCCATTGGTGAACCATAAGTTTGTTGAATGAATCTGTGATTGCCCTTCTCCCTGGAAATATCTGCCCTGGTATCCATTTTTCGGTCACACCTATAAGAGATATGATATGATATGTGTCTTTCACTTTCTGACTTACAACAACTCACGTGATTACCTCTAGACACACCTACGGTGCTACAAATGGCATTGTGTCCTTTTATTCCTTGGCTTCTATTCTGCCTTAGCGAGGTCCATTTTCAACAATGTGATTCCCTGAGGGCTGAGGATTAGCTGACCTGGGTAGCCTGACCCTGCCGGCCGGCCCTCCCCAGGAGTGCCTGGGTTGAGGTCAATATAAACAGCGCTGCAGGCAGCAATGGCCCCTGAAGCTGTGCCTGACTCCATATTCTCTGCCCCGTCAGCAGTGTCGGGGCTGTGCTGGTGGGCGGGAGTGAGGGGTCACGGCTTTGTGGGTGGCCCGGTGTGAGAGGGTCTCTGCTGGACTTTCTGCAGGAGTTGCCAGGCTTCCACCTGTAATGAAGAGGATGTGTCACCCATACCTTCCGCTGGAATTTCTCTCCGGACAGAGGTGAGGAAGGAAAAAATCAGTGGGGGCCGGGACAGGAGGGGTATCTCAGGCAGGGCAATGGAAAGCTTCCAGAAGAGCGCCCAGGGCCAGGACCATCCTGTCTGGCCTGCAGGCACCAAGTTGGCCTGCGTGCTGTCGCTGGTGTGGCTCCACAGCCCTTCCTCTAGGATTTCAAGTCCTTGTACATATTCAGGTGTTTTACCTGGGAAGGGTGGGAAAAGTTCAACAGCAGCTGGCCTGGGGCTCAGCTCACGGTTACTCACAGATGCCTCGGCATGGTCCCCCACTTTGCAATGAGGACGCTCCTTGCGTAAGAGTGGGCTGCTGGCTCTATGGGAGATGATTTCCCACCTCTGACCAATTTCAGAATTGTTTGCCGCTGGAGCAAGTGCCCTTATAGGGTTTTCCTCTGTCTAACTCGTGGGTTCAGGTTTTTTTTTTTTTCTTTTTTGGTTCAAGTTAGATTTTATTCCTCTTTTATGTATTTATAGATATAAGCATGGAAATAATTCATTCATATAAATACATCTGTGTGAAGGGAAGAACTTTTTTCTGTTTTATTTTTAAATTTTATTTTTTAAAATTTTGAAATTTAATTTTATTTATTTTTTATACAGCAGGTTATTATTAGTTATGTATTTTATGCATATACATGTATAGAGGTCAATCCCAATCTCCCAACTCATCACAACACCACCTCCCTATGGCTTCCCACACTTGGTGTCCATACGTGTGTTCTCTACCTCTGTGTCTCTATTTCTTCCCTGCAAACCAGTTCATCTGTACCATTTTTCTAGGTTCCACATATATGCATTAATATACAATATTTGTTTGTCTCTTTCTGACTTACTTCATTCTGTATGACAGTCTCTAGATCCATCGACGTCTCTACAAATGACCCAGTTTCATGCCTTCTTATGGCTGAGTAATATTCCATTTTATATATGTACCACATCTTTATCCATTCGTCTGTCTGTGGGTATTTAGGTTGCTTCCATTACCTGGCTATCGTAAATAGTGCTGAAATGAGCATTGTGGTGAATGTGCCTTTTTGATTTATGGTTTTCTCTGGGTATATGCCCAGAAGTGGGATTGCTGGATCATATGGTAATTCTATTTCTAGTTTTTTTAAGGAAACTCCATACTCTTCTCCATCTTGACTGTATCAATTTACATTTCCACCACTAGTGGAAGAGGGATCCTTTTGTCCACACCCTCCCCAGAATTCGTTGCTTGTAGATTTTCTGATGATGCCGATTCTAACAGGTGTGAGGTGATACCTCATTGTAGTTTTGATTTGCATTTCTCTAATAATTAGTGATGTTGAGCAGCTTTTCATGTGCGTCTTGGCCATCTCTGTGTCTTCTTTGAAGAAACGTCTCTTTAGATCTTCTGCCCATTTTTGTATTGGGTTGTTTGTTTTTTAATATTAAGCTGCATCAGCTCTTTATATATATTGGAGATTAAACTTTTGTCCATTGATTCGTTTGCAAATATTTTCGCCCATTCTGAGGGATGCTTTTTGCCATTCCCGTTTTTTTAACAAAATAAGAAAGAAAGAAAAAGAAGCAGAACACTAATGTGTGTAAAATATGCCTTTTGAAACTGTCGTTTTGAAATATGGACGTCCTTTGAATTTTTTGGTCGATATATGAACCAAGGATTAGTTTTCAGGGCAGGTGTCATTTACAGGCCTGCAATGATTTTGAATATCAACTGACCATTAGCGCTGGGATTAAAGCTGTTGTGGTGTGAAACGGCCACAAGGTGGCAACAGGTCTCCCTTTCCAAATCTGGTTACTGGGGCAACAGAGCCTCAATGGAAGTCGTGTTCTAGATTGGAATTTAGAATGGAATGTGCCAGGAGAAAGCCCCTCAAGTTTGTCTCACTACTTCTTGTTCGTGTTTTTAATTTAATTATTTATTTTTTATTACAGCAAATTTGATTACAATGTTTGGCTTGTTGTAGGTGTGGAAGATGTGGTTCTTTTACACATACACATATGTCTGTTCTTCCTGGGATCCTTTTCCCCTGTACCTTATGACAGAATGTTGAGTAGTCTTCTCTTGGTATTCTGTAGGTCTTTGGTGATTATATATGTCACCTGTGTTTGTATATGTCTGTTAACCCCAATATCATAATGAAACCAATCCTCACACCTTTCCATTGGTGAACCATAAGTTTGTTGAATGAATCTGTGATTGCCCTTCTCCCTGGAAATATCTGCCCTGGTATCCATTTTTCGGTCACACCTATAAGAGATATGATATGATATGTGTCTTTCACTTTCTGACTTACAACAACTCACGTGATTACCTCTAGACACACCTACGGTGCTACAAATGGCATTGTGTCCTTTTATTCCTTGGCTTCTATTCTGCCTTAGCGAGGTCCATTTTCAACAATGTGATTCCCTGAGGGCTGAGGATTAGCTGACCTGGGTAGCCTGACCCTGCCGGCCGGCCCTCCCCAGGTGTGCCTGGGTTGAGGTCAATATAAACAGCGCTGGAGGAAGCAATAGCCCCTGAAGCTGTGCCTGACTCCATATTCTCTGCCCCGTCAGCAGTGTCGGGGCTGTGCTGGTGGGAGGGAGTGAGGGGCCACGGCTTTGTGGGTGGCCCAGTGTGAGTGGGTCTCTGCTGGACTTTCTGCAGGAGTTGCCAGGCTTCCACCTGTAATGAAGAGGATGTGTCACCCATACCTTCCGCTGGAATTTCTCTCCGGACAGAGGTGAGGAAGGAAAAAATCAGTGGGGGCGGGGACAGGAGGGGTATCTCAGGCAGGGCAATGGAAAGTTTCCAGAAGAGCCCCCAGGGCCAGGACCATCCTGACTGGCCTGCAGGCACCAAGTTGGCCTGCGTGCTGTCGCTGGTGTGGCTCCACGGCCCTTCCTCTAGGCTTTCAAGCCCTTGTACATATTCAGGTGTTTTACATGGGAAGGGTGGGAAAAGTTCAACAGCAGCTGGCCTGGGGCTCAGCTCACGGTTACTCACAGATGCCTCGGCATGGCCCTCCGCTTCGCAATGAGGACGCTCCTTGCGTAGGAGTGGGCTGCTGGCTGTATGGGAGATGATTCCCCACCTCTGACCAATTTCAGAATTGTTTACCGATGGAGCAAGTGCCCTGATTGTGTTTTCCTCTGTCTAACTCGTGGGTTCAGGTTTTTTTTTTTCTTTTTTGGTTCAAGTTAGATTTTATTCCTCTTTTATGTATTTATAGATATAAGCATGGAAATAATTCATTCATATAAATACATCTGTGTGAAGGGAAGAACTTTTTTCTGTTTTATTTTTAAATTTTATTTTTTAAAATTTTGAAATTTAATTTTATTTATTTTTTTATACAGCAGGTTACTATTAGTTATGTATTTTATCCATATACATGTATACAGGTCAATCCCAGTCTCTCAACTCATCCCAACAACACCTACCCATGGCTTCCCACACTTGGTGTCCATACGTGTGTTCTCTACCTTTGTGTCTCTATTTCTTCCCTGCAAACCAGTTCATCTGTACCATTTTTCTAGGTTCCACATATATGCATTAATATACAATATTTGTTTGTCTCTTTCTGACTTACTTCATTCTGTATGACAGTGTCTAGATCCATCGACGTCTCTACAAATGACCCAGTTTCATTCCTTCTTATGGCTGAGTAATATTCCATTTTATATATGTACCACATCTTTATCCATTCGTCTGTCTGTGGGTATTTAGGTTGCTTCCATTACCTGGCTATCGTAAATAGTGCTGAAATGAGCATTGTGGTGAATGTGCCTTTTTGATTTATGGTTTTCTCTGGGTATATGCCCAGAAGTGGGATTGCTGGATCATATGGTAATTCTATTTCTAGTTTTTTTAAGGAAACTCCATACTGTTCTCCATCTTGACTGTATCAATTTACATTTCCACCACTAGTGGAAGAGGGATCCTTTTGTCCACACCCTCCCCAGAATTCGTTGTTTGTAGATATTCTGATGATGCCAATTGTAACAGGTGTGAGGTGATACCTCATTGTAGTTTTGATTTGCATTTCTCTAATAATTAGTGATGTTGAGCAGCTTTTCATGTGCGTCTTGGCCATCTCTGTGTCTTCTTTAAAGAAACGTCTCTTTAGATCTTCTGCCCATTTTTGTATTGGGTTGTTTGTTTTTTTTAATATTAAGCTGCATGAGCTCTTTATATATATTGGAGATTAAACCTTTGTCCATTGATTCGTTTGCAAATATTTTCGCCCATTCTGAGGGATGCTTTTTGCCATTCCCATTTTTTTAACAAAAAAAGAAAGAAAGAAAAAGAAGCAGAACACTAATGTGTGTAAAATATGCCTTTTGAAACTGTCGTTTTGAAATATGGACGTCCTTTGAATTTTTTGGTCGCTATATGAATCCAGGATTTGTTTTCAGGGCAGGTGTCATTTACAGGCCTGCAATGATTTTGAATATCAACTGACCATTAGCCCTGGGATTAAAGCTGCTGTTGTGTGAAACGGCCACAAGGTGGCAGCAGGTCTCCCTTACCAAATCTGGTTACTGGGGCAACAGAGCCTCAATGGAAGTCGTGTTCTAGATTGGAATTTAGAATGGAATGTGCCAGGAGATAGCCCCTCAAGTTTGTCTCACTACTTCTTGTTCGTGTTTTTAATTTAATTTTATATTTTTTATTACAGCAAATTTGATTACAATGTTTGGCTTGTTGTAGGTGTGGAAGATGTGGTTCTTTTACACATATACATATGTCAGTTCTTCCTGGGATCCTTTTCCCATGTACCTTATGACAGAATGTTGAGTAGTCTTCTCTTGGTATTCTGTAGGTTTTGGGTGATTATATATGGCACCTGTGTTTGTATATGTCTGTTAACCCCAATATCATAATGAAAACAATCCTCAGAACTTTCCATTGGTGAACCATAAGTTTGTTTAATGAATCTGTGATTGCCTTTCTCCGTGGAAATATCTGCCCTGGTATCCATTTTTCGGTCACAGCTATAAGACATATGATATGATATGTTACTTTCACTTTCTGACTTACTACAAGTCACGTGATTACCTCTAGACACACCTACGGTGCTGCAAATGGCATTGTGTCCTTTTATTCCTTGGCTTCTATTCTGCCTTAGCGAGGTCCATTTTCAACAATGTGATTCCCTGAGGGCTGAGGATTAGCTGACCTGGGTAGCCTGACCCTGCCGGCCGGCCCTCCCCAGGTGTGCCTGGGTTGAGGTCAATATAAACAGCACTGCAGGCAGCAATAGCCCCTGAAGCTCTGCCTGACGCCATATTCTCTGCCCAGTCAGCAGTGTCGGGGCTGTGCTGGTGGGAGGCAGTGAGGGGTCACGGCTTTGTGGGTGGCCCGTTGTGAGTGGGTCTCTGCTGGACTTTCTGCAGGAGTTGCCAGGCTTCCACCTGTAAAGAACAGGATGTGTCACCCATACCTTCCGCTGGAATTTCTCTCCGGACAGAGGTGAGGAAGGAAAAAAGCATTGGGGGCCGGGACAGGAGGGGTATCTCAGGCAGGGCAATGGAAAGCTTCCAGAAGAGCGCCCAGGGCCAGGACCATCCTGGCTGGCCTGCAGGCACCAATTTGGCCTGCGTGCTGTCTCTTGTGTGGCTCCACGACCCTTTCTCTAGGCTTTCAAGGCCTTGTACTTATTCAGGTGTTTTACCTGGGAAGGGTGGGAAAAGTTCAACAGCAGCTGGCCTGGGGCTCAGCTCACGGTTACTCACAGATGCCTCGGCATGGCCCCCAGCTTTGCAATGAGGACGCTCCTTGTGTAGGAGTGGGCTGCTTGCTCTATGGGAGATGATTCCCCACCTCTGACCAATTTCAGAATTGTTTACCGCTGGAGCAAGTGCCCTGATAGGGTTTTCCTCTGTCTAACTCGTGGGTTCAGGTTTTTTTTTTTCTTTTTTGGTTCAAGTTAGATTTTATTCCTCTTTTATATATTTTTAGATATAAGCATGGAAATAATTCATTCATATAAATACATCTGTGTGAAGGGAAGAACTTTTTTCTGTTTTATTTTTAAATTTTATTTTTAAAAATTTTGAAATTTAATTTTATTTATTTTTTTATACAGCAGGTTATTATTAGTTATGTATTTTATGCATATACGTGTATGCAGGTCAATCCCAATCTCCCAGCTCATCCCAACACCACCTCTCCATGGCTTCCCACACTTGGTGTCCATACGTGTGTTCTCTACCTCTGTGTCTCTATTTCTTCCCTGCCAACCAGTTCATCTGTACCATTTTTCTAGGTTCCACATATATGCATTAATATACAATATTTGTTTGTCTCTTTCTGACTTACTTCATTCTGTATGACAGTCTGTAGATCCATCGACGTCTCTACAAATGACCCACTTTCATTCCTACTTATGGCTGAGTAATATTCCATTTTATATATGTACCACATCTTTTTTTTTTTTTTTTTTTTTTTTTTTTTTTTTTTTTTGCGATATGTGGGCCTCTCACTGTTGTGGCCTCTCCCATTGCGGAGCACAGGCTCCGGACGCGCAGGCCCAACGGCCATGGCTCACGGGCCCAGCCGCTCTGCAGCATGTGGGATCTTCGCGGACCGGGGCACGAACCTGTGTCCCCTGCATCGGCAGGCAGACTCTCAACCACTGCGCCACCAGGGAAGCCCTGTACCACATCTTTATCCATTCGTCTGTCTGTGGGTATTTAGGTTGCTTCCATTACCTGGCTATCGTAAATAGTGCTGAAATGAGCATTGTGGTGAATGTGCCTTTTTGATTTATGGTTTTCTCTGGGTATATGCCCAGAAGTGGGATTGCTGGATCATATGGTAATTCTATTTCTAGTTTTTTTAAGGAAACTCCATACTGTTCTCCATCGTGACTGTATCAATTTACATTTCCACCACTAGTGGAAGAGGGATCCTTTTGTCCACACCCTCCCCAGAATTCGTTGTTTGTAGATTTTCTGATGATGCCGATTCTAACAGGTGTGAGGTGATACCACATTGTAGTTTTGATTTGCATTTCTCTAATAATTAGTGATGTTGAGCAGCTTTTCATGTGCGTCTTGGCCATCTCTGTGTCTTCTTTGAAGAAACGTCTCTTTAGATCTTCTGCCCATTTTTGTATTGGGTTGTTTGTTTTTTTAATATTACGCTGCATGAGCTCTTTATATATATTGGAGACTAAACCTTTGTCCATTGATTCGTTTGCAAATATTTTCGCCCATTCTTAGGGATGCCTTATTCCATTCCCGTTTTTTTAACAAAAAAAGAAAGAAAGAAAAAGAAGCAGAACACTAATGTGTGTAAAATATGCCTTTTGAAACTGTCGTTTTGAAATATGGACGTCCTTTGAATTTTTTGGTCGATATATGAACCCAGGATTAGTTTTCAGGGCAGGTGTCATTTACAGGCCTGCAATGATTTTGAATATCAACAGACCATTAGCGCTGGAATTAAAGCTGCTGTTGTGTGAAACGGCCACAAGGTGGCAGCAGTTCTCTCTTACCATGTCTGGTTACTAGGGCAACAGAGCCTCAATGGAAGTCCTGTTCTAGATTGGAATTTAGAATGCAATGTGCCAGGAGAAAGCCCCTCAAGTTTGTCTCACTACATCTTGTTCGTGTTTGTAATTTAATTTTTTTATTTTTTCTTACAGCAAATTTGATTACAATGTTTGGCTTGTTGTAGGTGTGGAAGATGTGGTTCTTTTACACATATACATATGTCTGTTCTTCCTGGGATCCTTTTCCCATGTACCTTATGACAGAATGTTGAGTAGTCTTCTCTTGGTATTCTGTAGGTCTTTGGTGATTATATATGTCACCTGTGTTTGTATATGTCTGTTAAACCCAATATCATAATGAAACCAACCCTCACACCTTTCCATTGGTGAACCATAAGTTTGTTTAATGAATCTGTGATTGCCCTTCTCCGTGGAAATATCTGCCCTGGTATCCATATTTCGGTCACACCTATAAGAGATATGATGTGATATGTGTCTTTCACTTTCTGACTTACTACAAGTCACATGATTACCTCTAGACACACCTACGGTGCTGCAAATGGCATTGTGTCCTTTTATTCCTTGGCTTCTATTCTGCCTTAGCGAGGTCCATTTTCAACAATGTGATTCCCTGAGGGCTGAGGATTAGCTGACCTGGGTAGCCTGACCCTGCCGGCCGGCCCTCCCCAGGTGTGCCTGGGTTGAGGTCAATATAAACAGCACTGCAGGCAGCAATAGCCCCTGAAGCTCTGCCTGACGCCATATTCTCTGCCCAGTCAGCAGTGTCGGGGCTGTGCTGGTGGGAGGGAGTGAGGGGTCACGGCTTTGTGGGTGGCCCGTTGTGAGTGGGTCTCTGCTGGACTTTCTGCAGGAGTTGCCAGGCTTCCACCTGTAAAGAACAGGATGTGTCACCCATACCTTCCGCTGGAATTTCTCTCCAGACAGAGGTGAGGAAGGAAAAAAGCATTGGGGGCCGGGACAGGAGGGGTATCTCAGGCAGGGCAATGGAAAGCTTCCAGAAGAGCGCCCAGGGCCAGGACCATCCTGGCTGGCCTGCAGGATCCAAGTTGGCCTGCGTGCTGTCGCTGGTGTGGCTCTATGGCCCTTCCTCTAGGCTTTCAAGGCCTTGTACATATTCAGGTGTTTTACCTGGGAATGGTGGGAAAAGTTCAACAGCAGTTGGCCTGGGGCTCAGCTCACGGTTACTCACAGATGCCTCGGCATGGCCCCCAGCTTTGCAATGAGGACGCTCCTTGCGTAGGAGTTGGCTGCTGGCTCTATGGGAGATGATTCCCCATCTCTGACCAATTTCAGAATTGTTTACCGCTGGAGCAAGTTCCCTAATAGGGTTTTCCTCTGTCTAACTCGTGGGTTCAGGTTTGTTTTTTTTTTTCTTTTTTGGTTCAAGTTAGATTTTATTCCTCTTTTATGTATTTATAGATATAAGCATGGAAATAATTCATTCATATAAATACATCTGTGTGAAGGGAAGAACTTTTTTCTGTTTTATTTTTAAATTTTATTTTTAAAAATTTTGAAATTTAATTTTATTTATTTTTTTATACAGCAGGTTATTATTAGTTATGTATTTTATGCATATACATGTATGCAGGTCAATCCCAGTCTCCCAACTCATCCCAACACCACCTCCCCATGGCTTCCCACACTTGGTGTCCATACGTGTGTTCTCTACCTCTGTGTCTCTATTTCTTCCCTGCAAACCAGTTCATCTGTACCATTTTTCTAGGTTCCACATATATGCATTAATATACAATATTTGTTTTTCTCTTTCTGACTTACTTCATTCTGTATGACAGTCTCTAGATCCATCGACGTCTCTACAAATGACCCAGTTTCATTCCTTCTTATGGCTGAGTAATATTCCATTTTATATAGGTACCACATCTTTATCCATTCGTCTGTCTGTGGGTATTTAGGTTGCTTCCATTACCTGGCTATCGTAAATATTGCTGAAATGAGCATTGTGGTGAATGTGCCTTTTTGATTTATGGTTTTCTCTGGGTATATGCCCAGAAGTGGGATTGCTGGATCATATGGTCATTCTATTTCTAGTTTTTTTAAGGAAACTCCATACTGTTCTCCATCGTGACTGTATCAATTTACATTTCCACCACTAGTGGAAGAGGGATCCTTTTGCCCACACCCTCCCCAGAATTCGTTGTTTGTAGATTTTCTGATGATGCCGATTCTAACAGGTGTGAGGTGATACCACATTGTAGTTTTGATTTGCATTTCTCTAATAATTAGTGATGTTGAGCAGCTTTTCATGTGAGTCTTGGCCATCTCTGTGTCTTCTTTGAAGAAACGTCTCTTTAGATCTTCTGCCCATTTTTGTATTGGGTTGTTTGTTTTTTTAATATTACGCTGCATGAGCTCTTTATATATATTGGAGATTAAACCTTTGTCCATTGATTCGTTTGCAAATATTTTCGCCCATTCTGAGGGATGCCTTATTCCATTCCCGATTTTTTAACAAAAAAAGAAAGAAAGAAAAAGAAACAGAACACTAATGTGTGTAAAATATGCCTTTTGAAACTGTCGTTTTGAAATATGGACGTCCTTTGAATTTTTTGGTCGATATATGAACCCAGGATTAGTTTTCAGGGCAGGTGTCATTTACAGGCCTGCAATGATTTTGAATATCAATAGACCATTAGCGCTGGAATTAAAGCTGCTGTTGTGTGAAACGGCCACAAGGTGGCAGCAGTTCTCCCTTACCAAATATGGTTACTAGGGCAACAGAGCCTCAATGGAAGTCCTCTTCTAGATTGGAATTTAGAATGCAATGTGCCAGGAGAAAGCCCCTCAAGTTTGTCTCACTACTTCTTGTTCGTGTTTTTAATTTAATTTTTTATTTTTTATTACAGCAAATTTGATTACAATGTTTGGCTTGTTGTAGGTGTGGAAGATGTGGTTCTTTTACACATATACATATGTCTGTTCTTCCTGGGATCCTTTTCCCATGTACATTATGACAGAATGTTGAGTAGTCTTCTCTTGGTATTCTGTAGGTCTTTGGTGATTATATATGTCACCTGTGTTTGTATATGTCTGTTAACCCCAATATCATAATGAAACCAACCCTCACACCTTTGCATTGGTGAACCATAAGTTTGTTTAATGAATCTGTGATTGCCCTTCTCCTTTGAAATATCTGCCCTGGTATCCATTTTTCGGTCACACCTATAAGAGATATGATATGATATGTGTCTTTCACTTTCTGACTTACTACAAGTCACGTGATTACCTCTATACACACCTACGGTACTGCAAATGGCATTGTGTCCTTTTATTCCTTGGCTTCTATTCTGCCTTAGCGAGGTCCACTTTCAACAATGTGATTCCCTGAGGGCTGAGGATTAGCTGACCTGGGTAGCCTGACCCTGCCGGCCGGCACTCCCCAGGTGTGCCTGGGTTGAGGTCAATATAAACAGCACTGCAGGCAGCAATAGCCCCTGAAGCTCTGCCTGACGCCATGTTCTCTGCCCCGTCAGCAGTCTCGGGGCTGTGCTGGTGGGAGGGAGTGTGGGGCCACGGCTTTGTGGGTGGCCCGGTGTGAGTGGGTCTCTGCTGAACTTTCTGCAGGAGTTGCCAGGCTTCCACCTGTAAAGAAGAGGATGTGGCAACCATACCTTCCATTGGAATTTCTCTCCGGACAGATGTGAGGAAGGAAAAAAGCAGTGGGGGCAGGGACAGGATGGGTATCTCAGGCAGGGCAATGGAAAGCTTCCAGAAGAGCGCCCAGGGACAGGACCATCCTGGCTGGCCTGAAGGCACCAAGTTGGCCTGCGTGCTGTCGCTGTTGTGGCTCCACGGCCCTTCCTCTAAGCTTTCAAGCCCTTGTACATATTCAGGTGTTTTACCTGGGAAGGGTGGGAAATGTTCAGCAGCCGCTGGCCTGGAGCTCAGCTCACGGTTACTCACAGATGCCTTAAGTCCCTTTCACTGAGGAAGGTGTAGGTCTTGTCTATTCCATAGTTTGTTTCTGGAACGGTACCTGTGCTTATATCAAACTCTGGTTTTATGCATCACCCGACCTCTCATTCCCCCTTAAGCAGGCATAATAGTGTTTTCCAAAGGTGAGACTCTGTTCTCTTTCCTAACTGAGTTCAAGTGTAGCCATGTTTACAGGATCTTCATAAGTGATATCTTAATATAAGTTTCTTTTTCTGTGTGACTTTTTTCACTTAGAAGCATCATACCTCAATTCACTCATTTTGCTGCTACTGGTCTTATGCCATTGATTGCATGGCTGAGGGATATTCCATCGTACGGAAGTACCACAATTTTTTGAACCATTTTTATATTTCCTGGGATATTTAAGGTGTACCCAAGTTGAGGTTTTTGTAAGCAGTGCAGCCCTAAATTTTGGGGTGGCTCTGTCTTATTGATTTTCAGTTTTCCCAAGGTATATTCCCTAGACTGGAAGTGCCCTTGGCTCTGTAGCTCTGTTGTTTACTTGTTTTAGGGAACACAATGCACTCCTCCAGAGAGGCAGGTGGCAATTTACATCCCGCCCATCAGCATAACAAGACTCCCTCTTCTCCAGGGCCTGTTTTGCCTTTCTGGTTTTTACACATTTTGTGGATGTCCCTTTTAGACCTCTGGAAAGTGATACTTCTTTGTAGTGCAGATTTTCATTGCCGCCTGCTTGCTTGGGCAAAAAGGGCATATGCGTTTTCTCCTGAATATATTCATGAGAAAACACATACGCTCTATTTGGCCAAGTGCATCATTTTTGAAATTTTTCCCCTCTTTCTGTGCTTCAAACGCGATTCCGACGTACCTCTTGAAATCTGTTTCCTGCTATTCTGCCTCGCTTTCATGTCTGCCTCGTTGCCTTCCCTCACCAGATTTTTGGACGATAGTTGTCCTTAATTACTCGGCCAGTTTGTGAATTGCTGTGCCCCTGAGCTCCATTATTCTACTCGTTTTTTGTGAGCTGACCGCAAGTCCAAAATTTTGGTTCAGGACCTACACTGGTTTCTTATGGGGCACTGAGACTTTGGTTAATTCTTCTTCCTGCTGGGAAATTAGATTGACATTTGCCCGTCCAAATGCCTAACAGCTACTCTCTCATTGGTTCTCCCTCTTCACTTTCATCCTCAGGCAAACTGGCATCATGTGCGAACCAGTAGGTTAAAGGGGCTGTCTCTCCAAGCTGGGAGATTGATAGTAAAGCAGTTGGAAAGTCAAACTGGAGCACCAGGAGAGGGACTATTCGTTGAGTTTTAGAAACCTTTCGTATTCACAGTGTGTCCATGCTGTAGGTTTCCCGTACATGTTATAGCTGTAGTAATATTCCCTTCAACCTGGAGAATTGGGACGCATGGAATGGGTGCCATGCATTTTTGCTTTAAAGGGTCTGCATTTGCTCACCCAATCTCACCAATCCTCTCAGTCCCAAGTGTCCAGACTTATGCCACATCCAGCTGTCATTGTAGATAGGGTAATTCCAGGTTTCATCAGAGACCATGAAGGAATAGTGAAGAATATCCATTTTAGTTTTGTGTAGTTTTTGTAATTCCTTTTTAGAGTGGGTTTGAGCTGATTACGCTGCCATGTTTATGCCAGTCTAGACACACTTGATTCCCTTACGGAGACATATCAATCCATAGGTTTTAAGATTCTTACTAGTCAGATATATTCCTCTGCGGGAAATATGGGGTTTTGAGTCCCTTTCACTGAGGAAGGTGTAGGTCTTGTGTATTCCATAGTTGGTTTTTGGAACGGTACCTGTGCTTATATCAAACTCTGGTTTTATGCATCACCCCACCTCTCCTTCCCCCTTAAGCAGGCATAAGAGTGTTTTCTAAATGTGAGACACTGTTCTCTTTCCTAACTCAGTTCAAGTGTAGCCATGTTTACAGGATCTTCATAAGTGATATCTTATGATAAGTTTCTTTTTCTGTATGACTTATTTCACTTAGAATCATCGTACCTGTATCCACCCATTTTGCTGCTAATGGTCTTATGACATTGATTTCATGCCTGAGGGATATTCCATCGTACATAAGTTCCACAAATTTTTGAACCATTTTTATATTTCCTGGGATATTTAAGGTGTACCCAATTTGAGGTCCTTGTAAGCAGTGCAGCCTTAAATTTTGGGGTGGCTCTGTCTTATTGATTTTCAGTTTTCCCAAGGTATATTCCCTAGACTGGTAGTGCCCTTGGCTCTGTAGCTCTGTTGTTTACTTGTTTTAGGGAACAGAATGCACTCCTCCAGAGAGGGAGTTGGCAATTTACATCCCGCCCATCAGCATAACAATGCTCCCTGTTCTCCAGGGCCTGTCTTGCCTTTCTGCTTTTTACACATTTTGTGGATGTCGCTTTTGACCGGTGGGAAGTGATACTTCTTTGTAGTGCAGATTTGCATTGCCCGCTTGCTTGCTTGGCCAAAAAGGGCGTATGCATTTTCTCCTGAATAAATTCAGGAGAAAACGCATACGCCCTTTTTGGCCAAGTGCATCATTGTCGAAGCTGTGCCCCTCTTCCTGTGCTTTAAAGGTGATTCCAACGTACCTCTTGAAATCTGTTTCCTGCTATTCTGCCTCGCTTTCAAGTCCGCCTCGTTACCTTCCCTCAACAGATTTTTGGACGATAGTTGTCCTTTATTACTCTGCCAGTTTGTGAATTGCTGTGCCCCTGAGCTCCATTTTTCAACTCGTTTTTGGTGAGCTGGCCGCATGTCCAAAATTTTGTTTCAGGACCTATACTGGTTCCCGGTGGGGGGCTGAGACTTTGGTTAATTCTTCTTCCTGCCGGGAAATTACAGTGATATGTGCCCGTCCAAATGCCTAACAGCTACTCTCTCATTGGTTCTCCCTCTTCCCTTTCATCCTCTGCCAAATTGGAAACGTGTGCGAACCAGGAGGTTAAATAGGCTGTCTCTTCAAGTTGGGAGGTTGATAGTAAAGGAGATGGAAAGTCAAACCGGAGCACCAGGAGAGGGAGTATTCGTTGAGTTTTAGAAACCTTTCGTATTCACAGTGTGTCCGTTCTCTAGGTTTCCCGTACATGTTATAGCTGTAGTAATATTCCCTTCAACCTGGAGAGTTGGGACCCATGGAATGGGTGCCATGCATTATTGCTTTAAAGGGTCTGCATTTGCTCACCCAATCTCACCAATCCTCTCAGTCCCAAGTGTCCAGCCTTATGCCACATCCAGCTGTCATTGTAGATAGGGTCATTCCAGGTTTCATCAGAGACCCTGAAGGAATTGTAAAGAATTTCCCAGTTTTTTTGTTTTGTTTTTGATATTCATTTTTATAGTGGGTTTGAGCTGATTCTCGCTGCCATGTTTATGCCAGTCTAGACACACTTGATTCCCTTACGGAGACATATCAATACATAGGTTTTAAGATTCTTACTGGTCAGATATATTCCTCTGTGGGAAATATGGGGTTTTGAGTCCCTTTCACTGAGGACGGTGTAGGTCTTGTCTATTCCATAGTTGGTTTTTGGAACGGTACCTGTGCTTATATCAAACTCTGGTTTTATTCATCACCCCACCTCTCCTTCCCCCTTAAGCAGGCATAAGAGTGTTTTCTAAATGTGAGACACTGTTCTCTTTCCTAACTCTGTTCAAGTGTAGCCATGTTTACAGAATCTTCATAAGTGATATCTTATGATAAGTTTCTTTTTCTGTGTGACTTATTTCACTTAGAATCATCGTACCTGGATCCACCTATTTTGCTGCTATTGGTCTTATGACATTGATTTCATGGCTGAGGGATATTCCATTGTACGTAAGTACCACAATTTTTTGAACCATTTTTATATTTCCTGGGATATTTAAGCTGTACCCAAGTTGAGGTCCTTGTAAGCAGTGCAGCCCTAAATTTTGGAGTGGCTCTGTCTTATTGATTTTCAGTTTTCCCAAGGTATATTCCCTAGACTGGAAGTGCCCTTGGCTCTGTAGCTCTGTTGTTTACTTGTTTTAGGGAACACAATGCACTCCTCCAGAGGGGCAGTTGACAATTTACATCCCGCCCATCAGCATAACAAGGCACCCTGTTCTCCAGGGCCTGTCTTGCCTTTCTGGTTTTTACATATTTTGTGGATGTCCCTTTTGACCGGTGGGAAGTGATACTTCTTTGTAGTGCAGATTTGCATTGCCCGCTTGCTTGCTTGGCCAAAAAGGGCGTATGCGTTTTCTCCTGAATATATTCAGGGGAAAACGCATACGCCCTTTTTGGCCAAGTGCATCATTGTCGAAGTTGTGCCCCTCTTCCTGTGCTTTAAAGGCGATTCCAACGTACCTCTTGAAATCTGTTTCCTGCTATTCTGCCTTGCTTTCAAGTCCGCCTCGTTGCCTTCCCTCAACAGATTTTTGGACGATAGTTGTCCTTTATTACTCGGCGAGTTTGTGAATTGCTGTGCCCCTGAGCTCCATTTTTCAACTCGTTTTTGGTGAGCTGACCACAAGTCCAAAATTTTGGTTCAGGACCTATACTGGTTCCCGGTGGGAGGCTGAGAATTTGGTTAATTATTCTTCTTGCCAGGAAATTAGAGTGATATGTGCCCGTCCAAATGCCTAACAGCTACTCTCTCATTGGTTCTCCCTCTTCCCTTTCATCCTCTGCCAAATTGGAAACCTGTGCGAACCAGGAGGTTAAAGGGGCAGTCTCTCCAAGTTGGGAGGTTGATAGTAAAGCAGATTGAAAGTCAAACCGGAGCACCAGGAGAGGGACTATTCGTTGAGTTTTAGAAACCTTTCGTATTCACAGTGTGTCCGTCCACTAGGTTTCCAGTACATGTTATAGCTGTAGTAATATTCCCTTCAACCTGGAGAGATGGGATCCATGGAATGGGTGCCATGCATCATTGCTTTAAAGGGTCTGCATTTGCTCACCCAATCTCACCAATTGTCTCAGTCCCAAGTGTCCCTCCTTATGCTACATCCAGCTGTCGTTGTAGATAGAGTCATTCCAGGGTTCATCAGAGACCCTGAAGGTATTGTAAAGAATTTCCCAGTTTTTTTTGTTTTGTTTGTGAAATTCCTTTTTATAGTGGGTTTGAGCTGATTCTCGCTGCCATGTTTATGCCAGTCTAGACACTTGATTCCCTTACGGAGACATATCAATACATAGGTTTTAAGATTCTTACTAGTCAGATATATTCCTCTGTGGGAAATATGGGGTTTTCAGTCCCTTTCACTGAGGAAGGTGTAGGTCTTGTCTATTTCATAGTTGGTTTTTGGAACGGTACCTGTGCTTATATCAAACTCTGGTTTTATGCATCACCCCACCTCTCCTTCCCCCTTAAGCAGGCATAAGAGTGTTTTCTAAATGTGAGAAACTGTTCTCTTTCCTAACTCAGTTAAAGTGTAGCCATGTTTACAGGATCTTCATAAGTGATATCTTATGATAAGTTTCTTTTTCTGTGTGACTTATTTCACTTAGAATCATCGTACCTGAATCCACCCATTTTGCTGCTACTGGTCTTATGACATTGATTTCATGGCTGAGGGATATTCCATCGTACATAAGTACCACAATTTTTTAAACCATTTTTATATTTCCTGGGATATTTAAGGTGTACTCAAGTTGAGGTCCTTGTAAGCAGTGCAGCCCTAAATTTTGGGCTGGCTCTGTCTTATTGATTTTCAGTTTTCCCAAGGTATATTCCCTTGACTGGAAGTGCACTTGGCTCTGTAGCTCTGTTGTTTATTTGTTTTAGGGAACACAATGAACTCCTCCAGAGAGGCAGTTGGCAATTTACATCCCGCCCATCAGCATAACAAGGCTCCCTGTTCTCCAGGGCCTGTCTTGCCTTTCTGGTTTTTACACATTTTGTGGATGTGTCTTTTGACCGGTGGGAAGTGATACTTCTTTGTAGTGCAGATTTGCATTGCCCGCTTGCTTGCTTGGCCAAAAAGGGCGTATGCATTTTCTCCTGAATAAATTCAGGAGAAAACGCATACGCCCTTTTTGGCCAAGTGCATCATTGTCGAAGCTGTGCCCCTCTTCCTGTGCTTTAAAGGTGATTCCAACGTACCTCTTGAAATCTGTTTCCTGCTATTCTGCCTCGCTTTCAAGTCCGCCTCGTTACCTTCCCTCAACAGATTTTTGGACGATAGTTGTCCTTTATTACTCTGCCAGTTTGTGAATTGCTGTGCCCCTGAGCTCCATTTTTCAACTCGTTTTTGGTGAGCTGGCCGCATGTCCAAAATTTTGTTTCAGGACCTATACTGGTTCCCGGTGGGGGGCTGAGACTTTGGTTAATTCTTCTTCCTGCCGGGAAATTACAGTGATATGTGCCCGTCCAAATGCCTAACAGCTACTCTCTCATTGGTTCTCCCTCTTCCCTTTCATCCTCTGCCAAATTGGAAACGTGTGCGAACCAGGAGGTTAAATAGGCTGTCTCTTCAAGTTGGGAGGTTGATAGTAAAGGAGATGGAAAGTCAAACCGGAGCACCAGGAGAGGGAGTATTCGTTGAGTTTTAGAAACCTTTCGTATTCACAGTGTGTCCGTTCTCTAGGTTTCCCGTACATGTTATAGCTGTAGTAATATTCCCTTCAACCTGGAGAGTTGGGACCCATGGAATGGGTGCCATGCATTATTGCTTTAAAGGGTCTGCATTTGCTCACCCAATCTCACCAATCCTCTCAGTCCCAAGTGTCCAGCCTTATGCCACATCCAGCTGTCATTGTAGATAGGGTCATTCCAGGTTTCATCAGAGACCCTGAAGGAATTGTAAAGAATTTCCCAGTTTTTTTGTTTTGTTTTTGATATTCATTTTTATAGTGGGTTTGAGCTGATTCTCGCTGCCATGTTTATGCCAGTCTAGACACACTTGATTCCCTTACGGAGACATATCAATACATAGGTTTTAAGATTCTTACTGGTCAGATATATTCCTCTGTGGGAAATATGGGGTTTTGAGTCCCTTTCACTGAGGACGGTGTAGGTCTTGTCTATTCCATAGTTGGTTTTTGGAACGGTACCTGTGCTTATATCAAACTCTGGTTTTATTCATCACCCCACCTCTCCTTCCCCCTTAAGCAGGCATAAGAGTGTTTTCTAAATGTGAGACACTGTTCTCTTTCCTAACTCTGTTCAAGTGTAGCCATGTTTACAGAATCTTCATAAGTGATATCTTATGATAAGTTTCTTTTTCTGTGTGACTTATTTCACTTAGAATCATCGTACCTGGATCCACCTATTTTGCTGCTATTGGTCTTATGACATTGATTTCATGGCTGAGGGATATTCCATTGTACGTAAGTACCACAATTTTTTGAACCATTTTTATATTTCCTGGGATATTTAAGCTGTACCCAAGTTGAGGTCCTTGTAAGCAGTGCAGCCCTAAATTTTGGAGTGGCTCTGTCTTATTGATTTTCAGTTTTCCCAAGGTATATTCCCTAGACTGGAAGTGCCCTTGGCTCTGTAGCTCTGTTGTTTACTTGTTTTAGGGAACACAATGCACTCCTCCAGAGGGGCAGTTGACAATTTACATCCCGCCCATCAGCATAACAAGGCACCCTGTTCTCCAGGGCCTGTCTTGCCTTTCTGGTTTTTACATATTTTGTGGATGTCCCTTTTGACCGGTGGGAAGTGATACTTCTTTGTAGTGCAGATTTGCATTGCCCGCTTGCTTGCTTGGCCAAAAAGGGCGTATGCGTTTTCTCCTGAATATATTCAGGGGAAAACGCATACGCCCTTTTTGGCCAAGTGCATCATTGTCGAAGTTGTGCCCCTCTTCCTGTGCTTTAAAGGCGATTCCAACGTACCTCTTGAAATCTGTTTCCTGCTATTCTGCCTCGCTTTCAAGTCCGCCTCGTTGCCTTCCCTCAACAGATTTTTGGACGATAGTTGTCCTTTATTACTCGGCGAGTTTGTGAATTGCTGTGCCCCTGAGCTCCATTTTTCAACTCGTTTTTGGTGAGCTGACCACAAGTCCAAAATTTTGGTTCAGGACCTATACTGGTTCCCGGTGGGAGGCTGAGAATTTGGTTAATTATTCTTCTTGCCGGGAAATTAGAGTGATATGTGCCCGTCCAAATGCCTAACAGCTACTCTCTCATTGGTTCTCCCTCTTCCCTTTCATCCTCTGCCAAATTGGAAACCTGTGCGAACCAGGAGGTTAAAGGGGCAGTCTCTCCAAGTTGGGAGGTTGATAGTAAAGCAGATGGAAAGTCAAACCGGAGCACCAGGAGAGGGACTATTCGTTGAGTTTTAGAAACCTTTCGTATTCACAGTGTGTCCGTCCACTAGGTTTCCAGTACATGTTATAGCTGTAGTAATATTCCCTTCAACCTGGAGAGATGGGATCCATGGAATGGGTGCCATGCATCATTGCTTTAAAGGGTCTGCATTTGCTCACCCAATCTCACCAATTGTCTCAGTCCCAAGTGTCCCTCCTTATGCTACATCCAGCTGTCGTTGTAGATAGAGTCATTCCAGGGTTCATCAGAGACCCTGAAGGTATTGTAAAGAATTTCCCAGTTTTTTTTGTTTTGTTTGTGAAATTCCTTTTTATAGTGGGTTTGAGCTGATTCTCGCTGCCATGTTTATGCCAGTCTAGACACTTGATTCCCTTACGGAGACATATCAATACATAGGTTTTAAGATTCTTACTAGTCAGATATATTCCTCTGTGGGAAATATGGGGTTTTCAGTCCCTTTCACTGAGGAAGGTGTAGGTCTTGTCTATTTCATAGTTGGTTTTTGGAACGGTACCTGTGCTTATATCAAACTCTGGTTTTATGCATCACCCCACCTCTCCTTCCCCCTTAAGCAGGCATAAGAGTGTTTTCTAAATGTGAGAAACTGTTCTCTTTCCTAACTCAGTTAAAGTGTAGCCATGTTTACAGGATCTTCATAAGTGATATCTTATGATAAGTTTCTTTTTCTGTGTGACTTATTTCACTTAGAATCATCGTACCTGAATCCACCCATTTTGCTGCTACTGGTCTTATGACATTGATTTCATGGCTGAGGGATATTCCATCGTACATAAGTACCACAATTTTTTAAACCATTTTTATATTTCCTGGGATATTTAAGGTGTACTCAAGTTGAGGTCCTTGTAAGCAGTGCAGCCCTAAATTTTGGGCTGGCTCTGTCTTATTGATTTTCAGTTTTCCCAAGGTATATTCCCTTGACTGGAAGTGCACTTGGCTCTGTAGCTCTGTTGTTTATTTGTTTTAGGGAACACAATGAACTCCTCCAGAGAGGCAGTTGGCAATTTACATCCCGCCCATCAGCATAACAAGGCTCCCTGTTCTCCAGGGCCTGTCTTGCCTTTCTGGTTTTTACACATTTTGTGGATGTGTCTTTTGACCGGTGGGAAGTGATACTTCTTTGTAGTGCAGATTTGCATTGCCCGCTTGCTTGCTTGGCCAAAAAGGGCGTATGCGTTTTCTCCTGAATATATTCAGGAGAAAACGCATACGCCCTTTTTGGCCAAGTGCATCATTGTCGAAGTTGTGCCCTTCTTCCTGTGCTTTAAAGGTGATTCCAACGTACCTCTTGAAATCTGTTTCCTGCTATTCTGCCTCGCATTCAAGTCCGCCTCGTTGTCTTCCCTCAACAGATTTTTGGACGATAGTTGTCCTTTATTACTCGGCCAGTTTGTGAATTGCTGTGCCCCTGAGCTCCATTTTTCAACTCGTTTTTGGTGAGCTGACCGCAAGTCCAAAATTTTGGTTCAGGACCTTTGCTGGTTCCCGGTCTGGGGCTGAGACTTTGGTTAATTATTCTTCCTGCCGGGAAATTACAGTGATATGTGCCCGTCCAAATGCCTAACAGCTACTCTCTCATTGGTTCTCCCTCTTCCCTTTCATCCTCTGCCAAATTGGAAACCTGTGCGAACCAGGAGGTTAAAGGGGCTGTCTCTCCAAGTTGGGAGGTTGATAGTAAAGCAGATGGAAAGTCAAACCGGAGCACCAGGAGAGGGACTATTTGTTGAGTTTTAGAAACCTTTCGTATTCACAGTGTGTCCGTTCTCTAGGTTTCCCGTACATGTTATAGCTGTATTAATATTCCCTTCAACCTGGAGAGTTGGGACCCATGGAATGGGTGCCATGCATCATTGCTTTAAAGGGTCTGCATTTGCTCACCCAATCTCACCAATCGTCTCAGTCCCAAGTGTCCCTCCTTATGCCATATCCAGCTGTCATTTTAGATAGGGTCATTCCAGGTTTCATCAGAGACCCTGAAGGAATTGTAAAGAATTTCCCAGTTTTTTTGTTTTGTTTTTGAAATTCCTTTTTATAGTGGGTTTGAGCTGATTCTCGCTGCCATGTTTATGCCAGTCTAGACACACTTGATTCACTTACGGAGACATATCAATACATAGGTTTTAAGATTCTTACTAGTCAGATATATTCCTCTGCGGGAAATATGGGGTTTTGAGTCCCTTTCACTGAGGAAGGTGTAGGTCTTGTCTATTCCATAGTTGGTTTTTGGAACGGTACCTGTGCTTATATCAAACTCTGGTTTTATGCATCACCCCACCTCTCCTTCCCCCTTAAGCAGGCATAAGAGTGTTTTCTAAATGTGAGACACTGTTCTCTTTCCTAACTCAGTTCAAGTGTAGCCATGTTTACAGGATCTTCATAAGTGATATCTTATGATAAGTTTCTTTTTCTGTGTGACTTATTTCACTTAGAATCATCGTACCTGAATCCACCCATTTTGCTGCTACTGGTCTTATGACATTGATTTCATGGCTGAGGGATATTCCATCGTACGTAAGTACCACAATTTTTTGAACCATTTTTATATTTCCTGGGATATTTAAGGTGTACCCAAGTTGAGGTCCTTGTAAGGAGTGCAGACCTAAATTTTGGGGTGGCTCTGTCTTATTGATTTTCAGTTTTCCCAAGGTATATTCCCTAGACTGGAAGTGCCCTTGGCTCTGTAGCTCTGTTCTTTACTTGTTTTAGGGAACACAATGTACTCCTCCAGAGAGGCAGTTTGCAATTTACATCCCGCCCATCCACATAACAAGGCTCCCTGTTCTCCAGGGCCTGTCTTGCCTTTCTGGTTTTTACACATTTTGTGGATGTCCCTTTTGACTGGTGGGAAGTGATAATTATTTGTAGTGCAGATTTGCATTGCCCGCTTGCTTGCTTGGCCAAAAAGGGCGTATGCGTTTTCTCCTGAATATATTCAGGAGAAAACGCACACGCCCTTTTTGGCCAAGTGCATCATTGTCGAAGTTGTGCCCCTCTTCCTGTGCTTTAAAGGCGATTCCAACGTACCTCTTGAAATCTGTTTCCTGCTATTATGCCTGCCTTTCAAGTCCGCCTCGTTGCCTTCCCTCAACAGATTTTTGGACGATAGTTGTCCTTTATTACTCTGCCAGTTTTTGAATTGCTGTGCCCCTGAGCTCCATTTTTCAACTCGTTTTTTGTGAGCTGAACGCAAGTCCAAAATTTTGGTTCAGGACCTATACTGGTTCCCGGTGGGTGGCTGAGACTTTGCTTAATTCTTCATCCTACCGGGAAATTTGAGTGACATGTGCCGATCCAAATACCTAACAGCTACTCTCTCATTGGTTCTCCCTCTTCCCTTTCATCCTCTGCAAAATTGGTAACCTGTGCGAACCAGCAGGTTAAAGTGGCTGTCTCTTCAAGTTTGGAGACTGATAATAAAGCAGTTGAAAAGTCAAACCGGAGCACCAGGAGAGGGACTATTCTTTGAGTTTTAGAAACCTTTCGTATTCACAGTGTGTCCGTTCTCTAGGTTTTCCGTACACGTTATAGCTGTAGTAATAGTTCCTTCAACCTGGAGAGTTGAGACCCATGGAATGGGTGCCACATATTATTGTTTTAAAGGGTCTGCATTTGCTCACCCACTCTCATCAACCCTCTCAGTCCCAAGTGTCCAGCCTTATGCCACATCCAGCTGTCGTTGTAGATAGGGTCATTCCAGGTTTCATCAGAGACCCTGAAGGAATTGTAAAGAATTTCCCTGTTTTTTGTTTTGTTTTTGAATTTTCTTTTCTAGTGGGTTTGAGCTGATTCTCGCTGCCATGTTTATGCCAGTCTAGACACACTTGATTCCCTTACAGAGACATATCAATACATAGGTTTTAAGATTCTTACTAGTAAGATATATTCCTCTGCGGGAAATATGGGGTTTTGTGTCCCGTTCACAGAGGAAGTAGTAGGTCTTGTCTATTCTGTATTTGGATTATGGAACCGTACCTGTGCTAATATCAAACTCTGGTTTTATTCATCACCCCACCTCTGCTTTCCCCTTAAGCATGCATAAGTGTGTTTTCTAAATATGAGACTCTGTTCCCTTTCCTAATTCCTTCCATGTGTAGCCATGTTTATATACCCTTCATAAGTGATATCTTATGATAAGTTTATTTTTCTGTGTGATTTTTTCAGTTAGAATCATCGTACATGAATCCCTTCATTATGCTCCTACTGGCCTTATGACATTGACTTCATGGCTGAGGGATATTCCATCATACGTATGTACCACAATTTCTTTACCATTTTTGTCTTTCCTGATATTTATAAGGTGTCCCGAAGTCGAGGTTCTTGTAAGGAGTGCTGCCATAAATTTTGGGGTGGCTGTGTCTTATTGATTTTCAATTTTCCCAAGGTATATTCCCGTGACTGGAAGTGCCTTAGGTTGTGAAGCACTGTTGTTTACTTCTTTTTGGGAACGCAATGCATTCCTCCAGAGTGGCTGTTGGCAATTTACATCCCACCCATCCGCATAACAAGGCTCCCTGTTCTCCAGATCCTGTCTTGCCTTTCTTGTTTTTACACATTTTACGGATGTCCCTTTTGACCGGTTGGAAGTGATACTTCTTTGTAGTGCAGATTTGCATTATGCGGTTGCTTGGTTGGCCAAAATGTGTGTATGCGTTTTCTCCTGAATATATTCAGGAGAAAACACATGCACCCTTTATGGACAATTCCATAATTGTCGAAGTTGTGATGCTTTTCCTGTGTTTAAAGGCGATTCCAATGTACTTCTGGAAATCTGTTTCGTGCACTTCTGCCTCATTTTCAAGTCCGCCTCATGGCTTTCTCTCAACAGATTTTTGGAAGAGAGTAGTCCTTTATAACTCTGCAAGTTAGTGAATTGCTGTGCCCCTGAGCTCCATTTTTCAACTCGCGTTTTTTTGAGCTGACTGCCATTCCACAATTTTGCTTCAGGACCTATACTGGTTCCATTGGGGGGGCTGGCTCAGAGTTTGTTAATTCTTCTTCGTGACGGGAATTTAGAGTGACATGTGGCCATCCAAATGCCTATAGCTACTCTCTAATTGTTTCTCCCTCTTCCCTTATATCCTCTACACAACGTGCCAACTGTGCAAACCAGGAGTTTATAGGTGCTGACTCTCCAATTTGGGAGATTGATACTAAAGCAGTTGGAATGTCAAACTGGTGCACAAGGAGAGAAAAAAATTAGTAGAGTTTTAGAAACCTTTCACCATCAGATGGTGTCCATTCTCTAGGTTTCCCATACATGTTATAACTGTAGTGATATGCCCTTCTACCTGGAGAGTTGGGACCCATGGAATGGGTGCCAGGTATTATTGCTTTAAACGGTCTGCATTTTCTCACCCAATCTCACCAAACCTCTCAGTCCCAAGTGACCAGCCTTATGCCACATCCAGCTGTCGTTGTAGATAGGGTCATTGTAAGATTCATCAGAACCCCTGAAGGTATTGTGTAAGAATTTCACTGTTTATTTGTTTTGTTTTGAAATTCATTTTTATAGTGGGTTTGAGCTGATTCTCTCTGCCGTGTTTATGTCATTCTAGACACACTTGATTACCTTATGGAGACATATCAATACATAGGTTTTAAGATTCTTACTAGTCAGATATACTACTCTGCGGGGAATAGGGGTGTTGAGCCCCGTTCAGTGAGGAAAGAGTAGGTCTTGTCTATTTTGTATTTGGATTATGCAACCGTACCTGTGCTAATATCAAACTCTGGTTTTATGCATCACCCCACCTCTCCTTTCCTCTTGAGCAAGCATAAGAGTGTTTTCTAAATGTGAGACTCTTCTCTTTCCTAATTCAGTTCATGTGTAGCCATGTTTACAAGACCTTCATAAGTGATATCTTATGATAAGTTTCTTTTTCTGTGTGACTTATTTCAGTTAGAATCATCGTACATGAATCCACTCACTATGCTTCTACTGGCCTTATGACATTGATTTCATGGCTGCGGGATATTCCATCATACGTATGTACCGCAATTTCTTTACTATTTTTTTTCTTTACTGGGATATTTAAGGTGTCCCGAAGTCGAGGTTCTTGTAAGCAGTGCTGCCCTATATTTTGGGTTGGCTGTGTCTTATTGATTTTCAATTTCCCCAAGGTATATTCCCATGACTGGAAGTGCCTTAGGTTGTGAAGCTCTGTTGTTTAATTCTTTTAGGGAACACAATGCACTCCTCCAGAGTGGCTGTTGGCAATCTGCATCCCACCGATCAGCATAACAAGGCTCCCTGTTCTCTAGAGCCCCTCTTGCCTTTCTGGATTTTACACATTTTACGGATATCCCTTTTGACTGGTGGGAAGTGATACTTCTTTGTAGTGCAGGTTTGCGTTGTGCGGTTGCTTGGTTGGCCAAAATGGGTGTATGCGTTTTCTCCTGAATATATTCAGGAGAAAACGCATGCGCCCTTTATGGATAATTCCATAATTGTCGAAGTTGTGATGCTTTTCCTGTGTTTAAAGGCGATTCCAATGTACTTCTGGAAATCTGTTTCGTGCAAATCTCCCTCATTTTCAAGTCCGCCTCATGGCTTTTTCTCAACAGATTTTTGGAAGAGAGTAGTCCTGTATAACTCTGCAAGTTAGTGAATTGCTGTGCCCCTGAGCTCCATTTTTCAACTTGTGTTTTTGTGAGCTGACCTTAAACCCACAATTTTGCTTCAGGACCTATACTAGTTATGGGGGTGGGGCAGGCTGAGAGTTTGGTTAATTCTTCTTCGTGACGGGAAATTAGAGTGACATGTGGCCTTCCAAATGCCTATAGCTACTCTCTCATTGGTTCTCCCTCTTCCCTTATATCCTCTGCACAATGTGCCAACTGTGCGAACCAGGAGGTTATAGGGGCTGACTCTCCAAGTTGGGAGATTGATATTAAAGCAGTTGGAATGTCAAGCTGCAGCACATGGAGAGAAAAAAATTAGTAGAGTTTTAGAAACCTTTCACCATCAGAGGGTGTCCATTCTCTAGGTTTCCCATACATGTTATAACCTTAGTGATATTCCCTTCTACCTGGAGAGTTGGGAACCATGGAATCAGTGGCAGGCATTATTGCTTTAAAGCGTCTGCATTTTCTCACCCAATCTCACCAATCCTCTCAGTCCCAGGTGAACAGCCTTATGCCACATCCAGCTGTTGTTGTAGATAGGGTCATTCCAAGTTTCATCAGAACCCCTGAAGGTGTTGTGTAAGAATTTCACTGTTTATTTGTTTTGTTTTGAAATTCCTTTTTATAGTGGGTTTGAGCTGATTCTCACTGCCGTGTTTATGTCATTCTAGACACACTTGGTTCCCTTATGGAGACATATCAATACATAGGTTTTAAGATCCTTACTAGTCAGATATATTTCTCTGTGGGGAATAGGGGTGTTGAGTCCCATTCACTGAGGAAGGAGTCGGGCTTGTCTCTTCTGTATTTGGATTATGGATCGGTACCTGTGTTAATATCAAACTCTGGTTTTGTGTGTCTCCCCACCTCTCCTTCCCCCTTAAGCAAGCATAAGTGTGTTTTCTAAATCTGAGACTCTGTTCTCTTTCCTAATTCAGTTCATATGTAGCCAGGTTTACATTCCCTTCATAAGTGATATCTTATATCAGAATGCACCATGGCCCTTGTCATAATAATGCTCCATGACCCCTGTCATCACAATGCTCCATTCCCTGGTTATCACAATGCTCCATGTCCCTTGTCATAACAATTCTCCACGTACTTGTCATCACAATGCTACATGACACTTCTCATCACAAAGTTACATGCTCGTTTCATCACAATTCTCCATGCACTTGTCATTGCAATGTTCCATGACCCCTGTCATAGCAAGCTCCAAGTGTTTGTCATCACAATGCTTCACGACTTTATCATCAAAATTCTCAATGGCACTTTTCATCACAATGTTCCGTACCTTTGTCATCACAATGCTCCATTCCCTTGTCATCACAATGCTCCATGACCCCTGTCATCACAATGCTCCCTGACACCTGTCATCACAATGCTTCATGCCCCTTGTCATTACAGTGCTCCATGATGCTCGTCATCACAATTACCCATGGTCTTCTCATCACAATGCTCCACGGTTTTGCCATCACAATGCTCCATGCCCTGGTCATCTCAAAGCTCAATGTCCCTTGTCCTCACAATTCTCCACGTCCTTGTCATCACAATGCTCCATGGCACTTCTCATCACAATGTTATATGCTCTTGTCATAACAATACTCCATGCACTTGTCATCACAATGCTCCATGACCCCTGTCATAGGAAGCTCCATGCGCTTGTCATCACAATGTTTCACGACATGGACATTAAAATTATCAATGGCCCTTGTCATCTCAATGCTCCATGCACTTATCATCACAATGCTCTTTTACCTTTGTCACAACAATCCTCCATGACACTTGGCATCACAATGCTCCGTGCTATTGTCATCACAATGGAACATGACATATGTCATCACAATGCTCCCTGACACCTGTCTTCACAATACTCCATGACCTTGTCATCACAATGCTCCATGCCCTTGTCATCACAATGTGCCATGCCCACTGTCATCAAAATAATCCATGAAACTTGTCAGACCAAAGCTCCATGCCACCTTTCATCACAATGCTCCATGAACCCTGTCATCACAATGCACCATGCCCATCATCATAATGCTTCAGGCTATTGTCATCACAATGAAATCAAAATGCTCTATGACCTCTGTCATCACAATGCTCCAAACCCTTGTGATCACAATGTTCCATAACACTTGTCATCACAATACCCGATGACGCTAGTCATCACAATTATGCATGGACTTCTCATCACAATGCCCCATGACATTTGTCATCACAATGCGCAATACACATGTCATCACAATGCTCCCTGACTCTTGCCATCAGTATGCCCCCTGAACCCTTTCATGACAAGGCTCCATGGCTTTTTCATCACAATGATCCATGCCATTTTCATCACAATGCTCCAAGACCCCTGTAATCACAATGCTCTATGCCCTTGTCATCACAAAGCTCCATGATGCATGTCATCAGAATGCTCCATGGCCTTCTCATCACAATGATCCATGCCCTTGTCATCACAATGCTCCAAGACCCCTGTAATCACAATGGTCCATGCCCCTTTTCATCAGAATGCTCCATGAGACTTGTCATCACAAGGCTCCATGGTCTTCTCATCACAATGCTCCAGGACATTGTCATCAAAATGCTCCATTCCCTTATCATCACAATGCTCCATGACCCCTGTCATCACAATACTCCATGAACATTTTCAGCCCAATGCTCCATGACCTTCTCATCACAATGCTCCATGACCAATATCATCACAATGCTCCATGACCACAGTCATCACAATGTTCAATATCACCTGACAACACAATGATCCGGGACTCTTGTCATCACAATGCTCCATTCCCTAGTCATCACAATGCTCCATGACCCCTGTCATCACAATACTCCATGAACATTTTCAGCCCAATGCTCCATGACACTTGTCATCACAATGATGCATGCCCTTGTCATCCCAATGCTCCATGACCCCTGTAATCACAATGATCCGTGACGCTTGTCATCACAGTGCTCCATGACACCTGTCATCACAATGCTCCATGCCTTTGTCAGCAAAATGCTACATGACCTTGTCATTACAATGTTCTATGCACTTGTCATCACAATACTCCATTACCATTGCCATCACAATCCTCCATGAACCTTGGGATCACATTGCTCCATGCCCTTGTCATCACAATGCTCCATGCTCCTTGAAATCAAAATGATCCATGACCTCTGTCATCAAAATGCTCCAAACCCTTGTGATCACAATGTTCCATAACACTTGTCATCACAATGCTCCATGATGCCTGTCATCACAATACTCCATGCCCTTTTCATCACAATGCTCCATGACCTTTGTCATCACAATTCTCGATACACTTGTCATCACAATGCTCCCTGACACTTGTCATCAGAATGCTCCTTGAACCCTGTCACAAAAAGGCTCCATGCCTTTTTCATCTAAATGCACCATGCCGTTTTCATCCCAATGCTCCATCCCATTGTCATCAAAATACTCCACAAGCTTGTCATCAGAATGCTCCATGTCCCTTGTCATCACAATTTTCCATGCACTTGTCAGCACAATGCTCCCTGACCCTTGTCATCACAATGCTCCAAGCCATTGTCATCTCAATGCTCCATTACCTTTGTCATCAGAATCCTCCATGACACTTGGCATCACAATGGGCCATTACATATGTCATCACAATGCTCCCTGACACCTGTCTTCACAATAATGAATGACCTGGTCATCACAATGCTCCATGCCCTTGTCATCACAATGCGCCATTCCAACTGTCATCGCAATAAGCCATGAAACTTATTAGACCAATGCTCCATGCCCTTGTCATCACAATGCCCCATGCCCTTGTTATCACAATGCTCCATGACCCCTGTCATCACAATGCTCCGTGACTCCAGTCATCACAAGGCTTCATGACCTTTGTCATCACAATGGTCCATGCCCTTGTCATCAACAGTCTCTGTGACCTTTTTAACCACAATGCTTCATGAACTTTTCATCACAATGCTCTTTGACCCTTGTCATCACAATGCTCTATGCCTTTCTCAGCACAATGCTCCATGACCCTTGTCATCACAATGCTCCATGCGCTTGTCAGCACAATGCTCCATGACCCATGTCATCAAAATGCACCATGCGCTTGTCGTCACAGTGCTCCACAATCTTGTCATCACAATGCTCCATAAACCTTGTCATCACAATGCTCCATGCACTTCAAATCAAAATGCTCTCTCACCACTGATATCACAATGTTACATCACTATTCATCACAATACTCCCTCAACCCTGTCATCACAATGTTCCATGACTCCTGTCATCACAATGCTACATGCCCTTATCATCACAATGTTCGATGATCCCTGACATCACAATGTTTCATAACCCCTGTCATCAAAATGCTCCATGACCCTTTTCATCAAAATGCTCCATGACCCCTGACATTACAATGTTACATAACGCCTCTCATCAAAATGTTCCATGACCCTTTTCATCAAATTGGTCCATGACAATGTCATCACAATGCTCCCTGCCCTTCTCATCACAATGCACCATGCCCTTGTCATCAAAATGCTCCATGACCTTTGTCATCACAAAGCTCCATGACCCTTGGCATCACAATGCTCAATGCCATTGTCATCACAATACTCCATGAAACCTCTCATCACATTGTTCCATGCAATTGTCATCAAAAAGCTCCATGGTGCTTGTCATCACACTGCTCGATGCCCTTCTCATCACAATGCTCCATGCCCTTGTCATTACAATCCTCCATGACCCATGTATCACTGTGTTCCGTTCCCTTGTCATCACAATGCTCCATGCCCACTCTCATCACAATAATCCATGAAACTTTTCAGACAAATGTTCTATGCCTTGTCATCACAATGTTCCATTACCCCTGTCATAACAATGCTCCATGACCCCTGCCATCACAACGTTCCACGGCCTTGTCATCACAAGGCTCCATGACCCTTGTCATCACAATGCTCCAAGACCCCTGTAATCACAGTGCTACATGCCCTTGTCATCACAAAGCTCCATGATGCATGTCATCAGAATGCTCCATGCCCTTGCCATCACAATGCTCCATTACCCCTGTGATAACAATGCTCCATGACCCCTGCCATCACGATGTTCCATGGCCTTGTCATCACAAGGCTCCATGACCCTTCTCATCACAAAGCTCCAAGACCCCTGTAATCACAATGCTCCATGTCCCTTTTTATCTCAATGATCCATGAACCCTGTCATCACAATGCACCATGCCCATCATCATAATGCTTCAGGCTATTGTCATCACAATGAAATCAAAATTCTCCATGACCTCTGTCGTAACACTGCTCCAAACCCTTGTGATCACAATATTCCATAACACTTGTCATCACAATGCCCCATGACGCTCGTCATCACAATTATCTATGGCCTTCTCATCACAATGCTCCATGACCTTTGTCATCACAATGCTCAATACACTTGTCATCAAAATGCTCCCAGACACTTGTTCTCTGTATGCTCCTTGAACCCTGTCATGACAAGGCTCCATGCCTTTTTCATCACAATGATCCATGCCTTTTTCATCACAATGCTACAAGACGCCTGTAATTACAATGCTCCATGCCCTTGTCATCACAAAGCTCAATGACGCATGTCATCAGACTGCTCCTTGGCCTTCTCATCACAATGCTCCATGCCCTTGTCATCACAATTTTCCAAGACACTCTAATCACAACGCTCCATGCCCCTTTTCATCAGTATGCTCCATGAGACTTGTCTCACAAGGCTCCATGGTTTTCTCATCACAATGCTCCAGCACCTTGTCATCACAATGCTTCACGACCTTGTCATGAAAATTTTCAATGGCCCTTGTCATCATAATGCTCCAAGCCCTAGTCATCACAATGCTCCATTATATTTGTCATCACAATCCTCCATTACATTTGGCATCACAATGCTCCATACCATTGTCATCACAATGGACCATGACATATGTCATCACAATGCTCCCTGACACCTGTCTTCACAATACTCCATGACCTTCTCATCACAATGCCCCATGCCCTTGTCATCACAATGCCCCATGCCCACTGTCATCACAATAATCTATTAAACTTGTCATCACAATGCTCCATGCCCCTGTCATCACAATGCTCCATGCCCTTTTCATCACAATGCTCCATGACCCTTTTCATCACAATGCTCTGTGACTCCAGTCATCACAATGCTTCATAACACATTTGTCATCACAGTGGTCCATGCCCACATCATCACAAGGCTCTGTGACCTTTGTAACCACAATACTCCATGAACTTTTCGTCACAATGCTCCGTGACCCTTGTCATCACAATGCTCCATGCCTTTGTCAGAACAATGTTCCATGACCCTTGTCATCACAATGTGCCACGTGATTTTCATCACAACGGTCCACAACCTTGTCATCGTAATGCTCCATAAACCTTGTAATCACAATGCTCCATGCACTTCTCATCAAAATGCTCTCTCAACAGAGATATCACAATGTTCCATCACTAGTCATCACAATACTCCCTCACCCCTGTAATCACAATGTTCCATGACCCCTGTCATCACAATGCTACATCCCTTATCATCACAATGTTCCATGACCCCTGACATCACAATGTTCCATAACCCCTGTCATCAAAATGCTCCATGACCCTTTTCATCCCAAAGCTACATGACCCCTGACATCACAATGTTCTATAACCCCTGTCATCAAAATGTTCCATTACACTTTTCATCAAATTGCTGCATGAACCTGTCATCAAAATGCTCCCTGCCCTTCTCATCACAATGCACCACGCCCTTGACATCAAAATGCTCCATGACTTTTGTCATCACAAAGCTCCATAACCCTTGGAATCACAATGTTCCATGAACCCTCTCATCACATTGTTCCATGCCCTTGTCATCACAAAGCTCCATGACGCTTGTCAAAACAATGTTCGATGCCCTTCTCATCACAATGCTCCATGCCCTTGTCATTACAATCCTCCATGACCCATGGATCACAGTGTTCCGTGACCTTGTCATCACAATGCTCCATGCCCACTCTCATCACAATAATCCATGAAACTTTTCAGACCAATGCTCCATGCCCTTCTCATCACAATGCTCCATTACCCCTGTCATAACAATGCTCCATGACCCCTGCCATCACAATGTTCCACACCATTGTCATCACAAGGCTCCATGACCCTTGTCATCACAATGCTCCAAGACCCCTGTAATCACAATGCTCCATGCCCTTGTCATCACAAAGCTCAATGACGCATGTCATCAGAATGATCCATGGCCTTCTCATCACAATGCTCCTTGCCCTTGTCATCACAATGCTCCAAGACCCCTGCAATCACAATGCTCCATGCCCCTTTTCATCTCAATGCTCCATGAACGCTGTCATCACAATGCACCATGCCCATCACCATAATGCTTCAGGCTATTGTCATCACAATGAAATCAAAATGCTCCATGACCTCTGTCATCACAATGCTCCAAACCCTTGTGATCACAATGTTCCATAAAACTTATCATCACAACACCCCATGACGCTCATCATCACAATTATCCATGGTCTTCTCATCACAATGCTCCATGAACTTTGTCATCACAATGCTCAATACACTTGTCATCACAATGCTCCGTGACACTTGTCGTGAGTATGCTCCTTGAACCCTGTCATGACAAGGCTCCATGCCTTTTTCATAACAATGATCCATTCCATTTTCATCACAATGCTCCATGCCCTTGTCAGCACAAAGCTCCATGACGCATGTCATCAGAATTCTCCATGGCCTTCTCATCACAATGCTCCATGCCCTTGTCATCACAATGCTCCAAGACCCCTGTAATCACAATGTTCCATGCCCCTTTTCATCAGAATGTTCCATGAGAATTGTCATCACAAGACTCCATGGACTTCCCTTCGCAATGCTCCAGGACCTTGTCATCACAGTGCTCAATTCCCTTCTCATTACAATGCTCCATGACCCCTGTCATCACAATACTCCATGAACATTTTCAGCCCAATGCTTCATGACCTTTTCATCACAATGCTCCATGACCCATATCATCACAGTCCTCCATGACCACTGTCATCACAACACTCCATGACCCCTGACAACACAATGATCCGGGACTCTTGTCATCAAAATGCTCCATTCCCTTGTCATCACAATGCTCCATGAACATTTTCAGCCCAATGCTCCATGACACTTGTCATCACAATTATCCATGCCCTTGTCATCCCAATGCTCCATGACCCCTCTAATCACAATGCTCCGTGACGCTTATCATCACAGTGCTCCATGACCCTTATCATCACAATTCTCCATGCCTGTGTCATCAAAATCCTACATGACCTTGTCATCACAATGCTCCATGAGCTTGTCATCACAATACTCCATTACCATTTTCATCACAATCCTCCATGAACCTTGGGATCACATTGCTCCATGCCCTTGTCATCACAATGCTCCATGCTCCTTGAAATCAAAATGGTCCATGACCTCTGTCATCACAATGCTCCAACCCCTTGTGATCACAATGTTCCATAACACTTGTCATCACAACACTCCATGATGACTGTCATGACAATACTCCATGCACTTGTCGTCACAATGCTCCATGACCTTTGTCATCACAATTCTCAATACACTTGTCATCACAATGCTCCCTGACACTTGTCGTCAGAATACGCCTTGAACACTGTCATGAAAAGGCTCCATGCCTTTTTCATAAGAATGCTCCATGCCCTTTTCATCACTACGCTCCAGGTCATTGTCATCACAATACTCCACAAGCTTGTCATCAGAATGCTCCATGATCATTGTCTTCAGAATGCTCCATGACCCCTGTCATCACAATGCTCCATACCCCTTGTCATTACAGTGTTCCATGACGCTCGTCATCACAATTTTCCATGGTCTTCTCATCACAATGCTCCACGGTCTTGCCATCACAATGCTCCATGCCTTGGTCATCACGATGTTCCATGTCCCCAGTCATCACAATGCTCCATGACCCCTGTCATCACAATGCTCCATACCCCTTGTCATTACAGTGCTCTATGACGCTCGTCATCACAATTATCCATGGTCTTCTCATCACAATGCTCCACGGTCTTGCCATCACAATGCTCCATGCCCTGGTCATCACAATGCTCCATGTCCCCTGTCATCACAATTCTCCACGTTCTTGGCATCACTATGCTCCATGATACTTCTCATCACAGTGTTACATGTTTTGTCATCACAATTCTCTATGCACTTGTCATCGCAATGCTCCATGATCCCTGTCATAGCAAGCTCCATGTGATTGTCATCACAATGCTTCATGAACATGTCATCAAAATTCTCAATGGCCCTTGTTATCACAATGCTCCATGACCCTTGTCATCACAATGCTCCAAGCCTTTGTCATCAAAATGCTCCATTACCTTTGTCATCACAATCCTCCATGACACTTGGCATCACAATGCTACATTCCATTGTCATTGCAATAGACCATGACATATGTCATCACAATGCTCCCTGACACCGTTCTTCACAATACTCCATGACCTTCTCATCACAATGCTCCATGCCCTTGTCATCACAATGCGCCATGCCCACTGTCATCACAATAATCCATGAAACTTGTCAGAAAAATGCTCCATGACCCTGTCATCACAAGGCTCCATGCCCTTTCATCACAATGCTCTATGACCCCTGTCATCACAATGCTCCGTGACTCCAGTTATCACAATGCTTCATGACCTTTGTCATCACAATGGTCCATGCCCTCGTCATCACAAGGCTCTGTGACCTTTGTGACCACAACACTCCATGAACATTTCATCACAATGCTCGGTGACCCTTGTCATCACAATGCTCCATGCCTTTGTCAGCACATTACTCCATGACACATGGCATCAAATGTGCCATGCGCTTGTCATCACAATGCTCCACATCGTTGTCATCACAATGCTCCACAAACCTTGTCATCACAATGCTCCATGCGTTTGTCAGCACAATGATCCATGACCCATGTCATCACAATGTGCCCTGTGTTTCTCATCACAATGCTCCACAGCCTTGTCATCACAATGCTCCATGCACCTCTCATCAAAATGCTCTCTCACCACTGATATCACAATGTTCCATCACTAGTCAACACAATACTCCCTCCACCCTGTCATCCCAATGTTCCATGACCCTTGTCACAACAATGCTACATGCTCTTATCATCACAATGCTCCATGACCCCTGACATCACAATGTTCCATAACCCCTGTCATCACAATGCTCCATGACCCTTTTCATCACAATGCTCCATGACCCCTAACATCACAATGTTCCATAAACACTGTCATCAAAATGTTCCATGACCCTTTTCATCCAATTGCTCCATGACCCTGTCATCACAATGCTCCCTGCCCTTCTCATCACAATGCACCATGCTCTTGTCATCAAAATGCTCCATGGCGTATGTCATCACAAAGCTCCATGACCCTTGGAATCACAATGCTCCATGCCATTGTCATCACAAAGCTCCATGAAACCTCTCATCACATTGCTCCATGCCGTTGTCATCACAAAGCTCCATGACGCTTCTCATCACAATGCTCCATGCCCTTGTCATTGCAATCCTCCATGACACATGTATCACTGTGTTCCGTGCCCTTGTCATCGCAATGCTCCATGCTCACTCTCATCACAATAATCCATGAAACTTTTCAGACCAATGCTCCATGCCCTTGTCATCACAATGCTCCATTACACCTGTCATAACAATGCTCCATGACCCCTGCCATCACAATGTTCTACGGCCTTGTCATCACAAGACTCCATGGCCCTTGTCATCACAATGCTCCAAGACCCATGTAATCACAATGCTCAATGCCCATGTCATCACAAAGCTCCCTGACGCATGTCATCAGAATGTTCCATGGCCTTCTCATCACAATACTCCATGCCCTTGTCATCACAATGCTCCAAGACCCTTGTTATTACAATGATCCATGCCTCTTTGCATCTCAATGCTCCATGAACCCTGTCATCACAATGCACCATGCCCATCATCATAATGCTTCATGCTATTGTCATCACAATGAAACCAAAATGCTCCATGACCTCTCTCATTACAATGCTCCAAACACTTGTGATCACAATGTTCCATAACACTTGTCATCACAACGCCCCATGACGCTGGTCATCACAATTATCCATGGACTTCTCATCACAATGCTCCATGACCTTTGTCATCACAATTCTCAATACATTTGTCATCACAATGCTCCCTGACACTTGTCATCAGTATGCTCATTGAACCCTGTCATGACAAGTCTCCATGCCTTTTTCATCACAATGATCCATGCCCTTTTCATCACAATGCTTCATGCCATTGTCATCACAATACTCCACAAGCTTGTCATCAGAATGCTCTGTGACCCTTGTCATCTCAATGATCCATGACCCCTGTCATCACAATGCTCCATGACACCTGTCATCACAATGCTCGATGCCCCTTGTCATTACAGTGCTCCATGATGTTCGTCATCACAATTATCCATGGTCTTCTCATCACAGTGCTCCACGGTCTTGCCATCACAATGCTCCATGCCCTGGTCATCACAATGCTCCATGTCCCCAGTCATCACAATGCTCCATGACCCCTGTCATCACAATGCTCCATACTGCTTGTCATTACAGTGCTCCATGACACTCGTAATCACAATTGTCCATGGTCTTCTCGTCACAATGCTCCACGCCCTTGTCATCACAATGCTCCATGACCACTGTCATAACAATGCTCCATGACCCCTGTCATCACAAGGCTCCATACCACTTGTCATTACAGTGTTCCATGATGCTCCTCATCACAATTATCCATGGTCTTCTCATCACAATGCTCCACGGTCTTGCCATCACAGTGCTCCATGCCTTGGGCATCACAATGCTCCATGTCCCCGGTCATCACAATGCTCCATGACCACTGTCATCACAATGCTCTATACCCCTTGTCATTACAGTGCTCCATGACCCTCGTCATCACAATTATCCATGGTCTTCTCATCACAATGCTCCACGATCTTGCCATCGCAATGCTCCATGCCCTGGTCATCACAATGCTCCATGTCCCCTGTCATCACAATTGTCCACGATCTTGGCATCACTATGCTCCATGACACTTCTCATCACAGTGTTACATGCTTTGTCATCACAATTCTCTATGCACTTGTCATCGCAATGCTCCATGACCCCGTCATAGCAAGCTCCATGTGCTTGTCATCACAATACTCCATGCCCTTGTCGTCACAATTCTCCATGACCTTTGTCATCACAATGCTCCCTGACACTTGTCGTCAGAATGCTCCCTGAAAACTGTCTTGAAAAGGCTCCATGTCTTTTTCATCACAATGCCCCATGCCATTTTCATCAAAATGCTCCATGTCATTGTCATCAAAATACTCCACAAGCTTGTCATCAGAATGCTCCATGAAACTTGTCATCACAATGCTCCATGACCCCTGTTATCACAATGCTCCATACCCCTTGTCATTACAGTGCTCCATGACGCTCATCATCACAATTATCCATGGTCTTCTCATCACAATGCTCCATGGTCTTGCCATCACAGTACTCCATGCCCTGGTCATTACAATGCTCCATGTCCCCTGTCATCACAATTCTCCACGTTCTTGGCATCACTGTGCTCCATGATGCTTTTCATCACAGTGTTACATGCTTTGTCATCAAAATTCTCTATGCACTTGTCATCGCAATGCTCCATGATCCCTGTCACAGCAAGCTCCATGTGATTGTCATCACAATGCTTCATGAACATGTCATCAAAATTCTCAATGGCCCTTGTTATCACAATGCTCCATGACCCTTGTCATCACAATGCTCCAAGCGCTTGTCATCAAAATGCTCCATTACCTTTGTCATCACAATCCTCCATGACACTTGGCATGACAATGCTCCATTCCATTGTCATCACAATGGACCATGACATATGTCATCACAATGCTCCCTGACACCCTTCTTCACAATACTCCATGACCTTCTCATCACAATGCTCCATGCCCTTGTCATCACAATGCGCCATGCCCACTGTCATCACAATAATCCCTGAAACTTGTCAAACCAATGCAACATGCCCCTGTCATCACAATGCTCCATGCCCTTTCATCACAATGCTCTATGACCCCTGTCATCACAATGCTCCGTGACTCCAGTCATCACAATGCTTCATGACCTTTGTCATCACAATGGTTCATGCCCTCATCATCACAAGGCTCTGTGACCTTTGTCACCACAGCGCTCCATGAACATTTCATCACAATGCTCGGTGACCCTTGTCATCCCAATGCTCAATGCCTTTGTTAGCACAATACTCCATGACCCATGGCATCACAATGTGCCATGCGCTTGTCATCACAATGCTCCACATCTTTGTCATCACAATGCTCCATAAACCTTGTCATCACACTGCTCCATGCACTTCTCATCAAAATGCTCTCTCACCACTGATATCACAATGTTCCATCACTAGTCAACACAATACTCCCTCACCCCTGTCATCACAATATTCCATGACCCTTGTCACAACAATGCTACATGCCTTTATCATCACAATGCTCCATTCCCCTGACATCACAATGTTCCATAACCCCTGTCATCACAATGCTCCCTGCCCTTCACCACAGAATGCACCACACCCTTGTCATCAAAATGCTCCATGACCTTTGTCATCACAAAGCTCAATGACCCTTGTCATCACAATGCTGCATGCCATTGTCATCACAATGCTCCATGAACCCTCTCATCACATTGTTCCATGCCCTTGTCATCACAGGCTCCATGATGCTTTTCATCACAATGCTCGATGCCATTCTTATCACAATGCTCCATGCGCTTCTCATTACAATCCTCCATGACCCATGTATCACAGTGTTCCATGCCCTTGTCATCACAATGCTCCTTGCCCCCTCTCATCACAATAATCCATGAAACTTTTCAGACCAATGCTCCATGCCTTTGTCATCACAATGCTCCATTACCCCTGTCATAACAATGCTCCATGACCCCAGCCATCACAATGTTCCACAGCCTTGTCATCACAAGGCTCCATGACCCTTGTCATCACAATGCTCCAAGACCCCTGTAATCACAATGCTCCATGCCCTTGTCATCACAAAGCTCCATGACGCATGTCAACAGAATGCTCCATGGCCTTGTCATTCACGATGTTCCATGCCTTTGTCATCACAATGCTACAAGACTCCTGTAATCGCAATGCTCCATGCCCCTTTTCATCTCAATGCCCCATGAACCCTGTCATCACAATGCACCATGCCCATCATCATAATGCTTCAGGCTATTGTCATCACAATGAAACCAAAATGCTCCATGACCTCTGTCATCACAATGCTCCAAATCCTTGAGATCAATATGTTCCATAACACTTATCATCACAATGCCCCATGACGCTCGTCATCACAATTATCCATGGTCTTCTCATCACAATGCTCCATGACCTTTGTCATCACAATACTCAATACTCTTGTCATCACAATGCTCCCTGACACTTGTTGTCAGTTTTCTCCTAAACCCTGTCATGACAAGGCTCCATGTCTTTTTCATCACAATGATCCATGCCCTTTTCATCACAGTGCTCCAAGACCGCTGTAATCACAATGCTCCATGCCCTTGTCATCACAAAGTTCCATGATGCATGTCATCAGAACGCTCCATGGCCTTCTCATCCCAATGCTCCATGCCCTTGTCATCACAATGCTCCAAGACCCCTGTAATCACAATGCTCCATGGCACTTTTCATCAGAATGCTCCATGAGACTTGTCATCACAAGGCTCCATGGTCTTCTCATCACAGTGCTCCAGTACCTTGTCATCACAATGCTCCATGACCCCTGTCATCACAGTACTCCATGGACATTTTCAGCCCAATGCTCCATGACCTTCTCATCACAATGCACCATGACCCCTGTCATCACAATGCTCCATGACCACTGTCATCACAACGCTTCATGAACCCTGACAACACAATGATCCGGGACTCTTATCATTAAAATGCTCCATGACCATTGTCATCACAATGATCCATGCGATTGTCATCCCAATGCTCCATGACCCCTGTAATCACAATGCTCCGTGATGCTTGTCATCACAGTGCTCCATGAACCTTGTCATCATAATGCTCCTTGCCTTTGTTAACAAAATGGTACATAATCTTGTCATCACAATTCTCCATGCGCTTGTCATCACAATCCTCCATGACCATTGGGATCACATTGCTTCATGCCCTTGCCATCTCTCTCTTGCCTTTCTGGTTTTTACAGATATTCGGATGTCCCTTTTGACCGGTGGTAAGTGACAATTCTTTGTAGTGTGGATTTGTATTGCGCGCTTGCTTGATTGGCCAAAAAGGGCGTATGCGTTTTCTTCTGAATATATTCAGGAGAAAAGGCATACGCCCTTTTTGGCCAAGTGCATCTCTGTCCAAGTTGGGATGCTTTTCCTGTGCTTTAAAGGCGATTCCAATTTACCTTTTGAAATATGTTTTGTGCAATTCTGCCTCATTTTCAAGTCCGCTTCATTGCCTTCCCTCAACAGATTTTTGGAAGAGAGTAGTCCTTTATAAGTCTGCAGGTTTGTGAATTGCTGTGCCCCTGAGCTCCAATTTTCAAATCCCATCTTTGTGAGCTGGCCACAAATCCACAATTTTGCTTCAGGACCTATACTGGTTCCAGGGGTCCCTATATTGGTTCCCTGTGGGTGGTTGAGGCTTTGGTTAATTCTTCTTCCTGCCGGGAACTTAGAGTGACATGTGCCCGTCCAAATGCCTACATCTACTCTCTGATTGGTTCTCCCTCTTCCCTTTCATCCTCTGCACAATTAGCAAACTGTGCGAACCAGGAGGTTATAGGGGCTGACTCTCCTAAGTTGGGAGATTGATAGTAAAGCAGTTGGAATGCCAAAGTGGAGCACAAGGAGAGGAAAAATTAGGAGAGTTTTAGAAACCTTTCGCCATCACAGGGTGTCCATTTTCTAGGTTTCCCATACATGTTATAATTGTAGTGATATACCCTTCTACCTGGAGATTTGGGACACATGGAATGGTGGCATGCATTACTACTTTAAAAGGTCTGCATTTTCTCTCCCAATCTCACCAGTCCTCTCAGTCCCAAGTGTCCAGCCTTATGTCTCATCCAGCTGTCTTTGCAGATAGGGTCATTCCAGGTTTCATCAGAACCCCTGAAGGAATTGTGTAAGAATTTCGCTGTTTTGGGGGTTTTTTTTGAAATTCATTTTTATAATGGGGTTGAGCTGATTTTCACTGACGTGTTTATGCCAGTCTAGACACAATTGATTCCCTTACGGAGACATATCAATACATAGGTTTTAAGATTCTTAGTAGTCAGATATATTCCTCTGTGGGGCATAGGGGTGTTGAGTCCCGTTCACTGAGGAAGGTGTAGGTCTTGTCTATTCTGTATTTGGTTTATGGAATGGTACCTGTGCTAATATCAAACTCTGGTTTTATGCATCACCCCACCTCTCCTTTCCCCTGAAGCAGGCATAAGAGATTTTTGCTAAATGTGAGACTCTGTTCTCTTTCCTAATTCAGTTCATGTGTTGTGATATTGACATTCCCTCTATAAGTGATATCTTATGATAAGATTCTTTTTCTGTGTGACTAATTTCCCTTAAAATCATCATACGTAAATCCACTCATTATGCTTCTACTGGCCTTATATACATTGATTTCACGTCTGAGTGATATTCCGTTGTGCAAAATTACCACAAGTTCTTTATACATTTCTCTTTTTCCTGGGATATTTTAGGTGTACCAAAGTTGAGGTTCTTGTATGCAGAGCAGCCCTAAACTTTGGGGTGCCTGTGTCTTATTGACATTTAGTCTTCCCAAGTTATATGTCCATGAGTTGAAATCCCCTTGCTCTGGGGCTTTGTATTTTAGATGTTTTAAAAACAGCATACACTTCTTCAGAGTGGCTCTTGGATATTTATACCCCACCCATCAGCGTGACTAGGCTCCCTGTTTTCCATGGCCTCTCCTGCATTTCTGGTTTGTACACATTTTTTGGATGGCCTTTCTGAGCAGTGGAAATTGAGACTTCTTTGTTGTGTGGATTTGCATTTCCCTCTTGCTTGGTTGGCCAAAAACTCTGCATGTGTTTTTTTCCTGAAGATATTCACGAAAAAAACGCATACACCCTTTTGCCCAACCGCATCATTTTAGAAATTCTGCTGCTTTTCATATGCTTTAAATGTGAGTACAATCTACCTTTTGAAATCTGTTTCCTGCAATTCTGCCTCTCATTCAGATCCTCTTCGTTACCTTACCTGAATATATTTTTGGACGTTGGTTATCATTTATATCTTTGCAGGTCTTTGAATTGTCTGCTCCTGAGCTCCATTTCGCAACTCGCTTTTTTTGTGAGCTGGCCGCCAAACCATTGGATTACTTCTGGCCCTATTCTGGTTCTGGGGAGGCAGGCTGAGCCTTTGGTTAATTCTTCTTCCTAATGGGAAATTAGAGTGACATGTGCCTGTCAAAAGTCCTACAGCTAATCTCTCATTGGTTCCCCCTCTTCCCATTTATCCTCTGCACAAATTGCAAACTGTGTGAAGCAGGAGGTTAAAGGTGCTGATTCTCCAAGTGGGGAGATTGTTAGTAATGAGGCTGGAATGGCGAACCCCAGCACCAGGAGATCAAAAATGAGGTGCATTTTAGACACCTTTCCTGAGCACACGGTGTACATTCATCTCGGTTTCCCAGGCATGTTTTCGCTGTCAGAAGATTCCCTTGAACCTGCAGATTTGGGACCCATGGAATGGGTACCAGGCAGTATTACTTTAAAAGGTCTGCATTTCCTCACCCAGCCTCTCTAACATCTCTTAGCGTGCATAGCTTCCAGCCTTATATAATCATCCTGCTGTGGGTCTACATGTGTTCAATCCATGTTACATCGTAGCCCTTCAACAAAAGTTGTAAGAATTTTTGCCTGTCTCACTGTTTTTATAAATAGTTTTAAATTTATTTTTATATTGGTTACAGCTGATTTTCAAAGCTCTGTTTTTTGCTGCTGTACATCCACTTGATTCATGTACTGTGAGACAACAATAACTTCTTTTTCAGATGCTTAACAGTCATATGTATTATTTTCCAGTGACTTGAGTGGGCTGAGTGCAGTTCTTTGAGGTACCGTGTAGGCCTTGTCAGTTATTCAATTTGGTACTTGGAATGGTATCTTTGCTAATTTCAACCTCCTGGATAATACCTCACCATTCCCCACCTTTCCCATTTAGCAGCCTTATGTCTATTTTCTACATATTTGACTATGTTTCTGTTTTGTAATTTATTTCATGTGTAGCCATTTTTGATTCCACCTTTAAGTGACATCTTATGATATGTGTCTTTTTCTTTCTGACATATGTCACTTAGAATGATCGTATGTAACTCCTCCAGAGTTGTTACAACTGGCCTTATTTCATTGATTTCTGGATGAGTAATATTCCACTCTACATAAGTACCCCATCTCTTTTATCCATTTTATCCTTCCAGGAACATTTAGGTTATATCCAAGTTGAGGCGCTTTTTAACAGAGAGGTGGTAAACGTTCGGGTGCCTGTTTTCTGTCGATTTTTGTTTTTCCCAAGGTACACGCCCATGAGTGCAAGTGCCCTATGCTCTGTAGCTCATTTTTTAGATGTTTTAGCAAACACAATATACTTCTCCAGAGTGGCCGTTGGCAAATTACATTTCCACTATCAGCCTCACAGGGCTCCCTTTTCTCCTCGCCCTGTCCTGCATTTCTGGTGTTTACACTTTATGTGGATGGCCCTTCTGACTGATGTGAAGTGATACATTTTGTGATATTGATTTCCAGTGCCCACCTGTTGGGTTGGATAAAAAGTGTGTATGGCCTTTACTTGAATATATTCAGAAAAAATGCATACACCCTTTTTGGCCAACTGCATCATTGGCGATGTTCAGCGCCTTTTCTTGTGCTTTAATGGGGAGTCCTTTCACCTCTTCAAATCTGTTTCCTGCCACTCTCCCTTGCTTACAAGTCCTTTTCTGTGACTTACCTCAAGACATTTTTCGACGATAGATATTTTCAACTCTGCAGTTTCATGAATTTTAGTGCCCCTGAGTTCCATTTTTCAACTTGTGTTTTTGGAAACTGGACACAAAACAGCGGGATTTCCTCTAGCCCTATTCTGTTTCCGTGGGCAATTCTAGCCTTTGATGAATTTGTCTTCTGGATTGGAAATTAGAGTGGCATGTGCCTGTCCGAACACCTAAGACTTGTCTCTAAATTTTTCTCATCCTTCCGCTTCATCCTCTGGACAAATTCCAAACTGTGTGCAACAGGATGTTGACGGTGCTGATATCCCCAAGTGAGGAGATTGTTAGGAAAGATGCTGCAGGGTTGAACCCGAGCACCAGGCGATGAGGAGATGAGGTGCCTTTTCCAAACTCTTTCCGATCAAACGGTGTACCATCCTCTAGGTGTGACAGGCATGTTTTAGCTGTAGGAAGGGTCCCGTGCATGTAAGGAGAACACCAGGGATTTTTCCAAATCAGTGCCTCCCCGAACCCCAAACTGGGGAATTTTTAAGCTACGGCTACACGTATGTCCTTTAAGGGCCTTGGGAAATAGGCAGAGCCCAAACTTTAGATGACTGAAATCTTCAGGGTCAGAAGCGCTTACCATCGGCCTTGCTTAGGTTACATTTTATCTGTCATTGATAGATGATGTCAATAAAAATATCTATTCTTTTTCAGATTATTTCCCCTTGTAGGTTATTGCAAAATATTCAGTGTAGTTCCCTGTGCTATACAGTAGTTCCTTGTTGATGATCTATTTTATACATAGCAGTGTGTATGTGTTAATCCCAAACTGTTAATTTATCCCTTCTCCTACCTTTCCCCTTTGGTAATAATAAATTATAAGGTTTTATACTTCTCAGAAATGGGGGAGCTGAAAGAGAGGTATCATTTACAGTGGAAAAGCATTCAAAACAAGATTGAAGCTTCAGCCAAGAGTATTCGATGTACATCCATGGAAATAAATCACTTCATTTCTCTAATGTTGACCTGACAAATAAGACAGACGTCTTCACTGAACTTGCTTATAGGAAAGTGATGGAAATATCAAATGTAAGTCTTAGAAACATCTTATTTTACCCGAGCATTATACACTGCTCTATGTTAACTACAGTTTGGCTCACACATCTGTTCATTGAAGTTACAATGTTCTCAATTTCTGTTACTGATCCGCCAGAGTGGACCCCAACAGGAGTCCCCGTGCCCAGTGTCATTGGAGCCAACAGATCAAGACTGAGTTTGGTTCAGAAGCAAAGGAAACATTATTTTGAAAACAGAATGGAGAGGTGAGATCGTGCACTACCCCATGGGCTGTGGGCTGGGCTGCTGTGTAGGGTCCCCGGCAGCGTCAGTGGGAGGGAGGGGATGGAGCTCTCGAGGGCTGCGTTGGCTGCAGCTCAGGCTCTATGCCGCGGAGTCTGCATGGGACCCCGCTAGCTGAGGTGTCGACCCAGCCATTCTGCACTAGGAAATCGGGTCTGAAGTGCCGGGTGTGGGACCTCTGCATGCGGAACCCTAGGAGCACGTGAAATTAGACAAAGCACAAAGGAAAAACAGGTTAGACTTTATTTTATTGCCCAGATTCTCTTTTTATCTCCGAGGAATTTTTAATGAACGTTGCCGGAGACGAACACCTCCTCTGCTTTTTGTTCCGTTCCTTATTCTTGGGGTGTTGAGGGTGCAGACCCCTCTTTTGTAACTGGTTCATGCTGTGGTGGGAGCCCTGATACATGGGGGGAGGGGCAAAACGTCTCCCCACCGGCCTCCTGGTGAGGTTGATTGTCCCAAGGCCTCCTGCCTCACTTCTCGTCCGCCTGAGCACCAGCATTGGAAGTGTTACAGATTCTAATGACCTTTAAGGGTCCAGGAAAGAGAGGCGCAGAGATGGTGCGGTGGCAGGTTTCACCCCACCCCACATATGTTCGGCGACCTTAGGCTGACAGTTTTTGCCAGACTAGATGCTCTGACCAGTAGTCTGTGCTTTCTTTAATTAGGTCCCTGAATTAATGTACAAACAGCACCATGTGTCAGAGCCCTGCCCGCGCAACTCCCAGACAGTCCAGGGTCAGTGGTGATCCAGGACCATGACGTCCACTGAGTCAACGGCCTTTAGAAGTAGCCAGCAGTCCAGCCGGTCATATTGGCCACCATCACCGCGGTGTCTGTAGGGTTTTCTATGGTGAAAGCGTGATATACGTTTCCCCCGCCAAGCTTATTAGCTCCCCTCTGGGTGCAGTAAGTCCTGCAAGCAGTAGTCTGCTCTTTCGGGGCACAGTCTTGTCGTTTTCTGAGAGAAACTCCAGGTCAAGTGATGGTCACACGAGTCATCTTGGGGGCCCGTTGCCCCCGTTTATCTCTCTGGAGGTTGGAGTTGGAGGGCCTCCTCACTCGAGGTCAGTGTGTCCACAGAGCGACCCCTGCAACTTCAGGGCATGATGGGTGGTTAGGATCACCACGTGGGGTCCTTTTCCCTTAGGAGGGAGCTGGCCTTGTGGGCTGCTGATTTCCAGCTTTTTAGATACCCCAGTATCCTGGCCTGATGAGTCGGTGGGCAAAGCCCTTGGTGACCATAGTTTATCATACCTGAAGGGCATTCTTGTGTTGCTCCATTTCAAGTGGTCCCAGTTTTTGCACTAAGGCTCCAAGGGCGATTAACCTTTGACCGGGTATGTAAAGGTCAAAGGGTTTAGCTAAATTAGGGAGTTCCTGGGCAAGGGTCTGTATTGACTGCTCTTTCCATTCTTGAAAGGCTGCTTCTGGATTCTATTCAAAAGGATCATCATCTTTTCGTGTCAGTGTTTCATGTAGAGGCCCAGCTATGACACTGTAGTTAGGGATCCAGATGCAGAAAACCTTGGCCTCCCCAAGAACCCCTAAGCTGTCTTCTAGTTTTAGAAGACGTAAGGCTGCAAATGGCTTCTTCCCTATCCTGGGATGCGTTTCTCCGAATATCTGTGAGAATGAAGCCCAGGCATGTCACCTTAGCCTGGGATATTTGAGCGTTTTTCTTGGACACCTTCTATCCTTTCTTGGCTAGGTAGTTCAGAGGCGTCTTTAGTAGGCCTGGCGATCAGAATGTCATCTGCATATTGAAGGAGGGTTCCCTTTTAAAGAGGTTGAACTTTTAGGTCTTTAGAGGACATTTCCCCAATGATGGTGTGGGGATTTTTGAACCATTGGGGCAGGACGGCCCAGCATTATTTCTTTTGTTGCATGTTGTGTCCTGCCACTCACAAGCCAAAAATTCTTGTGACTCTGAGATGAATGGAATACAGAAGAAGGCATCATTGAAGTCTAATACAGAATGCCATGGCCTGGTGGAAGGTAGAATGACCAGCAGGGAGTAGGAAATAGGAGCTACTGGATGCATATCCTCGGTGGCTTCACTGACTGTCCTGATATGCTTTATCAGGTCTCCAGCATCCCATGGGGCTCTCGTGGTCAGGCCAATCTCAGGATATGGAGCTTACCTGGGCTCCACCCCTACCCCACAGCCCACGGGGCTCTCGTGGTCAAGTCCCTCCCAGGGTATGGAGCTCACATCTGCAGCTACCCAGCAGCCCATTGGGCTCTCCTACTCAGGCCCTTCCCAGGATACAGAGCTCCCCTGGGCAGGTACCCCAGCAGGGCTGGACACACAGGAACTGTGCACATAGCCCACCTTGCAGAGAACCCCCTGCTCACCTGTCGCTCACAGCTGACACAGAATACCTCAGAGCAGGACTTGAACTAACAAACAGCAGTTCTGACAGGTCTGTGACCATGGCTATCACTCTCTGCAGGCTCTTTCTGCCTGGTCTTCCAGACACTTCCACTGCAGCCAGGGCACCAGGCCTCTGTCTCCACCCACCATCACTCCTCTCCCTGACTCCTGGGTTCCTCTCATTAGGATAGGGTCTTCTTGAAGTTGTTATCCACTCATGGACCAGATAAAATGATAAGAAAACAAGCCGCAGCTGCAGCCCCTTGTCTATCCTGACTCTCAAGAGCCCACACCTGTTCCTAGGGCCTGGCCCGTTTAGCAAGTTTCATTTTCTGCAACTGTGAGGCCCTGAGGGGTGAGGATTGGCTGATTTTTGCAGCCTGAAACTGCCTGCCAGCCCTCCACAGGTGTGCCTGAGTTGAGGGCAATATAAACAGCTCTCCAGTGAGCGACAGCCCTTGTAGCTGTGACTGACGCCATATTCTCTGCCCCGTAGGCAGTGCCGGGGCTGTGCTGGTGGGAGGGAGTGAGGGGCCACGGCTTTGTGGGTGGCCCAGTGTGAGTGGGGCTCTGCTGGACTTTCTGCAGGAGATGCCAGGCTGCCACCTGCTAAAGAAGAGGATGTGTCACCGATACCTGCCGCTGGAATTTCTCCCCAGGCAGAGGTGAGGAAGTAAAAAAGCAGTGGGGGCCGTGGCAGGAGGGGTATCTCAGGCAGGGAAATGGAAAGCTTCCAGAAGAGCATCTGGGGCCAGGACCATCCTGACTGGCCTGCAGGCACCAAGTCGGCCTGTGTGCTGTCGCTGGTGTGGCTCCACAGCCCTTCCTCTAAGCTTGCAATTTCTTGTACATATTCAGGTGTTTTAACTGGAAAGGGTGGGAAGAGTTCAGCTGCAGCAGGACTGGGGCTCAGCTCACGTTTACTCACAGATGCCTTGGCTTGGTACCCCAGCTTTGCAATGAGGACCCTCCTTGCTTGGGGGGTGGGCTGCTGGCTGTATGGGAGATGATTCCCCACCTCTGACCAATTTCAGAATTGTTTACCGCTGGAACAAGTGCCCTGATAGGGTTTTCCTCTGTATAACTGGTGGGTTCAGGTTTTTTTTTCCTTTTTTGGTTCCAGTTAGATTTTATTCCTCTTTTATGTATTTATTGATATAAGCATGGAAATAATTCATTCATATAAATACATCTGTGTGAAGGGAAGAAATTTTTTCGGTTTTATTTTTAAATTTTATTTTTTAAAATTTTAAAATTTAATTTTATTTATGTTTTTATACAGCAGGTTATTATTAGTTATGTATTTTATGCATATACATGTATACAGGTCAATCCCAATCTCCCAACATATGCCACCAACACCACCCCATGGCTTCCCACACTTGGTGTCCATACGTGTGTTCTCTACCTCTGTGTCTCTATTTCTTCCCTGCAAACCAGTTCATCTATACCATTTTTCTAGGTTCCACATATATGCATTAATATACAATATTTGTTTTTCTCTTTCTGACTTACTTCATTCTGTATGACAGTCTCTAGATCCATCGACGTCTCTACAAATGACCCAGTTTCATTCCTTCTTATGGCTGAGTAATATTCCATTTTATATATGTACCACATCTTTATCCATTCGTCTGTCTGTGGGTATTTAGGTTGCTTCCATTACCTGGCTATCGTAAATAGTGCTGAAATGAGCATTGTGGTGAATGTGCCTTTTTGATTTATGGTTTTCTCTGGGTATATGCCCAGAAGTGGGATTGCTGGATCATATGGTAATTCTATTTCTAGTTTTTCTAAGGAAACTCCATACTGTTCTCCATCGTGACTGTATCAATATACATTTCGACCAATAGTGGAAGAGGGATCCTTTTGTCCACACCCTCCCCAGAATTCGTTGTTTGAAGATATTCTGATGATGTCAATTGTAACAGGTGTGAGGTGATACCTCATTGTAGTTTTGATTTGCATTTCTCTAATAATTAGTGATGTTGAGCAGCTTTTCATGTGCGTCTTGGCCATCTCTGTGTCTTCTTTGAAGAAACGTCTCTTTAGATCTTCTGCCCATTTTTGTATTGGGTTGTTTGTTTTTTTAATATTAAGCTGCATGAGCTCTTTATATATATTGGAGATTAAACTTTTGTCCATTGATTCGTTTGCAAATATTTTCGCCCATTCTGAGGGATGCTTTTTGCCATTCCCGTTTTTTTAACAAAAAAAGAAAGAAAGGAAAAGAAGCAGAACACTAATGTGAGTAAAATATGCCTTTTGAAACTGTCGTTTTGAAATATGGACGTCCTTTGAATTTTTTGGTCGATATATGAACCCAGGATTTGTTTTCAGGGCAGGTGTCATTTACAGGCCTGCAATGATTTTGAATATCAACTGACCATTAGCGCTGGGATTAAAGCTGCTGTTGTGTGAAACGGCCACAAGGTGGCAGCAGGTCTCCCTTACCAAATCTGGTTACTGGGGCAACAGAGCCTCAATGGAAGTCGTGTTCTAGATTGGAATATAGAATGGAATGTGCCAGGAGAAAGCCCCTCAAGTTTGCCTCACTACTTCTTGTTCGTGTTTTTAATTTAATTTTTTATTTTTTATTACAGCAAATTTGATTACAATGTTTGGCTTGTTGTAGGTGTGGAAGATGTGGTTCTTTTACACATACACATATGTCTGCTCTTCCTGGGATCCTTTTCCCATGTACCTTATGACAGAATGTTGAGTAGTCTTCTCTTGGTATTCTGTAGGTCTTTGGTGATTATATATGTCACCTGTGTTTGTATATGTCTGTTAACCCCAATATCATAATGAAACCAATCCTCACACCTTTCCATTGGTGAACCATAAGTTTGTTGAATGAATCTGTGATTGCCCTTCTCCGTGGAAATATCTGCCTTGGTATCCATTTTTCGGTCACACCTATAAGAGATATGATATGATATGTGTCTTTCACTTTCTGACTTACAACAACTCACGTGCTTATCTCTAGACACACCTACGGTGCTACAAATGGCATTGTGTCCTTTTATTCCTTGGCTTCTATTCTGCCTTAGCGAGGTCCATTTTCAACAATGTGATTCCCTGAGGGCTGAGGATTAGCTGACCTGGGTAGCCTGACCCTGCCGGCCAGCCCTCCCCAGGTGTGCCTGGGTTGAGGTCAATATAAACAGCGCTGCAGGCAGCAATAGCCCCTGAAGCTGTGCCTGACTCCATATTCTTTGCCCCGTCAGCAGTGTCGGGGCTGTGCTGGTGGGAGGGAGTGAGGGGCCACGGCTTTGTGGGTGGCCCGGTGTGAGTGGGTCTCTGCTGGACTTTCTGCAGGAGTTGCCAGGCTGCCACCAGTAAACAGGAGGATGTGTCACCCATACCTTCCGCTGGAATTTCTCTCCGGACAGAGGTGAGGAAGGAAAAAAGCAGTGGGGGCCGGGACAGGAGGGGTATCTCAGGCAGGGCAATGGAAAGCTTCCAGAAGAGCGCCCAGGGCCAGGACCATCCTGACTGGCCTGCAGGCACCAAGTTGGCCTGCGTGCTGTCGCTGGCGTGGCTCCACGGCCCTTCCTCTAGGCTTTCAAGCCCTTGTACATATTCAGGTGTTTTACCTGGGAAGGGTGGGAAAAGTTCAACAGCAGCTGGCCTGGGGCTCAGCTCACGGTTACTCACAGATGCCTCGGCATGGCCCCCCGCTTTGCAATGAGGACGCTCCTTGCGTAGGAGTGGGCTGCTAGCTCTATGGGAGATGATTCCCCACCTCTGACCAATTTCAGAATTGTTTACCGATGGAGCAAGTGCCCTGATTGTGTTTTCCTCTGTCTAACTCGTGGGTTCAGGTTTTTTTTTTTCTTTTTTGGTTCAAGTTAGATTTTATTCCTCTTTTATGTATTTATAGATATAAGCATGGGAATAATTCATTCATATAAATACATCTGTGTGAAGGGAAGAACTTTTTTCTGTTTTATATTTAAATTTTATTTTTTAAAATTTTGAAATTTAATTTTATTTATTTTTTATACAGCAGGTTATTATTAGTTATGTATTTTATGCATATACATGTATACAGGTCAATCCCAATCTCCCAACTCACCCCAACACCACCTCCCCATGGCTTCCCACACTTGGTGTCCATACGTGTGTTCTCTACCTTTGTGTCTCTATTTCTTCCCTGCAAACCAGTTCATCTGTACCATTTTTCTAGGGTCCACATATATGCATTAATATACAATATTTGGTTTTCTCTTTCTGACTTACTTCATTCTGTATGACAGTCTCTAGATCCATCGACGTCTCTACAAATGACCCAGTTTCATTCCTTCTTATGGCTGAGTAATATTCCATTTAATATATGTACCACATCTTTATCCATTCGTCTGTCTGTGGGTATTTAGGTTGCTTCCATTACCTGGCTATCGTAAATAGTCCTGAAATGAGCATTGTGGTGAATGTGCCTTTTTGATTTATGGTTTTATCTGGGTATATGCCCAGAAGTGGGATTGCTGGATCATATGGTAATTCTATTTCTAGTTTTTTTAAGGAAACTCCATACTGTTCTCCATCGTGACTGTATCAATTTACATTTCCACCACTAGTGGAAGAGGGATCCTTTTGTCCACACCCTCCCCAGAATTCGTTGTTTGTAGATTTTCTGATGATGCCGATTCTAACAGGTGTGAGGTGATACCTCATTGTAGTTTTGATTTGCATTTCTCTAATAATTAGTGATGTTGAGCAGCTTTTCATGTGCGTCTTGGCCATCTCTGTGTCTTCTTTGAAGAAACGTCTCTTTAGATCTTCTGCCCATTTTTGTATTGGGTTGTTTGTTTTTTTAATATTAAGCTGCATGAGCTCTTTATATATATTGGAGATTAAACTTTTGTCCATTGATTCGTTTGCAAATATTTTCGCCCATTCTGAGGGATGCTTTTTGCCATTCCCGTTTTTTTAACAAAGAAAGAAAGGAAAAGAAGCAGAACACTAATGTGTGTAAAATATGCCTTTTGAAACTGTCGTTTTGAAATATGGACGTCCTTTGAATTTTTTGGTCGATATATGAACCCAGGATTTGTTTTCAGGGCAGGTGTCATTTACAGGCCTGCAATGATTTTGAATATCAACTGACCATTAGCGCTGGGATTAAAGCTGCTGTTGTGTGAAACGGCCACAAGGTGGCAGCAGGTCTCCCTTACCAAATCTGGTTACTGGGGCAACAGAGCCTCAATGGAAGTCGTGTTCTAGATTGGAATTTAGAATGGAATGTGCCAGGAGAAAGCCCCTCAAGTTTGTCTCACTACTTCTTGTTCGTGTTTTTAATTTAATTTTTTATTTTTTATTACAGCAAATTAGATTACAATGTTTGGCTTGTTGTAGGTGTGGAAGATGTGGTTCTTTTACACATACACATATGTCTGTTCTTCCTGGGATCCTTTTCCCATGTACCTTATGACAGAATGTTGAGTAGTCTTCTCTTGGTATTCTGTAGGTCTTTGGTGATTATATATGTCACCTGTGTTTGTATATGTCTGTTAACCCCAATATCATAATGAAACCAATCCTCACACCTTTCCATTGGTGAACCATAAGTTTGTTGAATGAATCTGTGATTGCCCTTCTCCATGGAAATATCTGCCCTGGTATCCATTTTTCGGTCACACCTATAAGAGATATGATATGATATGTGTCTTTCACTTTCTGACTTACAACAACTCACGTGCTTACCTCTAGACACACCTACGGTGCTACAAATGGCATTGTGTCCTTTTATTCCTTGGCTTCTATTCTGCCTTAGCGAGGTCCATTTTCAACAATGTGATTCCCTGAGGGCTGAGGATTAGCTGACCTGGGTAGCCTGACCCTGCCGGCCGGCCCTCCCCAGGTGTGCCTGGGTTGAGGTCAATATAAACAGCGCTGCAGGCAGCAATAGCCCCTGAAGCTGTGCCTGACTCCATATTCTCTGCCCCGTCAGCAGTGTCGGGGCTGTGCTGGTGGGAGGGAGTGAGGGGCCACGGCTTTGTGGGTGGCCCGGTGTGAGTGGGTCTCTGCTGGACTTTCTGCAGGAGTTGCCAGGCTTCCACCTGTAATGAAGAGGATGTGTCACCCATACCTTCCGCTGGAATTTCTCTCCGGACAGAGGTGAGGAAGGAAAAAAGCAGTGGGGGCCGGGACAGGAGGGGTATCTCAGGCAGGGCAATGTAAAGCTTCCAGAAGAGCGCCCAGGGCCAGGACCATCCTGACTGGCCTGCAGGCACCAAGTTGGCCTGCGTGCTGTCGCTGGCGTGGCTCCACGGCCCTTCCTCTAGGCTTTCAAGCCCTTGTACATATTCAGGTGTTTTACCTGGGAAGGGTGGGAAAAGTTCAACAGCAGCTGGCCTGGGGCTCAGCTCACGGTTACTCACAGATGCCTCGGCATGGCCCCCCGCTTTGCAATGAGGACGCTCCTTGCGTAGGAGTGGGCTGCTAGCTCTATGGGAGATGATTCCCCACCTCTGACCAATTTCAGAATTGTTTACCGATGGAGCAAGTGCCCTGATTGTGTTTTCCTCTGTCTAACTCGTGGGTTCAGGTTTTTTTTTTTTCTTTTTTGGTTCAAGTTAGATTTTATTCCTCTTTTATGTATTTATAGATATAAGCATGGGAATAATTCATTCATATAAATACATCTGTGTGAAGGGAAGAACTTTTTTCTGTTTTATATTTAAATTTTATTTTTTAAAATTTTGAAATTTAATTTTATTTATTTTTTATACAGCAGGTTATTATTAGTTATGTATTTTATGCATATACATGTATGCAGGTCAATCCCAGTCTCCCAACTCATCCCAACACCACCTCCCCATGGCTTCCCACACTTGGTGTCCATGCGTGTGTTCTCTACCTCTGTGTCTCTATTTCTTCCCTGCAAACCAGTTCATCTGTACCATTTTTCTAGGTTCCACATATATGCTTTAATATACAATATTTGTTTTTCTCTTTCTGACTTACTTCATTCTGTATGACAGTCTCTAGATCCATCGACGTCTCTACAAATGACCCAGTTTCATTCCTTCTTATGGCTGAGTAATATTCCATTTTATATATGTACCACATCTTTATCCATTCGTCTGTCTGTGGGTATTTAGGTTGCTTCCATTACCTGGCTATCGTAAATAGTGCTGAAATGAGCATTGTGGTGAATGTGCCTTTTTGATTTATGGTTTTCTCTGGGTATATGCCCAGAAGTGGCATTGCTGGATCATATGGTAATTCTATTTCTAGTTTTTTTAAGGAAACTCCATACTGTTCTCCATCGTGACTGTATCAATTTACATTTCCACCACTAGTGGAAGAGGGATCCTTTTGTCCACACCCTCCCCAGAATTCGTTGTTTGTAGATTTTCTGATGATGCCGATTCTAACAGGTGTGAGGTGATACCACATTGTAGTTTTGATTTGCATTTCTCTAATAATTAGTGATGTTGAGCAGCTTTTCATGTGCGTCTTGGCCATCTCTGTGTCTTCTTTGAAGAAACGTCTCTTTAGATCTTCTGCCCATTTTTGTATTGGGTTGTTTGTTTTTTTAATATTACGCTGCATGAGCTCTTTATATATATTGGAGATTAAACCTTTGTCCATTGATTCGTTTGCAAATATTTTCGCCCATTCTGAGGGATGCTTTTTGCCATTCCCGTTTTTTTAACAAAAAAAAGAAAGAAAGAAAAAGAAGTAGAACACTAATGTGTGTAAAATATGCCTTTTGAAACTGTCGTTTTGAAATATGGACGTCCTTTGAAATTTTTGGTCGATATATGAATCCAGGATTTGTTTTCAGGTCAGGTGTCATTTACAGGCCTGCAATGATTTTGAATATCAACTGACCATTAGCGCTGGGACTAAAGCTGCTGTTGTGTGAAACGGCCACAAGGTGGCAGCAGTTCTCCCTTACCAAATCTGGTTACTGGGGCAACAGAGCCTCAATGGAAGTCGTGTTCTAGATTGGAATTTAGAATGGAATGTGCCAGGAGAAAGCCCCTCATGTTTGTCTCACTACTTCTTGTTCGTGTTTTTAATTTAATTTTTTATTTTTTATTACAGCAAATTTGATTACAATGTTTGGCTTGTTGTAGGTGTGGAAGATGTGGTTCTTTTACACATATACATATGTCTGTTCTTCCTGGGATCCTTTTCCCCTGTACCTTATGACAGAATGTTGAGTAGTCTTCTCTTGGTATTCTGTAGGTCTTTGGTGATTATATATGTCACCTGTGTTTGTATATGTCTGTTAACCCCAATATCATAATGAAACAAATCCTCACACCTTTCCATTGGTGAACCATAAGTTTGTTTAATGAATCTGTGATTGCCCTTCTCCGTGGAAATATCTGCCCTGGTATCCATTTTTTTGGTCACACCTATAAGAGATATGATATGATATGTGTCTTTCATTTTCTGACTTACTACAAGTCACGTGATTACCTCTAGACACACCTACGGTGCTGCAAATGGCATTGTGTCCTTTTATTCCTTGGCTTCTATTCTGCCTTAGCGAGGTCCATTTTCAACAATGTGATTCCCTGAGGGCTGAGGATTAGCTGACCTGGGTAGCCTGACCCTGCCGGCCGGCCCTCCCCAGGTGTGCCTGGGTTGAGGTCAATATAAACAGCACTGCAGGCAGCAATAGCCCCTGAAGCTGTGCCTGACTCCATGTTCTCTGCCCGTCAGCAGTCTCGGGGCTGTGCTGGTGGGAGGGAGTGTGGGGCCACGGCTTTGTGGGTGGCCCGGTGTGAGTGGGTCTCTGCTGGACTTTCTGCAGGAGTTGACTGGATGCCACGTGTAAACAAGAGGATGTATCACCCGCACCTTCAATTGGAATTTCTCTCCGGACAGATGTGAGGAAGGAAAAAAGCAGTGGGGGCAGGGACAGGAGGGGTATCTCAGGCAGGGCAATGGAAAGCTTCCAGAAGAGCGGCCAGGGACCGGACCATCCTGGCTGGCATGCAGGCACCAAGTTGGCCTGCGTGCTGTCGCTGTTGTGGCTCCACAGCCCTTCCTCTAAGCTTTCAAGCCCTTGTACATGTTCAGGTGTTTTACCTGGGAAGGGTGGGAAATGTCCAGCAGCAGCTGGCCTGGGGCTCAGCTCACGGTTACTCACAGATGCCTCAAGTCCCTTTCACTGAGGAAGGTGTAGTTCATGTCTATTCCATAGTTTGTTTTTGGAACGGTACCTGTGCTAATATCAAACTCTGGTTTTATGCATCACCCCACCTCTCATTCCCCCTTAAGCAGGCATAATAGTGTTTTCCAAAGGTGAGACTCTGTTCTCTTTTCTAACTGAGTTCAAGTGTAGCCATGTTTACAGGATCTTCATAAGTGATATCTTAATATAAGTTTCTTTTTCTGTGTGACTTTTTTCACTTAGAAGCATCATACTTCAATCCACTCATTTTGCTGCTACTGGTCTTATGCCATTGATTGCATGGCTGAGGGATATTCCATCGTATGGAAGTACCACAATTTTTTGAACCATTTTTATATTTCCTGGGATATTTAAGGTGTACCCAAGTTGAGGTTTTTGTAAGCAGTTCAGCCCTAAATTTTGGGGTGGCTCTGTCTTATTGATTTTCAGGTTTCCCAAGGTATATTCCCTAGACTGGAAGTGCCCTTGGCTCTGTAGCTCTGTTGTTTACTTGTTTTAGGGAACACAATGCACTCCTCCAGAGAGGCAGGTGGCAATTTACATCCCGCCCATCAGCATAACAAGACTCCCTGTTCTCCAGGGCCTGTTTTGTCTTTCTTGTTCTTACACATTTTGTGGATGTCCCTTTAGGCCTCTGGAAAGTGATACTTCTTTGTAGTGCAGATTTGCATTGCCCGCTTGCTTGCTTGGCCAAAAAGGGCGTATGCGTTTTCTCCTGAATATATTCATGAGAAAACACATACGCTCTATTTGGCCAAGTGCATCATTTTTGAAATTTTGCCCCTCTTTCTGTGCTTCAAACGCGATTCCAACGTACCTCTTGAAATCTGTTTCCTGATATTCTGCCTCGCTTTCATGTGCGCCTCGTTGCCTTCCCTCACCAGATTTTTGGACGAGAGTTGTCCTTTATTACTCTGCCAGTTTGTGAATTGCTGTGCCCCTGAGCTCCATTATTCTACTCGTTATTTGTGAGCTGACCGCAAGTGCAAAATTTTGGTTCAGGACCTATACTGGTTTCTTATAGGACGCTGAGACTTTGGTTAATTCTTCTTCCTGCTGGGAAATTAGATGGACATTTGCCCGTCCAATTGCCTAACAGCTACTCTCTCATTGGTTCTCCCTCTTCACTTTTATCCTCAGCCAAACTGGCATCCTGTGCGAACCAGTAGGTTAAAGGGGCTGCCTTTCCAAGTTGGGAGATTGATAGTAAAGCAGTTGGAAAGTCAAACAGGAGCACCAAGAGAGGGACTATTCGTTGAGTTTTAGAAACCTTTCGTATTCACAGTGTGTCCATGCTCTAGGTTTCGCGTACATGTTATAGCTGTAGTAATATTCCCTTCAACCTGGAGAATTGGGATGCAATGAATGGGTGCCACGCATTATTGCTTTAAAGGGTCTGCATTTGCTCACCCAATCTCACCAATCCTCTCAGTCCCAAGTGTCCAGACTTATGCCACATCCAGCTGTCATTGTAGATAGGGTAATTCCAGGTTTCATCAGAGACCATGAAGGAATTGTGAAGAATATCCATTTTAGTTTTGTTTTGTTTTTGTAATTCCTTTTTATAGTGGGTTTGAGCTGATTACGCTGCCATGTTTATGCCAGTCTAGACACACTTGATTCCCTTACGGAGAGATATCAATACATAGGTTTTAAGATTCTTACTAGTCAGATATATTCCTCTGCGGGAAATATGGGGTTTTGAGTCCCTTTCACTGAGGAAGGTGTAGGTCTTTTCTATTCCATAGTTGGTTTTTGGAACCGTACCTGTGCTTATATCAAACTCTGGTTTTACGCATCACCCCACAACTCCTTCCCCCTTAAGCAGGCATAAGAGTGTTTTCTAAATGTGAGACACTGTTCTCTTTCCTAACTCATTTCAAGTGTAGCCATGTTTACAGGATCTTCATAAGTGATATCTTATGATAAGTTTCTTTTTCTGTGTGACTTATTTCACTTAGAATCATCGTACCTGAATCCACCCATTTTGCTGCTACTGGTCTTATGACATTGATTTCATGGCTGAGGGATATTCCATCGTACGTAAGTACCACAATTTTTTGAACCATTTTTATATTTCCTGGGATATTTAAGGTGTACCCAAGTTGAGGTCCTTGTAAGCAGTGCAGCCCTAAATTTTGGGGTGGCTCTGTCTTATCGATTTTCAGTTTTCCCAAGGTATATTCCCTACACTGGAAGTGTCCTTGGCTCTGTAGCTCTGTTGTTTATTTGTTTTAGGGAACATAATGCACTCCTCCAGAGAGGCAGTTGGCATTTTACATACCGCCCATCAGAATAACAAGGCTCCATGTTCTCCAGGGCCTGTCTTGCCTTTCTGGATTTTACACATTTTGTGGATGTCCCTTTTGAACGGTGGGAAGTGATACTTCTTTGTAGTGCAGATTTGCATTGCCCGCTTGCTTGCTAGGCCAAAAAGGGCGTATGCGTTTTCTCCTGAATATATTCAGGAGAAAACCCATACGCCCTTTTTGGCCAAGTGCATCATTGTCGAAATTGTGCCCCTCTTCCTGTGCTTTAAAGGCAATTCCAACGTACCTCTTGAAATCTGTTTCCTGCTATTCTGCCTCACTTTCAAGTCCGCCTCGTTGCCTTCCCTCAACAGATTTTTGGATGAAATTTGTCCTTTATTACCCGGGCAGTTTGTGAATTGCTGTGCCCCTGAGCTCCATTTTTCAACTCGTTTTTTGTGAGCTGACCGCATTCCAAACTATTGGTTCAGGAGCTATACTGGTTCCCGGTGGATGGCTGAGAGTTTGGTTAATTCTTCTTCCTGCCGGGAAATTACAGTGATATGTGCCAGTCCAAATGCCTAACAGCTACTCTCTCATTGTTTCTCCCTCTTCCCTTTCATCCTCTGCCAATTTGGAAACCTGTGAGAACCAGGAGGTTAAAGGGGCTGTCTCTCCAAGTTGGGGGGTTGATAGTAAAGCAGATGGAAAGTCAAACCGGAGCACCAGGAGAGGGACTATTCGTTGAGTTCTAGAAACCTTTCGTATTCACAGTGTGTCCGTTCTCTAGGTTTCCCGTACATGTTATAGCTGTAGTAATATTCCCTTCAACCTGGAGAGTTGGGACCCATGGAATGGGTGCCACGCATTTGTGCTTTAAAGGGTCTGCATTTTCTCACCCAGTCTCACCAATCCTCTCAGTCCTAATTGTCCAGCCTTATGCCACATCCAGCTGTCGTTGTAGATAGGGTCATTCCAGGTTTCATCAGAGACCCTGAAGGAATTGTAAAGAATTTCCCAGTTTTTTTGTTTTGTTTTGAAATTCCTTTTTTTTTTTTTTTTTTTTTTTTTGCGGTACGAGGGCCTCTCACTGTTGTGGCCTCTCCCGTTGCGGAGCACAGGCTCCGGATGCGCAGGCTCAGCAGCCATGGCTCACGGGCCAAGCCTCTCCGCGGCATATGGGATCCTTCCAGACCGGGGCACGAACCCGTATCCCCTGCATCGGCAGGCGGACTCTCAACCACTGCGCCACCAGTGAGGCCCCTGAAATTCCTTTTTATAGTGGGTTGGAGCTGATTCTCGCTGCTATGTTTATGCCAGTCTAGACACACTTGATTCCCTTACGGAGACATATCAATACATAGGTTTTAAGATTCTTACTAGTCAGATATATTCCTCTGCGGGAAATATGGGGTTTTGAGTCCCTTTCACTGAGGAAGGTGTAGGTCTTGTCTATTCCATAGTTGGTTTTTGGAACGGTACCTGTGCTTATATCAAACTCTGGTTTTATGCATCACCCCACATCTCCTTTCCCCTAAGCAAGCATAAGAGTGTTTTCTAAATGTGAGACACTGTCTCTTTCCTAACTCAGTTCAAGTGTAGCCATGTTTATATGATCTTCATAAGTGATATCTTATGATAAATTTCTTTTTCTGTGTGACTTATTTCACTTAGAATCATCGTACCTGAATCCACCCATTTTGCTGCTACTGGTCTTATGACATTGATTTCATGGCTGAGGGATATTCCATCGTACGTAAGTACCACAATTTTTTGAACCATTTTTATATTTCCTGGGATACCTAAGGTGTATCCAAGTTGATGTCCTTGTAAGCAGTGCAGACCTAAATTTTGGGGTGGCTCTGTCTTATTGATTTTCAGTTTTCCCAAGGTATATTCCCTAGACTGGAAGTGCCCTTGGCTCTGTACCTCTGTTGTTTACTTGTTTTAGGGAACACAATGCACTCCTCCAGAGAGGCAGTTGGCAATTTACATCCCGCCCATCAGCATAACAAGGCTCCCTGTTCTCCAGGGCCTGTCTTGCTTTTCTGGTTTTTACACATTTTGTGGATGTCCCTTTTTACTGGTGGGAAGTGATACTTCTTTGTAGTGCAGATTTGCATTGCTCGTTTCCTTGCGTGGCCAAAAAGGACGTATGTGTTTTATCCTGAATATATTCAGGAGAAAACGCATACGCCCTTTTTGGCCAATTGCATCATTGTCGAAGTTGTGCCCCTCTTCCTGTGCTTTAAAGGCGATTCCAACGTACCTCTTGAAATCTGTTTCCTGCTATTCTGCCTCGCTTTCAAGTCCGCCTCGTTGCCTTCCCTCAACAGATTTTTGGACGATAGTTGTCCTTTATTACTCAGCCAGTTTGTGAAGTGCTGTGACCCTGAGCTCCATTATTCAGCTCGTTTTTGGTGAGCTGACCGCAAGTCCAAAATTATGGTTCAGGACCTATACCGGTTCGCTGTGGGTGGCTGAGACTTTGGTTAATTCTTCTTCCTTCCGGGAAATTACAGTGATATGTGCACGTCCAAATGCCTAACAGCTACACTCTCATTGGTTCTCCCTCTTCCCTTTCATCCTCTGCCAAATTGGCAACCTGTGCGAACCAGGAGGTTAAAGGGGCTGTCTCTCCAAGCTGGGAGGTTGATAGTAAAGCAGATGGAAAGTGAAACCAGAGCACCAGGAGAGGGACTATTCGTTCAGTTTTAGAAACCTTTCGTATTCACAGTGTGTCCGTTCTCTACTTTTCCCGTACATGTTATAGCTGTAGTAATATTCCCTTCAACCTGGAGAGTTGGTACCCATGGAATGGGTGCCAGGCATTTGTGCTTTAAAGGGTCTGCATTTGCTCACCCAATCTCACCAATCATCTCAGTCCCAAGTGTCCCTCCTTATGCCACATCCAGCTGTCATTGTAGATAAGGTCATTCCAGGTTTCATCAGAGACCCTGAAGGAATTGTAAAGAATTTCCCAGTTTCTTTTCTTTTGTTTTTGAAATTCCTTTTTATAGTGGGTTTGAGCTGATTCTCGCTGACATGTTTATGCCTGTCTAGACACACTTGATTCCCTTACAGAGACATATCAATACATAGGTTTTAAGATTCTTACTAGTCAGATATATTCCTCTGCGGGAAATATGGGGTTTTGAGTCCCTTTCACTGAGGAAGGTGTAGGTCTTGTCTATTCCATAGTTGGTTTTTGGAACGGTACCTGTGCTTATATCAAACTCTGGTTTTATGCATCACCCCACCTCTCCTTTCCCCTAAGCAGGCATAAGAGTGTTTTCTAAATGTGAGACACTGTTCTCTTTCCTAACTCAATTCAAGTGTAGCCATGTTTACAGGATCTTCATAAGTGATATCTTATGATAAGTTTCTTTTTCTGTGTGACTTATTTCACTTAGAATCATCGTACCTGAATCCACCCATTTTGCTGCTACTGGTATTATGACATTGATTTCATGGCTGAGGGATATTCGATCGTACGTAAGTACCACAATTTTTTGAACCATTTTTATATTTCCCGGGTAACATAAGGTGTACCCAAGTTGAGGTCCTTGTAAGCAGTGCAGCCCTAAATTTTGGGGTGGCTCTGTCTTATTGATTTTCAGTTTTCCCAAGGTATATTCCCTAGACTGAAAGTGCCCTTGGCTCTGTAGCTCTGTTGTTTACTTGTTTTAGGCAACACAATGCACTCCTGCAGAGAGGCAGTTGGCAATTTACATCCCGCCCATCAGCATAACAAGGCTCCCTGTTCAACAGGGCTTGTCTTGCCTTTCTGGTTTTTACACATTTTGTGGATGTCCCTTTTGACCGGTGGGAAGTGATACTTCTTTGTAGGGCAGATTTGCATTGCCCGCTTGCTTGCTTGGCCAAAAAGGGCGTATGCGTTTTCTCCTGAATATATTCAGGAGAAAACGCATACGCCCTTTTTGGCCAAGTGCATCATTGTCGAAGTTGTGCCCCTCTTCCTGTGCTTTAAAGGCGATTCCAACGTACCTCTTGAAATCTGTTTCCTGCTATTCTGCCTCGCTTTCAAGTCCGCCTCGTTGCCTTCCCTCAACAGATTTTTGGACGATAGTTGTCCTTTATTAATCGGCCAGTTTGTGAATTGCTGTGCCCCTGAGCTCCATTTTTCAACTCGTTTTTTGTGAGCTGACCGCAAGTCCAAAATTTTGGTTCAGGACCTATACTGGTTCCGAGTGCGTGGCTGAGACTTTGGTTAATTCTTCTTCCAGCCGGAAAATTAGAGTGATATGTGCCCGTCCAAATGCCTAACAGCTACTCTCTAATTAGTTCTCCCTATTCCCTTTCATCCTCTGCCAAATTGGCAACCTGTGCGAACCAGGAGGTTAAAGGGGCTGTCTCTCCAAGTTGGGAGGTTGATAGTAAAGCAGATGGAAAGTCAAACTGGAGCAACAGGAGAGGGAGTATTCGTTGAGTTTTAGAAAACTTTCGTATTCACAGTGTGTCCGTTCTCTAGGTTTCCTGTACATGTTATAGCTGTAGTAATATTCCCTTCAACCTGGAGAGTTGGGACCCATGGAATGGGTGCCATGCATTATTGCTTTAAAGGGTCTGCATTTGCTCACCCAATCTCACCAATCCTCTCAGTCCCAAGTGTCCAGCCTTATGCCACAGCCAGCTGTCGTTGTAGATAGGGTCATTCCAAGTTTCATCAGAGACCCTGAAGGAATTGTAAAGACTTTCCCAGTTTTTTTGTTTTGATTTTGAAATTCCTTTTTATAGTGGGTTTGAGCTGATTCTCGCTGCCATGTTTATGCCAGTCTAGACACGCTTGATTTCCTTACGGAGACATATCAATACATAGGTTTTAAGGTTCTTACTAGTCAGATATATTCCTCTGCGGGAAATATGGGGTTTTGAGTCCCTTTCACTGAGGAAGGTGTAGGTCTTGTCTATTCCATAGTTGGTTTTTGGAACGGTACCTGTGCTTATATCAAACTCTGGTTTTATGCATCACCCCACCTCTCCTTCCCCCTTAAGCAGGCATAAGAGTGTTTTCTTAATGTGAGACACTGTTCTCTTTCCTAACTCAGTTCAAGTGTAGCCATGTTTACAGGATCTTCATAAGTGATATCTTATGATAAGTTTCTTTTTCTCTGTGACATATTTCACTTAGAATCATCGTACCTGAATGTACCCATTTTGCTGCTACTGGTCTTATGACATTGATTTCATGGCTGAGGGATATTCCATCGTACATAAGTACCACAATTTTTTGAACCATTTTTATATTTCCTGTGATATTTAACGTGTACCCAAGTTGAGGTCCTTGTAAGCAGTGCAGCCCTAAATTTTGGGGTGGCTCTGTCTTATTGATTTTCAGTTTTCCCAAGGTATATTCCCTAGACTGGAAGTGCCCTTGGCTCTGTAGCTCTGTTCTTTACTTGTTTTAGGGAACACAATGCACTCCTCAAGAGAGTCAGTTGGCAATTTACATCCCGCCCATCAGCATAACAAGGCTCCATGTTCTCCAGGGCCCGTCTTGCCTTTCTGGTTTTTACACATTTTGTGGATGTCCCTTTTGACCGGTGGGAAGTGATACTTCTTTGTAGTGCAGATTTGCATTGCCCGCTTGCTTGCTTGGCCAAAATGGGCGTATGCGTTTTCTCCTGAATATATTCAGGAGAAACGCATGCGCCCTTTTTGGCCAAGTGCATCATTGTCAAAGTTGTGCCCCTCTTCCTGTGGTTTAAAGGTGATTCCAACATACCTCTTGAAATCTGTTTCCTGCTATTCGGCCTCGCTTTCAAGTCAGCCTCGTTGCCTTCCCTTAACAGATTTTTGGACGATAGTTGTCCTTTATTACTCAGCCAGTTTGTGAATTGCTGTGCCCTAGAGCTCCATTTTTCAACTCGTTTTTTGTGAGCTGACCGCAAGTCCAAAATTTTGGTTCAGGACCTATGCTGGTTCCCGGTGGGGGGCTGAGACTTTGGTTAATTCTTCTTCCTGCTGGGAATTTAGAGTGATATGTGCCCGTCCAAATGCCTAACAGCTACTCTCTCATTGGTTCTCCCTCTTCCCTTTCATCCTCTGCCAATTTGGAAACCTGTGCGAACCAGGAGGTTAAAGGGGCTGTCTCTCCAAGTTGGGAGGTTGATAGTAAAGCAGATGTAAAGTCAAAGCAGAGCACCAGGAGAGGGACTATTCGTTGAGTTTTAGAAACCTTTCGTATTCACAGTGTGTCCGTTCTCTAGGTATCCCGTACATGTTATAGCTGTAGTAATATTCCCTTCAACCTGGAGAGTTGGGACCATTGGAATGGGTTCCAGGCATTTGTGCTTTAAAGGGTCTGCATTTGTTCACCCAATCTCACCAATCATCTCAGTCCCAAGTGTCCCTCCTTATGCCATATCCAGCTGTCATTGTAGATAGGGACATTCCAGGTTTCATCAGAGACCCTGAAGGAATTGTAAAGAATTTCCCAGTTTTTTTGTTTTGTTTTTGAAATTCCTTTTTATAGTGGGTTTGAGCTGATTCTCGCTGCCATGTTTATGCCAGTCTAGACACACTTGATTCCCTTACGGAGACATATCAATACATAGGTTTTAAGATTCTTACTAGTCAGATATATTCCTCTGCGGGAAATATGGTGTTTTGAGTCCCTTTCACTGAGGAAGGTGTAGGTCTTGTCTATTCCATAGTTGGTTTTTGGAACGGTACCTGTGCTTATATCAAACTTTGGTTTTATGCATCACCCCACCTCTCATTCCCCCTTAAGCAGGCATAAGTGTGTTTTCTAAATGTGAGACACTGTTCTCTTTCCTAACTCAGTTCAAGTGTAGCCATGTTTATAGGATCTTCATAAGTGATATCTTATGATAAGTTTCTTTTTCTGTGTGTCATATTTCACTTAGAATCATCGTACCTGAATCCACCCATTTTGCTGCTACTGGTCTTATGACATTGATTTCATGGCTGAGGGATATTCCATCGTACGTAAGTACCACAATTTTTTGAACCATTTTTATAGTTCCTGGCATATTTAAGTTGTACCCAAGTTGAGGTCCTTGTAAGCAGTGCAGCCCTAAATTTTGGGGTGGCTCTTATTGATTTTCAGTTTTCCCAAGGTATATTCCCTAGACTGGAAGTGCCCTTGGCTCTGTAGCTCTGTTGTTTACTTGTTTTAGGGAACACAATGCAGTCCTCCAGAGGCAGTTGGCAATTTACATCCCTCCCATCAGCATAACAAGGCTCCCTGTTATCCAGGGCCTGTCTTGCCTTTCTGGTTTTTACACATTTTGTGGATGTCCCTTTTGACCGGTGGGAAGTGATACTTCTTTGTAGGGCAGATTTGCATTGCCCGATTTCTTGCTTGGCCGAAAAGGGCGGATGTGTTTTCTCCTGAATATATTCAGGAGAAAACGCATACGCCCTTTTTGGCAAAGGGCATCATTTTCGAAGTTGTGCCTCTCTTCCTGTGGTTTAAAGGCGATTCCAACGTACCTCTTGAAATCTGTTTCCTGCTATTCTGCCTCGCTTTCAAGTCCGCCTCGTTGCCTTCTCTCAACAGATTTTTGGACGATAGTTGTCCTTTATTACTCGGCCAGTTTGTGAATTGCTGTGCCCCTGAGCTCCATTTTTCAACTCGTTTTTGGTGAGCTGACCGCAAGTCCAAAAGTTTGGTTCAGGACCTATACTGGTTCCCGGAGGGTGGCTGAGACTTTGGTTAATTCTTCTTCCTTCGTGGAATTTAGAGTGATATGTGCCCGTCCAAATACCTAACAGCTACTCTCTCATTGGTTCTCCCTCTTCCCTTTCATCCTCTGCCAAATTGGCAACCTGTGTGAACCAGGATGTTAAAGGGGCTGTCTCTCCAAGTTGGGAGGTTGATAGTAAAGCAGATGGAAAGTCAAAGCGGAGAATCAGGAGAGGGACTATTCGTTGAGTTTTAGAAAACTTTCGTATTCACAGTGTGTCCGTTCTCTAGGTATCCCGTACATGTTATTGCTGTAGTAATATTCCCATCAACCTGGAGAGTTGGGACCCATGGAATGGGTGCCAGGCATTTGTGCTTTAAAGGGTCTGCATTTGCTCACCCAATCTCACCAATCCTCTCAGTCCCAAGTGTCCCTCCTTATGCCACATCCAGCTGTCATTGTAGATAGGGTCATTCCAGGTTTCATCAGAGACCCTGAAGGAATTGTAAAGAATTTCCCAGTTTTTTTGTTTTGTTTTTGAAATTCCTTTTTATAGTGGGTTTGAGCTGATTCTCGCTGCCATGTTTATGCCAGTCTAGACACACTTGATTCCCTTATGGAGACATATCAATACATAGGATTTAAGAATCTTACTAGTCAGATATATTCCTCTGCGGGAAATATGGTGTTTTGAGTCCCTTTCACTGAGGAAGGTGTAGGTCTTGTCTATTCCATAGTTAGTTTTTGGAACGGTACCTGTGCTTATATCAAACTCTGGTTTTATGCATCACCCCACCTCTCCTTCCCCCTTAAGCAGGCATAAGAATGTTTTCTAAATGTGAGACACTGTTCTCTTTCCTAACTCGGTTCAGTTGTAGCCATGTTTATAGGATCTTCATAAGTGATATCTTATGATAAGTTTCTTTTTCTGTGTGACTTATTTCACTTAGAATCATCGTACCTGAATCCACCCATTTTGCTGCTACTGGTCTTATGACATTGATTTCATGGCTGAGGGATATTCCATCGTACGTAAGTACCACAATTTTTGAACCATTTTTATATTTCCTGGAATACTTAAGGTGTATCAAAGTTGAGGTCCTTGTAAGCAGTGCAGCCCTAAATTTTTGGGTGGCTCTGTCTCATTGATTTTCAGTTGTCCCAAGGTATATTCCCTAGACTGGAAGTGCCCTTGGCTCTGTAGCTCTGTTGTTTACTTGTTTTAGGGAACACAATGCACTCCTCCAGAGAGGCTGTTGGCAATTTACATCCCGCCCATCAGCATAACAAGGCTCCCTGTTCTCCAGGGCCTGTCTTGCCTTTCTGGTTTTTACACATTTTGTGGATGTCCCTTTTGACCGGTGGGAAGAGATACTTCTTTGTAGTGCAGATTTGCATTGCCCCTTTGCTTGCTTGGCCAAAAAGGGCATATGCGTTTTCTCCTGAATATATTCAGGAGAAAACGCATACGCCCTTTTTGGCCAAGTGCATCATTGTCGAAGTTGTGCCCCTCTTCCTGTGCTTTAAAGGCGATTCCAACGTACCTCTTGAAATCTGTTTCCTGCTATTCTGCCTCGCTTTCAAGTCCGACTCGCTGCCTTCCCTCAACAGATTTTTGGACGATAGTTGTCCTTTATTACTCGGCCAGTTTGTGAATTGCTGTGCCCCTGAGCTCCATTTTTCAACTCGTTTTTCGTGAGCTGACCGCAAGTCCAAAATTTTGGTTCAGGACCTATACTGGTTCCCGGTGGGTGGCTGAGAATTTGGTTAATTCTTCTTCCTGCCGGGAAATTACAGTGATATGTGCCCGACCAAATGCCTAATAGCTACTCTCTCATTGGTTCTCCCTCTTCCCTTTCATCCTCTGCCAAATTGGCAACCTGTGCGAACCAGGAGGTTAAAGGGGCGGTCTCTCCAAGTTGGGAGGTTGATAGTCAAGCAGATGGAAAGTCAAACCAGAGCACCAGGAGAGGGGATATTCGTTGAGTTTTAGAAACCTTTCATATTCACAGTGTGTCCGTTCCCTAGGTTTCCCATACATGTTATATCTGTAGTAATATTCCCTTCAACCTGGAGAGTTGGATCCCATGGAATGGGTGCCACGCATTTGTGCTTTAAAAGGTCTGCATTTGCTCACCCAATCTCACCAATCGTCTCAGTCCCAAGTGTCTCTCCTTATGCCACATCCAGCTGTCGTTGTATATAGTGTCATTCCAGGTTTCATCAGAGACCCTGAAGGAATTGTAAAGAATTTCCCAGTTTTTTTGTTTTGTTTTTGAAATTCCTTTTTATAGTGGGTTTGAGCTGATTCTCGCTGCCATGTTTATGCCAGTCTAGACACACTTGATTCCCTTACGGAGACATATCAATACATAGGTTTTAAGATTCTTACTAGTCACATATATTCCTCTGAGGGAAATATGGGGTTTTGAGTCCCTTTCACTGAGAAAGGTGTAGGTCTTGTCTATTCCATAGTTGGTTTTTGGAACGGTACGTGTGCTTATATCGAACTCTGCTTTTATGCATCACCCCACCTCTCCTTCCCCCTTAAGCAGGCATACTGATTAAATTTGTGATAAAGCAAAAAATAAAAAAAAAAAAAAAAAAAAAAAAAAAAAAAAAAGAGTGTTTTCTAAATGTGAGACACTGTTCTCTTTCCTAACTCAGTTCAAGTGTAGCCATGTTTACAGGATCTTCATAAGTGATATCTTATGATAAGTTTCTTTTTCTGTGTGACTTATTTCACTTAGAATCATCGTACCTGAATCCACCCATTTTGCTGCTACTGGTCTTATGACATTGATTTCATGGCTGAGGGATATTCCATCGTACGTAAGTACCACAATTTTTTGAACCATTTTTATATTTCCTGGGATATTTAAGGTGTACCCAAGTTGAGGTCCTTGTAAGCAGTGCAGCCCTAAATTTTGGGGTGACTCTGTCCTATTGATTTTCAGTTTCCCAAGGTATATTCCCTAGACTGGAAGTGGCCTTGGCTCTGTAGCTCTGTTGTTTACTTGTTTTAGGGAACACAATGCACTCCTCCAGAGAGGCAGTTGGCAATTTACATCCTGCCCATCAGCATAACAAGGCTCCCTGTTCTCCAGGGCCTGTCTTGCCTTTCTGGTTTTTACACATTTTGTGGATGTCCCTTTTGACCGGTGGGAAGTGATACTTCTTTGTAGTGCAGATTTGCATTGCCCGCTTGCTTGCTTGGCCAAAAAGGGCGTATGCGTTTTCTCCTGAATATATTCAGGAGAAAACTCATACGCCCTTTTTGGCCAAGGGCATCATTGTCGAAGTTGTGCCCCTCTTCCTGTGCTTTAAAGGCGATTCCAACGTACCTCTTGAAATCAGTTTCCTGCTATTCTGCCTCGCTTTCAAGTCCTCCTCGTTGCCTTTCCTCAACAGATTTTTGGACGATAGTTGTCCTTTATTACTCGGCCAGTTTGTGAATTGCTGTGCCCCTGAGCTCCATTTATTTATTTTTTTTTTTTTGCGGTATGTGGGCCTCTCACTGTTGTGGCCTCTCCCGTTGCGGAGCACAGGCTCCGGACACGCAGGCTCAACGGCCATGGCTCATGGGCCAAGCCGCTCCGCGGCATGTGGGATCCTCCCAGACCGGGGCACGAACCCGTGTCCCCTGCATCGGCAGGCGAACTCTCAACCACTGCGCCACCAGGGAAGCCCCCTGAGCTCCATTTTTCAACTCGTTTTTGGTGAGCTGACCGGAAGTCCAAAATTTTAGTTCAGGACCTATACTGGTTCCCAGTGGGTGGCTGAGACTTTGGTTAACTCTTCTTCCTGCCGGGAAATTACAGTGATATGTGCCCGTCCAAATGACTAACAGCTACTCTCTCATTGGTTCTCCCTCTTCCCTTTCATCCTCTGCCAAATTGGCAACCTGTGCGAACCAGGAGGTAAAAGGGGCTGTCTCTCCAAGTTGGGATGTTGATAGTAAAGCAGATGTAAAGTCAAACCGAAGCACCAGGAGAGGAACTATTCGTTGAGTTTTAGAAACCTTTCGTATTCACAGTGTGTCCGTTTTATAGGTTTCCCGTACATGTTATAGCTGTAGTAATATTCCCTTCAACCTGGAGAGTTGGGACCCATGGAATGGGTGCCAGGCATTTGTGCTTTAAAGGGTCTGCATTTGCTCACCCAATCTCACCAATCGTCTCAGTCCCAAGTGTCCCTCCTTATGCCACATCCAGCTGTCTTTGTAGATAGGGTCATTCCAGGTTTCATCAGAGACCCTGAAGGAATTGTAAAGAATTTCCCAGTTTTTTTGTTTTGTTTTTGAAATTCCTTTTTATAGTGGGTTTGAGCTGATTCTCGCTGCCATGTTTATGCCAGTCTAGACACACTTGATTCCCTTACGGAGACATATCAATACATAGGTTTTAAGATTCTTACTAGTCAGATATGTTCCTTTGCGGGAAATATGGTGTTCTGAGTCCCTTTCACTGAGGAAGGTGTAGGTCTTGTCTATTCCATAGTTGGTTTTTGGAACGGTACCTGTGCTTATATCAAACTCTGGTTTTATGCATCACCCCACCTCTCCTTCCCCCTTAAGCAGGCATAAGAGTGTTTTGTAAATATGAGACACTGTTCTCTTTCCTAACTCAGTTCAAGTGTAGCCATGTTTATAGGATCTTCATAAGTGATATCTTATGATAAGTTTCTTTTTCTGTGTGACTTATTTCACTTAGAATCATCGTACCTGAATCCACCCATTTTGCTACTACTGGTCTTATGACATTGATTTAATGGCTGAGGGATATTCCATCGAACATAAGTACAACAATTTTTTGAACCATTTTTATATTTCCTGGGATACTTAAGGTGTATCCAAGTTGAGGTCCTTGTAAGCAGTGCAGCCCTAAATTATGGGGTGGCTGTGTTTTATTGATTTTCAGTTTTCCCAAGGTATATTCCCTAGACTGGAAGTGCCCTTGGCTCTGTAGCTCTGTTCTTTACTTGTTTTAGGGAACACAATGCACTCCTCCAGAGAGGCAGTTGGCAATTTACATCCCGCCCATCAGCATAACAAGGCTCCCTGTTCTCCAGGGCCTGTCTTGCCTTTCTGGTTTTTACATATTTTGTGGATGTCCCTTTTGACCGGTGGGAAGTGATACTTCTTTGTAGTGCAGATTTGCATTGCCCGCTTGCTTGCTTGGCAAAAAAGGGCGTATGCGTTTTCTCCTGAATATATTCAGGAGAAAACGCATACGCCCTTTTTGGCCAAGTGCATCATTGTCGAAGTTGTGACCCTCTTCCTGTGCTTTAAAGGCGATTCCAACCTACCTCTTGAAATCTGTTTCCTGCTATTCTGCCTCGCTTTCAAGTCCGCCTCGTTGCCTTTCCTCAACAGATTTTTGGAGGATAGTTGTCCTTTATTACTCGGCCAGTTTGTGAATTGCTGTGCCCCTGAGCTCCATTTTTCAACTCGTTTTTGGTTAGCTGACCGCAAGTCCAAAATTTTGGTTCAGGACCTATACTGGTTCCGGTGGGTGGCTGAGACTTTGGTTAATTCTTCTTCCTGCCGGGAAATTACAGTGATATGTGCCCGTCCAAATGCCTAACAGCTACTCTCTCATTGGTTCTCCCTCTTCCCTTTCATCCTCTGCCAAAGTGGCAACCTGTGCGAACCAGGAGGTTAAAGGGGCTGTCTCTCCAAGTTGGGAGGTTGATAGTAAAGCAGATGGAAAGTCAAAGCGGAGCACCAGGAGAGGGACAATTCGTTGAGCTTTAGAAACCTTTCGTATTCACAGTGTGTCCGTTCTCTAGGTTTCCCGTACATGTTATAGCTGTAGTAATATTCCCTTCAACCTGGAGAGTTGGGACCCATGGAATGGGTGCCAGGCATTTGTGCTTTAAAGGGTCTGCATTTGCTCACCCAATCTCACCAATCGTCTCAGTCCCAAGTGTCCCTCCTTATGCCACATCCAGCTGTCGTTGTAGATAGGGTCATTCCAGGTTTCATCAGAGACCCTGAAGGAATTGTAAAGAATTTCCCAGTTTTTTTGTTTTGTTTTTGAAATTCCTTTTTATAGTGGGTTTGAGCTGATTCTCGCTGCCATGTTTATGCCAGTCTAGACACACTTGATTCCCTTACGGAGACATATCAATACATAGGTTTTAAGATTCTTACTAGTCAGATATATTCCTCTGCGGGAAATATGGTGTTTTGAGTCCCTTTCACTGAGGAAGGTGTAGGTCTTGTCTATTCCATAGTTGGTTTTTGGAACGGTACGTGTGCTTATATCAAACTCTGGTTTTATGCATCACCCCATCTCTCCTTCCCCCTTAAGCAGGCATAAGAGTGTTTTCTAAATGTGAGACACTGTTCTCTTTCCTAACTCAGTTCAAGTGTAGCCATGTTTACAGGATCTTCATAAGTGATATCTTATGATAAGTTTCTTTTTCTGTGTGACTTATTTCACTTAGAATCACCGAACCTGAATCCAACCATTTTGCTGCTACTGGTCTTATGACATTGATTTCATGGCTGAGGAATATTCCATCGTATGTAAGTACCACAATTTTTTGAACCATTTTTATATTTCCTGGGATATTTAATGTGTACCCAAGTTGAGGTCCTTGTAAGCAGTGCAGCCCTAAAATTTGGGGTGGCTCTGTATTATTGATTTTCAGTTTTCCCAAGGTATATTCCCTAGACTGGAAGTGCCCTTGGCCCTGTAGCTGTTCTTTACTTGTTTTAGGGAACACAATGCACTCCTCCTGAGAGGCAGTTGGCAATTTACATCCTGCCCATCAGCATAACAAGGCTCCCTGTTCTCCAGGGCCTGTCTTGCCTTTCTGGTTTTTACACATTTTGTGGATGTCCCTTTTGACCTGTGGGAAGTGATACTTCTTTGTAGTGCAGATTTGCATTGCCCGCTTGCTGGCTTGGCCAAAAAGGGCGTATGCGTTTTCTCCTGAATATATTCAGGAGAAAACGCATACGCCGTTTTTGGCCAAGGGCATCATTGTCGAAGTTGTGCCCCTCTTCCTGTGCTTTAAAGGCGATTCCAACGTACCTCTTGAAATCTGTTTCCTGCTATTCTGCCTCGCTTTCAAGTCTGCCTCGTTGCCTTCCCTCAACAGATTTTTGGACGATAGTTGTCCTTTATTACTCGGCCAGTTTGTGAATTGCTGTGCCCCTGAGCTCCATTTTTCAACTCGTTTTTGGTGAGCTGACCGCAAGTCCAAAATTTTGTTTCAGGAGCTATACTGGTTCCCGGTGGGTGGCTGAGACTTTGGTTAATTCTTCTTCCTGCCGGGAAATTAAAGTGATATGTGCCCGACCAAATGCCTAATAGCTACTCTCTCATTGGTTCTCCCTCTTCCCTTTCATCCTCTGCCAAATTGGCAACCTGTGCGAACCAGGAGGTTAAAGGGGCTGTCTCTCCAAGTTGGGAGGTTGATAGTCAAGCAGATGGAAAGTCAAACCAGAGCACCAGGAGAGGGGCTATTCGTTGAGTTTTAGAAACCTTTCGTATTCACAGTGTGTCCGTTTTCTAGGTTTCCCGTACATGTTATAGCTGTAGTAATATTCCCTTCAACCTGGAGAGTTGGGACCCATGGAATGGGTGCCAGGCATTTGTGCTTTAAAGGGTCTGCATTTGCTCACCCAATCTCACCAATCGTCTCAGTCCCAAGTGTCCCTCCTAATGCCACATCCAGCTGTCATTGTAGATAGGGTCATTCCAGGTTTCATCAGAGACCCTGAAGGAATTGTAAAGAATTTCACAGTTTTTTTGTTTTGTTTTTGAAATTCCTTTTTATAGTGGGTTTGAGCTGATTCTCGCTGCCATGTTTATGCCAGTCTAGACACACTTGATTCCCTTACAGAGACATATCAATACATAGGTTTTAAGATTCTTACTAGTCAGATATATTCCTCTGCGGAAAATATGGGGTTTTGAGTCCCTTTCACTGAGGAATGTGTAGGTCTTGTCTATTCCATAGTTGGTTTTTGGAACGGTACCTGTGCTTATATCAAACTCTGGTTTTATGCATCACCCCACCTCTCCTTCCCCCTTAAGCAGGCATAAGAGTGTTTTCTAAATATGAGACACTGTTCTCTTTCCTAACTCAGTTCAAGTGTAGCCATGTTTATACGATCTTCATAAGTGATATCTTATGATAAGTTTCTTTTTCTGTGTGACTTATTTCACTTAGAATCATCGTACCTGAATCCACCCATTTTGCTGCTACTGGTCTTATGACATTGGTTTCATGGCTGAGGGATATTCCATCGTACGTAAGTACCACAATTTTTTGAACCATTTTTATATTTCCTGGGATACTTAATGTGTATCCAAGTTGAGGTCCTTGTAAGCAGTGCAGCCCTAAATTTTGGGGTGGCTCTGTGTCATTGATTTTCAGTTTTCCCAAGGTATATTCCCTAGACTGGAAGTGCCCTTGGCTCTGTAGCTCTGTTCTTTTCTTGTTTTAGGGAACACAATGCACTCCTCCAGAGAGGCAGTTGGCAATTTACATTCCGCCCATCAGCATAAGAAGGCTCCCTGTTCTCCAGGGCCTGTCTTGCCTTTCTGGTTTTTACACATTTTGTGGATGTCCCTTTTTACCGGTGGGAAGTGATACTTCTTTGTAGTGCACATTTGCATTGCCCGCATGCTTGCTTGGCCAAAACGGGCGTATGCGTTTTCTCCTGAATATATTCAGGAGAAAACGCATACGCCCTTTTTGGCAAAGGGCATCATTGTCGAAGTTGTGCCCCTCTTCCTGTGCTTTAAAGGCGATTCCAACGTACCTCTTGAAATCTGTTTCCTGCTATTCTGCCTCGCTTTCAAGTCCGCCTCGTTCCCTTTCCTCAACAGATTTTTCGACGATAGTTGTCCTTTATTACTCGGCCACTTTGTGAATTGCTGTGCCCCTGAGCTCCATTTTTCAACTCGTTTTTGGTGAGCTGACCGCAAGTCCAAAATTTTGGTTCAGGACCTATACTGGTTCCCGGTGGGTGGCTGAGACTTTGGTTAATTCTTCTTCCTGCCGGGAAATTACAGTGATATGTGCCCGTCCAAATGCCTAAGAGCTACTCTCTCATTGGTTCTCCCTCTTCCCTTTCATCCTCTGCCAAATTGCCAACCTGTGCGAACCAGGATGTTAAAGGGGCTCTCTCTCCATGTTGGGAGGTTGATAGTAAAGCAGATGTAAAGTCAAAGCGGAGCACCAGGAGAGGGACTATTCGTTGAGTTTTAGAAACCTTTCGTATTCACAGTGTGTCCGTTCTCTAGGTTTCCCGTACATGTTATAGCTGTAGTAATATTCCCTTCAACCTGGAGAGTTGGGACCCATGGAATGGGTGCCAGGCATTTGTGCTTTAACTGGTCTGCATTTGCTCACCCAATCTCACCAATCGTCTCAGTCCCAAGTGTCCCTCCTTATGCCACATCCAGCTGTCATTGTAGATAGGGTCATTCCAGGTTTCATCAGAGACCCTGAAGGAATTGTAAAGAATTTCCCAGTTTTTTTGTTTTGTTTTTGAAATTCCTTTTTATAGTGGGCTTGAGCTGATTCCCCCTGCCATATTTATGCCAGTCTAGACACACTTGATTCCCTTACGGAGACCTATCAATACATAGGTTTTAAGATTCTTACTAGTCACATATATTCCTCTGCGGGAAATATGGTGTTTTGAGTCCCTTTCACTGAGGAATGTGTAGGTCTTGTCTATTCCATAGTTGGTTTTTGGAACGGTGCCTGTGCTTATATCAAACTCTGGTTTTATGCATCATCCCACCTCTCCTTACCCCTTAAGCAGGCATAATAGTGTTTTCTAAATATGAGACACTGTTCTCTTTCCTAACTCAGTTCAAGTGTAGCCATGTTTATAGGATCTTCATAAGTGATATCTTATGATAAGTTTCTTTTTCTGTGTGACTTATTTCACTCAGAATCATCGTATCTGAATCCACCCATTTTGCTGCTACTGGTCTTATGACATTGATTTCATGGCTGAGGGATATTCCATCGTACGTAAGAACCACGATTTTTTGAACCATTTTTATATTTCCTGGGATACTTAAGGTGTATCCAAGTTGAGGTCCTTGTAAGCAGTGCAGCCATAAATTTTGGGGTGGCTCTGTCTTATTGATTTTCAGTTTTCCCAAGGTATATTCCCTAGACTGGAAGTGCCCTTGGCTCTGTAGCTCTGTTGTTTAATTGTTTTAGGGAACACAATGCACTCCTCCAGAGAGGCAGTTGGCAATTTACATCCCGCCCATCAGCATAACAAGGCTCCCTGTTCTCCAGGGCCTGTCTTGCCTTTCTGGTTTTTACACATTTTGTGGATGTCCCTTTTGACCGGTGGGAAGTGATACTTCTTTGTAGTGCAGATTTGCATTGCCCGCTTGCTTGCTTGGCCAAAAAGGGCGTATGCGTTTTCTCCTGAATATATTCAGGAGAAAACGCATACGCCCTTTTTGGCCAAGTGCATCATTGTCGAAGTTGTGCCCCTCTTCCTGTGCTTTAAAGGCGATTCCAACGTACCTCTTGAAATCTGTTTCCTGCTATTCTGCCTCGCTTTCAAGTCCGCCTCGATGCCTTCCCTCATCAGATTTTTGGACGAGAGTTGTCCTTTATTACTCGGCCAGTTTGTGAATTGCTGTGCCCCTGAGCTCCATTTTTCAACCGTATTTGGTGAGCTGACCACAAGTCCAAAATTTTGGTTCAGGACCTATACTGGTTCCTGGTGGGTGGCTGAGACTTCGGTTAATTCTTCTTCCTGCCGGGAAATTACAGTGATATGTGCCCTTCCAAATGCCTAACAGCTACTCTCTCATTGGTTCTCCCTCTTCCCTTTCATCCTCTGCCAAATTGGAAACCTGTGCGAACCAGGAGGTTAAAGGGGCTGTCTCTCCAATTTGGGAGGTTGATAGTAAAGCAGATGTAAAGTCAAACCGGAGCACCAGGAGAGGGACTATTTGTTGAGTTTTAGAAACCTTTCGTATTCACAGTGTGTCCGTTCTCTAGGTTTCCCATACGTGTTATAGCTGTAGTAATATTCCCTTCAACCTGGAGAGATGGGACCCATGGAATGGGTGCCAGGCATTTGTGCTTTAAAGGGTCTGCATTTGCTCACCCAATCTCACCAATCCTCTCAGTCCCAAGTGTCCAGCCTTATGACACATCCAGCTGTCGTTGTAGATAGGGTCATTCCAGGTTTCATCAGAGACCCTGAAGGAATTGTAAAGAATTTCCGAGTTTTTTTGTTTTGTTTTTGAAATTCCTTTTTTAGTGGGTTTGAGCTGATTCTTGCTGCCATGTTTATGCCATTCTAGACACACTTGATTCCCTTATGGAGACAGGTCTATACATAGGTTTTAAGATTCTTACTAGTCAGATATATTCCTCTGCGGGAAATATGGTGTTTTGAGTCCCTTTCACTGAGGAAGGTGTAGGTCTTCTCTATTCCATAGTTGGTTTTTGGAACGGTACCTGTGCTTATATCAAACTCTGGTTTTATGCATTACCCCACCTCTCCTTCCCCCTTAAGCAGGCATAAGAGTGTTTTGTAAATGTGAGACACTGATCTCTTTCCTAACTCATTTCAAGTGTAGCCATGTTTACAGGATCTTCATAAGTGATATCTTATGATAAGTTTCTTTTTCTGTGTGACTTATTTCACTTAGAATCATCGTACCTGAATCCACCCATTTTGCTGCTACTGGTCTTATGACATTGATTTCATGGCTGAGGGATATTCCATCGTACGTAAGTACCACAATTTTTTGAACCATTTTTATATTTCCTGGGATATTTAAGGTGTACCCAAGTTGAGGTCCTTGTAAGCAGTGCAGCCCTAAATTTTGGGGTGGCTCTGTCTTATTGATTTTCAGATTTCCAAAGTTATATTCCCTAGACTGGAAGTGCACTTGGCTCTGTAGCTCTGTTGTTTACTTGTTTTAGGGAACACAATGCACTCCTCCAGAGAGGCAGTTGGCAATTTACATCCCGCCCTTCAGCATAACAAGGCACCCTGTTCTCCAGGGCCTGTCTTGCCTTTCTGGTTTTTACACATTTTGTGGATGTCCCTTTTGACCGGTGGGAAGTGATACTTCTTTGTAGTGCAGATTTGCATTGCCCGCTTGCTTGCTTGGCCAAAAAGGGCGTATGCGTTTTCTCCTGAATATATTCAGTAGAAAACGCATACGCCCTTTTGGGCCAAGTGCATCATTGTCGAAGTTGTGCCCCTCTTCCTGTGCTTTAAAGGCGATTCCAACGTACCTCTTGAAATCTGTTTCCTGCTATTCTGCCTCGCTTTCAAGTCTGCCTCTTTGCCTTCCCTCAACAGATTTTTGGACGATAGTTGTCCTTTATTACACGGCCAGTTTGTGAATTGCTGTGCCCCTGAGCTCCATTTTTCAACTCGTTTTTGGTGAGCTGACCGCAAGTCCAAAATTTTGGTTCAGGACCTATACTGGTTCCCGGTGGGTGGCTGAGACTTTGGTTAATTCTTCTTCCTGCCGGGAAATTACAGTGATATGTGCCCGTCCAAATGCCTAACAGCTACTCTCTCATAGGATCTCCCTCTTCCCTTTCATCCTCTTCCTAATTGGCAACCTGTGCGAACCAGGAGGTTAAAGGGGCTGTCTCTCCAATTTGGGAGGTTGATAGTAAAGCAGATGTAAAGTAAAACCGGAGCACCAGGAGACGGACTATTCGTTGAGTTTTAGAAATCTTTCGTATTCACAGTGTGTCCATTCTCTAGGTTTCCCGTACATGTTATAACTGTAGTAATATTCCCTTCAACCTGGAGAGTTGGGACCCATGGAATGGGTGCCATGCATTATTGCTTTAAAGGGTCTACATTTGCTAACCCAATCTCACCAATCCTCTCAGTCCCAAGTGTCCAGCCTTATGCCACATCCAGCTGTCGTTGTAGATAGGGTCATTCCAGGTTTCATCAGAGACCCTGAAGGAATTGTAAAGAATTTCCCAGTTTTTTTGTTTTGTTTTTGAAATTCCTTTTTATAGTGGGTTTGAGCTGATTCTCGCTGCCATGTTTATGCCAGTCTAGACACACTTGATTCCCTTACGGAGACATATCAATACATAGGTTTTAAGATTCTTACTAGTCAGATATATTCCTTTGCTGGAAATATGGTGTTTTGAGTCCCTTTCACTGGGGAAGGTGTAGGTCTTGTCTATTCCATAGTTGGTTTTTGGAATGGTACCTGTGCTTATATCAAACTCTGGTTTTATGCATCACCCCACCTCTCCTTCCCCCTTAAGCAGGCATAAGAGTGTTTTCTAAATGTGAGACACTGTTCTCTTTCCTAACTCAGTTCAAGTGTAGCCATGTTTACAGGATTTCATAAGTGACATCTTATGATAAGTTTCTTTTTCTGTGTGACTTATTTCACTTAGAATCATCGTACCTGTATCCACCCATTTTGCTGCTACTGGTCTTATGACATTGATTTCATGGCTGAGGGATATTCCATCGTACGTAAGTACCACAATTTTTTGAACCATTTTTATATTTCCTGGGATATTTAAGGTGTACCCAAGTTGAGGTCCTTGTAAGCAGTGCAGCCCTAAATTTTGGGGTGGCTCTGTCTTATTGATTTTCAGTTTTCCCAAGGTGTATTCCCTAGACTGGAAGTGCCCTTGGCTCTGTAGCTCTGTTCTTTACTTGTTTTAGGGAACACAATGTAATCCTCCAGAGGGGCAGTTGGCAATTTACATCTCGCCCATCAGCATAACAAGGCTCCCCACTTCTCCAGGGCCTGTCTTACCTTTCTGGTTTTTACACATTTTGTGGATGTCCCTTTTGACTGGTGGGTAGTGATACTTCTTTGTAGTGCACATTTGCATTGCCCGCTTGCTTGCTTGGCCAAAAAGGGGGTATGCATTTCCTTCTGAATATATTCAGGAGAAAACGCATACGCCCTTTTGGCCAAGTGCATCATTGTCGAAGTTGTGCCCCTCTTCCTGTGCTTTAAAGGCGATTCCAACGTACGTCTTGAAATCTGTTTCCTGCTATTCTGCCTCGCTTTCAAGTCCGCCACGTTGCCTTCCCTCAACAGATTTTTGGACGATAGTTGTCCTTTATTACTCGGCCAGTTTGTGAATTGCTGTGCCCCTGAGCTCCATTTGTCAACTCGTTTTTGGTGAGCTGACCGCAAGTCCAAAATTTTGGTTCAGGACCTATACTGCTTCCCGGTGGGTGTCTGAGACTCTGGTTAATTCTTCTTCCTGCTGGGAGATTACAGTGATATGTGCCCGTCCAAATGCCTTACAGCTACTCTCTCATTGGTTCTCCCTATTCCCTTTCATTGTATGCCAAATTGGCAACCTGTGCGAACCAGGAGGTTTAAGGGGCTGTCTCTCCAAGTTGGGAGGTTGAGAGTAAAGCAGATGGAAAGTCAAACCGGAGCACCAGGAGACGGACTATTCGTTGAGTTTTAGAAACCTTTCGTATTCACAGTGTGTCCGTTCTCTAGGTTTCCCGTACATGTTATAACTGTAGTAATATTCCCTTCAACCTGGAGAGTTGGGACCCATGGAATGGGTGCCAGGCATTTGTGCTTTAAAGGGTCTGCATTTGCTCACCCAATCTCACCAATCCTCTCAGTCCCAAGTGTCCCTCCTTATGCCACAACCAGCTGTCGTTGTACATAGGGTCATTCCAGGTTTCATCAGAGACCCTGAAGGAATTGTAAAGAATTTCCCAGTTTTTTTGTTTTGTTTTTGAAATTCCTTTTTATAGTGGGTTTGAGCTGATTCTCGCTGCCATGTTTATGCCAGTCTAGACACACTTGATTCCCTTACGGAGACATATCAATACATAGGTTTTAAGATTCTTACTAGTCAGATATATTCCTCTGTGGGAAATATGGTGTTTTGAGTACCTTTCACTGAGGAAGGTGTAGGCCTTGTCTATTCCATAGTTGGTTTTTGGAACGGTACCTGTGCTTATATCAAACTCTGGTTTTATGCATCACCCCACCTCTCCTTCCCCCTTAAGCAGGCATAAGAGTGTTTTCTAAATATGAGTCACTGTTCTCTTTCCTAACTCTGTTCAAGTGTAGCCATGTTTACTGGATCTTCATAAGTGATATTTTATGATAAGTTTCTTTTCTCTCTGACTTATTTCACTTAGAATCATCGTACCTGAATCCACCCATTTTGCTGCTACTGGTCTTATGACATTGATTTCATGGCTGAGGGATATTCCATCGTACGTAAGTACCACAATTTTTTGAACCATTTTTATATTTCCTGGGATACTTAAGGTGTACCAAAGTTGAGGTCCTTGTAAGCAGTGCAGCCCTAAATTTTGGGGTGGCTCTGTCTTATTGATTTTCAGTTTTCCCAAGGTATATTCCATAGACCGGAAGTGGCCTTGGCTCTGTAGCTCTGTTCTTTACTTGTTTTAGGGAACACAATGCACTCCTCCAGAGGGGCAGTTGGCAATTTACATCCCGCCCATCAGCATAACAAGGCTCCCTGTTCTCCAGGTCCTGTCTTGCCTTTCTGGTTTTTACATATTTTGTGGATGTCCCTTTTGACCGGTGGGAAGTGATACTTCTTTGTAGTGCAGATTTGCATTGCCCGCTTGCTTGCTTGGCCAAAAAGGGCGTATGCGTTTTCTCCTGAATATATTCAGGAGAAAACGCATACGCCCTTTTTGGCCAAGTGCATCATTGTCGAAGTTGTCCCCTCTTCCTGTGCTTTAAAGGCGATTCCAACGTACCTCTTGAAATCTGTTTCCTGCTATTCTGCCTCGCTTTTAAGTCAGCCTCGTTGCCTTCCCTCAACAGATTTTTGGACGATAGTTGTCCTTTATTACTCGGCCAGTTTGTGAATTGCTGTGCCCCTCAGCTCCATTTTTCAACTCGTTTTTGGTGAGCTGACCGCAAGTCCAAAATTTTGGTTCAGGACCTATGCTGTTTCCCGGTGGGGAGCGGAGACTTTGGTTAATTCATCTTCCTGCTGGGAAGTTAGAGTGATATGTGCCCGTTCAAATGCCTAACAGCTACTCTCTCATTGGTTCTCCCTCTTCCCTTTCATCCTCTGCTAAATTGGCAACCTGTGCGAACCAGGAGGTTAAAGGGGCCGTCTCTCCAATTTGGGAGGTTGATAGTAAAGCAGATGGAAACTCAAGCCGGAGCACCAGGAGAGGGACTATTCGTTGAGTTTTAGAAACCTTTCGTATTCACAGTGTGTCCGTTCTCTAGGTTTCCCGTACATGTTATAGCTGTAATAATATTCCCCTCAACATGGTGAGTTGGGACCCATGGAATGGGAACCAGGCATTTGTACTTTAAAGGGTCTGGATTTGCTCACACAATCTCACCGTTCGTCTCAGTCCCAAGTGTCCCTCCTTATGCCACATCCAGCTGTCATTGTAGATAGGGTCATTCCTGGTTTCATCAGAGACCCTGAAGGAATTGTAAAGAATTTCCCAGTTTTTTTGTTTTGTTTTTGAAATTCCTTTTTATAGTGGGTTTGAGCTTATTCTCGCTGCCATGTTTATGCCAGTCTAGACACACTTGATTCCCTTACGGAGACATATCAATCCATAGGTTTTAAGATTCTTACTAGTCAGATATATTCCTCTGCGGGAAATATGGGGTTATGAGTCCCTTTCACTGAGGAAGGTGTAGGTCTTGTCTATTCCATAGTTGGTTTTTGGAACGGTACCTGTGCTTATATCAAACTCTGGTTTTATGCATCACCCCACCTCTCCTTCCCCCTTAAGCAGGCATAAGAGTGTTTTCTAAATTTGAGACACTGTTCTCTTTCCTAACTCAGTTCAAGTGTAGCCATGTTTACAGGATCTTCATAAGTGATATCTTATGATAAGTTTCTTTTTCTGTGTGCCTTATTTCACTTAGAATCATCGTACCTGAATCCACCCATTTTGCTGCTACTGGTCTTATGACATTGATTTCATGGCTGAGGTATATTCCATCGTACGTAAGTACCAAAATTTTTTGAACCATTTTTATATTTCCTGGGATACTTAAGGTGTATCCAAGTTGAGGTCCTTGTAAGCAGTGCAGCCCTAAATTTTGGGGTGGCTCTGTATTATTGATTTTCAATTTTCCCAAGGTATATTCCCTAGACTGGAAGTGCCCTTGGCTCTGTAGCTCTGTTCTTTACTTGTTTTAGGGAACACAGTGTACTCCTCCAGAGAGGCAGTTGGCAATTTACATCCTGCCCATCAGCATAACAAGGCTCCATGTTCTCCAGGGCCTGTCTTGCCTTTCTGGTTCTTACACATTTTGTGGATGTCCCTTTTGACCGGTTTGAAGTGATACTTCTTTGTAGTGCAGATTTGCATTGCCCGCTTGCTTGCTTGGCCAAAAAGGGCGTATGCGTTTTCTCCTGAATATATTCTGGGGAAAATGCATATGCTCTTTTTGGTCAAGTGCATCATTTTCGATGTTGTGCCCTCTTCCTGTGCTTTAAAACCGATGCCAACGTACCTCTTGAAATCTGTTTCTTCCTATTCTGCCTCGCTTTCAAGTCCGGTTCTTTGTCCTCCCTCAACAGATTTTTGGACGATAGTTGTCCTTTATTACTCGGCCAGTTTGTGAATTGCTGTGCCCCTGAGCTCCATTTTTCAACTCGTTTTTTGAGAGCTGACTGCAAGTCGAAAATTTTGGCTCAGAACCTATACTGGTTCCCGGTGGGTAGCTGAGACTTTGGTTAATTCTTCTTCCTGCCGGGAAATTACAGTGACATGTTCCCGTCCAAATGCCTAACAGCTACTCTCTCATTGGTTCTCCCTCTTCCCTTTCATCCTCTGCCAAATTGGAAACCTGTGGGAACCAGGAGGTTAAAGGGGATGTCTCTCCATGTTGGGAGATTGATAGTAAAGCAGATGGAAAGTGAAATCGGAGCACCAGGAGAGGGACTATTTGTTGAGTTTTACAAACCTTTCGTATTCACAGTGTGTCCGTTCTCTAGGTTTCCCGCACATGTTATAGCTGTAGTAATATTCCCTTCAACCTGGAGAGTTGGGACCCATGGAATGGTTGCCATGCATTATTGCTTTAAAGGGTATGCATTTGCTCACCCAATCTCACCAATGCTCTCAGTCCCATGTGTCCAGCCTTATGCCACTTCCAGCTGTCGTTGTAGATAGGGTCATTCCAGGTTTCATCAGAGACCCTGAAGGAATTGTAAAGAATTTCCCAGTTGTTTTGTTTTGTTTTTGAAATTCCTTTTTATAGTGGGTTTGAGCTGATTCCCGCTGCCATGTTTATGGCAGTCTAGACACACTTGATTCCCTTACGGAGACATATCAATACATAGGTTTTAAGATTCTTACTAGTCAGATATATTCCTCTGCGGGAAATATGGGGTTTTGAGTCCCTTTCACTGAGGAAGGTGTAGGTCTTGTCTATTCCATAGTTGGTTTTTGGAATGGTACCTGTGCTTATATCAAACTCTGGTTTTATGCATCACCCCACCTCTCCTTCCCCCTTAAGCAGGCATAAGAGTGTTTTCTAAATGTGAGACATTCTTCTCTTTCCTAACTCAGTTCAAGTGTAGCCATGTTTACAGGATCATCATAAGTGATATCTTATGATAAGTTTCTTTTTCTGTGTGACTTATTTCACTTAGAATCATCGTACCTGTATCCACCCATTTTGCTGCTACTGGTCTTATGACATTGATTTCATGGCTGAGGGATATTCAATCGTACGTAACTACCACAATTTTTTGAACCATTTTTATATTTCCTGGGATACTTAAGGTGTATCCAAGTTGAGGTCCTTGTAAGCAGTGCAGCCCTAAATTTTGGGGTTGTTCTGCCCTATTGATTTTCAGTTTTCCCAAGGTATATTCCCTAGACTGGAAGTGCCCTTGGCTCTGTGGCTCTGTTCTTTACTTGTTTTAGGGAACACAATGTACTCCTCCAGAGAGGCAGTTGGCAATTTACATCCCGCCCGTCAGCATAACAAGGCTCCCTGTTCTCCAGGGCCTGTCTTGCCTTTCTGGTTTTTACACATTTTGTGGATGTCCCTTTTGACCGGTGGGAAGTGATACTTCTTTGTAGTGCAGATTTGCATTGCCCGCTTGCTTGCTTGGCCAAAAAGGGCGTATGCGTTTGCTCCTGTATATATTCAGGAGAAAACGCATACGCCCTTTTTGGCCAAGGGCATCATTGTCGAAGTTGTGCCCCTCTTCCTGTGCTTTAAAGGCGATTCCAACGTACCTCTTGAAATCTGTTTCCTGCTATTCTGCCTCGCTTTCAGGTCCGCCTCGTTGCCTTCCCTCAACAGATATTTGGACGATAGTTGTCCTTTATTACTCGGCCAGTTTGTGAATTGCTGTGCCCCTGATCTCCATTTTTCAACTCGTTTTTGGTGAGCTGACCGCAAGTCCAAAATTTTGGTTCAGGACCAATACTGGTTCCCGGTGGGTGGCTGAGACTTTGGTTAATTCTTCTTCCTGCTGGGAAATTACAGTGATATGTGCCCGTGCAAATGCCTAACAGCTACTCTCTCATTGGTTCTCCCTCTTCCCTTTCATCCTCTGCCAAATTGGCAACCTGTGCGAACCAGGAGGTTAAAGGGCTGTCTCTCCAAGTTGGGAGGTTGATACTAAAGCAGATGGAAAGTCATACCGGAGCACAAGGAGAGGGACTATTTGTTGATTTTTAGAAACTTTTCGTATTCACAGTGTGTCCGTTCTCTAGGTTTCCCGTACATGTTATAGGTGTAGTAATATTCCCTTCAACATGGAGAGTTGGGACACATGGAGTGGGTGCCAGGCATTTGTGCTTTAAACGGTCTGCATTTGCTCACCCAATCTCACCAATCGTCTCAGTCCCAAGTGTCCCTCCTTATGCCACATCCAGCTGTCATTGTAGATAGGGTTATTCCAGGTTTCATCAGAGACCCTGAAGGAATTGTAAAGAATTTCCAGGTTTTTTTGTTTTGTTTTTGAAATTCCTTTTTATAGTGGGTTTGAGCTGATTCTCGCTGCCATGTGTATGCCAGTCTAGACACCCTAGATTCCCTTACGGAGACATATCAATACATAGGTTTTAAGATTCTTACTAGTCAGATATATTCCTCTGCGGGAACAATGGGGTTTTGAGTCCCTTTCACTGAGGACGGTGTAGGTCTTGTCTATTCCATAGTTTGTTTTTGGAACGGTACCTGTGCTTATATCAAACTCTGGTTTTATGCATCACCCCACCTCTCCTTCACCCTTAAGGAGGCATAAGAGTGTTTTCTAAATGTGAGACACTGTTCTCTTTCCTAACTCAGTTCAAGTGTAGCCATGTTTACAGGATCTTCATAAGTGATATCTTATGATAAGTTTCTTTTTCTCTGTGACTTATTTCACTTAGAATCATCGTACCTGAATCCACCCATTTTGATGCTACTGGTCTTATGACATTGATTTCATGGCTGAGGGATATTCCATCGTACGTAAGTACCACAATTTTTTGAACCATTTGTATATTTCCTGGGATATTTAAGGTGTACCCAAGTTGAGGTCCTTGTAAGCAGTGCAGCCCTAAATTTTGGGGTGGCTCTGTCTTATTGATTTTCGGTTTACCCAAGGTATATTCCCTAGACTGGAAGTGCCCTTGGCTCTGTAGCTCTGTTCTTTACTTGTTTTAGGGAACACAATGTACTCCTCCAGAGAGGCAGTTGGCAATTTACATCCCACCCATCAGCATAACAAGGCTCCCTGTTCTCCAGGGCTTGTCTTGCCTTTCTGATTTTTACACATTTTGTGGATGTCCCTTTTGACCGGTGGGAAGTGATACTTCTTTGTAGTGCAGATTTGCATTGCCTGCTTGCTTGCTTGGCGAAAAAGTGCGTATGCGTTTTCTCCTGAATATATTTAGGAGAAAATGCATACGCCTTTTTTGGCCAAGTGCATCATTTTCGATGTTGTGCCCCTCTTCTTGTGCTTTAAAACCGATTCCAACGTACCTCTTGAAATCTGTTTCTTCCTATTCTGCCACGCTTTCAAGTCCGGTTCTTTGTCCTCCCTCAACCGATTTTTGAACGACAGTTGTCCTTTATTACTCGGCCAGTTTGTGAATTGCTGTGCCCCTGAGCTCCATTTTTCACCTCGTTTTTTGAGAGCTGACTGCAAGTCCAAAATTTTGGCTCAGAACCTATACTGGTTCCCAGTTGGTGGCTGAGACTTTGGTTAATTCTTCTTCCTGCCGGGAAGTTAGAGTGATATGTGCCCATCCAAATGCCGAACAGCTACTCTCTCATTGGTTCTCCCTCTTCCCTTTCATCCTCTGCCAAATTGGCAACCTGTGCGAACCAGGAGGTTAAAGGGGCTGTCTCTCCAAGTTGGGAGATTTATAGTAAAGCAGATGGAAAGTCAAACTGGAGCACCAGGAGAGGGACTATTCTTTGAATTTTAGAAACCTTTCGTATTCACAGTGTGTCTGTTCTCTAGGTTTCCCGTACATGTTAAAACTGTAGTAATATTCCCTTCAACCTGGAGAGTTGAAACCCATGAAATGGGTGCCATGCATTATTATTTTAAAGGGTCTGTATTTGCTCACACAGTCTCATCAATCCTCTCAGTCCCAAGTGTCCCTCCTTATGCCACATCCAGCTGTCATTGTAGATAGGGACATTCAAGGTTTCATCAGAGACCCTGAAGGAATTTTAAAGAATTTCCCAGTTTTTTTGTTTTGTTTTTGAAATTCCTTTTTATAGTGGGTTTGAGCTGATTCTCGCTGCCATGTTTATGCCAGTCTAGACACACTTGATTCCCTTATGCAGATATATCAATACATAGGTTTTAAGATTCTTACTAGTCAGATATATTCCTCTGCGGGAAATATGGGGTTTTGAGTCCCTTTCACTGAGGAAGGTGTAGGTCTTGTCTATTCCATAGTTGGTTTTTGGAACGGTACCTGTGCTTATATCAAACTCTGGTTTTATGCATCACCCCACCTCTCCTTCCCCCTTAAGCAGGCATAAGAGTATTTTCTAAATGTGAGACACTGTTCTCTTTCCTAACTCAGTTCAAGTGTAGCCATGTTTACTGGATCTTCATAAGTGATATCTTATGATAGTTTCTTTTTCTGTGTGACTTATTACACTTAGAACCATCGTACCTGAATCCACTCATTTGCTGCTACTGGTCTTATGACATTGATTTCATGGCTGAGGGATATTCCATCGTACGTAAGTACCACAATTTTTTGAACCATTTTTATATTTCCTGGGATATTTAATGTGTACCCAAGTTGAGGTTCTTGTAAGCAGTGCAGCCCTAAATTTTGAGGTGGCACTTTCTTACTGATTTTCAGTTTTCCCAAGGTATATTCCCTAGACTGGAAGTGCCCTTGGCTCTGTAGCTCTGTTGTTTACTTGTATTAGGCCACACAATGCATTCCTCCAGAGAAGCAGTTGACAATTTACATCCCGCCCATCAGCATAACAAGGCTCCCTGTTTTCCAGGGCCTGTCTTGCCTTTCTGGATTTTAGACATTTTGTGGCTGTCCCTTTTGACCAGTTGGAAGTGATACTTCTTTGAGTGCAGATTTGCAATGCCCGCTTACTTGCTTGGCCAAAAAGGGCGTATGCGTTTTCTCCTGAATATATTCAGGAGAAAACGCTTACGCCCTTTTTGGCCAAGTGCATTATTGTCGATGTTGTGTCCCTCTTCCTGTGCTTTAAAGGCGATTCCAACGTACCTCTTGAAATCTGTTTCCTGCTCTTCTGCCTGCCTTTCAAATACGCCTCGTTTCCTTCCCTCAACAGATTTTTGAATGAGAATTGTCCTTTATTACTCGGCCAGTTTTTGAATTGTTGTGCCCCTGAGCTACATTTTTCAACTCGTTTTTTGTGAGCTGAACGCAAGTGCAAAATTTTGGTTCAGGACCTATACTGGTTCCCGGTGGGTGCCTGAGACTTTTGTTAATTCTTCTTCCTGCCGGGAAATTAGAGTGACATGTGCCCGTCCAAATGCCTAACAGCTACTCTCTCATTGGTTCTCCCTCTTCCCTTTCATCCTCTGCCAAATTGGCAACCTGTGCGAACCAGTAGGTTAAATGTGCTGTCTCTTCAAGTTGGGAAACTGATAATAAAGCAGTTGGAAAGTCAAACCGGTGCACCAGGAGAGGGTCTATTCTTTGAGTTTTAGAAACCTTTTGTATTCACAGTGTGTCTGTTCTCTAGGTTTCCCGTACATGTTATAGCTATTGTAATAGTTCCTTCAACCTGGAGAGTTGGGACCCATGGAATGGGTGCCACATATTATTGTTTTAAAGTGTTTGCATTTGCTCACCCAATCTCACCAATCCTCTCAGTCCCAAGAGTCCAGCCTTATGCCACATCCAGCTGTCGTTGTTGATAGGGTTATTCCAGGTTTCATTAGCGACCCTGAAGGAATTGTAAAGAATTTCCCTGTTTTTTGTTTTGTTTTTGAATTTCCTTTTCTAGTGGGTTTTAGCTGATTCTCGCTGCCATGTTTATGCCAGTCTAGACACACTTGATTCCCTTACGGAGACATATCAATACATAGGTTTTAAGATTCTTACTAGTAAGATATATTCCTCTGCGGGAAATATGGGGTTTTGAGTCCCGTTCACAGAGGAAGTAGTAGGTCTTGTCTATTCTGTATTTGGATTATGGAACCGTACCTGTGCTAATGTCAAACTCTGGTTTTATTCATCACCCCACCTCTGCTTCTCCCTTAAGCATGCATAAGAGTGTATTCTATATATGAGACTCTGTTCCCGTTCCTAATTCATTCCATGTGTAGCCATGTTTATATACCCTTCATAAGTGATATCTTATGATAAGTTTCTTTTTCTGTGTGATTTTTTCAGTTAGAATCATCGTACATGAATCCCGTCATTATGCTGCTACTGGCCTTATGACATTGACTTCATGGCTGAGGGATATTCCATCATACGTATGTACCACAATTTCTTTACCATTTTTATCTTTCCTGGGATATATAAGGTGTCCCGAAGTCGAGGTTCTTGTAAGCAGTGCTGCCATAAATTTTGGGGTGGCTGTGTCTTATTGATTTTCAATTTTCCCAAGGTATATTCCCGTGACTGGAAGTGCCTTAGGTTGTGAAGCACTGCTGTTTACTTCTTTTTGGGAACACAGTGCACTCCTCCAGAGTGGCTGTTGGCAATTTACATCCCACCCATCCGCATAACAAGGCTCCCTCTTCTCCAGATCCTGTCTTGCCTTTCTTGTTTTTACACATTTTACGGATGTCCCTTTTGACCGGTTGGAAGTGATACTTCTTTGTAGTGCAGATTTGCATTGTGCAGTTGCTTGGTTGGCCAACATGGGCGCATGCGTTTTCTCCTGAATATATTCAGGAGAAAACGCATGCGCCCTTTAAGGACAATTCCATAATTGTCGACGTTTTGATGCTTTTCCTGTGTTTAAAGGCGATTCCAATGTACTTCTGGAAATCTGTTTCGTGCACTTCTGCCTCATTTTCAAGTCCGCCTCATGGCTTTCTCTCAACAGATTTTTGGAAGAGAGTAGTCCTTTATAACTCTGCAAGTTAGTGAATTGCTTTGCCCCTGAGCTCCATTTTTCAACTCGCTTTTTTGTGGGCTGACTGCCAATCCACAATTTTGCTTCAGGACCTATACTGGTTGCATTGGGGAGGCTGGCTCAGAGTTTGTTAATTCTTCTTCGTGACGGGAATTTAGAGTGACATGTGGCCATCCAAATGCCTACAGCTACTCTCTAATTGTTTCTCCCTCTTCCCTTATATCCTCTGCAAAACGTGGCAACTGTGCGAACCAGGAGGTTAAAGGTGCTGACTCTCCAATTTGGGAGATTGACACTAAAGCAGTTGGAATGTCAAACTGGTGCACAAGGAGAGAAAAAAATTAGTAGAGTTTTAGAAACCATTCACCATCAGAGGGTGTCCATTCTCTAGGTTTCCCATACATGTTATAACTGTAGTGATATTCCCTTCTACCTGGAGAGTTGGGAACCATGGAATGGGTGCCAGGTATTATTGCTTTAAACGGTCTGCATTTTCTCACCCAATCTCACGAATCCTCTCAGTCCCAAGTGACCAGCCTTATGCCACATCCATCTGTCGTTGTAGATAGGGTCATTCTAAGTTTCATCAGAACCCCTGAAGGTATTGTGTAAGAATTTCACTGTTTATTTGTTTTGTTTTGAAATTCATTTTTATAGTGGGTTTGAGCTGATTCTCACTGCCGTGTTTATGTCATTCTAGACACAACTTGGTTACCTTATGGAGACATATCAATACATAGGTTTTAAGATTCTTACTAGTCAGATATACTACTCTGCGGAGAATAGGGGTGTTGAGCCCCATTCAGTGAGGAAAGAGTTGGTCTTCTCTATTCTGTATTTGGATTATGCAAACGTACCTGTGCTAATATCAAACTCTGGTTTTATGCATCACCCCACCTCTCCTTTCCTCTTGAGCAGGCATAAGAGTGTTTTCTAAATGTGAGACTCTTCTCTTTCCTAATTCAGTTCATGTGTAGCCATGTTTACAAGACCTTCATAAGTGATATCTTATGATAAGTTTCTTTTTCTGTGTGACTTATTTCAGTTAGAATCATCGTACATGAATCCCGTCATTATGCTGCTACTGGCCTTATGACATTGATTTCATGGCTGAGGGATATTCCATCGTACGTATGTACCACAATTTCTTTACTATTTTTGTCTTTCCTGGGATATTTAAGGTGTCCCGAAGTCAAGGTTCTTGTAAGCAGTGCGGCCCTATATTTTGGGTTGGCTGTGTCTTATTGATTTTCAATTTTCCCAAGGTATATTCCCATGACTGGAAGTGCCTTAGGTTGTGAAGCTCTGTTGTTTAATTCTTTTAGGGAACACAATGCACTCCTCCAGAGTGGCTGTTGGCAATCTACATCCCACCCATCAGCATAACAAGGCTCCCTGTTCTCCAGAGCCCCTCTTGCCTTTCTGGTTTTTACACATTTTTCGGATATCCCTTTTGACTGGTGGGAAGTGATACTTCTTTGTAGTGCAGATTTGCATTGTGCGGTTGCTTGGTTGGCCAAAATGGGTGTATGCGTTTTCTCCTGAATATATTCAGGAGAAAACACATGCGCCCTTTATGGACAATTCCATAATTGTCGAAGTTGTGATGCTTTTCCTGTGTTTAAAGGCGATTCCAATGTACTTCTGGAAATCTGTTTCGTGCAAATCTCCCTCATTTTCAAGTCCGCCTCATGGCTTTTCCTCAACAGATTTTTGGAAGAGAGTAGTCCTGTATAACTCTGCAAGTTAGTGAATTGCTGTGCCCCTGAGCTCCATTTTTCAACTTGTGTTTTTGTGAGCTGACCGCAAAGCCACAATTTTGCTTCAGGACCTATACTAGTTATTGGGGTGGGGCAGGCTGAGAGTTTGGTTAATTCTTCTTCATGACGGAAAATTAGAGTGACATGTGGCCGTCCAAATGCCTACAGCTACTCTCTCATTGGTTCTCCCTCTTCCCTTATATCCTCTGCACAATGTGCCAACTGTGCGAACCAGGAGGTTATAGGGGCTGACTCTCCAAGTTGGGAGATTGATATTAAAGCAGTTGGAATGTCAATCTGGAGCACATGGAGAGAAAAAAATTAGTAGAGTTTTAGAAACCTTTCACCATCAGAGGGTGTCCATTCTCTAGGTTTCCCATACATGTTATAACTGTAGTGATATTCCCTTCTACCTGGAGAGTTGGGAACCATGGAATCAGTGGCAGGCATTATTGCTTTAAAGTGTCTGCATTTTCACACCCAACCTCACCAATCCTCTCAGTCCCAAGTGAACAGCCTTATGCCACATCCAGCTGTTGTTGTAGAGAGGGTCATTCCAAGTTTCATCAGAACCCCTGAAGGTATTGTGTAAGAATTTCACTGTTTCTTTGTTTTGTTTTGAAATTCCTTTTTATAGTGTGTTTGAGCTGATTCTCACTGCCGTGTTTATGTCATTCTAGACACACTTGGTTCCCTTATGGAGACATATCAATACATAGGTTTTAAGATCCTTACTAGTCAGATATATTTCTCTGTGGGGAATAGGGGTGTTGAGTCCCATTCACTGAGGAAGGAGTCGGGCTTGTCTCTTCTGTATTTGGATTATGAAACGGTACCTGTGTTAATATCAAACTCTGGTTTTGTGAGTCTCCCCACCTCTCCTTCCCCCTTAAGCAAGCATAAGAGTGTTTTCTAAATCTGAGACTCTGTTCTCTTTCCTAATTCAGTTCATATGTAGCCAGGTTTACATTCCCTTCATAAGTGATATCTTATATCACAATGCACCATGGCCCTTGTCATAATAATGCTCCATGACCCCTGTCATCACAATGCTCCATTCCCTGGTTATCACAATGCTCCATGTCCCTTGTCATAACAATTCTCCACGTAATTGTCATCACAATGCTACATGACACTTCTCATCACAAAGTTACATGCTCGTTTCATCACAATTCTCCATGCACTTGTCATTGCAATGTTCCATGACCCCTGTCATAGCAAGCTCCAAGTGTTTGTCATCACAATGCTTCACGATTTCATCATCAAAATTCTCAATGGCACTTTTCATCACAATGTTCCGTACCCTTGTCATCACAATGCTCCATGTCCTTGTCATCACAATGCTCCCTGACACCTGTCATCACAATGCTTCATGCCCCTTGTCATTACAGTGCTCCATGATGCTCGTCATCACAATTACCCAAGGTCTTCTCATCACAATGCTCCACGGTTTTGCCATCACAATGCTCCATGCCCTGGTCATCTCAAAGCTCAATGTCCCTTGTCCTCACAATTCTCCACGTCCTTGTCATCACAATGCTCCATGGCACTTCTCATCACAATGTTATATGCTTTTGTCATAACAATACTCCATGCACTTGTCATCGCAATGCTCCATGACCCCTGTCATAGGAAGCTCCATGCGCTTGTCATCACAATGTTTCACGACATGGACATTAAAATTATCAATGGCCCTTGTCATCTCAATGCTCCATGCGCTTATCATCACAATGCTCCTTTACCTTTGTCACAACAATCCTCCATGACACTTGGCATCACAATGCTCCGTGCTATTGTCATCACAATGGAACATGACATATGTCATCACAATGCTCCCTGACACCTGTCTTCACAATACTCCATGACCTTGTCATCACAATGCTCCATGCCCGTGTCATCACAATGTGCCATGTCCACTGTCATCAAAATAATCCATGAAACTTGTCAGAACAAAGCTCCATGCCACCTTTCATCACAATGCTCCATGAACCCTGTCATCACAATGCACCATGCCCATCATCATAATGCTTCATGCTCTTGTCATCACAATGAAATCAAAATGCTCCATGACCTCTGTCATCACAATGCTCCAAACCCTTGTGATCACAATGTTCCATAACACTTGTCATCACAATACCCCATGACGCTAGTCATCACAATTATCCATAGACTTCTCATCACAATGCCCCATGACATTTGTCATCACAATGCGCAATACACATGTCATCAAAATGCTCCCTGACTCTTGCCATCAGTATGCTCCCTGAACCCTTTCATGACAAGGCTCCATGCCTTTTTCATCACAATGATCCATGCCATTATCATCACAATGCTCCAAGACCCCTGTAATCACAATGCTCCATGCCCTTGTCATCACAAAGCTCCATGATGCATGTCATCAGAATGCTCCATGGCCTTCTCATCACAATGCTCCATGCCCTTGTCATCACAATGCTCCAAGACCCCTGTAATCACAATGGACCATGCCCCTTTTCATCAGAATGCTCCATGAGACTTGTCATCACAAGGCTCCATGGTCTTCTCATCACAATGCTCCAGGACATTGTCATCAGAATGCCCCATTCCCTTATCATCACAATGCTCCATGACCCCTGTCATCACAATACTCCATGAACATTTTCAGCCCAATGCTCCATGACCGTCTCATCACAATGCTCCATGACCAATATCATCACAATTCTCCATGACCACAGTCATCACAACGCTCAATATCACCTGACAACACAATGATCCGGGACTCTTGTCATCACAATGCTCCATTCCCTAGTCATCACAATGCTCCATGACCCCTGTCATCACAATACTCCATGAACATTTTCAGCCCAATGCCCCATGACACTTGTCATCACAATGATGCATGCCCTTGTCATCCCAATGCTCCATGACCCCTGTAATCACAATGCTCCGTGACGCTTGTCATCACAGTGCTCCATGACACCTGTCATCACAATGCTCCATGCCTTTGTCAGCAAAATGCTACATGACCTTGTCATTACAATGTTCTATGCACTTGTCATCACAATACTCCATTACCATTGCCATCACAATCCTCCATGAACCTTGGGATCACATTGCTCCATGCCCTTGTCATCACAATGCTCCATGCTCCTTGAAATCAAAATGATCCATGACCTCTGTCATCACAATGCTCCAAACCCTTGTGATCACAATGTTCCATAACACTTGTCATCACAATGCTCCATGATGCCTGTCATCACAATACTCCATGCCCTTTTCATCACAATGCTCCATGACCTTTGTCATCAAAATTCTCGATACACTTGTCATCACAATGCTCCCTGACACTTGTCGTCAGAATGCTCCTTGAACCCTGTCACAAAAAGGCTCCATGCCTTTTTCATCAAAATGCACCATGCCATTTTCAACACAATGCTCCATGCCATTGTCATCAAAATACTCCATAAGCTTGTCATCAGAATGCTCCATGTCCCTTGTCATCACAATTTTCCATGCACTTGTCAGCACAATGCTCCCTGACACTTGTCATCACAATGCTCCAAGCCATTGTCATCACAATGCTCCATTACCTTTGTCATCAGAATCCTCCATGACACTTGGCATCACAATGCTCCATGGCATTGTCATCACAATGGGCCATTACATATGTCATCACAATGCTCCCTGACACCTGTCTTCACAATAATGAATGACCTGGTCATCACAATGCTCCATGCCCTTGTCATCACAATGCGCCATTCCAACTGTCATCGCAATAAGCCATGAAACTTATTAGACCAATGCTCCATGCCCTTGTCATCACAATGCCCCATGCTCTTGTTATCACAATGCTCCATGACCCCTGTCATCACAATGCTCCGTGACTCCAGTCATCACAAGGCTTCATGACCTTTGTCATCACAGTGGTCCATGCCCTTGTCATCAACAGTCTCTGTGACCTTTTTAACCACAATGCTTCATGAACTTTTCATCACAATGCCCTTTGACCCTTGTCATCACAATGCTCTATGCCTTTCTCAGCACAATGCTCCATGACCCTTGTCATCACAATGCTCCATGCGCTTGTCAGCACAATGCTCCATGACCCATGTCATCACAATGCACCATGCGCTTGTCGTCACAGTGCTCTACAATCTTGTCATCACAATGCTCCATAAACCTTGTCATCACAATGCTCCATGCACTTCAAATCAAAATGCTCTCTCACCACTGATATCACAATGTTACATCACTATTCATCACAATACTCCCTCAACCCTGTCATCACAATGTTCCATGACTCGTGTCATCACAATGCTACATGCACTTATCATCACAATGTTTGATGATCCCTGATATCACAATGTTCCATAACCCCTGTCATCAAAATGCTCCATGACCCTTTTCATCAAAATGCTCCATGACCCCTGACATCACAATGTTACATAACGCCTCTCATCAAAATGTTGCATGACCCTTTTCATCAAATTGGTCCATGACAATGTCATCACAATGCTCCCTGCCCTTCTCATCACAATGCACCACGCCCTTGTCATCAAAATGCTCCATGACCTTTGTCATCACAAAGCTCCATGACCCTTGGCATCACAATGCTCCATGCCATTGTCATCACAATACTCCATGAAACCTCTCATCACATTGTTCCATGCAATTGTCATCAAAAACTCCATGGTGCTTCTCATCACACTGCTCGATGCCCTTCTCATCACAATGCTCCATGCCCTTGTCATTACAATCCTCCATGACCCATGTATCACTGTGTTCCGTGCCCTTGTCATCACAATGCTCCATGCCCACTCTCATCACAATAATCCATGAAACTTTTCAGACAAATGTTCCATGCCCTTGTCATCACAATGCTCCATTACCCCTGTCATAACAATGCTCCATGACACCTGCCATCACAACGTTCCACGGCCTTGTCATCACAAGGCTCCATGACCCTTGTCATCACAATGCTCCAAGACCCCTGTAATCACAGTGCTACATGCCCTTGTCATCACAAAGCTCCATGATGCATGTCATCAGAATGCTCCATGCCCTTGCCATCACAATGCTCCATTACCCCTGTGATAACAATGCTCCATGACCCCTGCCATCACGATGTTCCATGGCCTTGTCATCACAAGGCTCCATGACCCTTCTCATCACAATGCTCCAGGACACCTGTAATCACAATGCTCCATGTCCCTTTTTATCTCAATGATCCATGAACCCTGTCATCACAATGCACCATGCCCATCATCATAATGCTTCAGGCTATTGTCATCACAATGAAATCAAAATGCTCCATGACCTCTGTCATAACACTGCTCCAAACCCTTGTGATCACAATGTTCCATAAAACTTATCATCACAACACCCCATGACGCTCATCATCACAATTATCCATGGTCTTCTCATCACAATGCTCCATGAACTTTGTCATCACAATGCTCAATACACTTGTCATCACAATGCTCCGTGACACTTGTCGTCAGTATGCTCCTGGAACCCTGTCATGACAAGGCTCCATGCCTTTTTCATAACAATGATCGATGCCATTTTCATCACAATACTCCATGCCCTTGTCAGCACAAAGCTCCATGACGCATGTCATCAGAATGCTCCATGGCCTTCTCATCACAATACTCCATGCCCTTGTCATCACAATGCTCCAAGACCCCTGTAATCTCAATGCTCCATGCCCCTTTTCATCAGAATGTTCCATGAGAATTGTCATCACAAGGCTCCATGGACTTCCCATCACAATGCTCCAGGACCTTGTCATCACAGTGCTCAATTCCCTTCTCATTACAATGCTCCATGACCCCTGTCATCACAATACTCCATGAACATTTTCAGCCCAATGCTTCATGACCTTCTCATCACAATGCTCCATGACCCATATCATCACAATCCTCCATGACCACTGTCATCACAACACTCCATGACCCCTGACAACACAATGATCCGGGACTCTTGTCATCACAATGCTCCATTCCCTTGTCATCACAATGCTCCATGAACATTTTCAGCCCAATGCTCCATGACACTTGTCATCACAATGATCCATGCCCTTGTCATCCCAATGCTCCATGACCCCTGTAATCACAATGCTCCATGACGCTTATCATCACAGTGCTCCATGACCCTTATCATCACAATTCTCCATGCCTGTGTCATCAAAATCCTACATGACCTTGTCATCACAATGCTCCATGAGCTTGTCATCACAATACTCCATTACCATTTTCATCACAATCCTCCATGAACCTTGGGATCACATTGCTCCATGCCCTTGTCATCACAATGCTCCATGCTCCTTGAAATCAAAATGGTCCATGACCTCTGTCATCACAATGCTCCAACCCCTTGTGATCACAATGTTCCATAACACTTGTCATCACAACACTCCATGATGACTGTCATGACAATACTCCACGCACATGTCGTCACAATGCTCCATGACCTTTGTCATCACAATTCTCAATACACTTGTCATCACAATGCTCCCTGACACTTGTCGTCAGAATACTCCTTGAACACTGTCATGAAAATACTCCATGCCTTTTTCATAAGAATGCTCCATGCCCTTTTCATCACAACACTCCATGTCATTGTCATCACAATACTCCACAAGCTTGTCATCAGAATGCTCCCTGATCATTGTCTTCAGAATGCTCCATGACCCCTGTCATCAAAATGCTCCATAACCCTTGTCATTACAGTGTTCCATGACGCTCGTCATCACAATTATCCATGGTCTTCTCATCACAATGCTCCACGGTCTTGCCATCACAATGCTCCATGCATTGGTCATCACGATGCTCCATGTCCTCGGTCATCCCGATGCTCCATCTCCTCAGTCATCACAATGCTCCATGACCCCTGTCATCACAATGCTCCATACCCCTTGTCATTACAGTGCTCCATGACGCTCGTCATCACAATTATCCATGGTCTTCTCATCACAATGCTCCACGGTCTTGCCATCACAATGCTCTATGCCCTGGTCATCACAATGCTCCATGTCCCCTGTCATCACAATTCTCCACGTTCTTGGCATCACTATGCTCCATGATACTTCTCATCACAGTGTTACATGTTTTGTCATCACAATTCTCTATGCACTTGTCATTGTAATTCTCCATGACCCCTGTCATAGAAAGCTCCATGTGATTGTCATCACAATGCTTCATGAACATGTCATCAAAATTCTCAATGGCCCTTGTTATCACAATGCACCATGACCCTTGTCATCACAATGCTCCAAGCCCTTGTCATCAAAATGCTCCATTACCTTTGTCATCACAATCCTCCATGACACTTGGCATCACAATGCTCCATTCCATTGTCATTGCAATAGACCATGACATATGTCATCACAGTGCTCCCTGACACCCTTCTTCACAATACTCCATGACCTTCTCATCACAATGCTCCATGCCCTTGTCATCACAATGCGCCATGCCCACTGTCATCACAATAATCCCTGAAACTTGTCAAACCAATGCAACATGCCCCTGTCATAACAATGCTCCATGCCCTTTCATCACAATGCTCTATGACCCCTGTCATCACAATGCTCCGTGACTCCAGTCATCACAATGCTTCATGACCTTTGTCATCACAATGGTCCATGCCCTCGTCATCACAAGGCTCTGTGACCTTTGTGACCACAACACTCCATGAACATTTCATCACAATGCTCGGTGACCCTTGTCATCACAATGTTCCATGCCTTTGTCAGCACATTACTCCATGACACATGGCATCAAATGTGCCATGCGCTTGTCATCACAATGCTCCACATCGTTGTCATCACAATGCTCCATAAACCTTGTCATCACAATGCTCCATGCGTTTGTCAGCACAATGTTCCATGACCCATGTCATCACAATGTGCCCTGCGTTTCTCATCACAATGCTCCACAGCCTTGTCATCATAATGCTCCATGCACCTCTCATCAAAATGCTCTCTCACCACTGATATCACAATGTTCCATCACTAGTCAACACAATACTCCCTCCACCCTGTCATCCCAATGTTCCATGACCCTTATCACAACAATGCTACATGCTCTTATCATCACAATGCTCCATGACCCCTGACATCACAATGTTCCATAACCCCTGTCATCACAATGCTCCATGACCCTTTTCATCACAATGCTCCATGACCCCTAACATCACAATGTTCCATAAACACTGTCATCAAAATGTTCCATGGCCCTTTTCATCCAATTGCTCCATGACCCTGTCATCACAATGCTCCCTGCCCTTCTCATCACAATGCACCACGCTCTTGTCATCAAAATGCTCCATGGCGTATGTCATCACAAAGCTCCATGACCCTTGGAATCACAATGCTCCATGCCATTGTCATCACAAAGCTCCATGACGCTTGTCATCACAATGCTCCATGCCCTTGTCATTGCAATCCTCCATGACACTTGTATCACTGTGTTCCGTGCCCTTGTCATCACAATGCTCCATGCTCACTCTCATCACAATAATCCATGAAACTTTTCAGACCAATACTCCATGCCCTTGTCATCACAATGCTCCATGACCCTTGTTATTACAATGATCCATGCCTCTATGCATCTCAATGCTCCATGAACCCTGTCATCACAATGCACCATGCCCATCATCATAATGCTTCATGCTATTGTCATCACAATGAAATCAAAATTCTCCATGACCTCTCTCATCACAATGCTCCAAACCCTTGTGATCACAATGTTCCATAACACTTGTCATCACAACGCCCCATGACGCTGGTCATCACAATTATCCATGGACTTCTCATCACAATGCTCCATGACCTTTGTCATCACAATTCTCAATACACTTGTCATCACAATGCTCCCTGACACTTGTCATCAGTATGCTCATTGAACCCTGTCATGACAAGTCTCCATGCCTTTTTCATCACAATGATCCATGCCCTTTTCATCACAATGCTTCATGCCATTGTCATCACAATACTCCACAAGCTTGTCATCAGAATGCTCCGTGACCCTTGTCATCTCAATGATCCATGACCCCTGTCATCACAATGCTCCATGACACCTGTCATCACAATGCTCGATGCCCCTTGTCATTACAGTGCTCCATGATGTTCGTCATCACAATTATCCATGGTCTTCTCATCACAGTGCTCCACGGTCTTGCCATCACAATGCTCCATGCCCTGGTCATCACAATGCTCCATGTCCCCAGTCATCACAATGCTCCATGACCCCTGTCATCACAATGCTCCATACTGCTTGTCATTACAGTGCTCCATGATGCTCCTCATCACAATTATCCATGGTCTTCTCATCACAATGCTCCACGGTCTTGCCATCACAGTGCTCCATGCCTTGGGCATCACAATGCTCCATGTCCCCGGTCATCACAATGCTCCATGACCACTGTCATCACAATGCTCTATACCCCTTGTCATTACAGTGCTCCATGACTGTCGTCATCACAATTATCCATGGTCTTCTCATCACAATGCTCCATGATCTTGTCATCGCAATGCTCCATGCCCTGGTCATCACAATGCTCCATGTCCCCTGTCATCACAATTCTCCACGATCTTCGCCTCACTATGCTCCATGACACTTCTCATCACAGTGTTACATGCATTGTCATCACAATTCTCTATTCACTTGTCATCGCAATGCTCCATGACCCCGTCATAGCAAGCTCCATGTGCTTGTCATCACAATACTCTATGCCCTTGTCGTCACAATTCTCCATGACCTTTGTCATCACAATGCTCCCTGACACTTGTCGTCAGAATGCTCCCTGAAAACTGTCATGAAAAGGCTCCATGTCTTTTTCATCACAATGCCCCATGCCATTTTCATCAAAATGCTCCATGTCATTGTCATCAAAATACTCCACAAGCTTGTCATCAGAATGCTCCATGAACCTTGTCATCACAATGCTCCATGACCCCTGTCATCACAATGCTCCATACCCCTTGTCATTACAGTGCTCCATGACGCTCATCATCACAATTATCCATGGCCTTCTCATCACAATGCTCCACGGTCTTGCCATCACAATACTCCATGCCCTGGTAATCACAATGCTCCATGTCCCCTGTCATCACAATTCTCCACGTTCTTGGCATCACTGTGCTCCATGATGCTTTTCATCACAGTGTTACATGCTTTGTCATCAAAATTCTTTATGCACTTTTCATCGCAATGCTCCATGATCCCTGTCACAGCAAGCTCCATGTGATTGTCATCACAATGCTTCATGAACATGTCATCAAAATTCTCAATGGCCCTTGTTATCACAATGCTCCATGACCCTTGTCATCACAATGCTCCAAGCGCTTGTCATCAAAATGCTCCATTACCTTTGTCATCACAATCCTCCATGACACTTGGCATCACAATGCTCCATTCCATTGTCATCGCAATGGACAACGACATATGTCATCACAATGCTCCCTGACACCCTTCTTCACAATACTCCATGACCTTCTCATCACAATGCTCCATGCCCTTGTCATCACAATGCGCCATGCCCACTGTCATCACAATAATCCCTGAAACTTGTCAAACCAATGCAACTTGCCCCTGTCATCACAATGCTCCATGCCCTTTCATCACAATGCTCTATGACCCCTGTCATCACAATGCTCCGTGACTCCAGTCATCACAATGCTTCATGACCTTTGTCATCACAATGGTCCATGCCCTCGTCATCACAAGGCTCTGTGACCTTTGTCACCACAGCTCTCCATGAACATTCCATCACAATACTCCGTGACCCTTGTCCTCCCAATGCTCAATGCCTTTGTTAGCACAATACTCCATGACCCATGGCATCACAATGTGCCATGCACTTGTCATCACAATGCTCCACATCTTTGTCATCACAATGCTCCATAAACCTTGTCATCACACTGCTCCATGCACTTCTCATCAAAATGCTCTCTCACCACTGATATCACAATGTTCCATCACTAGTCAACACAATACTCCCTCACCCCTGTCATCACAATATTCCATGACCCTTGTCACAACAATGCTACATGCCTTTATCTTCACAATGCTCCATTCCCCTGACATCACAATGTTCCATAACCCCTGTCATCACAATGCTCCCTGCCCTTCACAACAGAATGCACCACACCCTTGTCATCAAAATGCTCCATGACCTTTGTCATCACAAAGCTCAATGACTCTTGTCATCACAATGCTGCATGCCATTGTCATCACAATGCTCCATGAACCCTCTCATCACATTGTTCCATGCCCTTGTAATCACAGGCTCCATGATGCTTTTCATCACAATGCTCGATGCCATTCTTATCACAATGCTCCATGCGCTTGTCATTACAATCCTCCATGACCCATGTATCACAGTGTTCCATGCCCTTGTAATCACAATGCTCCTTGCCCCCTCTCATCACAATAATCCATGAAACTTTTCAGACCAATGCTCCATGCCCTTGTCATCACAATGCTCCATTACCCCTGTCATAACAATGCTCCATGACCCCTGCCATCACAATGTTCCACAGCCTTGTCATCACAAGGCTCCATGACCCTTGTCATCACAATGCTCCAAGACCACTGTAATCACAATGCACCATGCCCTTGTCATCACAAAGCTCCATGACGCATGTCAACAGAATGCTCCATGGCCTTCTCATTCACGTTGTTCCATGCCTTTGTCATCACAATGCTCCAAGACTCCTGTAATCGCAATGCTCCATGCTCCTTTTCATCTCAATGCTCCATGAACCCTGTCATCACAATGCACCATGCCCATCATCATAATGCTTCAAGCTATTGTCATCACAATGAAACCAAAATGCTCCATGACCTCTGTCATCACAATGCTCCAAATCCTTGTGATCAATATGTTCCATAACACTTATCATCACAACGCCCCATGACGCTCGTCATCACAATTATCCATGGTCTTCTCATCACAATGCTCCATGACCTTTGTCATCACAATACTCAATACCCTTGTCATCACAATGCTCCCTGACACTTGTTGTCAGTTTGCTCCTTGAACCATGTCATGACACGGCTCCATGCCTTTTTCATCACAATGATCCATGCCCTTTTCATCACAGTGCTCCAAGACCGCTGTAATCACAATGCTCCATGCCCTTGTCATCACAAAGCTCCATGATGCATGTCATCAGAACGCTCCATGAATTTCTCATCCCAATGCTCCATGCCCTTGTCATCACAATGCTCCAAGACCCCTGTAATCACAGTGCTCCATGGCACTTTTCATCAGAATTCTCCATGAGACTTGTCATCACAAGGCTCCATGGTCTTCTCATCACAGTGCTCCAGTACCTTGTCATCACAATGCTCCATGACCCCTGTCATCACAGTACTCCAGGGACATTTTCAGCCCAATGCTCCATGACCTTCTCATCACAATGCGCCATGACCCCTGTCATAACAATGCTCCATGACCACTGTCATCACAACGCTCCATGAACCCTGACAACACAATGATCCAGGACTCTTGTCATTAAAATGCTCCATGACCATTGTCATCACAGTGATCCATGCGCTTGTCATCCCAATGCTCCATGACCCCTGTAATCACTATGCTCCGTGATGCTTGTCATCACAGTGCTCCATGAACCTTGTCATCATAATGCTCCTTGCCTTTGTCAACAAAATGGTACATAATCTTCTCATCCCAATTCTCCATGTGCTTGTCATCACAATCCTCCATGACCATTGGGATCACATTGCTTCATGCCCTTGCCATCTCTCTCTTGCCTTTCCTGTTTTTACAGATATTCGGATGTCCCTTTTGACCGGTGGTAAGTGACAATTCTTTGTAGTGTGGATTTGTATTGCGCGCTTGCTTGATTGGCCAAAAAGGGTGTATGCGTTTTCTTCTGAATATATTCAGGAGAAAAGGCATACGCCCTTTTTGGCCAAGTGCATCTCTGTCCAAGTTGGGATGCTTTTCCTGTGCTTTAAAGGCGATTCCAATTTACCTCTTGAAATATGTTTTGTGCAATTCTGCCTCATTTGCAAGGCCGCTTCATTGCCTTCCCTCAACAGATTTTTGGAAGAGAGTAGTCCTTTATAAGTCTGCAGGTTTGTGAATTGCTGTGCCCCTGAGCTCCAATTTTCAAATCCCATCTTTGTGAGCTGGCCGCAAATCCACAATTTTGCTTCAGGACCTATACTGGTTCCAGGGGTGGCTATATTGGTTCCCTGTGGGTGGCTGAGGCTTTGGTTAATTCTTTTTCCTGCCGGGAACTTAGAGTGACATGTGCCCGTCCAAATGCCTACATCTACTCTCTGATTGGTTCTCCCTCTTCCCTTTCATCCTCTGCACAATTAGCAAACTGTGCGAACCAGGAGGTTATAGGGGCTGACTCTCCTAAGTTGGGAGATTGATAGTAAAGCAGTTGGAATGCCAAAGTGGAGCACAAGGAGTGGAAAACTTAGGAGAGTTTTAGAAACGTTTCGCCATCACAGGGTGTCCATTTTCTAGGTTTCCCATACATGTTATAATTGTAGTGATATTCCCTTCTACCTGGAGATTTGGGACACATGGAATGGTGGCATGCATTACTACTTTAAAAGGTCTGCATTTTCTCTCCCAATCTCACCAGTCCTCTCAGTCCCAAGTGTCCAGCCTTATGTCTCATCCAGCTGTCTTTGCAGATAGGGTCATTCCAGGTTTCATCAGAACCCATGAAGGAATTGTGTAAGAATTTCGCTGTTTTTTGGGGTTTTTTTGAAATTCATTTTTATAATGGGGTTGAGCTGATTTTCACTGATGTGTTTATGCCAGTCTAGACACAATTGATTCCCTTACGGAGACATATCAATACATAGGTTTTAAGATTCTTAGTAGTCAGATATATTCCTCTGTGGGGCATAGGGGTGTTGAGTCCCGTTCACTGAGGAAGGTGTAGGTCTTGTCTATTCTGTATTTGGTTTATGGAATGGTACCTGTGCTAATATCAAACTCTGGTTTTATGCATCACCCCATCTCTCCTTTCCCCTGAAGCAGGCATAAGAAATTTTTGCTAAATGTGAGACTCTGTTCTCTTTCCTAATTCAGTTCATGTGTTGTGATATTGACATTCCCTCTATAAGTGATATCTTATGATAAGATTCTTTTTCTGTGTGACTAATTTCCCTTAAAATCATCATACCTAAATCCACTCATTATGCTGCTACTGGACTTATATACATTGATTTCACGTCTGAGTGATATTCCGTTGTACAAAATTACCACAAGTTCTTTATGCATTTCTCTTTTTCCTGGGATATTTTAGGTGTACCAAAGTTGAGGTTCTTGTATGCAGAGCAGCCCTAAACTTTGGGGTGCCTCTGTCTTATTGACGTTTAGTCTTCCCAAGTTATATGTCCATGAGTTGAAATCCCCTTGCTCCGGGGCTTTGTATTTTAGATGTTTTAAAAACAGCATACACTTCTTCAGAGTGGCTCTTGGATATTTATACCCCACCCATCAGCGTGACTAGGCTCCCTGTTTTCCATGGCCTCTCCTGCATTTCTGGTTTGTACACATTTTTTGGATGGCCTTTCTGAGCAGTGGAAATTGAGACTTCTTTGTTGTGCGGATTTGCATTTCCCTCTTGCTAGGTTGGCCAAAAACTCTGCATGTTTTTTTTTCCTGAAGATATTCACGAAAAAAACGCATACACCCTTTTGCCCAACCACATCATTTTAGAAATTCTGCTGCTTTTCATATGCTTTAAATGTGAGTACAATCTACCTTTTGAAATCTGTTTCCTGCAATTCTGCCTCTCATTCAAATCCTCTTCGTTGCCTTACCTGAATATATTTTTGGACGTTGGTTATCATTTATATCTTTGCAGGTCTTTGAATTGTCTGCTCCTGAGCTCCATTTTGCAACTCGCTTTTTTGGTGAGCTGGCCGCCAAACCATTGGATTACTTCTGGCCCTATTCTGGTTCTGGGGAGGCAGGCTGAGCCTTTGGTTAATTCTTCTTCCTAATGGGAAATTAGAGTGACATGTGCCTGTCAAAAGTCCTGCAGCTCATCTCTCATTGGTTCCCCCTCTTCCCATTTATCCTCTGCACAAATTGCAAACTGTGTGAAGCAGGAGGTTAAAGGTGCTGATTCTCCAAGTGGGGAGATTGTTAGTAATGTGGATGGAATGGCGAACCCCAGCACCAGGAGATCAAAAATGAGGTGCATTTTAGACACCTTTCCTGAGCACACGGTGTACATTCATCTCGGTTTCCCAGGCATGTTTTCGCTGTCAGAAGATTCCCTTGAACCTGCAGATTTGGGACCCATGGAATGGGTACCAGGCAGTATTACTTTTAAAGGTCTGCATTTCCTCACCCAGCCTCTCTAACATCTCTTAGCGTGCATAGCTTCCAGCCTTATATAATCATCCTGCTGTGGGTCTACATGTGTTCAATCCATGTTACATCGTAGCCCTTCAACAAAAGTTGTAAGAATTTTTGTCTGTCTCACTGTTTTTATAAATAGTTTTAAATTTATTTTTATATTGGTTACAGCTGATTTTCAAAGCTCTGTTTTTTGCTGCTGTACATCCACTTGATTCATGTACTGTGAGACAACAATAACTTCTTTTTCAGATGCTTACCAGTCATATGTATTATTTTCCAGTGACTTGAGTGGGCTGAGTGCAGTTCTTTGAGGTACCGTGTAGGCCTTGTCAGTTATTCAATTTGGTACTTGGAATGGTATCTTTGCTAATTTCAACCTCCTGGATAATACCTCACCATTCCCCACCTTTCCCATTTAGCAGCCTTATGTCTATTTTCTGCATATTTGACTATGTTTCTGTTTTGTAATTTATTTCATGTGTAGCCATTTTTGATTCCACCTTTAAGTGACATCTTATGATATGTGTCTTTTTCTTTCTGACATATGTCACTTAGAATGATCGTATGTAACTCCTCCAGAGTTGTTACAACTGGCCTTATTTCATTGATTTCTGGATGAGTAATATTCCACTCTACATAAGTACCCCATCTCTTTTATCCATTTTATCCTTCCAGGGACATTTAGGTTATATCCAAGTTGAGGCCCTTTTTAACAGAGAGGTGGTAAACGTTCGGGTGCCTGTTTTCTGTCGATTTTTGTTTTTCCCAAGGTACACGCCCATGAGTGCAAGTCCCCTATGCTCTGTAGCTCATTTTTTAGATGTTTTAGCAAACACAATACACTTCTCCAGAGTGGCCGTTGGCAAATTACATTTCCACTATCAGCCTCACAGGGCTCCCTTTTCTCCTCGCCCTGTCCTGCATTTCTGGTGTTTACACTTTATGTGGATGGCCCTTCTGACTGATGTGAAGTGATACATTTTGTGATATTGATTTCCAGTGCCCACCTGTTTGGTTGGATAAAAAGTGTGTATGGCCTTTACTTGAATATATTCAGAAAAAATGCATACACCCTTTTTGGCCAACTGCATCATTGGCGATGTTCAGCCCCTTTTCTTGTGCTTTAATGGGGAGTCCTTTCTACCTCTTCAAATCTGTTTCCTGCCACCCTCCCTTGCTTACAAGTCCTTTTCTGTGACTTACCTCAAGATATTTTTCGACGATAGATATTTTCAACTCTGCAGTTTCATGAATTTTAGTGCCCCTGAGTTCCATTTTTCAACTTGTGTTTTTGGAAACTGGACACAAAACAGCGGGATTTCCTCTAGCCCTATTCTGTTTCCGTGGGCAATTCTAGCCTTTGATGAATTTGTCTTCTGGATTGGAAATTAGAGTGGCATGTGCCTGTCCGAACACCTAAGACTTGTCTCTAAATTTTTCTCATCCTTCCGCTTCATCCTCTGGACAAATTCCAAACTGTGTGCAACAGGATGCTGACGGTGCTGATATCCTCAAGTGAGGAGATTGTTAGGAAAGATGCTGGAGGGTTGAACCCGAGCACCAGGCGATGAGGAGATGAGGTGCCTTTTCCAAACTCTTTCCGATCAAACGGTGTACCATCCTCTAGGTGTGACAGGCATGTTTTAGCTGTAGGAAGGGTCCCGTGCATGTAAGGAGAACACCAGGGATTTTTCCAAATCAGTGCCTCCCCGAACCCCAAACTGGGGAATTTTTAAGCTACGGCTACACGTATGTCCTTTAAGGGCCTTGGGAAATAGGCAGAGCCCAAACTTTAGATGACTGAAATCTTCAGGGTCAGAAGCGCTCACCATCGGCCTTGCTTAGGTTACATTTTATCTGTCATTGATAGATGATGTCAATAAAAATATCTATTCTTTTTCAGATTATTTCCCCTTATAGGTTATTGCAAAATATTCAGTGTAGTTCCCTGTGCTATACAGTAGTTCCTTGTTGATGATCTCTTTTATACATAGCAGTGTGTATGTGTTAATCCCAAACTGTTAATTTATCCCTTCTCCTACCTTTCCCCTTTGGTAATAATAAATTATAAGGTTTTAAACTTCTCAGAAATGGGGGAGCTGAAAGAGAGGTATCATTTTCAATGGAAAAGCATTCAACACAAGATTGAAGCTTCAGCCAAGAGTATTCGATGTACATCCATGGAAATAAATCACTTCATTTCTCTAATGTTGACCTGACAAATAAGACAGACGTCTTCACTGAACTTGCTTATAGGAAAGTGATGGAAATATCAAATGTAAGTCTTAGAAACATCTTATTTTACCCGAGCATTATACACTGCTCTATGTTAACTACAGTTTGGCTCACACATCTGTTCATTGAAGTTACAATGTTCTCAATTTCTGTTACTGATCCTCCAGAGTGGACCCCAACAGGAGTCCCCGTGCCCAGTGTCATTGGAGCCAACAGATCAAGACTGAGTTTGGTTTAGAAGCAAAGGAAACATTATTTTGAAAACAGAATGGAGAGGTGAGAGTGTGCACTCCCCCATGGGCTGTGGGCTGGGCTGCTCTGTAGGGTCCCCAGCAGCGTCAGTGGGGGGGAGGGGATGGAGCTCTCGAGGGCTGCGTTGGCTGCAGCTCAGGCTCTATGCCGCGGAGTCTGCATGGGACCCCGCTAGCTGAGGTGTCGACCCAGCCATTCTGCACTAGGAAATCGGGTCTGAAGTGCCGGGTGTGGGACCTCTGCATACGGAACCCTAGGAGCACGTGAAATTAGACAAAGCACAAAGGAAAAACAAGTTAGACTTTATTTTATTGCTCAGATTCTCTTTTTATCTCCCAGGAATTTTTAATGAACGTTGCCGGAGACGAACACCTCCTCTGCTTTTTGTTCCGTTCCTTATTCTTGGGGTGTTGAGGGTGCAGACCCCTCTTTTGTAACTGCTTCATGCTGTGGTGGGAGCCCTGATACATGGGGGGAGGGGCAAAACGTCTCCCCACCAGCCTCCTAGTGAGTTTGATTGTCCCAAGGCCTCCTGCCTCACTTCTCGTCCGCCTGAGCACCAGCATTGGAAGTGTTACAGATTCTAATGACCTTTAAGGGTCCAGGAAAGAGAGGCACAGACATGCTGCGGTGGCAGGTTTCACCCCACCCCACATATGTTCGGCGACCTTAGGCTGACAGTTTTTGCCAGACTAGATGCTCTGACCAGTAGTCTGTGCTTTCTTTAATTAGGTCCCTGAATTAATGTACAAACAGCACCATGTGTCAGAGCCCTGCCCGCGCAACTCCCAGACAGTCCAGGGTCAGTGGTGATCCAGGACCATGACGTCCACTGAGTCAACGGCCTTTAGAAGTAGCCAGCAGTACAGCCGGTCATATTGGCCACCATCACCGCGGTGTCTGTAGGGTTTTCTATGGTGAAAGCGTGATATACGTTTCCCCCGCCAAGCTTATTAGCTCCCCTCTGGGTGCAGTAAGTCCTGCAAGCAGTAGTCTGCTCTTTCGGGGCACAGTCTTGTCGTTTTCTGAGAGAAACTCCAGGTCAAGTGATGGTCACACGAGTCATCTTGGGGGCCCGTTGCCCCCATTTATCTCTCTGGAGGTTGGAGTTGGAGGGCCTCCTCACTCGAGGTCAGTGTGTCCACAGAGCGACCCCTGCAACTTCAGGGCATGATGGGTGGTTAGGATCACCACGTGGGGTTCTTTTCCCTTAGGAGGGAGCTGGCCTTGCGGGCTGCTGATTTCCAGCTTTTTAGATACCCCAGTATCCTGGCCTGATGAGTCGGTGGGCAAAGCCCTTGGTGACCATAGTTTATCATACGTGAAGGGCATTCTTGTGTTGCTCCATTTCAAGTGGTCCCAGTTTTTGCACTAAGGCTCCAAGGGCGATTAACCTTTGACCGGGTATGTAAAGGTCAAAGGGTTTAGCTAAATTAGGGAGTTCCTGGGCAAGGGTCTGTATTGACTGCTCTTTCCATTCTTGAAAGGCTGCTTCTGGATTCTATTCAAAAGGATCATCATCTTTTCGTGTCAGTGTTTCATGTAGAGGCCCAGCTATTAGACTGTAGTTAGGGATCCAGATGCAGAAAACCTTGGCCTCCCCAGGAACCCCTAAGCTGTCTTCTAGTTTTAGAAGAGGTAAGGCTGCAAATGGCTTCTTCCCTATCCTGGGATGCGTTTCTCCGAATATCTGTGAGAATGAAGCCCAGGCATGTCACCTTAGCCTGGGATATTTGAGCGTTTTTCTTGGACACCTTCTATCCTTTCTTGGCTAGGTAGTTCAGAGGCGTCTTTAGTAGGCCTGGCGATCAGAATGTCATCTGCATATTGAAGGAGGGTTCCCTTTTACAGAAGTTGAACTTTTAGGTCTTTAGAGGACATTTCCCCAATGATGGTGTGGGGATTTTTGAACCATTGGGGCAGGACGGCCCAGCATTATTGCTTTTGTTGCATGTTGTGTCCTGCCACTCACAAGCCAAAAATTCTTGTGACTCTGAGATGAATGGAATACAGAAGAAGGCATCATTGAAGTCTAATACAGAATGCCATGGCCTGGTGGAAGGTAGAATGACCAGCAGGGAGTAGGAAATAGGAGCTACTGGATGTATATCCTCGTTGGCTTCACTGACTGTCCTGATATCCTTTACCAGGTCTCCAGCAGCTCATGTGGCTCTCGTGGTCAGGCCAATCCCAGGGTATGGAGCTCACCTCTGCAGCTACCCAGCAGCCCATGGGGCTCTCCTACTCAGGCCCTTCCCAGGATACGGAGCTCCCCTGGGCAGGTACCCCAGCAGGGCTGGACACACAGGAACTGTGCACATAGCCCACCTTGCAGAGAACCCCCAGCTCACCTGTCGCTCACAGCTGACACAGAATACCTCAGAGCAGGACTTGAACTAACAAACAGCAGCTCTGACAGGTCTGTGACCATGGCTATCACTCTCTGCAGGCTCTTTCTGCCTGGTCTTCCAGACACTTCCACTGCAGCCAGGGCACCAGGCCTCTGTCTCCACCCACCATCACTCCTCTCCCTGACTCCTTGGTTCCTCTCATTAGGATAGGGTCTTCTTGAAGTTGTTTTCCACTCATGGACCAGATAAAATGATAAGAAAACAAGCCACAGCTGCAGCCCCTTGTCTATCCTGACTCTCAAGAGCCCACACCTGTTCCTAGGGCCTGGCCCGTTTAGCAAGTTTCATTTTCTGCAACTGTGAGCCCCTGAGGGGTGAGGATTGGCTGATTTTGGTAGCCTGAAACTGCCTGTCAGCCCTCCACAGGTGTGCCTGGGTTGAGGGCAATATAAACAGCTCTCCAGTGAGCGACAGCCCTTGTAGCTGTGACTGACGCCATATTCTCTGCCCCGTAGGCAGTGCCGGGGCTGTGCTGGTGGGAGGGAGTGAGGGGCCGTGGCTTTGTGGGTGGCCCAGTGTGAGTGGGGCTCTGCTGGACTTTATGCAGGAGTTGCCAGGCTGCAACCTGCTAAAGAAGAGGATGTGTCACCAATACCTGCCGCTGGAATTTCTCCCCAGGCAGAGGTGAGGAAGTAAAAAAGTAGTGGGGGCCGTGGCAGGAGGGGTATCTCGGGCAGGGAAATGGAAAGCTTCCAGAAGAGCATCTGGGGACAGGACCATCCTGACTGGCCTGCAGGCACCAAGTCGCCCTGTGTGCTGTCGCTGGTGTGGCTCCACAGCCCTTCCTCTAGGCTTGCAAGTTCTTGTACATATTCAGGTGTTTTAACTGGAAAGGGTGGGAAGAGTTCAGCTGCAGCAGGACTGGGGCTCAGGTCACGTTTACTCACAGATGCCTTGGCTTGGTACCCCAGCTTTTCAATGAGGACCCTCCTTGCTTGGGGGGTGGGCTGCTGGCTGTATGGGAGACGATTCCCCACCTCTGACCAATTTCAGAATTGTTTACTGCTGGAGCAAGTGCCCTGATAGGGTTTTCCTCTGTATAACTGGTGGGTTCAGGTTTTTTTTTCCTTTTTTGGTTCAAGTTAGATTTTATTCCTCTTTTATGTATTTATTGATATAAGCATGGAAATAATTCATTCATATAAATACATCTGTGTGAAGGGAAGAACTTTTTTCTGTTTTATTTTTAAATTTTATTTTTTAAAATTTTAATATTTAATTTTATTTATGTTTTTATACAGCAGGTTATTATTAGTTATGTATTTTATGCATATACATGTATACAGGTCAATCCCAATCTCCCAACATATGCCACCACCACCACCCCATGGCTTCCCACACTTGGTGTCCATACGTGTGTTCTCTACCTCTGTGTCTCTATTTCTTCCCTGCAAAGCAGTTCATCTATACCATTTTTCTAGGTTCCACGTATATGCATTAATATACAATATTTGTTTTTCTCTTTCTGACTTACTTCATTCTGTATGACAGTCTCTAGATCCATCGACGTATCTACAAATGACCCAGTTTCATTCCTTCTTATGGCTGAGTAATATTCCATTTTATATATGTACCACATCTTTATCCATTCGTCTGTCTGTGGGTATTTAGGTTGCTTCCATTACCTGGCTATCGTAAATAGTGCTGAAATGAGCATTGTGGTGAATGTGCCTTTTTGATTTATGGTTTTCTCTGGGTATATGCCCAGAAGTGGGATTGCTGGATCATATGGTAATTCTATTTCTAGTTTTTTTTAAGGAAACTCCATACTGTTCTCCATCGTGACTGTATCAATTTACATTTCCACCACTAGTGGAAGATGGATCCTTTTGTCCACACCCTCCCCAGAATTCGTTGTTTGTAGATTTTCTGATGATGCTGATTCTAACAGGTGTGAGGTGATACCTCATTGTAGTTTTGATTTGCATTTCTCTAATAATTAGTGATGTTGAGCAGCTTTTCATGTGCGTCTTGGCCATCTCTGTGTCTTCTTTGAAGAAACGTCTCTTTAGATCTTCTGCCCATTTTTGTATTGGGTTGTTTGTTGTTTTAATATTAAGCTGCATGAGCTCTTTATATATATTGGAGATTAAACCTTTGTCCATTGATTCGTTTGCAAATATTTTCGCCCATTCTGAGGGATGCTTTTTGCCATTCCCGTTTTTTTAACAAAAAAAGAAAGAAAGAAAAAGAAGCAGAACACTAATGTGTGTAAAATATGCCTTTGAAACTGTCGTTTTGAAATATGGACGTCCTTTGAATTTTTTGGTCTATATATGAACCCAGGATTTGTTTTCAGGCCAGGTGTCATTTACAGGCCTGCAATGATTTTGAATATCAACTGACCATTAGCGCTGGGATTAAAGCTGCTGTTTTGTGAAATGGCCACAATGTGGCAGCAGTTCTCCTTTACCAAATCTGGTTACTGGGGCAACAGAGCCTAATGGAAGTCGTGTTCTAGATTGGAATTTAGAATGGAATGTGCCAGGAGAAAGCCCCTCAAGTTTGTCTCACTACTTCTTGTTCGTGTTTTTAATTTAATTTTTTATTTTTTATTACAGGTAATTTGATTACAGTGTTTGGCTTGTTGTAGGTGTGGAAGATGTGGTTCTTTTGCACATATACAGATGTCGTTCTTCAAGGGATCCTTTTCCCATGTACCTTATGACAGAATGTTGAGTAGTCTTCTCTTGGTATTCTGTAGGACTTTGGTGATTATATATGTCACCTGTGTTTGTATATGTCTGTTAACCCCAATATCATAATGAAACCAACCCTCACACCTTTCCATTGGTGAACCATAAGTTTGTTGAATGAATCTGTGATTGCCCTTCTCCTTTGAAATATCTGCCCTGGTATCCATTTTTCGGTCACACCTATAAGAGATATGATATGATATGTGTCTTTCACTTTCTGACTTACTACAAGTCACGTGATTACCTCTAGACACACCTACGGTGCTGCAAATGGCATTGTGTCCTTTTATTCCTTGGCTTCTATTCTGCCTTAGCGAGGTCCATTTTCAAAAATGTGATTCCCTGAGGGCTGATGATTAGCTGACCTGGGTAGCCTGACCCTGCCGGCCGGCCCTCCCTAGGTGTGCCTGGGTTGAGGTCAATATAAACAGCGCTGCAGGCAGCAATAGCCCCTGAAGCTGTGCCTGACTCCATATTCTCTGCCCCGTCAGCAGTCTCGGGGCTGTGCTGGTGGGAGGGAGTGAGGGGCCACGGCTTTGTGGGTGGCCCGGTGTGAGTGGGTCTCTGCTGGACTTTCTGCAGGAGTTGCCAGGCTGCCACCTGTAAAGAAGAGGATGTGTCACCCATACTTCTGCTGGAATTTTCTCTGGACAGAGGTGAGGAAGGAAAAAAGCAGTGGGTGCCGGGACAGGAGGGGTATCTCAGGCAGGGCAATGCAAAGCTTCCAGAAGAGCGCCCAGGTCCAGGACCATCCTGGCTGGCCTGCAGGCACCAACTTGGCCTGCGTGCTGTCGCTGGTGTGGCTCCACGGCCCTTCCTCTAGGCTTTCAAGCCCTTGTACATATTCAGGTGTTTTACCTGGGAAGGGTGGGAAAAGTTCAACAGCAGCTGGCCTGGGGCTCAGCTCACGGTTACTCACAGATGCCTCGGCATGGCCCCCCGCTTTGCAATGAGGACACTCCTTGCGTAGGAGTGGGCTGCTGGCTCTATGGGAGATGATTCCCCACCTCTGACCAATTTCAGAATTGTTTGCCGCTGGAGCAAGTGCCCTGATAGGGATTTCCTCTGTCTAAATCGTGGGTTCAGGTTTTTTTTTTTCTTTTTTGGTTCAAGTTAGATTTTATTCCTCTTTTATGTATTTATAAATATAAGCATGGAAATAATTCATTCATATAAATACATCTGTGTGAAGGGAAGAACTTTTTTCTGTTTTATTTTTAAATTTTATTTTTTAAAATTTTGAAATTTAATTTATTTTATTTTTTTATACAGCAGGTTATTATTAGTTATGTATTTTATGCATATACATGTATACAGGTCAATCCCAATCTCCCAACTCATCACAACACCACCTCCCCATGGCTTCCCACACTTGGTGTCCATACGTGTGTTCTCTACCTCTGTGTCTCTATTTCTTCCCTGCAAACCAGTTCATCTGTACCATTTTTCTAGGTTCCACATATATGCATTAATATACAATATTTGTTTGTCTCTTTCTGACTTACTTCATTCTGTATGACAGTCTCTAGATCCATCGACGTCTCTACAAATGACCCAGTTTCATGCCTTCTTATGGCTGAGTAATATTCCATTTTATATATGTACCACATATTTATCCATTCGTCTGTCTGTGGGTATTTAGGTTGCTTCCATTACCTGGCTATCGTAAATAGTGCTGAAATGAGCATTGTGGTGAATGTGCCTTTTTGATGTATGGTTTTCTCTGGGTATATGCCCAGAAGTGGGATTGCTGGATCATATGGTAATTCTATTTCTAGTTTTTTTAAGGAAACTCCATACTGTTCTCCATCGTGACTGTATCAATTTACATTTCCACCACTAGTGGAAGAGGGATCCTTTTGTCCACACCCTCCCCAGAATTCGTTGTTTGGAGATTTTCTGATGATGCCGATTCTAACAGGTGTGAAGTGATACCTCATTGTAGTTTTGATTTGCATTTCTCTAATAATTAGTGATGTTGAGCAGCTTTTCATGTGCGTCTTGACCATCTCTGTGTCTTCTTTGAAGAAACGTCTCTTTAGATCTTCTGCCCATTTTTGTATTGGGTTGTTTGTTGTTTTAATATTAAGCTGCATGAGCTCTTTATATATATTGGAGATTAAACCTTTGTCCATTGATTCGTTTGCAAATATTTTCGCCCATTCTGAGGGATGCTTTTTGCCATTCCCGTTTTTTTAACAAAAAAAGAAAGAAAGAAAAAGAAGCAGAACACTAATGTGTGTAAAATATGCCTTTTGAAACTGTCGTTTTGAAATATGGACGTCCTTTGAATTTTTTGGTCGCTATATGAACCCAGGATTTGTTTTCAGGGCAGGTGTCATTTACAGGCCTGCAATGATTTTGAATATCAACTGACCATTAGCGCTGGGATTAAAGCTGCTGTTGTGTGAAACGGCCGCAAGGTGGCAGCAGGTCTCCCTTACCAAATCTGGTTACTGGGGCAACAGAGCCTCAATGGAAGTCGTGTTCTAGATTGGAATTTAGAATGCAATGTGCCAGGAGAAAGCCCCTCAAGTTTGTCTCACTACTTCTTGTTCGTGTTTTTAATTTAATTATTTATTTTTTATTACAGCAAATTTGATTACAATGTTTGGCTTGTTGTAGGTATGGATGATGTGGTTCTTTTACACATATACATATGTCAGTTCTTCCTGGCATCCTTTTCCCATGTACCTTATGACAGAATGTTGAGTCGTCTTCTCTTGGTATTCTGTAGGTCTTTGGTGATTATATATGTCACCTGTGTTTGTATATGTCTGTTAACCCCAATATCATAATGAAACCAATCCTCACACCTTTCCTTTGGTGAACCATAAGTTTGTTTAATGAATTTGTGATTGCCCTTCTCCGTGGAAATATCTGCCCTGGTATCCATTATTCGGTCACACCTATAAGAGATATGATATGATATGTGTCTTTCACTTTCGGACTTCCTACAATTCACGTGATTACCTCTAGACACACATACGGTGCTGCAAATGGCATTGTGTCCTTTTATTCCTTGGCTTCTATTCTGCCTTAGCGAGGTCCATTTTCAACAATGTGATTCCCTGAGGGCTGAGGATTAGCTGACATGGGTAGCCTGACACTGCCGGCCGGCCTTCCCAAGGTGTGCCTGGGTTGAGGTCAATATAAACAGCACTGCAGGCAGCAATAGCCCCTGAAGCTCTGCCTGACGCCATATTCTCTGCCCAGTCAGCAGTCTCGGGGCTGTGCTGGTGGGAGGGAGTGAGGGGTCACGGCTTTGTGGGTGGCCCGTTGTGAGTGGGTCTCTGTTGGACTTTCTGCAGGAGTTGCCAGGCTTCCACCTGTAAAGAAGAGGATGTGTCACCCAAACCTTCCGCTGGAAATTCTCTCTGGACAGAGGTGAGGAAGGAAAAAAGCAGTGGGGGCCGGGACAGGAGGGGTATCTCAGGCAGGGCAATGGAAAGCTTCCAGAAGAGCGCCCAGGGCCAGGAACATCCTGGCTGGCCTGCAGGCACCAATTTGGCCTGCGTGCTGTCGCCTGGTGTGGCTCCACGCCCCTTCCTCTAGGCTTTCAAGCCCTTGTACATATTCAGGTGTTTTACATGGGAAGGGTGGGAAAAGTTCAACAGCAGCTGGTCTGGGGCTCAGTTCACGGTTACTCACAGATGCCTCGGCATGGCCCTCCGCTTTGCAATGAGGACGCTCCTTGCATAGGAGTGGGCTGCTGGCTGTATGGGAGATGATTCCCCACCTCTGACCAATTTCAGAATTGTTTACTGCTGGAACAAGTGCCCTGATAGGGTTTTCCTCTGTCTAACTCGTGGGTTCTGGTTTTTTTTTTCTTTTTTGGTTCAAGTTAGATTTTATTCCTCTTTTATGTATTTATAGATATAAGCATGGAAATAATTCATTCATATAAATACATCTGTGTGAAGGGAAGGAATTTTTTCTGTTTTATTTTTAAATTTTATTTTTTTAAATTTTGAAATTTAATTTTATTTATTTTTTTTATACAGCAGGTTATTATTAGTTATGTATTTTATGCATATGCATGTATACAGGAAAATCCCAGTCTCCCAACTCATCCCAACACCACCTCCCCATGGCTTCCCACACTTGGTGTCCATACGTGTGTTCTCTATATCTGTTTCTCTCTTTCTTCCCTGCAAACCAGTTCATCTGTACCATTTTTCTAGGTTCCACATATATGCATTAATATACAATATTTGTTTGTCTCTTTCTGACTTACTTCATTCTGTATGACAGTCTCTAGATCCATCGACGTCTCTACAAATGACCCAGTTTCATTCCTTCTTATGGCTGAGTAATATTCCATTTTATATATGTACCACATCTTTATCCATTCGTCTGTCTGTGGGTATTTAGGTTGCTTCCATTACCTGGCTATCGTAAATAGTGCTGAAATGAGCATTGTGGTGAATGTGCCTTTTTGATTTATGGTTTTCTCTGGGTATATGCCCAGAAGTGGGATTGCTGGATCATATGGTAATTCTATTTCTAGTTTTTTTAAGGAAACTCCATACTGTTCTCCATCGTGACTGTATCAATTTACATTTCCACCACTAGTGGAAGAGGGATCCTTTTGTCCACACCCTCCCCAGAATTCGTTGCTTGTAGATTTTCTGATGATGCCGATTCTAACAGGTGTGAGGTGATACCTCATTGTAGTTTTGATTTGCATTTCTCTAATAATTAGTGATGTTGAGCAGCTTTTCATGTGCGTCTTGGCCATCTCTGTGTCTTCTTTGAAGAAACGTCTCTTTAGATCTTCTGCCCATTTTTGTATTGGGTTGTTTGTTGTTTTAATATTAAGCTGCATGAGCTCTTTATATATATTGGAGATTAAACCTTTGTCCATTGATTCGTTTGCAAATATTTTCGCCCATTCTGAGGGATGCTTTTTGCCATTCCCGTTTTTTTAACAAAAAAAGAAAGAAAGAAAAAGAAGCAGAACACTAATGTGTGTAAAATATGCCTTTTGAAACTGTCGTTTTGAAATATGGATGTCCTTTGAATTTTTTGGTCGCTATATGAACCCAGGATTTGTTTTCAGGGCAGGTGTCATTTACAGGCCTGCAATGATTTTGAATATCAACTGACCATTAGCGCTGGGATTAAAGCTGCTGTTGTGTGAAACGGCCACAAGGTGGCAGCAGGTCTCCCTTTCCAAATCTGGTTACTGGGGCAACAGAGCCTCAATGGAAGTCGTGTTCTAGATTGGAATTTAGAATGGAATGTGCCAGGAGAAAGCCCCTCAAGTTTGTCTCACTACTTCTTGTTCGTGTTTTTAATTTATTTTTTTATTTTTTATTACAGCAAATTTGATTACAATGTTTGGCTTGTTGTAGGTGTGGAAGATGTGGTTCTTTTACACATATACATATGTCTGTTCTTCCTGGGATCCTTTTCCCATGTACCTTATGACAGAATGTTGAGTAGTCTTCTCTTGGTATTCTGTAGGTCTTTGGTGATTATATATGTCACCTGTGTTTGTATATGTCTGTTAACCCCAATATCATAATGAAACCAATCCTCACACCTTTCCATTGGTGAACCATAAGTTTGTTGAATGAATCTGTGATTGCCCTTCTCCCTGGAAATATCTGCCCTGGTATCCATTTTTCGGTCACACCTATAAGAGATATGATATGATATGTGTCTTTCACTTTCTGACTTACAACAACTCACGTGATTACCTCTAGACACACCTACGGTGCTACAAATGGCATTGTGTCCTTTTATTCCTTGGCTTCTATTCTGCCTTAGCGAGGTCCATTTTCAACAATGTGATTCCCTGAGGGCTGAGGATTAGCTGACCTGGGTAGCCTGACCCTGCCGGCCGGCCCTCCCCAGGTGTGCCTGGGTTGAGGTCAATATAAACAGCGCTGCAGGCAGCAATGGCCCCTGAAGCTGTGCCTGACTCCATATTCTCTGCCCCGTCAGCAGTGTCGGGGCTGTGCTGGTGGGAGGGACTGACGGGCCACGGCTTTGTGGGTGGCCCGGTGTGAGTGGGTCTCTGCTGGACTTTCTGCAGTAGTTGCCAGGCTTCCACCTGTAAAGAAGAGGATGTGTCACCCATACCTTCCGCTGGAATTTCTCTCCGGACAGAGGTGAGGAAGCAAAAAAGCAGTGGGTGCCGGGACAGGAGGGGTATCTCAGGCAGGGCAATGGAAAGCTTCCAGAAGAGCGCCCAGGGTCAGGACCATCCTGGCTGGCCTGCAGGCACCAAGTTGGCCTGCGTGCTGTCGCTGGTGTGGCTCCACGGCCCTTCCTCTAGGCTTTCAAGCCCTTGTACATATTCAGGTGTTTTACCTGGGAAGGGTGGGAAAAGTTCAACAGCAGCTGGCCTGGGGCTCAGCTCACGTTTACTCACAGATGTCTCGGCATGACCCCCCGCTTTGCAATGAGGACGCTCCTTGCATAGGAGTGGGCTGCTGGTTCTATGGGAGATGATTCCCCACATCTGACCAATTTCAGAATTGTTTACCGATGGAGCAAGTGCCCTGATAGGGTTTTCCTCTAACTCGTGGGTTCAGGTTGTTTTTTTCTTTTTTGGTTCAAGTTAGATTTTATTCCTCTTTTATGTATTTATAGATATAAGCATGGAAATAATTCATTCATATAAATACATCTGTGTGAAGGGAAGAACTTTTTTCTGTTTTATTTTTAAATTTTATTTTTTAAAATTTTGAAATTTAATTTTATTTATTTTTTTATACAGCAGGTTATTATTAGTTATGTATTTTATGCATATACATGTATACAGGTCAATCCCAATCTCCCAACTCATCCCAACACCACCTCCCCATGGCTTCCCACACTTGGTGTCCATACGTGTGTTCTCTTCCTCTGTGTCTCTATTTCTTCCCTGCAAACCAGTTCATCTGTACCATTTTCCTAGGTTCCACATATATGCATTAATATACAATATTTGTTTGTCTCTTTCTGACTTACTTCATTCTGTATGACAGTCTCTAGATCCATCGACGTCTCTACAAATGACCCACTTTCATTCCTTCTTATGGCTGAGTAATATTCCATTTTATATATGTACCACATCTTTATCCATTCGTCTGTCTGTGGGTATTTAGGTTGCTTCCATTACCTGGCTATCGTAAATAGTGCTGAAATGAGCATTGTGGTGAATGTGCCTTTTTGATTTATGGTTTTCTCTGGGTATATGCCCAGAAGTGGGATTGCTGGATCATATGGTAATTCTATTTCTAGTTTTTTTAAGGAAACTCCATACTGTTCTCCATCGTGACTGTATCAATTTACATTTCCACCACTAGTGGAAGAGGGATCCTTTTGTCCACATCCTCCCCAGAATTCGTTGTTTGTAGATTTTCTGATGATGCCGATTCTAACAGGTGTGAGGTGATACCTCATCGTAGTTTTGATTTGCATTTCTCTAATAATTAGTGATGTTGAGCAGCTTTTCATGTGCGTCTTGGCCATCTCTGTGTCTTCTTTGAAGAAACGTCTCTTTAGATCTTCTGCCCATTTTTTGTATTGGGTTGTTTGCTTTTTTAATATTAAGATGAATGAGCTCTTTATATATATTGGAGATTAAACCTTTGTCCATTGATTCGTTTGCAAATATTTTCGCCCATTCTGAGGGATGCTTTTTGCCATTCCCGTTTTTTTAACAAAAAAAGAGAGAAAGAAAAAGAAGCAGAACACTAATGTCTGCAAAATATGCCTTTTGAAACTGTCGTTTTGAAATATGGACATCCTTTGAATTTTTTGGTCGATATATGAACCCAGGATTTGTATTCAGGGCAGGTGTCATTTACAGGCCTGCAATGATTTTGAATATCAACAGATCATTAGCGCTGGAATTAAAGCTGCTGTTGTGTGAAACGGCCACAAGGTGGCAGCAGTTCTCCCTTACCAAATCTGGTTACTAGGGCAACAGAGCCTCAATGGAAGCCCTGTTCTAGATTGGAAATTAAAATGCAATGTGCCAGGAGAAAGCCCCTCAAGTTTGTCTCACTACTTCTTGTTCGTGTTTTTAATTTAATTTTTTATTTTTTATTACAGCAAATTTGATTACAAAGTTTGGCTTGTTGTAGGTGTGGAAGATGTGGTTCTTTTACACATACACATATGTCTGTTCTTCCTGGGATCCTTTTCCCATGTACCTTATGACAGAATGTTGAGTAGTCTTCTCTTGGTATTCTGTAGGTCTTTGGTGATTCTATATGTCACCTGTGTTTGTATATGTCTGTTAACCCCAATATCATAATGAAACCAATCCTCACACCTTTCCATTGGTGAACCATAAGTTTGTTGAATGAATCTGTGATTGCCCTTCTCCGTGGAAATATCAGCCCTGGTATCCATTTTTCGGTCACACCTATAAGAGATAAGATATCTGGGCTTCCCTGGTGGCGCAGTGGTTGAGAGTCCGCCTGCCGATGCAGGGGACGTGCGTTCGTGCCCCGGTCTGGGAAGATCCCACATGCCGCGGAGCGGCTGGGCCCGTAAGCCATGGCCGCTGAGCCTGCGCGTCCGGAGCCTGTGCTCCACAACAGGAGACGCCACAACAGTGAGAGGCCCACGTACAGCACCAAAAAAAAAAAAAAAAAAAAAAGAGATAAGATATCATATGTGTCTTTCACTTTCTGACTTACTTCAAGTCACGTGATTACCTCTAGACACACCTACGGTGCTGCAAATGGCCTTGTGTCCTTTTATTCCTTGGCTTCTATTCTGCCTTAGCGAGGTCCATTTTCAACAATGTGATTCCCTGAGGGCTGAGGATTAGCTGACCTGGGTAGCCTGACCCTGCCGGCCGGCCCTCCCCAGGTGTGCCTGGGATGAGGTCAATATAAACAGCGCTGCAGGCAGCAATAGCCCATGAAGCTGTGCCTGACTCCATGATCTCTGCCCCGTCAGCATTCTCGGGGCTGTGCTAGTGGGAGGGAGTGAGGGGCCATGGCTTTGTGGGTGGCCCGGTGTGAGTGGGTCTCTGCTGGACTTTCTGCAGGAGTTTCCAGGATGCCACGTGTAAACAAGAGGATGTATCACCCACACCTTCCGTTGGAATTTCTCTCAGGACAGAGGTGAGGATGGAAAAAAGCAGTGGGTGCCGGGACAGGAGGGGTATCTCAGGCAGGTCAATGGAAAGCTTCCAGAAGAGCGCCCAGGGCCAGGACCATTCTGGCTGGCCTGGAGGCACCAAGTTGGCCTGCGTGTTGTCGCTGGTGTGGCTCCACGGCCCTTCCTCTAGGCTTTCAAGCCCTTGTATATATTCAGGTGTTTTACCTGGGAAGGGTGGGGAAAGTTCAGCAGCAGCTGGCCTGGGGCTCAGCTCAGGGTTACTCACAGATGCCTCGGGTCCCTTTCACTGAGGAAATTGTAGGTCTTGTCTATTCCATAGTTTGTGTTTGGAACGGTACCTGTGCTTATATCAAATTCTGGTTTTATGCATCACCCCTCCTCTCATTCCCCCTTAAGCAGGCATCAGAGTGTTTTCCAAAGGTGAGACTCTGTTCTCTTTCTTAACTGAGTTCAAGTGTAGACATGTTTACAGGATCTTCATAAGTGATATCTTATGATAAGTTTCTTTTTCTTTGTGACTTATTTCACTTAGGAGCATCATACCTCAATCCACTCATTTTGCTGCTACTGGTCTTATGCCATTGATTGCATGGCTGAGGGATATTCCATCGTACGGAAGTACCACAATTTTTTGAACCATTTTTATATTTCCTGGGATATTTAAGGTGTACCCAAGTTGAGGTTCTTGTAAGCAGTGCAGCCCTAAATTTTCGGGTGGCTCTGTCTTATTGATTTTCAGGTTTCCCAAGGTATATTCCCTAGACAGGAAGTGCTCTTGGCTCTGTAGCTCTGTTGTTTACTTCTTTTAGGGAACACAATGCACTCCTCCAGAGATGCCGTTGGCAGTTTACATCCCGCCCATCAGCAAAACAAGCCTCCCTGTTCTCCAGGGCCGGTCTTGCCTTTCTGGATTTTACACATTTTGTGTATGTCCCTTTTGAACAGTGGGAAGTGATACTTCTTTGTAGTGCAGATTTGCATTTCCCGCTTGCTTGCTTGGCCAAAAAGGGCGTATGCGTTTTCTCCTGAATATATTCAGGAGAAAACGCATATGCCCTTTTTTCTCAAGTGCATCATTGTGGAAGTTGTGCCCCTCATCCTGTGCTTTAAAGTCAATTCCAACGTACCACTTGAAATCTGTTCCCTGCTATTCTGCCTAGCTTTCAAGTCCACCTCGTTGCCTTCCCTCAACAGATTTTTGGACAATAGTTGTCTTTATCACTCTGCCAGTTTGTGAATTGCTGTGCCCCTGAGCTCCATTTTTCAACTCGTTTTTTGTGAGCTGACCGAAAGTCCAAAATTGTGGTTCAGGACCTATGCTGGTTCCCAGTGGGGGGCTGAGACTTTGGATTATTCTTCTTCCTGCTGGGAAATTAGAGTGACATGTGCCCGTCCAAATGCCTTAGAGCTACTCTCTCACTGGTTCTCCCTCTTCCCTTTCATCCTCTGCCAAATTGGCAACCTGTGCGAACCAGGAGGTTAAAGGGGCTCTTTCTCCAAGTTGCGAGATTGACAGAAAAGCAGTTGGAAAATCAAACCGGAGCACCAGGAGAGGGACTATTCGTTGAGTTTTAGAAACCTTTCATATTCACAGTGTGTCCATTCTCTATTTTTCCCTTACATGTTATATCTGTAGTAATAGTCCCTTCAAGCTGGAGAGTTGGGAACCATGGAATGCGTGCCATTCATTATTGCTTTAAAGGGTCTACATTTGCTCACCGAATCTCACCAATCCTCTCAGTCCCAAGTGTCCAGCCTTATGCCACATCCAGCTGTCGTTGTACATTGGGTCAGTCCAGGTTTCATCAGAGACCGTGAAGGAATTGTGAAGAATTTCCATTTTTGTTTTGTTTTGTTTTTGAAATTCCTTTTTATAGTGGGTTTGAGCTGGTTCTCGCTGCCATGTTTATGCCAGTGTAGACACACTTGATTCCCTTACGCAGACATATCAATAAATAGGTTTTAAGATTCTTACTAGTCAGATATATTCCTCTGCGTGAAGTATGGGGTTTTGAGTCCCTTTCACTGAGGAAGGTGTAGGTCTTGTCTATTCCATAGATAGTTTTTGGAACAGTACCTGTGCTTATATCAAACTCTGGTTTTATGCATCACCCCACCTCTCCTTCCCCCTTAAGCAGGCATAAGAGTGCTTCCTAAATGTGAGACTCTGTTCTCTTTCCTAACTCAGTTCAAGTGTAGCCATGTTACAGGATATTCATAAGTGATATCTTATGATAAGTTTCTTTTTCTGTGTGACTTATTTCACTTAGAATCATCGTAGTTTTATCTACTCATTTTGCTGCTACTGGTCTTATGACATTGACTTCATGGCTGAGGGATATTCCATCGTACGTAAGTACCACAATTTTTTGAACCATTTTCATATTTACTAGAATATTTAAGGTGTACCCAAGTTGTGGTTCTTGTAATCAGTGCAGCCCTAAATTTTGGGGTGGCTCTGTCTTATTGATTTTCAGTTTTCCCAAGGAAAATTCCCTAGACTGGATGTGCCCTTGGCTCCGTAGTTCTGTTGTTTACTTGTTTTTGGGAACACAATGCACTCCTCCAGAGACGCAGTTGGCAATTTACATCCCACCCATCAGCATAACAAGGCTCCCTATTCTCCAGGGCCTGTCTTGCCTTTCTGGATTTTACACATTTTGTGGATGTCCCTTTTGACCGGTGGGAAGTGATACTTCTTTGTAGTGCAGATTTGCATTGCCCGCTTGCTTGCTTGGCCAAAAAGGGCGTATGCGTTTTCTCCTGAATATATTCAGGAGAAAACGCATACGCTCTATGTGGCCAAGTGCATCATTTTTGAAATTTTGACCCTCTTTCTGTGCTTAAAACACGATTCCAACGTACCTCTTGAAATCTGTTTCCTGCTATTCTGCCTCGCTTTCATGTCCGCCTCGTTGCCTTCCCTAACTAGATTTTTGGACGATAGTTGTCCTTTATTACTCTGCCAGTTTGTGAATTGCTGTGCCCCTGAGCTCCATTTTTCAACTCGTTTTTTGTGAGCTGACCGCAAGTCCAAAATTTTGGTTGATGACCTATACTGGTTTCCGATGGGGGGCTGAGACTTTGGTTAATTCTTCTTCCTGCTGGGAAATTAGATAGACATGTGCCCGTCCAAATGCCTAACAGCTACTCTCTCATTGGTTCTCCCTCTTCACTTTCATCCTCAGCCAAACTGGCATCCTGTGCGAAGCAGTAGGTTAAAGGGGCTGTCTCTCTAATTTGGGAGGATGATAGTAAAGCAGTTGGAAAGTCAAACCGGAGCACCAGGAGAGGGACTATTCGTTGAGTTTTAGAAACTTTTCGTATTCACAGTGTGTCCATTCTCTAGGTTTCCCGTACATATTATAGCTGTAGTAATATGCCATTCAACCTGGAGAGTTGGGACCCATGGAATGGGTGCCAGGCATTATTGCCTTAAAGGGTCTGCATTTGCTCACCCAATCTCACCAATCCTCTCATTCCCAAGTGTCCAGCCTTATGCCACATCCAGCTGTCATTGTAGATAGGGCCATTCCAGGTTTCGTCAGAGACCCTGAAGGAATTGTAAAGAATTTCCCAGTTTTTTTGTTTTGTTTTTGAAATTCCTTTTTATAGTGGGTTTGAGCTGATTCTCGCTGCCATGTTTATGCCAGTCTAGACACACTTGATTCCCTTACGGAGACATATCAATACATAGGTTTTAAGATTCTTACTAGTCAGATATATTCCTCTGCGGGAAATATTGGGTTTTGAGTCCCTTTCACTAAGGAAGGTGTAGGTCTTGTCTATTTCATAGTTGGTTTTTGGAACGGTACCTGTGCTTATATCAAACTCTGGTTTTATGCATCACCCCACCTCTCCTTCCCCCTTAAGCAGGCATAAGAGTGTTTTCTAAATGTGAGACACTGTTCTCTTTCCTAACCCAGTTCAAGTGTAGCCATGTTTACAGGATCTTCATAAGTGATATCTTATGATAAGTTTCTTTTTCTCTGTGACTTATTTCACTTAGAATCATCGTACCTGAATCCACCCATTTTGCTGCTACTGGTCTTATGACATTGATTTCATGGCTGAGGGATATTCCATCGTACGTAAGTACCACAATTTTTTGAACCATTTTTATATTTCCTGGGATATTTAAGGTGTACCCAAGTTGAGGTCCTTGCAAGCACTGCAGCCCTAAATTTTGGGGTGGCTCTGTCTTATTGATTTTCAGTTTTCCCAAGGTATATTCCCTAGACTGGAAGTGCCCTTGGCTCTGTAGCTGTGTTCTTTACTTGTTTTAGGGAACACAATGCACTCCTCCAGAGAGGCAGTTGGCAATTTACATCCCGCCCATCAGCATAACAAGGCTCCCTGTTCTCCAGGTCCTGTCTTGCCTTTCTGGTTTTTACATATTTTGTGGATGTCCCTTTTGAACAGTGGGAAGTGATACTTCTTTGTAGTGCAGATTTGCATTTCCCGCTTGCTTGCTTGGCCAAAAAGGGCGTATGCGTTTTCTCCTGAATATATTCAGGAGAAAACGCATATGCCCTTTTTTCTCAAGTGCATCATTGTGGAAGTTGTGCCCCTCATCCTGTGCTTTAAAGTCAATTCCAACGTACCACTTGAAATCTGTTCCCTGCTATTCTGCCTAGCTTTCAAGTCCACCTCGTTGCCTTCCCTCAACAGATTTTTGGACAATAGTTGTCTTTATCACTCTGCCAGTTTGTGAATTGCTGTGCCCCTGAGCTCCATTTTTCAACTCGTTTTTTGTGAGCTGACCGAAAGTCCAAAATTGTGGTTCAGGACCTATGCTGGTTCCCAGTGGGGGGCTGAGACTTTGGATTATTCTTCTTCCTGCTGGGAAATTAGAGTGACATGTGCCCGTCCAAATGCCTTAGAGCTACTCTCTCACTGGTTCTCCCTCTTCCCTTTCATCCTCTGCCAAATTGGCAACCTGTGCGAACCAGGAGGTTAAAGGGGCTCTTTCTCCAAGTTGCGAGATTGACAGAAAAGCAGTTGGAAAATCAAACCGGAGCACCAGGAGAGGGACTATTCGTTGAGTTTTAGAAACCTTTCATATTCACAGTGTGTCCATTCTCTATTTTTCCCTTACATGTTATATCTGTAGTAATAGTCCCTTCAAGCTGGAGAGTTGGGAACCATGGAATGCGTGCCATTCATTATTGCTTTAAAGGGTCTACATTTGCTCACCGAATCTCACCAATCCTCTCAGTCCCAAGTGTCCAGCCTTATGCCACATCCAGCTGTCGTTGTACATTGGGTCAGTCCAGGTTTCATCAGAGACCGTGAAGGAATTGTGAAGAATTTCCATTTTTGTTTTGTTTTGTTTTTGAAATTCCTTTTTATAGTGGGTTTGAGCTGGTTCTCGCTGCCATGTTTATGCCAGTGTAGACACACTTGATTCCCTTACGCAGACATATCAATAAATAGGTTTTAAGATTCTTACTAGTCAGATATATTCCTCTGCGTGAAGTATGGGGTTTTGAGTCCCTTTCACTGAGGAAGGTGTAGGTCTTGTCTATTCCATAGATAGTTTTTGGAACAGTACCTGTGCTTATATCAAACTCTGGTTTTATGCATCACCCCACCTCTCCTTCCCCCTTAAGCAGGCATAAGAGTGCTTCCTAAATGTGAGACTCTGTTCTCTTTCCTAACTCAGTTCAAGTGTAGCCATGTTACAGGATATTCATAAGTGATATCTTATGATAAGTTTCTTTTTCTGTGTGACTTATTTCACTTAGAATCATCGTAGTTTTATCTACTCATTTTGCTGCTACTGGTCTTATGACATTGACTTCATGGCTGAGGGATATTCCATCGTACGTAAGTACCACAATTTTTTGAACCATTTTCATATTTACTAGAATATTTAAGGTGTACCCAAGTTGTGGTTCTTGTAATCAGTGCAGCCCTAAATTTTGGGGTGGCTCTGTCTTATTGATTTTCAGTTTTCCCAAGGAAAATTCCCTAGACTGGATGTGCCCTTGGCTCCGTAGTTCTGTTGTTTACTTGTTTTTGGGAACACAATGCACTCCTCCAGAGACGCAGTTGGCAATTTACATCCCGCCCATCAGCATAACAAGGCTCCCTATTCTCCAGGGCCTGTCTTGCCTTTCTGGATTTTACACATTTTGTGGATGTCCCTTTTGACCGGTGGGAAGTGATACTTCTTTGTAGTGCAGATTTGCATTGCCCGCTTGCTTGCTTGGCCAAAAAGGGCGTATGCGTTTTCTCCTGAATATATTCAGGAGAAAACGCATACGCTCTATGTGGCCAAGTGCATCATTTTTGAAATTTTGACCCTCTTTCTGTGCTTAAAACACGATTCCAACGTACCTCTTGAAATCTGTTTCCTGCTATTCTGCCTCGCTTTCATGTCCGCCTCGTTGCCTTCCCTAACTAGATTTTTGGACGATAGTTGTCCTTTATTACTCTGCCAGTTTGTGAATTGCTGTGCCCCTGAGCTCCATTTTTCAACTCGTTTTTTGTGAGCTGACCGCAAGTCCAAAATTTTGGTTGATGACCTATACTGGTTTCCGATGGGGGGCTGAGACTTTGGTTAATTCTTCTTCCTGCTGGGAAATTAGATAGACATGTGCCCGTCCAAATGCCTAACAGCTACTCTCTCATTGGTTCTCCCTCTTCACTTTCATCCTCAGCCAAACTGGCATCCTGTGCGAAGCAGTAGGTTAAAGGGGCTGTCTCTCTAATGTGGGAGGATGATAGTAAAGCAGTTGGAAAGTCAAACCGGAGCACCAGGAGAGGGACTATTCGTTGAGTTTTAGAAACTTTTCGTATTCACAGTGTGTCCATTCTCTAGGTTTCCCGTACATATTATAGCTGTAGTAATATGCCATTCAACCTGGAGAGTTGGGACCCATGGAATGGGTGCCAGGCATTATTGCCTTAAAGGGTCTGCATTTGCTCACCCAATCTCACCAATCCTCTCATTCCCAAGTGTCCAGCCTTATGCCACATCCAGCTGTCATTGTAGATAGGGCCATTCCAGGTTTCGTCAGAGACCCTGAAGGAATTGTAAAGAATTTCCCAGTTTTTTTGTTTTGTTTTTGAAATTCCTTTTTATAGTGGGTTTGAGCTGATTCTCGCTGCCATGTTTATGCCAGTCTAGACACACTTGATTCCCTTACGGAGACATATCAATACATAGGTTTTAAGATTCTTACTAGTCAGATATATTCCTCTGCGGGAAATATTGGGTTTTGAGTCCCTTTCACTAAGGAAGGTGTAGGTCTTGTCTATTTCATAGTTGGTTTTTGGAACGGTACCTGTGCTTATATCAAACTCTGGTTTTATGCATCACCCCACCTCTCCTTCCCCCTTAAGCAGGCATAAGAGTGTTTTCTAAATGTGAGACACTGTTCTCTTTCCTAACCCAGTTCAAGTGTAGCCATGTTTACAGGATCTTCATAAGTGATATCTTATGATAAGTTTCTTTTTCTCTGTGACTTATTTCACTTAGAATCATCGTACCTGAATCCACCCATTTTGCTGCTACTGGTCTTATGACATTGATTTCATGGCTGAGGGATATTCCATCGTACGTAAGTACCACAATTTTTTGAACCATTTTTATATTTCCTGGGATATTTAAGGTGTACCCAAGTTGAGGTCCTTGCAAGCACTGCAGCCCTAAATTTTGGGGTGGCTCTGTCTTATTGATTTTCAGTTTTCCCAAGGTATATTCCCTAGACTGGAAGTGCCCTTGGCTCTGTAGCTCTGTTCTTTACTTGTTTTAGGGAACACAATGCACTCCTCCAGAGAGGCAGTTGGCAATTTACATCCCGCCCATCAGCATAAAAAGGCTCCCTGTTCTCCAGGTCCTGTCTTGCCTTTCTGGTTTTTACACATTTTGTGGATGTCCCTTCTGACCAGTGGGAAGTGATACTTCTTTGTAGTGCCGATTTGCATTGCCCGCTTGCTTGCTTGGCCAAATAGGGCGTATGCGTTTTATCTTGAATATATTCAGGAGAAAACGCTTACGCACTTTGTGGCCAAGTGCATCATTGTCGAAGTTGTGCCCCTCTTCCTGTGCTTTAAAGGCGATTCCAACGTACCCCTTGAAATCTGTTTACTGCTATTCGGCCTCGCCTTCAAGTTCACCTCGTTGCCTTCCCTTAACAGATTTTTGGACGATAGTTGTCCTTTATTACTCTGCCAGTTTGTGAATGGCTGTGCCCCTGAGCTCCATTTTTCCACTCTTTTTTTGTGAGCTGACCGCAAGTCCAACATTTTGGTTCAGGACCTATGCTGGTTCCCGGTGGGTTGCTGAGACTTTGGTTAACTCTTCTTCCTGCCGGGAAGTTAGAGTGATATGTGCCCGTCCAAATGCCTAACAGCTACTCTCTCATTGGTTCTCCCTCTTCCCTTTCATCCTCTGCCAAATTGGAAACCTGTGCGAACCAGGAGGTTAAAGGGGCTGTCTCTCCAAATTGGGAGGTTGATAGTAAAGCAGATGGAAAGCCAAACCAGAGCACCAGGATAGGGACTATTCTTTGAGTTTTAGAAACCTTTCGAATTCACAGTGTGTCCGTTCTCTAGGTTTATGGTACATGTTACATCTGGAGTAATATTCCCTTCAACCTGGAGAGTTGGGACCCATGGAATGGGTGCCAGGCATTTGTGCTTTAAAGGGTCAGCATTTGCTCACCCAATCTCACCAATCCCCTCAGTCCCAAGTATCCAGCCTTATTCCACATCCAGCTGTCATTGTAGATTGGTTCATTCCAGGTTTCATCAGAGACCCTGAAGGAATTGTAAAGAATTTCCCAGTTTTTTTGTTTTGTTTTTGAAATTCCTTTTTATAGTGGGTTTGAGCTAATTCTCGCTGCCATGTTTATGCCAGTCTAGACACACTTGATTCCCTTATGGAGACATATCAATACATAGGTTTTAAGATTGTTACTAGTCAGATATATTCCTCTGTGGGAAATATGGGGTTTTGAGTCCCTTTCACTGAGGAAGGTGTAGGTCTTGTCTATTCCATAGTTGGTTTTTGGAACGGTACCTGTGCTTATATCAAACTCTGGTTTTATGCATCACCCCACCTCTCCTTCCCCCTTAAGCAGGCATAAGAGCGTTTTCTAAATGTGGGACACTGTTCTCTTTCCTAAATCAGTTCAAGTGTAGCCATGTTTACAGGATCTTCATAAGTGATATCTTATGATAAGTTTCTTTTTCTGTTGACTTATTTCACTTAGAATCATCGTACCTGAATCCACCCATTTTGCTGCTACTGGTCTTATGACATTGATTTCATGGCTGAGGGATATTCCATCGTACGTAAGTACCACAATTTTTTGAACCATTTTTATATTTCCTGGGATATTTAAGGTGTACCCAAGTTGAGGTCCTTGTAAGCAGTGCAGCCCTAAATTTTGTGGTGGCTCTGTCTTATTGATTTTCACTTTTCCCAAGGTATATTCCCTAGACTGGAAGTGCCCTTGGCTCTGTAGCTCTGTTGTTTACTTGTTTTAGGGAACACAATGCACTCCTCCAGAGAGGCAGTTGGCAATTTACATCCCGCCCATCAGCATAACAAGGCTTCCTGTTCTCCAGGGCCTGTCTAGCCTTTCTGGTTTTTACACATTTTGTGGATGTCCCTTTTGACCGGTGGGAAGTGATACTTCATTTTAGTGCAGATTTGCATTGCCCGCTTGCTTGCTTGGCCAAACAGGGCGTATGCGTTTTCTCGTGAAAATATTCAGGAGAAAACGCATACGCCCTTTTTGGGCAAGTGCATCATTATCGAAGTTGTGCCCCTCTTCCTGTGCTTTAAAAGTGATTCCAACGCACCTCTTGAAATCTTTTTCCTGCAATTCTGCCTCGCTTTCAGGTCCGCCTCGTTGCCTTCCCTCAACAGATTTTTGGACGATAGTTGTCCTTTATTACTCGGCCAGGTTGTGAATTGCTGTGCCCCTGAGCTGCATTTTTCAACTCGTTTTCTGTGAGCTGACCGCAAGTCCAAAATGTTGGTTCAGGACCTATACTGGTTCTCGGGGGGTGGCTGAGACTTTGGTTAATTCTTCTTCCTGCCGGGAAATTAGAGTGATATGTGCCCGTACAAATGCCTAATAGCTACTCTCTCATTGGTTCTCCCTCTTCCCTTTCATTCTCTGCCATATTGGCCACCTGTGCGAACCAGGAGGTTAAAGGGGCTGTCTCTCCAACTTAGGGGGTTGATAATAAAGAAGATGGCAAGTCAAACCGGAGCACCAGGAGAGGGACTATTCGTTGAGTTTTAGAAACCTTTCGTATTCACAGTGTGTCTGTTCTCTAGGTTTCCTGTACATGTTATAGCTGAAGTAATATTCCCTTCAACCTGGAGAGTTGGGACACATGGAATGTGTGCCAGGCATTTGTGATTTAAAGGGTCTGCATTTTCTCACCCAATCTCACCAATCCTCTAAGACCCAAGTGTCCAGCCTTATGCCACATCCAGCTGTCGTTGTAGATAGGGTCATTCCAGGTTTCATCAGAGACCCTGAAGGAATTGTAAAGAATTTCACAATTTTTCTGTTTTGTTTTGAAATTCCTTTTTATAGTGGGTTTGAGCTGATTCTCGCTGCCATGTTTATGCCAGTCTAGACACTCTTGATTCCCTTATGGAGACATATCAATACATAGGTTTTAAGATTCTTATTAGTCAGATATATTCCTCTGCGGGAAATATGGGGTTTTGTGTCCCTTTCACTGAGAAAGGCTTAGATCTTGTCTATTCCATAGTTGGTTTTTGGAATGGTACCTGTGCTTATACCAAACTCTGGTTTTATGCATCACCCCACCTCTCCTTCCCCCTTAAGCAGGCATAAGAGTGTTTTCTAAATTTGAGTCACTGCTCTCTTTCCTAACTCAGTTCATGGGTAGCCATGTTTACAGGATCTTCATAAGTGATATCTTATGATAAGTTTCTTTTTCTCTGTGACTTATTTCACTTAAAATCATCCTACCTGAATCCACGCATTTTGCTCCTACTGGTCTTATGACATTGATTTCATGGCTGAGGGATATTCCATCGTACGTAAGTACCACAATTTTTTGAACCATTTTTATATTTCCTGGGATACTTAAGGTGTACCCAAGTTGAGGTCCTTGTAAGCAGTGCAGCCCTAAATTTTGGGGTGGCTCTGTCTTATTGATTTTCAGTTTTCCCAAGGTATATTCCCGAGACTGGAAGTGCCCTTGGCTCTGTAGCTCTGTTCTTTACTTGTTTTAGGGAACACAGTGTACTCCTCCAGAGAGGCAGTTGGCAATTTACATCCCGCCCATCAGCATAACAAGGCTCCCTGTTCTCCAGGTCCTGTCTTGCCTTTCTGGTTTTTACACATTTTGTGGATGTCCCTTTTGACCGGTGGGAAGTGATACTTCTTTGTAGTGCAGATTTGCATTGCCCGCTTGCTTGCTTGGCCAAAAAGGGCGTATGCGTTTTCTCCTGAATATATTCAGGAGAAAACGCATACGCCCTTTTTGGCCAATTGAATCATTGTCAAAGTTGTGCCCCTCTTCCTGTGCTTTAAAGGCGATTCCAACGTACCTCTTGAAATCTGTTTCCTGCTCTTCTGCCTCGCTTTTAAGTCCGCCTCGTTGCCTTCCCTCAGCAGCTTTTTGGACGATAGGTGTCCTTTGTTACTCGGCCAGTTTGTGAATTGCTGTGCCCCTAAGCTCCATTTTTCAACTCGTTTTTGGTGAGCTGACCGCAAGTCCAAAATTTTGGTTCAGGACCTATACTGGTTCCCGGTGGGTGGCTGAGACTTTTGTTAATTCTTCTTCTTGCCGGGAAATTACAGTGATATGTGCCCGTCCAAATGCCTAACAGCTACTCTCTCATTGGTTCTCCGTATTCCCTTTCATCCTCTGCCAAATTGGCAACCTGTGTGAACCAGGAAGTTAAAGGGGCTGTCTCTCCAAGTTGGGAGGTTGATAGTAAAGCAGATGGAAAGTCAAACCGGAGGACCAGGAGAGGGACTATTCGTTGAGTTTTAGAAACCTTTCATATTCACAGTGTGTCCGTTCTCTAGGTTTCCCGTACATGTTATAGCTGTAGTAATATTCCCTTCAACGTGGAGAGTCGGGACCAATGGAATGGGTGACAAGCATTTATGCTTTAAAGGGTCTGCATTTGCTCACCCAATCTCACCAATCGTCTGAGTCCCAAGTGTCCCTCCTTATGCCACATCCAGCTGTCGTTGTATATAGGGTCATTCCAGGTTTCATCAGAGACCCTGAAGTAATTGAAAAGAATTTCCCATTTGTTTTGCTTTGTTTTTGAAATTCCTTTTTATAGTGGGTTTGAGCTGATTCTCGCTGCCATGTTTATGCCAGTCTAGACACACTTGATTCCCTTATGGCGACATATCAATTCATATGTTTTAAGATTCTTACTAGTCAGATATATTCCTCTGCGGGAAATATGGGGTTTTGAGACCCTTTCAGTGAGGAAGGTGTAGGTCTTGTCTATTCCATAGTTGGTTTTTGGAACGGTACCTGTGCTTATATCAAACTCTGGTTTTATGCATCACCCCACCTCTCCTTCCCCCTTAAGCAGGCATAAGAGTGTTTTCTAAATATGAGACACTGTTCTCTTTCCTAACTCAGTTCAAGTGTAGCCATGTTTACAGGATCTTCATAAGTGATATCTTATGATAAGTTTCTTTTTCTGTGTGACTTATTTCACTTAGAATCATCGTACCTGAATCCACCCATTTTGCTGCTACTGGTCTTATGACATTGATTTCATGGCTGAGGGATATTCCATCGTACGTAAGTACCACAATTTTTTGAACCATTTTTATATTTCCTGGGATATTTAAGGTGGACCCAAGTTGAGGTCCTTGTAAGCAGTGCAGCCCTAAAATTTGGGGTGGCTCTGTCTTATTGATTTTCAGTTTTCCCAAGGTATATTCCCTAGTCTGGAAGTGCCCTTGGCTCTGTAGCTCTGTTCTTTACTTGTTTTAGGGAACACAATGTACTCCTCCAGAGAGGCAGTTGGCAATTTACATCCCGCCCATCAGCATAACAAGGCTCCCTGTTCTCCAGGGCCTGTCTTGCCTTTCTGGTTTTTACACATTTTGTGGATGTCCCTTTTGACCGGAGGGAAGTGATACTTCTTTGTAGTGCAGATTTGCATTGCCCGCTTGCTTGCTTGGCCAAAAAGGGCATATGCGTTTTCTCCTGAATATATTCAGGAGAAAACGCATACGCCCTTTTTGGCCAAGTGCATCATTGTCGAAGTTGTGCCCCTCTTTTTTTGCTTTAAAGGTGATTCCAACGTACCTCTTGAAATCTGTTTCCTGCTATTCTGCCTCGCTTTCAAGTCCGCCTCGTTGCCTTCCCTCAACTGATTTTTGGACGATAGTTGTCCTTTATTACTCGGCCAGTTTGTGAATTGCTGTGCCCCTGAGCTCCATTTTTCAACTCGTTTTTTGTGAGCTGACCGCAAGTCCAAAATTTTGGTTCAGGATCTATGCTGGTTCCCTCTGGGGGGCTGAGACTTTGGTTAATTCTTCTTCCTCCCGGGAAGTTAGAGTGATATGTGCCCTTCCAAATGCCTAACAGCTACTCTCTCATTGGTTCTCCCTCTTCCCTTTAATCCTCTTCCAAATTGGAAAACTGTGTGAACCAGGAGGTTAAAGGGGCTGTCTCTCCAAGTTGGGAGATTGATAGTAAAGCAGATGGAAAGTCAAACTGGAGCACCAGGAGAGGGACTATTCGTTGAGTTTTAGAAACCTTTCGTATTCACAGTGTGTCCGTTCTCTAGGTTTCCCGTACATGTTATAACTGTAGTAATATTCCCTTCAACCTGGAGAGTTGGGACCCATGGAATGGGTGCCAGGCATTTGTGCTTTAAAGGGTCTGCAATTGCTCACCCAATCTCACCAAACCTCTCAGTCCTAAGTGTCCCTCCTTATGCCACATCCAGCTGTCATTTTAGATAGGGTCATTCCAGGTTTCATCAGAGACCCTGAAGGAATTGTAAAGAATTTCCCATTTTTTTTGTTTTGTTTTTGAAATTCCTTTTTATAGTGGGTTTGAGCTGATTCTCGCTGCCATGTTTATGCCAGTCTAGACACACTTGATTCCCTTACGGACACATATCAATACATAGGTTTTAAGATTCTTACTAGTCAGATATATTCCTCTGCGGGAAATATGGGGTTTTTAGTCCCTTTCACTGAGGAAAGTGTAGTTCTTGTCTATTCCATAGTTGGTTTTTGGAACGGTACCTGTGCTTATATCAAACTCTGGTTTTATGCATCACCCCACCTCTCCTTCGCCCTTAAGCAGGCATAAGAGTGTTTTCTAAATGTGAGACACTGTTCTCTTTCCTAACTCAGTTCAAGTGTAGCCATGTTTACAGGATCTTCATAAGTGATATCTTATGATAAGTTTCTTTTTCTGTGTGACTTATTTCACTTAGAAACATCATACCTGAATCCACCCATTTTGCTGCTACTGGTCTTATGACATTGATTTCATGGCTGAGGGATATCCCATCGTACGTAAGTACCACAATTTTTTGAACCATTTTTATATTTCCTGGGATATTTAAGGTGTACCCAAGTTGAGGTCCTTGTAAGCAGTGCAGCCCTAAATTTTGGGGGGGGCTCTGTCTTATTGATTTTCTGTTTTCCCAAGGTATTCCCTAGACTGGAAGTGCCCTTGACTCTGTAGCTCTGTTGTTTACTTGTTTGAGGGAACACAATGCACTCCTCCAGAGAGGCAGTTGGCAATTTACATCGGGCCCATCAGCATAACAAGTCTCCGTGTTCTCCAGGGCCTGTCTTGCCTTTCTGGTTTTTACACATTTTGTGGATGTCCCTTTTGACCGGTGGGAAGTGATACTTCTTTGTAGTGCAGATTTGCATTGCCCGCTTGCTTGCTTGGCCAAAAAGGGCGTATGCGTTTTCTCCTGAATATATTCAGGAGAAAACGCATACGCCCTTTTTGCCCAAGTGCATCATTGTCGAAGTAGTGCCCCTCTTCCTGTGCTTTAAAGGTGATTCCAACGTACCTCTTGAAATCTGTTTCCTGCTATTCTGCCTCACTTTCAAATCCGCCTCCTTGCCTTCCCTCAACAGATTTTTGGACGATAGTTGTCCTTTATTACTCGGCCAGTTTGTGAATTGCTGTGCCCCTGAGCTCCATTTTTCAACTCGTTTTTTGTGAGCTGACCGCAAGTCCAAAATTTTGGTTCAGGACCTATACTGGTTCCCGATGGGTTGCTGAGACTTTGGTTAATTCTTCTTCCTGCCGGGAAGTTAGAGTGATATGTGCCCGTCCAAATGCCTAACAGGTACTCTTTCATTTGTTCTCCCACTTCCCTTTCATCCTCTGCCAAATTGGCAACCTGTGTGAACCAGGAGCTTAAAGGGGCTGTCTCTCCAAGTTGGGAGGTTGATAGTAAAGCAGATGGAAAGTCAAACCGGAGTACCAGGAGAGGGACTATTCGTTGAGTTTTAGAAACCTTTCGTATTCACAGTGTGTCCGTTCTCTAGGTTTCCCGTACATGTTATAGCTGTAGTAATATTCCGTTCAACTTGGAGAGTCGGGACCCATGGAATGGGTGCCAGGCATTTGTGCTTTAAAGGGTCTGCATTTGCTCACCCAATCTCACCAATCGTCTCAGTCCCAAGTGTCCCTCCTTATGCCACATCCAGCTGTCGCTGTAGATAGGGTCATTCCAGGTTTCATCAGAGACACTGAAGGAATTGTAAAGAATTTCCCAGTTTTTTTTGTTTTGTTTTTGAAATTCCTTTTTATAGTGGGTTTGAGCTGATTCTCGCTGCCATGTTTATGCCAGTCTAGACACACTTGATTCCCTTACGGAGATATATCAATACATAAGTTTTAAGATTCTTATTAGTCAGATATATTCCTCTGCCGGAAGTATGGGGTTTTGAGTCCCTTTCACTGAGGAAGGTGTAGGTCTTGTGTATTCCATAGTTGGGTTTTGGAATGGTACCTGTGCTTATATCAAACTCTGGTTTTATGCATCACCCCACCTCTCCTTCCCCCTTAATCAGGCATAAGAGTGTTTTCTAAATGTGAGACCCTGTTCTCTTTCCTAACTCCGTTCAAGTGTAGCCATGTTTACAGGATCATCATAAGTGATATCATATGATAAGTTTCTTTTTCTGTGTGACTTATTTCACTTAGAATCATCGTACCTGAATCAACCCATTTTGCTGCTACTGGTCTTATGACATTGATTTCATGGCTGAGGGATATTCCATCGTACGTAAGTACCACAATTTTTTGAACCATTTTTATATTTCCTGGGATATTTAAGGTGTACCCAAGTTGAGGTCCTTGTAAGCAGTGCAGCCCTAAAATTTGGGGTGGCTCTGTCTTATTGATTTTCAGTTTTCCCAAGGTATATTCCCTAGACTGGAAGTGCCCTTGGCTCTGTAGCTCTGTTCTTTACTTGTTTTAGGGAACACAATGTACTCCTCCAGAGAGGCAGTTGGCAATTCACATCCCGCCCATCAGCATCACAAGGCTCCCTGTTCTCCAGGGCCTGTCTTGCCTTTCTGGTTTTTACACATTTTGTGGATGTCCCTTTTGACCGGAGGGAAGTGATACTTCTTTGTAGTGCAGATTTGCATTGCCCGCTTGCTTGCTTGGCCAAAAAGGGCGTATGCGTTTTCTCCTGAATATATTCAGGAGAAAACGCATACGCCCTTTTTGGCCAAGTGCATCATTGTCGAAGTTGTGCCCCTCTTCCTGTGCTTTAAAGGTGATTCCAACGTACCTCTTGAAATCTGTTTCCTGCTATTCTGCCTCGCTTTCAAGTCCGCCTCGTTGCCTTCCCTCAACAGATTTTTGGACGATAGTTGTCCTTTATTACTCGGCCAGTTTGTGAATTGCTGTGCCCCTGAGCTCCATTTTTCAACTCGTTTTTGGTGAGCTGACCGCAAGTCCAAAATTTTGGTTCAGGATCTATGCTGGTTCCCTGTGGGGGGCTGAGACTTTGGTTAATTCTTCTTCCTGCCGGGAAGTTAGAGTGATATGTGCCCGTCCAAATGCCTAACAGGTACTCTCTCATTGGTTCTCCCACTTCCCTTTCATCCTCTGCCAAATTGGCAACATGTGTGAACCAGGAGCTTAAAGGGGTTGTCTCTCCAAGTTGGGAGGTTGATAGTAAAGCAGATGGAAAGTCAAACCGGAGTACCAGGAGAGGGACTATTCGTTGAGTTTTAGAAACCTTTCGTATTCACAGTGTGTCCGTTCTCTAGGTTTCCCGTACATGTTATAGCTGTAGTAATATTCCCTTCAACTTGGAGAGTCGGGACCCATGGAATGGGTGCCAGGCATTTGTGCTTTAAAGGGTCTGCATTTGCTCACCCAATCTCACCAATCGTCTCAGTCCCAAGTGTCCCTCCTTATGCCACATCCAGCTGTCGTTGTAGATAGGGTCATTCCAGGTTTCATCAGAGACCCTGAAGGAATTGTAAAGAATTTCCCAGTTTTTTTTGTTTTGTTTTTGAAATTCCTTTTTATAGTGGGTTTGAGCTGATCCTCGCTGCCATGTTTATGCCAGTCTAGACACACTTAATTCCCTTATGGACATATATCAATACATAGGTTTTAAGATTCTTACTAGTCTGATATATTCCTCTGCGGGAAATATGGGGTTTTGAGTCCCTTTCACTGAGGAAGGTGTAGGTCTTGTCTATTCCATAGTTGGTTTTTGGAACGGTACCTGTGCTTATATCAAACTCTGGTTTTATGCATCACCCCACCTCTCCTTCCCCCTTAAGCAGGCATAAGAGTGTTTTCTAAATGTGAGACACTGTTCTCTTTCCTAACTCAGTTCAAGTGTAGCCATGTTTATAGGATCTTCATAAGTGATATCTTATGATAAGTTTCTTTTTCTGTTTGACTTATTTCACTTAGAATCATCGTACCTGAATCCACCCATTTTGCTGCTACTGGTCTTATGACATTGATTTCATGGCTGAGGGATATTCCATCGTATGTAAGTACCACAATTATTTGAACCATTTTTATATTTCCTGGGATACTTAAGGTGTAACCAAGTTGAGGTCCTTGTAAGCAGTGCAGCCCTAAATTTTGGGGTGGCTCTGTCTTATTGATTTTCAGTTTTCCCAAGGTATATTCCCTAGACTGGAAGTGCCCTTGGCTCTGTAGCTCTGTTGTTTACTTGTTTTAGGGAACACAATGCACTCCTCCAGAGAGGCAGTTGGCAATTTACATCCCGCCCATCAGCATAACAAGGCTCCCTGTTCTCCAGGGCCTGTCTTGCCTTTCTGGTTTTCACACATTTTGTGGATGTCCCTTTTGACCGGTGGGAAGTGATACTTCTTTGTAGTGCAGATTTGCATTGCCCGCTTGCTTGCTTGGCCAAAAAGGGCGTATGCGTTTTCTCCTGAATATATTCAGGAGAAAACGCATACGCCCTTTTTGGCCAAGTGCATCATTGTCGAAGTTGTGCCCCTCTTCCTGTGCTTTAAAGGCGATTCCAACGTACCTCTTGAAATCTGTTTCCTGCTATTCTGCCTCGCTTTCAAGTCCGCCTCGCTGCCTTCCCTCAACAGATTTTTGGACGATAGTTGTCCTTTATTACTCGGCCAGTTTGTGAATTGCTGTGACACTGAGCTCCATTTTTCAACTCGTTTTTTGTGAGCTGACCGCAAGTCCAGAATTTTGGTGCAGGACCTATGCTGGTTCCCGGTGGTGGGCTGAGACTTTGGTTAATTCTTCTTCCTGCCGGGAAGTTAGAGTGATATGTGCCCGTTCAAATGCCTAACAGCTACTCTCTCATTGGTTCTCCCTCTTCCCTTTCATCCTCTGCCAAATTGGAAACCTGTGCGAACCAGGAGGTTAAAGGGGCTGTCTCTCCAAGTTGGGAGATTGATAGTAAAGCAGATGGAAAGTCAAACCGGAGCACCAGGAGAGGGACTATTCGTTGAGTTTTAGAAACCTTTCGTATTCACAGTGTGTCCGTTCTCTAGGTTTCCCGTACATGTTATAACTGTAGTAATATTCCCTTCAACCTGGAGAGTTGGGACCCATGGAATAGGTGCCATGCATTATTGCTTTAAAGGGTCTGCATTTGTTCACCCAATCTCACCAATCGTCTCAGTCCCAAGTGTCCAGCCTTATGCCACATCCAGCTGTCGTTGTAGATAGGGTCATTCCAGGTTTCATCAGAGACCCTGAAGGAATTGTAAAGAATTTCCAAGTATTTTTTGTTTTGTTTTTGAAATTCCTTTTTATAGTGGGTTTGAGCTGATTCTCGCTGCCATGTTTATGCCAGTCTAGACACACTTAATTCCCTTATGGAGATATATCAATACATAGGTTTTAAGATTCTTACTAGTCTGATATATTCCTCTGCGGGAAATATGGGGTTTTGAGTCCCTTTCACTGAGGAAGGTGTAGGTCTTGTCTATTCCATAGTTGGTTTTTGGAACGGTACCTGTGCTTATATCAAACTCTGGTTTTAAGCATCACCCCACCTCTCCTTCCCCCTTAAGCAGGCATAAGAGTGTTTTCTAAATGTGAGACACTGTTCTCTTTCCTAACTCAGTTCAAGTGTAGCCATGTTTATAGGATCTTCATAAGTGATATCTTATGATAAGTTTCTTTTTCTGTGTGACTTATTTCACTTAGAATCATCGTACCTGAATCCACCCATTTTGCTGCTACTGGTCTTATGACATTGATTTTATGGCTGAGGGATATTCCATCGTACGTAAGTACCACAATTTTTTGAACCATTTTTTATATTTCCTGGGATACTTAAGGTGTACCCAAGTTGAGGTCCTTGTAAGCAGTGCAGCCTTAAATTTTGGGCTGGCTCTGTCTTATTGATTTTCAGTTTTCCCAAGGTATATTCCCTAGACTGGAAGTGCCCTTTGCTCTGTAGCTCTGTTGTTTACTTGTTTTAGGGAACACAATGCACTCCTCCAGAGAGGCAGTTGGCAATTTACATCCCGCCCATCAGCATAACAAGGCTCCCTGTTCTCCAGGGCCTGTCTTGCCTTTCTGGTTTTTACACATTTTGGGGATGTCCCTTTTGACCGGAGGGAAGTGATACTTCTTTGTAGTGCAGATTTGCATTGCCCGCTTGCTTGCTTGGCCAAAAAGGGCGTATGCGTTTTCTCCTGAATATATTCAGGAGAAAACGCATACGCCCTTTTTGGCCAAGTGCATCATTGTCGAAGTTGTGCCCCTCTTCCTGTGCTTTAAAGGCGATTCCAACGTACCTCTTGAAATCTGTTTCCTGCTATTCTGCCTCGCTTTCAAGTCCGCCTCGCTGCCTTCCCTCAACAGATTTTTGGACGATAGTTGTCCTTTATTACTCGGCCAGTTTGTGAATTGCTGTGACACTGAGCTCCATTTTTCAACTCGTTTTTTGTGAGCTGACCGCAAGTCCAGAATTTTGGTTCAGGACCTATGGTGGTTCCGGGTGGTGGGCTGAGACTTTGGTTAATTCTTCTTCCTGCCGGGAAGTTAGAGTGATATGTGCCCGTCCAAATGCCTAACAGGTACTCTCTCATTGGTTCTCCCACTTCCCTTTCATCCTCTGCCAAATTGGCAACATGTGTGAACCAGGAGGTTAAAGGGGCTGTCTCTCCAAGTTGGGAGATTGATAGTAAAGCAGATGGAAAGTCAAACCGGAGCACCAGGAGAGGGACTATTCGTTGAGTTTTAGAAACCATTCGTATTCACAGTGTGTCCGTTCTCTAGGTTTCCCGTACATGTTATAGCTGTAGTAATATTCCCTTCAACTTGGAGAGTCGGGACCCATGGAATGGGTGCCAGGCATTTGTGCTTTAAAGGGTCTGCATTTGCTCACCCAATCTCACCAATCGTCTCAGTCCCAAGTGTCCCTCCTTATGCCACATCCAGCTGTCGTTGTAGATAGGGTCATTCCAGGTTTCATCAGAGAACCTGAAGTAATTGTAAAGAATTTCCCAGTTGTTTTGTTTTGTATTTGAAATTCCTTTTTATAGTGGGTTTGAGCTAATTCTCGCTGCCATGTTTATGCCAGTCTAGACACACTTGATTCCCTTACGGAGACATATCAATACATAGGTTTTAAGATTCTTACTAGTCTGATATATTCCTCTGCGGGAAATATGGGGTTTTGAGTCCCTTTCACTGAGGAAGGTGTAGGTCTTGTCTATTCCATAGTTGGTTTTTGGAACGGTACCTGTGCTTATATCAAACTCTGGTTTTATGCATCACCCCACCTCTCCTTCCCCCTTAAGCAGGCATAAGAGTGTTTTCTAAATGTGAGACACTGTTCTCTTTCCTAACTCAGTTCAAGTGTAGCCATGTTTATAGGATCTTCATAAGTGATATCTTATGATAAGTTTCTTTTTCTGTGTGACTTATTTCACTTAGAATCATCATACCTGAATCCACCCATTTTGCTGCTACTGGTCTTATGACATTGATTTCATGGCTGAGGGATATTCCATCGTACGTAAGTACCACAATTTTTTGAACCATTTTTATATTTCCTGGGATACTTAAGGTGTATCCAAGTTGAGGTCCTTGTAAGCAGTGCAGCCCTAAATTTTTGGGTGGCTCTGTCTTATTGATTTTCAGTTTTCCCAAGGTATATTCCCTAGACTGGAAGTGCCCTTGGCTCTGTAGCTCTGTTGTTTACTTGTTTTAGGGAACACAATGCACTCCTCCAGAGAGGCAGTTGGCAATTTACATCCCGCCCATCAGCATAACAAGGCTCCCTGTTCTCCAGGGCCTGTCTTGCCTTTCTGGTTTTTACACATTTTGTGGATGTCCCTTTTGACCGGTGGGAAGTGATACTTCTTTGTAGTGCAGATTTGCATTGCCCGCTTGCTTGCTTGGCCAAAATGGGCGTATGCGTTTTCTCCTGAATATATTCAGGAGAAAACGCATACGCCCTTTTTGGCCAAGTGCATCATTGTCGAAGTTGTGCCCCTCTTCCTGTGCTTTAAAGGCGATTCCAACGTACCTCTTGAAATCTGTTTCCTGCTATTCTGCCTCGCTTTCCAGTCCGCCTCGCTGCCTTCCCTCAACAGATTTTTGGACGATAGTTGTCCTTTATTACTTTTCCAGTTTGTGAATTGCTGTGACACTGAGCTCCATTTTTCAACTCGTTTTTGGTGAGCTGACCGCAAGTCCAGAATTTTGGTTCAGGACCTATGCTGGTTCCCGGTGGTGGGCTGAGACTTTGGTTAATTCTTCTTCCTGCCGGGAAGTTAGAGTGATATGTGCCCGTTCAAATGCCTAACAGCTACTCTCTCACTGGTTCTCCCTCTTCCCTTTCATCCTCTGCCAAATTGGAAACCTGTGCGAACCAGGAGGTTAAAGGGGCTGTCTCTCCAAGTTGGGAGATTGATAGTAAAGCAGATGGAAAGTCAAACCGGAGCACCAGGAGAGGGACTATTCGTTGAGTTTTAGAAACCTTTCGTATTCACAGTGTGTCCGTTCTCTAGGTTTCCCGTACATGTTATAACTGTAGTAATATTCCCTTCAACCTGGAGAGTTGGGACCCATGGAATAGGTGCCATGCATTATTGCTTTAAAGGGTCTGCATTTGTTCACCCAATCTCACCAATCGTCTCAGTCCCAAGTGTCCAGCCTTATGCCACATCCAGCTGTCGTTGTAGATAGGGTCATTCCAGGTTTCATCAGAGACCCTGAAGGAATTGTAAAGAATTTCCAAGTATTTTTTGTTTTGTTTTTGAAATTCCTTTTTATAGTGGGTTTGAGCTGATTCTCGCTGCCATGTTTATGCCAGTCTAGACACACTTAATTCCCTTATGGAGATATATCAATACATAGGTTTTAAGATTCTTACTTTTCTGATATATTCCTCTGCGGGAAATTTGGGGTTTTGAGTCCCTTTCACTGAGGAAGGTGTAGGTCTTGTCTATTCCATAGTTGGTTTTTGGAACGGTACCTGTGCTTATATCAAACTCTGGTTTTATGCATCACCCCACCTCTCCTTCCCCCTTAAGCAGGCATAAGAGTGTTTTCTAAATGTGAGACACTGTTCTCTTTCCTAACTCAGTTCAAGTGTAGCCATGTTAATAGGATCTTCATAAGTGATATCTTATGATAAGTTTCTTTTTCTCTCTGACTTATTTCACTTAGAATCATCGTACCTGAATCCACCCATTTTGCTGCTACTGGTTTATGACATTGATTTCATGGCTTAGGTATATTCCATCGTACGTAAGTACCACAATTTTTGAACCATTTTTATATTTCCTGGGATATTTAAGGTGTACCCAAGTTGAGGTCCTTGTAAGCAGTGCAGCCCTAAAGTTTGGGGTGGCTCTCTCTTATTGATTTTCAGAATTCCCAAGGTATATTCCCTAGACTGGAAGTGCCCTTGGCTCTTTAGCTCTGTTCTTTACTTGTTTTAGGGAACACAATATACTCCTCCAGAGAGGCAGTTGGCAATTTACATCCCGCCCATCAGCATAACAAGGCTCCCTGTTCTCCATGGCCTGTCTTGCCTTTTTGTTTTTTACATATTTTGTGGAAGTCCCTTTTGACCGGTGGGAAGTGATACTTCTTTGTAGTGCAGATTTGCATTGCTTGCTTGCTTGCTTGGCCCATAAGGGCGTATGCGTTTTCCCCTGAATATATTCAGGGGAAAACGCATACACCCTTTTTGGCCAAGTGCATCATTGTCGAAGTTGTGCCCCTCTTCCTGTGCTTTAAAGGCGATTCCAACGTACCTCTTGAAATCTGTTTCCTGCTATTCTGCCTCGCTTTCAGGTCCGCCTCGTTGCCTTCCCTCAACAGATTTTTGGACGATAGTTGTCCTTTATTACTCGGCCAGTTTGTGAATTACTGTGCCCCTGAGCTCCATTTTTCAACTCGTTTTTGTGAGCTGACCGCCAGTCCAAAATTTTGGTTCAGGACCTATGCTGGTTCCCGGTGCGGGGCTGAGACTTTGGTTACTTCTTCTCCCTGCCGGGAAGTTAGAGTGATATGTGCCCGTCCAAATGCCTAACAGCTACTCTCTCATTGGTTCTCCCTCTTCCCTTTCATCCTCTGCCAAATTGGAAACCTGTGAGAACCAGGAGGTTAAAGGGGCTGTCTCTCCAACTTGGGAGATTGATAGTAAAGCAGATGGAAAGTCAAACCGGAGCACCAGGAGAGGGACTATTCATTGAGTTTTAGAAACATTTCATATTCACAGTGTGTCCGTTCTCTAGGTTTCACGTATATGTTATATCTGTAGTAATATTCCCTTCAACCTGGACAGTTGGGACCCATGGAATGGGTGCCATGCATTATTGCTTTAAAGGGTCTGCATTTGCTCACCCAATCTCACCAATCATCTCAGTCCCAAGTGTCCAGCCTTATGCCACATCCAGCTGTCGTTGTAGATAGGGTCATTCCAGGTTTCATCAGAAACCCTGAAGGAATTGTAAAGAATTTCCCAGTTTTCTTGTTTTGTTTTTGCAATTACTTTTTATAGTGAGTTTGAGCTGATTCTCGCTGCCATGTTTATGCCAGTCTAAACACACTTGATTTCCTTACGGAGACATATCAATACATAGGTTTTAAGATTCTTACTAGTCAGATATATTCCTCTGCGGGAAATATGGGGTATTGAGTCCCTTTCACTGTGGAAGGTGTATGTCTTGTCTATTCCATAGTTGGTTTTTGGAACGGTACCTGTGCTTATATCAAACTCTGGTTTTATGCATCACCCCACCTCTCCTTCCCCCTTAAGCAGGCATAAGAGTGTTTTCTAAATGTGAGACACTGTTCTCTTTCCTAACTCAGTTCAAGTGTAGCCATGTTTACAGGATCTTCATAAGCGATATCTTATGATAAGTTTCTTTTTCTGTGTGACTCATTTCACTTAGAATCATCGTACCTGAATCCACCCATTTTGCTGCTACTGGTCTTATGACATTGATTTCATGGCTGAGGGATATTCCATCATACGTAAGTACGACAATTTTTTGAACCATTTTCATATTTCCTGGGATATTTAAGGTGTACCCAAGTTGAGGTCCTTGTAAGCACTGCAGCCCTAAATTTTGGGGTGGCGCTGTCTTATTGATTTTCAGTTTTCCCAAGGTATATTCCCTAGACTGGAAGTGCCCTTGGCTCTGTAGCTCTGTTGTTTACTTGATTTAGGGAACACAATGCACTCCTCCAGAGAGGCAGTTGGCAATTTACATCCCGCCCATCAGCATAACAAGGCTCCCTGTTCTCCAGGGCCTGTCTTGCCTTTCTGGTTTTTACACATTTTGTGGATGTCCCTTTTGACCGGTGGGAAGTGATACTTCTTTGTAGTGCAGATTTGCATTGGCTGCTTGCTTGCTTGGGCAAAAAGGGCGTATGCGTTTTCTCCTGAATATATTCAGGAGAAAACGCATACACCCTTTTTGGCCAAGTGCATCATTGTCGAAGTTGTGCCCCTCTTCCTGTGCTTTAAAGGCGATTCCAACGTACCTCTTGAAATCTGTTTCCTGCTATTCTGCCTCGCTTTCAAGTCCGCCTCGTTGCCTTCCCTCAACAGATTTTTGGACGATAGTTGTCCTTTATTACTCGGCCATTTTGTGAATTGCTGTGCCCCTGAGCTCCATTTTTCAACTCGTTTATGGTGAGCTGACCGCAAGTCCAACATTTTGGTTCAGGACCTATGCTGGTTCCCGGTGGGTCACTGAGACTTTAGTTAATTCTTCTCCCTGCCGGGAAATTAGAGTGATATGTGCCCGTAAAAATGCCTAACAGCTACTCTCTCATTGGTTCTCCCTCTTCCCTTTCATCCTCTGCCAAATTGGAAACCTGTGCGAACCAGGAGGTTAAAGGGGCTGTCTCTGCAAGTTGGGAGGTTGATAGTAAAGCAGATGGAAAGTCAAACCGGAGCACCAGGAGAGGGACAATTCGTTGAGTTTTAGAAACCTTTCGTATTCACAGTGTTTCCGTACTCTAGGTTTCCAGTACATGTTATAACTGTAGTAATATTCCCTTCAACCTGGAGAGTTGGGACCCATGGAATGGGTGCCATGCATTATTGCTTTAAAGGGTCTGCATTTGCTCACCCAATCTCACCAATCGTCTCAGTCCCAAGTGTACAGCCTTATGCCACATCCAGCTGTCATTGTAGATAGGGTCATTCCAGGTTTCATCAGAGACCCTGAAGGAATTGTAAAGCATTTCCCAGTTTTTTGGTTTTGTTTGTGAAATTCCTCTTTATAGTGTGTTTGAGCTGATTCTCGCTGCCATGATTATGCCAGTCTAGACACACTTGATTCCCTTATGGAGAAATATCAATACATAGGTTTTAAGATTCTTACTAGTCAGATATATTCCTCTGCGGGAAATATGGTGTTTTGAGTCCCTTTCACTGAGGAAGGTGTAGGTCTTGTCTATTCCATAGTTGGTTTTTGGAACGGTACCTGTGCTTATATCAAACTCTGGTTTTATGCATCACCCCACCTCTCCTTCCTCCTTAAGCAGGCATAAGAGTGTTTTCTAAATGTGAGACACTCTTCTCTTTCCTAACTCAGTTCAAGTGTAGCCATGTTTACAGGATCTTCATAAGTGATATCTTATGATAAGTTTCTTTTTCTGTGTGACTCATTTCACTTAGAATCATCGTACCTGAATCCACCCATTTTGCTGCTACTGGTCTTATGACATTGATTTCATGGCTGAGGGATATTCCATCGTACGTAAGTACCACAATTTTTTGAACCATTTTTATATTTCCTGGGATATTTAAGGTGTACCCAAGTTGAGGTCCTTGTAAGCAGTGCAGCCCTAAATTTTGGGGTGGCTCTGTCTTATTGATTTTCAGTTTTCCCAAGGTATATTCCCTAGACTGGAAGTGCTCTTGGCTCTGTAGCTCTGTTGTTTACTTGATTTAGGGAACACAATGCACTCCTCCAGAGAGGCAGTTGGGAATTTACATCCCGCCCATCAGCATAACAAGGCTCCCAGTTCTCCAGGGCCTGTCTTGCCTTTCAGGTTTTTACACATTTTGTGGATGTCCCTTTCGTCCCGTGGGAAGTGATACTTCTTTGTAGTGCAGATTTGCATTGCCCGCTTGCTTGCTTGGCCAAAAAGGGCGTATGCGTTTTCTCCTGAATATATTCAGGAGAAAACGCATACGCCCTTTTTGGCCAAGTGCATCATTGTCGAAGTTGTGCCCCTCTTCCTGTGCTTTAAAGGTGATTCCAACGTACCTCTTGAAATCTGTTTCCTGCTATTCTGCCTCGCTTTCAAGTCCGCCTCGTTGCCTTCCCTCAACAGATTTTTGGACGATAGTTGTCCTTTATTACTCGGCCAGTTTGTGAATTGCTGTGCCCCTGAGCTCCATTTTTCAACTCGTTTTTGGTTAGCTGACCGCAAGTCCAACATTTTGGTTCAGGACCTACGCTGTTTCTGGGTGGGGGGCTGAGACTTTGGTTAATTCTTCTTCCTGCCGGGAAGTTAGAGTGATATGTGCCCGTCCAAATACCTAACAGCTACCCTCTCATTGGTTCTCCCTCTTCCCTTTCATCGTCTGCCAAATTGGCAACCTGTGCGAACCAGGAGGTTAAAGGGGCTGTCTCTCCAAGTTGGGAGGTTGATAGTAAAGCAGATGGAAAGTCAAACCAGAGCACCAGGAGAGGGACTATTCGTTGAGTTTTAGAAACCTTTCGTATTCACAGTGTGTCCGTTCTCTTGGTTTCCCGTACATGTTATAGCTGTAGTAATATTCCCTTCAACCTGGAGAGTTGGGACACATGGAATGGGTGCCAGGCATTTGTGCTTTAAAGGGTCTGCATTTGCTCACCCAATCTCACCAATCGTCTCAGTCCCAAGTGTCCCACCTTATGCCAAATCCACCTGTCATTGTAGATAGGGTCATTCCAGGTTTCATCAGAGACCCTGAAGGAATTGTAAAGATTTTCCCAGTTTTTTTGTTTTGTTTTTGAAATTCCTTTTTATAGTGGGTTTGAGCTGATTCTCGCTGCCATGTTTATGCCAGTCTAGACACACTTGATTCCCTTACGGAGACATATCAATACATAGGATTTAAGATTCTTTCTAGTCAGATATATTCCTCTGCGGGAAATATGGGGTTTTGAGTCCCTTTCACTGAGGAAGGTGTAGGTCTTGTCTATTCCATAGTTGGTTTTTGGAACGGTACCTGTGCTTATATCAAACTCTGGTTTTATGCATCACCCCACATCTCCATCCCCCTTAAGCAGGCATAAGTGTGTTTTCTAAATGTGAGACACTGTTCTCTTTCCTAACTCAGTTCAAGTGTAGCCATGTTTACAGGATCTTCATAAGTGATATCTTATGATAAGTTTCTTTTTCTGTGTGACTCATTTCACTTAGAATCATCGTACCTGAATCCACCCATTTTGCTGCTACTGGTCTTATGACATTGATTTCACGGCTGAGGGATATTCCATCGTACGTAAGTACCACAATTTTTTGAACCATTTTTATATTTCCTGGGATATTTAAGGTGTACCCAAGTTGAGGTCCTTGTAAGCAGTGCAGCCCTAAATATTGGGGTGGCTCTGTCTTATTGATTTTATGTTTTCCCAAGGTATATGCCCTAGACTGGAAGTGCCCTTGGCTCTGTTGCTCTGTTGTTTACTTGATTTAGGGAACACAATGCACTCCTCCAGAGAGGCAGTTGGGAATTTACATCCCGCCCATCAGCATAACAAGGCTCCCTGTTCTCCAGGGCCTGTCTTGCCTTTCTGGTTTTTACATATTTTGTGGAAGTCCCTTTTGACCAGTTGGAAGTGATACTACTTTGTAGTGCAGATTTGCATTGCCTGCTTGCTTGCTTGGCCCATAAGGGCGTATGCGTTTTCTCCTGAATATATACAGGGGAAAACGCCTACGCCCTTTTTGGCCAAGTGCATCATTGTAGAAGTTGTGCCCCTCTTCCTGTGCTTTAAAGGTGATTCCAACGTACCTCTTGAAATCTGTTTCCTGCTATTCTGCCTCGCTTTCAGGTCCGCCTCGTTGCCTTCCCTCAACAGATTTTTGGACGATAGTTGACCTTTATTACTCGGCCAGTTTGTGAATTGCTGTGCCCCTGAACTCCATTTTTCAACTCGTTTTTGTGAGCTGACCGCAAGTCCAAATTTTTGGTTCAGGACCTATGCTGGTTCCCGGTGGGGGGCTGAGACTTTGGTTACTTCTTCTTCCTGCCGGGAAGTTAGAGTGATATGTGCCCGTCCAAATGCCTAACAGCTACTCTCTCATTGGTTCTCCCTCTTCCCTTTCATCCTCTGCCAAATTGGAAACCTGTGCGAACCAGGAGGTTAAAGGGGCTGTCTCTCCAAGTTGGGACGTTGATAGTATAGCAGATGGAAAGTCAAACCGGAGCACCAGGAGAGGGACTATTCATTGAGTTTTAGAAACCTTTCGTATTCACAGTGTGTCCGTTCTCTAGGTTTCCCGTACATGTTATAGCTGTAGTAATATTCCCTTCAACCTGGAGAGTTGGGACACATGGAATGGGTGCCAGGCATTTGTGCTTTAAAGGGTCTGCATTTGCTCACCCAATCTCACCAATCGTCTCATTCCCAAGTGTCCCTCCTTATGCCACATCCAGCTGTCATTGTAGATAGGGTTATTCCAGGTTTCATCAGAGACCCTGAAGGAATTGTAAAGAATTTCCCATTTTTTTTGTTTTGTTTTTGAAATTCCTTTTTATAGTGGGTTTGAGCTGATTCTCGCTGCCATGTTTATGCCAGTCTAGACACACTTGATTCCCTTATGGAGACATATCAATACATAGGTTTTAAGATTCTTACTAGTCAGATATATTCCTCTGCGGGAAATATGGTGTTTTGAGTCCCCTTCACTGAGGAAGGTGTAGGTCTTGTCTATTCCATAGTTGGTTTTTGGAACGGTACCTGTGCTTATATCAAACTCTGGTTTTATGCATCACCCCACCTCTCCTTCCCCCTTAAGCAGGCATAAGAGTGTTTTCTAAATGTGAGACACTGTTCTCTTTCCTAACTCAGTTCAAGTGTAGCCATGTTTACAGGATCTTCATAAGTGATATCTTATGATAAGTTTCTTTTTCTGTGTGACTCATTTCACTTAGAATCATCGTACCTGAATCCACCCATTTTGCTGCTACTGGTCTTATGACATTGATTTCATGGCTGAGGGATATTCCATTGTACATAAGTACCACAATTTTTTGAACCATTTTTATATTTCCTGGGATATATAAGGTCTACCCAAGTTGAGGTCCTTGTAAGCAGTGCAGCCCTAAATTTTGGGGTGGCTCTGTCTTATTGATTTTCAGTTTTCCCAAGGTATATTCCCTAGACTGGAAGTGCCCTTGGCTCTGTAGCTCTGTTCTTTACTTGTTTTAGGGAACACAATGTACTCCTCCAGAGAGGCAGTTGGTAATTTACATCCCGCCCATCAGCATAACAATGCTCCCTGTTCTCCAGGGCCTGTCTTGCCTTTCTGGTTTTTACACATTTTGTGGATGTCCCTTTTGACCGGTGGGAAGTGATACTTCTTTGTAGTGCAGATTTGCATTGCCCGCTTGCTTTCTTGGCCAAAAAGGGCGTATGCCTTTTCTCCTGAATATATTCAGGAGAAAACGCATACGCCCTTTTTGGCCAAGTGCATCATTGTCGAAGTTGTGCCCCTCTTCCTGTGCTTTAAAGGCGATTCCAACGTACCTCTTGAAATCTGTTTCCTGCTATTCTGCCTCGCTTTCAAGTCCGCCTCGTTGCCTTCCCTCAACAGATTTTTGGACGATAGTTGTCCTTTATTACTCGGCCAGTTTGTGAATAGCTGTGCCCCTGAGCTCCATTTTTCAACTCGTTTTTGGTGAGCTGACCGCAAGTCCAACATTTTGGTTCAGGACCTATGCTGGTTCCTGGTGGGGGGCTGAGACTTTGGTTAATTCTTCTTCCTGCCGGGAAGTTAGAGTGATATGTGCCCGTCCAAATGCCTAACAGCTACCCTCTCATTGGTTCTCCCTCTTCCCTTTCATCCTCTGCCAAATTGGCAACCTGTGGGAACCAGGAGGTTAAAGGGGCTGTCTCTCCAAGTTGGGAGATTGATAGTAAAGCAGATGGAAAGTCAAACAGGAGCACCAGCAGAGGGACTATTCATTGAGTTATAGAAACCTTTCGTATTCACATTGGGTCCGTTCTCTAGTTTTCCCGTACATGTTATAACTGTAGTAATATTCCCTTCAACCTGGAGAGTTGGGACCCATGGAATGTGTGCGAGGCATTTGTAGTTTAAAGAGTCTGCATTTGCTCACCCAATCTCACCAATCGTCTCATTCCCAAGTGTCCCTCCTTATGCCACATCCAGCTGTCATTGTAGATAGGGTTATTCCAGGTTTCATCAGAGACCCTGAAGGAATTGTAAAGAATTTCCCAGTTTTTTTGTTTTGTTTTTAAAATTCCTTTTTATAGTGGGTTTGAGCTGATTCTCGCTGCCATGTTTATGGCAGTCTAGACACACTTGATTCCCTTACGGAGACATATCAATACAGAGGTTTTAAGATTCTTACTAGTCAGATATATTCCTCTGCGGGAAATATGGGGTTTTGAGTCCCTTTCACTGAGGAAGGTGTAGGTCTTGTCTATTCCATAGTTGGTTTTTGGAACGGTACCTGTGCTTATATCAAACTCTGGTTTTATGCATCACCCCACCTCTCCTTCCTCCTTAAGCAGGCATAAGAGTGTTTTCTAAATGTGAGACACTGTTCTCTTTCCTAACTCAGTTCAAGTGTAGCCATGTTTACAGCATCTTCATAAGTGATATCTTATGATAAGTTTCTTTTTCTGTGTGACTCATTTCACTTAGAATCATCGTACCTGAATCCACCCATTTTGCTGCTACTGGTCTTATGACATTGATTTCATGGCTGAGGGATATTCCATCGTACGTAAGTAGCACAATTTTTTGAACCATTTTTATGTTTCCTGGGATATTTAAGGTGTACCCAAGTTGAGGTCCTTGTAAGCAGTGCAGCCCTAAATTTTGGAGTGGCTCTGTCTTATTGATTTTCAGTTTTCCCAAGGTATATTCCCTAGACTGGAAGTGCTCTTGGCTCTGTAGCTCTGTTGTTTACTTGATTTAGGGAACACAATGCACTCCTCCAGAGAGGCAGTTGGCAATTTACATCCCGCCCATCAGCATAACAATGCTCCCTGTTCTCCAGGGCCTGTCTTGCCTTTCTGGTTTTTACACATTTTGTGGATGTCCCTTTCGACCCGTGGGAAGTGATACTTCTTTGTAGTGCAGATTTGCATTGCCCGCTTGCTTGCTTGGCCAAAAAGGGCGTATGCGTTTTCTCCTGAATATATTCAGGAGAAAACGCATACGCCCTTTTTGGCCAAGTGCATCATTGTCGAAGTTGTGCCCCTCTTCCTGTGCTTTAAAGGCGATTCCAACGTACCTCTTGAAATCTGTTTCCTGCTATTCTGCCTCGCTTTCAAGTCCGCCTCGTTGCCTTCCCTCAACAGATTTTTGGACGATAGTTGTCCTTTATTACTCGGCCAGTTTGTGAATTGCTGTGCCCCTGAGCTCCATTTTTCAACTCGTTTTTTGTTAGCTGACCGCAAGTCCAACATTTTGGTTCCGGAGCTATGCTGGTTCTGGGTGGGGGGCTGAGACTTTGGTTAATTCTTCTTCCTTCCGGGAAGTTAGAGTGATATGTGCCCGTCCAAATACCTAACAGCTACCCTCTCATTGGTTCTCCCTCTTCCCTTTCATCCTCTGCCAAATTGGCAACCTGTGCGTACCAGGAGGTTAAAGGGGCTGTCTCTCCAAGTTCGGAGGTTGATAGTAAAGCAGATGGAAAGTCAAACCAGAGCACCAGGAGAGGGACTATTCGTTGAGTTTTAGAAACCTTTCGTATTCACAGTGTGTCCGTTCTCTTGGTTTCCCGTACATGTTATAGCTGTAGTAATATTCCCTTCAACCTGGAGAGTTGGGACACATGGAATGGGTGCCAGGCATTTGTGCTTTAAAGGGTCTGCATTTGCTCACCCAATCTCACCAATCGTCTCAGTCCCAAGTGTCCCACCTTATGCCACATCCAGCTGTCATTGTAGATAGGGTCATTCCAGGTTTCATCAGAGACCCTGAAGGAATTGTAAAGAATTTCCCAGTTTTTTTGTTTTGTTTTTGAAATTCCTTTTTATAGTGGGTTTGAGCTGATTCTCGCTGCCATGTTTATGCCAGTCTAGACACACTTGATTCCCTTACGGAGACATATCAATACATAGGATTTAAGATTCTTTCTAGTCAGATATATTCCTCTGCGGGAAATATGGGGTTTTGAGTCCCTTTCACTGAGGAAGGTGTAGGTCTTGTCTATTCCATAGTTGGTTTTTGGAACGGTACCTGTGCTTATATCAAACTCTGGTTTTATGCATCACCCCACATCTCCATCCCCCTTAAGCAGGCATAAGTGTGTTTTCTAAATGTGAGACACTGTTCTCTTTCCTAACTCAGTTCAAGTGTAGCCATGTTTACAGGATCTTCATAAGTGATATCTTATGATAAGTTTCTTTTTCTGTTTGACTCATTTCACTTAGAATCATCGTACCTGAATCCACCCATTTTGCTGCTACTGGTCTTATGACATTGATTTCACGGCTGAGGGATATTCCATCGTACGTAAGTACCACAATTTTTTGAACCATTTTTATATTTCCTGGGATATTTAAGGTGTACCCAAGTTGAGGTCCTTGTAAGCAGTGCAGCCCTAAATTTTGGGGTGGCTCTGTCTTATTGATTTTCAGTTTTCCCAAGGTATATTCCCTAGACTGAAAGTGCCCTTGGCTCTGTTGCTCTGTTGTTTACTTGTTTTAGGGAACAGAATGCACTCCTCCAGAGAGGCAGTTGCCAATTTACATCCCGCCCATCAGCATAACAAGGCTCCCTGTTCTCCAGGGCCTGTCTTGCCTTTCTGGTTTTTACATATTTTGTGGAAGTCCCTATTGACCGGTTGGAAGTGATACTACTTTGTAGTGCAGATTTGCATTGCCCGCTTGCTTGCTTGGCCAAAAAGGGCGTATGCGTTTTCTCCTGAATATATTCAGGAGAAAACGCATACACCCTTTTTGGCCAAGTGCATCATCGTCGAAGTTGTGCCCCTCTTCCTGTGCTTTAAAGGCGATTCCAACGTACCTCTTGAAATCTGTTTCCTGCTATTCTGCCTCGCTTTCAAGTCCGCCTCGTTGCCTTCCCTCAATAGATTTTTGGACGATAGTTGTCCTTTATTACTCGGCCAGTTTGTGAATTGCTGTGCCCCTGAGCTCCATTTTTCAACTCGTTTTTGGTGAGGTGACCGCAAGTCCGAAATTTTGGTTCAGGACCTATGCTGGTTCCCGGTGGGGGGCTGAGAATTTGGTTAATTCTTCTTCCTGCCGGGAAATTACAGTGATATGTGCCCGTTCAAATGCCTAACAGCTAATCTCTCATTGGTTCTCCCTCTTCCCTTTCATCCTCTGCCAAATTGGCAACCTGTGCGAACCAGGAGGTTAAAGGGGCTGTCTCTCCAAGTTGGGAGGATGATAGTAAAGCAGGTGTAAAGTCAAACCGGAGCACCAGGAGAGGGACTATTCGTTGAGTTTTAGAGACCTTTCGTATTCACAGTGTGTCCGTTCTCTAGGTTTCCCGTACATGTTATAGCTGTAGTAATATTCCCTTCAACCTGGTGAGTTGGGACCCATGGAATGGGTGCCATGCATTATTGCTTTAAAGGGTCTGCATTTGCTCACCCAATCTCACCAATCCTCTCAGTCCCAAGTGTCCAGCCTTATGCCACATCCAGCTGTCGTTGTAGATAGGGTCATTCCAGGTTTCATCAGAGACCCTGAAGGAATTGTAAAGAATTTCCCAGTTTTTTTGTTTTGTTTTTGAAATTCCTTCTTATAGTGGGTTTGAGCTGATTCTCGCTGCCATGTTTATGCCAGTCTAGACACACTTGATTCCCTTACGGAGACATATCAATACATAGGTTTTAAGATTCTTACTAGTCAGATATATTCCTCTGCGGGAAATATGGGGTTTTGAGTCCCTTTGACTGAGGAAGGTGTAGGTCTTGTCTATTCCATAGTTGGTTTTTGGAACGTTACCTGTGCTTATATCAAACTCTGGTTTTATGCATCACCCCACCTCTCCTTCCCCCTTAAGCAGGCATAAGAGTGTTTTCTAAATGTGAGACACTGTTCTCTTTCCTAACTCAGTTCAAGTGTAGCCATGTTTACAGGATCTTCATAAGTGATATCTTATGATAAGTTTCTTTTTCTGTGTGATTTATTTCACTTAGAATCATCGTACCTGAATCCACCCATTTTGCTGCTACTGGTCTTATGACATAGATTTCATGGCTGAGGGATATTCCATCGTACGTAAGTACCACAATTTTTTGAACCATTTTTATATTTCCTGAGATATTTAAGGTGTACCCAAGTTGAGGTCCTTGTAAGCAGTGCAGCCCTAAATTTTGGGGTGGCTCTGTCTTATTGATTTTCAATTTTTCCAAGGTATATTCCCTACACTGGAAGAGCCCTTGGCTCTGTAGCTCTGTTCTTTACTTCATTTAGGGAACACAATGCACTCCTCCAGAGAGGCAGTTGGCAATTTACATCCCGCCCATCTGCATAACAAGGCTCCCTGTTCTCCAGGGCATGTCTTGCCTTTCTGGTTTTTACACATTTTCTGGATATCCCTTTTGACCGGTGGGAATTGATACTTCTTTATAGTGCAGATTTGCATTGCCCGCTTGCTTGCTTGGCCAAAAAGGTTGTATGCGTTTTCTCCTGAATATATTCAGGAGAAAACGCATACGCCCTTTTTGGCCAAGTGCATCATTGTCGAAGTTGTGCCCCTCTTCCTGTGCTTTAAAGGCGATTCCAACATACCTCTTGAAATCTGTTTCCTGCTATTCTGCCTCGCTTTCAAGTCCGCCTCATTGCCTTCCCTCGACAGATTTTTGGACGATAGTTGTCCTTTATTACTCGGCCAGTTTGTGAATTGCTGTGCCCCTGAGCTCCATTTTTCAACTCGTTTTTTGTGAGCTGACCGCAAGTCCAAAATTTAGGTTCAGGAACTATACTTGTTCCCGGAGGGTGGCTGAGAATTTTGTTAATTCTTCTTCCTGCCGGGAAATTGCAGTGATATGTGCCCGTCCAAATGCCTAACAGCTACTCTCTCATTGGTTCTCCCTCTTCCCTTTCATCCTCTGCCAAATTGGCATCCTGTGCGAACCAGGAGGTTAAAGGGCCTGTCTCTCCAAGTTGGGAGGTTGATGGTAAAGCAGATGGAAAGTCTAAACGGAGCACCAGGAGAGGGAGTATTCGTTGAGTTTTAGAAACATTTCATATTCACAGAGTGTCCGTTCTCTAGGTTTCCCGTACATGTTATAACTGTAGTAATATTCCCTTCAACCTGGAGAGTTGGGACACATGGATTGGGTGCCATGCATTATTGCTTTAAAGGGTCTGCATTTGCTCACAAAATCTCACCTATCGTTTCAATCCCAAGTGTCCCTCCTTATGCCACATCCAGCTGTCGTTGTAGATAGGGTCATTCCAGGTTTCATCAGAGACCCTGAAGGAATTGTAAACAATTTCCCAGTTTTTTTGTTTTGTTATTGAAATTCATTTTTATAGTGGGTTTGAGTTGATTCTCGCTGCCATGTTTATGCCAGTTTAGACACACTTGATTCCCTTACAGAGACATATCAATACATAGGTTTTAGATTCTTACTAGTCAGATATATTCCGCTGTGTGAAATATGGGGTTTTGAGTCCCGTTCACTGAGGAAGGTTTAGGTCTTTTCTATTCCATAGATGGTTTTTGGAACGGTACCTGTGATTATATCAAACTCTGGTTTTATGCATCACCCCACCTCTCGTTCCCCCTTAAGCAGGCATCAGAGTGTTTTCTAAATGTGAGACACTGTTCTCTTTCCTTACTCAGTTCAAGTGTAGCCATGTTTACAGGATCTTCATAAGTGATATCTTATGATAAGTTTCTTTTTCTGCGTGACTTATTTCACTTAGAATCATCGTACCTGAATCCACCCATTTTGCTGCTACTGGTCTTATGACATTGATTTCATGGCTGAGGGATATTCCATCGTACGTAAGTACCACAATTTTTTGAACCATTTTTATATTTCCTGGGATATTTAAGGTGTAACCTAGTTGAGGTCCTTGTAAGCAGTGCAGCCCTAAATTTTGGGTTGGCACTGTCTAATTGATTTTAAGCTTTCCCAAGGTATATTCCCTAGACTGGAAGTGCCCTTGGCTCCGTAGCTCTGTTGCTTACTTGTTTTAGGGAACACAATGCACTCCTCCGGAGAGGCAGTTGGCAATTTACATCCCGCCCATCAGCATAACAATGCTCCCTGTTCTCCAGGGCCTGTCTGGCCTTTCTGGTTTTTACACATTTTGTGGATGTCCCTTTTGACCAGTGGGAAGTGATACTTCTTTGTATTGCAGATTTGCATTGCCCGCTTGCTTGCTTGGCCAAAAAGGGCGTATGCGTTTTCTCCTGAATATATTCAGGAGAAAACGCATATGCCCTTTTTGGCCAAGTGCATCATTGTCGAAGTTGTGCCCCTCTTCCTGTGCTTTAAAGGTGATTCCAATGTACCTCTTGTAATCTCTTTCCTGCTATTCTGCCTCGCTTTCAAGTCCGCCTCGTTGCCTTCCCTCAACAGAATTTTGGACGATAGTTGTCCTTTATTACTCGGCCAGTTTGTGAATTGCTGTGCCCCTGAGCTCCATTTTTCAACTCGTTTTTGGTGAGTTGTCCGCAAGTCCAAAACTTTGGTTCAGGACCCATACTGGTTCCCGGTGGGTGGCTGAGACTTTGGTTAATTCTTCTTCCTGCCGGGAAATTACAGTAATATGTGCCCGTCCAAATACCTAACAGCTACTCTCTCATTGGTTCTCCCTCTTCCCTTTCATCCTCTGCCAAATTGGCAACCTGTGCGAACCAGGAGGTTAAAGGGGCTGTCTCTCCAAGTTGGGAGGTTGATAGTAAAGCAGATGGAAAGTCAAACCGGAGCACCAGGAGAGGGACTATTCGTTGAGTTTTAGAAACCTTTCGTATTCACAGTGTGTCCATTCTCTAGGTTTCCCGTACATGTTATAACTGTAGTAATATTCCCTTCATCCTGGAGAGTTGGGACACATGGAATGGGTGCCATGTATTATTGCTTTAAAGGGTCTGCATTTGCTCACCCAATCTCACCAATCGTCTCAGTCCCAAGTGTCCAGCCTTATGCCACATCCAGCTGTCGTTGTAGATAGGGTCATTCCAGGTTTCATCAGAGACCCTGAAAAATTGTAAAGAATTTCCCAGTTTTTTTGTTTTGTTTTTGAAATTCCTTTTTATACTGGGTTTGAGCTGATTCTCGCTGCCATGTTTATGCCAGTCTAGACACACTTGATTCCCTTATGGAGACATATCAATACATAGGTTTTAAGATTCTTACTAGTCAGATATATTACTCTGCGGGAAATATGGGGTTTTGAGTCCCTTTCACTGAGGAAGGTATAGGTCTTGTCTATTCCATAGTTGGTTTTTGGAATGGTACCTGTGCTTATATCAAACTCTGGTTTTATGCATCACCCCACCTCTCCTTCCCCCTTAAGCAGGCATAAGAGTGTTTTCGAAATGTGAGACACTGTTCTCTTTCCTAACTCAGTACAAGTGTAGCCATGTGTACAGGATGTTCATAAGTGATATCTTATGATAAGTTTCTTTTTCTCTGTGACTTATTTCACTTAGAATCATCGTACCTGAATCCACCCATTTTGCTGCTACTGGTCTTATGACATTGATTTCATGGCTGAGGGATATTCCATCGTACGTAAGTACCACAATTTCTTGAACCATTTTTATATTTCCTGGGATATTTAAGGTGTACCCAAGTTGAGGTCCTTGTAAGCAGTGCAGCCCTAAATTTTGCGGTGGCTCTGTCTTATTGATTTTCAGTTTTCCCAAGGTATATTCCCTAGACTGGAAGTGCCCTTGGCTCTGTAGCTCTGTTCTTTAATAGTTTTAGGGAACACAATGTACTACTCCAGAGAGGCAGTTGGCAATTTACATCCCGCCCATCAGCATAACAAGGCTCCCTGTTACCCAGGGCCTGTCTTGCCTTTCTGGTTTTTACACATTTTGTGGATGTCCCTTTTGACCGGTGGGAAGTGATACTTCTTTGTAGTGCAGATTTGCATTGCCCGCTTGCTTGCTTGGCCAAAAAGGGGGTATGTGTTTTCTCCTGAATATATTCAGGAGGAAACGCATACCCCCTTTTTGGCCAAGTGCATCATTGTCGAAGTTGTGCCCCTCTTCCTGTGCTTTAAAGGCGATTCCAACGTACCTCTTGAAATCTGTTTCCTGCTATTCTGCCTCGCATTCAAGTCCGCCTCGTTGCCTTCCCTCAATAGATTTTTGGACGATAGTTGTCCTTTATTACTCGGCCAGTTTGTGAATTGCTGTGCCCCTGAGCTCCATTTTTCAACTCGTTTTTGGTGAGGTGACCGCAAGTCCGAAATTTTGGTTCAGGACCTATGCTGGTTCCCGGTGGGGGTCTGAGACTTTGGTTAATTCTTCTTCCTGCCGGGAAATTACAGTGATATGTGCCCGTTCAAATGCCTAACAGCTACTCTCTCTTTGGTTCTCCCTCTTCCCTTTCATCTTCTGCCAAATTGGCAACCTGTGCGAACCAGGAGGTTAAAGGGGCAGTCTCTCCAAGTTGGGAGGATGATAGTAAAGCAGGTGTAAAGTCAAACCGGAGCACCAGGAGAGGGACTATTCGTTGAGTTTTAGAAACCTTTCGTGTTCACAGTGTGTCCGTTCTCTAGGTTTCCCGTACATGTTATAGCTGTAGTAATATTCCCTTCAACCTGGAGAGTTGGGATCCATGGAATGGGTGCCATGCATTATTGCTTTAAAGGGTCTGCATTTGCTCACCCAATCTCACCAATCGTCTCAGTGCCAAGTGTCCAGCCTTATGCCACATCCAGCTGTCATTGTAGATAGGGTCATTCCAGGTTTCATCAGAGACCCTGAAGGAATTGTAAAGAATTTCCCGTTTTTTTTGTTTTGTTTTTGAAATTCCTTTTTAGAGTGGGTTTGAGCTGATTCTCGCTGCCATGTTTATGCCAGTCTAGACACACTTGATTCCCTTACGGAGACATATCAATACATAGGTTTTAAGATTCTTACTAGTCAGATATATTCCTCTGCGGGAAATATGGGGTTTTGAGTCCCTTTCACTGAGGAAGGTATAGGTCTTGTCTATTCCATAGTTGGTTTTTGGAACGGTACCTGTACTTATATCAAACTCTGGTTTTATGCATCACCCCACCTCTCCTTCCCCCTTAAGCAGGCATAAGAGTGTTTTCGAAATGTGAGACTCTGTTCTCTTTCCTAACTCAGTTCAAGTGTAGCCATGTGTACAGGATCTTCATAAGTGATATCTTATGATAAGTTTCTTTTTCTCTGTGACTTATTTCACTTAGAATCATCGTACCTGAATCCACCCTTTTTGCTGCTACTGGTCTTATGACATTGATTTCATGGCTGAGGGATATTCCATCGTACGTAAGTACCAGAATTTTTTGAACCATTTTTATATTTCCTGGGATATTTAAGGTGTACCCAAGTTGAGGTCCTTGTAAGCAGTGCAGCCCTAAATTTTGGGGTGGCTCTGTCTTATTGATTTTCAGTTTTCCCAAGGTATATTCCCTAGACTGGAAGTGCCCTTGGCTCTGTAGCTCTGTTGTTTACCTGTTTTAGGCCACACAATCCATTCCTCCAGAGAAGCAGTTGACAGTTTTTATCTCGCCCAACACCATAACAAGGCTCCCTGTTCTCCAGGGCCTGTCTTGCCTTTCTGGATTTTACACATTTTGTGGCTGTCCCTTTTGACCACTGGGAAGTGATACTTCTTTGTAGTGCAGATTTGCATTGCCCGCTTACTTGCTTTTCCAAGAAGGGCGTATGCGTTTTCTCCTGAATATATTCAGGAGAAAACGCATACGCCCTTGTTGGCCAAGTGCATTATTGTCAAAGTTGTGCCCCTGTTCCTGTGCTTTAAAGGCGATTCCAACGTACCTCTTGAAATCTGTTTCCTGCTATTCTGCCTGCCTTTCAAACCGCCTCGTTTCCTTCCCTCAACAGATTTTTGGACGATAGTTGTCCTTTATTACTCTGCCAGTTTTTAAATTGCTGTGCCCCTGAGCTGCATTTTTCAACTCTTTTTTTTTGAGCTGAACGCAAGTCCAAAATTTTGGTTCAGTACCTATACTGGTTCCCGGTGGGTGGCTGAGACTTTTGTTAATTATTCTTCCTGCCGGGAAATTAGAGTGACATGTGCCCGTCCAAATCCCTAACAGCTACTCTCTCATTGGTTCTCCCTCTTCCCTTTCATCCTCTGCCAAATTGGCAACCTGTGCGAACCAGCATGTTAAAGTGGCTGTCTCTTCAAGTTGGAAGACTGAGAATAAAGCAGTTGTAAAGTGAAACCGGAGCACCAGGAGAGGGACTATTCTTTGAGATTTAGAAACCTTTCGTATTCACAGTGTGTCCGTTCTCTAGGTTTTCCGTACATGTTATAGCTGTAGTAATAGTTCCTTCAACCTGGAGAGTTGAGACCCATGTAATGGGGGCCACATATTATTGTTTTAAAGGGTCTGCATTTGCTCACCCTCTCTCACCAACCCTCTCAGTCCCAAGTGTCCAGCCTTATGCCACATCCCGGTGTCGTTGTAGATAGGGTCATTCCAGGTTTCATCAGAGACCCTGTAGGAATTGTAAAGAATTTCCCTGTTTTTTGTTTTGTTTTGAAATTCCTTTTCTAGTGGGTTTGAGCCGATTCTCGCTGCTATGTTTATGCCAGTCTAGACACACTTGATTCCCTTACGGAGACATATCAATACATAGGTTTTAAGATTCTTACTAGTAAGATATATTCCTCTGCGGGAAATATGGGGTTTTGAGTCCCGTTCACAGAGGAAGTAGTAGGTCTTGTCTATTCTGTATTTGGATTATGGAACCGTACCTGTGCTAATATCAAACTCTGGGTTTATTCATCACCCCACCTCTGCTTTCCCCTTAAGCATGCATAAGAGTGTTTTCTAAATATGAGACTCTGTTCCTTTTCCTAATTCATTCCATGTGTAGCCATGTTTATATACCCTTCATAAGTGATATCTTATGATAAGTTTATTTTTCTGTGTGACTTATTTCAGTTAGAATCATCGTACATGAATCCCGTCATTATGCTGCTACTGGCCTTATGACATTGACTTCATGGCTGAGGGATATTCCATCATACGTATGTACCACAATTTCTTTACCATTTTTGTCTTTCCTGGTATTTATAAGGTGTCCCGAAGTCGAGGTTCTTGTAAGCAGTGCTGCCATAAATTTTGGGGTGGCTGTGTCTTATTGATTTTCAATTTTCCCAAGGTATATTCCCATGACTGTACCTGCCTTAGGTTGTGAAGCACTGTTGTTTACTTCTTTTTGGGAACACAATGCACTCCTCCAGAGTGGCTGTTGGCAATTTACATCCCACCCATCCGCATAACAAGGCTCCCTGTTCTCCAGATCCTGTCTTGCCTTTCTTGTTTATACACATTTTACGGATGTCCCTTTTGACCGGTTGGAAGTGATACTTCTTTGTAGTGCAGATTTGCATTGTGCGGTTGCTTGGTTGGCCAAAATTGGTGTATGCGTTTTCTCCTGAATATATTCAGGAGAAAACGCATGTGCCCTTTATGGACAATTCCATAATTGTCGAAGTTGTGATGCTTTTCCTGTGTTTAAAGGCGATTCCAATGTACTTCTGGAAATCTGTTTCGTGCACTTCTGCCTCATTTTCAAGTCCGCCTCATGGCTTTCTCTCAACAGATTTTTGGAAGAGAGTAGTCCTTTATAACTCTGCAAGTTAGTGAATTGCTGTGCCCCTGAGCTCCATTTTTCAACTCGCGTTTTTGTGAGCTGACTGCCAATCCACACTTTTGCTTCAGGACCTATACTGGTTCCATTGGGGGGGCTGGCTCAGAGTTTGTTAATTCTTCTTCGTGACGGGAATTTAGAGTGACATGTGGCCATCCAAATGTCTACAGCTACTCTCTAATTGTTTCTCCCTCTTCCCTTATATCCTCTACACAATGTGCCAACTGTGCGAACCAGGAGGTTATAGGTGCTGACTCTCCAATTTGGGAGATTGATACTAAAGCAGTTGGAATGTCAAACTGGTGCACAAGGAGATAAAAAAATTAGTAGAGTTTTAGAAACCTTTCACCATCAGATGGTGTCCATTCTCTAGGTTTCCCAAACATGTTATAACTGTAGTGATATTCCCTTCTACCTGGAGAGTTGGGACCCATGGAATGGGTGCCAGGTATTATTGCTTTAAACGGTCTGCATTTTCTCACCCAATCTCACCAATTCTCTCAGTCCCAAGTGACCAGCCTTATGCCACATCCAGCTGTCGTTGTAGATAGGGTCATTCTAAGTTTCATCAGAACCACTGAAGGTATTGTGTAACAATTTCACTGTTTATTTGTTTTGTTTTGAAATTCATTTTTATAGTGGGTATGAGCTGATTCTCTCTGCCGTGTTTATGTCATTCTAGACACACTTGGTTACCTTATGGAGACATATCAATACATAGGTTTTAAGATTCTTACTAGTCAGATATACTACTCTGCGGGGAATAGGGGTGTTGAGCCCCGTTCAGTGAGGAAAGAGTAGGTCTTGTCTATTTTGTATTTGGATTATGCAACCGTACATGTGCTAATATCAAACTCTGGTTTTATGCATCACCCAACCTCTCCTTTCCTCTTGAGCAGGCATAAGAGTGTTTTCTAAATGTGAGACTCTTCTCTTTCCTAATTCAGTTCATGTGTAGCCATGTTTACAAGACCTTCATAAGTGATATCTTATGATAAGTTTCTTTTTCTGTGTGACTAATTTCAGTTAGAATCATCGTACATGAATCCACTCATTATGCTGCTAATGGCCTTATCACATTGATTTCATGGCTGAGGGATATTCCTTCGTACGTATGTACCACAATTTCTTTACTATTTTTGTCTTTACTGGGATATTTAAGGTGTCCCGAAGTCGAGGTTCTTGTAAGCAGTGCTGCCCTATATTTTGGGTTGGCTGTGTCTTATTGATTTTCAATTTCCCCAAGGTATATTCCCATGACTGGAAGTGCCTTTGGTTGTGAAGCTCTGTTGTTTAATTCTTTTAGGGAACACAATGCACTCCTCCAGAGTGGCTGTTGGCAATCTGCATCCCACCCATCAGCATAACAAGGCTCCCTGTTCTCTAGAGCCCCTCTTGCCTTTCTGGTTTTTACACATTTTACAGATATCCCTTTTGACTGGTGGGAAGTGATACTTCTTTGTAGTGCAGATTTGCATTGTGCGGTTGCTTGGTTGGCTAAAATGGGTGTATGCGTTTTCTCCTGAATATATTCAGGAGAAAACGCATGCGCCCTTTATGGACAATTCCCTAATTGTCGAAGTTGTGATGCTTTTCCTGTGTTTAAAGGCGATTCCAATGTACTTCTGGAAATCTGTTTCGTGCAAATCTCCCTCATTTTCATGTCCGCCTCATGGCTTTTCCTCAACAGATTTTTGCAAGAGAGTAGTCCTGTATAACTCTGCAAGTTAGTGAATTGCTGTGCCCCTGAGCTCCATTTTTCAACTTGTGTTTTTGTGAGCTGACCTTAAACCCAAAATTTTGCTTCAGGACCTATACTAGTTATGGGGGTGGGGCAGGCTGAGAGTTTGGTTAATTCTTCTTCATGACGGGAAATTAGAGTGACATGTGGCCGTCCAAATGCCTACAGCTACTCTCTCATTGGTTCTCCCTCTTCCCTTATATCCTCTGCACAATGTGCCAACTGTGCGAACCAGGAGGTTATAGGGGCTGACTCTCCCAGTTGGGAGATTGATATTAAAGCAGTTGGAATGTCAAGCTGCAGCACATGGAGAGAAAAAAATTAGTAGAGTTTTAGAAACCTTTCACCATCAGAGGGTGTCCATTCTCTAGGTTTCCCATACATGTTATAACTGTAGTGATATTCCCTTCTACCTGGAGAGTTGGGAACCATGGAATCAGTGGCAGGCATTATTGCTTTAAAGCGTCTGCATTTTCTCACCCAATCTCACCAATCCTCTCAGTCCCAGGTGAACAGCCTTATGCCACATCCAGCTGTTGTTGTAGATAGGGTCATTCCAAGTTTCATCAGAACCCCTGAAGGTGTTGTGTAAGAATTTCACTGTTTCTTTGTTTTGTTTTGAAATTCCTTTTTATAGTGGGTTTGAGCTGATTCTCACTGCCGTGTTTATGTCATTCTAGACACACTTGTTTCCCTTATGGAGACATATCAATACATAGGTTTTAAGATCCTTACTTGTCAGATATATTTCTCTGTGGGGAATAGGGGTGTTGAGTCCCATTCACTGAGGAAGGAGTCGGGCTTGTCTCTTCTGTATTTGCATTATGGAATGGTACCTGTGTTAATATCAAACTCTGGTTTTGTGTGTCTCCCCACCTCTCCTTCCCCCTTAAGGAAGCATAAGAGTGTTTTCTAAATCTGAGACTCTGTTCTCTTTCCTAATTCAGTTCATATGTAGCCAGGTTTACAGTCCCTTCATAAGTGATATCTTATATCAGAATGCACCATGGCCCTTGTCATAATAATGCTCCATGACCCCTGTCATCACAATGCTCCATTCCCTGGTTATCACAATGCTCCATGTCCCTTGTCATAACAATTCTCCAAGTACTTGTCATCACAATGCTACATGACACTTCTCTTCACAAAGTTAAATGCTCGTTTCATCACAATTCTCCATGCACTTGTCATTGCAATGTTCCATGACCCCTGTCATAGCAAGCTCCAAGTGTTTGTCATCACAATGCTTCACGACTTTATCATCAAAATTCTCAATGGCACTTTTCATCACAATGTTCCGTACCCTTGTCATCACAATGCTCCATGCCCTTGTCATCACAATGCTTCCTGACACCTGTCATCACAATGCTTCATGCCCCTTGTCATTACAGTGCTCCATGATGCTCGTCATCACAATTACCCATAGTCTTCTCATCACAATGCTCCACGGTTTTGCCATCACAATGCTCCATGCCCTGGTCATCTCAAAGCTCAATGTCCCTTGTCCTCACAATTCTCCACGTCCTTGTCATCACAATGCTCCATGGCACTTCTCATCACAATGTTATATGCTCTTGTCATAACAATACTCCATGCACTTGTCATCGCAATGCTCCATGAACCCTGTCATAGGAACCTCCATGCGCTTGTCATCACAATGTTTCAGGACATGGACTTTAAAATTATCAATGGCCCTTGTCATCTCAATGCTCCATGCGCTTATCATCACAATGCTCCTTTACCTTTGTCACAACAATCCTCCATGACACTTGGCATCACAATGCTCCGTGCTATTGTCATCACAATGGAACATGACATAGGTCATCACAATGCTCCCTGACACCTGTCTTCACAATACTCCATGACCTTGTCATCACAATGCTCCATGCCCTTGTCATCACAATGTGCCATGCCCACTGTCATCAAAATAATCTATGAAACTTGTCAGACCAAAGCTCCATGCCACCTTTCATCACAATGCTCCATGAACCCTGTCATCACAATGCACCATGCCCATCATCATAATGCTTCATGCTCTTGTCATCACAATGAAATCAAAATGCTCCATGACCTCTGTCATCACAATGCTCCAAACCCTTGTGATCACAATGTTCCATAACACTTGTCATCACAATACCCCATGACGCTACAAATCACAATTATCCATGGACTTCTCATCACAATGCCCCATGACATTTGTCATCACAATGCGCAATACACATGTCATCACAATGCTCCCTGACTCTTGCCATCAGTATGCTCCCTGAACCCTTTCATGACAAGGCTCCATGCCTTTTTCATCACAATGATCCATGCCATTTTCATCACAATGCTCCAAGACCCCTGTAATCACAATGTTCCATGCCCTTGTCATCACAAAGCTCCATGATGCATGTCATCAGAATGCTCCATGGCCTTCTCATCACAATGCTCCATGCCCTTGTCATCACAATGCTCCAAGACCCCTGTAATCACAATGGTCCATGCCCCTTTTCATCAGAATGCTCCATGAGACTTGTCATCACAAGGCTCCATGGTCTGCTCCTCACAATGCTCCAGGACATTGTCATCAAAATGCTCCATTCCCTTATCATCACAATGCTCCATGACCCCTGTCATCACAATACTCCATGAACATTTTTAGCCCAATGCTCCATGACCTTCTCATCACAATGCTCCATGACCAATATCATCACAATGCTCCATGACCACAGTCATCACAACGCTCAATATCACCTGACAACACAATGATCCAGGACTCTTGTCATCACAATGCTCCATTCCCTAGTCATCACAATGCTCCATGACCCCTGTCATCACAATACTCCATGAACATTTTCAGCCCAATGCTCCATGACACTTGTCATCACAATGATGCATGCCCTTGTCATCCCAATGCTCCATGACCCCTGTAATCACAATGCTCCGTGACGCTTGTCATCACAGTGCTCCATGACACCTGTCATCAAAATGCTCCATGCCTTTGTCAGCAAAATGCTACATGACCTTGTCATTACAATGTTCTATGCACTTGTCATCTCAATACTCCATTACCATTGCCATCACAATCCTCCATGAAACTTGGGATCACATTGCTCCATGCCCTTGTCATCACAATGCTCCATGCTCCTTGAAATCAAAATGATCCATGACCTCTTGTCATCACAATGCTCCAAACCCTTGTGATCACAATGTTCCATAACACTTGTCATCACAATGCTCCATGATGCCTGTCATCACAATACTCCATGTCCTTTTCATCACAATGCTCCATGACCTTTGTCATCACAATTCTCGATACACACGTCATCACAATGCTCCCTGACACTTGTCATCAGAATGCTCCTTGAACCCTCTCACAAAAAGCCTCCATGCCTTTTTCATCAAAATGCACCATGCCATTTCCAACACAATGCTCCATGCCATTGTCATCAAAATACTCCACAAGCTTGTCATCAGAATGCTCCATGTCCCTTGTCATCACAATTTTCCATGCACTTGTCAGCACAATGCTCCCTGACCCTTGTCATCACAATGCTCCAAGCCATTGTCATCACAATGCTCCATTACCTTTGTCATCAGAATCCTCCATGACACTTGGCATCACAATGCTCCATGGCATTGTCATCACAATGGGCCATTACATATGTCATCACAATGCTCCCTGACACCTGTCTTCACAATAATGAATGACCTGGTCATCACAATGCTCCATGCCCTTGTCATCACAATGCGCCATTCCAACTGTCATCGCAATAAGCCATGAAACTTTTTAGACCAATGCTCCATGCCCTTGTCATCACAATGCCCCATGCCCTTGTTATCACAATGCTCCATGACCCCTGTCATCACAATGCTCCGTGACTCCAGTCATCACAAGGCTTCATGACCTTTGTCATCACAATGGTCCATGCCCTTGTCATCAACAGTCTCTGTGACCTTTTTAAGCACAATGCTTCATGAAATTTTCATCACAATGCTCTTTGACCCTTGTCATCACAATGCTCTATGCCTTTCTCAGCACAATGCTCCATGACCCTTGTCATCACAATGCTCCATGCGCTTGTCAGCACAATGCTCCATGACCCATGTCATCACAATGCACCATGCGCTTGTCGTCACAGTGCTCCACAATCTTGTCATCACAATGCTCCATAAACCTTGTCATCACAAGGCTCCATGCACTTCAAATCAAAATGCTCTCTCACCACTGATATCACAATGTTACATCACTATTCATCACAATACTCCCTCAACCCTGTCATCACAATGTTCCATGACTCCTGTCATGACAATGCTCCATGACTCCTGTCATCACAATGCTACATGCACTTATCATCACAATGTTCGATGATCCCTGACATCACAATGTTCCATAACCCCTGTCATCAAAATGCTCCATGACCCTTTTCATCAAAATGCTCCATGACCCCTAACATCACAATGTTACATAATGCCTCTCATCAAAATGTTCCATGACCCTTTTCATCAAATTGGTCCATGACAATGTCATCACAATGCTCCCTGCCCTTCTCATCACAATGCACCATGCCCTTGTCATCAAAATGCTCCATGACCTTTGTCATCACAAAGCTCCATGACCCTTGGCATCACAATGCTCCATGCCATTGTCATCACAATACTCCATGAAACCTCTCATCACATTGTTCCATGCAATTGTCATCAAAAAGCTCCATGGTGCTTGTCATCACACTGCTCGATGCCCTTCTCATCACAATGCTCCATGCCCTTGTCATTACAATCCTCCATGACCCATGTATCACTGTGTTCCCTGCCCTTGTCATCACAATGCTCCATGCCCACTCTCATCACAATAATCCATGAAACTTTTCAGACAAATGTTCCATGCCCTTGTCATCACAATGCTCCATTACCCCTGTCATAACAATGCTCCATGACCCCTGCCATCACAACGTTCCACGGCCTTGTCATCACAAGGCTCCATGACCCTTGTCATCACAATGCTCCAAGAACCCTGTAATCACAGTGCTACATGCCCTTGTCATCACAAAGCTCCATGATGCATGTCATCAGAATGCTCCATGCCCTTGCCATCACAATGCTCCATTACCCCTGTCATAACAATGCTCCATGACCCCTGCCATCACAACGTTCCACGGCCTTGTCATCACATGGCTCCATGACCCTTGTCATCACAATGCTCCAAGACCCCTGTAATCACAGTGCTACATGCCCTTGTCATCACAAAGCTCCATGATGCATGTCATCACAATGCTCCATGCCCTTGCCATCACAATGCTACATTACCCCTGTGATAACAATGCTCCATGACCCCTGCCATCACGATGTTCAATGGCCTTGTCATCACAAGGCTCCATGACCCTTCTCATCACAATGCTCCAAGACCCCTGTAATCACAATGCTCCATGTCCCTATTTATCTCAATGATCCATGAACCCTGTCATCACAATGCACCATGACCATCATCATAATGCTTCAGGCTATTGTCATCACAATGAAATCAAAATTCTCCATGACCTCTGTCATAACACTACTCCAAACCCTTGTGATCACAATATTCCATAACACTTGTCATCACAATGCCCCATGATGCTCGTCATCACAATTATCTATGGTCTTCTCATCACAATGCTTCATGACCTTTGTCATCACAATGCTCAATACACTTGTCATCAAAATGCTCCCAGACACTTGTTCTCTGTATGCTCCTTGAACTCTGTCATGACAAGGCTCCATGCCTTTTTCATCACAATGATCCATGCCTTTTTCATCACAATGCTCCAAGACACCTGTAATTACAATGCTCCATGCCCTTGTCATCACAAAGCTCAATGACACATGTCATCAGACTGCTCCTTGGCCTTCTCATCACAATGCTCCATGCCCTTGTCATCACAATTTTCCAAGACACTCTAATCACAATGCTCCATGCCCCTTTTCATCAGTATGCTCCATGAGACTTGTCTCACAAGGCTCCATGGTTTTCTCATCACAATGCTCCAGCACCTTGTCATCACAATGCTTCACGACCTTGTCATGAAAATTTTCAATGGCACTTGTCATCATAATGCTCCAAGCCCTAGTCATCACAATGCTCCATTATATTTGTCATCACAATCCTCCATTACATTTGGCATCACAATGCTCCATGCCATTGTCATCGCAATGGACCATGACATATGTCATCACAAGGCTCCCTGACACCTGTCTTCACAATACTCCATGACCTTCTCATCACAATGCCCCATGCCCTTGTCATCACAATGCCCCATGCCCACTGTCATCACAATAATCTATTAAACTTGTCAGGCCAATGCTCCATGCCCCTCTCATCACAATGCTCCATGCCCTTGTCATCACAATGCTCCATGACCCCTGTCATCACAATGCTCTGTGACTCCAGTCATCACAATGCTTCATAACATTTGTCATCACAGTGGTCCATGCCCACATCATCACAAGGCTCTGTGACCTTTGTAACCACAATACTCCATGAACTTTTCATCACAATGCTCCGTGACCCTTGTCATCACAATGCTCCATGCCTTTGTCAGAACAATGCTCCATGACCCTTGTCATCACAATGTGCCACGTGATTTTCATCACAACGGTCCACAACCTTGTCATCGTAATGCTCCATAAACCTTGTAATCACAATGCTCCATGCACTTCTCTTCAAAATGCTCTCTCAACAGAGATATCACAATGTTCCATCACTAGTCATCACAATACTCCCTCACCCCTGTAATCACAATGTTCCATGACCCCTGTCATCACAATGCTACATCCCCTTATCATCACAATGTTCCATGACCCCTGACATCACAATGTTCCCTAACGCCTGTCATCAAAATGCTCCATGACCCTTTTCATCCCAAAGCTCCATGACCCCTGACATCACAATGTTCTATAACCCCTGTCATCAAAATGTTCCATTACACTTTTCATCAAATTGCTGCATGATCCTGTCATCAAAATGCTCCCTGCCCTTCTCATCACAATGCACCACGCCCTTGACATCAAAATGCTCCATGACTTTTGTCATCACAAAGCTCCATAACCCTTGGAATCACAATGTTCCATGAACCCTCTCATCACATTGTTCCATGCCCTTGTCATCACAAAGCTCCATGACGCTTGTCAAAACAATGTTCGATGCCCTTCTCATCACAATGCTCCATGCCCTTGTCATTACAATCCTCCATGACCCATGGATCACAGTGTTCCGTGACCTTGTCATCACAATGCTCCATGCCCACTCTCATCACAATAATCCATGAAACTTTTCAGACCAATGCTCCATGCCCTTCTCATCACAATGCTCCATTACCCCTGTCATAACAATGCTCCATGACCCCTGCCATCACAATGTTCCACACCATTGTCATCACAAGGCTCCATGCCACTTGTCATCACAATGCTCCAAGACCCCTGTAATCACAATGCTCCATGCCCTTGTCATCACAAAGCTCAATGACGCACGTCAACAGAATGCTCCATGGCCTTCTCATTCACGATGTTCCATGCCTTTGTCATCACAATGCTCCAAGACTCCTGTAATCGCAATGCTCCATGCACCTTTTCATCTCAATGCTCCATGACCCTTGTCATCACAATGCTCCATGCCCTTGTCATCACAAAGCTCAATGACGCATGCCATCAGAATGCTCCATGGCCTTCTCATCACAATGCTCCTTGCCCTTGTCATCACAATGCTCCAAGACCCCTGTAATCACAATGCTCCATGCCCCTTTTCATCTCAATGCTCCATGAACCCTGTCATCACAATGCACCATGCCCATCACCATAATGCTTCAGGCTATTGTCATCACAATGAAATCAAAATGCTCCATGACCTCTGTCATCACAATGCTCCAAAACCTTGTGATCACAGTGTTCCATAAAACTTATCATCACAACACCCCATGACGCTCATCATCACAATTATCCATGGTCTTCTCATCACAATGCTCCATGAACTTTGTCATCACAATGCTCAATACACTTGTCATCACAATGCTCCATGACACTTGTCGTCAGTATGCTCCTTGAACCCTGTCATGACAAGGCTCCATGCCTTTTTCATAACAAAGATCCATGCCATTTTCATCACAATACTCCATGCCCTTGTCAGCACAAAGCTCCATGACGCATGTCATCAGAATGCTCCATGGCCTTCTCATCACAATGCTCCAAGACCCCTGTAATCACAATGCTCCATGCCCCTTTTCATAAGAATGTTCCATGAGAATTGTCATCACAAGGCTCCATGGACTTCCCATCACAATGCTCCAGGACCTTGTCATCACAGTGCTCAATTCCCTTCTCATTACAATGCTCCATGACCCCTGTCATCACAATACTCCATGAACATTTTCAGCCCAATGCTTCATGACCTTCTCATCACAATGCTCCATGACCCATATCATCACAATCCTCCATGACCACTGTCATCACAACACTCCATGACCCCTGACAACACAATGATCCGGGATTCTTGTCATCACAATGCTCCATTCCCTTGTCATCACAATGCTCCACGAACATTTTCAGCCCAATGCTCCATGACACTTGTCATCACAATGATCCATGCCCTTGTCATCCCAATGCTCCATGACCCCTGTAATCACAATGCTCCATGACGCTTATCATCACAGTGCTCCATGACCCTTATCATCACAATTCTCCATGCCTGTGTCATCAAAATCCTACATGACCTTGTCATCACAATGCTCCATGAGCTTGTCATCACAATACTCCATTACCATTTTCATCACAATCCTCCATGAACCTTGGGATCACATTGCTCCATGCCCTTGTCATCACAATGCTCCATGCTCCTTGAAATCAAAATGGTCCATGACCTCTGTCATCACAATGCTCCAACCCCTTGTGATCACAATGTTCCATAACACTTGTCATCACAACACTCCATGATGACTGTCATGACAATACTCCATGCACTTGTCGTCACAATGCTCCATGACGTTTGTCATCACAATTCTCAATACACTTGTCATCACAATGCTCCCTGACACTTGTCGTCAGAATACTCCTTGAACACTGTCATGAAAAGGCTCCATGCCTTTTTCATCAGAATGCTCCATGCCCTTTTCATCACAACGCTCCAGGTCATTGTCATCACAATACTCCACAAGCTTGTCATCAGAATGCTCCATGATCATTGTCTTCAGAATGCTCCATGACCCCTGTCATCACAATGCTCCATACCCCTTGTCATTACAGTGTTCCATGACGCTCGTCATCACAATTATCCATGGCCTTCTCATCACAATGCTCCAAAGTCTTGCCATCACAATGCTCCATGCCTTGGTCATCACGATGCTCCATGTCCCCAGTCATCACAATGCTCCATGACCACTGTCATCACAATGCTCCATATCCCTTGTCATTACAGTGCTCCATGACGCTCGTCATCACAATTATCCATGGTCTTCTCATCACAATGCTCCACGGTCTTGCCATCACAATGCTCCATGCCCTGGTCATCACAATGCTCCATGTCCCCTGTCATCACAGTTCTCCACGTTCTTGGCATCACTATGCTCCATGATACTTCTCATCACAGTGTTACATGTTTTGTCATAACAATTCTCTATGCACTTGTCATCGTAATGCTCCATGACCCCTGTCATAGCAAGCTCCATGTGATTGTCATCAGAATGCTTCATGAACATGTCATCAAAATTCTCAATGGCCCTTGTTATCACAATGCGCCATGACCCTTGTCATCACAATGCTCCAAGCCCTTGTCATCAAAATGCTCCATTACCTTTGTCATCACAATCCTCCATGACACTTGGCATCACAATGCTACATTCCATTGTCATTGCAATAGACCATGACATATGTCATCACAATGCTCCCTGACACCCTTCTTCACAATACTCCATGACCTTCTCATCACAATGCTCCATGCCCTTGTCATCACAATGCGCCATGCCCACTGTCATCACAATAATCCATGAAACTTGTCAGAAAAATGCTCCATGACCCTGTCATCACAAGGCTCCATGCCCTTTCATCACAATGCTCTATTACCCCTGTCATCACAATGCTCTGTGACTCCAGTTATCACAATGCTTCATGACCTTTGTCATCACAATGGTCCATGACCTCGTCATCACAAGACTCTGTGACCTTGGTGACCACAACACTCCATGAACATTTCATCACAATGCTCGGTGACCCTTGTCATCACAATGCTCCATGCCTTTGTCAGCACATTACTCCATGACACATGGCATCAAATGTGCCATGCGCTTGTCATCACAATGCTCCACATCGCTGTCATCACAATGCTCCACAAACCTTGTCATCACAATGCTCCATGCATTTGTCAGCACAATGATCCATGACCCATGTCATCACAATGTGCCCTGCGTTTCTCATCACAATGCTCCACAGCCTTGTCATCACAATGCTCCATGCACCTCTCATCAAAATGCTCTCTCACCACTGATATCACAGTGTTCCATCACTAGTCAACACAATACTCCCTCCACCCTGTCATCCCAATGTTCCATGACCCTTGTCACAACAATGCTACATGCTCTTATCATCACAATGCTCCATGACCCCTGACATCACAATGTTCCATAACCCCTGTCATCACAATGCTCCATGACCCTTTTCATCACAATGCTCCATGACCCCTAACATCACAATGTTCCATAAACACTGTCATCAAAATGTTCCATGACCCTTTTCATCCAATTGCTCCATGACCCTGTCATCACAATGCTCCCTGCCCTTCTCATCACAATGCACCACACTCTTGTCATCAAAATGCTCCATGGCCTATGTCATCACAAAGCTCCATGACCCTTGGAATCACAATGCTCCATGCCATTGTCATCACAAAGCTCCATGAAACCTCTCATCACATTGCTCCATGCCGTTGTCATCACAAAGCTCCATGACGCTTGTCATCACAATGCTCCATGCCCTTGTCATTACAATCCTCCATGACACATGTATCACTGTGTTCCGTGCCCTTGTCATCACAATGCTCCATGCTCACTCTCATCACAATAATCCATGAAACTTTTCAGACCAATGCTCCATGCCCTTGTCATCACAATGCTCCATTACACCTGTCATAACAATGCTCCATGACCCCTGCCATCACAATGTTCTACGGCCTTGTCATCACAAGACTCCAAGACCCATGTAATCACAATGCTCCATGCCCATGTCATCACAAAGCTCCCTGACGCATGTCATCAGAATGCTCCATGGCCTTCTCATCACAATACTCCATGCCCTTGTCATCACAATGCTCCAAGACCCTTGTTATTACAATGATCCATGCCTCTTTGCATCTCAATGCTCCATGAACCCTGTCATCACAATGCACCATGCTCATCATCATAATGCTTCATGCTATTGTCATCACAATGAAATCAAAATTCTCCATGACCTCTGTCATCACAATGCTCCAAACCCTTGTGATCACAATGTTCCATAACACTTGTCATCACAACGCCCCATGACGCTGGTCATCACAATTATCCATGGACTTCTCATCACAATGCTCCATGACCTTTGTCTTCACAATTCTCAATACACTTGTCATCACAATGCTCCCTGATACTTGTCATCAGTATGCTCATTGAACCCTGTCATGACAAGTCTCCATGCCTTTTTCATCACAATGATCCATGCCCTTTTCATCACAATGCTCCATGCCATTGTCATCACAATACTCCACAAGCTTGTCATCAGAATGCTCCGTGACACTTTTCATCTCAATGATCCATGACCCCTGTCATCACAATGCTCCATGACACCTGTCATCACAATGCTCCATGCCCCTTGTCATTACAGTGCTCCATGATGTTCGTTATCACAATTATCCATGGTCTTCTCATCACAGTGCTCCACGGTCTAGCCATCACAATGCTCAATGCCCTGGTCATCACAATGCTCCATGTCCCCAGTCATCACAATGCTCCATGACCCCTGTCATCACAATGCTCCATACTGCTTGTCATTACAGTGCTCCATGACACTCGTAATCACAATTGTCCATGGTCTTCTCATCACAATGCTCCACGCCCTTGTCATCAAAATGCTCCATGACCCTTGTCATCACAATGCTCCATGACCACTGTCATAACAATGCTCCATGACCCCTGTCATCACAAGGCTCCATACCACTTGTCATTACAGTGCTCCATGACGCTCCTCATCACAATTATCCATGGTCTTCTCATCGCAATGCTCCACGGTCTTGTCAACACAGTGCTCCATGCCTTGGGCATCACAATGCTCCATGTCCCCGGTCATCACAATGCTCCATGACCACTGTCATCACAATGCTCTATACCCCTTGTCATTACAGTGCTCCATGACCCTCGTCATCACAATTATCCATGATCTTCTCATCACAGTGCTCCACGACCTTGCCATCACAAGGCTCCAATCCCTGGTCATCACAATGCTCCATGTCCCCAGTCATCACAATGCTCCATGTCCCCGGTCATCACAATGCTCCACGACCACTGTCATCACAATGCTCTATACCCCTTGTCATTACAGTGCTCCATGACGCTCGTCATCACAATTATCCATGGTCTTCTCATCACAGTGCTCCACGGTCTTGCCATCACAATGCTCCATGCCCTGGTCATCACAATGCTCCATGTCCCCTGTCATCACAATTCTCCACGTTCTTGGCATCACTATGCTCCATGATACTTCTCCTCACAGTGTTACATGTTTTGTCATCACAATTCTCTATGCACTTGTCATCGCAATGCTCCATGTCCCCTGTCATAGCAAGCTCCATGTGATTGTCATCACAATGCTTCATGAACATGTCATCAAAATTCTCAATGGCCCTTGTTATCACAATGCGCCATGACCCTTGTCATCACAATGCTCCAAGCCCTTGTCATCAAAATGCTCCATTACCTTTGTCATCACAATCCTCCATGACACTTGGCATCACAATGCTACATTCCATTGTCATTGCAATAGACCATGACATATGTCATCACAATGCTCCCTGACACCCTTCTTCTCAATACTCCATGACCTTCTCATCACAATGCTCCATGCCCTTGTCATCACAATGCGCCATGCCCACTGTCATCACAATAATCCATGAAACTTGTCAGAAAAATGCTCCATGACCCTGTCATCACAATGCTCCATGCCCTTTCATCACAATGCTCTATGACCCCTGTCATCACAATGCTCCGTGACTCCAGTCATCACAATGCTTCATGACCTTTGTCATCACAATGGTCCATGACCTCGTCATCACAAGGCTCTGTGACCTTTGTGACCACAACACTCCATGAACATTTCATCACAATGCTCGGTGACCCTTGTCATCACAATGCTCCATGCCTTTGTCAGCACATTACTCCATGACACATGGCATCAAATGTGCCATGCGCTTGTCATCACAATGCTCCACATCGTTGTCATCACAATGCTCCATAAACCTTGTCATCACAATGCTCCATGCGTTTGTCAGCACAATGTTCCATGACCCATGTCATCACAATGTGCCCTGCGTTTCTCATCACAATGCTCCACAGCCTTGTCATCACAATGCTCCATGCACCTCTCATCAAAATGCTCTCTCACCACTGATATCACAATGTTCCATCACTAGTCAACACAATACTCCCTCCACCCTGTCATCCCAATGTTCCATGACCCTTGTCACAACAATGCTACATGCTCTTATCATCACAATGCTCCATGACCCCTGACATCACAATGTTCCATAAACCCTGTCATCACAATGTTCCATGACCCTTTTCATCACAATGCTCCATGACCCCTAACATCACAATGTTCCATAAACACTGTCATCAAAATGTTCCATGACCCTTTTCATCCAATTGCTCCATGACCCTGTCATCACAATTCTCCCTGCCCTTCTCATCACAATGCACCACGCCCTTGTCATCAAAATGCTCCATGGCCTATGTCATCACAAAGCTCCATGACCCATGGAATCACAATGCTCCATGCCATTGTCATCACAAAGCTCCATGAAACCTCTCATCACATTGCTCCATGCCGTTGTCATCACAAAGCTCCATGACGCTTGTCATCACAATGCTCCATGCCCTTGTCATTGCAACCCTCCATGACACATGTATCACTGTGTTCCGTGCCCTTGTCATCACAATGCTCCATGCTCACTCTCATCACAATAATCCATGAAACTTTTCAGACCAATGCTCCATGCCCTTGTCATCACAATGCTCCATTACACCTGTCATAACAATGCTCCATGACCCCTGCCATCACAATGTTCTACGGCCTTGTCATCACAAGACTCCAAGACCCTTGTCATCACAATGCTCCAAGACCCCTGTAATCACAATGCTCCATGCCCATGTCATCACAAAGCTCCCTGACGCATGTCATCAGAATGCTCCATGGCCTTCTCATTACAATACTCCATGCCCTTGTCATCACAATGCTCCAAGACCCTTGTTATTACAATGATCCATGCCTCTTTGCATCTCAATGCTCCATGAACCCTGTCATCACAATGCACCATGCCCATCATCATAATGCTTCATGCTATTGTCATCACAATGAAATCAAAATTCTCCATGACCTCTCTCATCACAATGCTCCAAACCCTTGTGATCACAATGTTCCATAACACTTGTCATTACAACGCCCATGACGCTGGTCATCACAATTATCCATGGACTTCTCATCACAATGCTCCATGACCTTTGTCATCACAATTCTCAATACACTTGTCATCACAATGCTCCCTGACACTTGTCATCAGTATGCTCATTGAACACTGTCATGACAAGTCTCCATGCCTTTTTCATCACAATGATCCATGCCCTTTTCATCACAATGCTTCATGCCATTGTCATCACAATACTCCACAAGCTTGTCATCAGAATGTTCCGTGACACTTGTCATCTCAATGATCCATGACCCCTGTCATCACAATGCTCCATGAGACCTGTCATCACAATGCTCCATGCCCCTTGTCATTACAGTGCTCCATGATGTTCGTTATCACAATTATCCATGGTCTTCTCATCACAGTGCTCCACGGTCTTGCCATCACAATGCTCCATGCCCTGGTCATCACAATGCTCCATGTCCCCAGTCATCACAATGCTCCATGACCCCTGTCATCACAATGCTCCATACTGCTTGTCATTACAGTGCTCCATGACACTCGTAATCACAATTGTCCATGGTCTTCTCATCACAATGCTCCATGCCCTTGTCATCAAAATGCTCCATGACCATTTTCATCACAATGCTCCATGACCACTGTCATAACAATGCTCCATGACCCCTGTCATCACAAGGCTCCATACCACTTGTCTTTACAGTGTTCCATGATGCTCCTCATCACAATTATCCATGGTCTTCTCATCACAATGCTCCACGGTCTTGCCATCACAGTGCTCCATGCCTTGGACATCACAATGCTCCATGTCCCCGGTCAACACAATACTCCCTCACCCCTGTCATCACAATATTCCATGACCCTTGTCACAACAATGCTACATGGCTTTATCATCACAGTGCTCCATTCCCCTGACATCACATTGTTCCATAACCCCTGTCATCACAATGCTCCCTGCCCTTCACAACAGAATGAACCCCCCCGTCATCAAAATGCTCCATGACCTTTGTCATCACAAAGCTCAATGACCCTTGTCATCACAATGCTGCATGCCATTGTCATCACAATGCTCCATGAACCCTCTCATCAAATTGTTCCATGCCCTTGTCATCACAGGCTCCATGATGCTTTTCATCACAATGCTCGATGCCATTCTTATCACAATGCTCCATGCGCTTCTCATTACAATCCTCCATGACCCATGTATCACAGTGTTCCATGCCCTTGTCATCACAATGCTCCTTGCCCCCTCTCATCACAATAATCCATGAAACTTTTCAGACCAATGCTCCATGCCCTTGTCATCACAGTGCTCCATTACCCCTGTCATAACAATGCTCCATGACCCCTGCCATCACAATGTTCCACAGCCTTGTCATCACAAGGCTCCATGACCCTTGTCATCACAATGCTCCAAGACCCCTGTAATCACAATGCTCCATGCCCTTGTCATCACAAAGCTCAATGACGCATGTCAACAGAATGCTCCATGGCCTTCTCATTCACGATGTTCCATGCCTTTGTCATCACAATGCTCCAAGACTCCTGTAATCGCAATGCTCCATGCACCTTTTCATCTCAATGCTCCATGAACCCTGTCATCACAATGCACCATGCCCATCATCATAATGCTTCAGGCTATTGTCATCACAATGAAACCAAAATGCTCCATGACCTCTGTCATCACAATGCTCCAAATCCTTGAGATCAATATGTTCCATAACACTTATCATCACAACGCCCCATGACGCTCGTCATCACAATTATCCATCGTCTTCTCATCACAATGCTCCATGACCTTTGTCATCACAATACTCAATACCCTTGTCATCACAATGCTCCCTGACACTTGTTGTCAGTTTGCTCCTTGAACCCTGTCATGACAAGGCTCCATGCCTTTTTCATCACAATGATCCATGCCCTTTTCATCACAGTGCTCCAAGACCGCTGTAATCACAATGATCCATGCCCTTGTCCTCACAAAGCTCCATGATGCATGTCATCAGAACGCTCCATGGCCTTCTCATCCCAATGCTCCATGCCCTTGTCATCACAATGCTCCAAGACCCCTGTAATCACAATGCTCCATGGCACTTTTCATCACAATGCTCCATGAGACTTGTCATCACAAGGCTCCATGGTCTTCTCATTACAGTGCTCCAGTACCTTGTCATCACAATGCTCCATGACCCCTGTCATCACAGTACTCCATGGACATTTTCAGCCCAATGCTCCATGACCTTCTCATCACAATGCGCCATGACCCCTGTCATCACAATGCTCCATGACCACTGTCATCACAACGCTCCATGAACCCTGACAACACAATGATCCGGGAATCTTGTCATTAAAATGCTCCATGACCATTGTCATCACAATGATCCATGTGCTTGTCATCCCAATGCTCCATGACCCCTGTAATCACAATGCTCCGTGATGCTTCTCATCACAGTGCTCCATGAACCTTGTCATCATAATGCTCCTTGCCTTTGTCAACAAAATGGTACATAATCTTGTCATCACAATTCTCCATGCGCTTGTCATCACAATCCTCCATGACCATTGGGATCACATTGCTTCATGCCCTTGCCATCTCTCTCTTTCCTTTCTGTTTTTTACAGATATTCGGATGTCCCTTTTGACCGGTGGTAAGTGACAATTCTTTGTAGTGTGGATTTGTATTGCGCGCTTGCTTGATTGGCCAAAAAGGGCGTATGCGTTTTCTTCTGAATATATTCAGGAGTAAAGGCATACACCCTTTTTGGCCAAGTGCATCTCTGTCCAAGTTGGGATGCTTTTCCTGTGCTTTAAAGGCGATTCCAATTTACCTCTTGAAATATGTTTTGTGCAATTCTGCCTCATTTTCAAGTCCGCTTCATTGCCTTCCCTCAACAGATTTTTGGAAGAGAGTAGTCCTTTATAAGTCTGCAGGTTTGTGAATTGCTGTGCCCCTGAGCTCCAATTTTCAAATCCCATCTTTGTGAGCTGGCCGCAAATCCACAATTTTGCTTCAGGACCTATACTGGTTCCAGGGGTCGCTATATTGGTTCCCTGTGGGTGGTTGAGGCTTTGGTTAATTCTTCTTCCTGCCGGGAACTTAGAGTGACATGTGCCCGTCCAAATGCCTACATCTACTCTCTGATTGGTTCTCCCTCTTCCCTTTCATCCTCTGCACAATTAGCAAACTGTGCGAACAAGGAGGTTATAGGGGCTGACTCTCTTAAGTTGGGAGATTGATAGTAAAGCAGTTGGAATGTCAAAGTGGAGCACAAGGAGAGGAAAAATTAGGAGAGTTTTAGAAACCTTTCGCCATCACAGGGTGTCCATTTTCTAGGTTTCCCATACATGTTATAACTGTAGTGATATACCCTTCTACCTGGAGATTTGGGACACATGGAATGGTGGCATGCATTACTACTTTAAAAGGTCTGCATTTTCTCTCCCAATCTCACCAGTCCTCTCAGTCCCAAGTGTCCAGCCTTATGTCTCATCCAGCTGTCTTTGCAGATAGGGTCATTCCAGGTTTCATCAGAAACCCTGAAGGAATTGTGTAAGAATTTCGCTGTTTTTGGGGGTTTTTTTTGAAATTCATTTTTATAATGGGGTTGAGCTGATTTTCACTGACGTGTTTATGCCAGTCTAGACACAATTTATTCCCTTACGGAGACATATCAATACATAGGTTTTAAGATTCTTAGTAGTCAGATATATTCCTCTGTGGGGCATAGGGGTGTTGAGTCCCGTTCACTGAGGAAGGTGTAGGTCTTGTCTATTCTGTATTTGGTTTATGGAATGGTACCTGTGCTAATATCAAACTCTGGTTTTATGCATCACCCCACCTCTCCTTTCCCCTGAAGCAGGCATAAGAGATTTTTGCTAAATGTGAGACTCTGTTCTCTTTCCTAATTCAGTTCATGTGTTGTGATATTGACATTCCCTCTATAAGTGATATCTTATGATAAGATTCTTTTTCTGTGTGACTAATTTCCCTTAAAATCATCATACCTAAATCCACTCTTTATGCTGCTACTGGCCTTATATACATTGATTTCACGTCTGAGTGATATTCCGTTGTACAAAATTACCACAAGTTCTTTATGCATTTCTCTTTTTCCTGGGATATTTTAGGTGTACCAAAGTTGAGGTTCTTGTATGCAGAGCAGCCCTAAACTTTGGGGTGCCTGTGTCTTATTGACATTTAGTCTTCCCAAGTTATATGTCCATGAGTTGAAGTCCCCTTGCTCCGGGGCTTTGTATTTTAGATGTTTTAAAAACAGCATACACTTCTTCAGAGTGGCTCTTGGATATTTATACCCCACCCATCAGCGTGACTAGGCTCCCTGTTTTCCATGGCCTCTCCTGCATTTCTGGTTTGTACACATTTTTTGGATGGCCTTTCTGAGCAGTGGAAATTGAGACTTCTTTGTTGTGCGGATTTGCATTTTCCTCTTGCTTGGTTGGGCAAAAACTCTGCATGTGTTTTTTTCCTGAAGATATTCACGAAAAAAACGCATACACCCTTTTGCCCAACCGCATCATTTTAGAAATTCTGCTGCTTTTCATATGCTTTAAATGTGAGTACAATCTACCTTTTGAAATCTGTTTCCTGCAATTCTGCCTCTCATTCAGATCCTCTTCGTTGCCTTACCTGAATATATTTTTGGACGTTGCTTATCATTTATATCTTTGCAGGTCTTTGAATTGTCTGCTCCTGAGCTCCATTTTGCAACTCGCTTTTTTTGTGAGCTGGCCGCCAAACCATTGGATTACTTCTGGCCCTATTCTGGTTCTGGGGAGGCAGGCTGAGCCTTTGGTGAATTCTTCTTTCTAATGGGAAATTAGAGTGACATGTGCCTGTCAAAAGTCCTACAGCTAATCTCTCATTGGTTCCCCCGCTTCCAATTTATCCTCTGCACAAATTGCAAACTGTGTGAAACAGGAGGTTAAAGGTGCTGATTCTCCAAGTGGGGAGATTGTTAGTAATGTGGCTGGAATGGCGAACCCCAGCACCAGGAGATCAAAAATGAGGTGCATTTTAGACACCTTTCCTGAGCACACGGTGTACATTCATCTCGGTTTCCCAGGCATGTTTTCGCTGTCAGAAGATTCCCTTGAACCTGCAGATTTGGGACCCATGGAATGGGTACCAGGCAGTATTACTTTAAAAGGTCTGCATTTCCTCACCCAGCCTCTCTAACATCTCTTAGCGTGCATAGCTTCCAGCCTTATATAATCATCCTGCTGTGGGTCTACATGTGTTCAATCCATGTTACATCGTAGCCCTTCAACAAAAGTTGTAAGAATTTTTGTCTGTCTCACTGTTTTTATAAATAGTTTTAAATTTATTTTTATATTGGTTACAGCTGATTTTCAAAGCTCTGTTTTTTGCTGCTGTACATCCACTTGATTCATGTACTGTGAGACAACAATAACTTCTTTTTCAGATGCTTACCGTCATATGTATTATTTTCCAGTGACTTGAGTGGGCTGAGTGCAGTTCTTTGAGGTACCGTGTAGGCCTTGTCAGTTATTCAATTTGGTACTTGGAATGGTATCTTTGCTAATTTCAACCTCTTGGATAATACCTCACCATTCCCCACCTTTCCCATTTAGCAGCCTTATGTCTATTTTCTACATATTTGACTATGTTTCTGTTTTGTAATTTATTTCATGTGTAGCCATTTTTGATTCCACCTTTAAGTGACATCTTATGATATGTGTCTTTTTCTTTCTGACATATGTCACTTAGAATGATCGTATGTAACTCCTCCAGAGTTGTTACAACTGGCCTTATTTCATTGATTTCTGGATGAGTAATATTCCACTCTACATAAGTACCCCATCTCTTTTATCCATTTTATCCTTCCAGGGACATTTAGGTTATATCCAAGTTGAGGCCCTTTTTAACAGAGAGGTGGTAAACGTTCGGGTGCCTGTTTTCTGTCGATTTTTGTTTTTCCCAAGGTACACGCCCATGAGTGCAAGTGCCCTATGCTCTGTAGCTCATTTTTTAGATGTTTTAGCAAACACAGTACACTTCTCCAGAGTGGCCGTTGGCAAATTACATTTCCACTATCAGCCTCACAGGGCTCCCTTGTCTCCTCGCCCTGTCCTGCATTTCTGGTGTTTACACTTTATGTGGATGGCCCTTCTGACTGATGTGAAGTGATACATTTTGTGATATTGATTTCCAGTGCCCACCTGTTTGGTTGGATAAAAAGTGTGTATGGCCTTTACTTGAATATATTCAGAAAAAATGCATACACCCTTTTTGGCCAACTGCATCATTGGCGATGTTCAGCCCCTTTTCTTGTGCTTTAATGGGGAGTCCTTTCTACCTCTTCAAATCTGTTTCCTGCCACTCTCCCTTGCTTACAAGTCCTTTTCTGTGACTTACCTCAAGACATTTTTCGACGATAGATATTTTCAACTCTGCAGTTTCATGAATTTTAGTGCCCCTGAGTTCCATTTTTCAACTTGTGCTTTTGGAAACTGGACACAAAACAGCGGGATTTCCTCTAGCTCTATTCTGTTTCCATGGGCAATTCTAGCCTTTGATGAATTTGTCTTCTGGATTGGAAATTAGAGTGGCATGTGCCTGTCCGAACACCTAAGACTTGTCTCTAAATTTTTCTCATCTTTCCGCTTCATCCTCTGGAAAAATTCCAAACTGTGTGCAACAGGATGTTGACGGTGCTGATATCCCCAAGTGAGGAGATTGTTAGGAAAGATGCTGGAGGGTTGAACCCGAGCACCAGGCGATGAGGAGATGAGGTGCCTTTTCCAAACTCTTTCCGATCAAATGGTGTACCATCCTCTAGGTGTGACAGGCATGTTTTAGCTGTAGGAAGGGTCCCGTGCATGTAAGGAGAACACCAGGGATTTTTCCAAATCAGTGCCTCCCCGAACCCCAAACTGGGGAATTTTTAAGCTACGGCTACACGTATGTCCTTTAAGGGCCTTGGGAAATAGGCAGAGCCCAAACTTTAGATGACTGAAATCTTCAGGGTCAGAAGCGCTCACCATCGGCCTTGCTTAGGTTACATTTTATCTGTCATTGATAGATGATGTCAATAAAAATATTTATTCTTTTTCAGATTATTTCCCCTTATAGGTTATTGCAAAATATTCAGTGTAGTTCCCTGTGCTATACAGTAGTTCCTTGTTGATGATCTATTTTATACATAGCAGTGTTTATGTGTTAATCCCAAACTGTTAATTTATCCCTTCTCCTACCTTTCCCCTTTGGTAATAATAAATTATAAGGTTTTATACTTCTCAGAAACGGGGGAGCTGAAAGAGAGGTATCATTTTCAATGGAAAAGCATTCAAAACAAGATTGAAGCTTCAGCCAAGAGTATTCGATGTACATCCATGGAAATAAATCACTTCATTTCTCTAATGTTGACCTGACAAATAAGACAGACGTCTTCACTGAACTTGCTTATAGGAAAGTGATGGAAATATCAAATGTAAGTCTTAGAAACACCTTATTTTACCCGAGCATTATACACTGCTCTATGTTAACTACAGTTTGGCTCACACATCTGTTCATTGAAGTTACAATGTTCTCAATTTCTGTTACTGATCCTCCAGAGTGGACCCCAACAGGAGTCCCCGTGCCCACTGTCATTGGAGCCAACAGATCAAGACTGAGTTTGGTTCAGAAGCAAAGGAAACATTATTTTGAAAACAGAATGGAGAGGTGAGAGTGTGCACTCCCTCATGGGCTGTGGGCTGGGCTGCTGTGTAGGGTCCCCGGCAGCGTCAGTGGGAGGGAGGGGATGGAGCTCTCGAGGGCTGAGTTGGCTGCAGCGCAGGCTCTATGCCGCGGAGTCTGCATGGGACCCCGCTAGCTGAGGTGTCGACCCAGCCATTCTGCACTAGGAAATCGGGTCTGAAGTGCCGGGTGTGGGACCTCTGCATGCGGAACCCTAGGAGCACGTGAAATTAGACAAAGCACAAAGGAAAAACAGGTTAGACTTTATTTTATTGCCCAGATTCTCTTTTTATCTCCCAGGAATTTTTAATGAACGTTGCCGGAGACGAACACCTCCTCTGCTTTTTGTTCCGTTCCTTATTCTTGGGGTGTTGAGGGTGCAGACCCCTCTTTTGTAACTGCTTCATGCTGTGGTGGGAGCCCTGATACATGGGGGGAGGGGCAAAACGTCTCCCCACCAGCCTCCTGGTGAGGTTGATTGTCCCAAGGCCTCCTGCCTCACTTCTCGTCCGCCTGAGCACCAGCATTGGAAGTGTTACAGATTCTAATGACCTTTAAAGGTCCAGGAAAGAGAGGCACAGAGATGCTGCGGTGGCAGGTTTCACCCCACCCCACATATGTTCGGCGACCTTAGGCTGACAGTTTTTGCCAGACTAGATGCTCTGACCAGTAGTCTGTGCTTTCTTTAATTAGGTCCCTGAATTAATGTACAAACAGCACCATGTGTCAGAGCCCTGCCCGCGCAACTCCCAGACAGTCCAGGGTCAGTGGTGATCCAGGACCATGACGTCCACTGAGTCAACGGCCTTTAGAAGTAGCCAGCAGTCCAGCCGGTCATATTGGCCACCATCACCGCGGTGTCTGTAGGGTTTTCTATGGTGAAAGCGTGATATACGTTTCCCCCGCCAAGCTTATTAGCTCCCCTCTGGGTGCAGTAAGTCCTGCAAGCAGTAGTCTGCTCTTTCGGGGCACAGTCTTGTCGTTTTCTGAGAGAAACTCCAGGTCAAGTGATGGTCACACGAGTCATCTTGGGAGCCCGTTGCCCCCGTTTATCTCTCTGGAGGTTGGAGTTGGAGGGCCTCCTCACTCGAGGTCAGTGTGTCCACAGAGCGACCGCCGCAACTTCAGGGCATGATGGGTGGTTAGGATCACCACGTGGGGTCCTTTTCCCTTAGGAGGGAGCTGGCCTTGTGGGCTGCTGATTTCCAGCTTTTTAGATACCCCAGTATCCTGGCCTGATGAGTCGGTGGGCAAAGCCCTTGGTGACCATAGTTTATCATACCTGAAGGGCATTCTTGTGTTGCTCCATTTCAAGTGGTCCCAGTTTTTGCACTAAGGCTCCAAGGGCGATTAACCTTTGACGGGGTATGTAAAGGTCAAAGGGTTTAGCTAAATTAGGCAGTTCCTGGGCAAGGGTCTGTATTGACTGCTCTTTCCATTCTTGAAAGGCTGCTTCTGGATTCTATTCAAAAGGATCATCATCTTTTCGTGTCAGTGTTTCATGTAGAGGCCCAGCTATTACACTGTAGTTAGGGATCCAGATGCAGAAAACCTTGGCCTCCCCAGGAACCCCTAAGCTGTCTTCTAGTTTTAGAAGAGGTAAGGCTGCAAATGGCTTCTTCCCTATCCTGGGATGCGTTTCTCCGAATATCTGTGAGAATGAAGCCCAGGCATGTCACCTTAGCCTGGGATATTTGAGCGTTTTTCTTGGACACCTTCTATCCTTTCTTGGCTAGGTAGTTCAGAGGCGTCTTTAGTAGGCCTGGCGATCAGAAGGTCATCTGCATATTGAAGGAGGGTTCCCTTTTACAGAGGTTGAACTTTTAGGTCTTTAGAGGACATTTCCCCAATGATGGTGTGGGGATTTTTGAACCATTGGGGCAGGACGGCGCAGCATTATTGCTTTTGTTGCATGTTGTGTCCTGCCACTCACAAGCCAAAAATTCTTGTGACTCTGAGATGAATGGAATACAGAAGAAGGCATCATTGAAGTCTAATACAGAATGCCATGGCCTGGTGGAAGGTAGAATGACCAGCAGGGAATAGGAAATAGGAGCTACTGGATGTATATCCTCGGTGGCTTCACTGACTGTCCTGATATACTTTACCAGGTCTCCAGCAGCCCATGGGGCTCTCGTGGTCAGGCCAATCCCAGGATATGGAGCTCACCTGGGCTGCACCCCTACCCCACAGCCCACGGGGCTCTCGTGGTCAAGTCCCTCCCAGGGTATGGAGCTCACCTCTGCAGCTACCCAGCCGCCCATGGGGCTCTCCTACTCAGGCCCTTCCCAGGATACGGAGCTCCCCTGGGCAGGTACCCCAGCAGGGCTGGACATACAGGAACTGTGCACATAGCCCACCTTGCAGAGAAACCCCAGCTCACCTGTCGCTCACAGCTGACACAGAATACCTCAGAGCAGGACTTGAACTAACAAACAGCAGCTCTGACAGGTCTGTGACCATGGCTATCACTCTCTGCAGGCTCTTTCTGCCTGGTCTTCCAGACACTTCCACTGCAGCCAGGGCACCAGGCCTCTGTCTCCACCCACCATCACTCCTCTCGCTGCCTCCAGGGTTCCTCTCATTAGGATAGGGTCTTCTTGAAGTTGTTTTCCACTCATGGACCAGATAAAATGATAAGAAAACAAGCCGCAGCTGCAGCCCCTTGTCTATCCTGACTCTCAAGAGCCCACACCTGTTCCTAGGGCCTGGCCCGTTTAGCAAGTTTCATTTTCTGCAACTGTGAGCCCCTGAGGGGTGAGGATTGGCTTATTTTGGTAGCCTGAAACTGCCTGCCATCCCTCCACAGGTGTGCCTGGGTTGAGGGCAATATAAACAGCTCTCCAGTGAGCGACAGCCCTTGTAGCTGTGACTGACGCCATATTCTCTGCCCCGTAGTCAGTGCCGGGGCTGTGCTGGTGGGAGGGAGTGAGGGGCCGTGGCTTTGTGGGTGGCCAGGTGTGAGTGGGTCTCTGCTGGACTTTCTGCAGGAGTTGTCAGGCTGCCACCTGCTAAAGAAGAGGATGTGTCACCGATACCTGCCGCTGGAATTTCTCCCCAGGCAGAGGTGAGGAAGTAAAAAAGCAGTGGGGGCCGTGGCAGGAGGGGTATCTCAGGCAGGGAAATGGAAAGCTTCCAGAAGAGCATCTGGGGCCAGGACCATCCTGACTGGCCTGCAGGCACCAAGTCGGCCTGTGTGCTGTCGCTGGTGTGGCTCCACAGCCCTTTCTCTAAGCTTGCAAGTTCTTGTACATATTCAGGTGTTTTACCTGGAAAGGGTGGGAAGAGTTCAGCTGCCGCAGGACTGGGGCTCAGCTCACGTTTACTCACAGATGCCTTGGCTTGGTCCCCCAGCTTTGCAATGAGGACACTCCTTGCTTGGGGGGTGGGCTGCTGGCTGTATGGGAGATGATTCCCCACCTCTGACCAATTTCAGAATTGTTTACCGCTGGAGCAAGTTCCCTGATAGGGTTTTCCTCTGTATAACCGGGGGGTTCAGGTTTTTTTTCCTTTTTTGGTTCAAGTTAGATTTTATTCCTCTTTTATGTATTTATTGATATAAGCATGGAAATAATTCATTCATATAAATACATCTGTGTGAAGGGAAGAACTTTTTTCTGTTTTATTTTTAAATTTTATTTTTTTAAATTTTAAAATTTAATTTTATTTATATTTTTATACAGCAGGTTATTATTAGTTATGTATTTTATGCATATACATGTATACAGGTCAATCCCAATCTCCCAACATATGCCACCACCACCAGCCCATGGCTTCCCACACTTGGTGTCCATACGTGTGTTCTCTACCTCTGTGTCTCTATTTCTTCCCTGCAAACCAGTTCATCTGTACCATTTTTCTAGGTTCCACATATATGCATTAATATACAATATTTGTTTTTCTCTTTCTGACTTACTTCATTCTGTATGACAGTCTCTAGATCCATCGACGTCTCTACAAATGACCCACTTTCATTCCTTCTTATGGCTGAGTAATATTCCATTTTATATATGTACCACATCTTTATCCATTCGTCTGTCTGTTGGTATTTTGGTTGCTTCCATTACCTGGCTATTGTAAATAGTGCTGAAATGAGCATTGTGGTGAATGTGCCTTTTTGATTTATGGTTTTCTCTGGGTATATGCCCAGAAGTGGGATTGCTGGATCATATGGTAATTCTATTTCTAGTTTTTTTAAGGAAACTCCATACTGTTCTCCATCGTGACTGTATCAATTTACATTTCCACCACTAGTGGAAGAGGGATCCTTTTGTCCACACCCTCCCCAGAATTTGTTGTTTGTAGATTTTCTGATGATGCCGATTCTAACAGGTGTGAGGTGATACCTCATTGTAGTTTTGATTTGCATTTCTCTAATAATTAGTGATGTTGAGCAGCTTTTCATGTTGGTCTTGGCCATCTCTGTGTCTTCTTTGAAGAAACGTGTCTTTAGATCTTCTGCCCAATTTTGTATTGGGTTGTTTGTTTTTTTAATATTAAGCTGCATGAGCTCTTTATATATATTGGAGATTAAACCTTTGTCCATTGATTCGTTTGCAAATATTTTCGCCCATTCTGAGGGATGCTTTTTGCCATTCCCGTTTTTTTAACAAAAAAAGAAAGAAAGAAAAAGAAGCAGAACACTAATGTGTGTACAATATGCCTTTTGAAACTGTCGTTTTGAAATATGGACGACCTTTGAATTTTTTGGTCGATATATGAACCCAGGATTTGTTTTCAGGGCAGGTGTCATTTACAGGCCTGCAATGATTTTGAATATCAACTGACCATTAGCGCTTGGATTAAAGCTGCTGTTTTGTGAAACGGCCACAATGTGGCAGCAGTTCTCCCTTACCAAATCTGGTTACTGGGGCAACAGAGCCTCAATGGAAGTCGTGTTCTAGATTGGAATGTAGAATGGAATGTACCAGGAGAAAGCCCCTCAAGTTTGTCTCACTACTTCTTGTTCGTGTTTTTAATTTAATTTTTTATTTTTTATTACAGCAAATTTGATTACAATGTTTGGCTTGTTGTAGGTGTGGAAGATGTGGTTCTTTTACACATATACATATGTCTGTTCTTCCTGGGATCCTTTTCCCATGTACCTTATGACAGAATGTTGAGTAGTCTTCTCTTGGTATTCTGTAGGTCTTCGGTGATTATATATGTCACCTGTGTTTGTATATGTCTGTTAACCCCAATATCATAATGAAACCAATCCTCACACCTTTCCATTGGTGAACCATAAGTTTGTTGAATGAATCTGTGATAGCCCTTCTCCGTGGAAATATCTGTCCTGGTATCCATTTTTTGGTCACACCTATAAGAGATATGATATGATATGTGTCTTACACTTTCTGACTTACTACAAGTCACGTGATTACCTCTAGAAACACCTACGGTGCTGCAAATGGCATTGTGTCCTTTTATTCCTTGGCTTCTATTCTGCCTTAGCGAGGTCCATTTTGAACAACGTGATTCCCTGAGGGCTGAGGATTAGCTGACCTGGGTAGCCTGACCCTGCCGGCCGGCCCTCCCCAGGTGTGCCTGGGTTGAGGTCAATATAAACAGCGCTGCAGGCAGCAATAGCCCCTGAAGCTGTGCCTGACTCCATATTCTCTGCCCCGTCAGCAGTCTCGGGGCTGTGCTGGTGGGGGGGAGTGAGGGGCCACGGCTTTGTGGGTGGCCCGGTGTGAGTGGGTCTCTGCTGGACTTTCTGCAGGAGTTGCCAGGCTGCCACCTGTAAAGAAGAGGATGTGTCACCCATACCTCCCGCTGGAATTTCTCTCCGGACATAGGTGAGGAAGGAAAAAAGCAGTGGGTGCCGGGACAGGAGTGGTATCTCAGGCAGGGCAATGGAAAGTTTCCAGAAGAGCGCCCAGGGCCAGGACCATCCTGGCTGGCCTGCAGGCACCAAGTTGGCCTGCGTGCTGTCGCTGGTGTGGCTCCACAGCCCTTCCTCTAGGCTTTCAAGCCCTTGTACATATTCAGGTGTTTTACCTGGGAAGGGTGGGAAAAGTTCAACAGCAGCTGGCGTGGGGCTCAGATCACCGTTACTCACAGATGCCTCGGCATGGACCCCAGCTTTGAAATGAGGACGCTCCTTGCGTAGGAGTGGGCTGCTGGCTCTATGGGAGATGATTCCCCACCTCTGACCAATTTCAGAATTGTTTACCGCTGGAGCAAGTGCCCTGATAGGGTTTTCCTCTGTCTAACTCGTGGGTTCAGGTTTTTTTTTTCTTTTTTGGTTCAAGTTAGATTTTATTCCTCTTTTATGTATTTATAGATATAAGCATGGAAATAATTCATTCATATAAATACATCTGTGTGAAGGGAATAACTTTTTTCTGTTTTATTTTTAAATTTTATTTTTAAAAATTTTGAATTTTAATTTTATTTATTTTTTCATACAGCAGGTTATTATTAGTTATGTATTTTATGCATATACATGTATACATGTCAATCCCAGTCTCCCAACTAATCCCAACACCACCTCCCCATGGCTTCCCACACTTGGTGTCCATACGTGTGTTCTCTAACTCTGTGTCTCTATTTCTTCACTGCAAAGCAGTTCATCTGTACCATTTTTCTAGGTTCCACGTATATGCATTAATATACAATATTTCTTTTTCTCTTTCTGACTTACTTCATTCTGTATGACAGTCTCTAGATCCATCGACATCTCTACAAATGACCCAGTTTTATTCCTTCTTATGGCTGAGTAATATTCCATTTTATATATGTACCACATCTTTATCCATTCGTCTGTCTGTGGGTATTTAGGTTGCTTCCATTACCTGGCTATCGTAAATAGTGCTGAAATGAGCATTGTGGTGAATGTGCCTTTTTGATTTATGGTTTTCTCTGGGTACATGCCCAGAAGTGGGATTGCTGGATCATATGGTAATTCTATTTCTAGTTTTTTTAAGGAAACTCCATACTGTTCTCCATCGTGACTGTATCAATTTACATTTCCACCACTAGTGGAAGAGGGATCCTTTTGTCCACACCCTCCCCAGAATTCGTTGTTTGTAGATTTTCTGATGATGCCGATTCTAACAGGTGTGCGGTGATACCTCATTGTAGTTTTGATTTGCATTTCTCTAATAATTAGTGATGTTGAGCAGCTTTTCATGTGCGTCTTGGCCATCTCTGTGTCTTCTTTGAAGAAACGTCTCTTTAGATCTTCGGCCCATTTTTGTATTGGGTTGTTTGTTTATTTAATATTAAGCTGCATGAGCTCTTTATATATATTGGAGATTAAACCTTTGTCCATTGATTCGTTTGCAAATATTTTCGCCCATTCTGAGGGATGCTTTTTGCCATTCCCGTTTTTTTAACAAAAAAAGAAAGAAAGAAAAAGAAGCAGAAGACTAATGGGTGTAAAATATGCCTTTTGAAACTGTCGTTTTGAAATATGGACGTCCTTTGAATTTTTTGGTCGATATATGAACCCAGGATTTGTTTTCAGGGCAGGTGTCATTTACAGGCCTGCAATGATTTTGAATATCAACTGACCATTAGCGCTGGGATTAAAGCTGCTGTTTTGTGAAACGGCCACAAGGTGGCAGCAGTTCTCCCTTACCAAATCTGCTTAATAGAGCAACAGAGCCTCAATGGAAGTCGTGTTCTAGATTGGAATTTAGAATGGAATGTACCAGGAGAAAGCCCCTCAAGTTTGTCTCACTACTTCTTGTTCGTGTTTTTAATTTAATTTTTTATTTTTTATTACAGCAAATTTTATTACAATATTTGGCTTGTTGTAGGTGTGGAAGATGTGGTTCTTTTACACATATACATATGTCTGTTCTTCCTGGGATCCTTTTCCCATGTACCTTATGACAGAATGTTGAGTAGTCTTCTCTTGGTATTCTGTAGGTCTTTGGTGTTTCTATATGTCACCTGTGTTTGTATATGTCTGTTAACCCCAATATCATAATGAAACCAATCCTCACACCTTTCCATTGGTGAACCATAAGTTTGTTGAATGAATCTGTGATTGCCCTTCTCCGTGGAAATATCTGCCCTGGTATCCATTTTTCGGTCACACCTATAAGAGATATGATATGATATGTGTCTTTCACTTTCTGACTTACTACAAGTCACGTGATTACCTCTAGACACACCTACGATGCTGCAAATGGCATTGTGTCCTTTTATTCCTTGGCTTCTATTCTGCCTTAGTGAGGTCCATTTTCAACAATGTGATTCCCTGAGGGCTGAGAATTAGCTGACCTGGGTAGCCTGACCCTGCCGCCCGGCCCTCCCCAGGTGTGCCTGGGTTGAGGTCAATATAAACAGCGCTGCAGGCAGCAATAGCCCCTGAAGCTGTGCCTGACTCCATATTCTCTGCCCAGTAAGCAGTCTCGGGGCTGTGCTGGTGGGAGGGAGTGAGGGGCCACGCCTTTGTGGGTGGCCCGGTGTGAGTGGGTCTCTGCTGGACTTTCTGCAGTATTTGCCAGGCTTCCACCTGTAAAGAAGAGGATGTGGCACCCATACCTTCCGCTGGAATTTCTCTCCGGACAGAGGTGAGGAAGGAAAAAAGGAGTGGGGGCCGGGAGAGGAGGGGTATCTCAGGCAGGGCAATGGAAAGCTTCCAGAAGAGCGCCCAGGGCCAGGACCATCCTGGCTGGCCTGCAGGCACCAAGATGGCCTGCGTGCTGTCGCTGGTGTGGTTCCACGGCCCTTCCTCTAGGCTTTCAAGGCCTTGTACATATTCAGGTGTTTTACCTGGGAAGGGTGGGAAAAGTTCAACAGCAGCTGGCCTGGGGCTCAGCTCACGGTTACTCACAGATGCCTCGGCATGGCCCCCCGCTTTGCAATGAGGACGCCCCTTGCGTAGGAGTGGGCTGCTGGCTCTATGGGAGATGATTCCCCACCTCTGACCAATTTCAGAATTGTTTACCGCTGGAGCAAGTGCCCTGATAGGGTTTTCCTCTGTCTAACTCGTGGGTTCAGGTTTTTTTTTTCTTTTTTGGTTCAAGTTAGATTTTATTCCTCTTTTATGTATTTATAGATATAAGCATGGAAATAATTCATTCATATAAATACATCTGTGTGAAGGGAAGAACTTTTTTCTGTTTTATTTTTAAATTTTATTTTTTAAAATTTTGAAATTTAATTTTATTTATTTTTTTATACAGCAGGTTATTATTAGTTATGTATTTTATGCATATACATGTATACAGGTCAATCCCAAGCTCCCAACTCATCCCAACACCACCTCCCCATGGCTTCCCACACATGGTGTCCATACGTGTGTTCTCTACCTCTGTGTCTCTATTTCTTCCCTGCAAAGCAGTTCATCTGTACCACTTTTCTAGGTTCCACGTATATGCATTAAGATACAATATTTGTTTTTCTCTTTCTGACTTACTTCATTCTGTATGACAGTCTCTAGATACATCGATGTCTCTACAAATGACCCAGTTTCATTCCTTCTTATGGCTGAGTAATATTCCATTTTATATATGTACCACATCTTTATCCATTCGTCTTTCTGTGGGTATTTAGGTTGCTTCCATTACCTGGCTATCGTAAATAGTGCTGAAATGAGCATTGTGGTGAATGTGCCTTTTTGATTTATGGTTTTCTCTGGGTATATGCCCAGAAGTGGGATTGCTGGATCCTATGGTAATTCTATTTCTAGTTTTTTTAAGGAAACTCCATACTGTTCTCCATCGTGACTGTATCAATTTACATTTCCACCACTAGTGGAAGAGGGATCCTTTTGTCCACACCCTCCCAAGAATTCGTTGTTTGTAGATTTTCTGATGATGCCGATTCTAACAGGTGTGAGGTGATACCTCATTGTAGTTTTGATTTGCATTTCTCTAATAATTAGTGATGTTGAGCAGCTTTTCATGTGCGTCTTGGCCATCTGTGTGTCTTCTTTGAAGAAATGTCTCTTTAGATCTTCGGCCCATTTTTGTATTGGGTTGTTTGTTTTTTTAATATTAAGCTGCATGAGCTCTTTATATATATTGGAGATTAAACCTTTGTCAATTGATTCGTTTGCAAATATTTTCGCCCATTCTGAGGGATGCTTTTTGCCATTCCCATTTTTTTAACAAAAAAAGAAAGAAAAAGAAGCAGAAGACTAATGTGTGTAAAATATGCCTTTGGAAACTGTCGTTTTGAAATATGGACGTCCTTTGAATTTTTTGGTCGATATATGAACCCAGGATTTGTTTTCAGGGCAGGTGTCATTTACAGGCCTGCAATGATTTTGAATATCAACTGACCATTAGTGCTGGGATTAAAGCTGCTGTTGTGTGAAATGGCCACAAGGTGGCAGCAGTTCTCCCTTACCAAATCTGGTGTCAGGGGCAACAGAGCCTCAATGGAAGTCGTGTTCTAGATTGGAAATTAGAATGTAATGTGCCAGGAGAAAGCCCCTCAAGTTTGTCTCACTACTTCTTGTTCGTGTTTTTAATTTAATTTTTTATTTTTTATTACAGCAAATTTGATTACAATGTTTGGCTTGTTGTAGGTGTGGAAGATGTGGTTCTTTTACACATGTACATATGTCTGTTCTTCCTGGGATCCTTTTCCCATGTACCTTATGACAGAATGTTGAGTAGTCTTCTCTTGGTATTCTGTAGGTCTTTGGTGATTCTATATGTCACCTGTGTTTGTATATGTCTGTTAACCCCAATATCATAATGAAACCAATCCTCACACCTTTCCATTGGTGAACCATAAGTTTTTTGAATGAATCTGTGATTGCCCTTCTCCGTGGAAATATCTGCCCTGGTATCCATTTTTTGGTCACACCTATAAGAGATATGATATGATAAGTGTCTTTCACTTTCTGACTTACTACAAGTCACGTGATTACCTCCAGACACACCTATGGTGCTGCAAATGGCATTGTGTCCTTTTATTCCTTGGCTTCTATTCTGCCTTAGCGAGGTCCATTTTCAACAATGTGATTCCCTGAGGGCTGAGGATTAGCTGACCTGTGTAGCCTGACCCTGCCGGCCGGCCCTCCCCTGGTGTGCCTGGGTTGAGGTCAATATAAACAGCGCTGCAGGCAGCAATAGCCCCTGAAGCTGTGCCTGACTCCATATTCTCTGCCCCGTCAGCAGTCTCGGGGCTGTGCTGGTGGGAGGGAGTGAGGGGCCACGGCTTTGTGGGTGGCCCGGTGTGAGTGGGTCTCTGCTGGACTTTCTGCAGGAGTTGCCAGGCTTCCACCTGTAAAGAAGAGGATGTGTCACCCATACCTTCCGCTGGAATTTCTCTCCGGACAGAGGTGAGGAAGGAAAAAAGCAGTGGGGACAGGGACAGGAGGGGTATCTCAGGCAGGGCAATGGAAAGATTTCAGAAGAGCGCCCAGGGCCAGGACCATCCTGGCTGGCCTGCAGGCACCTAGTTAGCCTGCGTGCTGTCGCTGGTGTGGCTCCACGGCCCTTCCTCTAGGCTTTCAAGCCCTTGTACATATTCAGGTGTTTTACCTAGGAAGGGTGGGAAAAGTTCAGCAGCAGCTGGCCTGGGGCTCAGCTCACGGTTACTCACAGATGCCTCGGGTCCCTTTCACTGAGGAAAGTGTAGGTCTTGTCTATTCCATAGTTGGTTTTTGGAACGGTACCTGGGCTTATATCAAACTCTGCTTTTATGCATCACCCCACCTCTCCTTCCCCCTTAAGCAGGCATAAGAGTTTTATCTAAATGTGAGACACTGTTCTCTTTCCAACTCAGTTCAAGTGTAGCTATGTTTACAGGATACTCATAAGTGATATCTTATGATAAGTTTCTTTTTCTGTGTGACTTATTTCACTTAGAATCATCGTACCTGAATCCACCCATTTTGCTATTACTGGTCTTATGACATTGATTTCATGGCTGAGGGATATTCCATCGTACGTAAGTACCACAATTTTTTGAACCATTTTTATATTTCCTGGGATATTTAAGGTGTACCCAAGTTGAGGTCCTTGTAAGCAGTGCAGCCCTAAATTTTGGGGTGGCTCTGTCTTATTGATTTTCACTTTTCCCAAGGTATATTCCCTAGACTGGAAGTGCCCTTGGCTCTGTAGCTCTGTTGTTTACTTGTTTTAGGGAACACAATGCACTCCTCCAGAGAGGCAGTTGACAGTGTACATCCCGCCCATCAGGATAACAAGGCTCCCTGTTCTCCAGGGCCTGTCTTACCCTTCTGGTTTTTACACATTTTGTGGATGTCCCTCTTGACTGGTGGGAAGTGATACTTCTTTGTAGTGCAGATTAGCATTGCCCGCTTGCTTGCTTGGCCAAAAAGGGCGTATGCGTTTTCTCCTGAATATATTCAGGAGAAAACGCATACGCCCTTTTTGGCCAAGTGCATCATTGTCGAAGTTGTGCCCCTCTTCCTGTGCTTTAAAGGCGATTCCAACGTACCTCTTGAAATCTATTTCCTGCTATTCTGCCTTGCTTTAAAGTCCGCCTCGTTGCCTTCCCTTAACAAATTTTGGACGATAGATGTCCTTTATTACTCTGCCATTTTGTGAATTGCTGTGCCCTTGAGCTCCATTTGTCAACTCGTTTTTTGTGAGCTGACCGCAATTCCAAAATTTTGGTTCAGGACCTATGCTGTTTCCCATTGGGCGGCTGAGACATTGGTTAATTCTTCTTCCTGCTGGGAAGTTAGATTGATATGTGCCCGTCCAAATGCCTAACAGCTACTCTCTCACTGGTTCTCCCTCTTCCCTTTCATCCTCTGCCAAATTGGCAACCTGTGCGAACCAGGAGGTTAAATGGGCTGTCTCTCCAAGTTGGAAGATTGATAGTAAAGCAGATGGAAAGTCAAACCGGAGCACCAGGAGAGGGACTATTCGTTGAGTTTTAGAATCCTTTCGTATACACAGTGGGTCCGTTCTCTAGGTTTCCCGTACATGTTATAGCTGTAGTAATATTCCCTTCAACCTGGAGAGTTGTGACCCATGGAATGGGTGCCAGGCATTTGTGCTTTAAAGGGTCTGCATTTGCTCACCCAATCTCACCAATCCTCTCAGTCCCAAGTGTCCAGCCTTATGCCACATCCAGCTGTCGTTGTAGATAGGGTCTTTCCAGGTTTCATCAGAGACCCTGAAGGAATTGTTAAGAATTTTCCAGTTTTTTGTTTTGTATTTGATATTCCTTTTTATAGTGGGTTTGAGCTGATTCTCGCTGCCATGTTTATGCCAGTCTAGACACACTTGATTCCCTTACGGAGACATATCAATACATAGGTTTTAAGATTCTTACTAGTCAGATATATTCCTCTGCGGGAAATATGGGGTTTTGACTCCCTTTCACTGAGGAAGGTGTAGGTCTTGTCTATTCCATAGTTGGTTTTTGGAATGGTACATGTGCTTATATCAAACTCTGGTTTTATACATCACCCCACCTCTCCTTCCCCCTTAAGCAGGCATAAGAGTGTTTTCTAAATGTGAGACACTGTTCTCTTTCCTAACTCAGTTCAAGTGTAGCCCTGTTAACAGCATCTTCATAAGTGATATCTTATGATAAGTTTCTTTTTCTGTGTGACTTATTTCATTTAGAATCATCGTACCTGAATTCACCCATTTTGCTGCTACTGGTCTTATGACATTGATTTCATGGCTGAGGGATATTCCATCGTACGTAAGTACCACAATTTTTTGAACCATTTTTATATTTCCTGGGATATTTAAGGTGTACCCAAGTTGAGGTCCTTGTAAGCACTGCAGCCCTAAATTTTGGGGTGGCTCTGTCTTATTGATTTTCAGTTTTCCCAAGGTATATTCCCTAGACTGGAAGTGCCCTTGGCTCTGTAGCTTTGTTGTTTATTTGTTTTAGGGAACACAATGCACTCCTCCAGAGGGGCAGTTGGCAGTGTACATCCTGCCCATCAGGATAACAAGGCTCCCTGTTCTCCAGGGCCTGTCTTACCTTTCTGGTTTTCACACATTTTGTGGATGTCCCTCTTGACTGGTGTGAAGTGATACTTCTTTGTAGTGCAGATTAGCATTGCCCGCTTGCTTGCTTGGCCAAAAAGGGTGTATGTGTTTTCTCCTGAATATATTCAGGAGAAAACGCATACGCCCTTTTTGGACAAGTGCATCATTGTCGAAGTTGTGCCCCTCTTCCTGTGCTTTAAAGGCGATTCCAATGTACCTCTTGAAATCTGTTTCCTGCTATTCTGCCTCGCTTTCAAGACCACCTCATTGCCATCCCTCAACGGATGTGTGGACCATAGGTGTCCTTTATTACTCGGCCAGTTTTTGAATTGCTGTGCCCCTGAGCTCCATTTTTCTACTCGTTTTTGGTGAGCTGACCGCAAGTCCAAAATTTTGGTTCACGACCTATACTGGTTCCCGGTGGGTGGCTGAGACTTTGGTTAATTCTTCTTCCTGCCGGGAAATTACAGTGATATGTGCCCGTCCAAATGATTAACAGCTACTCTCTCATTGGTTCTCCCTCTTCTCTTTCATCCTCTGCCAAATTGGCAACCTGTGGGAACCAGGAGGTTAAAGGGGCTGTCTCTCAAAGTTGGGAGGTTGATAGTAAAGCAGATGGAAAGTCAAACCAGAGCACCAGGAGAGGGACTATTCGTTGAGTTTTAGAAACCTTTCGTGTTCACAGTGTGTCCGTTCTCTAGGTTTCCCGTACATGTTATACCTGTAGTAATATTCCCTTCAACCTGGAGAGTTGGGACCCATGGAATTGGTGCCAGGCATTTGTGCTTTAAAGGGTCTGCATTTGCTCACCCAATCTCACCAATCCTCTCATTCCCAAGTGTCCAGCCTTATGCCACATCCAGCTGTCGTTGTAGATAGGGTCATTCCACGTTTCATCAGAGACCCTGAAGGAATTGTATAGAATTTCCCAATTTTTTTTTGTTTTGTTTTTGAAATTCCTTTTTATAGTGGGTTTGAGCTGATTCTCGCTGCCATGTTTATGCCAGTCTAGACACACTAGATTCCCTTACAGAGACATATCAATACATAGGTTTTGACATTCTTACTAGTCAGATATATTCCTCTGCGGGAAATATGGGGTTTTGAGTCCCTTTTACTGAGGAACGTGTAGGTCTTGTCTATTCCATAGTTGGAGTTGGAACGGTACCTGTGCTTATATCAAACTCTGGTTTTATGCATCAACCCACCTCTCCTTCCCACTTAAGCAGGCATAAGAGTGTTTTCTAAATGTGAGACACTGTTCTCTTTCCTAACTCAGTTCAAGTGTAGCCATGTTTACAGGATCTTCATAAGTGATATCTTATGATAATTTTCTTTTTCTGTGTGACTTAATTCACTTAGAATCATCGTACCTGAATCCACCCATTTTGCTGCTACTGGTCTTATGACATTGATTTCTTGGCTGAGGGATATTCCATCGTACGTAAGTACCACAATTTTTTGAACCATTTTTATATTTCCTGGGATATTTAAGTTGTACCAAATTTGAGGTCCTTGTAAGCAGTGCAGCCCTATTTTTGGGGTGGCTCTGTCTTATTGATTTTCAGTTTTCCCAAGGTATATTCCCTAGACTGGAAGTGCCCTTGGCTCTGTAGCTCTGTTCTTTACTTGTTTTAGGGAACACAATGCACTCCTCCAGAGAGGCAGTTGGCAATTTACATCCCGCCCATCTGCATAACATTGTTCCCTGTTCTCCAAGGCCTGTCTTGCCTTTCTGGTTTTTACACATTTTGTGGATGTCCCTTTTGACCGGTCAGAAGTGATACTTCTTTGTAGTGCAGATTTGCATTGCTCGCTTGCTTGCTTTGCCAAAAAGGGCGTATGCGTTTTCTCCTGAATATATTCAGGAGAAAACGCATACGCCCTCTTTGGCCAAGTGCATCATTGTCGAAGTTGTGCCCCTCTTCCTGTGCTTTAAAGGCGATTCCAACGTACCTCTTGAAATCTGTTTCCTGCTATTCTGCCTCGCTTTCAAGTCCACCTAGTTGCCTTCCCTCAACGGATGTTTGCACCATAGTTGTCCTTTATTACTCGGCCAGTTTTTGAATTGCTGTGCCCCTGAGCTCAATTTTTCACTCGTTTTTGGTGAGCTGACCGCAAGTCCAAAATTTTGGTTCAGGACCTATACTGGTTCCCGGTGGGTGGCTGAGACTTTGGTTAATTCTTCTTCCTGCGGGGAAGTTAGAGTGATTTGTGCCCGTCCAAATGCCTAACAGCTACTCTCTCATTGGTTCTCCCTCTTCCCTTTCATCCTCTGCCAAATTGGCAGCCTGTGTGATCCAGGAGGTTAAAGGGGCTGTCTCTCCAAGTTGGGAAGTTGATAGTAAAGCAGATGGAAAGTCAAACCGGAGCACCAGGAGAGGGACTATTCGTTGAGTTTTAGAAACCTTTCGTGTTCACAGTGTGTCCGTTCTCTACGTTTCCCGTACATGTTATAGCTGTAGTAATATTCCCTTCAACCTGGAGAGTTGGGACCCATGGAATGGGTGCCAGGCATTTGTGCATTAAAGGGTCTGCATTTGCTCACCCAATGTCAGCAATCCTCTCAGTCCCAAGTGTCCAGCCTTCTGCCACATCCAGCTGTCTTTGTAGATAGGGTCATTCCAGGTTTCATCAGAGACCCTGAAGGAATTGTAAAGAATTTCCCAGTTTTTTTGTTTTGTTTTTGAAATTCCTTTTTATAGTGGGTTTGAGCTGATTCTCGCTGCCATGTTTATGCCAGTCTAGACACACTTGATTTCCTTACAGAGACATATCAATACATAGGTTTTAAGATTCTTACTAGTCAGATATATTCCTCTTTGGGAAATATGGGGTTTTGAGTCCCTTTCACTAAGGAAGGTGTAGGTCTTGTCTATTCCATAGTTGATTTTGGAACGGTACCTGTGCTTATATCAAACTCTGGTTTTATGCATCAACCCACCTCTCCTTCCCACTTAAGTAGGCATAAGAGTGTTTTCTAAATGTGAGACACTGTTCTCTTTCCTAACTCAGTTCAAGTGTAGCCATGTTTACAGGATCTTCATAAGTGATATCTTATGATAAGTTTCTTTTTCTGTGTGACTTAATTCACTTAGAATCATCGTACCTGAATCCACCCATTTTGCTGCTACTGTTCTTATGACATTGATTTCATGGCTGAGGGATATTCCATCGTACGTAAGTACCACAATTTTTTGAACCATTTTTATATTTCCTGTGATATTTAAGGTGTACCCAAGTTGAGGTCCTTGTAAGCAGTGCAGCCCTAAATTTTGGGGTGGCTCTGTCTTATTGATTTTCATTTTTCCCAAGGTATATTCCCTAGACTGGAAGTGCCCTTGGCTCTGTAGCTCTGTTCTTTACTTGTTTTAGGGAACACAATGCACTCCTCCAGAGAGGCAGTTGGCAATTTACATCCCGCCCATCAGCATAACAAGGCTCCCTGTTCTCCAGGGCCTGACTTGCCTTTCTGGTTTTTACACATTTTGTGGATGTCCCTTTTGACCGGTGGGAAGTGATACTTCTTTGTAGTGCAGATTTGCATTGCCCGCTTGCTTGCTTGGCCAAAAAGGGCGTATGCGTTTTCTCCTGAATATATTCAGGAGAAAACGCATACGCCCTTTTTGGCCAAGTGCATCATTGTCGAAGTTGTGCCCCTCTTCCTGTGCTTTAAAGGCGATTCCAACGTACCTCTTGAAATCTATTTCCTGCTATTCTGCCTCGCTTTCAAGTCCGCCTCGTTGCCTTCCCTCAACAGATTTTTGGATGATAGTTGTCCTTTATTACTCGGCCAGTTTGTGAATTGCTGTGCCCCTGAGCTCCATTTTTCAACTCGTTTTTGGTGAGCTGACCGCAAGTCCAAAATTTTGATTCAGCACCTATACTGGTTCCCAGTGGGTGGCTGAGACTTTGGTTAATTCTTCTTCCTGCCAGGAAATTACAGTGAAATGTGCCCGTCCAAATGCCTAACAGCTACTCTCTCATTGGTTCTCCCTCTTCCCTTTCATCCTCTGCCAAATTGGCAACCTGTGTGAACCAGGAGGTTAAATGGGCTGTCTCTCCAAGTTGGGAGGTTGATAGTAAAGCAGATGGAATGTCAAACCGGAGCACCAGGAGAGGGACTATTCGTTGAGTTTTAGAATCCTTTCGTATTCACAGTGTGTCCGTTCCCTAGGTTTCCCATACATGTTATAGCTGTAGTAATATTCCCTTCAACCTGGAGAGTTGGGACCAACGGAATGGGTGCCAGGCATTTGTGCTTTAAAGGGTCTGCATTTGCTCACCCAATCTCACCAATCCTCTCAGTCCCAAGTGTCCAGCCTTCTGCCACATCCAGCTGTCGTTGTAGATAGGGTCATTCCAGGTTTCATCAGAGACCCTGAAGGAATTGTAAAGAATTTCCCAGTTTTTTTGTTTTGTTTTTGAAATTCCTTTTTATAGTGGGTTTGAGCTGATTCTCGCTGCCATGTTTATGCCAGTCTAGACACACTTGATTCCCTTACGGAGACATATCAATACATAGGTTTTAAGATTCTTACTAGTCAGATATATTCCTCTGCGGGAAATATGGGGTTTTGAGTCCCTTTCACTGAGGTAGGTGTAGGTCTTGTCTATTCCATAGTTGGTTTTTGGAACGGTACCTGTGCTTATATCAAACTCTGGTTTTATGCCTCACCCCATCTCTCCTTCACCCTTAAGCAGGCATAAGAGTGTTTTCTAAATGTGAGACACTGTTCTCTTTCCTAACTCAGTTCAAGTGTAGCCATGTTTACAGGATCTTCATAAGTGATATGTTATGATACGTTTCTTTTTCAGTGTGACTTATTTCACTGAGAATCATCGCACCTGAATCCACAGATTTTGCTGCTACTGGTCTTATGACATTGATTCCATGGCTGAGGGATATTCCATCGTATGTACGTACCGCAATTTTTTGAACCATTTATATATTTCCTGGGATATTTAAGGTGTACCCAAGTTGAGGTCCTTGTAAGCAGTGCAGCCCTAAATTTTGGGGTGGCTCTGTCTTATTGATTTTCACTTTTCCCAGGGTATATTCCCTATACTGGAAGTGCCCTTGGCTCTGTAGCTCTGTTGTTTACTTGTTTTAAGGAATACAATGCACTCCTCCAGAGAGGCAGTTGGCAATTTACATCCCACCCATCAGCATAACAAGGCTCCCTGTTCTCCAGGGCCTGTCTTGCCTTTCTGGTTTTTACACATTTTGTGGATGTCCCTTTTGACCAGTGGGAAGTGATACTTCTTTGTAGTGCAGATTTGCATTGCCCGCTTGCTTGCTTGGCCAAAAAGGGCGTATGCGTTTTCTCCTGAATATATTCAGGAGAAAACGCATACGCCCTTTTTGGCCAAGTGCATCATTGTCGAAGTTGTGCCCCTCTTCCTGTGCTTTAAAGGCGATTCCAACGTACCTCTTGAAATCTGTTTCCTGCTCTTCTGCCTCGCTTTCACGTCTGCCTCGTTGCCTTCCCTCAACAGATTTTTGGACGATAGTTGTCCTTTATTACTCGGCCAGTTTGTGAATTGCTGTGCCCCTGAGCTCCATTTTTCAACTCGTTTTTGGTGAGCTGACCGCAAGTCCAAAATTTTGTTTCAGGACCTATACTAGTTCCCGGTGGGTGGCTGAGACTTTGGTTAATTCTTCTTCCTGCCGGGAAATTACAGTGATATGTACCCGTCCAAATGCCTAACAGCTACTCTCTCATTGGTTCTCCATCTTCCCTTTCATCCTCTGCCAAATTGGCAACCTGTGGGAACCAGGAGGTTAAAGGGGCTGTCTCTCCAAATTGGGAGCTTGATAGTAAAGCAGATGGAAAGTCAAACCGGAGCACCAGGAGAGGGACTATTCGTTGAGTTTCAGAAACCTTTCGTGTTCACAGTGTGTCCGTTCTCTAGGTTTCCCGTACATGTTATAGCTGTAGTAATATTCACTTCATCCTGGAGAGTTGGGACCCATGGAATGGGTGCCAGGCATTTGTGCTTTAAAGGGTCTGCATTTGCTCACCCAATCTCAGCAATCCTCTCAGTCCCAAGTGTCCAGCCTTATGCCACATCCAGCTGTCTTTGTAGATAGGGTCATTCCAGGTTTCATCAGAGACCCTGAAGGAATTGTAAAGAATTTCCCAGTTTTTTTGTTTTGTTTTTGAAATTCCTTTTTATAGTGGGTTTGAGCTGATTCTCGCTGCCATGTTTATGCCAGTCTAGACACACTTGATTTACTTACGGAGACATATCAATACATAGGTTTTAAGATTCTTACTAGTCAGATATATTCCTCTGAGGGAAATATGGGGTTTTGAGTCCCTTTCACTTAGGAAGGTGTAGGTCTTGTCTATTCCATAGTTGGATTTGGAACGGTACCTGTGCTTATATCAAACTCTGGTTTTATGCATCAACCCACCTCTCCTTCCCACTTAAGCAGGCATAAGAGTGTTTTCTAAATGTGAGACACTGTTCTCTTTCCTAACTCAGTTCAAGTGTAGCCATGTTTACAGGATCTTCATAAGTGATATCTTATGATAAGTTTCTTTTTCTGTGTGAGTTAATTCACTTAGAATCATCGTACCTGAATCCACCCATTTTGCTGCTACTGTTCTTATGACATTGATTTCATGGCTGAGGGATATTCCATCGTACGTAAGTAACACAATTTTTTGAACCATTTTTATATTTCCTGGGATATTTAAGGTGTACCCAAGTTGAGGTCCTTGTATGCAGTGCAGCCCTAAATTTTGGGGTGGCTCTGTCTTATTGATTTTCAGTTTTCCCAAGGTATATTCCCTAGACTGGAAGTGCCCTTGGCTCTGTAGCTCTGTTCTTTACTTGTTTTAGGGAACACAATGCACTCCTCCAGAGAGGCAGTTGGCAATTTACATCCCGCCCATCAGCATAACAAGGCTCCCTGTTCTCCAGGGCCTGTCTTGCCTTTCTGGTTTTTACACATTTTGTGGATGTCCCTTTTGACCGGTGGGAAGTTATACTTCTTTGTAGTGCAGATTCGCATTGCCCGCTTGCTTCCTTGGCCAAAAAGGGCGTATGCGTTTTCTCCTGAATATATTCAGGAGAAAACGCATACGCCCTTTTTGGCCAAGTGCTTCATTGTCGAAGTTGTGCCCCTTTTCCTGTGCTTTAAAGGCGATTCCAACATACCTCTTGAAATCTGTTTCCTGCTATTCTGCTCGCTTTCAAGTCCGCCTCGCTGCCTTCCCTCAACAGATTTTTGGGCGATAGTTGTCCTTTATTACTCGGCCAGTTTGTGAATTGCTGTGCCCCTGAGCTCCATTTTTCAACTCGTTTTTGGTGAGCTGACCGCAAGTCCAAAATTTTGGTTCAGTACCTATACTGGTTCCCGGTGGGTGGCTGAGACTTTGGTTAATTCTTCTTCTTGCCGGGAAATTACAGTGATATGTGCCCGTCCAAATGCCTAACAGCTACTCTCTCATTGGTTCTCCCTCTTCCCTTTCATCCTCTGCCAAATTGGCAACCTGTGCAAACCAGGAGGTTAAAGGGGCTGTCTCTCCAAGTTGGGAGGTTGATAGTAAAGCAGATGGAAAGTCAAACCGCAGCACCAGGAGAGGGATTATTCGTTGAGTTTTAGAAACCTTTCGTATTCACAGTGTGTCCGTTCTCTAGGTTTCCTGTACATATTATAGCTGTAGTAATATTCCCTTCAACATGGAGAGATGGGACCCGTGGAATGGGTGCCAGGAATTTGTGCTTTAAAGGGTCTGCATTTGCTCACCCAATCTCACCAATACTCTCAGTCCCAAGTGGCCCTCCTTATGCCACATCCAGCTGTCATTGTAGATAATGTCATTCCAGGTTTCATCAGAGACCCTGAAGGAATTGTAAAGAATTTCCCAGTTTTTTTGTTTTGTTTTTGAAATTCCTTTTTATAGTGGGTTTGAGCTGATTCTCGCTGCCATGCTTATGCCAGTCTAGACACACTGGATTCCCTTACGGAGACATATCAATACATAGGTTTTAAGATTATTACTGCTCAGATATATTTCTCTGCGGGAAATATGGTGTCTTGAGTCCCTTTCACTGAGGAAGGTGTAGGTCTTGTCTATTCCATAGTTGGTTTTTGGAACGGTACATGTGCTTATATCAAACTCTGGTTTTATGCATCACCCCACCTCTCCTTCCCCCTTAAGCAGGCATAAGAGTGTTTTCTAAATGTGAGACACTGTTCTCTTTCCTAACTCAGTTCAAGTGTAGCCATGTTACAGGATCTCCATAAGTGATATCTTATGATAAGTTTCTTTTTCTGTGTGACTTATTTCACTTAGAATCATCGTACCTGTAGCCACCCATTTTGCTGCTACTGGTCTTATGACATTGATTTCATGGCTGAGGGATATTCCATCGTACGTAAGTACCACAATTATTTGAACCATTTTTATATTTCCTGGGATATTTAAGGTGTACCCAAGTTGAGGTCCTTGTAAGCAGTGCAGCCCTAAATTTTGGGGTGGCTCTGTCTTATTGATTTTCAGTTTTCCCAAGGTATATTCCCTAGACTGGAAGTGCCCTTGGCTCTGTAGCTCTGTTCTTTACTTGTTTTAGGGAACACAATTCACTCCTCCAGAGAGGCAGTTGGCAATTTACATCCCGCCCATCAGGATAACAAGGCTCCCTGTTCTCCAGGGCCTGTCTTGCCTTTCTGGTTTTTACACATTTTGTGGATGTCCCTTTTGACAGGTGGGAAGTGATACTTCTTTGTAGTGCAGATTTGCATTGCCCGCTTGCTTGCTTGGCCAAAAAGGGCGTATGCGTTTTCTCCTGAATATATTCAGGAGAAAACGCATACGCCCTTTTTGGCCAAGTGCATCATTGTCGAAGTTGTGCCCCTCTTCCTGTGCTTTAAAGGTGATTCCAACGTACCTCTTGAAATCTGTTTCCTGCTATGCTGCCTCGCTTTCAAGTCCGCTTCGGTGCCTTCCCTCAACAGATTTTTGGACGATAGTTGTCCTTTATTACTCGGCCAGTTTGTGAATGGCTGTGCCCCTGAGCTCCATTTTTCAACTCGTTTTTGGTGAGCTGACCGAAAGTCCAACATTTTGGTTCAGGACCTATGCTGGTTCCCGGTGGGGGGCTGAGACTTTGGTAAATTCTTCTTCCTTCCGGGAAATTACATTGATATGTGCCCGTCCAAATGCCTAACAGCTACTCTCTCATTGGTTCTCCCTATTCCCTTTCATCCTGTGCGAAATTGGCAACCTGGGTGAACCAGGAGGTTAAAGGGTCTGTCTCTCCAAGTTGGGAGGTTGATAGTAAAGCAGATGGAAAGTCAAACCGGAGCACCAGGAGAGGGACTATTCGTTGAGTTTTAAAAACCTTTTGTATTTACAGTGTGTCCGTTCTCTAGGTTTCCCGTACCTGTTATAACTGTAGTAATATTCCCTTCAACCTGGAGAGTTGGAACCCATGGAATGGGTGCCATGCATTATTGCTTTAAAGGGTCTGCATTTGCTCACCCAATCTCACCAATCGTCTCAGTCCCAAGTGTCCAGCCTTATGGCACATCCAGCTGTCATTGTAGATAGGTTCATTCCAGGTTTCATCAGGGACCCTGAAGGTATTGTAAAGAATTTCCCAGTTTTTTTGTTTTGTTTTTGAAATTCCTTTTTATAGTGGGTTTGAGCTGATTCTCGCTGCCATGTTTATGCCAGTCTAGAAACACTTGATTCCCTAATGGAGACATATCAATACATAGGTTTTAAGATTCTTACTAGTCAGATATATTCCTCTGCGGGAAATATGGGGTTTTGAGTCCCTTTCACTGAGGAAGGTGTAGGTCTTGTCTATTCCATAGTTGGTTTTTGGAACGGTACCTATGCTTATATCAAACTCTGGTTTTATGCATCACCCCACCTCTCCTTCCGCCTTAAGCAGGCATAAGAGTGTTTTCTAAATGTGAGACACTGTTCTCTTTCCTAACTCAGTACAAGTGTAGCCATGTTTACAGGATCTTCATAAGTGATATCTTATGATAAGTTTCTTTTTCTGTGTGACTTATTTCACTTAGAATCATTGTACCTCAATCCACCCATTTTGCTGCTACTGGTATTATGACATTGATTTCATGGCTGAGGGATATTCCACCGTACATAAGTACCACAATTTTTTTAACCATTTTTATATTTCCTGGGATATTTAAGGTGTACCCAAGTTGAGGTTCTTGTAAGCAGTGCAGCCCTAAATTTTGAGGTGGCTGTGTCTTATTGATTTTCAGTTTTCCCAAGGTATATTCCCTAGACTGGAAGTGCCCTTGGCTCTGTAGATCTGTTGTTTACTTGTTTTAGGGAACCCAGTGCACTCCTCCAGTTACGCAGTTGGCAATTTACATCCCGCCCATCAGCATAACAAGGCTCCCTGTTCTCCAGGGCCTGTCTTGCCTTTCTGGTTTTTACACATTTTGTGGATGTCCCTTTTTTACCGGTTGGAGGAGATACTTCTTTGTATTGCAGATTTGCATTGTCCGCTTGCTTGCTTGGCCAAAACGGGCATATGAGTTCTCACCTAAATATATTCAGGAGAAAATGCATACGCCCTTTTTGGCCAAGTGCATCATTGTCGAAGTTGTGCCCCTTTTCCTGTGCTTTAAAGGCGATTCCAACGTACCTCTTGAAATCTGTTTCCTGCTATTCTGCCTAGCTTTCAAGTCCACCTCGTTGCCTTCCCTCAAAAGATTTTTCGATTATAGTTGTCCTTTATTACTCTTCCAGTTTGTGAATTGCTTTGCCCTGAGCCCCATTTTGCAACTCGTTTTTTGTGAGCTGACCACAAATGCTAAATTTTGGTTCAGGACCTCTACATGTTCCCCGTGGGTGGCTGAGACTTTGGTTAATTCTTCTTCCTCCCGTGAAATTAGAGTGACATGTGCCCGTCCAAATGCCTAACAGCTACTCTCTCATTGGTTCTCCCTCTTCCCTTTCATCCTCTGCCAAATTGGCAATGTGTGCGAACCAGGAGGTTAAAGGGGCTGTCTCTCCAAGTTGGGAGATTGATAGTAAATCAGTTGGAAAGTCACACCTGAGCACCAGGAGAGGGACTATTATTTGAGTTTTAGAAACCGTTCGTATTCACATTTTGTGCATTCTCTAGGTTTCCCGTACATGTTATAGCTGTAGTAATATTCCCTTCAACCTGGAGTGTTGGGACCCAAGGAGTGGGTGCCATGCATTATTGCTTTAAAGTGTCTGCATTTGCTCACCCAATCTCACCAATCCTCTCACTCCCAAGGGTCCAGCCTTATGCCACATCCAGCTGTCCTTGTAGATAGGGTTATTCCAGGTTTCATCAGAGACCCTGAAGGAATTGTAAAGAATTTCCCTGTTTTTTTGTTTTGTTTGTGAAATTCCTTTTGATAGTGGATTTCAGCTGATTCTCGCTGCCATGTTTATCCCAGTCTAGACACACTTGATTCCCTTACAGAGACATATCAATACATAGGTTTTAAGATTCTTACTAGTCAGATATATTCTTCTGCGGGGAATATGGGGTTTTGAGTCCCTTTCACTGAGGAAGGTGTAGGTCTTGTCTATTCCATAGTTGGTTTTTGGAACGGTACCTGTGCTTATATCAAACACTGGTTTTATGCATCACCCACCTCTCCTTCCCCCTTAAGCAGGCATAAGAGTGTTTTCCAAATGTGAGACTCTGTTCTCTTTCCTAGCTCAGTTCAAGTGTAGCCATGTTTACAGGATCTTCATAAGTGATATCTTATGATAAGTTGCTTTTTCTGTGTGACTTATTTCACTTAGAATCATCGAACCTGAATCCACTCATTTTGCTGCTACTGGTCTTATGACATTGATTTCATGGCTGAGGGATATTCCATCGTACGTAAGTACCACAATTTTTTGAACCAATTTTATATTTCCTCGGATATTTAAGGTGTACCCAAGTTGAGGTTCTTGTAAGCAGTGCAGCCCTAAATTTTGGGGTGGCTCTGTCTTATTGATTTTCAGTTTTCCCAAGGTATATTCCCTAGACTGGAAGTGCCCTTGGCTCTGTAGCTGTGTTGTTTACTTGTTTTAGGGAACACAATGCACTCCTCCAGAGAGGGAGTTGGCAATTTACATACCGCCCATCAGCATAACAATGCTCCCTGTTCTCCATGGCCTGTCTTGCCTTTCTGGTTTTTACACAGTTTGTGGATGTCCCTTTTGACCGGTGGGAAATGATACTTCTTTGTAGTGCAGATTTGCATTGTCCACTTGCTTGCTTGGCCAAAAAGGGCATATGCGTTATCTCCTAAATATAATCAGGAGAAAACTCATATGCCCTATTTGGCCAAGTGCATCATTGTCGAAGTTGTGCCCCTCTTCCTGTGCTTTAAAGGCGATTCCAACATACCTCTTGAAATCTCTTTCATGCTATTCTGCCTCGCTTTCAAGCTGCCTCAATGCCTTCCGTCAACAGATTTTTGGATGATAGTTGTCCTTTATTACTGTGCCAGTTTGTGAATTGCTGTGCCCCTGAGCTCCATTTTTCAACTCTTTTTTTGTGAGATGAACGCAAGACCAATATTTTGGTTCAGTACCTATACTGGTTCCCAGTGTGTGGCTGAGACTTTGGTTAATTCTTCTTCCTGCCAGGAAATTAGAGTGACATGTGCCCGTCCAAATGCCAAACAGCTACTCTCTCATTGGTTCTCCCTCTTCCCTTTCATCTTCTGCCTAATTGGCAACGTGGGCGAACCAGGAGGTTAAATGTGCTGTCACTCTACGTTGGGAGATTGATAGTAAAGCAGTTTGAAAGTCAAACGTGAACAACAGGAGAGGGACTATTAGTTGAGTTTTAGAAACCTTTCGTATTCACAGTGTGTCCATTCTCTAAGTTTCCTTTACGTGTTATAGCTCTAGTAATATTCCCTTCAACCTGGAGAGTTGGGACCCATGGAATGGGTGCCATGCATTATTGCTTTAAATGGTCTGCATTTGCTCAACCAATCTCACCAATCCCCTCAGTCCCACGTTTTCAGCATTATGCCACAACCACCTGTAATTGTAGTTAGGGTCATTCCAGGTTTCATCAGAGATCCTGAAGGAATTGGAAAGAATTTCCCTGTTTTTTTTGTTTTGTTTTTGAAATTCCTTTTTATAGTGGGTTTGAGCTGATTCTCGCTGCCATGTTTATGCCAGTCTAGACACACTTGATTCCCTTACAGAGACATATCATTAAATAGGTTTTAAGATTCTTACTAGTCAGATGTATTCCTCTACTGGAATTATGGGGTTTTGAGTCCCTTTCACTGAGGAAGGTGTGGGTCTTGTCTATTCCATAGTTGGTGTTTGGAATGGTACCTGTGCTTATATTAAACTCTGGTTTTATAGATCAGGCCACCTCTCCTTCCCACTTAAGAAAACATAAGAGTGTTTTCTAAATGTGAGACTCTGTTCTCTTTCCTAACTCAGTTCATGTGTAGCCATGTTTACAGTATCTTCATAAGTGATATCTTATGATAAGTTTCTTTTTCTGTGTGACTTATTTCACTTAGAATCTTCGTACCTGAATCCACTCATTTTGCTGCTACTGGTCTTATGACATTGATTTCATGGCTGAGGGATATTCCATCGTACGTAATTACCACAATTCTTTGAACCATTTTTATATTTCCTGGTATATTTAAGGTGTACCCAAGTTGAGGTTATTGTAAGCAAGGCAGCCCTAAACTTTGGGTTGGCTGTGTCTTATTGATTTTCAGTTTTCCCAAGGTATATTCCCTAGACTGGAAGTGCCCTTGGCTCTGTAGCTCTGTTGTTTACTTGTTTTAGGGAACACAATGCACTCCTCCAGAGAGGCAGTTGGCAATTTACATCCCGCCTATCAGCAAAATAAGTCTTCTTGTTCTCCAGGGCCTGTCTTGCCGTTCTGGTTTTTACACATTTTTTGGATGTCCCTTTTGACCGGTGGGAAGTGATACTTCTTTGTAGTGCAGATTTGCATTGGCGCTTGCTTGCTTGGCCAAAAAGGACGTATGCGTTTTCACCTGAATATATTCAGGAGAAAACACATACGCCCTTTTTGGCCAAGCGCATCATTGTCTAAGTTGTGCCCCTGTTCCTGTGCTTTAAAGGCGATTCCAACGTACCTCTTGAAATCTGTTTCATGCTATTATGCCTTGCTTTCAAGTCGGCCTCGTTGCCTTCTCTCAACAGATTTTTGGACGATAGTTGTCCATTATTACTCTGCCAGTTTGTGAATTGCTTTGCCCCTGAGCTCCATTTTTCAAATCGTTTTTTGTGAGCTAAATGCAAGTCCAAAATTTTGGTTCTGGACCTATACTGGTTCCCCGTGGTAGGCTGAAACTTTGGTTAATTCTTCTTCCTGCTGGGAAATTAGAGTAACATGTGCCCTTCTAAATGCCTTACAGCTACTCTGTCATTGGTTCTCCCCCTTTCCTTTCATACTCTGCCAAATTGGCATCCTGTGCGAACCAGGAGGTTAAAGGGGCTGTCTCTCCAAGTTGGGACATTGATAGTAAACCAGTTGGAAAATCAAACCGGATCACCAGGAGAGGGAATATTCGTTGAGTTTTAGAAACATTTCGTATTTACAGTGTGTCCATTCCCTAGGTTTCCCGTACATGTTATAGCTGTAGTAATATTCCCTTCAAAGTGGAGAGTTGAGGCCCATGGAATGGGTGCCATGCATTATTGGTTTAAATGGTCTGCATTTGCTCACCCAATGTCACTAATCCTCTCAGTCCCAAGTGTCCTGCCTTATGCCACATCCAGCTGTCATTGTAGATAGTGTCTTTCCATGTTTCATCAGAGACCCTGAAGGAATTGTAAAGAATTTCCCTGTTTTTTTGTTTTGTTTTTGAAATTCCTTGGTATAGTGGGTTTGAGCTGATTCTCTCCGCCATGTTTATGCCCATCTAGACACACTTGATTCCCTTACAGAGACATATCAATAAATAGGTTTTAAGATTCTTACTAGTCAGATATATTCCTCTGCTGGAAATATGGCTTTTTGAATCCCTTTGGCTGAGGAAGGTGTAGGTCTTGTCTATTCCATAGTTGGTGTTTTTATTGGTACCACTGTTTATATTAAACTCTGGTTTTATAGATCACGCCACCTCTCCTTCCCCCTTTATCAGGCATAAGAGTTTTTTCTAAATGTGAGACTCTGTTCTCTTTCCTAACTCAGTTCAAGTGTAGCCATGTTTACAGGATCTTCATAAGTGATATCTTATGATAAGTTGCTTTTTCTGTGTGATGCATTTCACTTAGAATCGTCATACCAGAATCCACTCATTTTGCTGCTACTGGTCTTATGACATTGATTTCATGGCTGAGGGATATTCCTTCGTACGTAAGTACTACAGTTTTTTGAACCACTTTTATATTTCCTGGGATATTTAAGGTGTACCCAAGTTGAGGTTTTTGTAAGCAGTGCAGCCCTAAACTTTGGGGTGGCTCTGTCTTATTCATTTTCAGTTTTCCCAAGGTATATTCCCTAGACTGGAAGTGCCCTTGGCTCTGTAGCTCTGTTGTTTATTTGTTTTAGGGAACACAATGTACTCCTCCAGAGAGGCAGTTGGCAATTTACATCCCACCCATCAGCATAACAAGGCTCCCTTTTCTGCATGGCATGTCTTGCCTTTCTGGTTTTTACACATGTTGTGGATGTCCCTTTTAACCGGTGGGAAGTGATACTTCCTTGTAGTGCAGATTTGCATTGCCTGCTTTGGTGCTTGGCCAAAAAGGGCGTATGCGTTTTCTCCTGAATATATTCAGGAGAAAACGCATACGTCCTTTTTGGCCAATTGCATCATTGTCGAAGTTGTGCCCCACTTCTGGTGCTTTAGAGGTGATTCCAACATACCTCTTGAAATCTGTTTCCTGCTATTCTGCCTTGCTTTCAACTCCGCCTCATTGCCTTCCCTCAACAGATTTTTGGACGATAGTTGTCCTTTATTATTCTGCCAGTTTGTGAATTACTGTGGCCCTGAGCTCTATTTTTCAACTCGTTTTTTGTGAGCTGACCGCAAGTCCAAAATTTTGTTTCAGGACTTATACTGGTTGCAAGTGGGTGGCGGAGACTTTGGTTAATTCTTCTTCCTGCCGGGAAATTAGAGTGACATGTGCCCGTCTAAATGCCTAACAGCTACTCTCTCATTGGTTCTCCCCCTTTCCTTTCATCCTCTGCCAAATTGGCAACCTGTTCGAACCAGGAGGTTAAAGGTGTTGTCTCTCCAATTTGGGAGATTGATAGAAAAGTTGTTGGAAAGTCAAACCTGAGCACCAGGAATGGGACTATTCGTTGAGTTTTAGAAACCTTTCGTATTCCCAGTGTGTCCATTATCTAGGTTTCCCGTATATGTTAGAACGGAAGTAATATTCCCTTCAACCTGTAGAGTGGGGACCCATGGAATGGGTGCCATGCGTTATTGCTTTAAAGGGTCTGCATTTGCTCACCCAATGTCACCAATTCTCTCATTCCCAAGTGTCCAGCCTTATGCCATATCCAGCTGTCATTGTAGTTAGGGTCATTCCAGGGTTCATCAGAGACCCTGAAGGAATTGTAAAGAATTTCCATGTTTTTTTTGTTTTGTTTTTTAAATTCCTTTTTATAGTGAGTTTAGGCTGATTCTCGCTGCCATGTTTATGCCAGTCTAGACACACTTGATTCCCTTACGGAGACATATCAATCCATAGGTTTTAAGATTCTTACTAGTCAGATATATTCCTCTGTGGGAAATATGTGGTTTTGAGTCCCTTTCACTGAGGAAGGTGTAGGTCTTGTCTATTCCATAGTTGGTTTTTGGAACGGTACCTGTGCTTATATCAAACTCTGGTTTTATGCATCCCCCCCACCTCTCCTTCACCCTTAAGCAGGCATAAGTGTGTTTTCTAAATGTGAGACTCTGTTCTCTTTCCTAACTCAGTTCATGTGTAGCCATGTTTACAGGATCTTCATAAGTGATATCTTATGATAAGTTTCTTTTCCTGTGTGACTTATTTCACTTAGAATCATCGTACCTGAATCCACTCATTTTGCTTCTACTGGCCTTATGACATTGATTTCATGGCTGAGGGATATTCCATCATACGTAAGTACCACATTTTCTTTACCATTTTTGTCTTTCCTTGGATATTTAAGGTGTCCCGGATTCGAGGTTCTTGTAAGCAGTGCTGCCCTAAATTTTGGGGTGGCTGTGTCTTATTGATATTCAGTTTTCCCAAGGTATATTCCCATGACTGGAAGTGACTTAGGTTGTGAAGCTCTGTTGTTTACTTCTTTTAGAGAACACAGTGCACTCCTCCAGGGTGGCTGTTGGCAATTTACATCCCACCCATGAGCATAACAAGGCTTACTGTTCTCCAGAGCCTGTCTTGCCTTTCTGGTTTTTACACATTTTGCAGATGACCCTTTTGACCGGTGGGAAGTGATACTTATTTGTAGTGCAGATTTGCATTGTGCAGTTGCTTGGTTGGTCAAAATCGGCGTATGCGTTTTCTCCTGAATATATTCAGGTGAAAACGCATACGCCCTTTATGGACAATTCCATAATTGTCGAAGTTGTGATGCTTTTCCTGTGTTTAAAGGCAATTCCAATATACTTCTTGAAATCTGTTTCGTGCAATTCTGCATCATTTTAAAGTCTGCCTCGTGGCTTTCCCTCAACAGATTTTTGGAAGAGAGTAGTCCTTTATAACTCTGCAAGTTAGTGAAATGCTGTGCCGCTGTGCTCCAGTTCTCAACTCGCGTTTTTGTGAGCTGACCACAAATCCATAGTTTTGCTTCAGGACCTGTACAGGTTCCGGGGGGGTGGGGCAGGCTGAGAGTTTGGTTAATTCTTCTTCGTGACTGGAAATTAGAGTGACATGTGGCCGTCCAAATGCCTACAGCTACTCTCTCATTGGTTCTCCCTTTTCCCTTATATCCTCTGAACAATGTGCCCACTGTGCGAAACAGGAGGTTATAGGGGTTGACTCTCCAAGTTGGGAGATTGATATTAAAGCAGTAGGAATGTCAAGTTGGAGCACAAGGAGAGAAAAAAAATTAGTAGAGTTTTAGAAACCTTTCTCCATCAGAGGGTGTCCATTCTCTAGGTTTCCCATACATGTTATAAATCTAGTGATATTCCCTTCTACCTGGAGAGTTGGGAACCATGGAATGATGGGCAGGAATTATTGCTTTAGAGGGTCTGCCTTTTCTCACCCAATCTCACCAATCCTCTCAGTCCCAAGTGACCAGCCTTATGCCACATCCAGCTGTCGTTGTAGACAGGGTCATTCCAAGTTTCATCAGAACCCCTGAAGGTATTGTGTAAGAATTAAACTGTTTTTTGTTTTGTTTTGAAATTCATTTTTATAGTGGGTTTGAGCTGCTTCTCACTGCCGTGTTTATGTCGTGCTAGACACACTTGGTTCCTTTACGGAGACATATCAATACATAGGTTTTAAGATTCTTACTAGTCAGATATATTTCTCTGCCGGGAATTAGGGTGTTGAGTCCCGTTCACTGAGGAAGCAGTAGGGCTTGTCTCTTCTGTATTTGGATTATGGAATGTTACCTGTGCTAATATCAAACTCTGGTTTTGTGTGTCTCCCCACCTCTCCTTTCCCCTTAAGCAAGCATAAGTGTGTTTTCTATATCTGAGACACTGTTCTCTTTCCTAATTCAGTTCATATGTAGCCATGTTTACATTCCCTTCATAAGTGATATCTTATGTCAGAATGCACTATGGCCCTTGTCATAATAATGCTCCATGACACCTGTCATCACAATGCTCTATGCCCTGCTCATCACAATGCTCCATGTCCCTTGTCATCACAATTCTCCACGTCCTTGTCATCACAATTCTACATGACACTTCTCATCACAATGTTACATGCTCTTGTCATCACAATTCTCCATGCACTTGTCATTGCAATGTTCCATGCCCCCTGTCATAGCAAGCTCCAAGTGTTTGTCATCACAATGCTTCATGACCTTGTCATCAAAATTCTCAATGGCCCTTGTCATCACAATGCTCCGTGCCCTTGTCATCACAATGCTCCATGACCCCTGTCATCACAATGCTCCCTGACACCTGTCATCACAATGCTTCATGCCCCTTGTCATTACAGTGCTTCATGATGCTCGTCATCACAATTACGCAAGGTCTTCTCATCACAATGCTCCACGGTTTTGCCATCACAATTCTCCATGCCCTGGTCATCTCAAAGCTCAATGTCCCTCGTCCTCACAATTCTCCACTTCCTTGTCATCACAATGCTCCATGGCACTTCTAATCACAATGTTATATGCTCTTGTCATCACAATACTCCATGTACTTGTCATCGCAATGCTCCATGACCCCTGTCATAGGAAGCTCCATGCGCTTGTCATCACAATGTTTCACGACCTGGACATTAAAATTATCATTGGACCTTGTCATCTCAATGCTCCATGCCCTTGTCATCAAAATGCTCCTTTACGTTTGTCACAACAATCCTCCATGACACTTGGCATCACAATGCTCCGTGTTATTGTCATCACAATGGAACATGACATATGTCATCACAATGCTCCCTGACACCTGTCTTCACAATACTCCATGACCTTGTCATCACAATGCTTCATGCCCTTGTCATCACAATGTGCCATGCCCACTGTCATCACAATAATCCATGAAACTTGTCAGACAAATGCTCCATGACCCTTTTCATCAAAATGCTCCATGAACACTGTCATCACAATGCACCATGCCCATCATCATAATGCTTCATGCTATTGTCATCACAATGAAATCAAAATGCTCCATGACCTCTGTCATCACAATGCTCCAAACCCTTGTGATCACAATGTTCCATAACACTTGTCATCACAATGCCCCATGACGCTGGTCATCACAATTATCCATGGACTTCTCATCACAATGCCCCATGACATTTGTCATCACAATGCTCAATACACATGTCATCACAATGCTCCCTTACTCTTGCCATCGGTATGCTCCTTGAACCCTTTCATGACAAGGCTCCATGCCTTTTTCATCACAATGATCCATGCACTTTTCATCACAATGCTCCATGCCCTTGTCATCACAATGGTCCTAGACCCCTGTAATCACAATGCTCCATGCCCCTTTTCATCAGAATGCTCCATGAGACTTGTCATCACAAGGCTCCATGGTCTTCTCATCACAATGCTCCAGGACATTGTCATCAAAATGCTCCATTCCCTTATCATCACAATGCTCCATGACGCCTGTCATCACAATACTCCATGAACGTTTTCAGCCCAATGCTCCATGACCTTCTCATTACAATGCTCCTTGACCAATATCATCACAATGCTCCATGACCACTGTCATCAAAACGCTCCATGACACCTGACAACACAATGATCCGGTACTCTTGTCATCACAATGCTCCATTCCCTAGTCATCACAATGCTCCATGACCCCTGTCATCACAAAACTCCATGAATATTTTCAGCCCAATGCTCCATGACACTTGGCATCACAATGATGCATGCCCTTGTCATCCCAATGCTCCTTGACTCCTGTAAACACAATGCTCCTTGACGCTTGCCATCACAGTGCTCCTGGACACCTGTCATCTCAATGCTCCATGCTTTTGTCAGCAAAATGCTACATGACCCTGTCATTACGATGCTCTATGCGCTTGTCATCACAATACTCCATGAACCTTGGGATCACATTGCTTCCTGCCCTTGTCATCACAATGCTCCATGTTCCTTGAAATCAAAATGATCCAAGACCTCTGTCCTCACAATGCTCCCAACCCTTGTGATCACAATGTTCCATAACACTTGTCATCACAACGCTCCATGATGCCTTTCATCACAATACTCCATGCCCTTTTCATCACAATGCTCCATGACCTTTGTCATCATAATTTTCAATACACTTGTCATCACAATGCTCCCTGACACTTGTCGTCAGAATGCTCCTTGAACCCTGTCACGAAAAGGCTCCATGCCTTTTTCATCACAATGCCCCATGCCGTTTTCATCACAATGCTCCATGCCAATGTCATCAAATTACTCCACAAGCTTGTCATCAGAATGCTCCCTGACCCTTGTCATCACAATGCTCCAAGCCATTGTCATCACAATGCTCCATTACCTTTGTCATCAGAATCCTCCATGACACTTGGCAACACAATGCTCCATGCCATTGTCATCACAATGGGCCATTACATATGTCATCACAATGCTCCCTGACACCTGTCTTCACAATATTGCATGACCTGGTCATCACAGTGCTCCATGCCCTTGTCATCACAATGCGCCATTCCAACTGTCATCGCAATAATCCATGAAACTTATTAGACCAATGCTCCATGCCCTTGTCATCACAATGTTCCATGCCCTTCTTATCACAATGCTCCACGACCCCTGTCATCACAATTCTCCGTGACTCCAGTCATCACAATGCTTCATGACCTTTGTCATCACAATGGTCCATGCCCTCCTCATCTACAGTCTCTGTGACTTTTAACCACAATGCTCCATGAACTTTTCATCACAATGCTCTTTGACCCTTGTCATCACAATGCTCTATGCCTTTCTCAGCACAATGCTCCATGACCCTTGTCATCACAATGCTCCATGCGCTTGTCAGCACAATGCTCCATGACCCATGTCATCACAATGCGCCATGCGCTTGTCATCACAGTGCTCCACAATCTTGTCATCACAATGCTCCATAAACCTTGTCATCACAATGCTCCATGCACTTCTCATCAAAATGCTCTCTCACCACTGATATCACAATGTTACATCACTATTCATCACAATACTCCCTCACCCCTGTCATCACAATGTTCCATGACTCCTGTCATCACAATTCTACATGCACTTATCATCACAATGTTCGATGACCCCTGACATCACAATGTTCCATAACCCCTGTCATCAAAATGCTCCATGAACCATTTCATCAAAATGCTCAATGACCCCTGACATCACAATGTTCCATAACCCCTGTCATCAAAATGTTGCATGACCCTTTTCATCAAATTGTTCCATGACCCTGTCATCACAATGCTCCCTGCCCTTCTCATCACAATGCACCACGCCCTTGTCATCAAAATGCTCCATGACCTTTGTCATCACAAAGATCCATGACCCTTTGCATCACAATGCTCCATGTCATGGTCATCACAATGCTCCATGCCATTGTCATCACAATGCTACCTGACACATGTCATCAGAATGCTCCATGGCCTTCTCATCACAATGCTCCATGCCCTTGCCATCACAATGCTCCATTACACCTGTGATAACAATGCTCCATTACCCCTGCCATCACGATGTTCCATGGCCTTGTCATTACAAGGCTCCATGACCCTTCTCATCACAATGCTCCAAGACCCCTGTAATCACAATGCTCCATGCCCCTTTTCATCTCAATGATCCATGAACCCTGTCATCATAATGCACCATGCCCATCATCATAATGCTTCATGCTATTGTCATCACAATGAAATCAAAATTCTCCATGACCTCTGTCATCACAATGCTCCAAACCCTTGTGATCACAATGTTCCGTAATACTTGTCGTCACAACGCCCCATGATGCTGGTCATCACAATTACCCATGGACTTCTCATCACAATGCTCCATGACCCTTGTCATCACAATTCTCAATACACTTGTCATCACAATGCTCCCTGACACCTGTCGTCAGTATGCTCATTGAACCCTGTCATGACAAGTCTCCATGCCTTTTTCATCACAGTGATCCATGCCCTTTTCATCACAATGCTCCATGCCATTGTCATCACAATACTCCACAAGCTTGCCATCAGAATGCTCCGTGACACTTGTCATCACAATGATCCATGACCCCTGTCGTCACAATGCTCCATGACACCTGTCATCACAATGCTCCATGCCCCTTGTCATTACAGTGTTCCATGATGCTCGTCATCACAATTATCCATGGTCTTCTCATCACAGTGCTCCACGGTCTTGCCATCACAATGCTCCATGCCCTGGTTATGACAATGCACCATGTCCCTTGTCATCACAATTCTCCACGTCCTTGTCATCACAGTGCTCCATGACAGTTCTCATCACTATGTTACCTGCTCTTGTCATCACAATTCTCCATGCACTTGTCATCGCAATGCCCCATGACCCCTGTCATAGCAAGCTCCATGCCTTTGTTATCACAATGCTTCACGACCTTTTCATCAAAATTCTCACTGCCCGTTGTCATCACAATGCTCCATGCCCTTGTCATCACAATGATCCAAGCCCTTGTCATCACAATGCTCCATTACCTTTGTCATCACAATCCTCCATAACACTTGGCATCACAATGCTCCATGCCATTGTCATCACAATGGACCATGAAATATGTCATCACAATGCTCCCTGACACCTGTCTTCACAATACTCATGACCTCGTCTTCACAATGCTCCATGACCTTGTCATCACAATGTGCCATGCCCACTGTCAACACAATTATCCATGAAACTTGTCAGACCAATGCCCTATGCCCCTGTCATCACAAAGCTCCATGCCCTTGTCATCACAATGCTCCATGACCCCAGTCATCACAATTCTCCGTGACTCCAGTCTTCACAAGGCTTCATGACCTGTGTCATCACAATGGTCCATGCCCTCATCATCACAAGGCTCTGTGAACTTTGTCACCACAATGCTCCATGAACTTTTCATCACAATGCTCCGTGACACTTGTCATCACAATGCTCCGTGCCTTTGTCAACTCAATGCTCCATGACCCTTGTCATCACAATGCTCCACAACCTTGTCATCACAATGCTCCATAAAGATTGTCATCACAATGCTCCATGCACTTCTTATAAAAATGCTCTCTCACCACTGATATCAACATGTTCCCTCACTAGTCATCACAATACACCCACTCCCCTGTCATCACAATGGTCCTTAAACCCTGTCATGGAAATGTTCCATGACCCTTGACATCTCAATGTTCCATAACCCCTGTCATCAAAATGTTCCATGACACTTTTCATCAAATTGCTCCATGACCCTGTTATCACAATGCTCCCTGCCCTACACAACAGAATGCACCACACCTCTTGTCATCAAAATGCTCCATGACCTTTGTCATCACAAAGCTCCATGACCCTTGGCATCACAATGCTGCATGCCATTGTCATCACAATGCTCCATGAAACCTCTCATCACATTGTTCCATGCCCTTGTCATCACAGGCTACATGATGCTTTTCATCACAATGCTCGATGCCATTCTTATCACAATGCTCCATGCGCTTGTCATTACAATCCTCCATGACCAATGTATCACAGTGTTCCATGCCCTGGTCATCACAATGCTCCATGACCCCTGTCATAAAAATGCTCCATGACCACTGCCATCACAATGTTCCACGGCCTTGTCATCACAAGGCTCCATGACCCTTGTCATCACAGTGCTCCAAGACCCCTGTAATCACAATGCTCCATGCCCTTGTCATCACAAAGCTCCATGACGCATGTCATCAGAATTCTCCATGGCCTTCTCATTCACGATGCTCCATGCCCTTGTCATCACAATGCTCCAAGACTCCTGTAATCACAATGCTCCATGCCCCTTTTCATCTCAATGCTCCATGAACCCTGTCATCACAATGCAGCATGCCCATCATCATAATGCTTCAGGCTATTGTCATCACAATGAAATCAAAATGCCCCATGACCTCTGTCATCACAATGCTCCAAATCCTTGTGATCAAAATGATCCATAACACTTATCATCACAACGCCCCATGACGCTCGTCATCACAATTATCCATTGTCTTCTCATCACAATGCTCCATGACCTTTGTCATCACAATGCTCAATACCCTTGTCATCACAATGCTCCCTGACACTTGTCGTCAGTATGCTCCTTGAACCCTGTCATGACCAGGCTCCATGCCTTTTTCATCACAATGATCCATGCCCTTTTCATCACAGTGCTCCAAGACCCCTGAAAACACAATGCTCCATGCCCTTGTCCTCACAAAGCTCCATGATGCGTGTCATCAGAACGCTCCATGGCCTTCTCATCCCAATGCTCCATGCCCTTGTCATCACAATGCTCCAAGACCTCTGTAATCACAATGCTGCATGCCCCTTTTCCTCAGAATGCCCCATGAGACATGTCATCACAAGGCTCCATGGTCTTCTCATCACAATGCTCCAGTACCTTGTCATCACAATGCTCCATGACGCCTCTCATCACAATACTCCATGAACATTTTCAGCCCAATGGTCCATGACCTTCTCATCACAATGCTCCCTGACCCCTGTCATCACAATGCTCCATGACCACTGTCATCACAACGCTCCATGAACCCTGACGACACAATGATCCGGGACTCTTGTCATCAAAATGCTCCATGAACCTTGTCATCACAATGATCCATGCTCTTGTCATCCCAATGCTCCATGACCCCTGTAATCACAATGCTCCATGACGCTTGTCATCAAAGTGCTCCATGAACCTTGTCATCACAATGCTCCTTGCCTTTGTCAGCAAAATGCTACATAATCTTGTCATCACAATGCTCCATGCGCTTGTCATCACAATCCTCCATGACCCTTGGGATCACATTGCTTCATGCCCTTGTCATCTCGCTCTTGCCTTTCTGGTTTTTACAGATATACAGATGTCCCTTTCGACCGGTGGGAAGTGACAATTCTTTGTAGTGTGGATTTGCATTGCATGCTTACTTCATTGGCCAGAAAAGACGTATGCGTTTTCTCCTGAATATATTCAGGGGAAAAGGCATACGCCCTTTTTGGCCAAGTGCATCACCGTCCAAGTTGGGATGCTTTTTCTGTGCTTCAAAGGTGATTCCAATTTACCTCTTGAAATATATTTTGTGCAATTCTGCCTCATTTTCAAGTCCGCTTCATTGCCTTCCCTCAACAGATTTCTGGAAGAGAGTAGTCCTTTATAACTCTGCAGGTTTTTGAATTGCTGGGCCCCTGAGCTCCAATTTTCAAATCCCATTTTTGTGAGCTGGCCGCAAATCCACAATTTTGCCTCAGTACCTATACGGGTTCCAGGGGTGGCTTTATTGGTTCCCTGTGGGTGGCTGAGGCTTTGGTTAATTCTTCTTCCTGACGGGAAATTAGAGTGACATGTGCCCGTTCAAATGCCTACATCTACTCTCTGATTGGTTCTCCCTCTTCCCTTTCATCATCTGCACAAATAGCAAACTGTGCGAACCAGGAGGTTATAGGGGCTGACTCTCCTAAGTTGGGAGATTGATAGTAAAGCAGTTGGAATGCCAAAGTGGAGCACAAGGAGAGGAAAAATTAGGAGAGTTTTAGAAACCTTTCGCCATAACAGGGTGTCCATTCTCTAGGTTTCCCATACATGTTATAACTGTAGTGATATTCCCTTCTACCTGGAGATTTGGGACCCATGGAATGGTGGCATGCATTACTACTTTAAAGGGTCTGCATTTTCTCTCCCAATCTCACCAGTCCTCTCAGTCCCAAGTGTCCAGCCTTATGTCTCATCCAGCTGTCTTTGCAGATAGGGTCATTCCAGGTTTCATTAGAACCCCTGAAGGAATTGTGTAAGAATTTTGCTGTTTTTTGGTTTTGTTTTTGAAATTCATTTTTATTATGGCGTTGAGCTGGTTTTCACTGACCTGTTTATGCCAGTCTAGACACAATTGATTTCCTTACGGAGACATATGAATACATAGGTTTTAAGATTCTTACTAGTCAGATATATTCCTCGGCGGGGAATAGGGGTGTTGAGTCCCATTCACTGAGGAAGGTGTAGGTCTTGTCTATTCTGTATTTGGTTTATGGAATGGTACCTGTGCTAATATCATACTCTGGTTTTATGCATCACCCCACCTCTCCTTTCCCCTGAAGCAGGCATAAGAGTTTTTTTCTAAATGTGAGACTCTGTTCTCTTTCCTAATTCAGTTCATGTGTTGTGATATTGACATTCCCTCTATAAGTGATATCTTATGATAAGATTCTTTTTCTGTGTGACTAATTTCCCTTAGAATCATCATACCTAAATCCACTCATTATGCTGCTACTGGCCTTATATACATTGATTTCACGTCTGAGTGATATTCCGTTGTACAAAATTACCACAAGTTCTTTATGCATTTCTCTTTTTCCTGGGATATTTTAGGTGTACCAAAGTTGAGGTTCTTGTATGCAGAGCAGCCCTAAACATTGGGGTGCCTGTGTCTTATTGATATTTAGTCTTCCCAAGTCATATGCCCGTGAGTTGAAGTCCCCTTTGCTTGGGGGCTTTGTATTTTAGAAGTTTTAGGAAACAGCATACACTTCTTCAGAGTGGCTCTTGGATATTTATACCCCACCCATCAGCGTGACTAGGCTCCCTGTTTTCCATGGCCTCTCCTGCATTTCTGGTTTGTACACATTTTTTGGATTGCCTTTCTGAGCAGTGGAAATTGAGACTCCTTTGTTGTGCAGATTTGCATTTCCCTCTTGCTTGGTTGGCCAAAAACTCTGCATGTGTATTTTTCCTGAAGATATTCACGAAAAAAACGCATACACCCTTTTGCCCAACTGCATCATTTTAGAATTTCTGCTGCTTTTCATATGCTTTAAATGTGAGTACAATCTACCTTTTGAAATCTGTTTCCTGCAATTCTGCCTCTCATTCAAATCCTCTTCATTGCCTTACCTGAATATATTTTTGGACGTTGGTTATCAATTATATCTTTCAGGTCTTTGAATTGTCTGCTCCTGAGCTCCATTTTGCAACTCGCTTTTTTTGTGAGCTGGCCGCCAAACCATTGGATTACTTCTGGCCCTATTCTGGTTCTGGGGAGGCAGGCTGAGCCTTTGGTTAATTCTTCTTCCTAATGGGAAATTAGAGTGACATGTGCCTGTCAAAACTCCTACAGCTAATCTCTCATTGGTTCCCCCTCTTCCCATTTACCCTCTGCACAAACTGCAAACTGTGGGAAACAGGAGGTTAAAGGTGCTGATTCTCCAAGTGGGGAGATTGTTAGTAATGTGGCTGGAATGGCGAGCCCCAGCAGCAGGAGATGAAAAATGAGGTGCATTTTAGACACCTTTCCTGAGCACACGGTGTACATTCATCTCGGTTTCGCAGGCATGTTTTCGCTGTCAGAAGACTCCCTTGAACCTGCAGATTTGGGACCCATGGAATGGGTACCAGGCAGTATTACTTTAAAAGGTCTGCATTTCCTCACCCAGCCTCTCTAACATCTCTTAGCGTGCATAGCTTCCAGCCTTATATAATCATCCTGCTGTGGGTCTACATGTGTTCAATCCATGTTACATCGTAGCCCTTCAACAAAAGTTGTAAGAATTTTTGTCTGTCTCACTGTTTTTATAAATAGTTTAAAATTTATTTTTATATTGGTTACAGCTGATTTTCAAAGCTCTGTTTTTTGCTGCTGTACATCCACTTGATTCATGTACTGTGAGACAACAATAACTTCTTTTTCAGATGCTTACCAGTCATATGTATTATTTTACAGTGACTTGAGTGGGCTGAGTGCAGTTCTTTGAGGTACCGTGTAGGCCTTGTCAGTTATTCAATTTGGTACTTGGAATGGTATCTTTGCTAATTTCAACCTCCTGGATAATACCTCACCATTCCCCACCTTTCCCATTTAGCAGCCTTATGTCTATTTTCTACATATTTGACTATGTTACTGTTTTGTAATTTATTTCATGTGTAGCCATTTTTGATTCCACCTTTAAGTGACATCTTATGATATGTGTCTTTTTCTTTCTGACATATGTCACTTAGAATGATCGTATGTAACTCCTCCAGAGTTGTTACAACTGGCCTTATTTCATTGATTTCTGGATGAGTAATATTCCACTCTACATAAGTACCCCATCTCTTTTATCCATTTTATCCTTCCAGGGACATTTAGGTTATATCCAAGTTGAGGCCCTTTTTAACAGAGAGGTGGTAAACGTTCGGGTGCCTGTTTTCTGTCGATTTTTGTTTTTCCCAAGGTACACGCCCATGAGTGCAAGTGCCCTATGCTCTGTAGCTCATTTTTTAGATGTTTTAGCAAACACAGTACACTTCTCCAGAGTGGCCGTTGGCAAATTACATTTCCACTATCAGCCTCACAGGGCTCCCTTGTCTCCTCGCCCTGTCCTGCATTTCTGGTGTTTACACTTTATGTGGATGGCCCTTCTGACTGATGTGAAGTGATACATTTTGTGATATTGATTTCCAGTGCCCACCTGTTTGGTTGGATAAAAAGTGTGTATGGCCTTTACTTGAATATATTCAGAAAAAATGCATACACCCTTTTTGGCCAACTGCATCATTGGCGATGTTCAGCCCCTTTTGTTGTGCTTTAATGGGGAGTCCTTTCTACCTCTTCAAATCTGTTTCCTGCCACTCTCCCTTGCTTACAAGTCCTTTTCTGTGACTTACCTCAAGACATTTTTCGACGTTAGATATTTTCAACTCTGCAGTTTCATGAATTTTAGTGCCCCTGAGTTCCATTTTTCAACTTGTGTTTTTGGAAACTGGACACAAAACAGCGGGATTTCCTCTAGCCCTATTCTGTTTCCGTGGGCAATTCTAGCCTTTGATGAATTTGTCTTCTGGATTGGAAATTAGAGTGGCATGTGCCTGTCCGAACACCTAAGACATGTCTCTATATTTTTCTCATCCTTCCGCTACATCCTCTGGACAAATTCCAAACTGTGTGCAACAGGATGTTGACGGTGCTGATATCCCCAAGTGAGGAGATTGTTACGAAAGATGCTGGAGGGTTGAACCCGAGCACCAGGCAATGAGGAGATGAGGTGCCTTTTCCAAACTATTTCCGATCAAACGGTGTACCATCCTCTAGGTGTGACAGGCATATTTTAGCTGTAGGAAGGGTCCCGTGCATGTAAGGAGAACACCAGGGATTTTTCCAAATCAGTGCCTCCCCGAAACCCAAAGTGGGGAATCTTTAAGCTACGGCTACACGTATGTCCTTTAAGGGCCTTGGGAAATAGGCAGAGCACAAACTTTAGATGACTGAAATCTTCAGGGTCAGAGCGCTCACCATCGGCCTTGCTTAGGTTACATTTTATCTGTCATTGATAGATGATGTCAATAAAAATATCTATTCTTTTTCAGATTATTTCCCCTTATAGGTTATTGCAAATTATTCAGTGTAGTTCCCTGTGCTATACAGTAGTTCCTTGTTGATGATCTATTTTATACATAGCAGTGTGTATGTGTTAATCCCAAACTGTTAATTTATCCCTTCTCCTACCTTTCCTCTTTGGTAATAATAAATTATAAGGTTTTATACTTCTCAGAAATGGGGGAGCTGAAAGAGAGGTATCATTTTCAATGGAAAAGCATTCAAAACAAGATTGAAGCTTCAGCCAAGAGTATTCGATGTACATCCATGAAAATAAATCACTTCATTTCTCTAATGTTGACCTGACAAATAAGACAGACGTCTTCACTGAACTTGCTTATAGGAAAGTGATGGAAATATCAAATGTAAGTCTTAGAAACATCTTATTTTACCCGAGCATTATACACTGCTCTATGTTAACTACAGTTTGGCTCACACATCTGTTCATTGAAGTTACAATGTTCTCAATTTCTGTTACTGATCCTCCAGAGTTGACCCCAACAGGAGTCCCCGTGCCCAGTGTCATTGGAGCCAACAGATCAAGACTGAGTTTGGTTCAGAAGCAAAGGAAACATTATTTTGAAAACAGAATGGAGAGGTGAGAGCGTGCACTCCCCCATGGGCTGTGGGCTGGACTGCTGTGTAGGGTCCCCGGCAGCGTCAGTGGGAGGGAGGGGATGGAGCTCTCGACGGCTGAGTTGGCTGCAGCTCAGGCTCTATGCCGCGGAGTCTGCATGGGACCCCGCTAGCTGAGGTGTCGACCCAGCCATTCTGCACTAGGAAATCGGGTCTGAAGTGCCGGGTGTGGGACCTCTGCATGCGGAACCCTAGGAGCACGTGAAATTAGACAAAGCACAAAGGAAAAACAGGTTAGACTTTATTTTATTGCCCAGATTCTCTTTTTATCTCCCAGGAATTTTTAATGAACGTTGCCGGAGACGAACACCTCCTCTGCTTTTTGTTCCGTTCCTTATTCTTGGGGTGTTGAGGGTGCAGACCCCTCTTTTGTAACTGCTTCATGTTGTGGTGGGAGCCCTGATACATGGGGGGAGGGGCAAAACGTCTCCCCACCATCCTCCTGGTGAGGTTGATTGTCCCAAGGCCTCCTGCCTCACTTCTCGTCCGCCTGAGCACCAGCATTGGAAGTGTTACAGATTCTAATGACCTTTAAGGGTCCAGGAAAGAGAGGCACAGAGATGCTGCGGTGGCAGGTTTCACCCCACCCCACATATGTTCGGCGACCTTAGGCTGACAGTTTTTGCCAGACTAGATGCTCTGACCAGTAGTCTGTGCTTTCTTTAATTAGGTACCTGAATTAATGAACAAACAGCACCATGTGTCAGAGCCCTGCCCGCACAACTCCCAGACAGTCCAGGGTCAGTGGTGATCCAGGACCATGACGTCCACTGAGTCAACGGCCTTTAGAAGTAGCCAGCAGTCCAGCCGGTCATATTGGCCACCATCACCGCGGTGTCTGTAGGGTTTTCTATGGTGAAAGCGTGATATACGTTTCCCCCGCCAAGCTTATTAGCTCCCCTCTGGGTGCAGTAAGTCCTGCAAGCAGTAGTCTGCTCTTTCGGGGCACAGTCTTGTCGTTTTCTGAGAGAAACTCCAGGTCAAGTGATGGTCACACGAGTCATCTTGGGGGCCCGTTGCCCCCGTTTATCTCTCTGGAGGTTGGAGTTGGAGGGCCTCCTCACTCGAGGTCAGTGTGTCCACAGAGCGACCCCTGCAACTTCAGGGCATGATGGGTGGTTAGGATCACCACGTGGGGTCCTTTTCCCTTAGGAGGGAGCTGGCCTTGCGGGCTGCTGATTTCCAGCTTTTTAGATACCCCAGTATCCTGGCCTGATGAGTCGGTGGGCAAAGCCCTTGGTGACCATAGTTTATCATACCTGAAGGGCATTCTTGTGTTGCTCCATTTCAAGTGGTCCCAGTTTTTGCACTAAGGCTCCAAGGGCGATTAACCTTTGACCGGGTATGTAAAGGTCAAAGGGTTTAGCTAAATTAGGGAGTTCCTGGGCAAGGGTCTGTATTGACTGCTCTTTCCATTCTTGAAAGGCTGCTTCTGGATTCTATTCAAAAGGATCATCATCTTTTCGTGTCAGTGTTTCATGTAGAGGCCCAGCTATTACACTGTAGTTAGGGATCCAGATGCAGAAAACCTTGGCCTCCCCAGGAACCCCTAAGCTGTCTTCTAGTTTCAGAAGAGGTAAGGCTGCAAATGGCTTCTTCCCTATCCTGGGATGCGTTTCTCCGAATATCTGTGAGAATGAAGCCCAGGCATGTCACCTTAGCCTGGGATATTTGAGCGTTTTTCTTGGACACCTTCTATCCTTTCTTGGCTAGGTAGTTCAGAGGCGTCTTTAGTAGGCCTGGCGATCAGAATGTCATCTGCATATTGAAGGAGGGTTCCCTTTTACAGAGGTTGAACTTTTAGGTCTTTAGAGGACATTTCCCCAATGATGGTGTGGGGATTTTTGAACCATTGGGGCAGGACGGCCCAGCATTATTGCTTTTGTTGCATGTTGTGTCCTGCCACTCACAAGCCAAAAATTCTTGTGACTCTGAGATGAATGGAATACAGAAGAAGGCATCATTGAAGTCTAATACAGAATGCCATGGCCTGGTGGAAGGTAGAATGACCAGCAGGGAGTAGGAAATAGGAGCTACTGGATGTATATCCTCGGTGGCTTCACTGACTGTCCTGATATCCTTTACCAGGTCTCCAGCAGCCCATGGGGCTCTCGTGGTCAGGCCAATCCCAGGATATGGAGCTCACCTGGGCTGCACCCCTACCCCACAGCCCACGGGGCTCTCGTGGTCAAGTCCCTCCCAGGGTATGGAGCTCACCTCTGCAGCTACCCAGCAGCCCATGGGGCTCTCCTACTCAGACCCTTCCCAGGATACAGAGCTCCCCTGGGCAGGTACCCCAGCAGGGCTGGACACACAGGAACTGTGCACATAGCCCACCTTGCAGAGAACCCACAGCTCACGTGTCGCTCACAGCTGACACAGAACACCTCAGAGCAGGACTTGAACTAACAAACAGCAGCTCTGACAGGTCTGTGACCATGGCTATCACTCACTGCAGGCTCTTTCTGCCTGGTTTTCCAGACACTTCCAATGCAGCCAGGGCACCAGGCCTCTGTCTCCACCCACCATCACTCCTCTCCCTGACTCCTGGGTTCCTCTCATTAGGATAGGGTCTTCTTGAAGTTGTTTTCCACTCATGGACCAGATAAAATGATAAGAAAACAAGCCGCAGCTGCAGCCCCTTGTCTATCGTGACTCTCAAGAGCCCACACCTGTTCCTAGGGCCTGGCCCGTTTAGCAAGTTTCATTTTCTGCAACTGTGAACCCTGAGGGGTGAGGATTGGCTGATTTTGGCAGCCTGAAATTGCCTGCCGGCCTGCCACAGGTGTCCCTGGGTTGAGGGCAATATAAACAGCACTCCAGTGAGCGACAGCCCTTGTAGCTGTGACTGACGCCATATTCTCTGCCCCGTAGGCAGTTCCGGAGCTGTGCTGGTGGGAGGGAGTGAGGGTCCGTGGCTTTGTGGGTGGCCCAGTGTGAGTGGGGCTCTGCTGGACTTTCTGCAGGAGTTGCCAGGCTGCCACCTGCTAAAGAAGAGGATGTGTCACCGATACCTGCCACTGGAATTTCTCCCCAGGCAGAGGTGAGGAAGTAAAAAAGGAGTGGGGGCCGTGGCAGGAGGGGTATCTCAGGCAGGGCAATGGAAAGCTTCCAGAAGAGCATCTGGGGACAGGACCATCCTGACTGGCCTGCAGGCACCAAGTCAGCCTGCGTGCTGTCGCTGTTGTGGCTCCACAGCCCTTTCTCTAGGCTTTCAAGCCCTTGTACATATTCAGGTGTTTTACCTGGGAAGGGTGGCAAAAGTTCAACAGCAGCTGGCCTGGGGCTCAGCTCACGGTTACTCACAGATGCCTCGGCATGGCCCCCTCTTTGCAATGAGGATGCGCCTTGCGTAGGAGTGGGCTGCTGGCTCTATGGGAGATGATTCCCCACCTCAGACCAATTTCAGAATTGTTTACCGCTGGAGCAAGTGCCCTGATAGTGTTTTCCTCTGTCTAACTGGTGGGTTCAGGTTATTTTTTTTCTTTTTTTGTTCAAGTTAGATTTTATTCCTCTTTTATGTATTTATAGATATAAGCATGGAAATCATTCATTCATATAAATACATCTGTGTTTAGGGAAGAACTTTTTTCTGTTTTATTATTAAATTTTATTTTTTAAATTTTGAAATTTAATTTTATTTATTTTTTTATACAGCAGGTTATTATTAGTTATGTATTTTATGCATATACATGTATACAGGTCAATCCCAATCTCCCAACACATCCCACCACCACCACCCCATGGCTTCCCTCACTAGGTGTCCATACGTGTGTTCTCTTCATCTGTGTCTCTATTTCTTCCCTGCAAACCAGTTCATCTGTACCATTTTTCTAGGTTCCACATATATGCATTAATATACCATATTTGTTTTTCTCTTTCTGACTTACTTCATTCTGTATGACAGTCTCTAGATCCATTGACGTCTCTACAAATGACCCAGTTTCATTCCTTCTTATGGCTGAGTAATATTCCATTTTATATATGTACCACATCTTTATCCATTCGTCTGTCTGTGGGTATTTAGGTTGCTTCCATTACCTGGCTATTGTAAATAGTGCTGAAATGAGCATTGTGGTGAATGTGCCTTTTTGATTTATGGTTTTCTCTGGGTATATGCCCAGAAGTGGGATTGCTGGATCATATGGTAATTCTATATCTAGGTTTTTTAAGGAAACTCCATACTGTTCTCCATCGTGACTGTATCAATTTACATTTCCACCACTAGTGGAAGAGGGATCCTTTTGTCCACACCCTCCCCAGAATTTGTTGTTTGTAGATTTTCTGATGATGCCGATTCTAACAGGTGTGAGGTGATACCTCACTGTAGTTTTGATTTGCATTTCTCTAATAATTAGTGATGTTGAGCAGCTTTTCATGTGCGTCTTGGCCATCTCTGTGTCTTCTTTGAAGAAACGTCTCTTTAGATCTTCTGCCCATTTTTGTATTGGGTTGTTTGTTTTTTTAATATTAAGCTGCATGAGCTCTTTATATATATTGGAGATTAAACCTTTGTCCATTGATTCGTTTGCAAATATTTTCGCCCATTCTGAGGGATGCTTTTTGCCATTCCCGTTTTTTTAACAAAAAAAGAAAGAAAGAAAAAGAAGCAGAACACTAAAGTGTGTAAAATATGCCTTTTGAAACTGTCGTTTTGAAATATGGACATACTTTGAATTTTTTGGTCGATATATGAACCCGGTATTTGTTTTCAGGGCAGGTGTCCTTTACAGGCCTGCAATGATTTTGAATATCAACTGACCATTAGCGCTGGGATTAAAGCTGCTGTTTTGTGAAACGGCCACAAGGTGGCAGCAGTTCTCCCTTACCAAATCTGCTTAATAGAGCAACAGAGCCTCAATGGAAGTCATGTTCTAGATTGGAATTTAGAATGGAATGTGCCAGGAGAAAGCCCCTCAAGTTTGTCTCACTGCTTCTTTTTCGAGTTTTTAATGTAATTTTTTATTTTTTATTACAGCAAATATGATTACAATGTTTGGCTTGTTGTAGGTGTGGAAGATGTGGTTCTTTTACACATATACATATGTCTGTTCTTCCTGGGATCCTTTTCCCATGTACCTTATGACAGAATGTTGAGTAGTCTTCTCTTGGTATTCTGTAGGTCTTTGGTGATTATATATGTCACCTGTGTTTGTATATGTCTGTTAACCCCAATATCATAATGAAACCAATCCTCACACCTTTCCATTGGTGAACCATAAGTTTGTTGAAAGAATCTGTGATTGCCCTTCTCCGTGGAAATATCTGCCCTGGTATCCATTTTTCGGTAACACCTATAAGAGATATGATATGATATGTGTCTTTCACCTTCTGACTTACTACAAGTCACGTGATTACCTCTAGACACACCTACGATGCTGCAAATGGCATTGTGTCCTTTTATTCCTTGGCTTCTATTCTGCCTTAGCGAGGTCCATTTTCAACAATGTGATTCCCTGAGGGCTGAGGATTAGCTGACTTGGGTAGCCTGACCCTGCTGGCCGGCCCTCCCCAGGTGTGCCTGGGTTGAGGTCAATATAAACAGCGCTGCAGGCAGCAATATCCCCTGAAGCTGTGCCTGACTCCATATTCTCTGCCCCGTCAGCAGTCTCGGGGCTGTTCTGGATGGAGGGAGTGAGGGGCCACGGCTTTGTGGGTGGCCCGGTGTGAGTGGGTCTCTGCTGGACTTTCTGCAGGAGTTGCCAGGTTTCCACCTGTAAAGAAGAGGATGTGTCACCCATACCTTCCGCTGGAATTTCTCTCCGGACAGAGGTGAGGAAGGAAAAAAGCAGTGGGGGCCGGGACAGGAGGGGTATCTCAGGCAGGGCAATGGAAAGCTTCCAGAAGAGTGCCCAGGGCCAGGACCATCCTGGCTGGCCTGCAGGCCCCAAGTTGGCATGCGTGCTGTCGCTGGTGTGGCTCCACACTCCTTCCTCTAGGCTTTCAAGCCCTTGTACATATTCAGGTGTTTTACCTGGGAAGAGTGGGAAAAGTTCAACAGCAGCTGGCCTGGGGCTCAGCTCACGGTTACTCACAGATGCCTCGGGTCCCTTTCACTGAGGAAGGTGTAGGTCTTGTCTATTCCATAGTTGGTTTTTGGAACGGTACCTGTGCTTATATCAAACTCTGGTTTTATGAATCACCCCACCTCTCCTTCCCCCTTAAGCAGGCATCAGAGTGTTTTCTAAATGTGAGACACTGTTCTCTTTCCTAACTCAGTTCAAGTGTAGCCATGTTTACAGGATCTTCATAAGTGATATCTTATGATAAGATTCTTTTTCTGTGTGACTTATTTCACTTTGAATCAGCATACCTGAATCCACCCATTTTGCTGCTACTGGTCTTATGACATTGATTTCATGGCTGAGGGATATTCCATCATATGTAAGTACCACATTTTTTTGAACCATTAATATATTTCCTGGGATATTTAAGGTGTACCCAAGTTGAGGTCCTTGTAAGCAGTGCAACCCTAAATTTTGGGGTGGCTCTGTCTTATTGATTTTCAGTTTTCCCAAGGTATATTCCCTAGACTGGAAGTGCCCTTGGCTCTGTAGCTCTGTTCTTTACTTGTTTTAGGGAACACAGTGCACTCCTCCAGAGAGGCAGTTGGCAGTGTACATCCCGCCCATCAGGATAACAAGGCTCCCTGTTCTCCAGGGCCTGTCTTACCTTTTTGGTTTTTACACATTTTGTGGAAGTCCCTTTTGACCGGTGGGATGTGATACTTCTTTGTAGTGCAGATTAGCATTGCCCGCTTGCTTGCTTGGCCAAAAAGGGCGTATGCGTTTTCTCCTGAATATATTCAGGAGAAAACGCATACGCCCTTTTTGGCCAAGTGCATAATTGTCGAAGTTGTGCCCCTCTTCCTGTGCTTTAAAGGCGATTCCAACGTACCTCTTGAAATCTATTTCCTGCTATTCTGCCTAGCTTTCAAGTCTGCCTCGTTGCCTTCCCTTAACAGATTTTTGGACGATAGTTGTCCTTTATTACTCTGCCAGTTTGTGAATTGCTGTGCCCTTGAGCTCCATTTTTCAACTCGTTTTTTGTGAGCTGACCGCAAGTCCAAAATTTTGTTTCAGGAACTATTCTGGTTCCCGATGGGGGGCTGAGACTTTGGTTAATTCTTCATCCTGCGGGGAAGTTAGGGTGATATGTGCCCGTCCAAATGCCTAACAGCTACTCTCTCATTGGTTCTCCCTCTTCCCTTTCATCCTCTGCCAAATTGGAAACCTGTGCGAACCAGGAGGTTAAATCGGCTGTCTCTCCAACTTGGGAGATTGATAGTAAAGCAGATGGAAAGTCAAACCGGAGCACCAGGAGAGGGACTATTCGTTGAGTTTTAGAAAACTTTCGTATTCACTGTGGGTCCCTTCTCTAGGTTTCCCGTACATGTTATAGCTGTAGTAATATACCCTTCAACCTGGAGAGTTGGGACCCATGGAATGGGTGCCAGGCATTTGTGCTTTAAAGTTTCTGCATTTGCTCACCGAATCTCACCAATCCTCTCAGTCCCAAGTGTCCAGCCTTATTCCACATCCAGCTGTCGTTGTAGATAGGTTCATTCCAGGTTTCATCAGAGACCCTGAAGGAATTGTAAAGAATTTCCCAGTTTTTTTGTTTTGTTTTTAGAATTCCTTTTTATAGTGGGTTTGAGCTGATTCTCGCTGCCATGTTTATGCCAGTCTAGACACACTTGATTCCCTTACACAGACATACCAATACATAGGTTTTAAGATTCTTACTAGTCAGATATATTCCTCTGCGGGAAATATGGGGTTTTGAGTCCCTTTGACTGAGGAAGGTGTAGGTCTTGTCTATTCCATAGTTGGTTTTTGGAACGGTACCTGTGCTTATATCAAACTCTGGTTTTATGCATCACCCCACCTCTCCTTCCCCCTTAAGCAGGCATAAGAGTGTTTTCTAAATGTGAGACACTGCTCTCTTTCCTAACTCAGTTCAAGTGTAGCCATGTTTACAGGATCTTCATAAGTGATATCTTATGATAAGTTTCTTTTTCTGTGTGACCTATTTCACTTAGAATCATCGTACCTGAATCCACCCATTTTGCTGCTACTGGTCCTATGACATTGATTTCATGGCTGAGGGATATTCCATCATATGTAAGTACCACAATTTTTTGAACCATTTATATAATTCCTGGGATATTTAAGTTGTACCCAAGTTGAGGTCCTTGTAAGCAGTGCAGCCCTAACTTTTGTGGTGGCTCTGTCTTATTGATTTTCAGTTTTCCCAAGGTATATTCCCTAGACTGGACGTGCCCTTGGCTCTGTAGCTCTGTTGATTACTTGTTTTAGGGAACACAATGCACTCCTCCAGAGAGGCAGTTGTCAGTGTATATCCCGCCCATCAGGATAACAAGGCTCCCTGTTCTCCAGGGCCTGTCTTGCCTTTCTGGTTTTTACACATTTTGTGGATGTCCCTTTTGACCGGTGGGAAGTGATACTTCTTTGTAGTGCAGATTTGCATTGCCCGCTTGCTTGCTTGGCCAAAAAGGGCGTATGCGTTTTCGCCTGAATATATTCAGGAGAAAACGCATACGCCCTTTTTGGCCAAGTGCATCATTGTCGAAGTTGTGCCCATTTTCCTGTGCTTTAAAGGAGATTCCAACGTACCTCTTGAAATCTGTTTCCTGCTATTCTGCCTCGCTTTCAAGTCCGCCTCGTTGCCTTCTCTTAACAGATTTTTGGACGATAGTTGTCCTTTATTACTCGGCCAGTTTGTGAATTGCTGTGCCCCTGAGCTCTATTTTTCAACTCGTTTTTTGTGAGGGGACCACAAGACCAAAATTTTGGTTCAGGACCTATGCTGGTTCCCAGTGGGGGGCTGAGACTTTGGTTAATTCTTCTTCCTGCCGGGAAATTTGAGTGATATGTGCCCGTCCAAATGCCTAACAGCTACTCTCTCATTGGTTCTCCCTCTTCCCTTTCATCCTCTGCCAAATTGGAAACCTGTGCGAACCAGGAGGTTAAAGGGGCTGTCTCTCCAAGTTGGGAGGTTGATAGTAAAGCAGATGGAAAGTCAAACCGGAGCACCAGGAGAGGGACTATTCGTTGAGTTTTAGAAACATTTCGTATTCACAGTGGGTCCATTCTCTAGCTTTCCCGTACATGTTATAGCTGTAATAATATTCCCTTCAACCTGGAGAGTTGGGACCCATGGAATGGGTGCCAGGCATTTGTGCTTTAAAGGGACTGCATTTGCTCACCCAATCTCACCAATCCTCTCAGTCCCAAGTGTCCAGCCTTATGCCACATCCAGCTGTCGTTGTAGATAGGGTCATTCCAGGTTTCATCAGAGACCCTGAAGGAATTGTAAAGAATTTCCCAGTTGTTTTGTTTTGTTTTTGCAATTCCTTTTTATAGTGGGTTTGAGCTGATTCTCGCTGCCATGTTTATGCCAGTCTAGACACACTTTATTCCCTTACGGAGACATATCAATACATAGGTTTTAAGATTCTTACTAGTCAGATATATTCATCTGTGGGAAATATGGGGTTTTGAGTCCCTTTCACTGAGGAAGGTGTAGGTCTTGTCTATTCCATAGTTGCTTTTTGGAACGGTACCTGTGCTTATACCAAACTCTGGTTTTATGCATCACCCCACCTCTCCTTCCCCCTTAAGCAGGCATAAGAGTGTTTTCTAACTGTGAGACACTCTTCCCTTTCCTAACGCAGTTCAAGTTTAGCCATGTTTATAGGATCTTCATAAGTGACACCTTATGATAAGTTTCTTTTTCTGTGTGACTTATATCACTTAGAATCATCGTACCTGAATCCACCCATTTTGCTGCTACTGGTCTAATGACATTGATTTCATGGCTGAGGGATATTGCATCGTACGTAAGTCCCACAATTTTTTGAACCATTTTTATATTTCCTGGGATATTTAAGGTGTACCCAAGTTGAGGTCCTTGTAAGCAGTGCAGCCCTAAATTTTGGGGTGGCTCTGTCTTATTGATTTTCAGTTTTCCCAAGGTATATTCCCTAGACTGGAAGTGCCCTTGGCTCTGTAGCTCTGTTGTTTACTTGTTTTAGGGAACACAAGGCACTCCTCAAGAGAGGCAGTTGGCAGTGTACATCCCGCCCATCAGGATAACAAGGCTCCCTGTTCTCCAGGGCCTGTCTTACCTTTTTGGTTTTTACACATTTTTTGGATGTCCCTTTTGACCGGTGGGAAGTGATACTTCTTTGTAGTGCAGATTAGCATTGCCCGCTTGCTTGCTTGGCCAAAAACGGCGTATGCGTTTTCTCCTGAATATATTCAGGAGAAAACGCATACGCCCTTTTTGGCCAAGTGCATCATTGTCGAAGTTGTGCCCCTCTTCCTGTGCTTTAAAGGCGATTCCAACGTACCTCTTGAAATCTATTTCCTGCTATTCTGCCTAGCTTTCAAGTCCGCCTCGTTGCCTTTCCTTAACAGATTTTTGGGCGATAGATGTCCTTTATTACGCTGCCAGTTTGTGAATTGCTGTGCCCTTGAGCTCCATTTTTCAACTCGTTTTTTGTGAGCTGACCGCAAGTCCAAAATTTTGTTTCAGGAACTATTCTGGTTCCCGATGGGGGGCTGAGACTTTGGTTAATTCTTCATCCTGCTGGGAAGTTAGGGTGATATGTGCCCGTCCAAATGCCTAACAGCTACTCTCTCATTGGTTCTCCCTCTTCCCTTTCATCCTCTGCCAAATTGGAAACCTGTGCGAATCAGGAGGTTAAATGGGCTGTCTCTCCAAGTTGGGAGATTGATAGTAAAGCAGATGGAAAGTCAAACTGGAGCACAAGGAGAGGGACTATTCTTTGAGTTTTAGAAACCTTTCGTATTAATTGTGGGTCCGTTCTCTAGGTTTCCCGTACATGTTATAGCTGTAGTAATATACCCTTCAACCTGGAGAGTTGGGACCCATGGAATGGGTGCCAGGCATTTGTGCTTTAAAGTTTCTGCATTTGCTCACCGAATCTCACCAATCCTCTCAGTCCCAAGTGTCCAGCCTTATGCCACATCCAGCTGTCGTTGTAGATAGGTTCATTCCAGGTTTCATCAGAGACCCTGAAGGAATTGTAAAGAATTTCCCAGTTTTTTTGTTTTGTTTTTAAAATTCCTTTTTATAGTGGGTTTGAGCTGATTCTCGCTGCCATGTTTATTCCAGTCTAGACACACTTGATTCCCTTATGGAGACATATCAATACATAGGTTTTATGATTCTTACTAGTCAGATATATTCCTCTGAGGGAAATATGGGGTTTTGAGTCCCTTTCAATGAGGAAGGTGTAGGTCTTGTCTATTCCATAGTTGGTTTTTGGAACAGTACCTGTGCTTATATCAAACTCTGGTTTTATGCATCACCCCACCTCTCCTTCCCTCTTAAGCAGGCATAAGAGTGTTTTCTAAATGTGGGTCACTGTTCTCTTTCCTAACTCAGTTCAAGTGTAGCCATGTTTACAGGATCTTCATAAGTGATATCTTATGATAAGTTTCTTTTTCTGTGTAACTTATTTCACTTAGAATCATCGTACCTGAATCCACCCATTTTGCTGCTACTGGTCTTATGACATTGATTTCATGGCTGAGGGATATTCCATCGTACGTAAGTACCACAATTTTTTGAACGATTTTTATATTTCCTGGGATATTTAAGGTGTACCCAAGTTGAGGTCCTTGTAAGCAGCGCAGACCTACATTTTGGGGTGGCTCTGTCTTATTGATTTTCAGTTTTCCCTAGGTATATTCCCTAGACTGGAAGTGCCCTTGGCTCTGTAGCTCTGTTGTTTACTTGTTTTAGGGAACACAATGCACTGCTCCAGAGAGGCAGTTGGCAATTTACATCCCGCCCATCAGCATAACAAGGCTCCCTGTTTTCCAGGGCCTGTCTTGCCTTTCTGGTTTTTACACATTTTGTGGATGTCCCTTTTGACCGGTGGGAAGTGATACTTCTTTGTAGTGCAGATTTGCATTGCCCGCTTGCTTGCTTGGCCAAAAAGGGCGTATGCGTTTTCTCCTGAATATATTCAGGAGAAAACGCATACGCCCTTTTTGGCCAATTGCATCATTTTCGAAATTGTGCCCCTCTTCCTGTGCTTTAAAGGCGATTCCAACGTACCTCTTGAAATCTGCTTCCTGCTATTCTGCCTCGCATTCAAGTCCACCTCGTTGCCTTCCCTCAACAGATTTTTGGACGATAGTTGTCCTTTATTACTCGGCCAGTTTGTGAATTGCTGTACCCCTGAGCTCCATTTTTCAACTCGTTTTTGGTGAGCTGACCGCAAGTCCAAAATTTTGGTTCAGGACCTTTGCTGGTTCCCGGTGGGGGGCTGAGACTTTGGTTAATTCTTCTTCCTGCCGGGAAATTACAGTGATATGTGCCCGTCCAAATGCCTAACAGCTACTCTCTCATTGGTTCTCCCTCTTCCCTTTCATCCTCTGCCAAATTGGAAACCTGTGCGAACCAGGAGGTTAAAGGGGCTGTCTCTCCAAGTTGGGAGGTTGATAGTAAAGCAGATGGAAAGTCAAAGCGGAGCACCAGGAGAGGGACTATTCGTTGAGTTTTAGAAAACTTTCGTATTCACTGTGGGTCCCTTCTCTAGGTTTCCCGTACATGTTATAGCTGTAGTAATATACCCTTCAACCTGGAGAGTTGGGACCCATGGAATGGGTGCCAGGCATTTGTGCTTTAAAGTTTCTGCATTTGCTCACCGAATCTCACCAATCCTCTCAGTCCGAAGTGTCCAGCCTTATTCCACATCCAGCTGTCGTTGTAGATAGGTTCATTCCAGGTTTCATCAGAGACCCTGAAGGAATTGTAAAGAATTTCCCAGTTTTTTTGTTTTGTTTTTAGAATTCCTTTTTATAGTGGGTTTGAGCTGATTCTCGCTGCCATGTTTATGCCAGTCTAGACACACTTGATTCCCTTACACAGACATACCAATACATAGGTTTTAAGATTCTTACTAGTCAGATATATTCCTCTGCGGGAAATATGGGGTTTTGAGTCCCTTTCACTGAGGAAGGTGTAGGTCTTGTCTATTCCATAGTTGGTTTTTGGAACGGTACCTGTGCTTATATCAAACTCTGGTTTTATGCATCACCCCACCTCTCCTTCCCCCTTAAGCAGGCATAAGAGTGTTTTCTAAATGTGAGACACTGCTCTCTTTCCTAACTCAGTTCAAGTGTAGCCATGTTTACAGGATCTTCATAAGTGATATCTTATGATAAGTTTCTTTTTCTGTGTGACCTATTTCACTTAGAATCATCGTACCTGAATCCACCCATTTTGCTGCTACTGGTCCTATGACATTGATTTCATGGCTGAGGGATATTCCATCATATGTAAGTACCACAATTTTTTGAACCATTTATATAATTCCTGGGATATTTAAGTTGTACCCAAGTTGAGGTCCTTGTAAGCAGTGCAGCCCTAACTTTTGTGGTGGCTCTGTCTTATTGATTTTCAGTTTTCCCAAGGTATATTCCCTAGACTGGACGTGCCCTTGGCTCTGTAGCTCTGTTGATTACTTGTTTTAGGGAACACAATGCACTCCTCCAGAGAGGCAGTTGTCAGTGTATATCCCGCCCATCAGGATAACAAGGCTCCCTGTTCTCCAGGGCCTGTCTTGCCTTTCTGGTTTTTACACATTTTGTGGATGTCCCTTTTGACCGGTGGGAAGTGATACTTCTTTGTAGTGCAGATTTGCATTGCCCGCTTGCTTGCTTGGCCAAAAAGGGCGTATGCGTTTTCGCCTGAATATATTCAGGAGAAAACGCATACGCCCTTTTTGGCCAAGTGCATCATTGTCGAAGTTGTGCCCATTTTCCTGTGCTTTAAAGGAGATTCCAACGTACCTCTTGAAATCTGTTTCCTGCTATTCTGCCTCGCTTTCAAGTCCGCCTCGTTGCCTTCTCTTAACAGATTTTTGGACGATAGTTGTCCTTTATTACTCGGCCAGTTTGTGAATTGCTGTGCCCCTGAGCTCTATTTTTCAACTCGTTTTTTGTGAGGGGACCACAAGACCAAAATTTTGGTTCAGGACCTATGCTGGTTCCCAGTGGGGGGCTGAGACTTTGGTTAATTCTTCTTCCTGCCGGGAAATTTGAGTGATATGTGCCCGTCCAAATGCCTAACAGCTACTCTCTCATTGGTTCTCCCTCTTCCCTTTCATCCTCTGCCAAATTGGAAACCTGTGCGAACCAGGAGGTTAAAGGGGCTGTCTCTCCAAGTTGGGAGGTTGATAGTAAAGCAGATGGAAAGTCAAACCGGAGCACCAGGAGAGGGACTATTCGTTGAGTTTTAGAAACATTTCGTATTCACAGTGGGTCCATTCTCTAGCTTTCCCGTACATGTTATAGCTGTAATAATATTCCCTTCAACCTGGAGAGTTGGGACCCATGGAATGGGTGCCAGGCATTTGTGCTTTAAAGGGACTGCATTTGCTCACCCAATCTCACCAATCCTCTCAGTCCCAAGTGTCCAGCCTTATGCCACATCCAGCTGTCGTTGTAGATAGGGTCATTCCAGGTTTCATCAGAGACCCTGAAGGAATTGTAAAGAATTTCCCAGTTGTTTTGTTTTGTTTTTGCAATTCCTTTTTATAGTGGGTTTGAGCTGATTCTCGCTGCCATGTTTATGCCAGTCTAGACACACTTTATTCCCTTACGGAGACATATCAATACATAGGTTTTAAGATTCTTACTAGTCAGATATATTCATCTGTGGGAAATATGGGGTTTTGAGTCCCTTTCACTGAGGAAGGTGTAGGTCTTTTCTATTCCATAGTTGCTTTTTGGAACGGTACCTGTGCTTATACCAAACTCTGGTTTTATGCATCACCCCACCTCTCCTTCCCCCTTAAGCAGGCATAAGAGTGTTTTCTAACTGTGAGACACTCTTCCCTTTCCTAACGCAGTTCAAGTTTAGCCATGTTTATAGGATCTTCATAAGTGACACCTTATGATAAGTTTCTTTTTCTGTGTGACTTATATCACTTAGAATCATCGTACCTGAATCCACCCATTTTGCTGCTACTGGTCTAATGACATTGATTTCATGGCTGAGGGATATTGCATCGTACGTAAGTCCCACAATTTTTTGAACCATTTTTATATTTCCTGGGATATTTAAGGTGTACCCAAGTTGAGGTCCTTGTAAGCAGTGCAGCCCTAAATTTTGGGGTGGCTCTGTCTTATTGATTTTCAGTTTTCCCAAGGTATATTCCCTAGACTGGAAGTGCCCTTGGCTCTGTAGCTCTGTTGTTTACTTGTTTTAGGGAACACAAGGCACTCCTCAAGAGAGGCAGTTGGCAGTGTACATCCCGCCCATCAGGATAACAAGGCTCCCTGTTCTCCAGGGCCTGTCTTACCTTTTTGGTTTTTACACATTTTTTGGATGTCCCTTTTGACCGGTGGGAAGTGATACTTCTTTGTAGTGCAGATTAGCATTGCCCGCTTGCTTGCTTGGCCAAAAACGGCGTATGCGTTTTCTCCTGAATATATTCAGGAGAAAACGCATACGCCCTTTTTGGCCAAGTGCATCATTGTCGAAGTTGTGCCCCTCTTCCTGTGCTTTAAAGGCGATTCCAACGTACCTCTTGAAATCTATTTCCTGCTATTCTGCCTAGCTTTCAAGTCCGCCTCGTTGCCTTTCCTTAACAGATTTTTGGGCGATAGATGTCCTTTATTACGCTGCCAGTTTGTGAATTGCTGTGCCCTTGAGCTCCATTTTTCAACTCGTTTTTTGTGAGCTGACCGCAAGTCCAAAATTTTGTTTCAGGAACTATTCTGGTTCCCGATGGGGGGCTGAGACTTTGGTTAATTCTTCATCCTGCTGGGAAGTTAGGGTGATATGTGCCCGTCCAAATGCCTAACAGCTACTCTCTCATTGGTTCTCCCTCTTCCCTTTCATCCTCTGCCAAATTGGAAACCTGTGCGAATCAGGAGGTTAAATGGGCTGTCTCTCCAAGTTGGGAGATTGATAGTAAAGCAGATGGAAAGTCAAACTGGAGCACAAGGAGAGGGACTATTCTTTGAGTTTTAGAAACCTTTCGTATTAATTGTGGGTCCGTTCTCTAGGTTTCCCGTACATGTTATAGCTGTAGTAATATACCCTTCAACCTGGAGAGTTGGGACCCATGGAATGGGTGCCAGGCATTTGTGCTTTAAAGTTTCTGCATTTGCTCACCGAATCTCACCAATCCTCTCAGTCCCAAGTGTCCAGCCTTATGCCACATCCAGCTGTCGTTGTAGATAGGTTCATTCCAGGTTTCATCAGAGACCCTGAAGGAATTGTAAAGAATTTCCCAGTTTTTTTGTTTTGTTTTTAAAATTCCTTTTTATAGTGGGTTTGAGCTGATTCTCGCTGCCATGTTTATTCCAGTCTAGACACACTTGATTCCCTTATGGAGACATATCAATACATAGGTTTTATGATTCTTACTAGTCAGATATATTCCTCTGAGGGAAATATGGGGTTTTGAGTCCCTTTCAATGAGGAAGGTGTAGGTCTTGTCTATTCCATAGTTGGTTTTTGGAACGGTACCTGTGCTTATATCAAACTCTGGTTTTATGCATCACCCCACCTCTCCTTCCCTCTTAAGCAGGCATAAGAGTGTTTTCTAAATGTGGGTCACTGTTCTCTTTCCTAACTCAGTTCAAGTGTAGCCATGTTTACAGGATCTTCATAAGTGATATCTTATGATAAGTTTCTTTTTCTGTGTAACTTATTTCACTTAGAATCATCGTACCTGAATCCACCCATTTTGCTGCTACTGGTTTTATGACATTGATTTCATGGCTGAGGGATATTCCATCGTACGTAAGTACCACAATTTTTTGAACGATTTTTATATTTCCTGGGATATTTAAGGTGTACCCAAGTTGAGGTCCTTGTAAGCACCGCAGACCTACATTTTGGGGTGGCTCTGTCTTATTGATTTTCAGTTTTCCCTAGGTATATTCCCTAGACTGGAAGTGCCCTTGGCTCTGTAGCTCTGTTGTTTACTTGTTTTAGGGAACACAATGCACTGCTCCAGAGAGGCAGTTGGCAATTTACATCCCGCCCATCAGCATAACAAGGCTCCCTGTTTTCCAGGGCCTGTCTTGCCTTTCTGGTTTTTACACATTTTGTGGATGTCCCTTTTAACCGGTGGGAAGTGATACTTCTTTGTAGTGCAGATTTGCATTGCCCGCTTGCTTGCTTGGCCAAAAAGGGCGTATGCGTTTTCTCCTGAATATATTCAGGAGAAAACGCATACGCCCTTTTTGGCCAATTGCATCATTTTCGAAATTGTGCCCCTCTTCCTGTGCTTTAAAGGCGATTCCAACGTACCTCTTGAAATCTGCTTCCTGCTATTCTGCCTCGCATTCAAGTCCACCTCGTTGCCTTCCCTCAACAGATTTTTGGACGATAGTTGTCCTTTATTACTCGGCCAGTTTGTGAATTGCTGTACCCCTGAGCTCCATTTTTCAACTCGTTTTTGGTGAGCTGACCGCAAGTCCAAAATTTTGGTTCAGGACCTTTGCTGGTTCCCGGTGGGGGGCTGAGACTTTGGTTAATTCTTCTTCCTGCCGGGAAATTACAGTGATATGTGCCCGTCCAAATGCCTAACAGCTACTCTCTCATTGGTTCTCCCTCTTCCCTTTCATCCTCTGCCAAATTGGCAACCTGTGCGAACCAGGAGGTTAAAGGGGCTGTCTCTCCAAGTTGGGAGGTTGATAGTAAAGCAGATGGAAAGTCAAAGCGGAGCACCAGGAGAGGGACTATTCGTCGAGTTTTAGAAACCTTTCGTACTCACATTGTGTCCGTTCTCTAGGTTTCCCGTACATGTTATAGCTGTAGTAATATTCCCTTCAACATGGAGAGTTGGGACCCATTCAATGGGTGCCAGGCATTTGTGCTTTAAAGGGTCTGCATTTGCTCACCCAATCTCTCCAATCGTCTCAGTCCCAAGTGTCCCTCCTTATGCCACATCCAGCTGTCATTGTAGATAGGGTCATTCCAGGTTTCATCAGAGACCCTGAAGGAATTGTAAAGAATTTCCCAGTTTTTTTGTTTTGTTTTTGAAATTCCTTTTTATAGTGGGTTTGAGCTGATTCTCGCTGCCATGTTTATGCCAGTCTATACACACTTGATTCCCTTATGGAGACATATCAATACATAGGTTTTAAGATTCTTACTAGTCAGATATATTCCTCTGAGGGAAATATGGGGTTTTGAGTCCCTTTCACTGAGGAAGGTGTAGGTCTTGTCTATTCCATAGTTGGTTTTTGGAACGGTACCTGTGCTTATATCAAACTCTGGTTTTATGCATCACCCCACCTCTCCTTCCCCCTTAAGCAGGCATAAGAGTGTTTTCTAAATGTGAGTCACTGTTCTCTTTCCTAACTCAGTTCAAGTGTAGCCATGTTTACAGGATCTTCATAAGTGATATCTTATGATGTTTCTTTTTCTGTGTAACTTATTTCACTTAGAATCATCGTACCTGAATCCACCCATTTTGCTGCTACTGGTCTTATGACATTGATTTCATGGCTGAGGGATATTCCATCGTACGTAAGTACCACAATTTTTTGAACCATTTTTATATTTCCTGGGATATTTAAGGTGTACCCAAGTTGAGGTCCTTGTAAGCAGTGCAGCCCTAAATTTTGGGGTGGCTCTGTCTTATTGATTTTCAGTTTTCCCAAGGTATATTCCCTAGACTGGAAGTGCCCTTGGCTCTGTAGCTCTGTTGTTTACTTGTTTTAGGGAACACAATGCACTCCTCCAGAGAGGCAGTTGGCAATTTACATCCCGCCCATCAGCATTAGAAGGCTCCCTGTTCTCCAGGGCCTGTCTTGCCTTTCTGGTTTTTACACATTTTGTGGATGTCCCTTTTGACCGGTGGGAAGTGATACTTCTTTGTAGTGCAGATTTGCATTGCCCACTTGCTTGCTTGGCCAAAAAGGGCGTATGCGTTTTCTCCTGAATATATTCAGGAGAAAACGCATACGCCCTTTTTGGCCAAGTGCATCAATGTCGAAGTTGTGCCCCTCTTCCTGTGCTTTAAAGGCGATTCCAACGTACCTCTTGAAATCTGTTTCCTGCTATTCTGCCTCACATTCAAGTCCGCCTCGTTGCCTTCCCTCAACAGATTTTTGGACGATAGTTGTCCTTTATTACTCGGCCAGTTTGTGAATTGCTGTGCCCCTGATCTCCATTTTTCAACTCGTTTTTGGTGAGCTGACTGCAAGTCCAAAATTTTGGTTCAGGACCTATACTGGTTCCCGGTGGGGGGCTGAGAATTTGGTTAATTCTTCTTCCTGCCAGGAAATTACAGTGATATATGCCCGTCCAAATGCCTAACATCTACTCTCTCATTGGTTCTCCCTCTTCCCTTTCATCCTCTGCCAAATTGGCAACCTGTGCGAACCAGGAGGTTAAAGGGGCTCTCTCTCCAAGTTGGGAGGTTGATAGTAAAGCAGATGGAAAGTCAAAGCAGAGCACCAGGAGAGGGACTATTCGTTGAGTTTTAGAAACCTTTCATACTCACATTGTGTCCGTTCTCTAGGTTTCCCGTACATGTTATAGCTGTAGTAATATTCCCTTCAACCTGGAGAGTTGGGACCCATTCAATGGGTGCCAGGCATTTGTGCTTTAAAGGGTCTGCATTTGCTCACCCAATCTCACCAATCGTCTCAGTCCCAAGTGTCCCTCATTATGCCACATCCAGCTGTCTTTGTAGATAGGGTCATTCCAGGTTTCATCAGAGACCCTGAAGGAATTGTAAAGAATTTCCCAGTTTTTTTGTTTTGTTTTTGAAATTCCTCTTTATAGTGGGTTGAGCTGATTCTCGCTGCCATGTTTATGCCAGTCTAGACACACTTGATTCCCTTACGGATACATATCAATACATAGGTTTTAAGATTCTTACTAGTCAGATATATTCCTCTGCGGGAAATATGGGGTTTTGAGTCCCTTTCACTGAGGAAGCTGTAGGTCTTGTCTATTCCATAGTTGGTTTTTGGAACGGTACCTGTGCTTATATCAAACTCTGGTTTTATGCATCACCCCACCTCTCCTTCCCCCTTAAACAGGCATAAGAGTGTTTTCTAAATGTGAGACACTGTTCTCTTTCCTAACTCAGTTCAAGTGTAGCCTTGTTTACAGGATCTTCATAAGTGATATCTTATGATAAGTTTCTTTTTCTGTGTGACTTATTTCACTTAGAATCATCGTACCTAAATCCACCCATTTTGCTGCTACTGGTCTTATGACATTGATTTCATGGCTGAGGGATATTCCATCGTACGTAAGTACCACAATTTTTTGAACCATTTTTATATTTCCTGGGATATTTAAGGTGTACCCTAGTTGAGGTCCTTGTAAGCACTGCAGACCTAAATTTTGGGGTGGCTCTGTCTTATTGATTTTCAGTTTTCCCAAGGCATATTCCCTAGACTGGAAGTGCCCTTGACTCTGTAGCTGTGTTGTTTACTTGTTTTAGGGAACACAATGCAGTCCTCCAGAGAGGCAGTTGGCAATTTACATCCGGCCAATCAGCATAACAAGGCTCCCTGTTCTCCAGGGCCTGTCTTGCCTTTCTGTTTTTTACACATTTTGTGGATGTCCCATTTGACCGGTGGGAAGTGATACTTCTTTGTAGTGCAGATTTGCATTTCCCGCTTGCTTGCTTGGCCAAAAAGGGCGTATGCGTTTTCTCCTGAATATATTCAGGAGAAAACGCATATGCCCTTTTTGGCCAATTGCATCATTGTCGAAGTTGTGCCCCTCTTCCTGTGCTTTAAAGGCGATTCCAACGTGCCTCTTGAAATCTGCTTCCTGCTATTCTGCCTCGCATTCAAGTCCGCCTCGTTGCCTTCCCTCAACAGATTTTTGGACGATAGTTGTCCTTTATTACTCGGCCAGTTTGTGAATTGCTGTACCCCTGAGCTCCATTTTTCAACTCGTTTTTGGTGAGCTGACCGCAAGTCCAAAATTTTGGTTCAGGACCTTTGCTGGTTCCCGGTGGGGGGCTGAGACTTTGGTTAATTCTTCTTCCTGCCGGGAAATTACAGTGATATGTGCCCGTCCAAATGCCTAACAGCTACTCTCTCATTGGTTCTCCCTCTTCCCTTTCATCCTCTGCCAAATTGGCAACCTGTGCGAACCAGGAGGTTAAAGGGGCTGTCTCTCCAATTTGGGAGATTGATAGTAAAGCAGATGGAAAGTCAAACCGGAGCATCAGGAGAGGGAATATTCATTGACTTTTAGAAACCTTTCGTATTCACAGTGTGTCGGTTCTCTAGGTTTCCTGTACATGTTATAGCTGTAGTGATATTCCCTTTAACCTGGAGTGTTGGGACCCATGGAATGGGTGCCAGGCATTTGTGATTTAAAGGGTCTGCATTTGCTCACCCAATCTCACCAATCCTCTCAGTCCCATGTGTCCAGCCTTATGCCAAATCCAGGTGTCGTTGTAGATAGGGTCATTCCAGGTTTCATCAGAGACCCTGAAGGAATTGTAAAGAATTTCCCAGTTTGTTTGTTTTGTTTTTGAAATTCCTTTTTAGAGTGGGTTTGAGCTGATTCTCGCTTCCATGATAATGCTAGTCTAGACACACTTGATTCCCTTACGGAGACATATCAATACATAGGTTTTAAGATTCTTACTAGTCAGATATATTCCTCTGAGGGAAATATGGGGTTTTGAGTTCCTTTCACTGAGGAAGTTGTATGTCTTGTCTATTCCATAGTTGGTTTTTGGAACGGTACCTGTGCTTATATCAAACTCTGGTTTTATGCATCACCCCACCTCTCCTTCCCCCTTAAGCAGTCAAAAGAGTGTTTTCTAAATGTGAGACACTGTTCTCTTTCCTAACTCAGTTCAAGTGTAGCCATGTTTACAGGATCTTCATAAGTGATATCTTATGATATGATTCTGTTTCTCTGTGACTTATTTCACTTAGAATCATCGTACCTGAATCCACCCATTTTGCTGCTACTGGTCTTATGACATTGATTTCATGACTGAGGGATATTCCCTCGTATGTAAGTACCACAAATTTTTGAAGCATTTTTATATTTCCTGGGATATATAAGGTGTACCCAAGTTGAGGTCCTTGTAAGCAGTGCAGCCCTAAATTTTGGGGTGGCTCTGTCTTATTGATTTTCAGTTTTCCCAAGGTATATTCCCTAGACTGGACGTGCCCTTGGCTCTGTAGCTCTGTTGTTTACTTGTTTTAGGGAACACAATGCACTCCTCCAGAGAGGCAGTTGGCAATTTACATCCCGCCCATCAGCATTAGAAGGCTCCCTGTTCTCCAGGGCCTGTCTTGCCTTTCTGGTTTTTACACATTTTGTTGATATCCCTTTAGACCGGTGGGAAGTGATACTACTTTGTAGTGCAGATTTGCATTGCCCGCTTGCTTGCTTGGCCAAAAAGGGCGTATGCGTTTTCTCCTGAATATATTCAGGAGAAAACGCATACGCCCTTTTTGGCCAATTGCATCATTTTCGAAATTGTGCCCCTCTTCCTGTGCTTTAAAGGCGATTCCAACGTACCTCTTGAAATCTGCTTCCTGCTATTCTGCCTCGCATTCAAGTCCACCTCGTTGCCTTCCCTCAACAGATTTTTGGACGATAGTTGTCCTTTATTACTCGGCCAGTTTGTGAATTGCTGTACCCCTGAGCTCCATTTTTCAACTCGTTTTTGGTGAGCTGACCGCAAGTCCAAAATTTTGGTTCAGGACCTTTGCTGGTTCCCGGTGGGGGGCTGAGACTTTGGTTAATTCTTCTTCCTGCCGGGAAATTACAGTGATATGTGCCCGTCCAAATGCCTAACAGCTACTCTCTCATTGGTTCTCCCTCTTCCCTTTCATCCTCTGCCAAATTGGCAACCTGTGCGAACCAGGAGGTTAAAGGGGCTGTCTCTCCAAGTTGGGAGGTTGATAGTAAAGCAGATGGAAAGTCAAAGTGGAGCACCAGGAGAGGGACTATTCGTCGAGTTTTAGAAACCTTTCGTACTCACATTGTGTCCGTTCTCTAGGTTTCCCGTACATGTTATAGCTGTAGTAATATTCCCTTCAACATTGAGAGTTGGGACCCATTCAATGGGTGCCAGGCATTTGTGCTTTAAAGGGTCTGCATTTGCTCACCCAATCTCACCAATCGTCTCAGTCCCAAGTGTCCCTCCTTATGCCACATCCAGCTGTCATTGTAGATAGGGTCATTCCAGGTTTCATCAGAGACCCTGAAGGAATTGTAAAGAATTTCCCAGTTTTTTTGTTTTGTTTTTGAAATTCCTTTTTATAGTGGGTTTGAGCTGATTCTCGCTGCCATGTTTATGCCAGTCTATACACACTTGATTCCCTTATGGAGACATATCAATACATAGGTTTTAAGATTCTTACTAGTCAGATATATTCCTCTGAGGGAAATATGGGGTTTTGAGTCCCTTTCAATGAGGAAGGTGTAGGTCTTGTCTATTCCATAGTTGGTTTTTGGAACGGTACCTGTGCTTATATCAAACTCTGGTTTTATGCATCACCCCACCTCTCCTTCCCCCTTAAGCAGGCATAAGAGTGTTTTCTAAATGTGAGTCACTGTTCTCTTTCCTAACTCAGTTCAAGTGTAGCCATGTTTACAGGATCTTCATAAGTGATATCTTATGATGTTTCTTTTTCTGTGTAACTTATTTCACTTAGAATCATCGTACCTGAATCCACCCATTTTGCTGCTACTGGTCTTATGACATTGATTTCATGGCTGAGGGATATTCCATCGTACGTAAGTACCACAATTTTTTGAACCATTTTTATATTTCCTGGGATATTTAAGGTGTACCCAAGTTGAGGTCCTTGTAAGCAGTGCAGCCCTAAATTTTGGGGTGGCTCTGTCTTATTGATTTTCAGTTTTCCCAAGGTATATTCCCTAGACTGGAAGTGCCCTTGGCTCTGTAGCTCTGTTGTTTACTTGTTTTAGGGAACACAATGCACTCCTCCAGAGAGGCAGTTGGCAATTTACATCCCGCCCATCAGCATTAGAAGGCTCCCTGTTCTCCAGGGCCTGTCTTGCCTTTCTGGTTTTTACACATTTTGTGGATGTCCCTTTTGACCGGTGGGAAGTGATACTTCTTTGTAGTGCAGATTTGCATTGCCCACTTGCTTGCTTGGCCAAAAAGGGCGTATGCGTTTTCTCCTGAATATATTCAGGAGAAAACGCATACGCCCTTTTTGGCCAAGTGCATCAATGTCGAAGTTGTGCCCCTCTTCCTGTGCTTTAAAGGCGATTCCAACGTACCTCTTGAAATCTGTTTCCTGCTATTCTGCCTCACATTCAAGTCCGCCTCGTTGCCTTCCCTCAACAGATTTTTGGACGATAGTTGTCCTTTATTACTCGGCCAGTTTGTGAATTGCTGTGCCCCTGATCTCCATTTTTCAACTCGTTTTTGGTGAGCTGACTGCAAGTCCAAAATTTTGGTTCAGGACCTATACTGGTTCCCGGTGGGGGGCTGAGAATTTGGTTAATTCTTCTTCCTGCCAGGAAATTACAGTGATATATGCCCGTCCAAATGCCTAACATCTACTCTCTCATTGGTTCTCCCTCTTCCCTTTCATCCTCTGCCAAATTGGCAACCTGTGCGAACCAGGAGGTTAAAGGGGCTCTCTCTCCAAGTTGGGAGGTTGATAGTAAAGCAGATGGAAAGTCAAAGCAGAGCACCAGGAGAGGGACTATTCGTTGAGTTTTAGAAACCTTTCATACTCACATTGTGTCCGTTCTCTAGGTTTCCCGTACATGTTATAGCTGTAGTAATATTCCCTTCAACCTGGAGAGTTGGGACCCATTCAATGGGTGCCAGGCATTTGTGCTTTAAAGGGTCTGCATTTGCTCACCCAATCTCACCAATCGTCTCAGTCCCAAGTGTCCCTCATTATGCCACATCCAGCTGTCTTTGTAGATAGGGTCATTCCAGGTTTCATCAGAGACCCTGAAGGAATTGTAAAGAATTTCCCAGTTTTTTTGTTTTGTTTTTGAAATTCCTCTTTATAGTGGGTTGAGCTGATTCTCGCTGCCATGTTTATGCCAGTCTAGACACACTTGATTCCCTTACGGATACATATCAATACATAGGTTTTAAGATTCTTACTAGTCAGATATATTCCTCTGCGGGAAATATGGGGTTTTGAGTCCCTTTCACTGAGGAAGCTGTAGGTCTTGTCTATTCCATAGTTGGTTTTTGGAACGGTACCTGTGCTTATATCAAACTCTGGTTTTATGCATCACCCCACCTCTCCTTCCCCCTTAAACAGGCATAAGAGTGTTTTCTAAATGTGAGACACTGTTCTCTTTCCTAACTCAGTTCAAGTGTAGCCTTGTTTACAGGATCTTCATAAGTGATATCTTATGATAAGTTTCTTTTTCTGTGTGACTTATTTCACTTAGAATCATCGTACCTAAATCCACCCATTTTGCTGCTACTGGTCTTATGACATTGATTTCATGGCTGAGGGATATTCCATCGTACGTAAGTACCACAATTTTTTGAACCATTTTTATATTTCCTGGGATATTTAAGGTGTACCCTAGTTGAGGTCCTTGTAAGCACTGCAGACCTAAATTTTGGGGTGGCTCTGTCTTATTGATTTTCAGTTTTCCCAAGGCATATTCCCTAGACTGGAAGTGCCCTTGACTCTGTAGCTGTGTTGTTTACTTGTTTTAGGGAACACAATGCAGTCCTCCAGAGAGGCAGTTGGCAATTTACATCCGGCCAATCAGCATAACAAGGCTCCCTGTTCTCCAGGGCCTGTCTTGCCTTTCTGTTTTTTACACATTTTGTGGATGTCCCATTTGACCGGTGGGAAGTGATACTTCTTTGTAGTGCAGATTTGCATTTCCCGCTTGCTTGCTTGGCCAAAAAGGGCGTATGCGTTTTCTCCTGAATATATTCAGGAGAAAACGCATATGCCCTTTTTGGCCAATTGCATCATTGTCGAAGTTGTGCCCCTCTTCCTGTGCTTTAAAGGCGATTCCAACGTGCCTCTTGAAATCTGCTTCCTGCTATTCTGCCTCGCATTCAAGTCCGCCTCGTTGCCTTCCCTCAACAGATTTTTGGACGATAGTTGTCCTTTATTACTCGGCCAGTTTGTGAATTGCTGTACCCCTGAGCTCCATTTTTCAACTCCTTTTTGGTGAGCTGACCGCAAGTCCAAAATTTTGGTTCAGGACCTTTGCTGGTTCCCGGTGGGGGGCTGAGACTTTGGTTAATTCTTCTTCCTGCCGGGAAATTACAGTGATATGTGCCCGTCCAAATGCCTAACAGCTACTCTCTCATTGGTTCTCCCTCTTCCCTTTCATCCTCTGCCAAATTGGCAACCTGTGCGAACCAGGAGGTTAAAGGGGCTGTCTCTCCAATTTGGGAGATTGATAGTAAAGCAGATGGAAAGTCAAACCGGAGCATCAGGAGAGGGACTATTCATTGACTTTTAGAAACCTTTCGTATTCACAGTGTGTCGGTTCTCTAGGTTTCCTGTACATGTTATAGCTGTAGTGATATTCCCTTTAACCTGGAGTGTTGGGACCCATGGAATGGGTGCCAGGCATTTGTGATTTAAAGGGTCTGAATTTGCTCACCCAATCTCACCAATCCTCTCAGTCCCATGTGTCCAGCCTTATGCCAAATCCAGGTGTCGTTGTAGATAGGGTCATTCCAGGTTTCATCAGAGACCCTGAAGGAATTGTAAAGAATTTCCCAGTTTTTTTGTTTTGTTTTTGAAATTCCTTTTTAGAGTGGGTTTGAGCTGATTCTCGCTGCCATGATAATGCTAGTCTAGACACACTTGATTCCCTTACGGAGACATATCAATACATAGGTTTTAAGATTCTTACTAGTCAGATATATTCCTCTGAGGGAAATATGGGGTTTTGAGTTCCTTTCACTGAGGAAGTTGTATGTCTTGTCTATTCCATAGTTGGTTTTTGGAACGGTACCTGTGCTTATATCAAACTCTGGTTTTATGCATCACCCCACCTCTCCTTCCCCCTTAAGCAGTCATAAGAGTGTTTTCTAAATGTGAGACACTGTTCTCTTTCCTAACTCAGTTCAAGTGTAGCCATGTTTACAGGATCTTCATAAGTGATATCTTATGATATGATTCTGTTTCTCTGTGACTTATTTCACTTAGAATCATCGTACCTGAATCCACCTATTTTGCTGCTACTGGTCTTATGACATTGATTTCATGACTGAGGGATATTCCCTCGTATGTAAGTACCACAAATTTTTGAAGCATTTTTATATTTCCTGGGATATATAAGGTGTACCCAAGTTGAGGTCCTTGTAAGCAGTGCAGCCCTAAATTTTGGGGTGGCTCTGTCTTATTGATTTTCAGTTTTCCCAAGGTATATTCCCTAGACTGGACGTGCCCTTGGCTCTGTAGCTCTGTTGTTTACTTGTTTTAGGGAACACAATGCACTCCTCCAGAGAGGCAGTTGGCAATTTACATCCCGCCCATCAGCATAACAAGGCTCCCTGTTCTCCAGGGCCTGTCTTGCCTTTCTGGTTTTTACACATTTTGTTGATATCCCTTTAGACCGGTGGGAAGTGATACTACTTTGTAGTGCAGATTTGCATTGCCCGCTTGCTTGCTTGGCCAAAAAGGGCGTATGCGTTTTCTCCTGAATATATTCAGGAGAAAACGCATACGCCCTTTTTGGCCACGTCCATCATTGTCGAAGTTGTGCCCCTCTTCCTGTGCTTTAAAGGCGATTCCAACGTACCTCTTGAAATCTGTTTCCTGCTATTCTGCCTCAATTTCAAGTCCGCCTCGTTGCCTTCCCTCAACAGATTTTTGGACGATAGTTGTCCTTTATTACTCGGCCAGTTTGTGAATTGTTGTGCCCCTGAGCTGCATTTTTCAACTCGTTTTTTGTGAGCTGACCGCATGTCCAAAATTTTGGTTCAGGACCTATGCTGATTCGCGTTGGGTGGATGAGACTTTGGTTAATTCTTCTTCCTGCCGGGTAATTAGAGTGATATGTGCCCGTACAAATGCCTAACAGCTAGTGTCTCATTGGTTCTCCCTCTTCCCTTTCATCCTCTGCCAAATTGGAAACCTGTGCGAAACAGGAGGTTAAAGGGGCTGTCTCTCCAAGTTAGGAGATTGATAGTAAAGCAGATGGAAAGTCAAACCGGAGCACCAGGAGAGGGACTATTCGTTGAGTTTTAGAAACCTTTCGTATTCACAGTGTGTCCGTTCTCTAGGGTTCCTGTACATGATATAGCTGTAGTAATATTCCCTTCAACTTGGAGAGTTGGGACCCATGGAATAGGTGCCAGGCATTTGTGATTTAAAGGGTCTGCATTTGCTCACCCAATCTCACCAATCGTCTCAGTCCCAAGTGTCCAGCCTTATGCCACATCCAGCTGTCATTGTAGATAGGGTCATTCCAGGTTTCATCAGAGACCGTGAAGGAATTGTAAAGAATTTCCCAGTTTTTTTGTTTTGTTTTTGAAATTCCTTTTTAGAGTGGGTTTGAGCTGATTCTCGCTGCCATGTTTATGGCAGTCTAGACACACTTGATTCCCTTACGGAGACATATCAATACATAGGTTTTAAGATTCTTAGTAGTCAGATATAATCCTCTGCGGGAACTATGAGGTTTTGAGTCCCTTTCACTGAGGAAGCTGTAGGTCTTGACTATTCCATAGTTGGTTTTTGGAACGGTACCTGTGCTTATATCAAACTCTGGTTTTATGCATCACCCCACCTCTCCTTCCCCCTTAAGCAGGCATAAGAGTGTTTTCTAAATGTGAGACTCTGTTCTCTTTCCTAAGTCAGTTCAAGTGTAGCCATGTTTACAGGATCTTCATAAGTGATATCTTATGATAAATTTCTTTTTCTGTGTGACTTATTTCACTTAGAATCATCGTACCTGAATCCACCCATTTTGCTGCTACTGGTATTATGACATTGATTTCATGGCTGAGGGATATTCCATCGTACGTAAGTACCACAATTTTTTGAACCATTTTTATATTTCCTGGGATATTTAAGGTGAACCCAAGTTGAGGTCCTTGTAAGCAGTGCAGCCCTAAATTTTGGGGTGGCTCTGTCTTATTGATTTTCAGTTTCCCCAAGGTATATTCCCTAGACTGGAAGTGCCCTTGGCTCTGTAGCTCTGTTGTTTACTTGTTTTAGGGAACACAATGCACTCCTCCAGAGAGGCAGTTGGCAATTTACTTCCCGCCTATCAGCATAACAAGGCTCCCTGTTCTCCAGGGCCTGTCTTGCCTTTCTGGTTTTTACACATTTTGTGGATGTCCCTTTTTTTTTTTTTTTTTTTTATTTTTTTTATTTTTTGCTTTATCACAAATTTAATCAGTTATATGTATACATATGTTCCCATATCCCCTCCCTTTTGCGTCTCCCTCCCACCCTCCCTATCCCACCCCTCCAGGCGGTCACAAAGCACCGAGCTGATCTCCCTGTGCTATGCGGCTGCTTCCCACTAGCTATCTACCTTACGTTTGGTAGTGTATATATGTCCATGCCGCTCTTTCACTTTGTCACAGCTTACCCTTCCCCCTCCCCATATCCTCAAGTCCATTCTCTAGTAGGTCTGTGTCTTTATTCCTGTCTTACCCCTATGTTCTTCATGACCTTTTTTTCTTAAATTCCATATATATGTGTCAGCATACAGTATTTGTCTTTCTCTTTCTGACTTACTTCACTCTGTATGACAGACTCTAGGTCCATCCACCTCATTACAAATAGTTCAATTTCATTTCTTTTTATGGCTGAGTAATATTCCATTGTATGTATGTGCCACATCTTCTTTACCCATTCATCCAATGATGGACACTTAGGTTGTTTCCATCTCCGGGCTATTGTAAATAGGGCTGCTATGAACATTTTGGTACATGTCTCTTTTTGAATTATGGTTTTCTCAGGGTATATGCCCAGTAGTGGGATTGCAGGGTCATATGGTAGTTCTATTTGTAGTTTTTTAAGGAACCTCCATACCGTTCTCCATAGTGGCTGTACCAATTCACATTCCCACCAGCAGTGCAAGAGTGTTCCCTTTTTTCCACACCCTCTCCAGCATTTATTGTTTCTAGATTTTTTGATGATGGCCATTCTGACTGGTGTGAGATGATATCTCATTGTAGTTTTGATTTGCATTTCTCTAATTAGTAAAGATGTTGAGCATCCTTTCATGTGTTTGTTGGCAGTCTGTATATCTTCTGTGGAGAAATGTCTATTTAGGTCTTCTGCCCATTTTTGGATTGGGTTGTTTGTTTTTTTGTTATTGAGCTGCATGAGCTGCTTATAAATTTTGGAGATTAATCCTTTGTCAGTTGCTTCATTTGCAAATATTTTCTCCCATTCTGAGGGTTGTCTTTTGGTCTTGTTTATGGTTTCCTTTGCTGTGCAAAAGCTTTTAAGTTTCATTAGGTCCCATGTGTTTATTTTTGTCTTTATTTCCATTTCTCTAGGAGGTGGGTCAAAAAGGATCTTGCTGTGATTTATGTCATAGAGTGTTCTGCCTATGTTGTCCTCTAAGAGTTTGATAGTGTCTGGCCTTACATTTAGGTCTTTAATCCATTTTGAGCTTATTTTTGTGTATGGTGTTAGGGAGTGATCGAATCTCATACTTTTACATGTCCCTGTCCAGTTTTCCCAACACCACTTATTGAAGAGACTGTCCTTTCTCCACTGTACATTCCTGCCTCCTTTATCAAAGATAAGGTGACCATATGTCCGTGGGTTTATCTCTGGGCTTTCTATCCTGTTCCATTGATCTATCTTTCTGTTTCTGTGCCAGTACCATACTGTCTTGATTACTGCAGCTTTGTAGTATAGTCTGAAGTCAGGGAGCCTGATTCCTCCAGCTCCATTTTTCGTTCTCAAGATTGCTTTGGCTATTCGGGGTCTTTTGTGTTTCCATACAAATTGTGAAATTTTTTGTTCTAGTTCTGTGAAAAATGCCAGTGGTATTTTGATAGGGATTGCATTGAATCTGTAGATTGCTTTGGGTAGTAGAGTCATTTTCACAATGTTGATTCTTCCAATCCAAGAACATGGTACATCTCTCCATCTATTTGTATCATCTTTAATTTCTTTCATCAGTGTCTTATAATTTTCTGCATACAGGTCTTTTGTCTCCTTAGGTAGGTTTATTCCTAGATATTTTATTCTTTTTGTTGCAATGGTAAATGGGAGTGTTTCCTTGATTTCACTTTCAGATTTTTCATCATTAGTATATAGGAATGCCAGAGATTTCTGTGCATTAATTTTGTATCCTGCAACTTTACCAAATTCATTGATTAGCTCTAGTAGTTTTCTGGTAGCATCTTTAGGATTCTCTATGTATAGTATCATGTCATCTGCAAACAGTGACAGCTTTACTTCTTCTTTTCCAATTTGGATTCCTTTTATTTGCTTTTCTTCTCTGATTGCTGTGGCTAAAACTTCCAAAACTATGTTGAATAAGAGTGGTGAGAGTGGGCAACCTTGTCTTGTTCCTGATCTTAGTGGAAATGGTTTCAGTTTTTCACCATTGAGGACGATGCTGGCTGTGGGTTTGTCATATATGGCCTTTATTATGTTGAGGAAAGTTCCCTCTATGCCTACTTTCTGCAGGGTTTTTATCATGAATGGGTGTTGAATTTTGTCGAAAGCTTTCTCTGCATCTATTGAGATGATCATATGGTTTTTCTCCTTCAATTTGTTAATATGGTGTATCACGTTGATTGATTTGCGTATATTGAAGAATCCTTGCATTCCTGGGATAAACCCCACTTGATCATGGTGTATGATCCTTTTAATGTGCTGTTGGATTCTGTTTGCTAGTATTTTGTTGAGGATTTTTGCATGTATGTTCATCAGTGATATTGGCCTGTAGTTTTCTTTCTTTGTGACATCCTTGTCTGGTTTTGGTATCAAGGTGATGGTGGCCTCGTAGAATGAGTTTGGGAGTGTTCCTCCCTCTGCTATATTTTGGAAGAGTTTGAGAAGGATAGGCGTTAGCTCTTCTCTAAATGCTTGATAGAATTCGCCTGTGAAGCCATCTGGTCCTGGGCTTTTGTTTGTTGGAAGATTTTTTATCACAGTTTCAATTTCAGTGCTTGTGATTGGTCTGTTCATATGTTCTATTTCTTCCTGATTCAGTCTTGGCAGGTTGTGCATTTCTAAGAATTTGTCCATTTCTTCCAGGTTGTCCATTTTATTGGCATAGAGTTGCTTATAGTAATCTCTCACGATCTTTTGTATTTCTGCAGTGTCAGTTGTTACTTCTCCTTTTTCATTTCTAATTCTATTGATTTGAGTCTTCTCCCTTTTTTTCTTGATGAGTCTGGCTAATGGTTTATCAATTTTGTTTATCTTCTCAAAGAACCAGCTTTTAGTTTTATTGATCTTTGCTATTGTTTCCTTCATTTCTTTTTCATTTATTTCTGATCTGATTTTTATGATTTCTTTCCTTCTGCTAACTTTGGGATGTTTTTGTTCTTCTTTCTCTAATTGCTTTAGGTGCAAGGTTAGGTTGTTTAGTCGAGATATTTCCTGTTTCTTAAGGTGGGATTGTATTGCTATAAACTTCCCTCTTAGAACTGCTTTTGCTGCATCCCATAGGTTTTGGGTCGTCGTGTCTCCATTGTCATTTGTTTCTAGGTATTTTTTTATTTCCTCTTTGATTTCTTCAGTGATCACTTCGTTATTAAGTAATGTATTGTTTAGCCTCCATGTGTTTGTATTTTTTATAGCTCTTTTCCTGTAATTGATATCTAGTCTCATAGCATTGTGGTCGGAAAAGATACTTGATACAATTTCAATTTTCTTAAATTTACCAAGGCTTGATTTGTGACCCAAGATATGATCTATCCTGGAGAATGTTCCATGAGCACTTGAGAAAAATGTGTATTCTGTTGTTTTTGGATGGAATGTCCTATAAATATCAATTAAGTCCATCTTGTTTAATGTATCATTTAAAGCTTGTGTTTCCTTATTTATTTTCATTTTGGATGATCTGTCCATTGGTGAAAGTGGGGTGTTAAAGTCCCCTACTATGATTGTGTTACTGTCGATTTCTCCTTTTATGGCTGTTAGTGTTTGCCTTATGTATTGAGGTGCTCCTATGTTGGGTGCATAAATATTTACAATTGTTATATCTTCTTCTTGGATCGATCCCTTGATCATTATGTAGTGTCCTTCTTTGTCTCTTCTAGTAGTCTTTATTTTAAAGTCTATTTTGTCTGATATGAGAATTGCTACTCCAGCTTTCTTTTGGTTTCCATTTGCATGGAATATCTTTTTCCATCCCCTTACTTTCAGTCTGTATGTGTCTCTAGGTCTGAAGTGGGTCTCTTGTAGACAGCATATATATGGGTCTTGTTTTTGTATCCATTCAGCCAATCTGTGTCTTTTGGTGGGAGCGTTTAGTCCATTTACATTTAAGGTAATTATCGATATGTATGTTCCTATTCCCATTTTCTTAATTGTTTTGGGTTCGTTATTGTAGGTCTTTTCCTTCTGTTGTGTTTCTTGCCTAGAGAAGTTCCTTTAGCATTTGTTGTAAAGCTGGTTTGGTGGTGCTGAACTCTCTCAGCTTTTGCTTGTCTGTAAACGTTTTAATTTCTCCATCAAATCTGAATGAGATCCTTGCTGGGTAGAGTAATCTTGGTTGCAGGTTTCTCTCCTTCATCACTTTAATTATGTCCTGCCACTCCCTTCTGGCTTGTAGAGTTTCTGCTGAGAGATCAGCTGTTATCCTGATGGGGATTCCCTTGTGTGTTATTTGTTGTTTTTGCCTTGCTGCTTTTAATATGATTTCTTTGTGTTTAATTTTTGACAGTTTGATTAATATGTGTCTTGGCGTATTTCTCCTTGGATTTATTCTGTATGGGACTCTCTGTGCTTCTTGGACTTGATTAACTATTTCCTTTCCCATATTAGGGAAGTTTTCAACTATAATCTCTTCAAATATTTTCTCAGTCCCTTTCTTTTTCTCTTCTTCTTCTGGAACCCCTATAATTCGAATGTTGGTGCGTTTAATGTTGTCCCAGAGGTCTCTGATATTGTCCTCTGTTTTTTTCATTCTTTTCTCTTTATTTTGCTCTGCATTAGTTATTTCCACTATTTTATCTTCCACCTCACTTATCCGTTCTTCTGCCTCAGTTATTCTGCTATTGATCCCATCTAGAGTATTTTTCATTTCATTTATTGTGTTTTTAATCGATGCTTGATTCATCTTTAGTTCTACTAGGTCCTTGTTAACTGTTTCTTGCATTTTGTCTATTCTATTTCCAAGATTTTGGATCATCTTTACTATCATTATTCTGAATTCTTTTTCAGATAGACTGCCTATTACCTCTTCATTTGTTAGGTCTGGTGGGTTTTTATCTTGCTCCTTCTCCTGCTGTGTGTTTTTCTGTCTTCTCATTTTGCTTATGTTACTGTGTTTGGGGTCTCCTTTTTGCCGGCTGCAGGTTCGTAGTTCCTGTTGTTTTTGGTGTCTGTCCCCAGTGGCTAAGGTTGGTTTAGTGGGTTGTGTAGGCTTCCTGGTCGAGGGGACTAGTGCCTGTGTTCTGGTGGATGAGGCTGGATCTTGTCTTTCTGGTGGGCAGGTCCACGTCTGGTGGTGTGTTTTGGGGTGTCTGCAGACTTTTTATGATTTTAGGCCACCTCTCTGCTAATGGGTGGCGTTGTGTTCCTGTCTTGCTAGTTGTTTGGCATAGGATGTCCAGCACTGTAGCTTGCTGGTCGTTGAGTGAAGCTGGGTGCTGGTGTTGAGATGGAGATCTCTGGAAGATTTTCGCCGTTTGATATTATGTGGAGCTGGGAGGTCTCTTGTGGACCAGTGTCCTGAAGTTGGCTCTCCCACCTCAGAGGCACAGTACTGACTCCTGGCTCCTCAATTTGGGATGATTTGTTGTCTATTCATGTATTCCACAGATGCAGGGTACATCAAGTTGATTGTGGAGCTTTAATCCGCTGCTTCTGAGGCTGCTGGGAGAGGTTTCCCTTTCTCTTCTTTGTTCTCACAGCTCCCGGGTCTCAGCTTTGGATTTGGCCCCGCCTCTGCGTGTAGGTCGCCGGAGGGCGTCTGTTCTTCGCTCAGACAGGAAAGGGTTAAAGGAGCAGCCTCTTCGGGAACTCTGGCTCACTCAGGCTGGGCGGGAGGGAGGGGCACGGAGTGCGGGGCGAGCCTGCAGCGGCAGAGGTCGGCGTGACGTTGCACCAGCCCGAGGCGCGCCGTGCGTTCTCCCAGGGAAGCCGCCCCTGGATCCCGGGACCCCGGCAGTGGCGGGCTGCTCAGGCTCCCGGAAGGGCGGTGTGGACAGTGACCTGCACTCGCACACGGGCTTCTTGGCGGCGGCAGCAGCAGCCCCAGCGTCCCACGCCCGTCACTGGGCTCCGCGCTTTCAGTCGCGACTCGCGCCCGTCTGTGGAGCCCCTTTAAGCAGCGCTCTTAATCCCCTCTCCTCGCGCAGCAGGAAACCAAGAGGGAAGAACAAGTCTCTTGCCTCTTCAGCAGCTCCAGAGTTTTCCCGGAATCCCTCCCGGCTAGCTGTGGCACATTAGCCCCCTTCAGGCTGAGTTCTCGCCGCCAGCCCCAGTCCTCTCCCTGCGCTCTGACCGAAGCCCGAGCCTCAGCTTCCAGCGCCGCCCGCCCCGGCGGGCGAGCAGACAAGCCTCTCGGGCTGGTGAGTGCCGCTCGGCACCGATCCTCTGTGCGGGAATCTCTCCGCTTTGCCCTACCCAGGTATGTGGGGAGTTTCTTGCCTTTTGGGAGGTCTGGGGTCTTCTGCCAGCGTTCAGTAGGTGTTCTGTAGGAGTTGTTCCACGTGTAGCTGTATTTCTGGTGTATCCGTGAGGAGGAAGGTGATCTCCGCCGATAAGTTTCTTTTTCTGTGTGACATATTTCACTTAGAATCATCGTACCTGAATCCACCCATTTTGCTGCTACTGGTCTTATGACATTGATTTCATGGCTGAGGGATATTCCATCGTACGTAAGTACCACAATTTTTTGAACCATTTTTATATTTCCTTGGATAATTAAGGTGTACCCAAGTTGAGGTCCTTGTAAGCAGTGCTACCCTAAATTTAGGGGTGGCTCTGGCTTATTGATTTTCAGTTTTCCCAAGGTATATTCCCTAGACTGGAAGTGCCCTTGGCTCTGTAGCTCTGTTGTTTACTTGTTTTAGGAAACACAATGCACTCCTCCAGAGAGGCAGTTGGCAATTTACATCCCGCCCATCAGCATAACAAGGCTCCCTGTTCTCCAGGGCCTGTCATGCCTTTCTGGTTTTTATACCTTTTGTGGATGTCCCTTTTGACCGGTAGGAAGTGATACTTCTTTGTAGTGCAGATTTGCATTGCCCCCTTGCTTGCTTGGCCAAAAAGGGCGTATGCGTTTTCTCCTGAATATATTCAGGAGAAAACGCATACGCCCTTTTTGGCCAAGTGCATCATTGTCGAAGTTGTGCCCCTCTTCCTGTGCTTTAAAGGCGATTCCAACGTACCTCTTGAAATCTGTTTCCTGCTATTCTGCCTCGCTTTCAAGTCCGCCTCGTTGCCTTCCCTCAACAGAATTTTGGACGATAGTTGTCCTTTATTACTCGGCCAGTTTGTGAATTGCTGTGCCCCTGAGCTACATTTTTCAACTCGTTTTTTTTTTGAGCTGACCGCAAGTCCATAATTTTGGTTCAGGACCTATACTGGTTCCCTGTGGGGGGCTGAGACTTTGGTTAATTCTTCTTCCTGCCGGGAAATTACAGTGATATGTGCCCGTCGAAATGCCTAACAGCTACTCTCTCATTGTTTCTCCCTCTTCCCTTTCATCCTCTGCCAAATTGGCAACCTGTGTGAACCAGGAGGTTAAAAGGGCTGTCTCTCCAAGTTTGGACGTTGATAGTAAAGCAGATGGAAAGTCAAACCGGAGCACCAGGAGAGGGACAATTCGTTGAGTTTTAGAAACCTTTCGTATTCACAGTGTGTCCGTTCTCTAGGTTTCCCGTACATGTTATAACTGTAGTAATATTCCCTTCAAACTCGAGAGTTGGGACCCATGGAATGGGTGCCATGCATTATTGCTTTAAAGGGTCTGCACTTGCTCACCCAATCTCTCCAATCCTCTCAGTCCCAAGTGTCCAGCCTTATGCCACATCCAGCTGTCGTTGTAGATAGGGTCATTCCAGGTTTCATCAGAGACCCTGAAGGAATTGTAAAGAATATCCCAGTTTTTTTGTTTTGTTTTTGAAATTCCTTTTTATAGTGGGTTTGAGCTGATTCTCGCTGCCATGTTTATGCCAGTCTAGACACACTTGATTCCCTTATGGAGACAAATCAATACATAGGTTTTAAGATTCTTACTAGTCAGATATATTCCTCTGCGTGAAATATGGGGTTTTGAGTCCCTTTCACTGAGGAAGGTGTAGGTCTTGTCTATTCCATAGTTGTTTTTTGGAAAGGCACCTGTGCTTATATCAAACTCTGGTTTTATGCATAACCCCACCTCTCCTTCCCCCTTAAGCAGGCATAAGAGTGTTTTCTAAATGTGAGACACTGTTCTCTTTCCTAACTCAGTTCAAGTGTAGCCATGTATACAGAATCTTCATAAGTGCTATTTTATGATAAGTTTCTTTATCTGTGTGACTTATTTCACTTAGAATCACCGTACCTGAATCCACCCATTTTGCTGCTACTGGTCTTATGACATTGATTTCATGGCTGAGGGATATTCCATCGTACGTAAGTACCACAAATTTTTGAAACATTTTTATATTTCCTGGGATATTTAAGGTGTACCCAAGTTGAGGTCCTTGTAAGCAGTGCAGCCCTAAATTTTGGGGTGGCTCTGTCTTATTGATTTTCAGTTTTCCCAAGGTATGTTCCCTAGACTGGAAGTGCCCTTGGCTCTGAAGCTCTGTTGTTTACATGTTTTAGGGAACACAGTGCACTCCCCCAGAGAGGCAGTTAGCAATTTACATCCCGCCCATCAGCATAACAAGGCTCCCTGTTCTCCAGGGCCTGTCTTGCCTTTCTGGTTTTTACACATTTTGTGGATGTCCCTTTTGACCGGTGGGAAGTGATACTTCTTTGTAGTGCAGATTTGCATTGCCCGCTTGCTTGCTTGGCCAAAAAGGGCGTTTGCGTTTTCTCCTGAATATATTCAGGAGAAAACGCATACGCCCTTTTTGGCCAAGTGCATCATTGCCGAAGTTGGGCCCTCTTCCAGTGCTTTAAAGGCGATTTCAGCGTACCTCTTGAAATCTGTTTCCTGCTATTCTGCCTCGCATTCAAGTCCGCCTCGTTGCCTTCCCTCAACAGATTTTTGGACGATACTTGTCCTTAATTACTCGGCCAGGTTGTGAATTGCTGTGCCCCGGAGCTCCATTATTCAACTCGTTTTTTGTGAGCTGACCGCAAGTCCAAAATTTTGGTTCAGGACCTATGCTGGTTCCCGGTGGGGTGCTGAGACTTTGGTTAATTCTTCTTCCTGCCGGGAAGTTAGAGTGATATGTGCCCGTCCAAATGCCTAACAGCTACTCTCTTCATTGGTTCTCCCTCTTCCCTTTCATCCTCTGCCAAATTCGCAACCTGTGCGAACCAGGATGTTAAAGGGGCTGTCTCTCCAAGTTGGGAGATTGATAGTAAAGCAGATGGAAAGTCAAACCGGAGCACCAGGAGAGGGACTATTCGTTGAGTTTTAGAAACCTTTCGTATTCACAGTGTGTCCGTTCTCTAGGATTCCCGTACATGTTATAGCTGTAGTAATATTCCCTTTAAACTGGAGAGTTGGGACCCATGGAATGGGTGCCATGCATTATTGCTTTAAATGGTCTGCATTTGCTTATCCAATCTCACCAATTCTCTCCGTCCCAAGTGTCCAGCCTTATGCCACATCCAGCTGTCGTTGTAGATAGGGTCATTCCAGGTTTCATCAGAGACCCTGAAGGAATTGTAAATAATTTCCCAGTTTTTTTGTTTTGTTTTTCAAATTCCTTTTTATAGTGGGTTTGAGCTGATTCTCGCTGCCATGTTTATGCCAGTCTAGACACACTTGATTCCCTTACGGAGACATATCAATACATAGGTTTTAAGATTCTTAGTAGTCAGATATATTCCTCTTCGGGAAATATGGGGTTTTGAGTTCCTTTCACTGAGGAAGGTGTAGATCTTGTCTCTTCCATAGTTGGTTTTTGGAACGGTACCTGTGCTTATATCAAACTCTGGTTTTATGCATCACCCCACCTCTCCTTCCCCCTTAAGCAGGCATAAGAGTGTTTTCTATATGTGAGACACTGTTCTCTTTCCTAACTCAGTTCAAGTGTAGCCATGTTTATAGGATCTTCATAATTGTTATTTTATGATATGTTTCTTTTTCTGTGTGACTTATTTCACTTAGAATCATCGTACCTGAATCCACCCATTTTGCTGCTACTGGTCTTATGACATTGATTTCATGGCTGAGGGATATTCCATCGTACGTAAGTACCACAATTTTTTGAACCATTTTTATATTTCCTGGCACATTTAAGGTGTACCCAAGTTGAGGTCCTTGTAAGCAGTGCAGCCCTAAATTTTGGGGTGGCTCTGTCTTATTGATTTTCAGTTTTCCCAAGGTATATTCCCTATACTGGAAGTGCCCTTGGCTATGTAGCTCTTTTGTTTACTTGTTTTAGGGAACACAATGCACTCCTCCAGAGAGGCAGTTGGCAATTTACATCCCGCCCATTAGCATAACAAGGCTCCCTGTTCTCCAGGGCCTGCCCTGCCTTTCTGGTTTTTACACATTTTGTGGATGTCCCTTTTGACCGGTGGGAAGTGATACTTCTTTGCAGTGCAGATTTGCATTGCCCGCTTGCTTGCTTGGCCAAAAAGGGCGTATGCATTTTCTCCTGGATATGTTCAGGAGAAAACGCATACGCCCTTTTTGGCCAAGTGCATCATTGTCGAAGTTGTGCCCCTCTTCCTGTGCTTTAAAGGCGATTCCAACGTACCTCTTGAAATCTGTTTCCTGATATTCTGCCTCGCTTTAAAGTCCGCCTCGTTGCCTTCCCTCAACAGATTTTTGGACGATAGTTGTCCTTTATTACTCGGCCAGTTTGTGAATTGCTGTGCCCCTGAGCTCCATTTTTCAACTCGTTTTTGGTGAGCTGACCGCAAGTCCAAAATTTTGGTTCAGGACCTATACTGGTTCCCGGTGGGTGGCTGAGACTTTGGTTAATTCTTCTTCCTGCCGGGAAATTACAGTGATATGTGCCCTTCCAAAGGCCTAACAGCTAGTCTCTCATTGGTTCTCCCTCTTCCCTTTCATCCTCTGACAAATTGGCAACCTGTGCGAACCAGGAGTGTAAAGGGGCTGTCTCTCCAAGTTGGGAGCTTTATAGTAAAGTAGATGGAAAGTCAAACCAGAGCACCAGGAGAGGGACTATTCGTGGAGTTTTAGAAACCTTTCGTATTCACAGTGTGTGCGTTCTCTAGGTTTCCCGTACATGTTATAGCTGTAGTAATATTCCCTTCAACCAGGAGAGTTCAGACCAATGGAATGGGTGCCAGGCATTTGTGCTTTAAAGGGTCTGCATTTGCTCACCAATCTCACCAATCCTCTCAGTCCCAAGTGTCCAGCCTTATGCCACATCCAGCTGTCGTTGTAGATAGGGCCATTCCAGGTTTCATCAGAGACCCTGAAGGAATTGTAAAGAATTTCCCAGTTTTTTTGTTTTTTTTCAAATTCATTTTTATAGTGGGTTTGAGCTGATTCTCGCTGCCATGTTTATGCCAGTCTAGAAACACTTGATTCCCTTACGGAGACATAGCAATACATAGGTTTTAAGATTCTTACTAGTCAGATATATTCCTCTGCGGGAAATATGGGGTTTTGAGTCCCTTTCACTGAGGAAGGTGTAGGTCTTGACTATTCCATATTAATATTCCCTTCAACCTGGAGAGTTGTGACCCATGGAATGGGTGCCATGCATTATTGCTTTAAAGGGTCTGCATTTGCTCACCCAATCTCACCAATCCTCTCAGTCCCAAGTGTCCAGACTTATGCCACATCCAGCTGTCGTAGTAGATAGGGTCATTCCAGGTGTCATCAGAGACCCTGAAGGAATTGTAAAGAATTTCCCAGTTTTTTTGTTTTGTTTTTGAAATTCCTTTTTATAGTGGGATTGAGCTGATTCTCGCTCCCCTGTTTATGCCCGTCTAGACACACTTGATTCCCTTATGGAGACATATCAATACATAGGTTTTAAGATTCTTACTAGTCAGATATATTGCTCTGTGGGAAATATGGGGTTTTGAGTACCTTTCACTGAGGAAGGTGTATGTCTTGTCTATTCCTTAGCTAGTTTTTGGAACGGTACCTGTGCTTATATAAAAATCCGGTTTTATGCATCACCCAAACTCTCCTTCCCCCTTAGCAGGCATAAGAGTGCTTTCTAAATGTGAGACTCTGTTCTCTTTCCTGACTCAGTTCAAGTGTAGCCATGTTTACAGGATCTTCATGAGTGATATCTTATGAAAATTTCCTTTTTCTGTGTGACTTATTTCACTTAGAATCATCGTACCTGAATCCACCCATTTTGCTGCTGCTGGTCTTATGACATTGATTTCATGGCTGATGGATATTCCATGTTATGTAAGTACCACAAATTTTTGAACCATTTTTTACTTCCTTGGATATTAAAGTGTACCCAAGTTGAGGTTCTTGTAAGCAGTGCAGCCCTTAATTTTGGGCTGGCTCTGTCTTATTGAGTTTCAGTTTTCCCAAGGTATATTCCCTAGACTGGAAGTGCCCTTGGCTCTGTAGCTCTGTTCTTTACTTGTTTTAGGGAACACAATGTACTCCTCCAGAGAGGCAGTTGGCAATTTACATCCCGCCCATCAGCATAACAAGGCTCCCTGTTCTCCAGGGCCGGTCTTGCCTTTCTGGTTTTTACACATTTTGTGGATGTCCCTTTTAAACTGTGGGAAGTGATACTTCTTTGTAGTGCAGATTTGCATTGCCCGCTTGCTTGCTTGGCCAAAGTGGGCGTATGCGTTTTCTCCTGAATATATTCAGGAGAAAATGCATACGCACTTTATGGCCAAGTGCATCATTGTCGAAGTTGTGCCCCTCTTCCTGTGCTTTAAAGGCAATTCCAACGTACCTCTTGAAATCTGTTTCCTGCTATTCTGCCTCGCTTTAAAGTCCGCCTCGTTGCCTTCCCTCAACAGATTTTTGGACGATAGTTGTCCTTTATTACTCGGCCAGTTTGTGAATTGCTGTGCCCCTGAGCTCCATTTTTCAACTCGTTTTTGGTGAGCAGACCGCATGTCGAAAATTTTGGTTCATGACCTCTGCTGGTTCCTGGTGGGGGGCTGAGACTTTGGTTAATTCTTCTTCCTGCCGGGAAATTCGAGTGATATGTGCCCGTCCAAATGCCTAACAGCTACTCTCTCATTGGTTCTCCCTCTTCCCTTTCATCCTCTGCCAAATTGGCCACCTGTGCGAACCAGGAGTTTTAAGGCGCTGTCTCTCCAAGTTGGGAGGTTGATAGTAAAGAAGATGGCAAGCAAAACCAGAGCACCAGGAGATGGATTCTTCGTTGAGTTTTAGAAACCTTTCATATTCACAGTGTGTCTGTTCTCTAGGCTTCCTGTACATGTTATAGCTGTAGAAATATTCCCTTCAACCTGGAGAGTTGGGGCCCATGGAACGGGTGCCAGGCATTTGTGCTTTAAAGGGTCTGCATTTGCTCACCCAATCTCACCAATCGTCTCAGTCCCAAGTGTCCAGCCTTATGCCACATCCAGCTGTCGTTGTAGATAAGGTCATTCCAGGATTCATCAGAGACCCTGAAGGAATTCTAAAGATTTCCCAGTTTTTTTGTTTTGTTTTTGAAATTCCTTTTTATAGTGGGTTTGAGCTGATTCTCGCTGCCATGTTTATGCCAGTCTAGACACTCTTGATTCCCTTACGGAGACATATCAATACATAGGTTTTAAGATTCTTACTAGTCAGATATATTCCTCTGCGGGAAATATGGGATTTTGAGTCCCTTTCACTGAGGAAGGTGTACGTCTTGTCTATTCCATTGTTGGTTTTTGGGATGGTACCTGTGCTTATATCAAACTCTGGTTTTATGCATCACCCCACCTCTCCTTCCCCCTTAAGCAGGCATAAGAGTGTTTCCTAAATGTGAGACTCTGTTTTCTTTCCGAACTCAGTTCAAGTGTAGCCATGTTTACAGGATCTTCATAAGTGATATCTTATGATAAGTTTCTTTTTCTCTGTGACTTATTTCACTTAGAATCATCGTACCTGAATCCACCCATTTTGCTGCTACTGGTCTTATGACATTGATTTCATGGCTGAGGGATATTCCATCGTACGTAAGTACCACAATTTTTTGAACCATTTTTATATTTCCTGGGATATTTAAGGTGTACCCAAGTTGAGGTCCTTGTAAGCAGTGCAGCCCTAAATTTTGGGGTGGCTCTGTCTTATTGCCTTTCAGTTTTTCCAAGGTATATTCCCTAGACTGGAAGTGTCCTTGGCTCTGTAGCTCTGTTGTTTACATGTTTTAGGGAACACAACGCACTCCTCCAGAGAGGCAGATGTCAATTTATATCCCGCCAATCAGCATAACAAGGCTCCCTGTTCTCCAGGGCCTGCCTTGCCTTTTTGGTTTTTACACATTTTGTGGATGTCCCTTTTGACCGGTGGGAAGTGATACTTCTTTGTAGTGCAGATTTGCATTGCCCGCTTGCTTGCTTGGCCAAAAAGGACGTATGCGTTTTCTCCTGAATATATTCAGGAGAAAACGCATACACCCTTTTTGGCCAAGTGCATCATTGTCGAAGTTGTGCCCCTCTTCCTGTGCTTTAAAGGCGATTCCAACGTACCTCTTGAAATCTGTTTCCTGCTATTCTGCCTCGCTTTCAAGTCCGCCTCGTTGCCTTCCCTCAACAGATTTTTGGACGATAGTTGTCCTTTATTACTCGGCCAGTTTGTGAATTGCTGTGCCCCTGAGCTCCATTTTTCAACTCGTTTTTGTTGAGCTGACCGCAAGCCCAAAATTTTGGTTCAGGACCTATACTGGTTCCCGGTGGGTGGCTGAGACTTTGATTAATTCTTCTTCCTGCCGGGAAATTACAGTGATATGTGCCCGTCCAAATGCCTAACAACTACTCTCTAATTGGTTCTCCCTCTTCCCTTTCACCCTCTGCCAAATTGGCAACCTGTGCGAACCAGGAGGTTAAACGGGCTGTCTCTCCAAGTTGGGAGGTTGATACTAAAGCAGATGGAAAGTCAAACCGGAGCACCAGGAGAGGGACTATTGGTTGAGTTTTAGAAACCTTTCTTATTCACAGTGTGTCCGTTCTCTAGGTTTCCCGTACATGTTATAGCTGTAGTAATATTCCCTTCAACCTGGAGAGTTGGTACTCAAGGAATGTCTGCCATGCATTATTGCTTTAAAGGGTCTGCATTTGCTCACCCAATCTCAGCAATCCTCTCACTCGCAAGTGTCCAGCCTTATGCCTCATCCAGCTGTCGTTGTAGATAGGGTCATTCCAGGTTTCATCAGAGACCCTGAAGGAATTGTAAAGAATTTCCCAGTTTTTTTCTTTTGTTTTTGAAATTCCTTTTTATAGTGGGTTTGAGCTGATTTTCGCTGCCATGTTTATGCCAGTCTAGACACACTTGATTCCCTTACGGAGACATATCAATACATAGGTTTTAAGATTCTTAATAGTCAGATATATTCCTCTGAGGGAAATATGGGATTTTGAGTCCCTTTCACTGAGGAAGGTGTAGGTCTTGTCTATTCCATAGTTGGTTTTTCGAACGGTACCTGTGCTTATATCAAACTCTGGTTTTATGCATCACCCCACCTCTCCTTCCCCCTTAAGCAGGCATAAGAGTGTTTCCTAAATGTGAGACTCTGTTATCTTTCCGAACTCAGTTCAAGTGTAGCCATGTTTTCAGGATCTTCATAAGTGATATCTTATGATAAGTTTCTTTTTCTCTGTGACTTATTTCACTTAGAATCATCGTACCTGAATCCACCCATTTTGCTGCTACTGGTCTTATGACATTGATTTCATGACTGAGGGATATTCCATCGTACGTAAGTACCACAATTGTTTGAACCATTTTTATATTTCCTGGGATATTTAAGGTGTACCCAAGTTGAGGTCCTTGTATGCAGTGCAGCCCTAAATTTTGGGGTGGCTCTGTCTTATTGATTTTCAGTTTTCCCAAGGTATATTCCCTAGACTGGAAGTGCCCTTGGCTCTGTAGCTCTGTTGTTTACTTGTTTTAGGGAACACAATGTACTCCTCCAGAGAGGCAGTTGGCAATTTACATCCCGCCCATCAGCATAACAAGGCTCCCTGTTCTCCAGGGCCTGTCTTGCCTTTCTGGTTTTTACACATTTTGTGGATGTCCCTTTTGAACGGTGGGAAGTGATACTTCTTTGTAGTGCAGATTTGCATTGCCTGCTTGCTTGCTTGGCCAAAAAGGGCGTATGCATTTTCTCCTGAATATATTCAGGAGAAAATGCATACGCCCTTTTTGGCCAAGTGCATCATTGTCGAAGTTGTGCCCCTCTTCCTGTGCTTTAAAGGCGATTCCAACGTACCTCTTGAAATCTGTTTCCTGCTGTTCTGCCTCGCTTTCAAGTCCGCCTCGTTGCCTTCCCTCAACAGATTTTTGGACGATAGTTGTCCTTTATTACTCGGCCGGTTTGTGAATTGCTGTGTCCCTGAGCTCCATTTTTCAACTCGTTTTTGGTGAGCTGACCGTAAGGCCAAAATTTTGGTTCAGGACCTACACTTTTTCCCGGTGGGTGGCTGAGACTTTGGTTAATTCTTCTTCCTGCCGGGAAATTACAGTGATATGTGCCCGCCTAAATGCCTAACAGCTACTCTCTCATTGGTTCTCCCTCTTCCCTTTCATCCTGTGCCAAATTGGAAACCTGTGCGAACCAGGAGGTTAAAGGGGCTGTCTCTCCAAGTTCGGAGGTTGATAGTAAAGCAGATGGAAAGTCAAACCGGAGCACCAGGAGAGGGACTATTCGTTGAGTTTTAGAAACATTTCATATTCACAGTGTGTCCGTTCTGTAGGTTTGCCTTACATGTTATAGCTGTAGTAATATTCCCTTTAACCTGGAGAGTTGGGACCCATGGAATGGGTGCCAGGCATTTGTGCTTTAAAGCGTCTGCATGTGCTCACCCAATCTCACCAATCTTTTCAGTCCTAAGTGTCCCTCCTTATGCCACATCCAGCTGTCATTGTAGATAGGGTCATTCCAAGTTTGATCAGAGACCCTGTAGGAATTGTAAAGAATTTCCCAGTTTTTTTGTTTTGTTTTTGAAATTCCTTTTTATAGTGGGTTTGAGCTGATTCTCGCTGCCATGTTTATGCCAGTCTAGACACACTTGATTCCGTTACGGAGACATATCAATACATAGGTTTTAAGATTCTTACTAGTCAGATATATTCCTCTGCGGGAAATATGGGGTTTTGCGTTCCTTTCACAGAGGAAGGTATAGGTCTTGTCTATTCCATAGTTGGTTTTTGGAACGGTACCTGTGCTTATATCCAACTCTGGTTTTATGCATCACCCCACCTCTCCTTCCCCCTTAAGCAGGCATAAGAGTTTTTTCTAAATGTGAGACACTGTTCTCTTTCCTAACTCAGTTCAAGTGTAGCCATGTTTACAGGATCTTCATAAGTGATATCTTATGATAAGTTTCTTTTTCTCTGTGACTTATTTCTTTTAGAATCATCGTACCTGAATCCACCCATTTTGCTTCTACTGGACTTATGACATTGATTTCTTGGCTGAGGGATATTCCATCCTACGTAAGTACCACAATTTTTTGAACCATTTTTATATTTCCTGGGATATTTAAGGTGTACCCAAGTTGAGGTCCTTGTAAGCAGTGCAGCCCTAAATTTTGGGGTGGCTATGTCTTATTGATTTTCAGTTTTCCCAAGGTATATTCCCTAGACTCAAAGTGCCCTTGGCTCTGTAGCTCTGTTGTTTACTTGTTTTAGGGAACACAATGCACTCCTCCATAGAGGCAGTTGGCAATTTACATCCCGCCCATCAGCATAAAAAGGCTCCCTGTTCTCCAGGGCCTGTCTTGCCTTTCTGGTTTTTACACATTTTGTGGATGTCCCTTTTGACCGGTGGGAAATGATACTTCTTTGTAGTGCAGATTTGCATTGCCCGCTTGCTTGCTTGGCCAAAAAGTGAGTATGCGATTCCTCCTGAATATATTCAGGAGAAAACGCATACGCCCTTTTTGGCCAAGTGCATCATTGTCGAAGTTGGGCCCCTCTTCATGTGCTTTAAAGGCGATTCCAACGTACCTCTTCAAATCTCTTTCCTGTTCTTCTGCCTCGCTTTCAAGTCCTCCTCGTTGGCTTCCCTCAACAGATTTTTGGACGATAGATGTCCTTTATTACTCGGCCAGTTTGTGAATTGCTGTGCCCCTGAGCTCCATTTTTCAACTCGTTTTTGGTGAGCTGACCGCACGTCCAAAATTTTCGTTCAGGACCTATACTGGTTCCCGGTGGGTGGCTGAGACTTTCGTTAATTCTTCTTCCTGCCAGGAAATTACAGTGATATGTGCCCGTCCAAATGCCTAACAGCTACTCTCTCATTGGTTCTCCCTCTTCCCTTTCATCCTCTGCCAAATTGGCAACCTGTGCAAACCAGGAGGTTAAAGGGGCTGTCTCTCCAAGTTGGGAGGTTGATAGTAAAGCAGATGGAAAATCAAACCGGAGCACCAGGAGAGGGACTATTTGTGGAGTTTTAGAAACCTTTCGTATTCACAGTGTGTCCGTTCTCTAGGTTTCCCGTACATGTTATAGCTGTAGTAATATTCCCTTCAACCTGGAGAGATGGGACCCATGGAATGGGTGCCAGGCATTTGTGCTTTAAAGGGTCTGCATTTGCTCACCCAATCTCACCAATCGTCTCAGTCCCAAGTGTCCCTCCTTACGCCACATCCAGCTGTCATTGTAGATAGGGTCATTCCAGGTTTCATCAGAGACCCTGAAGGAATTGTAAAGAATTTCCCAGTTTTTTTGTTTTGTTTTTGAAATTCCCTTTTATAGTGGGTTTGAGCTGATTCTCGCTGCCATGTTTATGCCAGTCTAGACACACTTGATCCTTTTATGGAGACATATCAATACATAGGTTTTAAGATTCTTACTAGTCAGATATATTCCTCTGCGGTAAATATGGGGTTTTGAGTCCCTTTCACTGAGGAAGGTGTAGGTCTTGTCTATTCCATAGTTGGTTTTTGGAACGGTACCTGTGCTTATACCAAACTCTGGTTTTATGCATCACCCCACTTCTCCTTCCCCCTTAAGCAGGCATAAGTGTGTTTTCTAAATGTGAGACACTGTTCTCTTTCCTAACTCAGTTCAAGTGTATCCATGTTTACAGGATCTTCATAAGTGATATCTTATGATAAGTTTATTTTTCTCTGTGACTTATTTCACTTAGAATCATCGTACCTGAATCCACCCATTTTGCTGCTACTGGTCTTATGACATTGATTTCATGGCTGAGGGATATTCCATCGTACGTAAGTAACACAATTTTTTGAACCATTTTTATATTTCCTGGAATATTTAAGGTGTACCCAAGTTGAGGTCCTTGTAAGCAGTGCAGCCTTAAATTTTGGGGTGGCTCTGTCTTATTGATTTTCAGTTTTCCCAAGGTATATTCCCTAGACTCGAAGTGCCCTTGGCTCTGTAGTTCTGTTGTTTACTTGTTTTAGGGAACACAATACACTCCTCCAGAGAGGCAGTTGGCAATTTACATCCCGCCCATCAGCATAACAAGGCTCCCTGTTCTCCAGTGCCTCTCTTGCCTTTCTGGTTTTTACACATTTTGTGGATGTCCCTTTTGACCGGTGGGTAGTGATACTTCTTTGTAGTGCAGATTTGCATTGCCCGCTTGCTTGCTTGGCCAAAAAGGGCGTATGCGTTTTCTCCTGAATATATTCAGGAGAAAACGCATACACCCTTTTTGGCCAAGTGCATCATTGTCGAAGTTGTGCCCCTCTTCCTGTGCTTTAAAGGCAATTCCAACGTACCTCTTGAAATCTGTTTCCTGCTATTCTGCCTCGTTTTCAAGTCCGCCTCATTGCCTTCCCTCAACAGATTTTTGGAGGATAGTTGTCCTTTATTACACGGCCAGTTTGTGAATTGCTGTGCCCCTGAGCTCCATTTTTCAACTCGTTTTTGGTGAGCTGACCGCAAGTCCAAAATTTTGGTTCAGGACCTATGCTGGTTCCCGGTGGGGGCTGAGACTTTGGTTAATTCTTCTTCCTGCTGGGAAGTTAGAGTGATATATGCCTGTTCAAACGCCTAACAGCTACTCTCTCATTGGTTCTCCCTCTTCCCTTTCATCCTCTGCCAAATTGGAAACCTGTGAGAAGCAGGAGGTTGAAGGGGCTGTCTCTCCAAGTTGGGAGATTGGTAGTAAAGCAGATGGAAAGTCAAACCGGAGCACCAGGAGAGGGACTATTAGTTGAGTTTTAGAAACCTTTCGTATTCACAGTGTGTCCGTTCTCTAGGTTTCTCGTACATGTTATAACTGTAGCAATATTCCCTGCAACCTGGAGAGTAGGGACCCATGGAATGAGTGCCATGCATTATTGCTTTAAAGGGTCTGCATTTGCTCACCCAATCTCACCAATCGTCTCAGTCCCAAGTGTACGGCCTTATGCCACATCCAGCTGTCATTGTAGATAGGGTCATTCCAGGTTTCATCAGAGACCCTGAAGGAATTGTAAAGAATTTCCCAGTTTTTTTGTTTTGTTTTTGAAATTCCTTTTTATAGTGGGTTGGAGCTGATTCTCGCTGCCATGTTTATGCCAGTCTAGACACACTTGATTCCCTTACGGAGACATATCAATACATAGGTTTTAAGATTCTTACTAGTCAGATATATTCCTCTGCGGGAAATATGGGGTTTTGCGTTCCTTTCACAGAGGAAGGTATAGGTCTTGTCTATTCCATAGTTGGTTTTTGGAACGGTACCTGTGCTTATATCCAACTCTGGTTTTATGCATCACCCCACCTCTCCTTCCCCCTTAAGCAGGCATAAGAGTGTTTTCTAAATGTGAGACACTGTTCTCTTTCCTAACTCAGTTCAAGTGTAGCCATGTTTACAGGATCTTCATAAGTGATATCTTATGATAAGTTTCTTTTTCTCTGTGACTTATTTCACTTAGAATCATCGTACCTGAATCCACCCATTTTGATGCTACTGGTCTTATGACATTGATTTCATGGCTGAGGGATATTCCATCGTACGTAAGTACCACAATTTTTTGAACCATTTTTATATTTCCTGGGATATTTAAGGTGTACCCTAGTTGAGGTCCTTGTAAGCAGTGCAGCCCTAAATTTTGGGGTGGCTCTGTCTTATTGATTTTCAGTTTTCCCAAGGTATATTCCCTAGACTGGAAGTGCCCTTGGCTCTGTAGTTCTGTTGTTTCTTGTTTTAGGGAACACAATGCACTCCTCCAGAGAGGCAGTTGGCAATTTACATCCCGCCCATCAGCATAACAAGGCTCCCTGTTCTCCAGGGCCTGTCTTGCCTTTCTGGTTTTTACACATTTTGTGGATGTCCCTTTTGACCGGTGGGTAGTGATACTTCTTTGTAGTGCAGATTTGCATTGCCCGCTTGCTTGCTTGGCCAAAAAGGGCGTATGCGTTTTCTCCTGAATATATTCAGGAGAAAACGCATACGCCCTTTTTGGCCAAGTGCATCATTGTCGAAGTTGTGCCCCTCTTCCTGTGCTTCAAAGGCGATTCCAAAGTACCTCTTGAAATCTGTTTCCTGCTATTCTGCCTCGCTTTCAAGTCCGCCTCGTTGCCTTCCCTCAACAGATTTTTGGACGATAGTTGTCCTTTATTACTCGGCCAGTTTGTGAATTGCTGTGCCCCTGAGCTCTATTTTTCAACTCGTTTTTGGTGAGCTGACCGCAAGTCCAAAATTTTGGTTCAGGACCTATGCTGGTTCCCGGTGGGGGGCTGAGACTTTGGTTAATTCTTCTTCCTGCCGGGAAGTTAGAGTGATATATGCCCGTTCAAACGCCTAACAGCTACTCTCTCATTGGTTCTCCCTCTTCCCTTTCATCCTCTGCCAAATTGGAAACCTGTGTGAAGCAGGAGGTTGAAGGGGCTGTCTATCCAAGTTGGGAGATTGATAGTAAAGGAGATGGAAAGTCAAACCAGAGCACCAGGAGAGGGACTATTCGTTGAGTTTTAGAAACCTTTCGTATTCACAGTGTGTCCGTTCTCTAGGTTTCCCGTCCATGTTATAACTGTAGTAATATTCCCTGCAACCTGGAGACTTGGGACCCATGGAATGGGTGCCATGCATTATTGCTTTAAAGGGTCTGCATTTGCTCACCCAATCTCACCAATCGTCTCAGTCCCAAGTGTCCAGCCTTATGCCACATCCAGCTGTCATTGTAGATAGGGTCATTCCAGGTTTCATCAGAGACCCTGAAGGAATTGTAAAGAATTTCCCAGTTTTTTTGTTTTGTTTTTGAAATTCCTTTTTATAGTGGGTTGGAGCTGATTCTCGCTGCCATGTTTATGCCAGTCTAGACACACTTGATTCCCTTACCGAGACATATCAATACATATGTTGTAAGATTCTTTCTAGTCAGATATATTCCTCTGAGGGAAATATGGTGTTTTGAGTCCCTTTCACTGAGGAAGGTGTAGGTCTTGTCTATTCCATAGTTGGTTTTTGGAATGGTACCTGTGCTTATATCAAACTTTGGTTTTATGCATCACCCCACCTCTCCTTCCCCCTTAAGCAGGCATAAGAGTGTTTTCTAAATGTGAGACATTCTTCTCTTTCCTAACTCAGTTCAAGTGTAGCCATGTTTACAGGATCTTCATAAGTGATATCTTATGATAAGTTTCTTTTTCTCTGTGACTTATTTCACTTAGAATCATCGTACCTGAATCCACCCATTTTGCTTCTACTGGACTTATGACATTGATTTCTTGGCTGAGGGATATTCAATCCTACGTAAGTACCACAATTTTTTGAACTATTTTTATATTTCCTGGGATATTTAAGGTGTACCCAAGTTGAGGTCCTTGTAAGCAGTGCAGCCCTAAATTTTGGGGTGGCTGTGTCTTATTGATTTTCAGCTTTCCCAAGGTATATTCCCTAGACTCGAAGTGCCCTTGGTTCTCTAGCTCTGTTGTTTACTTGTTTTAGGGAACACAATGCACTCCTCCATAGAGGCAGTTGGCAATTTACATCCCGCCCATCAGCATAACAAGGCTCCCTGTTCTCCAGGGCCTGTCTTGCCTTTCTGGTTTTTACACATTTTGTGGATGTCCCTTTTGACCGGTGGGAAGTGATACTTCTTTGTAGTGCAGATTTGCATTGCCCGCTTGCTTGCTTGGCCAAAAAGGGTGTATGCGTTTCCTCCTGAATATATTCAGGAGAAAACGCATACGCCCTTTTTGGCCAAGTGCATCATTGTCGAAGTTCTGCCCCTTTTCCTGTGCTTTAAAGGCGATTCCAACGTACCTCTTGAAATCTGTTTCCTGCTATTCTGCCTCGCTTTCAAGTCCGCCTCGTTGCCTTCCCTCAACAGATTTTTGGAGGATCGTTGTCCTTTATTACTCGGCCAGTTTGTGAATTGCTGTGCCCCTGAGCTCCATTTTTAAACTCGTTTTTGGTGAGCTGACCGCAAGTCCAACATTTTGGTTCAGGAACTACGCTGGTTCCCGGTGGGCGTCTGAGACTTCGGTTAATTCTTCTTCATTCTGGGAAATTACAGTGATATGTGCCCGTCCAAATGCCTAACAGCTACTCTCTCATTGGTTCTCCCTCTTCCCTTTCAACCTCTGCCAATTTGGCAACCTGTGCGAACCAGGAGGTTAAAGGGGCTGTCTCTCCAAGTTGGGAGATTGATAGTAAAGCAGATGGAAAGTCAAAACGGAACACCAGGAGAGGGACTATTCGTTGACATTTAGAAACCTTTCGTATTCACAGTGTGTCCGTTCTCTAGGTTTCCCGTACATGTTATAGCTGTAGTAATATTCCCTTCAACCTGGAGAGTTGGGACCCATGGAATGGGTGCCAGGCATTTGTGCTTTAAAGGGTCTGCATTTGCTCACCCAATCTCACCAATCCTCTCTGTCCCATGTGTCCAGCCTTATGCCACATCCAGCTGTCATTCTACATAGGGTCATTCCAGGTTTCATCAGAGACCATGAAGGAATTGTAAAGAATTTCCCAGTTTTTTTGTTTTGTTTTTGAAATTCCTTTTTAGAGTGGGTTTGAGCTGATTCTCTCTGCCATGTTTTTGCCAGTCTAGACACACTTGATTCCCTTATGGAGACATATCAATACATAGGTTTTAAGATTCTTACTAGTCAGATATATTCCTCTGCGGGAAATATGGGGTTTTGAGTCCCTTTCACTGAGGAAGGTGTAGGTCTTGTCTATTCCATAGTTGGTTTTTGGAACGGTACCTGTGCTTATATCAAACTCTGGTTTTATGCATCACCCCACCTCTCCTTCCCCCTTAAGCAGGCATAAGAGTGTTTTCTAAATGTGAGACACTGTTCTCTTTCCTAACTCAGTTCAAGTGTAGCCATGTTTACAGGATCTTCATAAGTGATATCTTATGATAAGTTTCTTTTTCTGTGTGACTTATTTCACTTAGAATCATCGTACCTGAATCCACCCATTTTGCTGCTACTGGTCTTATGACATTGATTTCATGCCTGAGGGATATTCCATCGTACATATGTACCACAATTTTTTGAACCATTTTTATATTTCCTGGGATACTTAAGTTGTACCCAACTTGAGGTCCTTGTAAGCAGTGCAGCCCTAAATTTTGGGTTGGCACTGTCTTATTGATTTTCAGTTTTCCCAAGGTATATTCCCTAGACTGGAAGTGCCCTTGGCTCTGTAGCTCTGTTGTTTACTTGTTTTAGGGAACACAATGCACTCCTCCAGAGAGGCAGTTGGCAATTTACATCCCACCCATCAGCATAACAAGGCTCCCTGTTCTCCAGGGCCTGTCTTGCCTTTCTGGTTTTTACACATTTTGTAGATGTCCATTTTGACTGGTGGGAAGTGATACTTCTTTGTAGTGCAGATTTGCATTGACCGCTTGCTTGCTTGGCCAAAAAGGGCGTATGAGTTTTCTCCTGAATATATTCAGGAGAAAACGCATACGCCCTTTTTGGCCAAGTGCATCATTGTCGAAGTTGTGCCCCTCTTCCTGTGCTTTAAAGGCGATTCCAACGTACCTCTTGAAATCTGTTTCCTGCTATTCTGCCTCGCTTTCAAGTCCGCCTCGTTGCCTTCCCTCAACAGATTTTTGGACGATAGTTGTCCTTTAAACTCGGCCAGTTTGTGAATTGCTGTTCCCCTGAGCTCCATTTTTCTACTCGTTTTTTGTGAGCTGACCGCATGTCCAAAATTTTGGTTCAGGACCTATGCTGGTTCCCGGTGGGTGGGTGAGACTTTGGTTAATTCTTCTTCCTGACGAGAAATTAGAGTGATATGTGCCCGTCCAAATGCCTAACAGCTACTCTCTCATTGGTTCACCCTTTTCCCTTTCATCCTCTTCGAAATTGGCAACCTGTGCGAACCAGGAGGTTAAAGGGGCTGCCTCTCCAAGTTGGGAGGTTGATAGTAAAGCAGAAGGAAAGTCAAACAGGAGCACCAGGAGAGGGACTATTCACTGAGTTTTAAAAACCTTTCGTATTCACAGTGTGTCCGTTCTCTAGGTTTCCCGTACATGTTATAGCTGTAGTAATATCCCCTTCAACCTGGAGAGTTTGGACCCATGGAATGGGTGCCAGGCATTTGTGATTTAAAGGGTCTGCATTTGCTCACCAAATCTCACCAATCGTCTCAGTCCCAAGTGTCCAGACTTATGCCACATCCAGCTGTCATTGTAGACAGGGTCATTCCAGGTTTCATCAGAGACCCTGAAGGAATTGTAAAGAATTTCCCAGTTTTTTTGTTTTGTTTTTGAAATTCCTTTTTATAGTGGGTTTGAGCTGATTCTCGCTGCCATGTTTATGCCAGTCTAGACACACTTGATTCCCTTACGGAGACATATCAATACATAGGTTTTAAGATTCTTACTAGTCAGATAAATTCCTCTGTGGGAAATATGGGGTTTTGAGTCCCTTTCACTGAGGAAGGTGTAGGTCTTGTCTATTCCATAGTTGGTTTTTGGAACGGTACCTGTGCTTATATCAAACTCTGGTGTTATGCATCACCCCACCTCTCCTTCCCCCTTAAGCAGGCATAAGAGTGTTTTCTAAATGTGCGACACTGTTCTCTTTCCTAACTCAGTTCAAGTGTAGCCATGTTTACAGGATCTTCATAAGTGATATCTTATGACAAGTTTTTTTTCTGTGTGACTTATTTCACTTAGAATCATCGTACCTGAATCCACCCATTTTGCTGCTACTGGTCTTATAACATTGATTTCATGGCTGAGGGATATTCCATCGTACGTAAGTACCACAATTTTTTGAACCATTTTTATATTTCCTGGGATATTTAAGGTGTACCCAAGTTGAGGTCCTTGTAAGCAGTGCAGCCCTAAATTTTGGGGTGGCTCTGTCTTATTGATTTTCAGTTTTCCCAAGGTATATTCCCTAGACTGGAAGTGCCCTTGGCTCTGTAGCTCTGTTGTTTACTTGTTTTAGGGAACACAGTGCACTCTTCCAGAGAGGCAGTTGGCAGTTTACATCCCGCCCATCAGCATAACAAGGCTCCCTGTTCTCCAGGTCCTGTCTTGCCTTTCTGGTTTTTACACATTTTGTGGATGTCCCTTTTGACCGGAGGGAAGTGATACTTCTTTGTAGTGTAGATTTCCATTGTCCGCTTGCTTGCTTGGCCAAAACGGGCGTATGCATTTTCTCCTGAATATATTCAGGAGAAAACGCATACGCCCTTTTTGACCAAGTGCATCATTGACGAAGTTGTGCCCCTCTTCCTGTGCTTTAAAGGCGATTCCAACGTACCTCTTGAAATCTGTTTCCTGCTATTCTGCCTCGCTTTCAAGTCTGCCTCGTTGCCTTCCTTTAACAGATTTTTGGACGATAGTTGTCCTTTATTACTCGGCCAGTTTGTGAATTGATGTGACCTTGAGCTCCATTTTTCAGCTCGTTTTTTGTGAGCTGACCGCAAGACCAAAATTTTGGTTCAGGATTTATGCTGGTTACCGGTGGGGTGCTGAGACCTTGGTTAATTCTTCTTCCTGCTGGGAAGTTAGAGTGTTATGTGCCCATCCAAATGCCTTACAGCTATTCTCTCATTGGTTCTCCCTCTTCCCTTTCATCCTCTGCCAAATTGGAAACCTGTGAGAAACAGGAGATTAAAGGGGCTGTCTCTCCAAGTTGGGAGATTGATAGTAAAGCAGATGTAAAGTCAAAGCGGAGCACAAGGAGGGGGACTATTCGTTGAGTTTTAGAAACCTTTCGTATTCACAGTGTGTCCGTTATCTAGGTTTCCCGTACATGTTATAGCTGTAGTAATATTCCCTTCAACCTGGAGAGTTGGGACCCATGGAATGGGTGCCAGGCATTTGTGCTTTAAAGGGTCTGCATTTGCTCACCTAATCTCACCGATCCTCTCAGTCCCAAGTGTCCAGCCTTATGCCACACCCAGCTGTCGCTGTAGATAGGGTCATTCCAGGTTTCATCAGATATCCTGAAGGAACTCTGAAGTATTTCCCTGTTTTTTTTTTGTTTGTTTCTTTGAGAAATTCCCTTTTATAGTGGGTTTGAGCTGATTCTCGCTGCCATGTTTATGCCAGTCTAGACACACTTGATTCCCTTACGGAGACATATCAATACATAGGTTTTAAGATTCTTACTAGTCAGATATATTCCTCTGCGGGAAATATGGGATTTGAGTCCCTTTCACTGCGGAAGGTGTAGGTGTTGTCTATTCTATAGTTGGTTTTTGGAACGCTACCTGTGCTTATATCAAACTCTGGTTTTATGCATCACCCCTGCTCTCCTTCCCCCTTAAGCAGGCATAGGAGTGTTTTCTAAATGTGAGACACTGTTCTCTTTCCTAACTCAGTTCAAGTGTAGCCATGTTTACAGGATCTTCATAAGTGATATCTTATGATAAGTTTCTTTTTCTGTGTGACTTATTTCACTGAGAATCATCATACCTGAATCCACCCATTTTGCTGCTACTGGTCTTATGACATTGATTTCTTGGCTGAGGGATATTCCATCGTACGTAAGTACCACAATTTTTTGAACCATTTTTATATTTCCTGGGATATTTAAGGTGTACCCAAGTTGAGGTCCTTGTAAGCAGTGCAGCCCGAAATTTTGGGGTGGCTCTGTCTTATTGATTTTCAGTTTTCCCAAGGTATATTCCCTAGACTGGAAGTGCCCTTGTCTTTGTAGCTCTGTTGTTTATTGTTTTAGGGAACACAATGCACTCCTCCAGAGAGACAGTTGGCAATTTACATCCCGCCCATCAGCATAACAAGGCTCACTGTTCTCCAGGGCCTGTCTTGCCTTTCTGGTTTTTACAAATATTGTGGATGTCCCTTTTGACCGGTGGGAAGTGATACTTCTTTGTAGTGCAGATTTGCATTGCCCGCTTACTTGCTTGGCCAAAAAGGGCGTATGATTTTTCTCCTGAATATATTCAGGAGAAAACGCATACACCCTTTTTGGCCAAGTGCATCATTGTCGAAGTTGTGCCCCTCTTCCTGTGCTTTAAAGGCGATTCCAACGTACCTCTTGAAATCTGTTTCCTGCTATTCTGCCTCGCTTTCAAGTCTGCCTCGTTGCCTTCCCTAAACAGATTTTTGGACGATAGTTGTCCTTTATTACTCGGCCAGTTTGTGAATTGCTGTGCCCCTGAGCTCCATTTTTCAACTCGTTTTTTGTGAGCTGACCGCATGTCCAAAATTTTGGTTGAGGACCTATGCTGGTTCCCGGTGGGGGGCTGAGACTTTGGTTAATACTTCTTCCTGCCGGAAATTAAAGTGATATGTGCCCGTTCAAATGCCTAACAGCTACTCTCTCATTGGTTCTCCCTCTTCCCTTTCATTCTCTGCCAAATTGGCAACCTGTGCGAACCAGGAGGTTAAAGGGTCTGTCTCTCCAAGTTGGGATGTTGATAGTAAAGCAGATGGAAATTCAAACCGGAGAACCAGGAGAGGGACTATTCGTTGAGATTTAGAAACCTTTTGTATTCACAGTGTGTCCATTCTCTAGGTTTCCCGTACATGTTATAACTGTACTAATATTCCCTTCAACCTGGAGAGTTGGGACCCATGGAATGGGTGCCAGGCATTTGTGCTTTAAAGGGTCTGCATTTGATCAACCAATCTCACTAATCCTCTCAGTCCCAAGTGTCCAGCGTTATGCCACATCCAGCTGTCGTTGTAGATAGGGTCATTCTAGGTTTCATCAGAGACCCTGAAGGAATTGTAAAGAATTTCCCAGTTTTTTCGTTTTGTTTTTGAAATTCCTTTTTATAGTGGGTTTGAGCTGATTCTCGCTGCCAAGTTTATGCCAGTCTAGACACACTTGATTCCCTTATGGAGACATATCAATATATAGGTTTTAAGATCCTTACTAGTCAGATATATTCCTCTGCGGGAAATATGGGGTTGTGAGTCCCTTTCACTGAGGAAGGTGTAGGTCTTGTTTTTTCCATTGTTGGTTTTTGGAACGGTACCTGTGCTTATATCAAACTCTGGTTTTATGCATCACCCCACCTCTCCTTCCCCCTTAAGCAGGCACAAGTGTGTTTTCTAAATGTGAGACACTGTTCTCTTTCCCAACTCAGTACATGTGTAGCCATGTTACAGGATCTTCATAAGTGATATCCTATGATAAGTTTCTTTTTCTGTGTGACTTATTTCACTTAGAATCATCGTACCTGAATCCACCCATTTTGCTGCTACTGGTCTTATGTCATTGATTTCATGGCTGAGGGATATTCCATCGTAGGTAAGTACCACAATTTTTTGAACCTTTTTTATATTTCCTGGGATATTTAAGGTGTACCCAAGTTGAGGTCCTTGTAAGCAGTGCAGCCCTAAATTTTGGGGTGGCTCTGTCTTATTGATTTTCAGTTTTCCCAAGGTATATTCCCTAGAATGGAAGTGCCCTTGGCGCTGTAGCTCTGTTCTTTACTTGTTTTAGGGAACACAATGTACTCCTCCAGAGAGGCAGTTGGCAATTTACATCCCGCCCATCAGCATAACAAGGCTCCCTGTTCTCCAGGGCCTATCTTGCCTTTCTGGTTTATACACATTTTGTGGTGTCCCTTTTGACCGGTGGGAAGTAATACTTCTTTGTAGTGCAGATTTGCATTGCCCGCTTGCTTGCTAGGCCAAAAAGGGCATATGCGTTTTCTCCTGAATATATTCAGGAGAAAACGCATATGCCCTTTTTGGCCAAGTGCATCATTGTCGAAGTTGTGCCCCTCTTCCTGTGATTTAAAGGCGATTCCAACGTACCTCTTGAAATCTGTTTCCTGCTATTCTGCCTCGCATTCCAGTCGGCCTCGTTGCCTTCCCTCAACAGATTTTTGGACGATAGTTGTCCTTTATTACTCTGCCAGTTTTTGAATTGCTGTGCCCTTGAGCTCCATTTTTCAACTCGTTTTTTTTGAGCTGACCGCAAGTCCAAAATTTTGGTTCAGTACCTATGCTGGTTCCCGTTGGGGGGCTGAGACTTTGGTTAATTCTTCTTCCTGCCAGGAAATTTGAGTGATATGTGCCCGTACAAATGCCTAACAGCTACTCTCTCATTGGTTCTCCCTCTTCCCTTTCATCCTCTGCCAATTTGGCAACGTGTGGGAACCAGGAGGTTAAAGGGGCTGTCTCTCCAAGTTGGGAGATTGATAGTAAAGCAGATGGAAAGTCAAACCGGACCACCAGGAGAGGGACTATTCGTTGAGTTTTAGAAACCTTTCGTATTAACAGTGTGTTCGTTCTCTAGGTTTCCCGTACATGTTATAGCTGTAGTAATATTCCCTTCAATTTGGAGAGTTGGGACCCATGGAATGGGTGCCAGGCATTTGTGCTTTAAAGGGTCTGCATTTGCTCACCCAATCTCACCAATCCTCTCAGTCCCAAGTGTCCAGCCTTATGCCACATCCAGCTGTCGTTGTAGATAGGGTCATTCCAGGGTTCATCAGAGACCCTGAAGGAATTGTAAAGAATTTCCCAGTTTTTTTGTTTTGTTTTTGAAATTCCATTTTATAGTGGGTTTGAGCTGATTCTCGCTGCCATGTTTATGCCATTCTAGACACACTTGATTCCCTTATGGAGACATATCAATACATAGGTTTTAAGATTCTTACTAGTCTGATATATTCCTCTGCGGGAAATATGGGTTTTGAGTCCCTTTCACTGAGGAAGGTGTAGGTCTTGTCTATTCCATAGTTGGTTTTTGGAACGGTACCTGTGCTTATATCAAACTCTGGTTTTATGCATCACCCCACCTCTCCTTCCCCCTTAAGCAAGCATAAGAGTGTTTTCTAAATGTGAGACTCTGTTCTCTTACCTAATTCAGTTCAAGTGTAGCCATGTTTACAGGATCTTCATAAGTGATATCTTATGATAAGTTTCTTTTTCTCTGTGACTTATTTCACTTAGAATCATCGTACCTGAATCCACCCATTTTGCTGCTACTGGTCTTATGACATTGATTTCATGGCTGAGGGATATTCCATCGTACGTAAGTACCACAATTTTTTGAACCATTTTTATATATCCTGGGATACTTAAGGTGTATCCAAGTTGAGGTCCTTGTAAGCAGTGCAGCCCTAAATTTTGGGGTGGCTCTGTCTTATTGATTTTCACTTTTCCCAAGGTATATTCCCTAGACTGGAAGTGCCCTTGGCTCTGTAGCTCTGTTCTTTACTTGTTTTAGGGAACACAATGTACTCCTCCAGAGAGGCAGTTGGCAATTTACATCCCGCCCATCAGCATAACAAGGCTCCCTGTTCTCCACGGCCTGTCTTGCCTTTCTGGTTTTTACACATTTTGTGGATGTCCCTTTTGTCCGGTGGGAAGTGATACTTCTTTGTAGTGCAGATTTGCATTGCCCGCTTGCTTGCTTGGCCAAAAAGGTCGTATGCATTTTCTCCTGAATATATTCAGGAGAAAACGCATACGCCCTTTTTGGCCAAGTGCATCATTGTCGAAGTTGTGCCCCTCTTCCTGTGCTTTAAAGGCGATTCCAACGTACCTCTTGAAATCTGTTACCTGCTATTCTGCCTCGCTTTCAAGTCCGCCTCATTGCCTTCCCTCAACAGATTTTTGGATGATAGTTGTCCTTTATTACTCGGCCAGTTTGTGAATTGCTGTGCCCCTGAGCTCCATTTTTCAACTCGTTTTTGGTGAGCTGACCGCAGGCCCAAAATTTTGGTTCAGGACCTATGCTTGTTCCCGTTGGGGGAGTGAGACATTGGTTAATTCTTCTTCCTGCCGGGAAGTTAGAGTGATATGTTCCCGTCCAAATGCCTAACAGCTACTCTCTCATTGTTTCTCCCTCTTCCCTTTCATCCTCTGCCAAATTGGAAACCTGTGCGAACCAGGAGGTTAAAGGGGCTGTCTCTCCAAGTTGGGAGATTGATAGTAAAGCAGATGGAAAGTCAAACCGGAGCACAAGGAGAGGGACTATTCGTTGAGTTTTAGAAACCTTTCGTATTCACAGTGTGTCCGTTCTCTAGGTTTCCCGTACATGTTATAACTGTAGTAATATTCCCTTCAATCTGGAGAGTTGGGACCAATGGAATGGGTGCCAGGCATTATTGCTTTAAAGGGTCTGCATTTGCTCACCCAATCTCACCAATCCTCTCATCCCCAAGTGTCCCTCCTTATGCCACATCCAGCTGTCGTTGTAGATAGGGTCATTCCAGGTTTCATCAGAGACCCTGAAGGAATTGTAAAGAATTTCCCAGTTTTTGTGTTTTGTTTTTGAAATTCCTTTTAATAGTGAGTTTGAGCTGATTCTCGCTGCCATGTTTATGCCAGTCTAGACACACTTGATTCCCTTACGGAGACATATCAATACATAGGTTTTAAGATTCTTACTAGTCTGATATATTCCTCTGCGGGAAATATGGGGTTTTGAGTCCCTTTCACTGAGGAAGGTGTAGTCCTTGTCTATTCCATAGTTGGTTTTTGGAACGGTACCTGTGCTTATATCAAACTCTGGTTTTATGCATCACCCCACCTCTCCTTCTCCCTTAAGCAGGCATAAAAGTGTTTTCTAAATGGGAGACACTGTTCTCTTTCCTAACTCAGTTCAAGTGTAGCCATGTTTCTAGGATCTTCATTAGTGATATCTTATGAAAAGTTTCTTTTTCTGTGGGACTTATTTCACTTAGAATCATCGTACCTGAATCCACCCATTTTGCTGCTACTGGTCTTATGACATTGATTTCATGGCTGAGGGATATTCCATCGTACGTAAGTACCATAATTTTTTGAACCATTTTTATATTTCCTGGGATATTTAAGGTGTACCCAAGTTGAGGTCCTTGTAAGCAGTGCAGCCCTAAATTTTGGGGTGGCTCTGTCTTATTGATTTTCAGTTTTCCCAAGGTATATTCCCTAGACTGGAAGTGCCCTTGGCTCTGTAGCTCTGTTCTTTACTTGTTTTATGGAACACAATGTACTCCTCCAGAGAGGCCGTTGTCAATATACATGCCGCCCATCAGCATAACAAGGCTCCCTGTTCTCCAGGGCCTGTCTTGCCTTTCTGGTTTTTACACATTTTGTGGATGTCCCTTTTGACCGGTGGGAAGTGATACTTCTTTGTAGTGCAGATTTGCATTGCCCGCTTGCTTGCTTGGCCAAAAAGGGCGTATGCGTTTTCTCCTGAATATATTCAGGAGAAAACGCATACGCCCTTTTTGGCCAAGTGCATCATTGTCGAAGTTGTGCCCCTCTTCCTGTGCTTTAAAGGCGATTTCAACGTACCTCTTGAAATCTGTTTCCTGCTATTCTGCCTCGCTTTCAACTCTGCTTCGTTGCCTTCCCTCAACAGATTTTTGGACGATACTGGTCCTTTATTACTTGGCCAGTTTGTGAATTGCTGTGCCCCTGAGCTCCATTTTTCAACTCGTTTTTTGTGAGCTGACCGCAAGTCCAAAATTTTGGTTCAGGACCTATGCTGGTTCCCGGGGGGGGGGCTGAGACATTGGTTAATTCTTCTTCCTGCCGGGAAGTTAGAGTGATATGTGTCTGTCCAAATGCCTAACAGCTACTCTCTCTTTGGTTCTCCCTCTTCCCTTTCATCCTCTGCCAAATTGGAAACCTATGCGAACCAGGAGGTTAAAGGGGCTGTCTCTCCAAGTTGGGAGGTTGATAGTAAAGCAGATGGAAAGTCAAACCAGAGCAGCAGGAGAGGGACTATTCGTTGAGTTTTAGAAACCTTTCGTATTCACAGTGTGTCCGTTCTCTAGGTTTCCCGTACATGTTATAACTGTAGTAATATTCCCTTCAACCTGGAGAGTTGAGACACATGGAATGGGTGCCATGCATTATTGCTTTAAAGGGTCTGCATTTGCTCACCCACTCTCACCAATCCTCTCAGTCCCAAGTGTCCAGCCTTATGCCCCATCCAGCTGTCGTTTTAGATAGGGTCATTCCAGGTTTCATCAGAGACCCTGAAGGAATTGTAAAGAATTTCCCAGTTTTTTTGTTTTGTTTTTGAAATTCCTTTTTATAGTGGGTTTGAGCTGATTTTCGCTGCCATGTTTATGCCAGTCTAGACACACTTGATTCCCTTACAGAGACATATCAATACATAGGTTTTAAGATTCTTACTAGTCAGATATATTCCTCTGCGGGAAATATGGGGTTTTGAGTCCCTTTCACTGAGGAAGGTGTAGGTCTTGTCTATTCCATAGTTTGTTTTTGGAACGGTACATGTGCTTATATCAAACTCTGGTTTTATGCATCACCCCACCTCTCCTTCCCCCTTAAGCAGGCATAAGAGTGTTTTCTAAATGTGAGACACTGTTCTCTTTCCTTACTCTGTTCAAGTGTAGCCATGTTTACAGGATCTTCATAAGTGATATCTTATGATAAGTTTCTTTTTCTCTGTGACTTATTTCACTTAGAATCATCGTACCTGAATCCACCCATTTTCCTGCTACTGGTCTTATGACATTGATTTCATGGCTGAGGGATATTCCATTGTACGTAAGTACCACAATTTTTTGAACCATTTTTATATTTCCTAGGATATTTAAGGTGTACCCAAGTTGAGGTCCTTGTAAGCAGTGCAGCCCTAAATTTTGGAGAGGTTTTGTCTTATTGATTTTCAGCTTTCCCAAGGTATATTCCCTAGACTGGAAGTGCCCTTGGCTCTGTAGCTCTGTTCTTTACTTGTTTTAAGGAACACAATGCACTCCTCAGGAGAGGCAGTTGGCAATTTACATCCCGCCCATCAGCATAACAAGGCTCCCTGTTCTCCAGGGCCTGTCTTGCCTTTCTGGTTTTTACACATTTTGTGGATGTCCCTTTTGACCGGTGGGAATTGATACTTCTTTATAGTGCAGATTTGCATTGCCCGCTTGCTTGCTTGGCCAAAAAGGTTGTATGCGTTTTCTCCTGAATATATTCAGGAGAAAACGCATACGCCCTTTTTGGCCAAGTGCATCATTGTCGAAGTTGTGCCCCTCTTCCTGTGCTTTAAAGGCGATTCCAACATACCTCTTGAAATCTGTTTCCTGCTATTCTGCCTCGCTTTCAAGTCCGCCTCGTTGCCTTCCCTCAACAGATTTTTGGACGATAGTTGTCCTTTATTACTCAGCCAGTTTGTGAATTGCTGTGCCCCTGATCTCCATTTTTCAACTCGTTTTTTGTGAGCTGACCCCAAGTCCAACATTTTGGTTCAGGACCTATACTGGTTCCCGGAGGGTGGCTGAGAATTTTGTTAATTCTTCTTCCTGCCGGGAAATTGCAGTGATATGTGCCCGTCCAAATGCCTAACAGCTACTCTCTCATTGGTTCTCCCTCTTCCCTTTCATCCTCTGCCAAATTGGCATCCTGTGCGAACAAGGAGGTTAAAGGGGCTGTCTCTCCAAGTTGGGAGGTTGATAGTAAAGCAGATGGAAAGTCAAACCGGAGCACCAGGAGAGGGACTATTCGTTGAGTTTTAGAAACCTTTCGTATTCACAGTGTGTCCATTCCCTAGGTTTCCCGTACATGTTATAACTGTAGTAATATTCCCTTCAACCTGGAGAGTTGGGACCCATGGAATGGGTGCCATGCATTATTGCTTTAAAGGGTCTGCATTTGCTCACCCAATCTCACCTATCGTCTAAGTCCCAAGTGTCCCTCCTTATGCCACATCCAGCTTTCCTTGTAGATAGGGTCATTCCAGGTTTCATCAGAGACCCTGAAGGAATTGTAAAGAATTTCCCAGTTTTTTTGTTTTGTTTTTGAAATTCCTTTTTATAGTGGGTTTGAGCTGATTTTCGCTGCCATGTTTATGCCAGTCTAGACACACTTGATTCCCTTACGGAGACATATCAATACATAGGTTTTAAGATTCTTACTAGTCAGATATATTCCTCTGTTTGAAATATGGGGTTTTGAGTCCCTTTCACTGAGGAAGGTGTAGGTCTTGTCTATTCCATAGATGGTTTTTGGAACGGTACCTGTGCTTATATCAAACTCTGGTTTTATGCATCACCCCACCTCTCCTACCCCCTTAAGCAAGCATCAGAATGTTTTCTAAATGTGAGACACTGTTCTCTTTCCTTACTGAGTTCAAGTGTAGCCATGTTTACAGGATCTTCATAAGTGATATCTTATGATAAGTTTCTTTTTCTGTGTGACTTATTTCACTTAGAATCATCATACCGGAATCCACCCATTTCGCTGCTACTGGTCTTATGACATTAATTTCAAGGCTGAGGGATATTCCATCGTACGTAAGTACCACAATTTTTTGAACCATTTTTATATTTCCTAGGATATTTAAGGTGTACCCAAGTTGAGGTCCTTGTAAGCAGTGCAGCCCTAAATTTTGTGGTGGCTCTGTCTTATTGATTTTCAGCTTTCCCAAGGTATATTCCCTAGACTGGAAGTGCCCTTGGCTCTGTAGCTCTGTTCTTTACTTGTTTTAGGGAACACAATGCACTCATCCGGAGAGGCAGTTGGCAATTTACATCCCGCCCATCAGCATAAAAAGGCTCCCTGTTCTCCAGGGCCTGTCTTGCCTTTCTGGTTTTTACACATTTTGTGGATATCCCTTTTGACAGGTAGGAAGTTATACTTCTTTGTAGTGCAGATTTGCATTGCCCGCTTGCTTGCTTGGCCAAAAAGGGCGTATGCGTTTTCTCCTGAATATATTCAGGAGAAAACGCATACGCCCTTTTTGGCCAAGTGCATCATTGTCGAAGTTGTGCCCCTCTTCCTGTGCTTTAAATGCGTTTCCAACGTACCTCTTGAAATCTGTTTCCTGCTATTCTGCCTCGCTTTCAAGTCCGCCTCGCTGCCTTCCCTCAACAGATTTTTGGACGATAGTTGTCCGTTATTACTCAGCCTGTTTGTGAATTGCTGTGCCCCTGAGCTCCATTTTTCAACTCATTTTTGGTGAGCTGACCGCAAGTCCAAAATTTTGGTTCAGGACCTATACTGGTTCCCGGTGGGGGGCTGAGACTTTGGTTAATTCTTCTTCCGGCCTGGAAATTACAGTGATATGTGCCCGTCCAAATGCCTAACAACTACTCTCTCATTGGTTCTCCCTCTTCCCTTTCATCCTCTGTCAAATTGGCAACCTGTGCTAAGCAGGAGGTTAAAGGGGCTGTCTCTCCAAGTTGCGAGGATGATAGTAAAGCAGGTGTAAAGTCAAACCGGAGCACCAGGAGAGGGACTATTCGTTGTGTTTTAGAAACATTTCGTATTCACAGTGTGTCCGTTCTCTAGGTTTCCCGTACATGTTATAGCTGTAGTAATATTCCCTTCAACCTGGAGAGTTGGGACCCATGGAATGGGTGCCATGCATTATTGCTTTAAAGGGTCTGCATTTGCTCACCCACTCTCACCAATCCTCTCAGTCCCAAGTGTCCAGCCTTATGCCACAGCCAGCTGGCATTGTAGATAGGGTCATTCCAGGTTTCATCAGAGACACTGACGGAATTGTAAAGAATCTCCCAGTTTTTTTGTTTTGTTTTTGAAATTCCTTTTTATAGTGGGTTTGAGCTGATTCTCGCTGCCATGTTTATGCCAGTCTAGACACACTTGATTCCCTTACGGAGACATATCAATACATAGGTTTTAAGATTCTTACTAGTCAGATATATTCCTCTCCGGGAAATATGGGGTTTTGAGTCCCTTTCACTGAGGAAGGTGTAGATCTTGTCTATTCCATAGTTGGTGTTGGAACGGTACATGTGCTTATATCAAACTCTGGTTTTATGCATCACCCCACCTCTCCTTCCCCCTTAAGCAGGCATAAGAGTGTTTTCTAAATGTGAGACACTCTTCTCTCTCCTAACTCAGTTCAAGTGTAGCCATGTTTACAGGATCTTCATAAGTGATATCTTATGATAAGTTTCTTTTTCTGTGTGACTTATTTCACTTAGAATCATCGTACCTGAATCCACCCATTTTGCTGCTACTGGTCTTATGACATTGATTTCATGGCTGAGGGATATTCCATCGTACGTAAGTACCATAATTTTTTGAACCATTTTTATATTTCCTGGGATATTTAAGGTGTACCCAAGTTGAGGTCCTTGTAAGCAGTGCAGCCCTAAATTTTGGGGTGGCTCTGTCTTATTGATTTTCAGTTTTCCCAAGGTATATTCCCTAGACTGGAAGTGCCCTTGGCTCTGTAGCTCTGTTCTTTACTTGTTTTATGGAACACAATGTACTCCTCCAGAGAGGCCGTTGTCAATATACATGCCGCCCATCAGCATAACAAGGCTCCCTGTTCTCCAGGGCCTGTCTTGCCTTTCTGGTTTTTACACATTTTGTGGATGTCCCTTTTGACCGGTGGGAAGTGATACTTCTTTGTAGTGCAGATTTGCATTGCCCGCTTGATTGCTTGGCCAAAAAGGGCGTATGCGTTTTCTCCTGAATATATTCAGGAGAAAACGCATACGCCCTTTTTGGCCAAGTGCATCATTGTCGAAGTTGTGCCCCTCTTCCTGTGCTTTAAAGGCGATTTCAACGTACCTCTTGAAATCTGTTTCCTGCTATTCTGCCTCGCTTTCAACTCTGCTTCGTTGCCTTCCCTCAACAGATTTTTGGACGATACTGGTCCTTTATTACTTGGCCAGTTTGTGAATTGCTGTGCCCCTGAGCTCCATTTTTCAACTCGTTTTTTGTGAGCTGACCGCAAGTCCAAAATTTTGGTTCAGGACCTATGCTGGTTCCCGGGGGGGGCTGAGACATTGGTTAATTCTTCTTCCTGCCGGGAAGTTAGAGTGATATGTGTCTGTCCAAATGCCTAACAGCTACTCTCTCATTGGTTCTCCCTCTTCCCTTTCATCCTCTGCCAAATTGGAAACCTATGCGAACCAGGAGGTTAAAGGGGCTGTCTCTCCAAGTTGGGAGGTTGATAGTAAAGCAGATGGAAAGTCAAACCGGAGCAGCAGGAGAGGGACTATTCGTTGAGTTTTAGAAACCTTTCGTATTCACAGTGTGTCCGTTCTCTAGGTTTCCCGTACATGTTATAACTGTAGTAATATTCCCTTCAACCTGGAGAGTTGAGACACATGGAATGGGTTCCATGCATTATTGCTTTAAAGGGTCTGCATTTGCTCACCCACTCTCACCAATCCTCTCAGTCCCAAGTGTCCAGCCTTATGCCCCATGCAGCTGTCGTTTTAGATAGGGTCATTCCAGGTTTCATCAGAGACCCTGAAGGAATTGTAAAGAATTTCCGAGTTTTTTTGTTTTGTTTTTGAAATTCCTTTTTATAGTGGGTTTGAGCTGATTTTCGCTGCCATGTTTATGCCAGTCTAGACACACTTGATTCCCTTACGGAGACATATCAATACATAGGTTTTAAGATTCTTACTAGTCAGATATATTCCTCTGCGGGAAATATGGGGTTTTGAGTCCCTTTCACTGAGGAAGGTGTAGGTCTTGTCTATTCCATAGTTGGTTTTTGGAACGGTACATGTGCTTATATCAAACTCTGGTTTTATGCATCACCCCACCTCTCCTTCCCCCTTAAGCAGGCATAAGAGTGTTTTCTAAATGTGAGACACTGTTCTCTTTCCTTACTCAGTTCAAGTGTAGCCATGTTTACAGGATCTTCATAAGTGATATTTTATGATAAGTTTCTTTTTCTCTGTGACTTATTTCTCTTAGAATCATCGTACCTGAATCCACCCATTTTCCTGCTACTGGTCTTATGACATTGATTTCATGGCTGAGGGATATTCCATCGTACGTAAGTACCACAATTTTTTGAACCATTTTTATATTTCCTAGGATATTTAAGGTGTACCCAAGTTGAGGTCCTTGTAAGCAGTGCAGCCCTAAATTTTAGAGAGGTTTTGTCTTATTGATTTTCAGCTTTCCCAAGGTATATTCCCTAGACTGGAAGTGCCCTTGGCTCTGTAGCTCTGTTCTTTACTTGTTTTAAGGAACACAATGCACTCCTCAGGAGAGGCAGTTGGCAATTTACATCCCGCCCATCAGCATAACAAGGCTCCCTGTTCTCCAGGGCCTGTCTTGCCTTTCTGGTTTTTACACATTTTGTGGATGTCCCTTTTGACCGGTGGGAATTGATACTTCTTTATAGTGCAGATTTGCATTGCCCGCTTGCTTGCTTGGCCAAAAAGGTTGTATGCGTTTTCTCCTGAATATATTCAGGAGAAAACGCATACGCCCTTTTTGGCCAAGTGCATCATTGTCGAAGTTGTGCCCCTCTTCCTGTGCTTTAAAGGCGATTCCAACATACCTCTTGAAATCTGTTTCCTGCTATTCTGCCTCGCTTTCAAGTCCGCCTCGTTGCCTTCCCTCGACAGATTTTTGGACGATAGTTGTCCTTTATTACTCGGCCAGTTTGTGAATTGCTGTGCCCCTGAGCTCCATTTTTCAACTCGTTTTTTGTGAGCTGACCGCAAGTCCAAAATTTAGGTTCAGGAACTATACTTGTTCCCGGAGGGTGGCTGAGAATTTTGTTAATTCTTCTTCCTGCCGGGAAATTGCAGTGATATGTGCCCGTCCAAATGCCTAACAGCTACTCTCTCATTGGTTCTCTCTCTTCCCTTTCATCCTCTGCCAAATTGGCATCCTGTGCGAACCAGGAGGTTAAAGGGCCTGTCTCTCCAAGTTGGGAGGTTGATAGTAAAGCAGATGGAAAGTCTAACCGGAGCACCAGGAGAGGGAGTATTCGTTGAGTTTTAGAAACATTTCATATTCACAGAGTGTCCGTTCTCTAGGTTTCCCGTACATGTTATAACTGTAGTAATATTCCCTTCAACCTGGAGAGTTGGGACACATGGATTGGGTGCCATGCATTATTGCTTTAAAGGGTCTGCATTTGCTCACAAAATCTCACCAATCGTTTCAATCCCAAGTGTCCCTCCTTATGCCACATCCAGCTGTCGTTGTAGATAGGGTCATTCCAGGTTTCATCAGAGACCCTGAAGGAATTGTAAACAATTTCCCAGTTTTTTTGTTTTGTTATTGAAATTCATTTTTATAGTGGGTTTGAGTTGATTCTCGCTGCCATGTTTATGCCAGTTTAGACACACTTGATTCCCTTACAGAGACATATCAATACATAGGTTTTAGATTCTTACTAGTCAGATATATTCCGCTGTGTGAAATATGGGGTTTTGAGTCCCGTTCACTGAGGAAGGTTTAGGTCTTTTCTATTCCATAGATGGTTTTTGGAACGGTACCTGTGCTTATATCAAACTCTGGTTTTATGCATCACCCCACCTCTCGTTCCCCCTTAAGCAGGCATCAGAGTGTTTTCTAAATGTGAGACACTGTTCTCTTTCCTTACTCAGTTCAAGTGTAGCCATGTTTACAGGATCTTCATAAGTGATATCTTATGATAAGTTTCTTTTTCTGCGTGACTTATTTCACTTAGAATCATCGTACCTGAATCCACCCATTTTGCTGCTACTGGTCTTATGACATTGATTTCATGGCTGAGGGATATTCCATCGTACGTAAGTACCACAATTTTTTGAACCATTTTTATATTTCCTGGGATATTTAAGGTGTAACCTAGTTGAGGTCCTTGTAAGCAGTGCAGCCCTAAATTTTGGGTTGGCACTGTCTAATTGATTTTAAGCTTTCCCAAGGTATATTCCCTAGACTGGAAGTGCCCTTGGCTCCGTAGCTCTGTTGTTTACTTGTTTTAGGGAACACAATGCACTCCTCCGGATAGGCAGTTGGCAATTTACATCCCGCCCATCAGCATAACAATGCTCCCTGTTCTCCAGGGCCTGTCTTGCCTTTCTGGTTTTTACACATTTTGTGGATGTCCCTTTTGACCGGTGGGAAGTGATACTTCTTTGTATTGCAGATTTGCATTGCCCGCTTGCTTCCTTGGCCAAAAAGGGTGTATGCGTTTTCTCCTGAATATATTCAGGAGAAAACGCATACGCCCTTTTTGGCCAAGTGCATCATTGTCGAAGTTGTGCCCCTCTTCCTGTGCTTTAAAGGTGATTCCAATGTACCTCTTGTAATCTCTTTCCTGCTATTCTGCCTCGCTTTCAAGTCCGCCTCGTTGCCTTCCCTCAACAGAATTTTGGACGATAGTTGTCCTTTATTACTCGGCCAGTTTGTGAATTGCTGTGCCCCTGAGCTCCATTTTTCAACTCGTTTTTGGTGAGCTGTCCGCAAGTCCAAAACTTTGGTTCAGGACCCATACTGGTTCCCGGTGGGTGGCTGAGACTTTGGTTAATTCTTCTTCCTGCCGGGAAATTACAGTAATATGTGCCCGTCCAAATACCTAACAGCTACTCTCTCATTGGTTCTCCCTCTTCCCTTTCATCCTCTGCCAAATTGGCAACCTGTGCGAACCAGGAGGTTAAAGGGGCTGTCTCTCCAAGTTGGGAGGTTGATAGTAAAGCAGATGGAAAGTCAAACCGGAGCACCAGGAGAGGGACTATTCGTTGAGTTTTAGAAACCTTTCGTATTCACAGTGTGTCCATTCTCTAGGTTTCCCGTACATGTTATAAATGTAGTAATATTCCCTTCATCCTGGAGAGTTGGGACCCATGGAATGGGTGCCATGTATTATTGCTTTAAAGGGTCTGCATTTGCTCACCCAATCTCACCAATCGTCTCAGTCCCAAGTGTCCAGCCTTATGCCACATCCAGCTGTCGTTGTAGATAGGGTCATTCCAGGTTTCATCAGAGACCCTGAAAAATTGTAAAGAATTTCCCAGTTTTTTTGTTTTGTTTTTGAAATTCCTTTTTATACTGGGTTTGAGCTGATTCTCGCTGCCATGTTTATGCCAGTCTAGACACACTTGATTCCCTTATGGAGACATATCAATACATAGGTTTTAAGATTCTTACTAGTCAGATATATTCCTCTGCGGGAAATATGGGGTTTTGAGTCCCTTTCACTGAGGAAGGTATAGGTCTTGTCTATTCCATAGTTGGTTTTTGGAATGGTACCTGTGCTTATATCAAAATCTGGTTTTATGCATCACCCCACCTCTCCTTCCCCCTTAAGCAGGCATAAGAGTGTTTTCGAAATGTGAGACACTGTTCTCTTTCCTAACTCAGTACAAGTGTAGCCATGTGTACAGGATGTTCATAAGTGATATCTTATGATAAGTTTCTTTTTCTCTGTGACTTATTTCACTTAGAATCATCGTACCTGAATCCACCCATTTTGCTGCTACTGGTCTTATGACATTGATTTCATGGCTGAGGGATATTCCATCGTACGTAAGTACCACAATTTCTTGAACCATTTTTATATTTCCTGGGATATTTAAGGTGTACCCAAGTTGAGGTCCTTGTAAGCAGTGCAGCCCTAAATTTTGGGGTGGCTCTGTCTTATTGATTTTCAGTTTTCCCAAGGTATATTCCCTAGACTGGAAGTGCCCTTGGCTCTGTAGCTCTGTTCTTTACTTGTTTTAGGGAACACAATGCACTCCTCCAGAGAGGCAGTTGGCAATTTATATCCCGCCCATCAGCATAACAAGGCTCCCTGTTCTCCAGGGCCTGTCTTGCCTTTCTGGTTTTTACACATTTTGTGGATGTCCCTTTTGACCGGTGGGAAGTGATACTTCTTTGTAGTGCAGATTTGCATTGCCCGCTTGCTTGCTTGGCCAAAAACGGCGTATGCGTTTTCTCCTGAATATATTCAGGAGAAGACGCATACGCCCTTTTTGGCCAAGTGCATCATTGTCGAAGTTGTGCCCCTCTTCCTGTGCTTTAAAGGTGATTCCAACGTACCTCTTGAAATCTGTTTCCTGCTATTCTGCCTCGCTTTCAAGTCCGCCTCGTTGCCTTCCCTCAATAGATTTTTGGACGATAGTTGTCCTTTCTTACTCGGCCAGTTTGTGAATTGCTGTGCCCCTGAGCTCCATTTTTCAACTCGTTTTTGGTGAGGTGACCGCAAGTCCGAAATTTTGGTTCAGGACCTATGCTGGTTCCCGGTGGGGGTCTGAGACTTTGGTTAATTCTTCTTCCTGCCGGGAAATTACAGTGATATGTGCCCGTTCAAATGCCTAACAGCTACTCTCTCTTTGGTTCTCCCTCTTCCCTTTCATCTTCTGCCAAATTGGCAACCTGTGCGAACCAGGAGGTTAAAGGGGCAGTCTCTCCAAGTTGGGAGGATGATAGTAAAGCAGGTGTAAAGTCAAACCGGAGCACCAGGAGAGGGACTATTCGTTGAGTTTTAGAAACCTTTCGTGTTCACAGTGTGTCCGTTCTCTAGGTTTCCCGTACATGTTATAGCTGTAGTAATATTCCCTTCAACCTGGAGAGTTGGGACCCATGGAATGGGTGCCATGCATTATTGCTTTAAAGGGTCTGCATTTGCTCACCCAATCTCACCAATCCTCTCAGTCCCAAGTGTCCAGCCTTATGCCACAGCCAGCTGGCATTGTAGATAGGGTCATTCCAGGTTTCATCAGAGACACTGACGGAATTGTAAAGAATCTCCCAGTTTTTTTGTTTTGTTTTTGAAATTCCTTTTTATAGTGGGTTTGAGCTGATTCTCGCTGCCATGTTTATGCCAGTCTAGACACACTTGATTCCCTTACGGAGACATATCAATACATAGGTTTTAAGATTCTTACTAGTCAGATATATTCCTCTCCGGGAAATATGGGGTTTTGAGTCCCTTTCACTGAGGAAGGTGTAGATCTTGTCTATTCCATAGTTGGTGTTGGAACGGTACATGTGCTTATATCAAACTCTGGTTTTATGCATCACCCCACCTCTCCTTCCCCCTTAAGCAGGCATAAGAGTGTTTTCTAAATGTGAGACACTCTTCTCTCTCCTAACTCAGTTCAAGTGTAGCCATGTTTACAGGATCTTCATAAGTGATATCTTATGATAAGTTTCTTTTTCTGTGTGACTTATTTCACTTAGAATCATCGTACCTGAATCCACCCATTTTGCTGCTACTGGTCTTATGACATTGATTTCATGGCTGAGGGATATTCCATCGTACGTAAGTACCATAATTTTTTGAACCATTTTTATATTTCCTGGGATATTTAAGGTGTACCCAAGTTGAGGTCCTTGTAAGCAGTGCAGCCCTAAATTTTGGGGTGGCTCTGTCTTATTGATTTTCAGTTTTCCCAAGGTATATTCCCTAGACTGGAAGTGCCCTTGGCTCTGTAGCTCTGTTCTTTACTTGTTTTATGGAACACAATGTACTCCTCCAGAGAGGCCGTTGTCAATATACATGCCGCCCATCAGCATAACAAGGCTCCCTGTTCTCCAGGGCCTGTCTTGCCTTTCTGGTTTTTACACATTTTGTGGATGTCCCTTTTGACCGGTGGGAAGTGATACTTCTTTGTAGTGCAGATTTGCATTGCCCGCTTGATTGCTTGGCCAAAAAGGGCGTATGCGTTTTCTCCTGAATATATTCAGGAGAAAACGCATACGCCCTTTTTGGCCAAGTGCATCATTGTCGAAGTTGTGCCCCTCTTCCTGTGCTTTAAAGGCGATTTCAACGTACCTCTTGAAATCTGTTTCCTGCTATTCTGCCTCGCTTTCAACTCTGCTTCGTTGCCTTCCCTCAACAGATTTTTGGACGATACTGGTCCTTTATTACTTGGCCAGTTTGTGAATTGCTGTGCCCCTGAGCTCCATTTTTCAACTCGTTTTTTGTGAGCTGACCGCAAGTCCAAAATTTTGGTTCAGGACCTATGCTGGTTCCCGGGGGGGGCTGAGACATTGGTTAATTCTTCTTCCTGCCGGGAAGTTAGAGTGATATGTGTCTGTCCAAATGCCTAACAGCTACTCTCTCATTGGTTCTCCCTCTTCCCTTTCATCCTCTGCCAAATTGGAAACCTATGCGAACCAGGAGGTTAAAGGGGCTGTCTCTCCAAGTTGGGAGGTTGATAGTAAAGCAGATGGAAAGTCAAACCGGAGCAGCAGGAGAGGGACTATTCGTTGAGTTTTAGAAACCTTTCGTATTCACAGTGTGTCCGTTCTCTAGGTTTCCCGTACATGTTATAACTGTAGTAATATTCCCTTCAACCTGGAGAGTTGAGACACATGGAATGGGTTCCATGCATTATTGCTTTAAAGGGTCTGCATTTGCTCACCCACTCTCACCAATCCTCTCAGTCCCAAGTGTCCAGCCTTATGCCCCATGCAGCTGTCGTTTTAGATAGGGTCATTCCAGGTTTCATCAGAGACCCTGAAGGAATTGTAAAGAATTTCCGAGTTTTTTTGTTTTGTTTTTGAAATTCCTTTTTATAGTGGGTTTGAGCTGATTTTCGCTGCCATGTTTATGCCAGTCTAGACACACTTGATTCCCTTACGGAGACATATCAATACATAGGTTTTAAGATTCTTACTAGTCAGATATATTCCTCTGCGGGAAATATGGGGTTTTGAGTCCCTTTCACTGAGGAAGGTGTAGGTCTTGTCTATTCCATAGTTGGTTTTTGGAACGGTACATGTGCTTATATCAAACTCTGGTTTTATGCATCACCCCACCTCTCCTTCCCCCTTAAGCAGGCATAAGAGTGTTTTCTAAATGTGAGACACTGTTCTCTTTCCTTACTCAGTTCAAGTGTAGCCATGTTTACAGGATCTTCATAAGTGATATTTTATGATAAGTTTCTTTTTCTCTGTGACTTATTTCTCTTAGAATCATCGTACCTGAATCCACCCATTTTCCTGCTACTGGTCTTATGACATTGATTTCATGGCTGAGGGTTACTCTATCGTACGTAAGTACCACAATATTTTGAACCATTTTTATATTTCCTGGGATATTTAAGGTGTACCCAAGTTGAGGTCCTTGTAAGCAGTGCAGCCCTAAATTTTGGGGTGGCTCTGTCTTATTGATTTTCAGTTTTCCCAAGGTATATTCCCTAGACTGGAAGTGCCCTTGGCTCTGTAGCTCTGTTCTTTACTTGTTTTAGGGAACACCATGTACTCCTCCAGAGAGGCAGTTGGCAATTTACATCCCGCCCATCAGCATAACAAGGCTCCCTGTTCTCCAGGGCCTGTCTTGCCTTTCTGGTTTTTACATATTTTTGTGGATATCCCTTTTGACCTGTGGGAAGTGATACTTCTTTGTAGTGCAGATTTGCATTGCCCGCTTGCTTGCTTGGCCAAAAAGGGCGTATGCGTTTTCTCCTGAATATATTCAGGAGAAAACGCATACACACTTTTTGGCCAAGTGCATCATTGTCGAAGTTGTGCCCTTCTTCCTGTGCTTTAAAGGCGATTCCAACGTACCTCTTGAAATCTGTTTCCTGCTATTCTGCCTCGCTTTCAAGTCCGCCTCGTTGCCTTCTTTCAACAGATTTTTGGACGATAGTTGTCCTTTATTACTCGGCCAGTTTGTGAATTGCTGTGCCCCTGAGCTCCATTTTTCAACTCGTTTTTTGTGAGCTGAACGCAAGTCCAAAATTTTGGTTCAGGAACTATACTGTTTCCTGGAGGGTGGCTGAGACTCTGGTTAATTCTTCTTCCTGCCGGGAAATTACAGTGATATGTGCCCGTCCAAATGCCTAACAGCTACTCTCTCATTGGTTCTCCCTCTTCCCTTTCATCCTCTGCCAAATTGGAAACCTGTGCGAACCAGGAGGTTAAAGGGGCTGTCTCTCCAAGTTGGGAGGTGGATAGTAAAGCAGATGGAAAGTCAAACCGGAGCACCAGGAGAGGGACTATTCGTTGAGTTTTAGAAACCTATTGTATTCACAGTGTGTCCGTTCTCTAGGTTTCCCGTACATGTTATAACTGTAGTAATACTCCCTTCAACCTGGAGAGTTGGGACCCATGGAATGGGTGCCAGGCATTATTGCTTTAAAGGGTCTGCATTTGCTCACCCAATCTCACCAATCCTCTCAGTCCCAAGTGTCCAGCCTTATGCCACATCCAGCTGTCGTTGTAGATAGGGTCATTCCAGGTTTCATCAGAGACCCTGAAGGAATTGTAAAGAATTTCCCAGTTTTTTCGTTTTGTTTTTGAAATTCCTTTTTAGAGTGTGTTTGAGCTGATTCTCGCTGCCATGTTTATGCCAGTCTAGACACACTTGATTCCCTTATGGAGACATATCAATACATAGGTTTTAAGATTCTTACTAGTCAGATATATTCCTCTGCAGGAAATATGGGGTTTTGAGTCCCTTTCACTGAGGAAGGTATAGGTCTTGTCTATTCCATAGTTGGTTTTTGGAACGGTACCTGTGCTTATATCAAACTCTGGTTTTATGCATCACCCCACCTCTCCTTCCCCCTTAAGCAGGCATAAGAGTGTTTTCTAAATGTGAGACACTGCTCTCTTTCCTAACTCAGTTCAAGTGTAGCCATGTATACAGGATCTTCATAAGTGATATCTTATGATAAGTTTCTTTTTCTGTGTGACTTATTTCACTTAGAATCATCGTACCTGAATCCACCCATTTTGCTGCTACTGGTCTTATGACATTGATTTCATGGCTGAGGGATATTCCATCGTACGTAAGTACCACAATTTTTTGAACCATTTTTATATTTCCTTGGATATTTAAGGTGTACCCAAGTTGAGGTCCTTGTAAGCAGTGCAGCCCTAAATTTTGGGGTGGCTCTGTCTTATTGATTTTCAGTTTTCCCAAGGTATATTCCCTAGACTGGAAGTGCCCTTGGCTCTGTAGCTCTGCTGTTTACTTGTTTTAGGGAACACAATGCACCCCTCCAGAGAGGCAGTTGGCAATTTACATCCCGCCCATCAGCATAACAAGGCTCCCTGTTCTCCACGGCCTGTCTTGCCTTTCTGGTTTTTACACATTTTTGTGGATGTCCCTTTTGACCGGTGGGAAGTGATACTTCTTTGTAGTGCAGATTTGCATTGCCCGCTTGCTTGCTTGGCCAAAAAGGGCGTATGCGTTTTCTCCTGAATATATTCAGGAGAAAACACTTACGCCCTTTATGGCCAAGTGCATCATTGTCGAAGTTGTGCCCCTCTTCCTGTGCTTTAAAGGCTATTCCAACGTACCTCTTGAAATCTGTTTCCTGCTATTCTGCCTCGCTTTAAGTCCGCCTCGTTGCCTTCCCTCAACAGATTTTTGGACGATAGTTGTCCTTTATTACTCGGCCAGTTTGTGAATTGCTGTGCCCCTGAGCTCCATTTTTCAACTCGTTTTTGGTGAGCTGACCGCAAGTCAAAAATTTTGGTTCAGGACCTATGCTGGTTCCCGGTGGGAGGCTGAGACTTTGGTTAATTCTTCTTCCTGCCGGGAAGTTAGAGTGATATGTGCCCGTCCAAATTCCTAACAGCTACTCTCTCATTGGTTCTCCCTCTTCCCTTTCATCCTCTGCCAATTTGGCAACCTGTGCGAACCAGGAGGTTAAAGGGGCTGTCTCTCCAAGTTGGCAGATTGATAGTAAAGCAGATGGAAAGTCAAACCGGAGCACCAGGAGAGTGACTATTCATTGAGTTTTAGAAACCTTTCGTATTCACAGTGTGTCCGTTCTCTAGGTTTCCCGAACATGTTATAGCTGCAGTAATATTCCCTTCAACCTGGAGAGTTGGGACCCATGGAATGGGTGCCAGGCATTTGTGCTTTAAAGGTTCTGCATTTGCTCACCCAATCTCTCCAATCGTCTCAGTCCCAAGTGTCCCTCCTTATGCCACATCCAGCTGTCATTGTAGATAGGGTCATTCCAGGTTTCATCAGAGACCCTGAAGGAATTGTAAAGAATATCCCTGTTTTTTTGTTTTGTTTTTGAAATTCCTTTTTATAGTGGGTTTGAGCTGATTCTCGCTGCCATGTTTATGCCAGTCTAGACACACTTGATTCCCTTACGGAGACATATCAATACATAGGTTTTAAGATTCTTACTAGTCAGATATATTCCTCTGCGGGAAATATGGGGTTTTGAGTCCCTTTGACTGAGGAAGGTGTAGGTCTTGTCTATTCCATAGTTGGTTTTTGGAACGTTACCTGTGCTTATATCAAACTCTGGTTTTATGCATCACCCCACCTCTCCTTCCCCCTTAAGCAGGCATAAGAGTGTTTTCTAAATGTGAGACACTGTTCTCTTTCCTAACTCAGTTCAAGTGTAGCCATGTTTACAGGATCTTCATAAGTGATATCTTATGATAAGTTTCTTTTTCTGTGTGATTTATTTCACTTAGAATCATCGTACCTGAATCCACCCATTTTGCTGCTACTGGTCTTATGACATAGATTTCATGGCTGAGGGATATTCCATCGTACGTAAGTACCACAATTTTTTGAACCATTTTTATATTTCCTGAGATATTTAAGGTGTACCCAAGTTGAGGTCCTTGTAAGCAGTGCAGCCCTAAATTTTGGGGTGGCTCTGTCTTATTGATTTTCAATTTTTCCAAGGTATATTCCCTACACTGGAAGAGCCCTTGGCTCTGTAGCTCTGTTCTTTACTTCATTTAGGGAACACAATGCACTCCTCCAGAGAGGCAGTTGGCAATTTACATCCCGCCCATCTGCATAACAAGGCTCCCTGTTCTCCAGGGCATGTCTTGCCTTTCTGGTTTTTACACATTTTCTGGATATCCCTTTTGACCGGTGGGAATTGATACTTCTTTATAGTGCAGATTTGCATTGCCCGCTTGCTTGCTTGGCCAAAAAGGTTGTATGCGTTTTCTCCTGAATATATTCAGGAGAAAACGCATACGCCCTTTTTGGCCAAGTGCATCATTGTCGAAGTTGTGCCCCTCTTCCTGTGCTTTAAAGGCGATTCCAACATACCTCTTGAGATCTGTTTCCTGCTATTCTGCCTCGCTTTCAAGTCCGCCTCGTTGCCTTCCCTCGACAGATTTTTGGACGATAGTTGTCCTTTATTACTCGGCCAGTTTGTGAATTGCTGTGCCCCTGAGCTCCATTTTTCAACTCGTTTTTTGTGAGCTGACCGCAAGTCCAAAATTTAGGTTCAGGAACTATACTTGTTCCCGGAGGGTGGCTGAGAATTTTGTTAATTCTTCTTCCTGCCGGGAAATTGCAGTGATATGTGCCCGTCCAAATGCCTAACAGCTACTCTCTCATTGGTTCTCTCTCTTCCCTTTCATCCTCTGCCAAATTGGCATCCTGTGCGAACCAGGAGGTTAAAGGGCCTGTCTCTCCAAGTTGGGAGGTTGATAGTAAAGCAGATGGAAAGTCTAACCGGAGCACCAGGAGAGGGAGTATTCGTTGAGTTTTAGAAACATTTCATATTCACAGAGTGTCCGTTCTCTAGGTTTCCCGTACATGTTATAACTGTAGTAATATTCCCTTCAACCTGGAGAGTTGGGACACATGGATTGGGTGCCATGCATTATTGCTTTAAAGGGTCTGCATTTGCTCACAAAATCTCACCAATCGTTTCAATCCCAAGTGTCCCTCCTTATGCCACATCCAGCTGTCGTTGTAGATAGGGTCATTCCAGGTTTCATCAGAGACCCTGAAGGAATTGTAAACAATTTCCCAGTTTTTTTGTTTTGTTATTGAAATTCATTTTTATAGTGGGTTTGAGTTGATTCTCGCTGCCATGTTTATGCCAGTTTAGACACACTTGATTCCCTTACAGAGACATATCAATACATAGGTTTTAGATTCTTACTAGTCAGATATATTCCGCTGTGTGAAATATGGGGTTTTGAGTCCCGTTCACTGAGGAAGGTTTAGGTCTTTTCTATTCCATAGATGGTTTTTGGAACGGTACCTGTGCTTATATCAAACTCTGGTTTTATGCATCACCCCACCTCTCGTTCCCCCTTAAGCAGGCATCAGAGTGTTTTCTAAATGTGAGACACTGTTCTCTTTCCTTACTCAGTTCAAGTGTAGCCATGTTTACAGGATCTTCATAAGTGATATCTTATGATAAGTTTCTTTTTCTGCGTGACTTATTTCACTTAGAATCATCGTACCTGAATCCACCCATTTTGCTGCTACTGGTCTTATGACATTGATTTCATGGCTGAGGGATATTCCATCGTACGTAAGTACCACAATTTTTTGAACCATTTTTATATTTCCTGGGATATTTAAGGTGTAACCTAGTTGAGGTCCTTGTAAGCAGTGCAGCCCTAAATTTTGGGTTGGCACTGTCTAATTGATTTTAAGCTTTCCCAAGGTATATTCCCTAGACTGGAAGTGCCCTTGGCTCCGTAGCTCTGTTGCTTACTTGTTTTAGGGAACACAATGCACTCCTCCGGAGAGGCAGTTGGCAATTTACATCCCGCCCATCAGCATAACAATGCTCCCTGTTCTCCAGGGCCTGTCTTGCCTTTCTGGTTTTTACACATTTTGTGGATGTCCCTTTTGACCAGTGGGAAGTGATACTTCTTTGTATTGCAGATTTGCATTGCCCGCTTGCTTCCTTGGCCAAAAAGGGCGTATGCGTTTTCTCCTGAATATATTCAGGAGAAAACGCATATGCCCTTTTTGGCCAAGTGCATCATTGTCGAAGTTGTGCCCCTCTTCCTGTGCTTTAAAGGTGATTCCAATGTACCTCTTGTAATCTCTTTCCTGCTATTCTGCCTCGCTTTCAAGTCCGCCTCGTTGCCTTCCCTCAACAGAATTTTGGACGATAGTTGTCCTTTATTACTCGGCCAGTTTGTGAATTGCTGTGCCCCTGAGCTCCATTTTTTAACTCGTTTTTGGTGAGTTGTCCGCAACTCCAAAACTTTGGTTCAGGACCCATACTGGTTCCCGGTGGGTGGCTGAGACTTTGGTTAATTCTTCTTCCTGCCGGGAAATTACAGTAATATGTGCCCGTCCAAATACCTAACAGCTACTCTCTCATTGGTTCTCCCTCTTCCCTTTCATCCTCTGCCAAATTGGCAACCTGTGCGAACCAGGAGGTTAAAGGGGCTGTCTCTCCAAGTTGGGAGGTTGATAGTAAAGCAGATGGAAAGTCAAACCGGAGCACCAGGAGAGGGACTATTCGTTGAGTTTTAGAAACCTTTCGTATTCACAGTGTGTCCATTCTCTAGGTTTCCCGTACATGTTATAACTGTAGTAATATTCCCATCATCCTGGAGAGTTGGGACCCATGGAATGGGTGCCATGTATTATTGCTTTAAAGGGTCTGCATTTGCTCACCCAATCTCACCAATCGTCTCAGTCCCAAGTGTCCAGCCTTATGCCACATCCAGCTGTCGTTGTAGATAGGGTCATTCCAGGTTTCATCAGAGACCCTGAAAAATTGTAAAGAATTTCCCAGTTTTTTTGTTTTGTTTTTGAAATTCCTTTTTATACTGGGTTTGAGCTGATTCTCGCTGCCATGTTTATGCCAGTCTAGACACACTTGATTCCCTTATGGAGACATATCAATACATAGGTTTTAAGATTCTTACTAGTCAGATATATTCCTCTGCGGGAAATATGGGGTTTTGAGTCCCTTTCACTGAGGAAGGTATAGGTCTTGTCTATTCCATAGTTGGTTTTTGGAATGGTACCTGTGCTTATATCAAACTCTGGTTTTATGCATCACCCCACCTCTCCTTCCCCCTTAAGCAGGCATAAGAGTGTTTTCGAAATGTGAGACACTGTTCTCTTTCCTAACTCAGTACAAGTGTAGCCATGTGTACAGGATGTTCATAAGTGATATCTTATGATAAGTTTCTTTTTCTCTGTGACTTATTTCACTTAGAATCATCGTACCTGAATCCACCCATTTTGCTGCTACTGGTCTTATGACATTGATTTCATGGCTGAGGGATATTCCATCGTACGTAAGTACCACAATTTCTTGAACCATTTTTATATTTCCTGGGATATTTAAGGTGTACCCAAGTTGAGGTCCTTGTAAGCAGTGCAGCCCTAAATTTTGCGGTGGCTCTGTCTTATTGATTTTCAGTTTTCCCAAGGTATATTCCCTAGACTGGAAGTGCCCTTGGCTCTGTAGCTCTGTTCTTTAATAGTTTTAGGGAACACAATGTACTACTCCAGAGAGGCAGTTGGCAATTTACATGCCGCCCATCAGCATAACAAGGCTCCCTGTTCTCCAGGGCCTGTCTTGCCTTTCTGGTTTTTACACATTTTGTGGATGTCCCTTTTGACCGGTGGGAAGTGATACTTCTTTGTAGTGCAGATTTGCATTGCCCGCTTGCTTGCTTGGCCAAAAACGGCGTATGCGTTTTCTCCTGAATATATTCAGGAGAAGACGCATACGCCCTTTTTGGCCAAGTGCATCATTGTCGAAGTTGTGCCCCTCTTCCTGTGCTTTAAAGGTGATTCCAACGTACCTCTTGAAATCTGTTTCCTGCTATTCTGCCTCGCTTTCAAGTCCGCCTCGTTGCCTTCCCTCAATAGATTTTTGGACGATAGTTGTCCTTTCTTACTCGGCCAGTTTGTGAATTGCTGTGCCCCTGAGCTCCATTTTTCAACTCGTTTTTGGTGAGGTGACCGCAAGTCCGAAATTTTGGTTCAGGACCTATGCTGGTTCCCGGTGGGGGTCTGAGACTTTGGTTAATTCTTCTTCCTGCCGGGAAATTACAGTGATATGTGCCCGTTCAAATGCCTAACAGCTACTCTCTCTTTGGTTCTCCCTCTTCCCTTTCATCTTCTGCCAAATTGGCAACCTGTGCGAACCAGGAGGTTAAAGGGGCAGTCTCTCCAAGTTGGGAGGATGATAGTAAAGCAGGTGTAAAGTCAAACCGGAGCACCAGGAGAGGGACTATTCGTTGAGTTTTAGAAACCTTTCGTGTTCACAGTGTGTCCGTTCTCTAGGATTCCCGTACATGTTATAGCTGTAGTAATATTCCCTTCAACCTGGAGAGTTGGGACCCATGGAATGGGTGCCATGCATTATTGCTTTAAAGGGTCTGCATTTGCTCACCCAATCTCACCAATCCTCTCAGTCCCAAGTGACCAGCCTTATGCCACAGCCAGCTGGCATTGTAGATAGGGTCATTCCAGGTTTCATCAGAGACACTGACGGAATTGTAAAGAATCTCCCAGTTTTTTTGTTTTGTTTTTGAAATTCCTTTTTATAGTGGGTTTGAGCTGATTCTCGCTGCCATGTTTATGCCAGTCTAGACACACTTGATTCCCTTACGGAGACATATCAATACATAGGTTTTAAGATTCTTACTAGTCAGATATATTCCTCTGCGGGAAATATGGGGTTTTGAGTCCCTTTCACTGAGGAAGGTATAGGTCTTGTCTATTCCATAGTTGGTTTTTGGAACGGTACCTGTACTTATATCAAACTCTGGTTTTATGCATCACCCCACCTCTCCTTCCCCCTTAAGCAGGCATAAGAGTGTTTTCGAAATGTGAGACTCTGTTCTCTTTCCTAACTCAGTTCAAGTGTAGCCATGTGTACAGGATCTTCATAAGTGATATCTTATGATAAGTTTCTTTTTCTCTGTGACTTATTTCACTTAGAATCATCGTACCTGAATCCACCCTTTTTGCTGCTACTGGTCTTATGACATTGATTTCATGGCTGAGGGATATTCCATCGTACGTAAGTACCAGAATTTTTTGAACCATTTTTATATTTCCTGGGATATTTAAGGTGTACCCAAGTTGAGGTCCTTGTAAGCAGTGCAGCCCTAAATTTTGGGGTGGCTCTGTCTTATTGATTTTCAGTTTTCCCAAGGTATATTCCCTAGACTGGAAGTGCCCTTGGCTCTGTAGCTCTGTTCTTTACTTGTTTTAGGGAACACAATGTACTCCTCCAGAGAGGCAGTTGGCAATTTACATCCTGCCCATCAGCATAACAAGGCTCCCTGTTCTCCAGGGCCTGTCTTGCCTTTCTGGTTTTTACACATTTTGTGGATGTCCCTTTTGACCGGTGGGAAGTGATACTTCTTTGTAGTGCAGATTTGCATTGCCCGCTTGCTTGCTTGGCCAAAAAGGGCGTATGCGTTTTCTCCTGAATATATTCAGGAGAAAACGCATACACCCTTTTTGGGCAAGTGCATCATTGTCGAAGTTGTGCCCCTCTTCCTGTGCTTTAAAGGCGATTCCAACGTACCTCTTGAAATCTGTTTCCTGCTATTCTGCCTCGCTTTCAAGTCCGCCTCGTTGCCTTCCCTCAATAGATTTTTGGACGATAGTTGTCCTTTATTACTCGGCCAGTTTGTGAATTGCTGTGCCCCTGAGCTCCATTTTTCAACTCGTTTTTGGTGAGGTGACCGCAAGTCCGAAATTTTGGTTCAGGACCTATGCTGGTTCCCGGTGGGGGGCTGAGACTTTGGTTAATTCTTCTTCCTGCCGGGAAATTACAGTGATATGTGCCCGTTCAAATGCCTACCAGCTACTCTCTCATTGGTTCTCCCTCTTCCCTTTCATCCTCTGCCAAATTGGCAACCTGTGCGAACCAGGAGGTTAAAGGGGCTGTCTCTCCAAGTTGGGAGGATGATAGTAAAGCAGGTGTAAAGTCAAACCGGAGCACCAGGAGAGGGACTATTCGTTGAGTTTTAGAAACCTTTCGTATTCACAGTGTGTCCGTTCTCTAGGTTTCCCGTACATGTTATAGCTGTAGTAATATTCCCTTCAACCTGGAGACTTGGGACCAATGGAATGGGTGCCATGCATTATTGCTTTAAAGGGTCTGCATTTGCTCACCCAATCTCACCAATCGTCTCAGTCCCAAGTGTCCAGCCTTATGCCACATCCAGCTGTCGTTGTAGATAGGGTCATTCCAAGTTTCATCAGAGACCCTGAAGGAATTGTAAAGAATTTCCCAGTTTTTTTGTTTTGTTTTTGAAATTCCTTTTTATAGTGGGTTTGAGCTGATTCTCGCGGCCATGTTTATGCCAGTCTAGACACACTCGATTCCCTTACGGAGACATATCAATACATAGGTTTTAAGATTCTTACTAGTCAGATATATTCCTCTGCGGGAAATATGGGGTTTTGAGTCCCTTTCACTGAGGAAGGTATAGGTCTTGTCTATTCCATAGTTGGTTTTTGGAACGGTACCTGTGCTTATATCAAACTCTGGTTTTATGCATCACCCCACCTCTCCTTCCCCCTTAAGCAGGCATAAGAGTTTTCTCTAAATGTGAGACACTGTTCTCTTTCCTAATTCAGTTCAAGTGTAGCCATGTGTACAGGATCTTCATAAGTGATATCTTATGATAAGTTTCTTTTTCTGTGTGACTTATTTCAGTTAGAATCATCGTACCTGAATCCACCCATTTTGCTGCTACTGGTCTTATGACATTGATTTCATGGCTGAGGGTTACTCCATCGTACGTAAGTACCACAATTTTTTGAACCATTTTTATATTTCCTGGGATATTTAAGGTGTACCCAAGTTGAGGTCCTTGTAAGCAGTGCAGCCCTAAATTTTGGGGTGGCTCTGTCTTATTGATTTTCAGTTTTCCCAAGGTATATTCCCTAGACTGGAAGTGCCCTTGGCTCTGTAGCTCTGTTCTTTACTTGTTTTAGGGAACACCATGTACTCCTCCAGAGAGGCAGTTGGCAATTTACATCCCGCCCATCAGCATAACAAGGCTCCCTGTTCTCCAGGGCCTGTCTTGCCTTTCTGGTTTTTACATATTTTTGTGGATATCCCTTTTGACCTGTGGGAAGTGATACTTCTTTGTAGTGCAGATTTGAATTGCCCGCTTGCTTGCTTGGCCAAAAAGGGCGTATGCGTTTTCTCCTGAATATATTCAGGAGAAAACGCATACACACTTTTTGGCCAAGTGCATCATTGTCGAAGTTGTGCCCTTCTTCCTGTGCTTTAAAGGCGATTCCAACGTACCTCTTGAAATCTGTTTCCTGCTATTCTGCCTCGCTTTCAAGTCCGCCTCGTTGCCTTCTTTCAACAGATTTTTGGACGATAGTTGTCCTTTATTACTCGGCCAGTTTGTGAATTGCTGTGCCCCTGAGCTCCATTTTTCAACTCGTTTTTTGTGAGCTGAACGCAAGTCCAAAATTTTGGTTCAGGAACTATACTGGTTCCTGGAGGGTGGCTGAGACTCTGGTTAATTCTTCTTCCTGCCGGGAAATTACAGTGATATGTGCCCGTCCAAATGCCTAACAGCTACTCTCTCATTGGTTCTCCCTCTTCCCTTTCATCCTCTGCCAAATTGGAAACCTGTGCGAACCAGGAGGTTAAAGGGGCTGTCTCTCCAAGTTGGGAGGTGGATAGTAAAGCAGATGGAAAGTCAAACCGGAGCACCAGGAGAGGGACTATTCGTTGAGTTTTAGAAACCTATTGTATTCACAGTGTGTCCGTTCTCTAGGTTTCCCGTACATGTTATAACTGTAGTAATATTCCCTTCAACCTGGAGAGTTGGGACCCATGGAATGGGTGCCAGGCATTATTGCTTTAAAGGGTCTGCATTTGCTCACCCAATCTCACCAATCCTCTCAGTCCCAAGTGTCCAGCCTTATGCCACATCCAGCTGTCGTTGTAGATAGGGTCATTCCAGGTTTCATCAGAGACCCTGAAGGAATTGTAAAGAATTTCCCAGTTTTTTCGTTTTGTTTTTGAAATTCCTTTTTAGAGTGTGTTTGAGCTGATTCTCGCTGCCATGTTTATGCCAGTCTAGACACACTTGATTCCCTTATGGAGACATATCAATACATAGGTTTTAAGATTCTTACTAGTCAGATATATTCCTCTGCAGGAAATATGGGGTTTTGAGTCCCTTTCACTGAGGAAGGTATAGGTCTTGTCTATTCCATAGTTGGTTTTTGGAACGGTACCTGTGCTTATATCAAACTCTGGTTTTATGCATCACCCCACCTCTCCTTCCCCCTTAAGCAGGCATAAGAGTGTTTTCTAAATGTGAGACACTGCTCTCTTTCCTAACTCAGTTCAAGTGTAGCCATGTATACAGGATCTTCATAAGTGATATCTTATGATAAGTTTCTTTTTCTGTGTGACTTATTTCACTTAGAATCATCGTACCTGAATCCACCCATTTTGCTGCTACTGGTCTTATGACATTGATTTCATGGCTGAGGGATATTCCATCGTACGTAAGTACCACAATTTTTTGAACCATTTTTATATTTCCTGGGATATTTAAGGTGTACCCAAGTTGAGGTCCTTGTAAGCAGTGCAGCCCTAAATTTTGGGGTGGCTCTGTCTTATTGATTTTCAGTTTTCCCAAGGTATATTCCCTAGACTGGAAGTGCCCTTGGCTCTGTAGCTCTGCTGTTTACTTGTTTTAGGGAACACAATGCACCCCTCCAGAGAGGCAGTTGGCAATTTACATCCCGCCCATCAGCATAACAAGGCTCCCTGTTCTCCACGGCCTGTCTTGCCTTTCTGGTTTTTACACATTTTTGTGGATGTCCCTTTTGACCGGTGGGAAGTGATACTTCTTTGTAGTGCAGATTTGCATTGCCCGCTTGCTTGCTTGGCCAAAAAGGGCGTATGCGTTTTCTCCTGAATATATTCAGGAGAAAACACTTACGCCCTTTATGGCCAAGTGCATCATTGTCGAAGTTGTGCCCCTCTTCCTGTGCTTTAAAGGCTATTCCAACGTACCTCTTGAAATCTGTTTCCTGCTATTCTGCCTCGCTTTCAAGTCCGCCTCGTTGCCTTCCCTCAACAGATTTTTGGACGATAGTTGTCCTTTATTACTCGGCCAGTTTGTGAATTGCTGTGCCCCTGAGCTCCATTTTTCAACTCGTTTTTGGTGAGCTGACCGCAAGTCAAAAATTTTGGTTCAGGACCTATGCTGGTTCCCGGTGGGAGGCTGAGACTTTGGTTAATTCTTCTTCCTGCCGGGAAGTTAGAGTGATATGAGCCCGTCCAAATTCCTAACAGCTACTCTCTCATTGGTTCTCCCTCTTCCCTTTCATCCTCTGCCAATTTGGCAACCTGTGCGAACCAGGAGGTTAAAGGGGCTGTCTCTCCAAGTTGGCAGATTGATAGTAAAGCAGATGGAAAGTCAAACCGGAGCACCAGGAGAGTGACTATTCATTGAGTTTCAGAAACCTTTCGTATTCACAGTGTGTCCGTTCTCTAGGTTTCCCGAACATGTTATAGCTGCAGTAATATTCCCTTCAACCTGGAGAGTTGGGACCCATGGAATGGGTGCCAGGCATTTGTGCTTTAAAGGTTCTGCATTTGCTCACCCAATCTCTCCAATCGTCTCAGTCCCAAGTGTCCCTCCTTATGCCACATCCAGCTGTCATTGTAGATAGGGTCATTCCAGGTTTCATCAGAGACCCTGAAGGAATTGTAAAGAATATCCCTGTTTTTTTGTTTTGTTTTTGAAATTCCTTTTTATAGTGGGTTTGAGCTGATTCTCGCTGCCATGTTTATGCCAGTCTAGACACAGTTGATTCCCTTACGGAGACATATCAATACATAGGTTTTAAGATTCTTACTAGTCAGATATATTCCTCTGCGGGAAATATGGGGTTTTGAGTCCCTTTGACTGAGGAAGGTGTAGGTCTTGTCTATTCCATAGTTGGTTTTTGGAACGTTACCTGTGCTTATATCAAACTCTGGTTTTATGCATCACCCCACCTCTCCTTCCCCCTTAAGCAGGCATAAGAGTGTTTTCTAAATGTGAGACACTGTTCTCTTTCCTAACTCAGTTCAAGTGTAGCCATGTTTACAGGATCTTCATAAGTGATATCTTATGATAAGTTTCTTTTTCTGTGTGATTTATTTCACTTAGAATCATCGTACCTGAATCCACCCATTTTGCTGCTACTGGTCTTATGACATAGATTTCATGGCTGAGGGATATTCCATCGTACGTAAGTACCACAATTTTTTGAACCATTTTTATATTTCCTGAGATATTTAAGGTGTACCCAAGTTGAGGTACTTGTAAGCAGTGCAGCCCTAAATTTTGGGGTGGCTCTTTCTTATTGATGTTCAATTTTTCCAAGGTATATTCCCTACACTGGAAGAGCCCTTGGCTCTGTAGCTCTGTTCTTTACTTCATTTAGGGAACACAATGCACTCCTCCAGAGAGGCAGTTGGCAATTTACATCCCGCCCATCTGCATAACAAGGCTCCCTGTTCTCCAGGGCATGTCTTGCCTTTCTGGTTTTTACACATTTTCTGGATATCCCTTTTGACCGGTGAGAAGTGATACTTCTTTGTAGTGCAGATTTGCATTGCCCTCTTGTTTGCTTGGCCAAAAAGGGCTTATGCGTTTTCTCCTGAATATATTCAGGAGAAAACGCATACGCCCTTTTTGGCGAAGTGCATCATTGTCGAAGTTGTGCCCCTCTTCCTGTGCTTTAAAGGCGATTCCAACGTGCCTCTTGAAATCTGTTTCCTGCTATTCTGCCTCGCTTTCAAGTCCGCCTCATTGCCTTCCCTCAACAGATTTTTGGATGATAGTTGTCCTTTATTACTCGGCCAGTTTGTGAATTGCTGTGCCCCTGAGCTCCATTTTTCAACTCGTTTTTGGTGAGCGGACCGCAACTCCAACATTTTGGTTCAGGACCTATGCTGGTTCCCGGTGGGGGGCTGAGACTTTGGTTAATTCTTCTTCCTGCCGGGAAGTTAGAGTGATATGTGCCCGTCCAAATGCCTAACAGCTACTCTCTCATTGGTTCTCCCTCTTCCCTTTCATCCTCTGCCAAATTGGAAACGTGTGCGAACCAGAAGGTTAAAGGGGCTGTCTCTCCACGTTGGGAGATTGATAGTAAAGCAGATGGAAAGTCAAACCGGAGCACCAGGAGGGGGACTATTTGTTGAGTTTTAGAAACCTTTTATATTCACAGTGTGTCCGTTCTCTAGGTTTCCCGTACATGTTATAACTGTAGTAATATTCCCTTCAACCTGGCGAGTTGGGACCCATGGAATGGGTGCCATGCATTATTGCTTTAAAGGGTCTGCATTTGCTCACCCAATCTCACCAATCCTCTCAGTCCCAAGTGTCCAGCCTTATGCCACATCCAGCTGTCGTTGTAGGTAGGGTCATTCCAGGTTTCATCAGAGACCCTGAAGGAATTGTAAAGAATTTTCCAGTTTTTTTGTTTTGTTTTTGAAATTCCTTTTTATAGTGTGTTTGAGCTGATTCTCGCTGCCATGTTTATGCCATTCTAGACACTCTTGATTCCCTTACGGTGACATATCAATACATAGGTTTTAAGATTCTTACTAGTCAGATATATTCCTCTGCAGGAAATATGGGGTTTTGAGTCCCTTTCATTGAGTAAGTTGTAGGTCTTGTCTATTCCATAGTTGGTTTTTGGAACGGTACCTGTGCTTATATCATACTCTGGTTTTATGCATCACCCCACCTCTCCTTCCCCCTTAAGCAGGCATAAGAGTGTTTTCTAAATGTGAGACACTGTTCTCTTTCCTAACTCAGTTCAAGTGTAGCCATGTGTACAGGACCTTCATAAGTGATATCTTATGATAAGTTTCTTTTTCTGTGTGACTTATTTCACTTAGAATGATCGTACCTGAATCCACCCATTTTGCTGCTACTGGTCTTATGACATTGATTTCATTGCTGAGGGATATTCCATCGTACGTAAGTACCAAAATTTTTTGAACCATTTTTATATTTCCTGGGATATTTAAGGTGTACCCATGTTGAGGTCCTTGTAAGAAGTGCAGCCCTAAATTTAGGGGTGGCTCTGTCTTATTGATTTTCAGTTTTCCCAAGGTATATTCCCAGAGTGGAAGTGCCCTTGGCTCTGTAGCTCTGTTCTTTACTTGTTCTAGGGAACACAATGCACTCCTCCAGAGAGGCAGTTGGCAAGTTACATCCCACCCATCAGCATAACAAGGCTCCCTGTTCTCCAGGGCCTGTCTTGCCTTTCTGGTTTTTACACATTTTGTGGATGTCCCTTTTGACCGGTGGGAAGTGATACTTCTTTGTAGTGCAGATTTGCATTGCCCGCTTGCTTGCTTGGCCAAAAAGGGCGTATGCGTTTTCTCCTGAATATATTCAGGTGAAAACGCATACTCCCTTTTTGGCCAAGTGCATTATTGTCGATGTTGTGCCCCTGTTCCTGTGCTTTAAAGGCGATTCCAACGTACCTCTTGAAATCTGTTTCCTGCTATTCTGCCTGCCTTTCAAATCTGCCTCGTTTCCTTCCCTCAACAGATTTTTGGACGGTAATTGTCCTTTATTACTCTGCCAGTTTTTGAATTGCTGTGCCCCTGAGCTCCATTTTTCAACTCGTTTTTTGTGAGCTGAACGCAAGTCCAAAATTTTGGTTCAGGACCTATACTGCTTCCCGGTGGGTGGCTGAGACTTTTGTTAATTCTTCTTCCTACCGGGAAATTAGAGTGACATGTCCCCGTCCAAATACCTAACAGCTACTCTCTCTTTGGTTCTCCCTCTTCCCTTTCATCCTCTGCCAAATTGGCAACCTGTGCGAACCAGCAGGTTAAAGTAGCTGTCTCTTCAAGTTGGGAGACTGATAATAAAGCAGTTGGAAAGTCAAACCGGAGCACCAGGAGAGGGACTATTCTTTGAGTTTTAGAAACCTTCGTATTCACAGTGTGTCTGTTCTCTAGGTTTTCCGTACATGTTATAGCTGTAGTAATAGTTCCTTCAACCTGGAGAGTTGAGACCCATGGAATGGGTGCCACATATTATTGTTTTAAAGGGTCTGCATTTGCTCTCCCACTCTCACCAACCCTCTCAGTCCCAAGTGTCCAGCCTTATGCCACATCCAGCTGTCGTTGTAGATAGGGTCATTCTAGGTTTCATCAGAGACCCTGAAGGAATTGTAAAGAATTTCCCTGTTTTTTGTTTTGTTTTTGAATTTCCTTTTCTAGTGGGTTTGAGCTGATTCTCGCTGCCATGTTTATGCCAGTCTAGACACACTTGATTCCCTTACGGAGACATATCAATACATAGGTTTTAAGATTCATACTAGTAAGATATATTCCTCTGCGGGAAATATGGGGTTTTGAGTCCCGTTCACAGAGGAAGTAGTAGGTCTTGTCTATTCTGTATTTGGATTATGGAACCGTACCTGTGCTAATATCAAACTCTGGTTTTATTCATCACCCCACCTCTGCTTTCCCCTTAAGCATGCATAAGAGTGTTTTCTAAATATGAGACTCTGTTCCATTTAGTAATTCCTTCCATGTGTAGCCATGTTTATATACCCTTCATAAGTGATATCTTATGATAAGTTTATTTTTGTGTGTGATTTTTTCAGTTAGAATCATCGTACATGAATCCCGTCATGATGCTGCTACTGGCCTTATGACATTGCCTTCATGGCTGAGGGATATTCCATCATACGTATGTACCACAATTTCTTTACCTTTTTTTGTCTTACCTGGTATTTATAAGGTGTCCCGATGTCGAGGTTCTTGTAAGCAGTGCTGCCATAAATTTTGGGGTGGCTTTGTCTTATTGATTTTCAATTTTCCCAAGGTATATTCCCGTGACTGGAAGTGCCTTAGGTTGTGAAGCACTGTTGTTTACTTCTTTTTGGGAACGCAATGCACTCCTCCAGAGTGGCTGTTGGCAATTTACATCCCACCCATCCGCATAACAAGGCTCCCTGTTCTGAGATCCTGTCTTGCCTTTCTTGTTTTTACACATTTTACTGATGTCCCTTTTGACCGGTTGGAAATGATACTTCTTTGTAGTGCAGATTTGCATTGTGCGGTTGCTTAGTTGGCCAAAATGGGCGTATGCGTTTTCTCCTGAATATATTCAGGAGAAAACGCATGCGCCCTTTATGGACAATTCCATAATTGTCGAAGTTGTGATGCTTTTCCTGTGTTTAAAGGCGATTCCAATGTATTTCTGGAAATCTGTTTCGTGCACTTCTGCTCATTTTCAAGTCCGCCTCATGGCTTTCTCTCAACAGATTTTTGGAAGAGAGTAGTCCTTTATAACTCTGCAAGTTAGTGAATTGCTGTGCCCCTGAGCTCCATTTTTCAACTCGCATTTTTGTGAGCTGACTGCCAATCCACAATTTTGCTTCAGGACCTATACTGGTTCCATTGTGGGGGCTGGCTCAGAGTTTGTTAATTCTTCTTCGTGACGGGAATTTAGAGTGACATGTGGCCATCCAAATGCCTACAGCTACTCTCTAATTGTTTCTCCCTCTTCCCTTATATCCTCTACACAACGTGCCAACTGTGCGAACCAGGAGGTTATAGGTGCTGACTCTCCAATTGGGGAGATTGATACTAAAGCAGTTGGAATGTCAAACTGGTGCACAAGGAAATAAAAAAAAATTAGTAGAGTTTTAGAAACCTTTCACCATCAGATGGTGTCCATTCTCTAGGTTTCCCATACATGTTATAACTGTAGTGATATTCCCTTCTACCTGGAGAGTTGGGACCCATGGAATGGGTGCCAGGTATTATTGCTTTAAACGGTCTGCATTTTCTCACCCAATCTCACCAATCCTCTCAGTCCCAAGTGACCAGCCTTCTGCCCCATCAAGCTGTCGTTGTAGATAGGGTCATTCTAAGTTTCATCAGAACCCCTGAAGGTATTGTGTAAGAATTTCACTGTTTATTTGTTTTGTTTTGAAATTCATTTTTATAGTGGGTTTGAGCTGATTCTCTCTGCCGTGTTTATGTCATTCTAGACACACTTGGTTCCCTTATGGAGACATATCAATACATAGGTTTTAAGCTTCTTACTAGTCAGATATACTACTCTGCGGGGAATAGGGGTGTTGAGCCCCGTTCAGTGAGGAAAGAGTAGGTCTTGTCTATTTTGTATTTGGATTATGCAACCGTACCTGTGCTAATATCAAACTCTGGTTTTATGCATCACCCCACCTCTCCTTTCCTCTTGAGCAGGCATAAGAGTGTTTTCTAAATGTGAGACTCTTCTCTTTCCTAATTCAGTTCATGTGTAGCCATGTTTACAAGACCTTCATAAGTGATATCTTATGATAAGTTTCTTTTTCTGTGTGACTTATTTCAGTTAGAATCATCGTACATGAATCCACTCATTATGCTGCTACTGGCCTTATGACATTGATTTCATGGCTGAGGGATATTCCATCGTACGTATGTACCACAATTTCTTTACTATTTTTGTCTTTACTGGGATATTTAAGGTGTCCCGAAGTCGAGGTTCTTGTAAGCAGTGCTGCCCTATATTTTGGGTTGGCTGTGTCTTATTGATTTTCAATTTCCCAAGGTATATTCCCATGACTGGAAGTGCCTTAGGTTGTGAAGCTCTGTTGTTTAATTCTTTTAGGGAACACAGTGCACTCCTCCAGAGTGGCTGTTGGCAATCTGCATCCCACCCATCAGCATAACAAGGCTCCCTGTTCTCTAGAGCCCCTCTTGCCTTTCTGGTTTTTACACATTTTACGGATATCCCTTTTGACTGGTGGGAAGTGATACTTCTTTGTAGTGCAGATTTGCATTGTGCGGTTGCTTGGTTGGCCAAAATGGGTGTATGCGTTTTCTCCTGAATATATTCAGGAGAAAATGCATGCACCCTTTATGGACAATTCCATAATTGTCGAAGTTGTGATGCTTTTCCTGTGTTTAAAGGCGATTCCAATGTACTTCTGGAAATCTGTTTCGTGCAAATCTCCCTCATTTTCAAGTCCACCTCATGGCTTTTCCTCAACAGATTTTTGGAAGAGAGTAGTCCTGTATAACTCTGCAAGTTAGTGAATTGCTGTGCCCCTGAGCTCCATTTTTCAACTTGTGTTTTTGTGAGCTGACCTTAAACCCACAATTTTGCTTCAGGACCTATACTAGTTATGGGGGTGGGGCAGGCTGAGAGTTTGGTTAATTCTTCTTCGTGATGGGAAATTAGAGTGACATGTGGCCGTCCAAATGCCTACAGCTACTCTCTCATTGGTTCTCCCTCTTCCCTTATATCCTCTGCACAATGTGCCAACTGTGCGAACCAGGAGGTTATAGGGGCTGACTCTCCCAGTTGGGAGATTGATATTAAAGCAGTTGGAATGTCAAGCTGCAGCACATGGAGAGAAAAAAATTAGTAGAGTTTTAGAAACCTTTCACCATCAGAGGGTGTCCATTCTCTAGGTTTCCCATACATGTTATAACTGTAGTGATATTCCCTTCTACCTGGAGAGTTGGGAACCATGGAACCAGTGGCAGGCATTATTGCTTTAAAGCGTCTGCATTTTCTCACCCAATCTCACCAATCCTCTCAGTCCCAGGTGAACAGCCTTATGCCACATCCAGCTGTTGTTGTAGATAGGGTCATTCCAAGATTCATCAGTACCCCTGAAGGTGTTGTGTAAGAATTTCACTGTTTCTTTGTTTTGTTTTGAAATTCCTTTTTATAGTGGGTTTGAGCTGATTCTCACTGCTGTGTTTATGTCATTCTAGACACACTTGGTTTTCTTATGGAGACATATCAATACATAGGTTTTAAGATCCTTACTATTCAGATATATTTCTCTGTGGGGAATAGGGGTGTTGAGTCCCATTCACTGAGGAAGGTGTCGGGCTTGTCTCTTCTGTATTTGGATTATGGAACGGTACCTGTGTTAACATCAAACTCTGGTTTTGTGTGTCTCCCCACCTCTCCTTCCCCCTTAAGCAAGCATAAGAGTGTTTTCAAAATCTGAGACTCTGTTCTCTTTCCTAATTCAGTTCATATGTAGCCAGGTTTACATTCCCTTCATAAGTGATATCTTATATCAGAATGCACCATGGCCCTTGTCATAATAATGCTCCATGACCCCTGTCATCACAATGCTCCATTCCCTGGTTATCATAATGCTCCATATCCCTTGTCATAACAATTCTCCACGTACTTGTCATCACAATGCTACATGACACTTCTCATCACAAAGTTACATGCTCGTTTCATCACAATTCTCCATGCACTTGTCATTGCAATGTTCCATGACCCCTGTCATAGCAAGCTCCAAGTGTTTGTCATCACAATGCTTCACGACATTATCATCAAAATTCTCAATGGCACTTTTCATCACAATGTTCCGTACCCTTGTCATCACAATGCTCCATGCCCTTGTCATCACAATGCTCCATGACCCCTGTCATCACAATGCTCCCTGACACCTGTCATCACAATGCTTCATGCCCCTTGTCATTACAGTGCTCCATGATGCTCGTCATCACAATTACCCATGGTCTTCTCATCACAATGCTCCACGGTTTTGCCATCACAATGCTCCATTCCCTGGTCATCTCAAAGCTCAATGTCCCTTGTCCTCACAATGCTCCATGGCACTTCTAATCACAATGTTATATGCTCTTGTCATAACAATACTCCATGCACTTGTCATCGCAATGCTCCATGACCCCTGTCATAGGAAGCTCCATGCGCTTGTCATCACAATGTTTCAGGACATGGACATTAAAATTATCAATGGCCCTTGTCATCTCAATGCTCCATGCGCTTATCATCACAATGCTCCTTTACCTTTGTCACAACAATCCTCCATGACACTTGGCATCACAATGCTCCGTGCTATTGTCATCACAATGGAACATGACATATGTCATCACAATGCTCCCTGACACCTGTCTTCACAATACTCCATGACCTTGTCATCACAATGCTCCATGCCCTTGTCATCACAATGTGCCATGCCCACTGTCATCAAAATAATCCATGAAACTTGTCAGACCAAAGCTCCATGCCACCTTTCATCACAATGCTCCATGAACCCTGTCATCACAATGCACCATGCCCATCATCATAATGCTTCATGCTCTTGTCATCACAATGAAATCAAAATGCTCTATGACCTCTGTCATCACAATGCTCCAAACCCTTGTGATCACAATGTTCCATAACACTTGTCATCACAATACCCCATGACGCTAGTCATCACAATTATCCATGGACTTCTCATCACAATGCCCCATGACATTTGTCATCACAATGCGCAATACGCATGTCATCACAATGCTCCCTGACTCTTGCCATCAGTATGCTCCCTGAATCCTTTCATGACAAGGCTCCATGCCTTTTTCATCACAATGATCCATGCCATTTTCATCACAATGCTCCAAGACCCCTGTAATCACAATGCTCCATGCCCTTGTCATCACAAAGCTCCATGATGCATGTCATCAGAATGCTCCATGGACTTCTCATCACAATGCTCCATGCCCTTGTCATCACAATGCTCCAAGACCCCTGTAATCACAATGGTCCATGCCCCTTTTCATCAGAATGCTCCATGAGACTTGTCATCACAAGGCTCCATGGTCTTCTCATCGCAATGCTCCAGGACATTGTCATCAAAATGCTCCATTCCCTTATCATCACAATGCTCCATGACCCCTGTCATCACAATACTCCATGAACATTTTCAGCCCAATGCTCCATGACCTTCTCATCACAATGCTCCATGACCAATATCATCACAATGCTCCATGACCACAGTCATCACAACGCTCAATATCACCTGACAACACAATGATCCGGGACTCTTTCATCACAATGCTCCATTCCCTAGTCATCACAATGCTCCATGACCCCTGTCATCACAATACTCCATGAACATTTTCAGCCCAATGCTCCATGACACTTGTCATCAAAATGATGCATGCCCTTGTCATCCCAATGCTCCATGACCCCTGTAATCACAATGCTCCGTGACGCTTGTCATCACAGTGCTCCATGACACCTGTCATCAAAATGCTCCATGCCTTTGTCAGCAAAATGCTACATGACCTTGTCATTACAATGTTCTATGCACTTGTCATCACAATACTCCATTACCATTGCCATCACAATACTCCATGAAACTTGGGATCACATTGCTCCATGCCCTTGTCATCACAATGCTCCATGCTCCTTGAAATCAAAATGATCCATGACCTCTGTCATCACAATGCTCCAAACCCTTGTGATCACAATGTTCCATAACACTTGTCATCACAATGCTCCATGATGCCTGTCATCACAATACTCCATGCCCTTTTCATCACAATGCTCCATGACCTTTGTCATCACAATTCTCGATACACTTGTCATCACAATGCTCCCTGACACTTGTCATCAGAATGCTCCTTGAACCCTGTCACAAAAAGGCTCCATGCCTTTTTCATCAAAATGCACCATGCCGTTTTCATCCCAATGCTCCATGCCATTGTCATCAAAATACTCCACAAGCTTGTCATCAGAATGCTCCATGTCCCTTGTCATCACAATTTTCCATGCACTTGTCAGCACAATGCTCCCTGACCCTTGTCATCACAATGCTCCAAGACATTGTCATCACAATGCTCCATTACCTTTGTCATCAGAATCCTCCATGACACTTGGCATCACAATGCTCCATGGCATTGTCATCACAATGGGCCATTACATATGTCATCACAATGCTCCCTGACACCTGTCTTCACAATAATGAATGACCTGGTCATCACAATGCTCCATGCCCTTGTCATCACAATGTGCCATTCCAACTGTCATCGCAATAAGCCATGAAACTTATTAGACCAATGCTCCATGCCCTTGTCATCACAATGCCCCATGCCCTTGTTATCACAATGCTCCATGACCCCTGTCATCACAATGCTCCGTGACTCCAGTCATCACAAGGCTTCATGACCATTGTCATCACAATGGTCCATGCCCTTGTCATCAACAGTCTCTGTGACCATTTTAACCGCAATGCTTCATGAACTTTTCATCACAATGCTCTTTGACCCTTGTCATCACAATGCTCTATGCCTTTCTCAGCACAATGCTCCATGACCCTTGTCATCACAATGCTCCATGCGCTTGTCAGCACAATGCTCCATGACCCATGTCATCACAATGCACCATGCGCTTGTCGTCACAGTGCTCCACAATCTTGTCATCACAATGCTCCATAAACCTTGTCATCACAATGCTCCATGCACTTCAAATCAAAATGCTCTCTCACCACTGATATCACAATGTTACATCACTATTCATCACAATACTCCCTCAACCCTGTCATCACAATGTTCCATGACTCCTGTCATCACAATGCTACATGCACTTATCATCACAATGTTCGATGATCCCTGACATCACAATGTTCCATAACCCCTGTCATCAAAATGCTCCATGACCCTTTTCATCAAAATGCTCCATGACCCCTGACATCACAATGTTACATAACGCCTCTCATCAAAATGTTCCATGACCCTTTTCATCAAATTGGTCCATGACAATGTCATCACAATGCTCCCTGCCCTTCTCATCACAATGCACCACGCCCTTGTCATCAAAATGCTCCATGACCTTTGTCATCACAAAGCTCCATGACCCTTGGCATCACAATGCTCCATGCCATTGTCATCACAATACTCCATGAAACCTCTCATCACATTGTTCCATGCAATTGTCATCAAAAAGCTCCATGGTGCTTGTCATCACACTGCTCGATGCCCTTCTCATCACAATGCTCCATGCCCTTGTCATTACAATCCTCCATGACCCATGTATCACTGTGTTCCGTGCCCTTGTCATCACAATGCTCCATGCCCACTCTCATCACAATAATCCATGAAACTTTTCAGACAAATGTTCCATGCCCTTGTCATCACAATGCTCCATTACCCCTGTCATAACAATGCTCCATGACCACTGCCATCACAACGTTCCACGGCCTTGTCATCACAAGGCTCCATGACCCTTGTCATCACAATGCTCCAAGACCCCTGTAATCACAGTGCTCCATGCCCTTGTCATCACAAAGCTCCATGATGCATGTCATCAGAATGCTCCATGCCCTTGCCATCACAATGCTCCATGACACCTGCCATCACAATGCTCCATGACCCCTGCCACCAAGATGTTCCATGGCCTTGTCATCACAAGGCTCCATGACCCTTCTCATCACAATGCTCCAAGACCCCTGTAATCACAATGCTCCATGTCCCTTTTTATCTCAATGATCCATGAACCCTGTCATCACAATGCACCATGCCCATCATCATAATGCTTCAGGCTATTGTCATCACAATGAAATCAAAATGCTCCATGACCTCTGTCATAACACTGCTCCAAACCCTTGTGATCACAATATTCCATAACACTTGTCATCACAATGCCCCATGAAGCTCGTCATCACAATTATCTATGGTCTTCTCATCACAATGCTCCATGACCTTTGTCATCACAATGCTCAATACACTTGTCATCAAAATGCTCCCAGACACTTGTTCTCTGTATGCTCCTTGAACCCTGTCATGACAAGGCTCCATGCCTTTTTAATCACAATGATCCATGCCTTTTTCATCACAATGCTCCAAGACGCCTGTAATTACAATGCTCCATGCCCTTGTCATCAAAAAGCTCAATGACGCATGTCATCAGACTGCTCCTTGGCCTTCTCATCACAATGCTCCATGCCCTTGTCATCACAATTTTCCAAGACACTCTAATCACAACGCTCCATGCCCCTTTTCATCAGTATGCTCCATGAGACTTGTCTCACAAGGCTCCATGGTTTTCTCATCACAATGTTCCAGCACCTTGTCATCACAATGCTTCACGACCTTGTCATGAAAATTTTCAATGGCCCTTGTCATCATAATGCTCCAAGCCCTAGTCATCACAATGCTCCATTATATTTGTCATCACAATCCTCCATTACATTTGGCATCACAATGCTCCATGCCATTGTCATCGCAATGGACCATGACATATGTCATCACAATGCTCCCTGACACCTGTCTTCACAATACTCCATGACCTTCTCATCACAATGCCCCATGCCCTTGTCATCACAATGCCCCATGCCCACTGTCATCACAATAATCTATTAAACTTGTCAGACCAATGCTCCATGCCCCTGTCATCACAATGCTCCATGCCCTTGTCATCACAATGCTCCATGACCCCTGTCATCACAATGCTCTGTGACTCCAGTCATCACAATGCTTCATAACATTTGTCATCACAGTGGTCCATGCCCACATCATCACAAGGTTCTGTGACCTTTGTAACCACAATACTCCATGAACTTTTCATCACAATTCTCCGTGACCCTTGTCATCACAATGTTCCATGCCTTTGTCAGAACAATGCTCCATGACCCTTGTCATCACAATGTGCCACGTGATTTTCATCACAACGGTCCACAACCTTGTCATTGTAATGCTCCATAAACCTTGTAATCACAATGCTCCATGCACTTCTCATCAAAATGCTCTCTCAACAGAGATATCACAATGTTCCATCACTAGTAATCACAATACTCCCTCACCCCTGTAATCACAATGTTCCATGACCCCTGTCATCACAATGCTACATCCCCCTATCATCACAATGTTCCATGACCCCTGACATCACAATGTTCCATAACCCCTGTCATAAAAATGCTCCATGACTCTTTTCATCCCAAAGCTCCATGACCCCTGACATCACAATGTTCTATAACCCTGTCAACAAAATGTTCCATTACACTTTTCATCAAATTGCTGCATGACCCTGTCATCAAAATGCTCCCTGCCCTTCTCATCACAATGCACCACGCCCTTGACATCAAAATGCTCCATGACTTTTGTCATCACAAAGCTCCATAACCCTTGGAATCACAATGTTCCATGAACCCTCTCATCACATTGTTCCATGCCCTTGTCATCACAAAGCTCCATGACGCTTGTCAAAACAATGTTCGATGCCCTTCTCATCACAATGCTCCAAGCCCTTGTCATTACAATACTCCATGACCCATGGATCACAGTGTTCCGTGACCTTGTCATCACAATGCTCCATGCCCACTCTCATCACAATAATCCATGAAACTTTTCAGACCAATGCTCCATGCCCTTCTCATCACAATGCTCCATTACCCCTGTCATAACAATGCTCCATGACCCATGCCATCACAATGTTCCACACCATTGTCATCACAAGGCTCCATGACCCTTGTCATCACAATGCTCCAAGACCCCTGTAATCACAATGCTCCATGCCCTTGTCATCACAAAGCTCAATGACGCATGTCATCAGAATGCTCCATGGCCTTCTCATCACAATGCTCCTTGCCCTTGTCATCACAATGCTCCAAGACCCCTGTAATCACAATGCTCCATGCCCCTTTTCATCTCAATGCTCCATGAAAGCTCTCATCACAATGCACCATGCCCATCACCATAATGCTTCAGGCTATTTTCATCACAATGAAATCAAAATGCTCCATGACCTCTGTCATCACAATGCTCCAAACCCTTGTGATCACAATGTTCCATAAAACTTATCATCACAACACACCATGACGCTCATCATCACAATTATCCATGGTCTTCTCATCACAATGCTCCATGAACATTGTCATCACAATGCTCAATACACTTGTCATCACAATGCTCCGTGACACTTGTCGTCAGTATGCTCCTTGAACCCTGTCATGACAAGGCTCCATGCCTTTTTCATAACAATGATCCATGGCATTTTCATCACAATGCTCCATGCCCTTGTCAGCACAAAGCTCCATGACGCATGTCATCAGAATGCTCCATGGCCTTCTCATCACAATGCTCCATGCCCTTGTCATCACAATGCTCCAAGACACCTGTAATCACAATGCTCCGTGCCCCTTTTCATCAGAATGTTCCATGAGAATTGTCATCACAAGGCTCCATGGACTTCCCATCACAATGCTCCAGGACCTTGTCATCACAGTGCTCAATTCCCTTCTCATTACAATGCTCCATGACCCCTGTCATCACAATACTCCATGAACATTTTCAGCCCAATGCTTCATGACCTTCTCATCACAATGCTCCATGACCCATATCATCACAGTCCTCCATGACCACTGTCATCACAACTCTCCATGACCCCTGACAACACAATGATCCGGGACTCTTGTCATCACAATGCTCCATTCCCTTGTCATCACAATGCTCCATGAACATTTTCAGCCCAATGCTCCATGACACTTGTCATCACAATGATCCATGCCCTTGTCATCCCAATGCTCCATGACCCCTGTAATCACAATGCTCTGTGACGCTTATCATCACAGTGCTCCATGACCCTTATCATCACAATTCTCCATGCCTGTGTCATCAAAATCCTACATGACATTGTCATCACAATGCTCCATGAGCTTGTCATCACAATACTCCATTACCATTTTCATCACAATCCTCCATGAACCTTGGGATCACATTGCTCCATGCCCTTGTCATCACAATGCTCCATGCTCCTTGAAATCAAAATGGTCCATGACCTCTGTCATCACAATGTTCCAACCCCTTGTGATCACAATGTTCCATAACACTTGTCATCACAACACTCCATGATGACTGTCATGACAATACTCCATGCACTTGTCGTCACAATGCTCCATGACCTTTGTCATCACAATTCTCAATACACTTGTCATCACAATGCTCCCTGACACTTGTCGTCAGAATACTCCTTGAACACTGTCATGAAAAGGCTCCATGCCTTTTTCATCAGAATGCTCCATGCCCTTTTCATCACAACGTTCCAGGTCATTGTCATCACAATACTCCACAAACTTGTCATCAGAATGCTCCATGATCATTGTCTTCAGAATGCTCCATGACCCCTGTCATCACAATGCTCCATACCCCTTGTCATTACAGTGTTCCATGATGCTCGTCATCACAATTATCCATGGTCTTCTCATCACAATGCTCCACGGTCTTGCCATCACAATGCTCCATGCCTTGGTCATCACGATGCTCCAGGTCCCCAGTCATCACAATGCTCCATGACCCCTGTCATCACAATGCTCCATACCCCTTGTCATTACAGTGCTCCATGACGCTCGTCATCACAATTATCCATGGTCTTCTCATCACAATGCTCCACGGTCTTGCCATCACAATGCTCCATGCCCTGGTCATCACAATGCTCCATGTCCCCTGTCATCACAATTCTCCACGTTCTTGGCATCACTATGCTCCATGATACTTCTCATCACAGTGTTACATGTTTTGTCATCACAATTCTTTATGCACTTGTCATCGCAATGCTCCATGACCCCTGTCATAGCAAGCTCCATGTGATTGTCATCACAATGCTTCATGAACATGTCATCAAAATTCTCAATGGCCCTTGTTATCACAATGTTCCATGACCCTTGTCATCACAATGCTCCAAGCCCTGGTCATCAAAATGCTCCATTACCGTTGTCATCACAATCTTCCATGACACTTGGCATCAGAATGCTCCATTCCATTGTCATTGCAATAGACCATGACATATGTCATCACAATGCTCCCTGACACCCTTCTTCACAATACTCCATGACCTTCTCATCACAATGCTCCATGCCCTTGTCATCACAATGCACCATGCCCACTGTCATCACAATAATCCATGAAACTTGTCAGAAAAATGCTCCATGACCCTGTCATCACAAGGCTCCATGCCCTTTCATCGCAATGCTCTATGATCCCTGTCATCACAATGCTCCGTGACTCCAGTTATCACAATGCTTCATGACCTTTGTCATCACAATGGTCCATGACCTCGTCATCACAAGGCTCTGTGACCTTTGTGACCACAACACTCCATGAACATTTCATCACAATGCTCGGTGACCCTTGTCATCACAATGTTCCATGCCTTTGTCAGCACATTACTCCATGACACATGGCATCAAATGTGCCATGCGCTTGTCATCACAATGCTCCACATCGTTGTCATCACAATGCTCCACAAACCTTGTCATCACAATGCTCCATGCGTTTGTCAGCACAATGATCCATGACCCATGTCATCACAATGTGCCCTGCGTTTCTCATCACAATGCTCCACAGCCTTGTCATCACAATGCTCCATGCACCTCTCATCAAAATGCTCTCTCACCACTGATATCACAATGTTCCATCACTAATCAACACAATATTCCCTCCACACTGTCATCCCAATTTTCCATGACCCTTGTCACAACAATGCTACATGCTCTTATCATCACAATGCTCCATGACCCCTGACATCACAATGTTCCATAACCCCTGTCAACACAATGCTCCATGACCCTTTTCATCACAATGCTCCATGACCCCTAACATCACAATGTTCCATAAACACTGTCATCAAAATGTTCCATGACCCTTTTCATCTAATTGCTCCATGACCCTGTCATCACAATGCTCCCTGCCCTTCTCATCACAATGCACCACGCTCTTGTCATCAAAATGCTCCATGGCCTATGTCATCACAAAGCTCCATGACCCTTGGAATCACAATGCTCCATGCCATTGTCATCACAAAGCTCCATGAAACCTCTCATCACATTGCTCCATGCCGTTGTCATCACAAAGCTCCATGACGCTTGTCATCACAATGCTCCATGCCCTTGTCATTGCAATCCTCCATAACACATGTATCACTGTGTTCCGTGCCCTTGTCATCACAATGCTCCATGCTCACTCTCATCACAATAATCCATGAAACTTTTCAGACCAATGCTCCATGCCCTTGTCATCACAATGCTCCATTACACCTGTCATAACAATGCTCCATGACCCCTGCCATCACAATGTTCTACGGCCTTGTCATCACAAGATTCCATGGCCCTTGTCATCACAATCCTCCATAACACATGTATCACTGTGTTCCGTGCCCTTGTCATCACAATGCTCCATGCTCACTCTCATCACAATAATCCATGAAACTTTTCAGACCAATGCTCCATGCCCTTGTCATCACAATGCTCCATTACACCTGTCATAACAATGCTCCATGACCCCTGCCATCACAATGTTCTACGGCCTTGTCATCACAAGACTCCATGGCCCTTGTCATCACAATGCTCCAAGACCCATGTAATCACAATGCTCCATGCCCATGTCATCACAAAGCTCCCTGACGCATGTCATCAGAATGCTCCATGGCCTTCTCATCACAATACTCCATGACCTTGTGATCACAATGCTCCAAGACCCTTGTTATTACAATGATCCATGCCTCTTTGCATCTCAATGCTCCATGAACCCTGTCATCACAATGCACCATGCCCATCATCATAATGCTTCATGCTATTGTCATCACAATGAAATCAAAATTCTCCATGACCTCTCTCATCACAATGCTCCAAACCCTTGTGATCACAATGTTCCATAACACTTGTCATCACAACGCCCCATGACGCTGCTCATCACAATTATCCATGGACTTCTCATCACAATGCTCCATTACCTTTGTCATCACAATTCTCAATACACTTGTCATCACAATGCTCCCTGATACTTGTCATCAGTATGCTCATTGAACCCTGTCATGACAAGTCTCCATGCCTTTTTCATCACAATGATCCATGCCCTTTCCATCACAATGCTCCATGCCATTGTCATCACAATACTCCACAAGCTTGTCATCAGAATGCTCCGTGACACTTTTCATCTCAATGATCCATGACCCCTGTCATCACAATGCTCCATGACACCTGTCATCACAATGCTCCATAGCTCTTGTCATTACAGTGCTCCATGATGTTCGTCATCACAATTATCCATGGTCTTCTCATCACAGTGCTCCACGGTCTTGCCATCACAATGCTCCATGTCCTGGTCATCACAATGCTCCATGTCCCCAGTCATCACAATGCTCCATGACCCCTGTCATCACAATGCTCCATACCGCTTGTCATTACAGTGCTGCATGACACTCATAATCACAATTGTCCATGGTCTTCTCATCACAATGCTCCACGACCTTGTCATCAAAATGTTCCATGACCCTTGTCATCACAATGCTCTATGACCACTGTCATAACAATGCTCCATGACCCCTGTCATCACAACGCTCCATACCACTTGTCATTACAGTGCTCCATGACGCTCCTCATCACAATTATCCATGGTCTTCTCATCACAATGCTCCACGGTCTTGCCATCACAGTGCTCCATGCCTTGGGCATCACAATGTTCCATGTCCGCGGTCATCACAATGTTCCATGACCACTGTCATCACAATGCTCTATACCCCTTGTCATTACAGTGCTCCATGACACTCGTCATCACAATTATCCATGATCTTCTCATCACAGTGCTCCACGACCTTGCCATCACAAGGCTCCATGCCCTGGTCATCACAATGCTCCATGTCCCCAGTCATCACAATGCTCCATGTCCCCGGTCATCACAATGCTCCAACACCACTGTCATCACAATGCTCTATACCCCTTGTCATTACAGTGTTCCATGACACTCGTCATCACAATTATCTATGGTCTTCTCATCACAGTGCTCCACGGTGTTGCAATCACAATGCTCCATGCCCTGGTCATCACAATGCTCCATGTCCCCTTTCATCACAATTCTCCACGTTCTTGGCATCACTATGCTCCATGATACTTCTCATCACAGTGTTACATGTTTTGTCATCACAATTCTCTATGCACTTGTCATCGCAATGCTCCATGACACCTGTCATAGCAAGCTCCATGTGATTGTCATCACAATGCTTCATGAACATGTCATCAAAATTCTCAATGGCCCTTGTTATCACAATGCTCCATGACCCTTGTCATCACAATGCTCCAAGCCCTTGTCATCAAAATGCTCCATTACCTTTGTCATCACAATCCTCCATGACACTTGGCATCACAATGCTACATTCCATTGTCATTGCAATAGACCATGACATATGTCATCACAATGCTCCCTGACACCCTTCTTCACAATACTCCATGACCTTCTCATCACAGTGCTCCATGCCCTTGTCATCACAATGCACCATGCCCACTGTCATCACAATAATCCATGAAACTTGTCAGAAAAATGCTCCATGACCCTGTCATCACAATGCTCCATGCCCTTTCATCACAATGCTCTATGACCCCTGTCATCACAATGCTCCGTGACTCCAGTCATCACAATGCTTCATGACCTTTGTCATCACAATGGTCCATGACCTCGTCATCACAAGGCTCTGTGACTTTTGTGACCACAACACTCCATGAACATTTCATCACAATGCTCGGTGACCCTTGTCATCACAATGCTCCATGCCTTTGTCAGCACATTACTCCATGACACATGGCATCAAATGTGCCATGCACTTGTCATCACAATGCTCCACATCGTTGTCATCACAATGCTCTATAAACCTTGTCATCACAATGCTCCATAAACCTTGTCATCACAATGCTCCATGCGTTTGTCAGCACAATGTTCCATGACCCATGTCATCACAATGTGCCCTGCGTTTCTCATCACAATGCTCCACAGCCTTGTCATCACAATGTTCCATGCACCTCTCATCAAAATGCTCTCTCACCACTGATATCACAGTGTTCCATCACTAGTCAACACAATACTCCCTCCACCCTGTCATCCCAATGTTCCATGACCCTTGTCACAACAATGCTACATGCTCTTATCATCACAATGCTACATGACCCCTGACATCACAATGTTCCATAACCCCTGTCATCACAATGCTCCATGACCCTTTTCATCACAATGCTCCATGACCCCTAACATCACAATGTTCCATAAACACTGTCATCAAAATGTTCCATGACCCTTTTCATCCAATTGCTCCATGACCCTGTCATCACAATGCTCCCTGCCCTTCTCATCACAATGCACCACGCCCTTGTCATCAAAATGCTCCATGGCCTATGTCATCACAAAGCTCCATGACCCTTGGAATCACAATGCTCCATGCCATTGTCATCACAAAGCTCCATGAAACCTCTCATCACATTGTTCCATGCCGTTGTCATCACAAAGCTCCATGACGCTTGTCATCACAATGCTCCATGCCCGTGTCATTGCAATCCTCCATGACACATGTATCACTGTGTTCCGTGCCCTTGTCATCACAATGCTCCATGCTCACTCTCATCACAATAATCCATGAAACTTTTCAGACCAATGCTCCATGCCCTTGTCATCACAATGCTCCATTACACCTGTCATAACAATGCTCCATGACCCCTGCCATCACAATGTTCTACGGCCTTGTCATCACAAGACTCCATGGCCCTTGTCATCACAATGCTCCAAGACCCCTGTAATCACAATGCTCCATGCCCATGTCATCACAAAGCTCCCTGACGCATGTCATCAGAATGCTCCATGGCCTTCTCATCACAATACTCCATGCCCTTGTCATCACAATGCTCCAAGACCCTTGTTATTACAATGATCCATGCCTCTTTTCATCTCAATGCTCCATGAACCCTGTCATCACAATGCACCATGCCCATCATCATAATGCTTCATGCTATTGTCATCACAATGAAATCAAAATTCTCCATGACCTCTCTCATCACAATGCTCCAAACCCTTGTGATCACAATGTTCCATAACACTTGTCATCACAACGCCCCATGACGCTGCTCATCACAATTATCCATGGACTTCTCATCACAATGCTCCATGACCTTTGTCATCACAATTCTCAATACACTTGTCATCACAATGCTCCCTGACACTTGTCATCAGTATGCTCATTGAACCCTGTCATGACAAGTCTCCATGCCTTTTTCATCACAATGATCCATGCCCTTTTCATTCCAATGCTTTATGCCATTGTCATCACAATACTCCACAAGCTTGTCATCAGAATGCTCCGTGACCCTTGTCATCTCAATGATCCATGACCCCTGTCATCACAATGCTCCATGACACCTGTCATCACAATGCTCCATGACCCTTGTCATTACAGTGCTCCATGATGTTCGTCATCACAATTATCCATGGTCTTCTCATCACAGTGCTCCACGGTCTTGCCATCACAATGCTCCATGCCCTGGTCATCACAATGCTCCATGTCCCCAGTCATCACAATGCTCCATGACCCCTGTCATCACAATGCTCCATACTGCTTGTCATTACAGTGCTCCATGACACTCATAATCACAATTGTCCATGGTCTTCTCATCACAATGCTCCACGCCCTTGTCATCAAAATGTTCCATGACCCTTGCCATCACAATGCGCCATGACCACTGTCATAACAATGCTCCATGACCCCTGTCATCACAAGGCTCCATACCACTTGTCATTACAGTGTTCCATGATGCTCCTCATCACAATTATCCATGGTCTTCTCATCACAATGCTCCACGGTCTTGCCATCACAGTGCTCCATGCCTTGGGCATCACAATGCTCCATGTCCCCGGTCATCACAGTGCTCCATGACCACTGTCATCACAATCCTCTATACCCCTTGTCATTACAGTGCTCCATGACACTCGTCATCACAATTATCCATTGTCTTCTCATCACAATGCTCCACGATCTTGCCATCGCAATGCTCCATGCCCTGGTCATCACAATGCTCCATGTCCCCTCTCATCACAATTGACCACGATCTTGGCATCACTATGCTCCATGACACTTCTCATCACAGTGTTGCATGCTTTGTCATCACAATTCTCTATGCACTTGTCATCGCAATGCTCCATGACCCCGTCATAGCAAGCTCCATGTGCTTGTCATCACAATACTCCATGCCCTTGTCGTCACAATTCTCCATGACCTTTGTCATCACAATGCTCCCTGACACCTGTCGTCAGAATGCTCCCTGAAAACTGTCATGAAAAGGCTCCATGTCTTTTTCATCACAATGCCCCATGCCATTTTCATCAAAATGCTCCATGTCATTGTCATCAAAATACTCCACAAGCTTGTCATCAGAATGGTCCATGAAACTTGTCATCACAATGCTCCATGACCCCTGTTATCACAATGCTCCATACCCCTTGTCATTACAGTGCTCCATGACGCTCATCATCACAATTATCCATGGTCTTCTCATCACAATGCTCCACGGTCTTGCCATCACAATACTCCATGCCCTGGTCATTACAATGCTCCATGTCCCCTGTCATCACAATTCTCCACATTCTTGGCATCACTGTGCTCCATGATGCTTTTCATCACAGTGTTACATGCTTTGTCATCACAATTCTCTATGCACTTGTCATCGCAATGCTCCATGATCCCTGTCACAGCAAGCTCCATGTGATTGTCATCACAATGCTTCATGAACATGTCATCAAAATTCTCAATGGCCCTTGTTATCACAATGCTCCATGACCCTTGTCATCACAATGCTCCAAGCGCTTGTCATCAAAATGCTCCATTACCTTTGTCATCACAATCCTCCATGACACTTGGCATCACAATGCTCCATTCCATTGTCATCGCAATGGACCATGACATATGTCATCACAATTCTCCCTGACACCCTTCCTCAAAATACTCCATGACCTTCTCATCACAATGCGCCATGCCCACTGTCATCACAATAATCCCTGAAACTTGTCAAACCAATGCAACATGCCCCTGTCATCACAATGCTCCATGCCCTTTCATCACAATGTTCTATGACCCCTGTCATCACAATGCTCCGTGACTCCAGTCATCACAATGCTTCATGACCTTTGTCATCACAATGGTTCATGCCCTCATCATCACAAGGCTCTGTGACCTTTGTCACCACAGCGCTCCATGAACATTTCATCACAATGCTCGGTGACCCTTGTCATCCCAATGCTCAATGCCTTTTTTACCACAATACTCCATGACCCATGGCATCACAATGTGCCATGCGCTTGTCATCACAATGCTCCACATCTTTGTCATCACAATGCTCCATAAACCTTGTCATCACACTGCTCCATGCACTTCTCATCAAAATGCTCTCTCACCACTGATATCACAATGTTCCATCACTAGTCAACACAATACTCCCTCACCCCTTTCATCACAATATTCCATGACCCTTGTCACAACAATGCTACATGCCTTTATCATCACAATGCTCCATTCCCCTGACATCACAATGTTCCATAACCCCTGTCATCACAATGCTCCCTGCCCTTCACAACAGAATGCACCACACCCTTGTCATCAAAATGCTCCATGACCTTTGTCATCACAAAGCTCAATGACACTTGTCATCACAATGCTGCATGCCATTGTCATCACAATGCTCCATGAACCCTCTCATCACATTGTTCCATGCCCTTGTCATCACAGGCTCCATGATGCTTTTCATCACAATGCTCGATGCCATTCTTATCACAATGCTCCATGCGCTTGTGATTACAATCCTCCATGACCCATGTATCACAGTGTTCCATGCCCTTGTCATCACAATGCTCCTTGCCCCCTCTCATCACAATAATCCATGAAACTTTTCAGACCAATGCTCCATGCCCTTGTCATCACAATGCTCCATTACCCCTGTCATAACAATGCTCCATGACCCCTGCCATCACAATGTTCCACAGCCTTGTCATCACAAGGCTCCATGACCCTTGTCATCACAATGCTCCAAGACCCCTGTAATCACAATGCTCCATGCCCTTGTCATCACAAAGCTCCATGACGCATGTCAACAGAATGCTCCATGGCCTTCTCATTCACGATGTTCCATGCCTTTGTCATCACAATGCTCCAAGACTCCTGTAATCGCAATGCTCCATGCCCCTTTTCATCTCAATGCTCCATGAACCCTGTCATCACAATGCACCCTGCCCATCATCATAATGCTTCAGGCTATTGTCATCACAATGAAACCAAAATGCTCCATGACCTCTGTCATCACAATGCTCCAAATCCTTGAGATCAATATGTTCCATAACACTTATCATCACAACGCCCCATGACGCTCGTCATCACAATTATCCATGGTCTTCTCATCACAATGCTCCATGACCTTTGTCATCACAATACTCAATACCCTTGTCATCACAATGCTCCCTGACACTTGTTGTCAGTTTGCTCCTTGAACCCTGTCATGACAAGGCTCCATGCCTTTTTCATCACAATGATCCATGCCCTTTTCATCACAGTGCTCCAAGACCGCTGTAATCACAATGCTCCATGCCCTTGTCATCACAAAGCTCCATGATGCATGTGATCAGAATGCTCCATGGCCTTCTCATCCCAATGCTCCATGCCCTTGTCATCACAATGCTCCAAGACCCCTGTAATCACAATGCTCCATGGCACTTTTCATCAGAATGCTCCATGAGACTTGTCATCACAAGGCTCCATGGTCTTCTCATCACAGTGCTCCAGTACCTTGTCATCACAATGCTCCATGACCCCTGTCATCACAGTACTCCATGGACATTTTCAGCCCAATGCTCCATGACCTTCTCATCACAATGCGCCATGACCCCTGTCATCACAATGCTCCATGACCACTGTCATCACAACGCTCCATGAACCCTGACAACACGATGATCCGGGACACTTGTCATTAAAATGCTCCATGACCATTGTCATCACAATGATCCATGCGCTTGTCATCCCAATGCTCCATGACCCTTGTAATCACAATGCTCCGTGACGCTTGTCATCACAGTGCTCCATGAACCTTGTCATCATAATGCTCCTTGCCTTTGTCAACAAAATGTTACATAATCTTGTCATCACAATTCTCCATGCGCTTGTCATCACAATCCTCCATGACCATTGGGATCACATTGCTTCATGCCCTTGCCATCTCTCTCTTGCCTTTCTGTGTTTTACAGATATTCGGATGTCCCTTTTGACCGGTGGTAAGTGACAATTCTTTGTAGTGTGGATTTGTATTGCGCGCTTGCTTGATTGGCCAAAAAGGGCGTATGCGTTTTCTTCTGAATATATTCAGGAGAAAAGGCATACGCCCTTTTTGGCCAAGTGCATCTCTGTCCAAGTTGGGATGCTTTTCCTGTGCTTTAAAGGCGATTCCAATTTACCTCTTGAAATATGTTTTGTGCAATTCTGCCTCATTTTCAAGGCCGCTTCATTGCCTTCCCTCAACAGGTTTTTGGAAGAGAGTAGTCCTTTATAAGTCTGCAGGTTTGTGAATTGCTGTGCCCCTGAGCTCCAATTTTCAAATCCCATCTTTGTGAGCTGGCCGCAAATCCACAATTTTGCTTCAGGACCTATACTGGTTCCAGGGGTCGCTATATTGGTTCCCTGTGGGTGGTTGAGGCTTTGGTTAATTCTTCTTCCTGCCGGGAACTTAGAGTGACATGTGCCCGTCCAAATGCCTACATCTACTCTCTGATTGGTTCTCCCTCTTCCCTTTCATCCTCTGCACAATTAGCAAACTGTGCGAACCAGGAGGTTATAGGGGCTGACTCTCCTAAGTTGGGAGATTGATAGTAAAGCAGTTGGAATGCCAAAGTGGAGCACAAGGAGAGGAAAAATTAGGAGAGTTTTAGAAACTTTTCACCATCACAGGGTGTCCATTTTCTAGGTTTCCCATACATGTTATAATTGTAATGATATTCCCTTCTACCTGGAGATTTGGGACACATGGAATGGTGGCATGCATTACTACTTTAAAAGGTCTGCATTTTCTCTCCCAATCTCACCAGTCCTCTCAGTCCCAAGTGTCCAGCCTTATGTCTCATCCAGCTGTCTTTGCAGATAGGGTCATTCCAGGTTTCATCAGAAACCCTGAAGGAATTGTGTAAGAATTTCGCTGTTTTTTGGGGTTTTTTTGAAATTCATTTTTATAATGGGGTTGAGCTGATTTTCACTGACGTGTTTATGCCACTCTAGATACAATTGATTCCCTTACGGAAACATATCAATACATAGGTTATAAGATTCTTAGTAGTCAGATATATTCCTCTGTGGGGCATAGGGGTGTTGAGTCCCGTTCACTGAGGAAGGTGTAGGTCTTGTCTATTCTGTATTTGGTTTATGGAATGGTACCTGTGCTAATATCAAACTCTGGTTTTATGCATCACCCCACCTCTCCTTTCCCCTGAAGCAGGCATAAGAGATTTTTGCTAAATGTGAGACTCTGTTCTCTTTCCTAATTCAGTTCATGTGTTGTGATATTGACATTCCCTCTATAAGTGATATCTTATGATAAGATTCTTTTTCTGTGTGACTAATTTCCCTTAAAATCATCATACGTAAATCCACTCATTATGCTGCTACTGGCCTTATATACATTGATTTCATGTCTGAGTGATATTCCGTTGTACAAAATTACCACAAGTTCTTTATGCATTTCTCTTTTTCCTGGGATATTTTAGGTGTACCAAAGTTGAGGTTCTTGTATGCAGAGCAGCCCTAAACTTTGGGGTGCCTGTGTCTTATTGACATTTAGTCTTCACAAGTTATATGTCCATGAGTTGAAGTCCCCTTGCTCCGGGGCTTTGTATTTTAGATGTTTTAAAAACAGCATACACTTCTTCAGAGTGGCTCTTGGATATTTATACCCCACCCATCAGCGTGACTAGGCTCCCTGTTTTCCATGGCCTCTCCTGCATTTCTGGTTTGTACACATTTTTTGGATGGCCTTTCTGAGCAGTGGAAATTGAGACTTCTTTGTTGTGCGGATTTGCATTTCCCTCTTGCTTGGTTGGGCAAAAACTCTGAATGTGTTTTTTTCCTGAAGATGTTCACGAAAAAAACGCATACACCCTTTTGCCCAACCGCATCATTTTAGAAATTCTGCTGCTTTTCATATGCTTTAAATGTGAGTACAATCTACCTTTTGAAATCTGTTTCCTGCAATTCTGCCTCTCATTCAGATCCTCTTCGTTACCTTACCTGAATATATTTTTGGACGTTGGTTATCATTTATATCTTTGCAGGTCTTGGAATTGTCTGCTCCTGAGCTCCATTTTGCAACTCGCTTTTTTTGTGAGCTGGCCGCCAAACCATTGGATTACTTCTGGCCCTATTCTGGTTCTGGGGAGGCAGGCTGAGCCTTTGGTTAATTCTTCTTCCTAATGGGAAATTAGAGTGACATGTGCCTGTCAACACTCCTACAGCTAATCTCTCATTGTTTCCCCCTCTTCCCTTTTATCCTCTGCACAAATTGCAAACTGTGTGAAACAGGAGGTTAAAGGTGCTGATTCTCCAAGTGGGGAGATTGTTAGTAATGTGGCTGGAATGGCGAACCCCAGCACCAGGAGATCAAAAATGAGGTGCATTTTAGACACCTTTACTGAGCACACAGTGTACATTCATCTCGGTTTCCCAGGCATGTTTTCGCTGTCAGAAGATTCCCTTGAACCTGCAGATTTGGGACCCATGGAATGGGTACCAGGCAGTATTACTTTAAAAGGTCTGCATTTCCTCACCCAGCCTCTCTAACATCTCTTAGCGTGCATAGCTTCCAGCCTTATATAATCATCCTGCTGTGGGTCTACATGTGTTCAATCCATGTTACATCGTAGCCCTTCAACAAAAGTTGTAAGAAGTTTTGTCTGTCTCACTGTTTTTATAAATAGTTTTAAATTTATTTTTATATTGGTTACAGCTGATTTTCAAAGCTCTGTTTTTTGCTGCTGTACATCCACTTGATTCATGTACTGTGAGACAACAATAACTTCTTTTTCAGATGCTTACCAGTCATATGTATTATTTTCCAGTGACTTGAGTGGGCTGAGTGCAGTTCTTTGAGGTACCGTGTAGGCCTTGTCAGTTATTCAATTTGGTACTTGGAATGGTATCTTTGCTAATTTCAACCTCTTGGATAATACCTCACCATTCCCCACCTTTCCCATTTAGCAGCCTTATGTCTATTTTCTACATATTTGACTATGTTTCTGTTTTGTAATTTATTTCATGTGTAGCCATTTTTGATTCCACCTTTAAGTGACATCTTATGATATGTGTCTTTTTCTTTCTGACATATGTCACTTAGAATGATCGTATGTAACTCCTCCAGAGTTGTTACAACTGGCCTTATTTCATTGATTTCTGGATGAGTAATATTCCACTCTACATAAGTACCCCATCTCTTTTATCTATTTTATCCTTCCAGGGACATTTAGGTTATATCCAAGTTGAGGCCCTTTTTAACAGAGAGGTGGTAAACGTTCGGGTGCCTGTTTTCTGTCGATTTTTGTTTTTCCCAAGGTACACGCCCATGAGTGCAAGTGCCCTATGCTCTGTAGCTCATTTTTTAGATGTTTTAGCAAACACAATACACTTCTCCAGAGTGGCCATTGGCAAATTACATTTCCACTATCAGCCTCACAGGGCTCCCTTTTCTCCTCGCCCTGTCCTGCATTTCTGGTGTTTACACTTTATGTGGATGGCCCTTCTGACTGATGTGAAGTGATACATTTTGTGATATTGATTTCCAGTCCCCACCTGTTTGGTTGGATAAAAAGTGTGTATGGCCTTTACTTGAATATATTCAGAAAAAATGCATACACCCTTTTTGGCCAACTGCATCATTGGCGATGTTCAGCCCCTTTTCTTGTGCTTTAATGGGGAGTCCTTTCTACCTCTTCAAATCTGTTTCCTGCCACTCTCCGTTGCTTACAAGTCCTTTTCTGTGACTTACCTCAAGACATTTTTCGACGATAGATATTTTCAACTCTGCAGTTTCATGAATTTTAGTGCCCCTGAGTTCCATTTTTCAACTTGTGTTTTTGGAAACTGGACACAAAACAGCGGGATTTCCTCTAGCCCTATTCTGTTTCCATGGGCAATTCTAGCCTTTGATGAATTTGTCTTCTGGATTGGAAATTAGAGTGGCATGTGCCTGTCCGAACACCTAAGACTTGTCTCTAAATTTTTCTCATCCTTCCGCTTCATCCTCTGGACAAATTCCAAACTGTGTGCAACAGGATGCTGACGGTGCTGATATCCCCAAGTGAGGAGATTGTTAGGAAAGATGCTGGAGGGTTGAACCCGAGCACCAGGCGATGAGGAGATGAGGTGCCTTTTCCAAACTCTTTCCGATCAAACGGTGTACCATCCTCTAGGTGTGACAGGCATGTTTTAGCTGTAGGAAGGGTCCCGTGCATGTAAGGAGAACACCAGGGATTTTTCCAAATCAGTGCCTCCCCGAACCCCAAACTGGGGAATTTTTAAGCTACGGCTACACGTATGTCCTTTAAGGGCCTTGGGAAATAGGCAGAGCCCAAACTTTAGATGACTGAAATCTTCAGGGTCAGAAGCGCTCACCATCGGCCTTGCTTAGGTTACATTTTATCTGTCATTGATAGATGATGTCAATAAAAATATCTATTCTTTTTCAGATTATTTCCCCTTATAGGTTATTGCAAAATATTCAGTGTAGTTCCCTGTGCTATACAGTAGTTCCTTGTTGATGATCTCTTTTATACATAGCAGTGTGTATGTGTTAATCCCAAACTGTTAATTTATCCCTTCTCCTACCTTTCCCCTTTGGTAATAATAAATTATAAGATTTTATACTTCTCAGAAATGGGGGAGCTGAAAGAGAGGTATCATTTTCAATGGAAAAGCATTCAAAACAAGATTGAAGCTTCAGCCAAGAGTATTCGATGTACATCCATGGAAATAAATCACTTCATTTCTCTAATGTTGACCTGACAAATAAGACAGACGTCTTCACTGAACTTGCTTATAGGAAAGTGATGGAAATATCAAATGTAAGTCTTAGAAACATCTTATTTTACCCGAGCATTATACACTGCTCTATGTTAACTACAGTTTGGCTCACACATCTGTTCATTGAAGTTACAATGTTCTCAACTTCTGTTACTGATCCTCCAGAGTGGACCCCAACAGGAGTCCCCGTGCCCAGTGTCATTGGAGCCAACAGATCAAGACTGAGTTTGGTTCAGAAGCAAAGGAAACATTATTTTGAAAACAGAATGGAGAGGTGAGAGCGTGCACTCCCCCATGGGCTGTGGGCTGGGCTGCTGTGTAGGGTCCCCGGCAGCGTCAGTGGGAGGGAGGGGATGGAGCTCTCGAGGGCTGCGTTGGCTGCAGCTCAGGCTCTATGCCGCGGAGTCTGCATGGGACCCCGCTAGCTGAGGTGTCGACCCAGCCATTCTGCACTAGGAAATCGGGTCTGAAGTGCCGGGTGTGGGACCTCTGCATGCGGAACCCTAGGAGCACGTGAAATTAGACAAAGCACAAAGGAAAAACAGGTTAGACTTTATTTAATTGCCCAGATTCTCTTTTTATCTCCCAGGAATTTTTAATGAACGTTGCCGGAGACGAACACCTCCTCTGCTTTTTGTTCCGTTCCTTATTCTTGGGGTGTTGAGGGTGCAGACCCCTCTTTTGTAACTGCTTCATGCTGTGGTGGGAGCCCTGATACATGGGGGGAGGGGCAAAACGTCTCCCCACCAGCCTCCTGGTGAGGTTGATTGTCCCAAGGCCTCCTGCCTCACTTCTCGTCCGCCTGAGCACCAGCATTGGAAGTGTTACAGATTCTAATGACCTTTAAGGGTCCAGGAAAGAGAGGCGCAGAGATGCTGCGGTGGCAGGTTTCACCCCACCCCACATATGTTCGGCAACCTTAGGCTGACAGTTTTTGCCAGACTAGATGCTCTGACCAGTAGTCTGTGCTTTCTTTAATTAGGTCCCTGAATTAATGTACAAACAGCACCATGTGTCAGAGCCCTGCCCGCGCAACTCCCAGACAGTCCAGGGTCAGTGGTGATCCAGGGCCATGACGTCCACTGAGTCAATGGCCTTTAGAAGTAGCCAGCAGTCCAGCCGGTCATATTGGCCACCATCACCGCGGTGTCTGTAGGGTTTTCTATGGTGAAAGCGTGATATACGTTTCCCCCGCCAAGCTTATTAGCTCCCCTCTGGGTGCAGTAAGTCCTGCAAGCAGTAGTCTGCTCTTTCGGGGCACAGTCTTGTCGTTTTCTGAGAGAAACTCCAGGTCAAGTGATGGTCACACGAGTCATCTTGGGGGCCCGTTGCCCCCGTTTATCTCTCTGGAGGTTGGAGTTGGAGGGCCTCCTCACTCGAGGTCAGTGTGTCCACAGAGCGACCCCTGCAACTTCAGGGCATGATGGGTGGTTAGGATCACCACGAGGGGTCCTTTTCCCTTAGGAGGGAGCTGGCCTTGTGGGCTGCTGATTTCCAGCTTTTTAGATATCCCAGTATCCTGGCCTGATGAGTCGGTGGGCAAAGCCCTTGGTGACCATAGTTTATCATACCTGAAGGGCATTCTTGTGTTGCTCCATTTCAAGTGGTCCCAGTTTTTGCACTAAGGCTCCAAGGGCGATTAACCTTTGACCGGGTATGTAAAGGTCAAAGGGTTTAGCTAAATTAGGGAGTTCCTGGGCAAGGGTCTGTATTGACTGCTCTTTCCATTCTTGAAAGGCTGCTTCTGGATTCTATTCAAAAGGATCATCATCTTTTCGTGTCAGTGTTTCATGTAGAGGCCCAGCTATTAGACTGTAGTTAGGGATCCAGATGCAGAAAACCTTGGCCTCCCCAGGAACCCCTAAGCTGTCTTCTAGTTTTAGAAGAGGTAAGGCTGCAAATGGCTTCTTCCCTATCCTGGGATGCGTTTCTCCGAATATCTGTGAGAATGAAGCCCAGGCATGTCACCTTAGCCTGGGATATTTGAGCGTTTTTCTTGGACACCTTCTATCCTTTCTTGGCTAGGTAGTTCAGAGGCGTCTTTAGTAGGCCTGGCGATCAGAATGTCATCTGCATATTGAAGGAGGGTTCCCTTTTACAGAGGTTGAACTTTTAGGTCTTTAGAGGACATTTCCCCAATGATGGTGTGGGGATTTTTGAACCATTGGGGCAGGACGGCCCAGCATTATTGCTTTTGTTGCATGTTGTATCCTGCCACTCACAAGCCAAAAATTCTTGTGACTCTGAGATGAATGGAATACAGAAGAAGGCATCATTGAAGTCTAATACAGAATGCCATGGCCTGGTGGAAGGTAGAATGACCAGCAGGGAGTAGGAAATAGGAGCTACTGGATGTATATCCTCGGTGGCTTCACTGACTGTCCTGATATCCTTTACCAAGTCTCCAGCAGCCCATGGGGCTCTCGTGGTCAGGCCAATCCCAGGATATGGAGCTCACCTGGGCTGCACCCCTACCCCACAGCCCACGGGGCTCTCGTGGTCAAGTCCCTCCCAGGGTATGGAGCTCACCTCTGCAGCTACCCAGCAGCCCATGGGGCTCTCCTACTCAGGCCCTTCCCAGGATACGGAGCTCCCCTGGGCAGGTACCCCAGCAGGGCTGGACACACAGGAACTGTGCACATAGCCCACATTGCAGAGAACCCCCAGCTCACCTGTCGCTCACAGCTGACACAGAATACCTCAGAGCAGGACTTGAACTAACAAACAGCAGCTCTGACAGGTCTGTGACCATGGCTATCACTCTCTGCAGGCTCTTTCTTCCTGGTCTTCCAGACACTTCCACTGCAGCCAGGGCACCAGGCCTCTGTCTCCACCCACCATCACTCCTCTCGCTGCCTCCAGGGTTCCTCTCATTAGGATAGGGTCTTCTTGAAGTTGTTTTCCACTCCTGGACCAGATAAAATGATAAGAAAACAAGCCGCAGCTGCAGCCCCTTGTCTATCCTGACTCTCAAGAGCCCACACCTGTTCCTAGGGCCTGGCCCGTTTAGCAAGTTTCATTTTCTGCAACTGTGAGCCCCTGAGGGGTGAGGATTGGCTGATTTTGGTAGACTGAAACTGCCTGCCAGCCCTCCACAGGTGTGCCTGGGTTGAGGGCAATATAAACAGCTCTCCAGTGAGCGACAGCCCTTGTAGCTGTGACTGACGCCATATTCTCTGCCCCGTAGGCGGTGCCGGGGCTGTGCTGGTGGGAGGGAGTGAGGGGCCGTGGCTTTGTGGGTGGCCCAGTGTGAGTGGGGCTCTGCTGGACTTTCTGCAGGAGTTGCCAGGCTGCCAACTGCTAAAGAAGAGGATGTGTCACCGATACCTGCCGCTGGAATTTCTCCCCAGGCAGAGGTGAGGAAGTAAAAAAGCAGTGGGGGCCGTGGCAGGAGGGGTATCTCAGGCAGGGAAATGGAAAGCTTCCAGAAGAGCATCTGGGGCCAGGACCATCCTGACTGGCCTGCAGGCACCAAGTCGGCCTGTGTGCTGTCGCTGGTTTGGCTCCACAGCCCTTCCTCTAAGCTTGCAAGTTCTTGTACATAATCAGGTGTTTTACCTGGAAAGGGTGGGAAGAATTCAGCTGCAGCAGGACTGGTGCTCAGCTCACGTTTACTCACAGATGCCATGGAACGGTCCCCCAGCTTTGCAATGAGGACCCTCCTTGCTTGGGTGGTGGGCTGCTGGCTGTATGGGAGATGATTCCCCACCTCTGACCAATTTCAGAATTGTTTACTGCTGGAGCAAGTGCCCTGATAGGGTTTTCCTCTGTCTAACTCGTGGGTTCAGGTTTTTTTTTTCTTTTTTTGTTCAAGTTAGATTTTATTCCTCTTTTATGTATTTATAGATATAAGCATGGAAATAATTCATTCATATAAATACATCTGTGTGAAGGGAAGAACTTTTTTTCTGTTTTATTTTTAAATTTTATTTTTTAAAATTTTGATATTTAATTTTATTTATTTTTTTATACAGCAGGTTATTATTAGTTATGTATTTTATGCATATACATGTATACAGGTCAATCCCAATCTCCCAACTCATCCCAACACCACCTCCCCATGGCTTCCCACACTTGGTGTCCATACGTGTGTTCTCTACCTCTGTGTCTCTATTTCTTCCCTGCAAACCAGTTCATCAGTTCCATTTTTCTAGGTTCCACGTATATTCATTAATATACAATAATTGTTTGTCTCTTTCTGACTTACTTCATTCTGTATGACAGTCTCTAGATCCATCGACGTCTCTACAAATGACCCAGTTTCATTCCTTCTTATGGCTGAGTAATATTCCATTTTATATATGTACCACATCTTTATCCATTCGTCTGTCTGTGGGTATTTAGGTTGCTTCCATTACCTGGCTATCGTAAATAGTGCTGAAATGAGCATTGTGGTGAATGTGCCTTTTTGATTTATGGTTTTCTCTGGGTATATGCCCAGAAGTGGGATTGCTGGATCATATGGTAATTCTATTTCTAGTTTTTTTAAGGAAACTCCATACTGTTCTCCATCGTGACTGTATCAATTTACATTTCCACCTCTAGTGGAAGAGAGATCCTTTTGTCCACACCCTCCCCAGAATTCGTTGTTTGTAGATTTTCTGATGCTGCTGATTCTAACAGGTGTGAGGTGATACCTCATTGTAGTTTTGATTTGCATTTCTCTAATAATTAGTGATGTTGAGCAGCTTTTCATGTGCGTCTTGGCCATCTCTGTGTCTTCTTTGAAGAAACGTCTCTTTAGATCTTCCGCCCATTTTTGTATTGGGTTGTTTGTTGTTTTAATATTAAGCTGCATGAGCTCTTTATATATATTGGAGATTAAACCTTTGTCCATTGATTCGTTTGCAAATATTTTCGCCCATTCTGAGGGATGCCTTATTCCATTCCCGTTTTTTTAACAAAAAAAGAAAGAAAGAAAAAGAAGCAGAAAACTAATGTGTGTAAAATATGCCTTTTGAAACTGTCATTTTGAAATATGGACGTCCTTTGAATTTTTTGGGCGATATATGAGCCCAGGATTTGTTTTCAGGGCAGGTGTCATTTACAGGCCTGCAATGATTTTGAATATCAACTGACCATTAGCGCTGGGATTAAAGCTGCTGTTGTGTGAAACGGCCACAAGGTGGCAGCCGCTCTCCCTTACCAAATCTGGTTACTGGGGCAACAGAGCGTCAATGGAAGTCGTGTTCTAGATTGTAATTTAGAATGGAATGTGCCAGGAGAAAGCCCCTCAAGTTTGTCTCACTACTTATTGTTCGTGTTTTTAATTTAATTTTTTTTTATTTTTTATTACAGCAAATTTGATTACAATGTTTGGCTAGTTGTAGGTGTGGAAGATGTGGTTCTTTTACACATATACATATGTCAGTTCTTCCTGGGATCCTTTTCCCATGTACCTTATGACAGAATGTTGAGTAGTCTTCTCTTGGTATTCTGTAGGTCTTCGGTGATTATATATGTCACCTGTGTTTGTATATGTCTGTTAACCCCAATATCATAATGAAACCAATCCTCACACTTTTCCATTGGTGAACCATAAGTTTGTTGAATGAATCTGTGATTGCCCTACTCCGTGGAAATATCTGCCCTGGTATCAATTTTTCGGTCACACCTAGAAGAGATATGATATGATATGTGTCTTTCACTTTCTGACTTACTACAAGTTACGTGATTACCTGTAGACACACCTACGGTGCTGCAAATGGCATTGTGTCCTTTTATTCCTTGGCTTCTATTCTGCCTTAGCGAGGTCCATTTTCAACAATGTGGTTCCCTGAGGGCTGAGGATTAGCTGACCTGTGTAGCCTGACCCTGCCGGCCGGCCCTCCCCAGGTGTGCCTGGGTTGAGGTCAATATAAACAGCGCTGCAGGCAGCAATAGCCCCTGAAGCTGTGCCTGACTCCATATTCTCTGCCCCGTCAGCAGTCTCGGGGCTGTGCTGGTGGGAGGGAGTGAGGGGCCACGGCTTTGTGGGTGGCCCGGTGTGAGTGGGTGTCTGCTGGACTTTCTGCAGGAGTTGCCAGGCTGCCACCTGTAAAGAAGAGGATGTGTCACCCATACCTTCCGCTGGAATTTCTCTCCGGACAGAGGTGAAAGGAAAAAATCAGTGGGGGCCGGGACAGGAGGGGTATCTCAGGCAGGGCAATGGAAAGATTCCAGAAGAGCGCCCAGGGCCAGGACCATCCTGGCTGGCCTGCAGGCACCAAGTTGGCCTGCGTGCTCTTGCTGGTGTGGCTCCACGGCCCTTCCTCTAGGCGTTCAAGCCCTTGTACATATTCAGGTGTTTTACCTCGGAAGGGTGGGAAAAGTTCAAAGGCATCTGGCCTGTGGCTCAGGTCACGGTTACTCACAGATGCCTCGGAATGGCCCCCACCATTGCAATGAGGACGCTCTTTTCATAGGAGTGGGCTGCTGGCTGTATGGGAGATGATTCCCGACCTCTGACCAATTTCAGAATTGTTTACCGCTGGAGCAAGTGCCCTGATAGGGTTTTCCTCTGTTTAACTGGAGGGTTAAGGTTTTTTTTTTTCTTTTTTGGTTCAAGTTAAATTTTATTCCTCTTTTATGTATTTATAGATATAAGCATGGAAATAATTCATTCATATAAATACATCTGTGTGAAGGGAAGGACTTTTTTCTGTTTTATTTTTAAATTTTATTTTTTAAAATTTTGAAATTTAATTTTATTTATTTTTTTATACAGCAGGTTATTATTAGTTATGTATTTTATGCATATACATGTATACAGGTCAATCCCAATCTCCCAACTCATCCCACCACCACCAACCCATGGCTTCCCACACTTGGTGTCCATACGTGTGTTCTCTACCTCTGTGTCTCTATTTCTTCCCTGCAAACCAGTTCATCTGTACCATTTTTCTAGGTTCCACATATATGCATTAATATACAATATTTGTTTTTCTCTTTCTGACTTACTTCATTCTGTATGACAGTCTCTAGATCCATCGACGTCTCTACAAATGACCCACTTTCATTCCTTCTTATGGCTGAGTAATATTCCATTTCATATATGTACCACATCTTTATCCATTCGTCTGTCTGTGGGTATTTAGGTTGCTTCCATTACCTGGCTATCGTAAATAGTGCTGAAATGAGCATTGTGGTGAATGTGCCTTTTTGATTTATGGTTTTCTCTGGGTATATGCCCAGAAGTGGGATTGCTGGATCATATGGTAATTCTATTTCTAGTTTTTTTAAGGAAACTCCATACTGTTCTCCATCGTGACTGTATCAATTTACATTTCCACCACTAGTGGAAGAGGGATCCTTTTGTCCACACCCTCCCCAGATTTCGTTGATTGTAGATTTTCTGATGATGCCGATTCTAACAGGTGTGAGGTGATACCTCATTGTAGTTTTGATTTGCATTTCTCGAATAATTAGTGATGTTGAGCAGCTTTTCATGTGCGTCTTGGCCGTCTCTGTGTCTTCTTTGAAGTAATGTCTCTTTAGATCTTCTGCCCATTTTTGTATTGGGTCGTTTGTTTTTTTAATATTAAGCTGCATGAGCTCTTTATATATATTGGAGATTAATCCTTTGTCCATTCATTCGTTTGCAAATATTTTCGCCCATTCTGAGGGATGCATTTTGCCATGCCCGTTTTTTTAACAAAAACAGAAAGAAAGAAAAAGAAGCAGAACACTAATGTGTGTAAAATATGCCTTTTGAAACTGTCGTTTTGAAATATGGACGTCCTTTGAATTTTTTGGTCGATATATGAACCCAGGATTAGTTTTCAAGGCAGGTGTCATTTACAGGCCTGCAATGATTTTGAATATCAACAGACCATTAGCCCCGGAATTAAAGCTGCTGTTGTGTGAAACGGCCACAAGGTGGCAGCAGTTCTCCCTTACCAAATCTCTTTACTAGGGCAACAGAGCCTCAATGGAAGTCCTGTTCTAGATTGTAATTTAGAATGCAATGTGCCAGGAGAAAGCCCCTCAAGTTTGTCTCACTACTTCTTGTTCGTGTTTTTAATTTAATTTTTTATTTTTTATTACAGCAAATTTGATTACAATGTTTGGCTTGTTGTAGGTGGGGAAGATGTGGTTCTTTTACACATATACATATGTCTGTTCTTCCTGGGATCCTTTTCCCATGTACCTTATGACAGCATGTTGAGTAGTCTTCTCTTGGTATTCTGTAGGTCTTTGGTGATTATATATGTCACCTGTGTTTGTATATGTCTGTTAACCCCAATATCATAATGAAACCAACCCTCACACCTTTCCATTGGTGAACCATAAGTTTGTTGAATGAATCTGTGATTGCCCTTCTCCGTGGAAATATCTGTCCTTGTATCCATTTTTCGGTCACACCTATAAGAGATAAGATATCATATGTGTCTTTCACATTCTTACTTACTTCAAGTCACGTGATTACCTCTAGGCACATCTACGGTGCTGCAAATGTCATTGTGTCCTTTTATTCCTTGGCTTCTTTTCTGCGTTAGCGAGGTCCATTTTCAACAATGTGATTCCCTGAGGGATGAGGATTAGCTGACCTGGGTAGCCTGACCCTGCCGGCCTGCCCTCCCCAGGTGTGCCTGGGATGAGGTCAATAAAACAGTGTCGCAGGCAGCAATAGCCACTAAAGCTGTGCCTGACGCCATATTCTCTGCCCAGTCAGCAGTCTCGGGGCTGTGCTGGAGGGAGAGAGTGAGGGGTCACGGCTTTGTGGGTGGCCTGTTGTGAGTGGGTCTCTGTTGGACTTTCTGCAGGAGTTGCCAGGCTTCCACCTGTAAAGAAGAGGATGTGTCACCCATACCTTCCGCTGGAATTTCTCTCCGGACATAGCTGAGGAAGGAAAAAAGCAGTGGGGGCCGGGACAGGAGGGGTATCTCAGGCAGGGCAATGGAAAGCTTTCAGAAGAGCGCCGAAGGCCAGGACCATCATGGCTGGCCTGCAGGCACCAAGTTGGCATGCGTGCTGTCGCTTTTGTGGCTCCACGGCCCTTCCTCTAGGCTTTCAAGCCCTTGTACATATTCAGGTGTTTTACCTGGGAAGGGTGGGAAAAGTTCAACAGCAGCTGGCCTGGGGCTCAGCTCACGGTTACTCACAGATGCCTCGGCATGGCCCGCAGCTTTGCAATGAGAACGCTCCTTGCGTAGGAGTGGGCTGCTGGCTCTATGGGAGATGATTCCCCACCACTGACCAATTTCAGAATTGTTTACCGCTGGAACAAGTGCCCTGATAGAGTTTTCCTGTGTATAACTGGTGGGTTCAGGTTTTTTTTTTCTTTTTTAGTTCAAGTTAGATTTTATTCCTCTTTTATGTATTTATAGATATAAGCATGGAAATAATTCATTCATATAAATACATCTGTGTGAAGGGAAGAACGTTTTTCTCTTTTATTTTTAAATTTTATTTTTTTAAATTTTGAAATTTAATTTTATTTATTTTTTTATACAGCAGGTTATTATTGGTTATGTATTTTATGCATATACATGTATACAGGTCAATCCCAATCTCCCAACTCATCCCACCACCACCACCCCATGGCTTCCCACACTTGGTCTCCATACATGTGTTCTCTACCTCTGTGTCTCTATTTCTTCCCTGCAAACCAGTTCATCTGTACCATTTTTCTAGGTTCCACATATATGCATTAATATACAATATTTGTTTTTCTCTTTCTGACTTACTTCATTCTGTATGACAGTCTCTAGATCCATCGACGTCTCTACAAATGACCCACTTTCATTCCTTCTTATGGCTGAGTAATATTCCATTTTATATATGTACCACATCTTTATCCATTCGTCTGTCTGTGGCTATTTAGGTTGCTTCCATTAACTGGCTATTGTAAATAATGCTGAAATGAGCATTGTGGTGAATGTGCCTTTTTGATTTATGGTTTTCTCTGGGTATATGCCCAGAAGTGGGATTGCTGGATCATATGGTAATTCTATTTCTAGTTTTTTTAAGGACACTCCATACTGTTCTCCATCGTGACTGTATCAATTTACATTTCCACCACTAGTGGAAGAGGGATCTTTTTGTCCACACCCTCCCCAGAATTCGTTGTTTGTAGATTTTCTGATGATGCCGATTCTAACAGGTGTGAGGGGATACCTCATTGTAGTTTCGATTTGCATTTCTCTAATAATTAGTGATGTTGAGCAGCTTTTAATGTGCGTCTTGGCCATCTCTGTGTCTTCTTTGAAGAAACGTCTCTTTAGATCTTCTGCCCATTTTTGTATTGGGTTGTTTGTTTTTTTAATATTACGCTGCATGAGCTCTTTGTATATATTGGAGATTAAACCTTTGTCCATTGATTCGTTTGAAAATATTTTCGCCCATTCTGAGGGATGCTTTTTGCCATTCCTGTTTTTTTAACAAAAAAAGAAAGAAAGAAAAAGAGGCAGAACACTAATGTGTGTAAAATATGCCTTTTTAAACTCTCGTTTTGAAATATGGACGTCCTTTGAAATTTTTGGTCGATATATGAATCCAGGATTTGTTTTCAGGGCAGGTGTCATTTACAGGCCTGCAATGATTTTGAATATCAACTGACCATTAGCGCTGGGATTAAAGCTGCTGTTGTGTGAAACGGCCACAAGGTGGCAGCAGTTCTCCCTTACCAAATCTGGTTACTGGGGCAACAGAGCCTCAATGGATGTTGTGTTCTAGATTGGAATTTAGAATGGAATGTGCCAGGAGAAAGCCCCTCAAGTTTGTCTCACTACTTCTTGTTCGTGTTTTTAATTTATTTTTTTTATTTTTTATTACAACAAATTTGATTACAATGTTTGGCTTGTTGTAGGTGTGGAAGATGTGGTTCTTTTACACATATACATATGTCAGTTCTTCCTGGGATCCTTTTCCCATGTACCTTATGACAGAATGTTGAGTAGTCTTCTCTTGGTATTCTGTAGGTCTTTGGTGATTATATATGTCACCTGTGTTTGTATATGTCTGTTAACCCCAATATCATAATGAAACCAATCCTCACACCTTTCCATTGCTGAACCATAAGTTTGTTTAATGAATCTGTGATTGCCCTTCTCCGTGGAAATATCTGCCCTGTTATCCATTTTTTGGTCACACCTATAAGAGATATGATATTATATGTGTCTTTCATTTTCTGACTTACTACAAGTCACGTGATTACCTATAGACACACCTACGGTGCTGCAAATGGCATTGTGTCCTTTTATTCCTTGGCTTCTTTTCTGCCTTAGCGAGGTCCATTTTCAACAATGTGATTCCCTGAGGGCTGAGGATTAGCTGACCTGGGTAGCCTGACCCTGCCGGCCGGCCCTCCCCAGGTGTGCCTGGGTTGAGGTCAATATAAACAGCGCTGCAGGCAGCAATAGCCCCTGAAGCTGTGCCTGACTCCATGTTCTCTGACTCGTCAGCAGTCTCGGGGCTGTGCTGGTGGGAGGGAGTGTGGGGCCACGGCTTTGTAGGTGGCCCGGTGTGAGTGGGTCTCTGCTGGACTTTCTGCAGGAGTTGCCAGGATGCCACGTGTAAACAAGAAGATGTATCACCCACACCTTCCGTTGGAATTTCTCTCCGGACAGAGGTGAGGAAGGAAAAAAGCAGTGGGGTCAGGGACAGGAGGGGTATCTCAGGCAGGGCAATGGAAAGCTTCCAGAAGAGCGCCCAGGGACAGGACCATCCTCGCTGGCCTGCAGGCAACAAGTTGGCCTGCGTGCTGTCGCTGGTGTGGCTGCTCGGCCCTTCCTCTAAGCTTTCAAGCCCTTGTACATATTCAGGTGTTTTACCTGGGAAGGGTGGGAAAAGTTCAGCAGCAGCTGGCCTGGGGCTCAGCTCACAGTTACTCACAGATGCCTCAAGCCCCTTTCACTGAGGAAGGTGTAGGTCTTGTCTATTCCATAGTTGGTTTTTGGAACGGTACCTGTGCTTATATCAAACTCTGGTTTTATGCATCACCCCACCTCTCCTTCCCCCTTAAGCATGCATAAGAGTGTTTTCTAAATGTGAGACACTGTTCTCTTTCCTAACTCAGTTCAAGTGTAGCCATGTTTACAGGCTCTTCATAAGTGATATCTCATGATAAGTTTCTTTTTCTGTGTGACTTATTTCACTTAGAATCATCGTACCTGAATCCACCCATTTTGCTGCTACTGGTCTTATGATATTGATTTCATGGCTGAGGGATATTCCATCGTACGTAGGTACCACAATTTTTGAACCATTTTTATATTTCCTGGGATATTTAAGGTGTACCCAAGTTGAGGTCCTTGTAAGCAGTTCAGCCTTAAATTTTGGGATGGCTCCGTCTTATCGATTTTCAGTTTTCCCAAGGTATATTCCCTAGACTGGAAGTGCCCTTGGCTCTGTAGCTCTGTTGTTTACTTGTTTTAGGGAACACAATGCACTCCTCCAGAGAGGCAGTTGGCAATTTACATCCCGCCCATCAGCATAAAAAGGCTCCCTGTTCTCCAGGGCCTGTCTTTCCTTTCTGGTTTTTACACATTTTGTGGATGTCCCTTTTGACCGGTGGGAAGTGATACTTCTTTGTAGTGCAGATTTGCATTGCCCGCTTGCTTGCTTGGCCAAAAAGGGCGTATGCATTTTCTCCTGAATATATTCAGGAGAAAACGCATACGCCCTTTTTGGCCAAGTGCATCATTGTCGAAGTTGTGCCCCTCTTCCTGTGCTTTAAATGCGTTTCCAACGTACCTCTTGAAATCTGTTTCCTGCGATTCTGCCTCGCTTTCAAGTCCGCCTCGTTGCCTTCCCTCAACAGATTTTTGGACGATAGTTGTCCTTTATAACTCGGCCAGTTTTTGAATTGCTGTGCCCCTGAGCTAAATTTTTCAACTCGTTTTTGGTGTGGTGACCGCAAGTCCAAAATTTTGGTTCAGGACCTATGCTGGTTCCCGGTGGGTGGCTGAGACTTTGGTTAATTCTTCTTCCTGCCTGGAAATTACAGTGATATGTGCCCGTCCAAATGCCTAACAGCTACTCTCTCATTGGTTCTCCCTCTTCCCTTTCATCCTCTGCCAAATTGGCAACCTGTGCGAACCAGGAGGTTAAAGGGGCTGTCTCTCCAAGTTGGGAGGTTGATAATAAAGCAGATGTAAAGTCAAACCGGAGTACCAGGAGAGGGACTATTCGTTGAGTTTTAGAAACCTTTCGTATTCACCGTGTGTCCGTTCTCTAGGTTTCCCGTACATGTTATAGCTGTAGTAATATTCCCTTCAACCTGGAGAGTTGGGACCCATGGAATGTGTGCCATGCATTATTGCTTTAAAGGGTCTGCAGTTGCTCACCCAATCTCACCAATCCTCTCAGTCCCAAGTGTCCAGCCTTATGCCACATCCAGCTGTCATTGTAGATAGGGTCATTCCAGGTTTCATCAGAGACCCTGAAGGAATTGTAAAGAATTTCCCAGTTTTTTTGTTTTGTTTTTGAAATTCCTTTTTATAGTGGGTTTGAGATGACTCTCGCTGCCATGTTTATGCCAGTCTAGACACACTTGATTCCCTTATGGAGACATATCAATACATAGGTTGTAAGATTCTTACTAGTCAGATATATTCCTCTGCGGGAAATATGGGGTTTTGAGTCCCTTTCACTGAGGGAGGTGTAGGTCTTGTCTATTCCATAGTTGGTTTTTGGAACGGTACCTGTGCTTATATCAAACTCTGGTTTTATGCATCACCCCACCTCTCCTTCACCCTTAAGCAGGCATAAGAGTGTTTTCTAAATGTGAGACACTGTTCTCTTTCCTAACTCAGTTCAAGTGTAGCCATGTTTACAGGATCTTCATAAGTGATATCTTATGATAAGTTTCTTTTTCTGTGTGACTTATTTCTCTTAGAATCATCGTACCTGAATCCACCCATTTTGCTGCTACTGGTCTTATGACATTGATTTCATGGCTGAGGGATATTCCATCGTACGTAAGTACCACAATTTTTTGAACCATTTTTATATTTCCTGGGATATTTAAGGTGTACCCAAGTTGAGGTCCTTGTAAGCAGTTCAGCCTTAAATTTTGGGATGGCTCCGTCTTATCGATTTTCAGTTTTCCCAAGGTATATTCCCTAGACTGGAAGTGCCCTTGGCTCTGTAGCTCTGTTGTTTACTTGTTTTAGGGAACACAATGCACTTCTCCAGAGAGGCAGTTGGCTAGTTACATCCCGCCCATCAGCATAACAAGGCTCCCTGTTCTCCAGGGCCTGTCTTTCCTTTCTGGTTTTTACACATTTTGTGGATGTCCCTTTTGACCGTTGGGAAGTGATACTTCTTTGTAGTGCAGATTTGCATTGCCCGCTTGCTTGCTTGGCCAAAAAGGGCGTATGCATTTTCTCCTGAATATATTCAGGAGAAAACGCATACGCCCTTTTTGGCCAAGTGCATCATTGTCGAAGTTGTGCCCCTCTTCCTGTGCTTTAAATGCGTTTCCAACGTACCTCTTGAAATCTGTTTCCTGTGATTCTGCCTCGCTTTCAAGTTCGCCTCGTTGTCTTCCCTCAACAGATTTTTGGACGATAGTTGTCCTTTATTACTCGGCCAGTTTGTGAATTGCTGTGCCACTGAGCTCCATTTTTCAACTCGTTTTTGGTGAGGTGACCGCAAGTCCAAAATTTTGGTTCAGGACCTATGCTGGTTCCCGGTGGGTGGCTGAGACTTTGGTTAATTCCTCATCCTGCCGGGAAATTACAGTGATATGTGCCCGTCCAAATGCCTAACAGCTACTCTCTCATTGGTTCTCCCTCTTCCCTTTCATCCTCTGCCAAATTGGCAACCTGTGCGAACCAGGAGGTTAAAGGGGCTGTCTCTCCAAGTTGGGAGGTTGATAGTAAAGCAGATGTAAAGTCAAACCGGAGCACCAGGAGAGGGACTATTCGTTGAGTTTTAGAAACCTTTCGTATTCACAGTGTGTCCGTTCTCTAGGTTTCCCGTACATGTTATAGCTGTAGTAATATTCCCTTCAACCTGGAGAGTTGGGACCCATGGAATGTGTGCCATGCATTATTGCTTTAAAGGGTCTGCATTTGCTCACCCAATCTCACCAATCCTCTCAGTCCCAAGTGTCCAGCCTTATGCCACATCCAGCTGTCATTGTAGATAGGGTCATTCCAGGTTTCATCAGAGACCCTGAAGGAATTGTAAAGAATTTCCCAGTTTTTTTGTTTTGTTTTTGAAATTCCTTTTTATAGTGGGTTTGAGATGACTCTCGCTGCCATGTTTATGCCAGTCTAGACACACTTGATTCCCTTATGGAGACATATCAATACATAGGTTGTAAGATTCTTACTAGTCAGATATATTCCTCTGCGGGAAATATGGGGTTTTGAGTCCCTTTCACTGAGGAATGTGTAGGTCTTGTCTATTCCATAGTTGGTTTTTGGAACGGTACCTGTGCTTATAGCAAACTCTGGTTTTATGCATCACCCCACCTCTCCTTCACCCTTAAGCAGGCATAAGAGTGTTTTCTAAATGTGAGACACTGTTCTCTTTCCTAACTCAGTTCAAGTGTAGCCATGTTTACAGGATCTTCATAAGTGATATCTTATGATAAGTTTCTTTTTCTGTGTGACTTATTTCTCTTAGAATCATCGTACCTGAATCCACCCATTTTGCTGCTACTGGTCTTATGACATTGATTTCATGGCTGAGGGATATTCCATCGTACGTAAGTACCACAATATTTTGAACCATTTTTATATTTCCTGGGATATTTAATGTGTACCCAAGTTGAGGTTCTAGTAAGCAGTGCAGCCCTAAATTTTGAGGTGGCTCTTTCTTACTGATTTTCAGTATCCCCATGGTATATTCCCTAGACTGGAAGTGCCCTTGGCTCTGTAGCTCTATTGTTTACTTGTTTTAGGCCACACAATGGATTCCTCCAGAGAGGCAGTTGACAATTTTCATCTCTCCCAAAACAATAACAAGGCTCCCTGTTCTTCAGGGCCTGTCTTGCCTTTCTGGATTTTACACATTTTGTGGCTCTCCCTTTTGACCAGTGGGAAGTGATACTTCTTTGTAGTGCAGATTTGCATTGCCCGCTTGCTTGCTTGGCCAAAAAGGGCGTATGCGTTTTCTCCTGAATATATTCAGGAGAAAACGCATACGCCCTTTTTGGCCAAGTGCATTATTGTCGAAGTTGTGCCCCTGTTCCTGTGCTTTAAAGGCGATTCCAACGTACCTCTTGAAATCTGTTTCCTGCTATTCTTCCTGCCTTTCAAATCCGCCTAGTTTTCTTCCCTCAAAAGATTTTTGGACAATAGTTGTCCTTTATTACTCTGCCAGTTTTTGAATTGCTGTGCCCCTGAGCTCCATTTTTCAACTCGTTTTTTGTGAGCTGAACGCAAGCCAAAATTTTGGTTCAGGACCTATGCTGGTTCCCGGTGGGTGGCTGAGACTTTGGTTAATTCTTCTTCCTGCCTGGAAATTACAGTGATATGTGCCCGTCCAAATGCCTAACAGCTACTCTCTCATTGGTTCTCCCTCTTCCCTTTCATCCTCTGCCAAATTGGCAACCTGTGCGAACCAGGAGGTTAAAGGGGCTGTCTCTCCAAGTTGGGAGGTTGATAATAAAGCAGATGTAAAGTCAAACCGGAGCACCAGGAGAGGGACTATTTGTTGAGTTTTAGAAACCTTTCGTATTCACAGTGTGTCCGTTCTCTAGGTTTCCCGTACATGTTATAGCTGTAGTAATATTCCCTTCAACCTGGAGAGTTGGGACCCATGGAATGTGTGCCATGCATTATTGCTTTAAAGGGTCTGCATTTGCTCACCCAATCTCACCAATCCTCTCAGTCCCAAGTGTCCAGCCTTATGCCACATCCAGCTGTCATTGTAGATAGGGTCATTCCAGGTTTCATCAGAGACCCTGAAGGAATTGTAAAGAATTTCCCAGTTTTTTTGTTTTGTTTTTGAAATTCCTTTTTATAGTGGGTTTGAGATGACTCTCGCTGCCATGTTTATGCCAGTCTAGACACACTTGATTCCCTTATGGAGACATATCAATACATAGGTTGTAAGATTCTTACTAGTCAGATATATTCCTCTGCGGGTAATATGGGGTTTTGAGTCCCTTTCACTGAGGGAGGTGTAGGTCTTGTCTATTCCATAGTTGGTTTTTGGAACGGTACCTGTGCTTATATCAAACTCTGGTTTTATGCATCACCCCACCTCTCCTTCACCCTTAAGCAGGCATAAGAGTGTTTTCTAAATGTGAGACACTGTTCTCTTTCCTAACTCAGTTCAAGTGTAGCCATGTTTACAGGATCTTCATAAGTGATATCTTATGATAAGTTTCTTTTTCTGTGTGACTTATTTCTCTTAGAATCATCGTACCTGAATCCACCCATTTTGCTGCTACTGGTCTTATGACATTGATTTCATGGCTGAGGGATATTCCAACGTACGTAAGTACCACAATTTTTTGAACCATTTTTATATTTCCTGGGATATTTAAGGTGTACCCAAGTTGAGGTCCTTGTAAGCAGTTCAGCCTTAAATTTTGGGATGGCTCCGTCTTATCGATTTTCAGTTTTCCCAAGGTATATTCCCTAGACTGGAAGTGCCCTTGGCTCTGTAGCTCTGTTGTTTACTTGTTTTAGGGAACACAGTGCACTTCTCCAGAGAGGCAGTTGGCTAGTTACATCCCGCCCATCAGCATAACAAGGCTCCCTGTTCTCCAGGGCCTGTCTTTCCTTTCTGGTTTTTACACATTTTGTGGATGTCCCTTTTGACCGTTGGGAAGTGATACTTCTTTGTAGTGCAGATTTGCATTGCCCGCTTGCTTGCTTGGCCAAAAAGGGCGTATGCATTTTCTCCTGAATATATTCAGGAGAAAACGCATACGCCCTTTTTGGCCAAGTGCATCATTGTCGAAGTTGTGCCCGTCTTCCTGTGCTTTAAATGCGTTTCCAACGTACCTCTTGAAATCTGTTTCCTGCGATTCTGCCTCGCTTTCAAGTTCGCCTCGTTGCCTTCCCTCAACAGATTTTTGGACGATAGTTGTCCTTTATTACTCGGCCAGTTTGTGAATTGCTGTGCCACTGAGCTCCATTTTTCAACTCGTTTTTGGTGAGGTGACCGCAAGTCCAAAATTTTGGTTCAGGACCTATGCTGGTTCCCGGTGGGTGGCTGAGACTTTGGTTAATTCCTCATCCTGCCGGGAAATTACAGTGATATGTGCCCGTCCAAATGCCTAACAGCTACTCTCTCATTGGTTCTCCCTCTTCCCTTTCATCCTCTGCCAAATTGGCAACCTGTGCGAACCAGGAGGTTAAAGGGGCTGTCTCTCCAAGTTGGGAGGTTGATAGTAAAGCAGATGTAAAGTCAAACCGGAGCACCAGGAGAGGGACTATTCGTTGAGTTTTAGAAACCTTTCGTATTCACAGTGTGTCCGTTCTCTAGGTTTCCCGTACATGTTATAGCTGTAGTAATATTCCCTTCAACCTGGAGAGTTGGGACCCATGGAATGTGTGCCATGCATTATTGCTTTAAAGGGTCTGCATTTGCTCACCCAATCTCACCAATCCTCTCAGTCCCAAGTGTCCAGCCTTATGCCACATCCAGCTGTCATTGTAGATAGGGTCATTCCAGGTTTCATCAGAGACCCTGAAGGAATTGTAAAGAATTTCCCAGTTTTTTTGTTTTGTTTTTGAAATTCCTTTTTATAGTGGGTTTGAGATGACTCTCGCTGCCATGTTTATGCCAGTCTAGACACACTTGATTCCCTTATGGAGACATATCAATACATAGGTTGTAAGATTCTTACTAGTCAGATATATTCCTCTGCGGGAAATATGGGGTTTTGAGTCCCTTTCACTGAGGAATGTGTAGGTCTTGTCTATTCCATAGTTGGTTTTTGGAACGGTACCTGTGCTTATAGCAAACTCTGGTTTTATGCATCACCCCACCTCTCCTTCACCCTTAAGCAGGCATAAGAGTGTTTTCTAAATGTGAGACACTGTTCTCTTTCCTAACTCAGTTCAAGTGTAGCCATGTTTACAGGATCTTCATAAGTGATATCTTATGATAAGTTTCTTTTTCTGTGTGACTTATTTCTCTTAGAATCATCGTACCTGAATCCACCCATTTTGCTGCTACTGGTCTTATGACATTGATTTCATGGCTGAGGGATATTCCATCGTACGTAAGTACCACAATATTTTGAACCATTTTTATATTTCCTGGGATATTTAATGTGTACCCAAGTTGAGGTTCTTGTAAGCAGTGCAGCCCTAAATTTTGAGGTGGCTCTTTCTTACTGATTTTCAGTATCCCCAAGGTATATTCCCTAGACTGGAAGTGCCCTTGGCTCTGTAGCTCTATTGTTTACTTGTTTTAGGCCACACAATGCATTCCTCCAGAGAGGCAGTTGACAATTTTCATCTCTCCCAAAACAATAACAAGGCTCCCTGTTCTTCAGGGCCTGTCTTGCCTTTCTGGATTTTACACATTTTGTGGCTGTCCCTTTTGAGCAGTGGGAAGTGATACTTCTTTGTAGTGCAGATTTGCATTGCCCGCTTGCTTGCTTGGCCAAAAAGGGCGTATGCGTTTTCTCCTGAATATATTCAGGAGAAAACGCATACGCCCTTTTTGGCCAAGTGCATTATTGTCGAAGTTGTGCCCCTGTTCCTGTGCTTTAAAGGTGATTCCAACGTACCTCTTGAAATCTGTTTCCTGCTATTCTTCCTGCCTTTCAAATCCGCCTAGTTTTCTTCCCTCAAAAGATTTTTGGACGATAGTTGTCCTTTATTACTCTGCCAGTTTTTGAATTGCTGTGCCCCTGAGCTCCATTTTTCAACTCGTTTTTTGTGAGCTGAACGCAAGCCAAAATTTTGGTTCAGGACCTATACTGGTTCCCGGTGGGGGGCTGAGACTTTTGTTAATTCTTCTTCCTACCGGGCAATTAGAGTGACATGTGTCCGTCCAAATACCTAACAGCTACTCTCTCATTGGTTCTCCCTCTTCCCTTTCATCCTCTGCCAAATTGGCAACCTGTGCGAAGCAGCAGGTTAAAGGGGCTGTCTCTTCAAGTTAGGAGACTGATAATAAAGCAGTTGGAAAGTCAAACCAGAGAACCAGGAGAGGGACTATTCTTTGAGTTTTAGAAACCTTTCGTATTCACATTGTGTCCATTCTCTAGGTTTTCCGTACATGTTATAGCTCTAGTAATAGTTCCTTCAACCTGGAGAGTTGAGACCCATGGAATGGGTTCCACATATTATTGTTTTAAAGGGTCTGCATTTGCTCACCCACTCTCACCAACCCTCTCAGTCCCAAGTGTCCTGCCTTATGCCACATCCAGCTGTCGTTGTAGATAGGGTCATTCCAGGTTTCATCAGAGACCCTGAAGGAATTGTAAAGAATTTCACTGTTTTTTGTTTTGTTTTTGAATTTCCTTTTCTAGTGGGTTTGAGCTGATTCTCGCTGCCATGTTTATGCCAGTCTAGACACACTTGATTCCCTTACGGAGACATATCAATACATAGGTTTTAAGATTCTTACTAGTAAGATATATTCCTCTGCTGGAAATATGGGGTTTTGAGTCCCGTTCACAGAGGAAGTAGTAGGTCTTGTCTATTCTGTATTTGGATTATGGAACCGTACCTGTGCTAATATCAAACTCTGCTTTTATTCATCACCCCACCTCTGCTTTCCCCTTAAGCATGCATAAGAGTGTTTTCTAAATATGAGACTCTGTTCCCTTTCCTAATTCCTTCCATGTGTAGCCATGTTTATATACCCGTCATAAGTGATATCTTATGATAAGTTTATTTTTCTGTGTGATTTTTTCAGTTAGATTCATCGTACATGAATCCCGTCATTATGCTGCTACTGGCCTTATGACATTGACTTCATGGCTGAGGGATATTCCATCATACGTATGTACCACAATTTCTTTACCATTTTTGTCTTTCCTGGTATTTATAAGGTGTCCCGAAGTCGAGGTTCTTGTAAGCAATGCTGCCATAAATTTTGGGGTGGCTGTGTCTTATTGATTTTCAATTTTCCCAAGGTATATTCCCGTGACCGGAAGTGCCTTAGGTTGTGAAGCACTGTTGTTTACTTCTTTTTGGGAACACAATGCACTCCTCCAGAGTGGCTGTTGGCAATTTACATCCCACCCATCCGCATAACAAGGCTCCCTGTTCTCCAGATCCTGTCTTGCCTTTCTTGTTTTTACACATTTTACGGATGTCCCTTTTGACCGGTTGGAAGTGATACTTCTTTGTAGTGCAGATTTGCATTGTGCGGTTGCTTGGTTCGCCAAAATGGGTGTATGCGTTTTCTCCTGAATATATTCAGGAGAAAACGCATGCGCCCTTTATGGACAATTCCATAATTGTCGAAGTTGTGATGCTTTTCCTGTGTTTAAATGCGATTCCAATGTACTTCTGGAAATCTGTTTCGTGCACTTCTGCCTCATTTTCCAGTCAGCCTCATGGCTTTCTCTCAACAGATTTTTGGAAGAGAGTAGTCCTTTATAACTCTGCAAGTTAGTGAATTGCTGTGCCCCTGAGTTCCATTTTTCAACTCGCGTTTTTGTGAGCTGACTGCCAATCCACAATTTTGCTTCAGGACCTATACTGGTTCCATTGGGGGGGCTGGCTCAGAGTTTGTTAATTCTTCTTCGTGACGGGAATTTAGAGTGACATGTGGCCTTCCAAATGCCTACAGCTACTCTCTAATTGTTTCTCCCTCTTCCCTTATATCCTCTACACAACGTGCCAACTGTGCGAACCAGGAGGTTATAGGTGCTGACTCTCCAATTTGGGAGATTGATACTAAAGCAGTTGGAATGTCAAACTGGTGCACAAGGAGAGAAAAAAATTAGTAGAGTTTTAGAAACCTTTCACCATCAGAGGGTGTCCATTCTCGAGGTTTCCCATACATGTTATAACTGTTGTGATATTCCCTTCTACCTGGAGAGTTGGGACCCATAGAATGGGTGCCAGGTATTATTGCTTTAAACGGTCTGCATTTTCTCACCCAATCTCACCAATCCTCTCAGTCCCAAGTGACCAGCCGTATGCCACATCCAGCTGTCATTGTAGATAGGGTCATTATAAGTTTCATCAGAACCCCTGAAGGTATTGTGTAAGAATTTCACTGTTTATTTGTTTTTTTTTGAAATTCATTTTTATAGTGGTTTTGAGCTGATTCTCTCTGCCGTGTTTATGTCATTCTAGACACACTTGGTTACCTTATGGAGACATATCAATACATAGGTTTTAAGATTCTTACTAGTCAGATATACTACTCTGCGGGGAATAGGGGTGTTGAGCCCCGTTCAGTGAGGAAAGAGTAGGTCTTGTCTATTTTGTATTTGGATTATGCAACCGTACCTGTGCTAATATCAAACTCTGGTTATATGCATCACCCCACGTCTCCTTTCCTCTTGAGCAGGCATAAGAGTGTTTTCTAAATGTGAGACTCTTCTCTTTCCTAATTCAGTTCATGTGTATCCATGTTTACAAGACCTTCATAAGTGATATCTTATGATAAGTTTCTTTTTCTGTGTGACTTATTTCAATTAGAATCATCGTACATGAATCCACTCATTATGCTGCTACTGGCCTTATGACATTGATTTCATGGCTGAGGGATATACCATCGTACGTATGTACCACAATTTCTTTACTATTTTTGTCTTTACTGGGATATTTAAGGTGTCCCGAAGTCGAGGTTCTTGTAAGCAGTGCTGCCCTATATTTTGGGTTGGCTGTGTCTTATTGATTTTCAATTTCCCCAAGGTATATTCCCATGACTGGAAGTGCCTTAGGTTGTGAAACTCTGTTGTTTAATTCTTTTAGGGAACGCAATGCACTCCTCCAGAGTGGCTGTTGGCAATCTGCATCCCACCCATCAGCATAACAAGGCTCCCTGTTCTCTAGAGCCCCTCTTGCCTTTCTGGTTTTTACACATTTTACGGATATCCCTTTTGACTGGTGGGAAGTGATACTTCTTTGTAGTGCAGATTTGCATTGTGCGGTTGCTTGGTTGGCCAAAATGGGTGTATGCGTTTTCTCCTGAATATATTCAGGAGAAAACGCATGCACCCTTTATGGACAATTCCATAATTGTCGAAGTTGTGATGCTTTTCCTGTGTTTAAAGGCGATTCCAATGTACTTCTGGAAATCTGTTTCGTGCAAATCTCCCTCATTTTCAAGTCCGCCTCATGGCTTTTCCTCAACAGATTTTTGGAAGAGATTAGTCCTGTATAACTCTGCAAGTTAGTGAATTGCTGTGCCCCTGAGCTCCATTTTTCAACTTGTGTTTTTGTGAGCTGACCGCAAACCCACAATTTTCCGTCAGGACCTATACTAGTTATGGGGGTGGGGCAGGCTGAGAGTTTGGTTAATTCTTCTTCGTGACGGGAAATTAGAGTGACATGTGGCCGTCCAAATACCTACAGCTACTCTCTCATTGGTTCTCCCTCTTCCCTTATATCCTCTGCACAATGTGCCAACTGTGCCAACCAGGAGGTTATAGGGGCTGACTCTCCAAGTTGGGAGATTGATATTAAAGCAGTTGGAATGTCAAGCTGCAGCACATGGAGGGAAAAAAAATTAGTAGAGTTTTAGAAACCTTTCACCATCAGAGGGTGTCCATTCTCTAGGTTTCCCATACATGTTATAACTGTAGTGATATTCCCTTCTACCTGGAGAGTTGGGAACCATGGAATCAGTGGCAGGCATTATTGCTTTAAATGGTCTGCATTTTCTCACCCAATCTCACCAATCCTCTCAGTCCCAGGTGAACAGCCTTATGCCACATCCAGCTGTTGTTGTAGATAGGGTCATTCCAAGTTTCATCAGAACCCCTGAAGGTGTTGTGTAAGAATTTCACTGTTTCTTTGTTTTGTTTTGAAATTCCTTTTTATAGTGGGTTTGAGCTGATTCTCACGGCCGTGTTTATGTCATTCTAGACACACTTGGTTCCCTTATGGAGACATATCAATACATAGGTTTTAAGATCCTTACTAGTCAGATATATTTCTCTGTGGGGAATAGAGGTGTTGAGTCCCATTCACCGAGGAAGGAGTCGGGCTTGTCTCTTCTGTATTTGGATTATGGAACGGTACCTGTGTTAATATCAAACTCTGGTTTTGTGTGTCTCCCCACCTCTCCTTCCCCCTTAAGCAAGCATAAGAGTGTTTTCTAAATCTGAGACTCTGTTCTCTTTCCTAATTCAGTTCATATGTAGCCAGGTTTACATTCCCTTCATAAGTGATATCTTATATCAGAATGCACCATGGCCCTTGTCATAATAATGTTCCATGACCCCTGTCAACACAATGCTCCATTCCCTGGTTATCACAATGCTCCATGTCCCTTGTCATAACAATTCTCCACGTACTTGTCATCACAATGCTACATGACACTTCTCATCACAAAGTTACATGCTCGTTTCATCACAATTCTCCATGCACTTGTCATTGCAATGTTCCATGACCCCTGTCATAGCAAGCTCCAAGTGTTTGTCATCACAATGCTTCACGACTTTATCATCAAAATTCTCCATGGCACTTTTCATCACAATGTTCCGTACCCTTGTCATCACAATGCTCCATGCCCTTGTCATCACAATGCTCCATGACCCCTGTCATCACAATGCTCCCTGAAACCTGTCATCACAATGCTTCATGCCCCTTGTCATTACAGTGCTCCATGATGCTCGTCATCACAATTACCCATGGTCTTCTCATCACAATGCTCCACGGTTTTGCCATCACAATGCTCCATGCCCTGGTCATCTCAAAGCTCAATGTCCCTTGTCCTCACAATTCTCCTCGTCCTTGTCATCACAATGCTCCATGGCACTTCTCATCACAATGTTATATGCTCTAGTCATAACAATACTCCATGCACTTTTCATCGCAATGCTCCATGACCCCTGTCATAGGAAGCTCCATGCGCTTGTCATCACAATGTTTCAGGACATGGACATTAAAATTATCAATGGCCCTTGTCATCTCAATGCTCCATGCGCTTATCATCACAATGCTCCTTTACCTTTGTCACAACAATCCTCCATGACACTTGGCATCACAATGCTCTGTGCTATTGTCATCACAATGGAACATGACATATGTCATCACAATGCTCCCTGACACCTGGCTTCACAATACTCCATGACCTTGTCATCACAATGCTCCATGCCCTTGTCATCACAATGTGCCATGCCCACTGTCATCAAAATAATCCATGAAACTTGTCAGACCAAAGCTCCATGCCACCTTTCATCACAATGCTCCATGAACCCTGTCATCACAATGCACCAAGCCCATCATCATAATGCTTCATGCTCTTGTCATCACAATGAAATCAAAATGCTCTATGACCTCTGTCATCACAATGCTCCAAACCCTTGTGATCACAATGTTCCATAACACTTGTCATCACAATACCCCATGACGCTAGTCATCACAATTATCCATGGACTTCTCATCACAATGCCTCATGACATTTGTCATCACAATGTGCAATACACATGTCATCACAATGCTCCCTGACTCTTGCCATCAGTATGCTCCCTGAACCCTTTCATGACAAGGCTCCATGCCTTTTTCATCACAATGATCCATGCCATTTTCATTACAATGCTCCAAGACCCCTGTAATCACAATGCTCCATGCCCTTGTCATCACAAAGCTCCATGATGCATGTCATCAGAATGCTCCATGGCCTTCTCATCACAATGCTCCATGCCCTTGTCATCACAATGCTCCAAGACCCCTGTAATCACAATGGTCCATGCCCCTTTTCATCAGAATGCTCCATGAGACTTGTCATCACAAGGCTCCAAGGTCTTCTCATCACAATGCTCCAGGACATTGTCATCAAAATGCTCCATTCCCTTATCATCACAATGCTCCATTACCCCTGTCATCACAATACTCCGTGAACATTTTCAGCCCAATGCTCCATGACCTTCTCATCACAATGCTCCATGACCAATATCATCACAATGCTCCATGACCACAGTCATGACAACGCTCAATATCACCTGACAACACAATGATCCGGGACTCTTGTCATCACAATGCTCCATTCCCTAGTTATCACAATGCTCCATGACCCCTGTCATCACAATACTCCATGAACATTTTCAGCCCAATTCTCCATGACACTTGTCATCACAATGATGCATGCCCTTGTCATCCCAATGTTCCATGACCCCTGTAATCACAATGCTCCATGACGCTTGTCATCACAGTGCTCCATGACACCTGTCATCACAATGCTCCATGCCTTTGTCAGCAAAATGCTACATGACCTTGTCATTACAATGTTCTATGCACTTGTCATCACAATACTCCATTACCATTGCCATCACAATCCTCCATGAACCTTGGGATCACATTGCTCCATGCCCTTGTCATCACAATGCTCCATGCTCCTTGAAATCAAAATGATCCATGACCTCTGTCATCACAATGCTCCAAACCCTTGTGATCACAATGTTCCATAACACTTGTCATCACAATGCTCCATGATGCCTGTCATCACAATACTCCATGCCCTTTTCATCACAATGCTCCATGGCCTTTGTCATCACAATTCTCGATACACTTGTCAACACAGTGCTCCCTGACACTTGTCATCAGAATGCTCCTTGAACCCTGTCACAAAAAGGCTCCATGCCTTTTTCATCAAAATGCACCATGCCGTTTTCATCCCAATGCTCCATGCCATTGTCATCAAAATACTCCACAAGCTTGTCATCAGAATGCTCCATGTCCCTTGTCATCACAATTTTCCATGCACTTGTCAGCACAATGCTCCCTGACCTTTGTCATCACAATGCTCCAAGCCATTGTCATCACAATGCTCCATTACCTTTGTCATCAGAATCCTCCATGACACTTGGCATCACAATGCTCCATGGCATTGTCATCACAATGGGCCATTACATATGTCATCACAATGCTCCCTGACACCTGTCTTCACAATAATGAATGACCTGGTCATCACAATGCTCCATGCCCTTGTCATCACAATGCGCCATTCCAACTGTCATCGCAATAAGCCATGAAACTTATTAGACCAATGCTCCATGCCCTTGTCATCACAATGCCCCATGCCCTTGTTATCACAATGCTCCGTGACCCCTGTCATCACAATGCTCCGTGACTCCAGTCATCACAAGGCTTCATGACATTTGTCATCACCATGGTCCATGTCCTTGTCATTAACAGTCTCTGTGACCTTTTTAACCACAATGCTTCATGAACTTTTCATCACAGTGCTCTTTGACCCTTGTCATCACAATGCTCTATGCCTTTCTCTGCACAATGCTCCATGACCCTTGTCATCACAATGCTCCATGCGCTTGTCAGCACAATGCTCCATTACCCATGTCATCACAATGCACCATGCGCTTGTCGTCACAGTGCTCCACAATCTTGTCATCACAATGCTCCATAAACCTTGTCATCACAATGCTCCATACACTTCAAATCAAAATGCTCTCTCACCACTGATATCACAATGTTACATCACTATTCATCACAATACTCCCTCAACCCTGTCATCACAATGTTCCATGACTCCTGTCATCACAATGCTACATGCACTTATCATCACAATGTTCGATGATCCCTGACATCACAATGTTCCATAACCCCTGTCATCAAAATGCTCCATGACCCTTTTCATCAAAATGCTCCATGGCCCCTGACATCACAATGTTACATAACGCCTCTCATCAAAATGTTCCATGACCCTTTTCATCAAATTGGTCCATGACAATGTCATCACAATGCTCCCTGCCCTTCTCATCACAATGCACCACGCCCTTGTCATCAAAATGCTCCATGACCTTTGTCATCACAAAGCTCCATGACCCTTGGCATCACAATGCTCCATGCCATTGTCATCACAATACTCCATGAAACCTCTCATCACATTGTTCCATGCAATTGTCATCAAAAAGCTCCATGGTGCTTGTCATCACACTGCTCGATGCCCTTCTCATCACAATGCTCCATGCCCTTGTCATTACAATCCTCCATGACCCATGTATCACTGTGTTCCGTGCCCTTGTCATCACAATGCTCCATGCCCACTCTCATCACAATAATCCATGAAACTTTTCAGACAAATGTTCCATGCCCTTGTCATCACAATGCTCCATTACCCCTGTCATAACAATGCTCCATGACCCCTGCCATCACGATGTTCCATGGACTTGTCATCACAAGGCTCCATGATCCTTCTCATCACAATGCTCCAAGACCCCTGTAATCACAATGCTCCATGTCCCTTTTTATCTCAATGATCCATGAACCCTGTCATCACAATGCACCATGCCCATCATCATAATGCTTCAGGCTATTGTCATCACAATGAAATCAAAATGCTCCATGACCTCTGTCATAACACTGCTCCAAACCCTTGTGATCACAATATTCCATAACACTTGCCATCACAATGCCCCATGACGCTCGTCATCACAATTATCTATGGTCTTCTCATCACAATGCTCCATGACCTTTGTCATCACAATGCTCAATACACTTGTCATCAAAATGCTCCCAGACACTTGTTCTCTGTAAGTTCCTTGAACCCTGTCATGACAAGGCTCCATGCCTTTTTCATCACAATGATCCATGCCTTTTTCATCACAGTGCTCCAATACACCTGTAATTACAATGCTCCATGCCCTTGTCATCACAAAGCTCAATGACGCATGTCATCAGACTGCTCCTTGGCCTTCTCATCACAATGCTCCATGCCCTTGTCATCACAATTTTCCAAGACACTCTAATCACAATGCTCCATGCCCCTTTTCATCAGTATGCTCCATGAGACTTGTCTCACAAGGCTCCATGGTTTTCTCATCACAATGCTCCAGCACCTTGTCATCACAATGCTTCACGACCTTGTCATGAAAATTATCAATGGCCCTTGTCATCATAATGCTCCAAGCCCTAGTCATCACAATGCTCCATTATATTTGTCATCACAATCCTCCATTACATTTGACATCACAATGCTCCATGCCATTGTCATCGCAAGGGACCATGACATATGTCATCACAATGCTCCCTGACACCTGTCTTCACAATACTCCATGACCTTCTCATCACAATGCCCCATGCCCTTGTCATCACAATGCCCCATGCCCACTGTCATCACAATAATCTATTAAACTTGTCAGACCAATGCTCCATGCCCCTGTCATCACAATGCTCCATGCCCTTGTCATCACAATGCTCCATGACCACTGTCATCACAATGCTCTGTGACTCCAGTCATCACAATGCTTCATAACATTTGTCATCACAGTGTTCCATGCCCACATCATCACAAGGCTCTGTGACCTTTGTAACCACAATACTCCATGAACTTTTCATCACAATGCTCCGTGACCCTTGTCATCACAATGCTCCAAGCCTTTGTCAGAACAATGCTCCATGACCCTTGTCATCACAATGTGCCACGTGATTTTCATCACAACGGTCCACAACCTTGTCATCGTAATGCTCCATAAACCTTGTAATCACAATGCTCCATGCACTTCTCATCAAAATGCTCTCTCAACAGAGACATCACAATGTTCCATCACTAGTCATCACAATACTCCCTCACCCCTGTAATCACAATGTTCCATGACCCCTGTCATCACAATGCTACATCCCCTTATCATCACAATGTTCCATGACCCCTGACATCACAATGTTCCATAACCCCTGTCATCAAAATGCTCCATGACCCTTTTCATCCCAAAGCTCCATGACCCCTGACATCACAGTGTTCTATAACCCCTGTCATCAAAATGTTCCATTACACTTTTCATCAAATTGCTGCATGACCCTGTCATCAAAATGCTCCCTGCCCTTCTCATCACAATGCACCACGCCCTTGACATCAAAATGCTCCATGACTTTTGTCATCACAAAGCTCCATAACCCTTGGAATCACAATGTTCCATGAACCCTCTCATCACATTGTTCCATGCCCTTGTCATCACAAAGCTCCATGACGCTTGTCAAAACAATGTTCGATGCCCTTCTCATCACAATGCTCCATGCCCTTGTCATTACAATCCTCCATGACCCATGGATCACAGTGTTCCGTGACCTTGTCATCACAATGCTCCGTGCCCACTCTCATCACAATAATCCATGAAACTTTTCAGACCAATGCTCCATGCCCTTCTCATCACAATGCTCCATTACCCCTGTCATAACAATGCTCCATGACCCCTGCCATCACAATGTTCCACACCATTGTCATCACAAGGCTCCATGACCCTTGTCATCACAATGCTCCAAGACCCCTGTAATCACAATGCTCCATGCCCTTGTCATCACAAAGCTCAATGACGCATGTCATCAGAATGCTCCATGGCCTTCTCATCACAATGCTCCTTGCCCATGTCATCACAATGCTCCAAGACCCCTGTAATCACAATGCTCCATGCCCCTTTTCATCTCAATGCTCCATGAACGCTGTCATCACAATGCACCATGCCCATCACCATAATGCTTCAGGCTATTGTCATCACAATGAAATCAAAATGCCCCATGACCTCTGTCATCACAATGCTCCAAACCCTTGTGATCACAATGTTCCATAAAACTTATCATCAGAACACCCCATGACGCTCATCATCACAATTATCCATGGTCTTCTCATCACAATGCTCCATGAACTTTGTCATCACAATGCTCAATACACTGGTCATCACAATGCTCCGTGACACTTGTCGTCAGTATGCTCCTAGAACCCTGTCATGACAAGGCTCCATGCCATTTTCATAAAAATGATCCATGCCATTTTCATCACAATGCTCCATGCCCTTGTCTGCACAAAGCTCCATGACGCATGTCATCAGAATGCTCCATGGCCTTCTCATCACAATGCTCCATGCCCTTGTCATCACAATGATCCAAGACCCCTGTAATCACAATGCTCCATGCTCCTTTTCATCAGAATGTTCCATGAGAATTGTCATCACAAGGCTCCATGGACTTCCCATCACAATGCTCCAGGACCTTGTCATCACAGTGCTCAATTCCCTTCTCATTACAATGCTCCATGACCCCTGTCATCACAATACTCCATGAACATTTTCAGCCCAATGCTTCATGACCTTCTCATCACAATGCTCCATGACCCATATCATCACAGTCCTCCATGACCACTGTCATCACAACACTCCATGACCCCTGACAACACACTGATCCGGGACTCTTGTCATCACAATGCTCCATTCCCTTGTCATCACAATGCTCCATGAACATTTTCAGCCCAATGCTCCATGACACTTGTCATCACAATGATCCATGCCCTTGTCATCCCAATGCTCCATGAGCCCTGTAATCACAATGCTCCGTGACGCTTATCATCACAGTGCTCCATGACCCTTAACATCACAATTCTCCATGCCTGTGTCATCAAAATCCTACATGACCTTGTCATCACAATGCTCCATGAGCTTGTCATCACAATACTCCATTACCATTTTCATCACAATCCTCCATGAATCTTGGGATCACATTGCTCCATGCCCTTGTCATCACAATGCTCCATGCTCCTTGAAATCAAAATGGTCCATGACCTCTGTCATCACAATGCTCCAACCCCTTGTGATCACAATGTTCCATAACACTTGTCATCACAACACTCCATGATGACTGTCATGACAATACTCCATGCACTTGTCGTCACAATGCTCCATGACGTTTGTCATCACAATTCTCAATACACTTGTCATCACAATGCTCCCTGACACTTGTCGTCAGAATACTCCTTGAACACTGTCATGAAAAGGCTCCATGCCTTTTTCATCAGAATGCTCCATGCCCTTTTCATCACAACGCTCCAGGTCATTGTCATCACAATACTCCACAAGCTTGTCATCAGAATGCTCCCTGATCATTGTCTTCAGAATGCTCCATGACCCCTGTCATCACAATGCTCCATACCCCTTGTCATTACAGTGTTCCATGACGCTCGTCATCACAATTATCCATGGTCTTCTCATCACAATGCTCCACGGTCTTGCCATCACAATGCTCCATGCCTTGGTCATCACGATGCTCCATGTCCCCAGTCATCACAATGCTCCATGACCCCTGTCATCACAATGCTCCATACCCCTTGTCATTACAGTGCTCCATGACGCTCGTCATCAAAATTATCCATGGTCTTCTCATCACAATGCTCAACGATCTTGCCATCACAATGCTCCATGCCCTGGTCATCACAATGCTCCATGTCCCCTGTCATCACAATTCTCCACGTTCTTGGCATCACTATGCACCATGATACTTCTCATCACAGTGTTCCATGTTTTGTCATCACAATTCTCTATGCACTTGTCATCGTAATGCTCCATGACCCCTGTCATAGCAAGCTCCATGTGATTGTCATCACAATGCTTCATGAACATGTCACCAAAATTCTCAATGGCCCTTGTTATCACAATGCGCCATGACCCTTGTCATCACAATGCTACAAGCCCTTGTCATCAAAATGTTCCATTACCTTTGTCATCACAATCCTCCATGACACTTGGCATCACAATGCTACATTCCATTGTCATTGCAATAGACCATGACATATGTCATCAGAATGCTCCCTGACACCCTTTTTCACAATACTCCATGATCTTCTCATCACAATGCTCCATGCCCTTTTCATCACAATGCGCCATGCCCACTGTCATCACAACAATCCATGAAACTTGTCAGAAAAATGCTCCATGACCCTGTCATCACAAGGCTCCATGCCCTTTCATCACAATGCTCTATGACCCCTGTCATCACAATTCTCCGTGACTCCAGTTATCACAATGCTTCATGACCTTTTTCATCACAATGGTCCATGCCCTCGTCATCACAAGACTCTGTGACCTTTGTGACCACAACACTCCATGAACATTTCATCACAATGCTCGGTGACCCTTGTCATCACAATGCTCCATGCCTTTGTCAGCACATTACTCCATGACACATGGCATCAAATGTGCCATGCGCTTGTCATCACAATGCTCCACATCGTTGTCATCACAATGCTCCACAAACCTTGTCATCACAATGCTCCATGCGTTTGTCAGCACAATGATCCATGACCCATGTCATCACAATGTGCCCTGCGTTTCTCATCACAATGCTCCACAGCCTTGTCATCACAATGCTCCATGCACCTCTCATCAAAATGCTCTCTCACCACTGATATCACAATGTTCCATCACTAGTCAACACAATACTCCCTCCACCCTGTCATCCCAATGTTCCATGACCCTTGTCACAACAATGCTACATGCTCTTATCATCACAATGCTCCATGACCCCTGACATCACAATGTTCCATAATCCCTGTCATCACAATGCTCCATGACCCTTTTCATCACAATGCTCCATGACCCCTAACATCACAATGTTCCATAAACACTGTCATCAAAATGTTCCATGACCCTTTTCATCCAATTGCTCCATGACCCTGTCATCACAAAGCTCCCTGCCCTTCTCATCACAATGCACCACGCTCTTGTCATCAAAATGCTCCATGGCCTATGTCATCACAAAGCTCCATAACCCTTGGAATCACAATGCTCCATGCCATTGTCATCACAAAGCTCCATGAAACCTCTCATCACATTGCTCCATGCCGTTGTCATCACAAAGCTCCATGACGCTTGTCATCACAATGCTCCATGCCCTTGTCATTGCAATCCTCCATGACACATGTATCACTGTGTTCCGTGCCCTTGTCATCACAATGCTCCATGCTCACTCTCATCACAATAATCCATGAAAATTTTCAGACCAATGCTCCATGCCCTTGTCATCACAATGCTCCATTACACCTGTCATAACAGTGCTCCATGACCCCTGCCATCACAATGTTCTATGGCCTTGTCATCACAAGACTCCATGGCCGTTGTCATCACAATGCTCCAAGACCCCTGTAATCACAATGCTCCATGCCCATGTCATCACAAATCTCCCTGACACATGTCATCAAAATGCTCCATGGCCTTCTCATCACAATACTCCATGCCCTTGTCATCACAATGCTCCAAGACCCTTGTTATTACAATGATCCATGCCTCTTTGCATCTCAATGCTCCATGAACCCTGTCATCACAATGCACCATGCCCATCATCATAATGCTTCATGCTATTGTCATCACAATGAAATCAAAATTCTCCATGACCTCTCTCATCACAATGCTCCAAACCCTTGTGAACACAATGTTCCATAACACTTGTCATCACAACGCCCCATGACGCTGGTCATCACAATTATCCATGGACTTCTCATCACAATGCTCCATGACCTTTGTCATCACAATTCTCAATACACTTGTCATCACAATGCTCCCTGATACTTGTCATCAGTATGCTCATTGAACCCTGTCATGACAAGTCTCCATGCCTTTTTCATCACAATGATCCATGCCCTTTTCATCACAATGCTCCATGCCATTGTCATCACAATACTCCACAAGCTTGTCATCAGAATGCTCCGTGACACTTTTCATCTCAATGATCCATGACCCCTGTCATCACAATGCTCCAAGACACCTGTCATCACAATGCTCCATGCCCCTTGTCATTACAGTGCTCCATGATGTTCGTCATCACAATTATCCATGGTCTTCTCATCACAGTGCTCCACGGTCTTGCCATCACAATGCTCCATGCCCTGGTCATCACAATGCTCCATGTCCCCAGTCATCACAATGCTCCATGACCCCTGTCATCACAATGCTCCATACTGCTTGTCATTACAGTGCTCCATGACACTCGTAATCACAATTGTCCATGGTCTTCTCATCACAATCCTCCACGACCTTGTCATCAAAATGCTCCATGACCCTTGTCATCACAATGTTCCATGACCACTGTCATAACAATGCTCCATGACCCCTGTCATCACAAGGCTCCATACCACTTGTCATTACAGTGCTCCATGACGCTCCTCATCACAATTATCCATGGTCTTCTCATCACAATGCTCCACCGTCTTGCCATCACAGTGCTCCATGCCTTGGGCATCACAATGCGCCATGTCCCCGGTCATCACAATGCTCCATGACCACTGTCATCACAATTATCCATGATCATCTCATCACAGTGCTCCACGACCTTGCCATCACAAGGCTCCATGCCCTGGTCATCACAATGCTCCATGTCCCCAGTCATCACAATGCTCCATGTCCCCGGTCATCACAATGCTCCATGACCACTGTCATCACAATGCTCTATACCCCTTGTCATTACAGTGCTCCATGACGCTCGTCATCACAATTATCCATGGTCTTCTCATCACAGTGCTCCACGGTCTTGCCATCACAATGCTCCATGCACTGGTCATCACAATGCTCCATGTCCCCTTTCATCACAATTCTCCACGTTCTTGGCATCACTATGCTCCATGATACTTCTCATCACAGTGTTACATGTTTTGTCATCACAATTCTCTATGCACTTGTCATCGCAATGCTCCATGACACCTGTCATAGCAAGCTCCATGTGATTGTCATCACAATGCTTCATGAACATGTCATCAAAATTCTCAATGGCCATTGTTATCACAATGCGCCATGACCCTTGTCATCACAATGATCCAAGCCCTTGTCATCAAAATGCTCCATTACGTTTGTCATCACAATCCTCCATGACACTTGGCATCACAATGCTACATTCCATTGTCATTGCAATAGACCATGACATATGTCATCACAATGCTCCCTGACACCCTTCTTCACAATACTCCATGACCTTCTCATCACAATGCTCCATGCCCTTGTCATCACAATGCACCATGCCCACTGTCATCACAATAATCCATGAAACTTGTCAGAAAAATGCTCCATGACCCTGTCATCACAATGCTCCATGCCCTTTCATCACAATGCTCTATGACCCCTGTCATCACAATGCTCCGTGACTCCAGTCATCACAATGCTTCATGACCTTTGTCATCACAATGGTCCATGCCCTCGTCATCACAAGGCTCTGTGACCTTTGTGACCACAACACTCCATGAACATTTCATCACAATGCTCGGTGACCCTTGTCATCACAATGCTCCATGCCTTTGTCAGCACATTCCTCCATGACACATGGCATCAATTGTGCCATGCGCTTGTCATCACAATGCTCCACATCGTTGTCATCACAATGCTCCATAAACCTTGTCCACACAATGTTCCATGCGTTTGTCAGCACAATGTTCCCTGACCCATGTCATCACAATGTGCCCTGCGTTTCTCATCACAATGCTCCACAGCCTTGTCATCACAATGCTCCATGCACCTCTCATCAAAATGCTCTCTCACCACTGATATCACAATGTTCCATCACTAGTCAACACAATACTCCCTCAACCCTGTCATCCTAATGTTCCATGACCCTTGTCACAACAATGCTACATGCTCTTATCATCACAATGCTCCATGACCCCTGACATCACAATGTTCCATAACCCCTGTCATCACAATGCTCCATGACCCTTTTCATCACAATGCTCCATGACCCCTAACATCACAATGTTCCATAAACACTGTCATCAAAATGTTCCATGACCCTTTTCATCCAATTGCTCCATGACCCTGTCATCACAATTCTCCCTGCCCTTCTCATCACAATGCACCACGCTCTTGTCATCAAAATGCTCCATGGCCTATGTCATCACAAAGCTCCATGAACCTTGGAATCCCAATGCTCCATGCCATTGTCATCACAAAGCTCCATGAAACCTCTCATCACATTGCTCCATGCCGTTGTCATCACAAAGCTCCATGACGCTTGTCATCACAATGCTCCATGCCCTTGTCATTGCAATCCTCCATGACACATGTATCACTGTGTTCCGTGCCCTTGTCATCACAATGCTCCATGCTCACTCTCATCACAATAATCCATGAAACTTTTCAGACCAATGCTCCATGCCCTTGTCATCACAATGCTCCATTACACCTGTCATAACAATGCTCCATGACACCTGCCATCACAATGTTCTACGGCCTTGTCATCACAAGACTCCATGACCCTTGTCATCACAATGCTCCAAGACCCCTGTAATCACAATGCTCCATGCCCATGTCATCACAAAGCTCCCTGACGCATGTCATCAGAATGCTCCATGGCCTTCTCATCACAATACTCCATGCCCTTGTCATCACAATGCTCCAAGACCCTTGTTATTACAATGATCCATGCCTCTTTTCATCTCAATGCTCCATGAACCCTGTCATCACAATGCACCATGCCCATCATCATAATGCTTCATGCTATTGTCATCACAATGAAATCAAATTTCTCCATGAGCTCTCTCATCACAATGCTCCAAACCCTTGTGATCACAATGTTCCATAACACTTGTCATCACAACGCCCCATGACGCTGGTCATCACAATTATCCATGGACTTCTCATCACAATGCTCCATGACCTTTGTCATCACAATTCTCAATACACTTGTCATCACAATGCTCCCTGACACTTGTCATCAGTATGCTCATTGAACCCTGTCATGACAAGTCTCCATGCCTTTTTCATCACAATGATCCATGCCCTTTTCATCACAATGCTTCATGCCATTGTCATCACAATACTCCACAAGCTTGTCATCAGAATGCTCCGAGACCCTTGTCATCTCAATGATCCATGACCCCTGTCATCACAATGCTCCATGACACCTGTCATCACAATGCTCCATGCCCCTTGTCATTACAGTGCTCCATGATGTTCGTCATCACAATTATCCATGGTCTTCTCATCACAGTGCTCCACGGTCTTGCCATCACAATGTTCCATGCCCTGGTCATCACAATGCTCCATGTCCACAGTCATCACAATGCTCCATGACCCCTGTCATCACAATGCTCCATACTGCTTGTCATTACAGTGCTCCATGACACTCGTAATCACAATTGTCCATGGTCTTCTCATCACAATGCTCCACGCCCTTGTCATCAAAATGCTCCATGACTCTTGTCATCACAATGCTCCATGACCACTGTCATAACAATGTTCCAGGACCCCTGTCATCACAAGGCTCCATACCACTTGTCATTACAGTGCTCCATGATGCTCCTCATCACAATTATCCATGGTCTTCTCATCACAATGCTCCACGGTCTTGCCATCACAGTGCTCCATGCCTTGGGCATCACAATGCTCCATGTCCCCGGTCATCACAATGCTCCAAGACCACTGTCATCACAATGCTCTATACCCCTTGTCATTACAGTGCTCCATGACCCTCGTCATCACAATTATCCATGGTCTTCTCATCACAATGCTCCACGATCTTGCCATCGCAATGCTCCATGACCTGGTCATCACAATGCTCCATGTCCTCTGTCATCACAATTGTCCACGATCTTGGCATCACTATGCTCCATGACACTTCTCATCACAGTGTTACATGCTTTGTCATCACAATTCTCTATGCACTTGTCATCGCAATGCTCCATGACCCCGTCATAGCAAGCTCCATGTGCTTGTCATCACAATACTCCATGCCCTTGTCATCACAATTCTCCATGACCTTTGTCATCACAATGCTCCCTGACACTTGTCGTCAGAATGCTCCCTGAAAACTGTCATGAAAAGGCTCCATGTCTTTTTCATCACAATTCCCCATGCCATTTTCATCAAAATGCTCCATGTCATTGTCATCAAAATACTCCACAAGCTTGTAATCAGAATGCTCCATGAAACTTGTCATCACAATGCTCCATGACCCCTGTTATCACAATGTTCCATACCCCTTGTCATTACAGTGCTCCATGACGCTCATCATCACAATTATCCATGGTCTTCTAATCACAATGCTCCACGGTCTTGCCATCACAATACTCCATGCCCTGGTCATCACAATGCTCCATGTCCCCTGTCATCACAATTCTCCACGTTCTTGGCATCACTGTGCTCCATGATGCTTTTCATCACAGTGTTACATGCTTTGTCATCACAATTCTCTATGCACTTGTCATCGCAATGCTCCATGATCCCTGTCACAGCAAGCTCCATGTGATTGTCATCACAATGCTTCATGAACATGTCATCAAAATTCTCAATGGCCCTTGTTATCACAATGCTCCATGACCCTTGTCATCACAATGCTCCAAGCCCTTGTCATCAAAATGCTCCATTACCTTTGTCGTCACAATCCTCCATGACACTTGGCATCACAATGCTCCATTCCATTGTCATCGCAATGGACCATGACATATGTCATCACAATGCTCCCTGACACCCTTCTTCACAATACTCCATGACCTTCTCATCACAATGCTCCATGCCCTTGTCATCACAATGCGCCATGCCCACTGTCATCACAATAATCCCTGAAACTTGTCAAACCAATGCAACATGCCCCTGTCATCACAATGCTCCATGCCCTTTCATCACAATCCTCTATGACCCCTGTCATCACAATGCTCCGTGACTCCAGTCATCACAATGCTTCATGACCTTTGTCATCACAATGGTCCATGCCCTCGTCATCACAAGGCTCTGTGACCTTTGTCACCACAGCGCTCCATGAACATTTCATCACAATGCTCGGTGACCCTTGTCCTCCCAATGCTCAATGCCTTTGTTAGCACAATACTCCATGACCCATGGCATCACAATGTGCCATGTGCTTGTCATCACAATGCTCCACATCTTTGTCATCACAATGCTCCATAAACCTTGTCATCACACTGCTCCATGCACTTCTCATCAAAATGCTCTCTCACCACTGATATCACAATGTTCCATCACTAGTCAACACAATACTCCCTCACCCCTGTCATCACAATATTCCATGACCCTTGTCACAACAATGCTACATGCCTTTATCATCACAATGCTCCATTCCCCTGACATCAAAATGTTCCATAACCCCTGTCATCACAATGCTCCCTGCCATTCACAACAGAATGCACCACACCCTTGTCATCAAAATGCTCCATGACCTTTGTCATCACAAAGCTCAATGACCCTTGTCATCACAATGCTGCATGCCATTGTCATCACAATGCTCCATGAGCCCTCTCATCACATTGTTCCATGCCCTTGCCATCACAGGCTCCATGATGCTTTTCATCACAATGCTCGATGCCATTCTTATCACAATGCTCCATGCGCTTGTCATTACAATCCTCCATGACCCATGTATCACAGTGTTCCATGCCCTTGTCATCACAATGCTCCTTGCCCCCTCTCATCACAATAATCCATGAAACTTTTCAGACCAATGCTCCATGCCCTTGTCATCACAATGCTCCATTACCCCTGTCATAACAATGCTCCATGACCCCTGCCATCACAATGTTCCACAGCCTTGTCATCACAAGGCTCCATGACCCTTGTCATCACAATGCTCCAAGACCCCTGTAATCACAATGCTCCATGCCCTTGTCATCACAAAGCTCCATGACGCATGTCAACAGAATGCTCCATGGCCTTCTCATTCACGATGTTCCATGCCTTTGTCATCACAATGCTCCAAGACTCCTGTAATCGCAATGCTCCATGCCCCTTTTCATCTCAATGCTCCATGAACCCTGTCATCACAATGCACCCTGCCCATCATCATAATGCTTCAGGCTATTGTCATCACAATGAAACCAAAATGCTCCATGACCTCTGTCATCACAATGCTCCAAATCCTTGTGATCAATATGTTCCATAACACTTATCATCACAACGCCCCATGACGCTCGTCATCACAATAATCCATGGTCTTCTCATCACAATGCTCCATGACCTTTGTCATCACAATACTCAATACCCTTGTCATCACAATGCTCCCTGACACTTGTTGTCAGTTTGCTCCTTGAACCCTGTCATGACAAGGCTCCATGCCTTTTTCATCACAATGATCCATGCCCTTTTCATCACAGTGCTCCAAGACCGCTGTAATCACAATGCTCCATGCCCTTGTCATCACAAAGCTCCATGATGCATGTCATCAGAACGCTCCATGGCCTTCTCATCCCAATGTTCCATGCCCTTGTCATCACAATGCTCCAAGACCCCTGTAATCACAATGCTCCATGGCACTTTTCATCAGAATGCTCCATGAGACTTGTCATCACAAGGCTCCATGGTCTTCTCATCACAGTGCTCCAGTACCTTGTCATCACAATGCTCCATGACCCCTGTCATCACAGTACTCCATGGACATTTTCAGCCCAATGCTCCATGACCTTCTCATCACAATGCGCCATGACCCCTGTCATCACAATGCTCCATGACCACTGTCATCACAACGCTCCATGAACCCTGACAACACAATGATCCGGGACTCTTGTCATTAAAATGCTCCATGACCATTGTCATCACAATGATCCATGCGCTTGTCATCCCAATGCTCCATGACCCCTGTAATCACAATGCTCCGTGATGCTTGTCATCACAGTGCTCCATGAACCTTGTCATCATAATGCTCCTTGCCTTTGTCAACAAAATGGTACATAATCTTGTCATCACAATTCTCTATGTGCTTGTCATCACAATCCTCCATGACCATTGGGATCACATTGCTTCATGCCCTTGCCATCTCTCTCTTGCCTTTCTGGTTTTTACAGATATTCGGATGTCCCTTTTGACCGGTGGTAAGTGACAATTCTTTGTAGTGTGGATTTGTATTGCGCGCTTGCTTGATTGGCCAAAAAGGGCGTATGCGTTTTCTTCTGAATATATTCAGGAGAAAAGGCATACGCCCTTTTTGGCCAAGTGCATCTCTGTCCAAGTTGGGATGCTTTTCCTGTGCTTTAAAGGCGATTCCAATTTACCTCTTGAAATATGTTTTGTGCAATTCTGCCTCATTTTCAAGTCCGCTTCATTGCCTTCCCTCAACAGATTTTTGGAAGAGAGTAGTCCTTTATAAGTCTGCAGGTTTGTGAATTGCTGTGCCCCTGAGCTCCAATTTTCAAATCCCATCTTTGTGAGCTGGCCGCAAATCCACAATTTTGCTTCAGGACCTATACTGGTTCCAGGGGTCGCTATATTGGTTCACTGTGGGTGGTTGAGGCTTTGGTTAATTCTTCTTCCTGCCGGGAACTTAGAGTGACATGTGCCCGTCCAAATGCCTACATGTACTCTCTGATTGGTTCTCCCTCTTCCCTTTCATCCTCTGCACAATTAGCAAACTGTGCGAACCAGGAGGTTATAGGGGCTGACTCTCCTAAGTTGGGAGATTGATAGTAAAGCAGTTGGAATGCCAAAGTGGAGCACAAGGAGAGGAAAAATTAGGAGAGTTTTAGAAACCTTTCACCATCACAGGGTGTCCATTTTCTAGGTTTCCCATACATGTTATAATTGTAGTGATATACCCTTCTACCTGGAGATTTGGGACACATGGAATGGTGGCATGCATTACTACTTTAAAAGGTCTGCATTTTCCCTCTCAATCTCACCAGTCCTCTCAGTCCCAAGTGTCCAGCCTTATGTCTCATCCAGCTGTCTTTGCAGATAGGGTCATTCCAGGTTTCATCAGAAACCCTGAAGGAATTGTGTAAGAATTTCGCTGTTTTTTGGGGGTTTTTTGAAATTCATTTTTATAATGGGGTTGAGCTGATTTTCACTGACGTGTTTATGCCAGTCTAGACACAATTGATTCCCTTACGGAGACATATCAATACATAGGTTTTAAGATTCTTAGTAGTCAGATATATTCCTCTGTGGGGCATAGGGGTGTTGAGTCCCGTTCACTGAGGAAGGTGTAGGTCTTGTCTATTCTGTATTTGGTTTATGGAATGGTACCTGGGCTAATATCAAACTCTGGTTTTATGCATCACCCCACCTCTCCTTTCCCCTGAAGGAGGCATAAGAGATTTTTGCTAAATGTGAGACTCTGTTCTCTTTCCTAATTCAGTTCATGTGTTGTGATATTGACATTCCCTCTATAAGTGATATCTTATGATAAGATTCTTTTTCTGTGTGACTAATTTCCCTTAAAATCATCATACCTAAATCCACTCTTTATGCTGCTACTGGCCTTATATACATTGATTTCACGTCTGAGTGATATTCCGTTGTACAAAATTACCACAAGTTCTTTATACATTTCTCTTTTTCCTGGGATATTTTAGGTGTACCAAAGTTGAGGTTCTTGTATGCAGAGCAGCCCTAAACTTTGGGGTGCCTGTGTCTTATTGACATTTAGTCTTGCCAAGTTATATGTCCATTAGTTGAAGTCCCCTTGCTCCGGGGCTTTGTATTTTAGATGTTTTAAAAACAGCATACACTTCTTCAGAGTGGCTCTTGGATATTTATACCCCACCCATCAGCGTGACTAGGCTCCCTGTTTTCCATGGCCTCTCCTGCATTTCTGGTTTGTACACATTTTTTGGATGGCCTTTCTGAGCAGTGGAAATTGAGACTTCTTTGTTGTGCGGATTTGCATTTCCCTCTTGCTTGGTTGGGCAAAAATTCTGCATGTGTTTTTTTCCTGAAGATATTCACGAAAAAAACGCATACACCCTTTTGCCCAACCACATCATTTTAGAAATTCTGCTGCTTTTCATATGCTTTAAATGTGAGTACAATCTACCTTTTGAAATCTGTTTCCTGCAATTCTGCCTCTCATTCAGATCCTCTTCGTTACCTTACCTGAATATATTTTTGGACGTTGGTTATCATTTATATCTTTGCAGGTCTTTGAATTGTCTGCTCCTGAGCTCCATTTTGCAACTCGCTTTTTTTGTGAGCTGGCCGCCAAACCATTGGATTACTTCTGGCCCTATTCTGGTTCTGGGGAGGCAGGCTGAGCCTTTGGTTAATTCTTCTTCCTAATGGGAAATTAGAGTGACATGTGCCTGTCAAAACTCCTACAGCTAATCTCTCATTGGTTCCCCCTCTTCCCATTTATCCTCTGCACAAATTGCAAACTGTGTGAAACAGGAGGTTAAAGGTGCTGATTCTCCAAGTGGGGAGATTGTTAGTAATGTGGCTGGAATGGCGAACCCCAGCACCAGGAGATCAAAAATGAGGTGCATTTTAGACACCTTTCCTGAGCACACGGTGTACATTCATCTCGGTTTCCCAGGCATGTTTTCGCTGTCAGAAGATTCCCTTGAACCTGCAGATTTGGGACCCATGGAATGGGTACCAGGCAGTATTACTTTAAAAGGTCTGCATTTCCTCACCCAGCCTCTCTAACATCTCTTAGCGTGCATAGCTTCCAGCCTTATATAATCATCCTGCTGTGGGTCTACATGTGTTCAATCCATGTTACATCGTAGCCCTTCAACAAAAGTTGTAAGAATTTTTGTCTGTCTCACTGTTTTTATAAATAGTTTTAAATTTATTTTTATATTGGTTACAGCTGATTTTCAAAGCTCTGTTTTTTGCTGCTGTACATCCACTTGATTCATGTACTGTGAGACAACAATAACTTCTTTTTCAGATGCTTACCAGTCATATGTATTATTTTCCAGTGACTTGAGTGGGCTGAGTGCAGTTCTTTGAGGTACCGTGTAGGCCTTGTCAGTTATTCAATTTGGTACTTGGAATGGTATCTTCGCTAATTTCAACCTCCTGGATAATACCTCACCATTCCCCACCTTTCCCATTTAGCAGCCTTATGTCTATTTTCTACATATTTGACTATGTTTCTGTTTTGTAATTTATTTCATGTGTAGCCATTTTTGATTCCACCTTTAAGTGACATCTTATGATATGTGTCTTTTTCTTTCTGACATATGTCACTTAGAATGATCGTATGTAACTCCTCCAGAGTTGTTACAACTGGCCTTATTTCATTGATTTCTGGATGAGTAATATTCCACTCTACATAAGTACCCCATCTCTTTTATCCATTTTATCCTTCCAGGGACATTTAGGTTATATCCAAGTTGAGGCCCTTTTTAACAGAGAGGTGGTAAACGTTCGGGTGCCTGTTTTCTGTCGATTTTTGTTTTTCCCAAGGTACACGCCCATGAGTGCAAGTGCCCTATGCTCTGTAGCTCATTTTTTAGATGTTTTAGCAAACACAATACACTTCTCCAGAGTGGCCGTTGGCAAATTACATTTCCACTATCAGCCTCACAGGGCTCCCTTTTCTCCTCGCCCTGTCCTGCATTTCTGGTGTTTACACTTTATGTGGATGGCCCTTCTGACTGATGTGAAGTGATAGATTTTGTGATATTGATTTCCAGTGCCCACCTGTTTGGTTGGATAAAAAGTGTGTATGGCCTTTACATTAATATATTCAGAAAAAAATGCATACACCCTTTTTGGCCAACTGCATCATTGGCGATGTTCAGCCCCTTTTGTTGTGCTTTAATGGGGAGTCCTTTCTACCTCTTCAAATCTGTTTCCTGCCACTCTCCCTTGCTTACAAGTCCTTTTCTGTGACTTACCTCAAGACATTTTTCGACGATAGATATTTTCAACTCTGCAGTTTCATGAATTTTAGTGCCCCTGAGTTCCATTTTTCAACTTGTGTTTTTGGAAACTGGACACAAAACAGTGGAATTTCCTCTAGCCCTATTCTGTTTCCGTGGGCAATTCTAGCCTTTGATGAATTTGTCTTCTGGATTGGAAATTAGAGTGGCATGTGCCGGTCCGAACACCTAAGACTTGTCTCTAAATTTTTCTCATCCTTCCGCTTCATCCTCTGGACAGATTCCAAACTGTGTGCAAAAGGATGTTGACGGTGCTGATATCCCCAAGTGAGGAGATTGTTAGGAAAGATGCTGGAGGGTTGAACCCGAGCACCAGGCGATGAGGAGATGAGGTGCCTTTTCCAAACTCTTTCCGATCAAACGGTGTACCATCCTCTAGGTGTGACAGGCATGTTTTAGCTGTAGGTAGGGTCCCGTGCATGTAAGGAGAACACCAGGGATTTTTCCAAATCAGTGCCTCCCCGAACCCCAAACTGGGGAATTTTTAAGCTACGGCTACACGTATGTCCTTTAAGGGCCTTGGGAAATAGGCAGAGCCCAAACTTTAGATGACTGAAATCTTCAGGGTCAGAAGCGCTCACCATCGGCCTTGCTTAGGTTACATTTTATCTGTCATTGATAGATGATGTCAATAAAAATATCTATTGTTTTTCAGATTATTTCCCCTTATAGGTTATTGCAAAATATTCAGTGTAGTTCCCTGTGCTATACAGTAGTTCCTTGTTGATGATCTATTTTATACATAGCAGTGTGTATGTGTTAATCCCAAACTGTTAATTTATCCCTTCTCCTACCTTTCCCCTTTGGTAATAATAAATTATAAGATTTTATACTTCTCAGAAATGGGGGAGCTGAAAGAGAGGTGTCATTTTCAATGGAAAAGCATTCAAAACAAGATTGAAGCTTCAGCCAAGAGTATTTGATGTACATGCATGGAAATAAATCACTTCATTTCTCTAATGTTGACCTGACACATAAGACAGACGTCTTCACTGAACTTGCTTATAGGAAAGTGATGGAAATATCAAATGTAAGTCTTAGAAACATCTTATTTTACCCGAGCATTATACACTGCTCTATGTTAACTACAGTTTGGCTCACACATCTGTTCATTGAAGTTACAATGTTCTCAATTTCTGTTACTGATCCTCCAGAGTGGACCCCAACAGGAGTCCCCGTGCCCAGTGTCATTGGAGCCAACAGATCAAGACTGAGTTTGGTTCAGAAGCAAAGGAAACATTATTTTGAAAACAGAATGGAGAGGTGAGAGCGTGCACTCCCCCATGGGCTGTGGGCTGGGCTGCTGTGTAGGGTCCCCGGCAGCGTCAGTGGGAGGGAGGGGATGGAGCTCTCGAGGGCTGCGTTGGCTGCAGCTCAGGCTCTATGCCGCGGAGTCTGCATGGGACCCCGCTAGCTGAGGTGTCGACCCAGCCATTCTGCACTAGGAAATCGGGTCTGAAGTGCCGGGTGTGGGACCTCTGCATACGGAACCCTAGGAGCACGTGAAATTAGACAAAGCACAAAGGAAAAACAAGTTAGACTTTATTTTATTGCCCAGATTCTCTTTTTATCTCCCAGGAATTTTTAATGAACGTTGCCGGAGACGAACACCTCCTCTGCTTTTTGTTCCGTTCCTTATTCTTGGGGTGTTGAGGGTGCAGACCCCTCTTTTGTAACTGCTTCATGCTGTGGTGGGAGCCCTGATACATGGGGGGAGAGGCAAAACGTCTCCCCACCAGCCTCCTGGTGAGGTTGATTGTCCCAAGGCCTCCTGCCTCACTTCTCGTCCGCCTGAGCACCAGCATTGGAAGTGTTACAGATTCTAATGACCTTTAAGGGTCCAGGAAAGAGAGGCACAGAGATGCTGCGGTGGCAGGTTTCACCCCACCCCACATATGTTCGGCGACCTTAGGCTGACAGTTTTTGCCAGACTAGATGCTCTGACCAGTAGTCTGTGCTTTCTTTAATTAGGTCCCTGAATTAATGTACAAACAGCACCATGTGTCAGAGCCCTGCCCGCGCAACTCCCAGACAGTCCAGGGTCAGTGGTGATCCAGGACCATGACGTCCACTGAGTCAACGGCCTTTAGAAGTAGCCAGCAGTCCAGCCGGTCATATTGGCCACAATCACTGCGCTGTCTGTAGGGTTTTCTATGGTGAAAGCGTGATATACGTTTCCCCCGCCAAGCTTATTAGCTCCCCTCTGGGTGCAGTAAGTCCTGCAAGCAGTAGTCTGCTCTTTCGGGGCACAGTCTTGTCGTTTTCTGAGAGAAACTCCAGGTCAAGTGATGGTCACACGAGTCATCTTGGGGGCCCGTTGCCCCCGTTTATCTCTCTGGAGGTTGGAGTTGGAGGGTCTCCTCACTCGAGGTCAGTGTGTCCACAGAGCGACCCCTGCAACTTCAGGGCATGATGGGTGGTTAGGATCACCACGTGGGGTCCTTTTCCCTTAAGAGGGAGCTGGCCTTGCGGGCTGCTGATTTCCAGCTTTTTAGATACCCCAGTATCCTGGCCTGATGGGTCGGTGGGCAAAGCCCTTGGTGACCATAGTTTATCATACCTGAAGGGCATTCTTGTGTTGCTCCATTTCAAGTGGTCCCAGTTTTTGCACTAAGGCTCCAAGGGCGATTAACCTTTGACCGGGTATGTAAAGGTCAAAGGGTTTAGCTAAATTAGGGAGTTCCTGGGCAAGGGTCTGTATTGACTGTTCTTTCCATTCTTGAAAGGCTGCTTCTGGATTCTATTCAAAAGGATCATCATCTTTTCGTGTCAGTGTTTCATGTAGAGGCCCAGCTATTAGACTGTAGTTAGGGATCCAGATGCAGAAAACCTTGGCCTCCCCAGGAACCCCTAAGCTGTCTTCTAGTTTTAGAAGAGGTAAGGCTGCAAATGGCTTCTTCCCTATCCTGGGATGCGTTTCTCCGAATATCTGTGAGAATGAAGCCCAGGCATGTCACCTTAGCCTGGGATATTTGAGCGTTTTTCTTGGACACCATCTATCCTTTCTTGGCTAGGTAGTTCAGAGGCGTCTTTAGTAGGCCTGGCGATCAGAATGTCATCTGCATATTGAAGGAGGTTTCCCTTTTACAGAGGTTGAACTTTAAGGTCTTTAGAGGACATTTCCCCAATGATGGTGTGGGGATTTTTGAACCATTGGGGCAGGACGGCCCAGCATTATTGCTTTTGTTGCATGTTGTGTCCTGCCACTCACAAACCAAAAATTCTTGTGACTCTGAGATGAATGGAATACAGAAGAAGGCATCATTGAAGTCTAATACAGAATGCCATGGCCTGGTGGAACGTAGAATGACCAGCAGGGAGTAGGAAATAGGAGCTACTGGATGTATATCCTCGGTGGCTTCACTGACTGTCCTGATATACTTTACCAGGTCTCCAGCAGCTCATGGGGCTCTCGTGGTCAGGCCAATCCCAGGATATGGAGCTCACCTGGGCTGCACCCCTACCCCACAGCCCACGGGGCTCTCGTGGTCAAGTCCCTCCCAGGGTATGGAGCTCACCTCTGCAGCTACCCAGCAGCCCATGGGGCTCTCCTACTCAGGCCCTTCCCAGGATACGGAGCTCCCCTGGGCAGGTACCCCAGCAGGGCTGGACACACAGGAACTGTGCACATAGCCCACCTTGCAGAGAAACCCCAGCTCACCTGTCGCTCACAGCTGACACAGAATACCTCAGAGCAGGACTTGAACTAACAAACAGCAGCTCTGACAGGTCTGTGACCATGGCTATCACTCTCTGCAGGCTCTTTCTGCCTGGTCTTCCAGACACTTCCACTGCAGCCAGGGCACCAGGCCTCTGTCTCCACCCACCATCACTCCTCTCCCTGACTCCTTGGTTCCTCTCATTAGGATAGGGTCTTCTTGAAGTTGTTTTCCACTCATGGACCAGATAAAATGATAAGAAAACAAGCCGCAGCTGCAGCCCCTTGTCTCTCCTGACTCTCAAGAGCCCACACCTGTTCCTAGGGCCTGGCCCGTTTAGCAAGTTTCATTTTCTACAACTGTGAGCCCCTGAGGGGTGAGGATTGGCTGATTTTGGCAGCCTGAAACTGCCTGCCAGCCCTCCACAGGTGTGCCTGGGTTGAGGGCAATATAAACAGCTCTCCAGTGAGCGACAGCCCTTGTAGCTGTGACTGACGCCATATTCTATGCCCCGTAGGCAGTGCCGGGGCTGTGCTGGTGGGAGGGAGTGAGGGGCCGTGGCTTTGTGGGTGGCCCAGTGTGAGTGGGGCTCTGCTGGACTTTCTGCAGGAGTTGCCATGCTGCCACCTGCTAAAGAAGAGGATGTGTCACCGATACAGGCCACTGGAATTTCTCCCCAGGCAGAGGTGAGGAAGTAAAAAAGCAGTGGGGGCCGTGGCAGGAGGGGTATCTCAGGCAGGGAAATGTAAAGCTTCCAGAAGAGCATCTGGGGACAGGACCATCCTGGCTGGCCTGCAGGCACCAAGTCGGCCTGTGTGCTGTCGCTGGTGTGGCTCCACAGCCCTAACTCTAGGCTTGCAAGTCCTTGTACATATTCAGGTGTTTTAACTGGAAAGGGTGGGAAGAGTTCAGCTGCAGCAGGACTGGGGCTCAGCTCACGTTTACTCACAGATGCCTTGGCTTGGTCCCCCAGCTTTGCAATGAGGACCCTCCTTGCTTGGGGGGTGGGCTGCTGGCTGTATGGGAGATGATTCCCCACCTCTGACCAATTTCAGAATTGTTTACCGATGGAGCAAGTGCCCTGATAGGATTTCCTCTGTATAACTGGTGGGTTCAGGTTTTTTTTCCTTTTTTGGTTCAAGTTAGATTTTATTCCTCTTTTATGTATTTATTGATATAAGCATGGAAATAATGCATTCATATAAATACATCTGTGTGAAGGGAAGAACTTTTTTCTGTTTTATTTTCAAATTTTATTTTTTAAAATTTTAAAATTTAATTTTATTTATGTTTTTATACAGCAGGATATTATTAGTTATGTATTTTAGGCATATACATGTATACAGGTCAATCCCAATCTCCCAACATATGCCACCACCACCACCCCATGGCTTCCCACACTTGGTGTCCATACGTGTGTTCTCTACCTCTGTGTCTCTATTTCTTCCCTGCAAAGCAGTTCATCTATACCATTTTTCTAGGTTCCATATATATGCATTAATATACAATATTTGTTTTTCTCTTTCTGACTTACTTCATTCTGTATGACAGTCTCTAGATCCATCGACGTCTCTACAAATGACCCAGGTTCATTCCTTCTTATGGCTGAGTAATATTCCATTTTATATATGTCCCACATCTTTATCCATTCGTCTGTCTGTGGGTATTTAGGATGCTTCCATTACCTGGCTATCGTAAATAGTGCTGAAATGAGCATTGTGGTGAATGTGCCTTTTTGATTTATGGTTTTCTCTGGGTATATGCCCAGAAGTGGGATTGCTGGATCATATGGTAATTCTATTTCTAGTTTTTTTAAGGAAACTCCATACTGTTCTCCATCGTGACTGTATCAATTTACATTTCCACCACTAGTGGAAGAGGGATCCTTTTGTCCACACCCTCCCCAGAATTTGTTGTTTGTAGATTTTCTGATGATGCCGATTCTAACAGGTGTGAGGTGATACCTCATTGTAGTTTTGATTTGCATTTCTCTAATAATTAGTGATGTTGAGCAGCTTTTCATGTGCGTCTTGGCCATCTCTGTGTCTTCTTTGAAGAAACGTCTCTTTAGATCTTCTGCCCATTTTTGTATTGGGTTGTTTGTTTTTTTAATATTAAGCTGCATGAGCTCTTTATATATATTGGAGATTAAAGCTTTGTCCATTGATTCGTTTGCAAATATTTTCGCCCATTCTGAGGGATGCTTTTTGCCATTCCCGTTTTTTTAACAACAAAAGATAGAAAGAAAAAGAAGCAGAACACTAATGTGTGTAAAATATGCCTTTTGAAACTGTCGTTTTGAAATATGGACGTCCTTTGAATTTTTTGGTCGATATATGAACCAAGGATTTGTTTTCAGGGCAGGTGTCATTTACAGGCCTGCAATGATTTTGAATATCAACTGACCATTAGCGCTGGGCTTAAAGCTGCTGTTTTGTGAAACGGCCACAATGTGGCAGCAGTTCTCCTTTACCAAATCTGGTTACAGGGGCAACAGAGCATCAATGGAAGTCGTGTTCTAGATTGGAATTTAGAATGGAATGTGCCAGGAGAAAGCCCCTCAAGTTTGTCTCACTACTTCTTGTTCGTGTTTTTAGTTTAATTTTTTATTTTTTATTACAGAAAATTCGATTACAATGTTTGGCTTGTTGTAGGTGTGGAAGATGTGGTTCTTTTACACATATACAGATGTCGTTCTTCCTGGGATCCTTTTCCCATGTACCTTATGACAGAATGTTGAGTAGTCTTCTCTTGGTATTCTGTAGGTCTTTGGTGATTATATATGTCACCTGTGTTTGTATATGTCTGTTAACCACAATATCATAATGAAACCAACCCTCACACCTTTCCATTGGTGAACCATAAGTTTGTTGAATGAATCTATGATTGCCCTTCTCCGTGGAAATATCTGCCCTGGTATCCATTTTTCGGTCACACCTATAAGAGATATGATATGATATGTGTCTTTCACTTTCTGACTTACTACAAGTCACGTGATTACCTCTAGACACACCTACGGGGCTGCAAATGGCATTGTGTCCTTTTATTCCTTGGCTTCTATTCTGCCTTAGCGAGGTCCATTTTCAAAAATTTGATTCCCTGAGGGCTGAGGATTAGCTGACCTGGGTAGCCTGACCCTGCCGGCCGGCCCTACCCAGGTGTGCCTGGGTTGAGGTCAATATAAGCAGCGCTGCAGGCAGCAATAGCCCCTGAAGCTGTGCCTGACTCCATATTCTCTGCCCCGTCAGCAGTCTCGGGGCTGTGCTGGTGGGAGGGAGTGAGGGGCCACGGCTTTGTGGGTGGCCAGGTGTGAGTGGGTCTCTGCTGGACTTTCTGCATGAGTTGCCAGGATGCCACCTGTAAAGAAGAGGATGTGTCACCCATACCTTCTGCTGGAATTTCTCTCCGGACAGAGGTGAGGAAGGAAAAAAGCAGTGGGTGCCGGGACAGAAGTTGTATCTCAGGCAGGGCAATGGAAAGCTTCCAGAAGAGCGCCCAGGGCCAGGACCATCCTGGCTGGCCTGCAGGCACCAAGTTGGCCTGCGTGTTGTCGCTGGTGTGGCCCCACGGCCCTTCCTCTAGGCTTTCAAGCCCTTGTACATATTCAGGTGTTTTACCTGGGAAGGGTGGGAAAAGTTCAACAGCAGCTGGCCTGGGGCTCAGCTCACGGTTACTTACAGATGCCTCGGCATGGCCCCCCGCTTTGCAATGAGGACACTCCTTGCATAGGAGTGGGCTGCTGGCTCTATGGGAGATGATTCCCCACCTCTGACCAATTTCAGAATTGTTTACCGGTGGAGCAAGTGCCCTGATAGGGTTTTCCTGTGTCTAATCGTGGGTTCAGGTTTTTTTTTTTCTTTTTTGGTTCAAGTTAGATTTTATTCCTCTTTTATGTATTTATAGATATAAGCATGGAAATAATTCATTCATATAAATACATCTGTGTGAAGGGAAAAAATTTTTCTGTTTTATTTTTAAATTTTATTTTTAGAAATTTTGAAATTTAATTTTATTTATTTTTTATACAGCAGGTTATTATTAGTTATGTATTTTATGCATATACATGTATACAGGTCAATCCCAGTCTCCCAACTCATTCCAACACCACCTCCCAATGGCTTCCCACACTTGGTGTCCATACGTGTGTTCTCTACCTCTGTGTCTCTATTTCTTCCCTGCAAACCAGTTCATCTGTACCATTTTTCTAGGCTCCACATATATGCATTAACATACAATATCTGTTTTTCTCTTTCTGACTTACTTCATTCTGTATGACAGTCTCTAGATCCATCGACGTCTCTACAATGACCCAGTTTCATTCTTTCTTATGGCTGAGTAATATTCTATTTTATATATGTACCACATCTTTATCAATTCGTCTGTCTGTGGGTATTTAGGTTGCTTCCATTACCTGGCTATCGTAAATAGTGCTGAAATGAGAATTGTGGTGAATGTGCCTTTTTGATGTATGGTTTTCTCTGGGTATATGCCCAGAAGTGGGATTGCTGGATCATATGGTAATTCTCTTTCTAGTTTTTTAAGGAAACTCCATACTGTTCTCCATCGTGACTGTATCAATTTACATTTCCACCACTAGTGGAAGAGGGATCCTTTTGTCCACACCCTCCCCAAAATTTGTTGTTTGTAGATTTTCTGATGTTGCCGATTCTAACAGGTGTGAGGAGATACCTCATTGTAGTTTTGATTTGCATTTCTCTAATAATTAGTGATGTTGAGCAGCTTTTCATATGTGTCTTGTCCATCTCTGTGTCGTCTTTGAAGAAACGTCTCTTTAGATCTTCTGCCCATTTTTGTATTGGGTTGTTTGTTTTTTTAATATTAAGCTGCATGAGCTCTTTATATATATTGGAGATTAAACCTTTGTCCATTGATTCGTTTGCAAATATTTTCGCCCATTCTGAGGGATGCTTTTTGCCATTCCCGTTTTTTTAACAAAAAAAGAAAGAAAGAAAAAGAAGCAGAACACTAATGTGTGTAAAATATGCCTTTTGAAACTGTCGTTTTGAAATATGGACATCCTTTGAATTTTTTGGTCGATATATGAACCCAGGATTTGTTTTCAGGGCAGGTGTCATTTACAGGCCTGCAATGATTTTGAATATCAACTGACCATTAGCGCTGGGATAAAAGCTGCTGTTTTATGAAACGGCCACAAGCTGGCAGCAGTTCTCCCTTACCAAATCTGGTTACTGGGGCAACAGAGCCTCAATGGAAGTCCTGTTCTAGATTGGAATTTAGAATGGAATGTGCCAGGAGAAAGCCCCTCAAGTTTGTCTCACTACTTCTTGTTCGTGTTTTTAATTTATTTTTTTTATTTTTTATTACAGGTAATTTGATTACAGTGTTTGGCTTGTTGTAGGTGTGAAAGATGTGGCTCTTTTACACATATACCTATGTCTGTTATTCATGAAATCCCTTTCCCATGTACCTTATGACAGAATGTTGAGTAGTCTTCTCTTGGTATTCTGTTAGTCTTTGGTCATTATATATGTCACCTGTGTTTGTATATGTCTGTTAACCCCAATATCATAATGAAACAAATCCTCACACCTTTCCATTGGTGAACCATAAGTTTGTTGAATGAATCTGTGATTGCCCTTCTCCGTGGAAATATCTGCCCTGGTATCCATTTTTTGGTCACACCTATAAGAAATATGATATGATATGTGTCTTTCACTTTCTGACTTACTACAAGTCACGTGATTACATCTAGACACACCTACGGTGCTGGAAATGGCATTGTGTCCTTTTATTCCTTGGCTTCTATTCTGCCTTAGGGAGGTCCATTTTCAACATTGTGATTCCCTGAGGGCTGAGGATTAGCTGACCTGGGTAGCCCGACCCTGCCGGCTAGCCCTCACCAGGTGTGCCTGGTTTGAGGTCAATATAAACAGAGCTGCAGGCAGCAATAGCCCCTGAAGCTGTGCCTGACTCCATATTCTCTGCCCCGTCAGCAGTCTCGGGGCTGTGCTGGTGGGAGGGAGTGAGGGGCCACGGCTTTGTGGGTGGCCCGGTGTGAGTGGGTCTCTGCTGGACTTTCTGCAGGAGTTGCCAGGCTTCAACCTGTAAAGAAGAGGATGTGTCACCCATACCATCCACTGGAATTTCTCTCCGGACAGAGGTGAGGAAGGAAAAAAGCAGTGGGGGCCGGGACAGGAGGGGTATCTCAGGCTGGGCAATGGAAAGTTTCCAGAAGATCGCCCAGGGCCAGGACCATCCTGGCTGGCCTGCAGGCACCAACTTGGCCTGCGTGCTGTCGCTGGTGTGGCTCCACGGCCCTTCCTCTAGGCTTTCAAGCACTTGTACATATTCAGGTGTTTTACCTGGGAAGGGTGGGAAAAGTTCAACAGCAGCTGGCCTGGGGCTCAGCTCACGGTTACTCACAGATGCCTCGGCATGGCCCCCCGCTTTGCAATGAGGATGCTCCTTGCGTAGGAGTGGGCTGCTGGCTCTATGGGAGATGATTCCCCACCTCTGACCAATTTCAGAATTGTTTACCGATGGAGCAAGTGCCCTGATAGTGTTTTCCTCTGTCTAACTCGTGGGTTCAGGTTTTTATTTTTCTTTTTTGTTTCAAGTTAGATTTTATTCCTCTTTTATGTATTTATAGATATAAGCATGGAAATAATTCATTCATATAAATACATCTGTGTGAAGGGAAGAACTTTTTTCTGTTTTATTTTTAAATTTTATTTTTTAAAATTTTGAAATTTAATTTTATTTATTTTTTTTATACAGCAGGTTATTATTAGTTATGTATTTTACGCATATACATGTATACAGGTCAATCCCAATCTCCCAACTCATCCCAACACCACCTCCCCATGGCTTCCCACACTTGGTGTCCATATGTGTGTTCTCTACCTCTGTGTCTCTATTTCTTCCCTGCAAACCAGTTCATCTGTACCATTTTTCTAGGTTCCACATATATGCATTAATATACATGTTTGTTTGTCTCTTTCTGAATTACTTCATTCTGTATGACAGTCTCTAGATCCATCGACGTCTCTACAAATGACCCAGTTTCATTCCTTCTTATGGCTGAGTAATATTCCATTTTATATATGTACCACATCTTTATCCATTCGTCTGTCTGTGGGTATTTAGGTTGCTTCCATTACCTGGCTATCGTAAATAGTGCTGAAATGAGCATTGTGGTGAATGTGCCTTTTTGATTTATGGTTTTCTCTGGGTATATGCCCAGAAGTGGGATTGCTGGATCATATGGTAATTCTATTTCTAGTTTTTTTAAGGAAACTCCATACTGTTCTCCATCGTGACTGTATCAATTTACATTTCCACCACTAGTAGGAAGAGGGATCCTTTTGTCCACACCCTCCCCAGAATTCGTTGTTTGTAGATTTTCTGATGATGCCAATCGTAACAGGTGTGAGGCGATACCTCATTGTAGTTTTGATTTGCATTTCTCTAATAATTAGTGATGTTGAGCAGCTTTTCATGTGCCTCTTGGCCATCTCTGTGTCTTCTTTGAAGAAACGTCTCTTTAGATCTTCTGCCCATTTTTGTATTGGGTTGTTTGTTTTTTTAATATTAAGCTGCATGAGCTCTTTATATATATTGGAGATTAAACTTTTGTCCATTGATTCGTTTGCAAATATTTTCGCCCATTCTGAGGGATGCTTTTTGCCATTCCCGTTTTTTTAACAACAAAAGATAGAAAGAAAAAGAAGCAGAACACTAATGTGTGTAAAATATGCCTTTTGAAACTGTCGTTTTGAAATATGGACGTCCTTTGAATTTTTTGGTCGATATATGAACCCAGGATTTGTTTTCAGGGCAGGTGTCATTTACAGGCCTGCAATGATTTTGAATATCAACTGACCATTAGCGCTGGGATTAAAGCTGCTGTTGTGTGAAACGGCCACAAAGTGGCAGCAGGTGTCCCTTTCCAAATCTGGTTACTGGGGCAACAGAGCCTCAATGGAAGTCTTGTTCTAGATTGGAATTTAGAATGGAATGTGCCAGGAGAAAGCCCCTCAAGTTTGTCTCACTACTTCTTGTTCGTGTTTTTAATTTAATTTTTTATTTTTTATTACAGCAAATTTGATTACAATGTTTGGCTTGTTGTAGGTGTGGAAGATGTGGTTCTTTTACACATACACATATGTCTGTTCTTCCTGGGATCCTTTTCCCATGTACCTTATGACAGAATGTTGAGTAGTCTTCTCTTGGTATTCTGTAGGTCTTTGGTGATTATATATGTCACCTGTGTTTGTATATGTCTGTTAACCCCAATATCATAATGAAACCAATCGTCACACCTTTCCTTTGGTGAACCATAAGTTTGTTGAATGAATCTGTGATTGCCCTTCTCCGTGGAAATATCTGCCCTGGTATCCATTTTTCGGTCACACCTATAAGAGATATGATATGATATGTGTCTTTCACTTTCTGACTTACAACATCTCACGTGATTACCTCTAGACACCCCTACGGTGCTACAAATGGCATTGTGTACTTTTATTCCTTGGCTTCTATTCTGCCTTAGCGAGGTCCATTTTCAACAATGTGATTCCCTGAGGGCTGAGGATTAGCTGACCTGGGTAGCCTGACCCTGCCGGCCGGCCCTCCCCAGGTGTGCCTGTGTTGAGTTCAATATAAACAGCGCTGCAGGCAGCAATAGCCTTTGAAGCTGTGCCTGACTCCATATTCTCTGTCCCATCAGCAGTCTCGGGGCTGTGCTGGTGGGAGGGAGTGAGGGGCCACGGCTTTGTGGGTGGCCCGGTGTGAGTGGGTCTCTGCTGGACTTTCTGCAGGAGTTGCCAGGCTTCCACCTGTAAAGAAGAGGATGTGTCACCCATACCTTCCGCTGGAATTTCTCTTCGGACAGAGGTGAGGAAGCAAAAAAGCAGTGGGTGCCGGGACAGGAGGGGTATCTCAGACAGGGCAATGGAAAGCTTCCAGAAGAGCGCCCAGGGCCCAGACCATCCTGACTGGCCTGCAGGCACCAAGTTGGCCTGCGTGCTGTCGCTGGTGTGGCCCCACGGCCCTTCCTCTAGGCTTTCAAGCGCTTGTACATATTCAGTTGTTTTACCTGGGAAGGGTGGGAAAAGTTCAACAGTAGCTGGCCAGGGGCTCAGCTCACGTTTACTCACAGATGCCTCGGCATGGCCCCCCACTTTGCAATGAGGACGCTCCTTGCGTAGGAGTGGGCTGCTGGCTCTATGGGAGATGATTCCCCACCTCTGACCAATTTCAGAATTGTTTACCGATGGAGCAAGTGCCCTGATAGTGTTTTCCTCTTTCTAACTCGTGGGTTCAGGTTTTTTTTTTCTATTTTGGTTCAAGTTAGATTTTATTCCTCTTTTATGTATTTATAGATATAAGCATGGAAATAATTCATTCATATAAATACATCTGTGTGAAGGGAAGAACTTTTTTCTGTTTTATTTTTAAATTTTATTTTTTTAAATTTTAAAATTTAATTTTATTTATATTTTTATACAGCAGGTTATTATTAGTTATGTATTTTATGCATATACATGTATACAGGTCAATCCCAATCTCCCAACTCATCCCAACACCACCTCACCATGGCTTCCCACACTTGGTGTCCATACGTGTGTTCTCTACCTCTGTGTCTCTATTTCTTCCCTGCAAAGCAGTTCATCTGTACCATTTTTCTAGGTTCCACATATATGCATTAATATACCATATTTGTTTGTCTCTTTCTGACTTACTTCATTCTGTATGACAGTCTCTAGATCCATCGACGTCTCTACAAATGACCCAGTTTCATTCCTTCTTATGGCTGAGTAATATTCCATTTTATATATGTACCACATCTTTATCCATTCGTCTGTCTGTGGGTATTTAGGTTGCTTCCATTACCTGGCTATTGTAAATAGTGCTGAAATGAGCATTGTGGTGAATGTGCTTTTTTGATTTATGGTTTTCTCTGGGCATATGCCCAGAAGTGGGATTGCTGGATCATATGGTAATTCTATTTCTAGTTTTTTTTAAGGAAACTCCATACTCTTCTCCATCGTGACTGTATCAATTTATATTTCCACCACTAGTGGAAGAGGGATCCTTTTGTCCACACCCTCCCCAGAATTTGTTGTTTGTAGATTTTCTGATGATGCCGATTCTAACAGGTGTGAGGTGATACCTCATTGTAGTTTTGATTTGCATTTCTCTAATAATTAGTGATGTTGAGCAGCTTTTCATGTGCGTCTTGGCCATCTCTGTGTCTTCTTTGAAGAAACGTCTCTTTAGATCTTCTGCCCATTTTTGTATTGGGTTGTTTGTTTTTTTAATATTAAGCTGCATGAGCTCTTTATATATATTGGAGATTAAACCTTTGTCCATTGATTCGTTTGCAAATATTTTCGCCCATTCTGAGGGATGCTTTTTGCCATTCCCGTTTTTTTAACAAAAAAAGAAAGAAAGAAAAAGAAGCAGAACACTAATGTGTGTAAAATATGCCTTTTGAAACTGTCGTTTTAAAATATGGACATCCTTTCAATTTTTTGGTCGATATATGAACCCAGGATTTGTTTTCAGGGCAGGTGTCATTTACAGGCCTGCAATGATTTTGAATATCAACAGACCATTAGCGCTGAAATTAAAGCTGCTGTTGTGTGAAACGGCCACAATGTGGTAGCAGTTCTCCCTTACCAAATCTGGTTACTAGGGCAACAGAGCCTCAATGGAAGTCCTGTTCTAGATTGGAATTTAGAATGCAATGTGCCAGGAGAAAGCCCCTCAAGTTTGTCTCACTACTTCTTGTTCGTGTTTTTAATTTAATTTTTTATTTTTTATTACAGCAAATTTGATTACAATGTTTGGCTTGTTGTAGGTGTGGAAGATGTGGTTCTTTTACACATATACATATGTCTGTTCTTCCTGGGATCCTTTTCCCATGTACCTTATGACAGAATGTTGAGTAGTCTTCTCTTGGTATTCTGTAGGTCTTTGGTGATTATATATGTCACCTGTGTTTGTATATGTCTGTTAACACCAATATCATAATGAAACAAACCCTCACACGTTTCCATTGGTCAACCATAAGTTTTTTTAATGAATCTGTGTTTGCCCTTCTCCGTGGAAATATCTGTCCTGGTATCCATTTTCCGGTCACACCTATAAGAGATAAGATATGATATGTGTCTTTCACTTTCTGACTTACTTCAAGTCACGTGATTACCTCTAGACACACCTACGGTGCTGCAAATGGCATTGTGTCCTTTTAATCCTTGGCTTCTATTCTGCCTTAGCGAGGTCCATTTTCAACAACGTGATTCCCTGAGGGCTGAGGATTAGCTGACCTGGATAGCCTGACCCTGCCGGCCAGCCCTCCCCAGGTGTGCCTGGGATGAGGTCAATATAAACAGCGCTGCAGGCAGCAATAGCCCCTGAAGCTGTGCCTGACTCCATGATCTCTGCCCCGTCAGCAGTCTCGGGGCTGTGCTGGTGGGAGGGAGTGAGGGGCCACGGCTTTGTGGGTGGCCCGGTGTGAGTGGGTCTCTGCTGGACTTTCTGCAAGCGTTGCCAGGATGCCACGTGTAAACAAGAGGATGTATCACCCACACCTTCCTTTGGAATTTCTCTACGGACAGAGGTGAGGAAGGAAAAAAGCAGTGGGGGCAGGGACAGGAGGGGTATCTCAGGCAGGGCAATGGAAAGCTTCCAGAAGAGCGCCCAGGGCCAGGACCATCCTGGCTGGCCTGTAGGCACCAAGTTGGCCTGCATGCTGTCGCTGGTGTGGCTCCATGGCCCTTCCTCTAAGCTTTCAAGCCCTTGTACATATTCAGGTGTTTTACCTGGGAAGGGTGGGAAAAGTTCAGCAGCAGCTGGCCTGGGGCTCAGCTCACGGTTACTCACAGATGCCTCGGGTCCCTTTCACTGACGAATGTGTAGGTCTTGTCTATTCCATAGTTTGTGATTGGAACGGTACCTGTGCTTATATCAAACTCTTGTTTTATTCATCACCCCACCTCTCATTCCCCCTTAAGCAGGCATAAGAGTGTTTTCCAAAGATGAGACTCTGTTCTCTTTCTTAACTGAGTTCAAGTGTAGCCATGTTTACAGGATCTTCATAAGTGATATCTTAATATAAGTTTCTTTTTCTGTGTCACTTATTTCACATAGAAGCATCATACCTCAATCCACTCATTTTGCTGCTACTGGTCTTATGCCATTGATTGCATGGCTGAGGGATATTCCATCGTACGGAAGTACCACAATTTTTTGAACCATTTTTATATTTCCTGGGATATTTAAGGTGTACCCAAGTTGAGGTTCTTGTAAGCAGTGCAGCCCTAAATTTTGGGGTGGCTTTTCTTATTGATTTTCATGTTTCCCAAGGTATATTCCCTAGACTGGAAGTGCCATTGGCTCTGTAGCTCTGTTGTTTACTTGTTTTAGGGAACACAATGCACTCCTCCAGAGATGCAGTTGGCAGTTTACATCCCGCCCATCAGCAGAACAAGCCTCCCTGTTCTCCGGGGCCGGTCTTGCCTTTCTGGATTTTACACATTTTGTGGATGTCCCTTTTGAACAGTGGGAAGTGATACTTCTTTGTAGTGCAGATTTGCATTTCTCGCTTGCTTGCTTGGCCAAAAAAGGCGTATGCGTTTTCTCCTGAATATATTCAGGAGAAAACGGATATGCCCTTTTTGCTCAAGTGCATCATTGTTGAAGTTGTGCCCAATATCCTGTGCTTTAAAGTCAATTCCAACGTACCACTTGAAATCTGTTTCTTGCTATTCTGCCTAGCTTTCAAGTCCACGTCGTTGCCTTCCCTCAACAGATTTTTGGACAATAGTTGTCTTTATTACTCTGCCAGTTTGTGAATTGCTGTGCCCCAGAGCTCCATTTTTCAACTTGTTTTTTGTGAGCTGACCCAAAGTCCAAAATTGTGGTTCAGGACCTATACTGGTTCCCGGTTGGGGGCTGAGACTTTGGTTAATTCTTCTTCCTGCTGGGAAATTAGAGTGACATGTGCCCGTCCAAATGCCTTAGAGCTACTCTCTCACTGGTTCTCCCTCTTCCCTTTCATCCTCTGCCAAATTGGCATCTGTGCGAACCAGGAGGTTAAAGGGGCTGTTTCTCCAAGTTGGGAGATTGATAGAAAAGCAGTTGGAAAATCAAACCGGAGCACCAGGAGAGGGACTATTCTTTGAGTTTTAGAAACCTTTCATATTCACAGTGTGTCCATTCTCTATTTTTCCCTTACATGTTATATCTGTAGTAATAGTCCCTTAAAGCTGGAGAGTTGGGAACCATGGAATGCGTACCATTCATTATTGCTTTAAAGGGTCTGCATTTGCTCACCGAATCTCACCACTCCTCTCAGTCCCAAGTGTCCAGCCTTATGCCACATCCAGCTGTCGTTGTAGATTGGGTCAGTCCAGGTTTCATCAGAGACCCTGAAGGAATTGTGAAGAATTTCCATTTTTGTTTTGTTTTGTTTTTGAAATTCCTTTTTATAGTGGGTTTGAGCTGGTTCTCGCTGCCATGTTTATGCCAGTCTAGACACACTTGATTCCCTTACGGAGACATATCAATACATAGGTTTTAAGATTCTTACTAGTCAGATATATTCCTCTGTGGGAAATATGTGGTTTTGAGTCCCTTTCACTGAGGAAGCTCTAGGTCTTGTCTATTCCATATTTGGTTTTTGGAACGGTACTTGTGCTTATATCAAACTCTGGTTTTATGCATCACCCCACCTCTCCTTCCCCCTTAAGCAGGCATAAGAGTGTTTTGCAAATGTGAGACACTGTTCTCTTTCCTAACTCAGTTCAAGTGTAGCCATGTTTACAGGATCTTCATAAGTGATATCTTATGATAAGTTTCTTTTTCTGTGTGACTTATTTCACTCAGAATCATCGTACCTGAATCCAATCATTTTCCTGCTACTGGTCTTGTGACATTGATTGTATGCTGAGGGATATTCCATCGTATGTAAGTACCACAATTTTTTGAACCATTTTTATATTTCCTGGTATATTTATGGTGTACCCAAGTTGAGGATCTTGTAAGCAGTGCAGCCCTAAATATTGGGGTGGCTGTGTCTTATTGATTTTCAGATTTCCCAAGGTATATTCCCTAGACTGGAAGGGCCCTTGGCTCTGTAGCTCTGTTGTATACTTCTTTTAGGGAACACAATGCACACCTCCGGAGAGGTAGTTGGCAATTTACATCCCCCCCATCAGCATAACAAGGCTCCCTGTTCTCCAGGGCCTGTCTTGCTTTTCTGGTTTTTACACATTTTGTGGATATCCCTTTTGACCGGTGGGAAGTGACACTTCTTTGCAGTGCAGATTTGCATTGTCCGCTTGCTTGCTTGGCCAAAAAGGGCGTATGCGTTTTCTCCTGAATATATTCAGGAGAAAACGCATACGCCCTTTTTGGCCAAGGGCATCATTGTCGAAGTTGTGCCCCTCTTCCTGTGCTTTAAAGGCGATTCCAAGGTACTTCTTGAAATCTGTTTCCTGCTATTCTGCCTCGCTTTCAAGTCCGCCTCGTTGCCTCCCTCAACACATTTTTGGACGATAGTTGTCCTTTATTACTCGGCCAGTTTGTGAATTGCTGTGCCCCTGAGCTCCATTTTTCAACTCGTTTTTTGTGAGCTGACCGCAAGTCCAAAATTTTGGTTCAGGACCTATACTGGTTCCCGGTGGGAGGCTGAGACTTTGGTTAATTCTTCTTCCTCCCGGGAAGTTAGAGTGATATGTGCCCGTCCAAATGCTTAACAGCTACTCTCTCATTGGTTCTCCTTCTTCCCTTTCATCCTCGGCCAAATTGGCAACCTGTGCGAACCAGGAGGTAAAGGGGCTTTCTCTCCAAGTTGGGAGATTGATAGTAAAGCAGTTGGAAAGTCAAACCTGAGCACCAGGAGAGGGACTATTTGTTGAGTTTTAGAAACCTTTAGTATTCACAGTGTGTCCGTTCTCTAGGTTTCCCGTACATGTTATAGCTGTAGTAATATTCCCTTCAAACTGGAGAGTTCGGACACATGGAATGGGTGCCAGGCATTTGTGCTTTAAAGGGTCTGCATTTGCTCACCCAATCTCACCAATCCTCTCAGTCCCAAGTGTCCAGCCTTATGCCACATCCAGCTGTCGTTGTAGATAGGGCCATTCCAGGTTTCATCAGAGACCCTGAAGGAATTGTAAAGAATTTCCCAGTTTTTTTGTTTGTTTTTGAAATTCATTTTTATAGTGGGTTTGAGCTGATTCTCGCTGTCATGTTTATGCCAGTCTAGACACACTTGATTCCCTTACAGAGATCATCAATACATAGGTTTTAAGATTCTTACTAGTCAGATATATTCCTCTGCGGGAAATATGGGGTTTTGAGTCCCTTTCACTGAGGAAGGTGTAGGTCTTGTCTATTACCTAGTTGGTTTTTGGAACGGTACCTGTGCTTATATCAAACTCTGGTTTTATGCATCACCCCACCTCTCCTTCCCCCTTAAGCAGGCATAAGAGTGTTTTCTATATGTGAGACTCTGTTCTCTTTCCTAACTCAGTTCAAGTGTAGCCATGTTTACAGGATCTTCATAAGTGATATCTTATGATAAGTTTCTTTTTCTGTGTGACTTATTTCACTTAGAATCATCGTACCTGAATCCACCCATTTTGCTGCTACTTGTCTTATGACATTGATTTCATGGCTGAGGGATATTCCATGTTACGTAAGTACCACAATTCTTTGAACCATTTTTATACTTCCTGGGATATTTAAGGTGTACCCAAGTTGAGGTTCTTGTAAGCAGTGCAGCCCTAAATTTTGGGGTGGCTCTGTCTTTTTGAGTTTCAGTTTTCCCAAGGTATATTCCCTAGACTGGAAGTGCCCTTTGCTCTGTAGCTCTGTTGTTTACTTGTTTTAGGGAACACAATGCACTCCTCCAGAAAGGCAGTTGGCAATTTACATAGCACCCATCAGCATAACAAGGCTCCCTGTTCTCCAGGGCCTGTCTTGCCTTTCTGGTTTTTACACATTTTCTGGATGTCCCTTTTGACCGGTGGGAAGTGATACTTCTTTGTAGTGCAGATTTGCATTGCCCGCTTGCTTGCTTGGCCAAAAAGGGCTTATGCGTTTTCTCCTGAATATATTCAGGAGAAAACGCATAAGCCCTTTTTGGCCAAGTGCATCATTGTCGAAGTTGTGCCCCTCTTCCTGTGCTTTAAAGGCGATTCCAACGTACCTCTTGAAATCTGTTTCCTGCTATTCTGCCTCGCTTTCAAGTCCGCCTCGTTGCCTTCCCTTAACAGTTTTTTGGATGATAGTTGCTATTTATTACTCGGCCAGTTTGTGAATTGCTGTGCCCTTGAGCTCCATTTTGCAACTCGTTTTTTGTGAGCTGACCGAAAGTCCAAAATTTTGGTTCAGGTCCTATGCTGTTTCCCGGTGGGGGGCTGAGACTTTGGTTAATTCATTTTCCTGCCGGGAAGTTAGAGTGATATGTGCCCATCCAAATGCCTAACAGCTACTCTCTCATTGGTTATCCCTCTTCCCTTTCATCCTCTGCCAAATTGGCAACCTCTGCGAACCAGGAGGTTAAAGGGGCTGTCTCTCCAAGTTGGGAGATTGATAGTAAAGCAGATGGCAAGTCAAACCGGAGCACCAGGAGAGGGACTATTCGTTGAGTTTTAGAAACCTTTCGTATTCACTGTGTGTCTGTTCTCTAGGTTTCCTGTACATGTTATAGCTGTAGTAATATTCCCTTCAACCTGGAGAGTTGGGACCCATGGAATGTGTGCCAGACATTTGTGATTTAAAGGGTCTGCATTTTCTCACCCAATCTCACCAATCCTCTCAGACCCAAGTGTCCAGCCTTATGCCACATACAGCTGTCGTTGTAGATAGGGTCATTCCAGGTTTCATCAGAGACCCTGAAGGAATTGTAAAGAATTTCACAGTTTTTTTGTTTTGTTTTTGAAATTCCTTTTTATAGTGGGTTTGAGCTGATTCTCGCTGCCATGTTTATGCCAGTCTAGACACACTTGATGCCCTTATGGAGACATATCAATACAGAGGTTTTAAGATTCTTACTAATCAGATATATTCCTCTGCGAGAACTATGGGGTTTTGAGTCCTTTTCACTGAGGAAGGTGTAGGTCTTGTCTATTCCATAGTTGGTTTTTGGAACGGTACCTGTGCTTATAACAAACTCTGGTTTTATGCATCACCCCACCTCTCCTTCCCCCTTAAGCAGGCATAAGAGTGTTTTCTATATGTGAGACACTGCTCTCTTTCCTAACTCAGTTCAAGTGTAGCCATGTTTACAGGATCTTCATACGTGATATCTTATGATAAGATTCTTTTTCTGTGTGACTTATTTCACTTAGATTCATTGTACCTGAATCCACCCATTTTGCTGTTACTTGTCTTATGACATTGATTTCATGGCTGAGGGATATTCCATCGTATGTAAGTACCACAATTTTTTGAACCATTTTTATATTTCCTGGGATATTTAAGGTGTACCTAAGTTGAGGTCCTTGTAAGCAGTGCAGCCTTAAATTTTGGGGTCGCTCTGTCTTATTGATTTTCATTTTTCCCAAGGTATATTCCCTAGACTGGAAGTGCCCTTGGCTCTGTAGCTCTGTTGGTTACTTGTTTTAGAGAACACAATGCACTCCTCCAGAGAGGCAGTTGGCAATTTATATCCCGCCCATCAGCATAAAAAGGCTCCATGTTCTCCAGGGCATGTCTTGCCTTTCTGCTTTTTACACATTTTGTGGATGTACCTTTTGACCGGTGGGAAGTGATACTTCTTTGTAGTGCAGATTTGCATTGCCCGCTTGCTTTCTTGGCCAAAAAGGGCGTATGCGTTTTCTCCTGAATATATTCAGGAGAAAACGCATACGCCCTTTTTGGCCAAGTGCATCATTGTCGAAGTTGTGCCCCTCTTCCTGTGCTTTAAATGCGATTCCAACGTACCTCTTGAAATCTGTTTCCTGCTATTCTGCCTCGCTTTCAAGTCCGCCTCGTTGCCTTCCCTGAACAGATTTTTGGATGATAGTTGTCCTTTATTACTCTGCCAGTTTGTGAATTGTTGTGCCCTTGAGCTCCATTTTGCAACTCGTTTTTTGTGAGCTGACCGCAAGTCCAAAATTTTGGTTCAGAACCTATGCTGGTTCCCGGTGGGGGGCTGAGACTTTGGTTAATTCTTCTTCCTGCCGGGAAGTTAGTGTGATATGTGCCCATCCAAATGCCTAACAGCTCTTCTCTCATTGGTTTTCCCTCTTCCCTTTCATCCTCTGCCAAATTGGAAACCTGTGCGAACCAGGAGGTTAAATGGGCTGTCTCTCCAAGTTGGGAGATTGATAGTAAAGCAGATGGAAAGTCAAACCGGAGCACCAGGAGAGGGACTATACGTTGAGTTTTAGAAACCTTTCGTACTCACAGGGGGTTCATTTTCTAGATTTCCTGTACATGTTATATCTGTAGTAATATTCCCTTCAACCTGGAGAGTTGGGACCCATGGAATGGGTGCCAGGCATTTGTGCTTTAAAGGGTCTGCATTTGCTCACCCAATCTCACCAATCCTCTCAGTCCCATGTGTCCAGCCTTATGCCACATCCATCTGTCGTTGTAGATAGGGTCATTCCAGGTTTCATCAGAGACCCTGAAGGCATTGTAAAGAATTTCCCAGTTTTTTTGTTTTGTTTTTGAAATTCCTTTTTATAGTGGGTTTGAGCTGATTCTCGCTGCCATGTTTATGCCAGTCTAGACACACTTGATTCCCTTACGGAGACATATCAATACATAGGTTTTAAGATTCTTACAAGTCAGATATATTCCTCTGTGGGAAATATGGGGTTTTGATTCCCTTTCACTGAGGAAGCTGTAGGTCTTGTCTATTCCATAGTTGGTTTTTGGAACGGTACCTGTTCTTATATCAAACTCTGGTTTTATGCATCACCCCACCTCTCCTTCCCCCTTAAGCAGGCATAAGAGTGTTTTCCAAATGTGAGACACTGTTCTCTTTCCTAATTCAGTTCAAGTGTAGCCATGTTTACAGGATCTTCATAAGTGATATCTTATGATAAGTTTCTTTTTCTCTGTGACTTATTTCACTTAGAATCATCGTACCTGAATCCACCCATTTTGCTGCTACTGGTCTTATGACATTGATTTCATGGCTGAGGGATATTCCATCGTACGTAAGTACCACAATTTTTAGAACCATTTTTATATTTCCTGGGATATTTAAGGTGTACCCAAGTTGAGGTCCTTGTAAGCAGTGCAGCCCTAAATTTTGGTGTGGCTCTGTCTTATTGATTTTCAGTTTTCCCAAGGTATATTCCCTAGACTGGAAGTGCCCTTGGCTCTGTAGCTCTGTTGTTTACTTGTTTTAAGGAACACAATGCACTCCTCCAGAGAGGCAGTTGGCAATTTACATCCCGCCCATCAGCATAACAAGGCTCCCTGTTCTCTAGGGCCTGTCTTGCCTTTCCGGTTTTTACACATTTTGTGGATGTCCCTTTTTACCGGTGTGAAGTGATACTTCTTTGTAGTGCAGATTTGCATTGCCCGCTTGCTTGCTTGGCCAAAAAGGGCGTATGCGTTTTCTCCTGAATATATTCAGGAGAAAACTCATACGCCCTTTTTGGCCAAGTGCATCATTGTCGAAGTTGTGCCCCTCTTCCTGTGCTTTAAAGGCGATTCCAACGTACCTCTTGAAATCTGTTTCCTGCTATTCTGCCTCGCTTTCAAGTCCGCCTCGTTGCCTTCCCTCAACAGATTTTTGGACGATAGTTGTCCTTTATTACTCGGCCAGTTTGTGAATTGCTGTGCCCCTGAGCTCCAATTTTCAACTCGTTTTCTGTGAGCTGACCGCAAGTCCATAATTTTGGTTCAGGACCTATACTGGTTCCCGGGTGGTGGCTGAGACTTTGGTTAACTCTTCTTCCTGCCAGGAAATTACAGTGATATGTGCCCGTCCAAATGCCTAACAGCTACTCTCTCATTGGTTCTCCCTCTTCCCTTTCATCCTCTGCCAAATTGGCAACCTGTGCGAACCAGGAGGTTAAAGGGGCTGTCTCTCCAAGTTGGGAGGTTGATAGTAAAGCAGATGGAAAGTCAAACACGAGCACCAGGAGAGGGACTATTCGTTGAGTTTTAGAAACCTTTCGTATTCACAGTGTGTCCTTTCTCTAGGTTTCCCGTACATGTTATAGCTGTAGTAATATTCCCTTTAACCTGGAGAGTTGGGACCCACGGAGTGGGTGCCAGGCATTTGTGCTTTAAAGGGTCTGCATTTGCTCACCCAATGTCACCAATCCTCTCAGTCACAAGTGTCGAGCCTTATGCCTCATCCAGCTGTCGTTGTATATAGGGTCATTCCAGGTTTCATCAGTGACCCTGAAGGAATTGTAAAGAATTTCCCAGTTTTTTTGTTTTGTTTTTGAAATTCCTTTTTATAGTGGGTTTGAGCTGATTCTCGCTGCCATGTTTATGCCAGTCTAGACACACTTGATTCTCTTACGGAGACATATCAATACATAGGTTTTAAGATTCTTACTAGTCAGATATATTCCTCTGCGGGAAATATGGGGTTTTGAGTCTCTTTCACTGAGGAAGGTGTAGGTCTTGTCTATTCCATAGTTGGTTTTTGGAACGGTACCTGTGCTTATATCAAACTCTGGTTTTATGCATCACCCCACCTCTCCTTCCCCCTTAAGCAGGCATAAGAGTGTTTTCTAAATGTGAGACACTGTTCTCTTTCCTAACTCAGTTCAAGTGTAGCCATGTTTACAGGATCTTCATAAGTGATATCTTATGATAAGTTTCTTTTTCTCTGTGACTTATTTCACTTAGAATCATCGTACTTGAATCCACCCATTTTGCTGCCACTGGTCTTATGACATTGATTTCATGGCTGAGGGATATTCCATCGTACGTAAGTACCACAATCTTTTGAACCATTTTTATATTTCCTGGGATATTTAAGGTGTACCCAAGTTGAGGTCCTTGTAAGCAGTGCAGCCCTAAATTTTGGGGTGGCTCTGTCTTATTGATTTTCAATTTTCCCAAGGTATATTCCCTAGACTGGAACTGCCCTTCGCTCTGTAGCTCTGTTGTTTACTTGTTTTAGGGAACACAATGCACTCCTCCAGAGAGGCAGTTCGCAAGTTACATCCCGCCCATCAGCATAACAAGGCTCCCTGTACTCCAGGGCCTGTCTTGCCTTTCTGGTTTTTACACATTTTGTGGATGTCCCTTTTGACCGGTGGGAAGTGATACTTCTTTGTAGTGCAGATTTGCATTGCCCGCTTGTTGCTTGGCCAAAAAGGGCGTATGCGTTTTCTACTGAATATATTCAGGAGAAAACGCATACGCCCTTTTTGGCCAAGTGCATCATTGTCGAAGTTGTGCCCCTCTTCCTGTGCTTTAAAGGCGATTCCAACGTACCTCTTGAAATCTGTTTCCTGCTATTCTGCCTCGCTTTCAAGTCCGCCTCGTTGCCTTCCCTCAACAGATTTTTGGACGATAGTTGTCCTTTATTACTCGGCCTGTTTGTGAATTGCTGTGCCCTTGAGCTCCATTTTTCAACTCGTTTTCTGTGAGCTGAGAGCAAGTCCAAAATTTTGGTTCAGGACCTATACTGGTTCCCGGGGGGTGGCTGAGACTTTGTTTAATTCTTCTTCCTGCCGGGAAATTATAGTGATATGTGCCCGTCCAAATGCCTAACAGCTACTCTCTCATTGGTTCTCCCTCTTCATTTCATCCTCTTCCAAATTGGCAACCTGTGCGAACCAGGAGGTTAAAGGGGCTGTCTCTCCAAGTTGGGAGGTTGATAGTAAAGCAGATGGAAAGTCAAACACGAGCACCAGGAGAGGGACTATTCGTTGAGTTTTAGAAACCTTTCGTATTTACATGTGTCCGTTCTCTATGTTTCCCGTACATGTTATAGCTGTAGGAATATTCCCTCTAACCTGGAGAGTTGGGACCCATGGAATGGGTGCCAGGCATTTGTGCTTTAAAGGGTCTGCATTTGCTCACCCAATCTCACCAATCCTCTCAGTCCCAAGTGTCCAGCCTTATGCCTCATCCAGCTGTCGTTGTACATAGGGTCATTCCAGGTTTCATCAGAGACCCTGAAGGAATTGTAAAGAATTTCACAGTTTTTCTGTTTTGTTTTTGAAATTCCTTTTTATGGTGGGTTTGAGCTGATTCTCGCTGCCATGTTTATGCCAGTCTAGACACACTTGATTCCCTTATGGAGACATATCAATACATAGGTTTTAAGATTCTTACTAGTCAGATATATTCCTCTGCGGGAAATATGGGGTTTTGAGTCCCTTTCACTGAGGAAGGTGTAGGTCTTGTCTATTCCATAGTTGGTTTTTGGAACGGTACCTGTGTTTATATCAAACTCTGGTTTTATGCATCACCCCACCTCTCCTTCCCCCTTAAGCAGGCAGAAGAGTGTTTTCTAAATGTGAGACACTGTTCTCTTTCTTAACTCAGTTCAAGTGTAGCCATGTTTACAGGATCTTCATAAGTGATATCTTATGATAAATTTCTTTTTCTGTGTGACTTATTTCACTTAGAATCTTCGTACCTGAATCCAGCCATTTTGCTGCTACTGGTCTTATGACATTTATTTCATGGCTGAGGGATATTCCATCGTACGTAAATACCACAATCTTTTGAACCATTTTTATATTTCCTGGGATATTTAAGGTGTACCCAAGTTGAGGTCCTTGTAAGCAGTGCAGCCCTAAATTTTGGGGTGGCTCTGTCTTATTGATTTTCAGTTTTCCCAAGGTATATTCCCTACACTGGAAGTGGCCTTGGCTCTGTAGCTCTGTTGTTTATTTGTTTTAAGGAACACAATGTACTCCTCCAGAGAGGCAGTTGGCAATTTACATCCCGCCCATCAGCATAACAAGGCTCCCTGTTCTCCAGGGCCTGTCTTGCCTTTCCGGTTTTTACACATTTTGTGGATGTCCCTTTTGACTGGTGGGAAGTGATACTTCTTTGTAGTGCAGATTTGCATTGCCCGCTTGCTTGCTTGGCCCAAAAGGGCGTATGCGTTTTCTCCTGAATATATTCAGGAAAAAACGCATACGCCCTTTTGGGCCAAGTGCATCATTGTCGAAATTGTGCCCCTCTTCCTGTGCTTTAAAGGCGATTCCAACGTACCTCTTGAAATCTGTTTCCTGCTATTCTGCCTCGCTTTCAAGTCCGCCTCGTTGCCTTCCCTCAACAGATTTTTGGACGATAGTTGTCCTTTATTACTCGGCCAGTTTGTGAATTGCTGTGCCCCTGAGCTCCATTTTTCAACTCGTTTTTGGTGAGCTGACCGCAAGTCCAAAATTTTGGTTCAGGACCTATACTGGTTCCCGGTGTGTGGCTGAGACTTTGGTTAATTCTTCTTCCTGCCGGGAAATTACAGTGATATGTGCCCGTCCAAATGCCTAACAGCTACTCTCTCATTGGTTCTCCCTCTTCCCTTTCATCCTCTGCCAAATTGGCAACCTGTGCGAACCAGGAGGTTAAAGGGTCTGTCTCTCCAAGTTGGGAGGTTGATAGTAAAGCAGATGGAAAGTCAAACACGAGCACCAGGAGAGGGACTATTCGTTGAGTTTTAGAAACCTTTCGTATTCACAGTGTGTCCGTTCTCTAGGTTTCCCCTACATGTTATAGCTGTAGGAATATTCCCTTTATCCTGGAGAGTTGGGACCCATGGAATGAGTGCCAGGCATTTGTGCTTTAAAGGGTCTGCATTTGCTCACCCAATCTCACCAATCCTCTCAGTCCCAAGTGTCCAGCCTTATGCCACATCCAGCTGTCGTTGTACATAGGGTCATTCCAGGTTTCATCAGAGACCCTGAAGGAATTGTAAAGAATTTCCCAGTTTTTTTGTTTTATTTTTGAAATTCCTTTTTATAGTGGGTTTGAGGTGATTCTCGCTGCCATGTTTATGCCAGTCTAGACACACTTGATTCCCTTATGGAGACATATCAATCCATAGGTTTGAAGGTTCTTACTAGTCAGATATATTCCTCTGAGGGAAATATGGGGTTTTGATTCCCTTTCACTGAGGAAGTTTTAGGTCTTGTCTATTCCATAGTTGGTTTTTGGAACGGTACCTGTGCTTATATCAAACTCTGGTTTTATGCATCACCCCACCTCTCCTTCCCCCTTAAGCAGGCATAAGAGTGTTTTCTAAATGTGAGACACTGTTCTCTTTCCTAACTCAGTTCAAGTGTAGCCATGTTTACAGGATCTTCATAAGTGATATCTTATGATAAGTTTCTTTTTCTGTGTGACTTATTTCACTTAGAATCATCGTACCTGAATCCACCCATTTTGCTGCCACTGGTCTTATGACATTGATTTCATGGCTGAGGGATATTCCATCGTACGTAAGTACCACAATTTTTTGAACCATTTTTATATTTCCTGGGATATTTAAGGTGTACCCAAGTTGAGGTCCTTGTAAGCAGTGCAGCCCTAAATTTTGGGGTGGCTCTGTCTTATTGATTTTCAGTTTTCCCAAAGTATATTCCCTAGACTGGAACTGCCCTTGGCTCTGTAGCTCTGTTGTTTAATTGTTTCAGGGAACACAATGCACTCCTCCAGAGAGGCAGTTCCCAAGTTACATCCCGCCCATCAGCATAACAAGGCTCCCTGTTCTCCAGGGCCTGTCTTGCCTTTCTGGTTTTTACACATTTTGTGGATGTCCCTTTTGACCGGTGGGAAGTGATACTTCTTTGTAGTGCAGATTTGTATTGCCCGCTTGTTGCTTGGCCAAAAAGGGCGTATGCGTTTTCTACTGAATATATTCAGGAGAAAACGCATACGCCCTTTTTGGCCAAGTGCATCATTGTCGAAGTTGTGCCCCTCTTCCTGTGCTTTAAAGGCGATTCCAACGTACCTCTTGAAATCTGTTTCCTGCTATTCTGCCTCGCTTTCAAGTCCGCCTCGTTGCCTTCCCTTAACAGATTTTCGGACAATAGTTGTCCTTTATTACTCGGCCAGTTTGTGAATTGCTGTGCCATTTAGCTCCATTTTTCAACTCGTTTTTTGTGAGCTGACCGCAAGTCCAAAATTTTGGTTCAGGACCTATGCTGGTTCCCGGTGGGTGGCTGAGACTTTGGTTAATTCTTCTTCCTGCCGGGAAGTTAGAGTGATATTTGCCCGTCCAAATGCCTAACAGCTACTCTCTCATTGGTTCTCCCTCTTCCCTTTCATCCTCTGCCAAATTGGAAACCTGTGCGAACCAGGAGGTTAAAGGGGCTGTCTCTCCAAGTTGGGAGGTTGATAGTAAAGCAGATGGAAAGTCAAACCGGAGAACCAGGGGAGGGACTATTCGTTGAGTTTTAGAAACCTTTCGTATTCACTGTGGGTCCATTCTCTAGGTTCCCCGTACATGTTATAGCTGTAGTAATATTTCCTACCACCTGGAGAGTTGGGACCCATGGAATGGGTGCCAGGCATTTGTGCTTTAAAGGGTCTGCATTTGCTCACCCAGTCTTACAAATCTTCTCAGTCCCAAGTGTCCCTCCTTATGCCACATCCAGCTGTCATTGTAGATAGGGTCATTCCAGATTTCATCAGAGACCCTGAAGGAATTGTAAAGAATTTCCCAATTCTTTTGTTTTGTTTTTGATATTCCTTTTTATAGTGGGTTTGAGCTGATTCTCCCTGCCATGTTTATGCCAGTCTATACACACTTGATTCCCTTATGGAGACATATCAATACATAGGTTTTAAGATTCTTACTAGTCAGATATATTCCTCTGCGGGAAATATGGGGTTTTGAGTCCCTTTCACTGAGGAAGGTGTAGGTCTTGTCTATTCCATAGTTGGTTTTTGGAACGGTTATTGTGCTTATATCAATCTCTGGTTTTATGCATCACCCCACCTCTCCTTTCCCCTTCAGCAGGCATAAGAGTGTTTTCTAAATGTGAGACACTGTTCTCTTTCCTAACTCAGTTCAAGTGTAGCCATGTTTACAGGATCTTCATAAGTGATATCTTATGATAAGTTTCTTTTTCTGTAGGACTTATTTCACTTAGAATCATCGTACCTGAATCCACCCATTTTGCGGCTACTGGTCTTATGACATTGATTTCATGGCTGAGGGATATTCGGTCGTACGTAAGTACCACAATTTTTTGAACCATTTTTATATTTCCTGGGATATTTAAGGTGTACCCAAGTTGAGGTCCTTGTAAGCAGTGCAGCTCTAAATTTTGGGGTGGCTCTGTCTTATTGATTTTCAGTTTTCCCAAGGTATATTCCCTAGACTGGTAGTGCCCTTGGCTCTGTAGCTTTGTTTTTTACTTGTTTTAGGGAACACAATGTGCTCCTCCAGAGAGGCAGTTGGCAATTTACATCCCGCCCATCAGCATAACAAGGCTCCCTGTTCTCCAGGGCCTGTCTTGCCTTTCTGGTTTTTACACATTTTGTGGATGTCCCTTTTGACCGGTGGGAAGTGATACTTCTTTGTAGTGCAGATTTGAATTGCTCGCTTGCTTGCTTGGCCAAAAAGGGCGTATGCGTTTTCTCCTGAATATATTCAGGAGAAAACGCATACGCCCTTTTTGGCCAAGTGCATCATTGTCGAAGTTGTGCCCCTCGTCCTGTGCTTTAAAGGCGATTCCAACGTACCTCTTGAAATCTGTTTCCTGCTATTCTGCCTCGCTTTCAAGTCTGCCTCGTTGCCTTCCCTCAACAGATTTTTGGACGATAGTTTTCCTTTATTACTCGGCCAGTTTGTGAATTGCTGGGCCCCTGAGCTACATTTTTCAACTAGTTTTTGGTGAGCTGACCGCAAGTCCAAAATTTTGGTTCAGGACCTATGCTGGTTCCCGGTGGGTGGCTGAGACTTTGGTTAATTCTTCTTCCTGCCGGGAAATTACAGTGATATGTGCCCGGCCAAACGCCTAACAGCTACTCTCTCATTGGTTCTCCCTCTTCCCTTTCATCCTCTGCCAAATTGGCAGCCTGTGCGAACCAGGAGGTAAAAGGGGCTGTCTCTACAAGTTGGGAGGTTGATCGTAAAGCAGATGGAAAGTCAAACCAGAGCACCAGGAGAGGGACTATTCGTTGAGTTTTAGAAACCTTTCGTATTCACAGTGTGTCCGTTCTCTATGTTTCCCGTACATGTTATAACTGTAGTAATATTCCCTTCAACCTGGAGAGTTGGGACCCATGGAATTGGTGCCAGGCATTTGTGCTTTAAAGGGTCTGCATTTGCTCACCCAATCTCACCAATCGTCTCAGTCCCAAGTGTCCCTCCTTATGCCACATCAGGCTGTCGTTGTAGATAGGGTCATTCCAGGTTTCATCAGAGACCCTAAAGGAATTGTAAAGAATTTCCCAGTTTTTTTTGCTTTGTTTTTGAAATTCCTTTTTATAGTGGGTTTGAGCTGATTCTCGCTGCCATGTTTATGCCAGTCTAGACACACTTGCTTCCCTTTTGGAGACATATCAATACATAGGTTTTAAGATTCTTACTAGTCAGATATATTCCTCTGCGGGAAATATGGGGTTTTGAGTCCCTTTCACTGAGGAAGGTGTAGGTCTTGTCTATTCCATAGTTGGTTTTTGGAACGGTACCTGTGCTTATATCAAACTCTGGTTTTATGCATCACCCCACCTCTCCTTCCCCCTTAAGCAGGCATAAGAGTGTTTTCTAAATGTGAGACACTGTTCTCTTTCCTAACTCAGTTCAAGTGTAGCCATATTTACAGGATCTACATAAGTGATATCCTATGATAAGTTTCTTTTTCTGTGTGACTTATTTCACTAAGAATCATCGTACCTGAATCCACGCATTTTGCTGCTACTGGTCTTATGACATTGATTTCATGGCTGAGGGATATTCCATTGTACGTAAGTACCACAATTTTTTGAACCATTTTTATATTTCCTGGGATATTTAAGGTGTACCCAAGTTGAGGTCCTTGTAAGCAGTGCAGCCCTAAATTTTGGGGTGGCTCTGTCTTATTGATTTTCAGTTTTCCCAAGGTATATTCCTTAGACTGGAAGTGCCCTTGGCTCTGTAGCTCTGTTGTTTACTTGTTTTAGGGAACACAATGCACTCCTCCAGAGAGGCAGTTGGCAATTTACATCCCGCCCATCAGCATAACAAGGCTCCCTGTTCTCCAGGGCCTGTCTTGCCTTTCTGGTTTTTACACATTTTGTGGATGTCCCTTTTGACCGGTGGGAAGTGATACTTCTTTGTAGTGCAGACTTGCATTGCTGGCGTGCTTGCTTGACCAAAAAGGGCGTATGCATTTTCTCCTGAATATATTCAGGAGAAAACGCATACACCCTTTTTGGGCAATTGCATCATTGTCGAAGTTGCGCCCCTCTTCCTGTGCTTTAAAGGCGATTCCAACGTACCTCTTGAAATCTGTTTCCGGCTATTCTGCCTCGCTTTCAACTCCGCCTCGTTGCCTACCTTCAACAGATTTTTGGACGATAGTTGTCCTTTATTACTCTGCCAGTTTGTGAATTGCTGTGCCCCTGAGCTCCATTTTTCAACTCGTTTTTGGAGAGCTGACCGCAGTCCAACATTTTGGTTCAGGACCTATGCTGGTTCCCGGTGGGGGGCTGAGACTTTGGTTAATTCTTCTTCCTTTCGGGAAATTACAGTGATATGTGCCCATCCAAATGCCTAACAGCTACTCTCACATTGGTTCTCCCTGTTCCCTTTCATCCTCTGCCAAATTGGCAACCTGTGCGAACCAGGAGGTTAAAGGGGCTGTCTCTCCAGGTTGGGAGGTTTATAGTAAAGAAGATGGAAAGTCAAACCGGAGCACCAGGAGAGGGACTATTCGTTGAGTTTTAGAAAACTTTCGTATTCACAGTGTGTCCGTTCTCTAGGTTTCCCGTACATGTTACAGCTGTAGTAATATTCCCTTCCACCTGTAGAGCTGGGACCCATGGAATGGGTGCCATGCATTTGTGCTTTAAAGGGTCTGCATTTGCTCACCCAATCTCACCAGTCCTCTCAGTCCCAAGTGTCCCTCCTTATGCCACATCCAGCTGTCATTGTAGATAGGGTCATTCCAGGTTTCATCAGAGACCCTAAAGGAATTGTAAAGAATTTCCCAGTTTTTTTTTTCTTTTTGAAATTCCTTTTTATAGTGGGCTTCAGCTGATTCTCGCTGCCATGTTTATGCCAGTCTAGACACACTTGATTCCCTTACGGAGACATATCAATACATAGGTTTTAAGATTCTTACTAGTCAGATATATTCCTTTGCGGGAAATATGGGGTTTTGAGTCCCTTTCACTGAGGAAGGTGTAGGTCTTGTCTATTCCATAGTTGGTTTTTGGAACGGTACCTGTGCTTATATCAAACTGTGGTTTTATGCATCACCCCACTTCTCCTTCCCCCTTAAGCAGGTATAAGAGTGTTTTCTAAATGTGAGACACTGTTCTCTTTCCTAACTCAGTTCAAGTGTAGCCATGTTACAGGATCTTCATAAGTGATATCTTATGATAAGTTTCTTTTTCTGTGTGACTTATTTCACTTAGAATCATCGTACCTGAATCCACCCATTTTGCTGCTACTGGTCTTATGACATTGATTTCATGGCTGAGGGATATTCCATCGTACGTAAGTACCACATTTTTTTGAACCATTTTTATATTTCCTGGGATATTTAAGGTGTACCCAAGTTGAGGTCCTTGTAAGCAGTGCAGCCCTAAATTTTGGGGTGGCTCTGTCTTATTGATTTTCAGTTTTCCCAAGGTATATTCCCTAGACTGGAAGTGCCGTTGGCTCTGTAGCTCTGTTGTTTACTTGTTTTAGGGAACACAATGCACTCCTCCAGAGAGGCAGTTGGCAATTTACATCCCGCCCATCAGCATAAAAAGGCTCCCTGTTCTCCAGGGCCTGTCTTGCCTTTCTGGTTTTTACACATTTTGTGGATGTCCATTTTGACAGGAGGGAAGTGATACTTCTTTGTAGTGCAGATTTGCATTGCTCGCTTGCTTGCTTGGCCAAAAAGGGCGTATGCGTTTTCTCCTGAATATATTCAGGAGAAAACGCATACGCCCTTTTTGGCCAAGTGCATCATTGTCGAAGTTGTGCCCCTCTTCCTGTGCTTTAAAGGCGATTCCAATGTACCTCTTGAAATCTGTTTCCTGCTATTCTGCCTCGCTTTCAAGTCTGCCTCGTTGCCTTCCCTCAACAGATTTTTGAATGATAGTTGTCCTTTATTACTCGACCAGTTTGTGAATTGCTGGGCCCCTGAGCTCCATTTTTCAACTAGTTTTTGGTGAGCTGACCGCAAGTCCAAAATTTTGGTTCAGGACCTATGCTGGTTCCCGGTGGGTGGCTGAGACTTTGGTTAATTCTTCTTCCTGCTGGGAAATTACAGTGATATGTGCCCGGCCAAACGCCTAACAGCTACTCTCTCATTGGTTCTCCCTCTTCCCTTTCATCCTCTGCCAAATTGGCAACCTCTGCGAACCAGGAGGTTAAAGGGGCTGTCTCTCCAAGTTGGGAGGTTGATAGTAAAGCAGATGGAAAGTCAAACCGGAGCACCAGGAGAAGGACTATTCGTTGAGTTTTAGGAACCTTTGTAATTCACAGTGTGTCCGTTCTCCAGGTTTCCCGTACATGTTATAGCTGTAGTAATATTCCCTTCAACCTGTAGAGCTGGGACCCATGGAATGGGTGCCATGCATTTGTGCTTTAAAGGGTCTGCATTTGCTCACCCAATCTCACCAGTCCTCTCAGTCCCAAGTGTACCTCCTTATGCCACATCCAGCTGTCATTGTAGATAGGGTCATTCCAGGTTTCATCAGAGACCCTAAAGGAATTGTAAAGAATTTCCCAGTTTTTTTTTTCTTTTTGAAATTCCTTTTTATAGTGGGTTTCAGCTGATTCTCGCTGCCATGTTTATGCCAGTCTAGACACACTTGATTCCCTTACGGAGACATATCAATACATAGGTTTTAAGATTCTTACTAGTCAGATATATTCCTTTGCGGGAAATATGGGGTTTTGAGTCCCTTTCACTGAGGAAGGTGTAGGTCTTGTCTATTCCATAGTTGGTTTTTGGAACGGTACCTGTGCTTATATCAAACTGTGGTTTTATGCATCACCCCACCTCTCCTTCCCCCTTAAGCAGGTATAAGAGTGTTTTCTAAATGTCAGACACTGTTCTCTTTCCTAACTCAGTTCAAGTGTAGCCATGTTTACAGGATCTTCATAAGTGATATCTTATGATAAGTTTCTTTTTCTGTGTGACTTATTTCACTTAGAATCATCGTACCTGAATCCACCCATTTTGCTGCTACTGGTCTTATGACATTGATTTCATGGCTGAGGGATATTCCATCGTACGTAAGTACCACAATTTTTTGAACCATTTTTATATTTCCTGGGAGATTTAAGGTGTACCCAAGTTGAGGTCCTTGTAAGCAGTGCAGCCCTAAATTTTGGGGTGGCTCTGTCTTATTGATTTTCAGTTTTCCCAAGGTATATTCCCTAGACTGGAAGTGCCGTTGGCTCTGTAGCTCTGTTGTTTACTTGTTTTAGGGAACACAATGCACTCCTCCAGAGAGGCAGTTGGCAATTTACATCCCGCCCATCAGCATAACAAGGCTCCCTGTTCTCCAGGGCCTGTCTTGCCTTTCTGGTTTTTACACATTTTGTGGATGTCCATTTTGACCGGAGGGAAGTGATACTTCTTTGTAGTGCAGATTTGCATTGCCCGCTTGTTTGCTTGGCCAAAAAGGGCGTTTGCGTTTTATCCTGAATATATTCAGGAGAAAACGCATACGCCCTTATTGGCCAAGTGCATCATTGTCGAAGTTGTGACCCTCTTCCTGTGCTTTAAAGGCGATTCCAACGTACCTCTTGAAATCTGTTTCCTGCTATTCTGCCTCGCTTTCAAGTCCGACTCGTTGCCTTCCGTCAACAGATTTTTGGACTATTGTTGTCCTTTATTACTCGGCCAGTTTGTGAATTGCTGTGCCCCTGAGCTCCATTTTTCAACTCGTTTTTAGTGAGTTGACCGCAAGTCCAACATTTTCGTTCAGGACCTATGCTGGTTCCCGGTGGGTGGCTGAGACTTTGGTTAATACTTCTTCCTGCCGGGAAATTAGAGAGATATGTGCCCGTAAAAATGCCTAACAGCTACTCTCTCATTGGTCTCCCTCTTCCCTTTCACCCTCTGCCAAATTGGCAACCTGTGCGAACCTGGAGGTTAAAGGTGCTGTCTCTCCAAGTTGGGAGGTTGATAGTAAAGCAGATGGAAAGTCAAACCAGAGCACCAGGAGAGGGACTATTCGTTGAGTTTTAGAAACCTTTCGTATTCACAGTGTGTCCGTTCTCTAGGTTTCCCGTACATGTTATAACTGTAGTAATATTCCCTTCAACCTGGAGAGTTGGGACCCATGGAATGGGTGCCATGCATTATTGCTTTAAAGGGTCTGCATATGCTCACACAATCTCTCCAATCCTCTCAGTCCTAAGTGTCCAGCCTTATGCCACATCCAGCTGTCATTGTAGATAGGGTCATTCCAGGTTTCATCAGAGGCCCTGAAGGAATTGTAAAGAATTTCCCTGTTTTTTTCTTTTATTTTTGAAATTCATTTTTATACTGGGTTTGAGCTGATTCTCGCTGCCATGTTTATGCCAGTCTACACACACTTGCTTCCCTTATGGAGACATATCAATACGTAGGTTTTAAGATTCTTACTAGTCAGATATATTCCTCTGCGGGAAATATGGGGTTTGGAGTCCCTTTCACTGAGGAAGGTGTAGGTCTTGTCTATTCCACAGTTGGTTTTTGGAACGGTACCTGTGCTTATATCAAACTCTGGTTTTATGCATCACCCCACCTCTCCTTCCCCCTTAAGCAGGCATAAGAGTGTTTTCTAAATGTGAGACAGTGTTCTCTTTCCTAAATCAGTTCAAGTGTAGCCATGTTTACAGGATCTTCATAAGTGATATCCTATGATAAGTTTCTTTTTCTGTGTGACTTATTTCACTAAGAATCATCGTACCTGAATCCACCCATTTTGCTGCTACTGGTCTTATGACATTGATTTCATAGCTGAGGGATATTCCATTGTACGTAAGTACCACAATTTTTTGAACCATTTTTATATTTCCTGGGATATTTAAGGTGTACCCAAGTTGAGGTCCTTGTAAGCAGTGCAGCCCTAAATTTTGGGGTGGCTCTGTCTTATTGATTTTCAGTTTTCCCAAGGTATATTCCCTAGACTGGAAGTGCCCTTGGCTCTGTAGCTCTGTTGTTTACTTGTTTTAGGGAACACAATGCACTCCTCCAGAGAGGCAGTTGACAATTTACATCCCGCCCATCAGCATAACAAGGCTGCCTGTTCTCCACGGCCTGTCTTGCCTTTCTGGTTTTTACATATTTTGTGGATGTCCCTTCTGACTGGTGGGAAGTGATACTTCTTTGTTGTGCAGATTTGCATTGCTGGCTTGCTTGCTTGGCCAAAAAGGGCGTATGCATTTTCTCCTGAATATATTCAGGAGAAAACGCATACACCCTTTTTGAGCAAGTGCATCATTGTCAAAGTTGTGCCCCTCTTCCTGTGCTTTAAAGGCGATTCCAACGTACCTCTTGAAATCTGTTTCCTGCTATTCTGCCTTGCTTTCAAGTCCGTCTCGTTGCCTTCCCTCAACAGATTTTTGGACGATAGTTGTCCTTTATTACTCGGCCAGTTTGTGAATTGCTGTGCCCCTGAGCTCCATTTTTCAACTCGTTTTTGGAGAGCTGACCGCAAGTCCAACATTTTGGTTCAGGACCTATGCTGGTTCCCGGTGGGTGGCTGAGACTTTGGTTAATTCTTCTTCCTTTCGGGAAATTACAGTGATATGTGCCCATCCAAATGCCTAACAGCTACTCTCACATTGGTTCTCCCTCTTCCCTTTCATCCTCTGCCTAATTGGCAACCTGTGCGAACCAGGAGGTTAAAGGGGCTGTCTCTCCAAGTTGGGACGTTGATAGTAAAGCAGATGGAAAGTCAAACCGGAGCACCAGGAGAGGGACTATTCGTTGAGTTTTAGAAACCTTTCGTATTCACAGTGTGTCCGTTCTCTAGGTTTCCCGTACATGTTATAGCTGTAGTAATATTCCCTTTAACCTGGAGAGTTGGGCCCATGGAATGGGTGCCAGGCATTTGTGCTTTAAAGGGTCTGCATTTGCTCACCCAATCTCACCAATCGTCTCAGTCCCAAGTGTCCCTCCTTATGCCACATCCAGCTGTCGTTGTAGATAGGGTCATACCAGGTTTCATCAGAGACCCTGAAGGAATTGTAAAGAATTTCCCAGTTTTTTTGGGTTTTTTTTGAAATTCCTCTTTATAGTGGGTTTGAGCTGATTCTCGCTGCCATGTTTATGCCAGTCTAGACACACTTGATTCCCTTACGGAGACATATCAATACATAGGTTTTAAGATTCTTACTACTCAGATATATTCCTCTGCGGGAAATATGGGGTTTTGAGTCCCTTTCCCTGAGGAAGGTGTAGGTCTTGTCAATTCTATTTGGTTTTTGGAACGGTACCTGTGCTTATATCAAACTCTGGTTTTATGCATCACCCCACCTCTCCTTCCCCCTTAAGCAGGCATAAGAGTGTTTTCTAAATGTGAGACACTGTTCTCTTTCCTAACTCAGTTCTAGTGTAGCCATGTTTACAGGATCTTCATAAGTGATATCTTATGATAAGTTTCTTTTTCTGTGTGACTTATTTCACTTAGAATCATCGTACCTGAATCCACCCATTTTGCTGCTACTGGTCTTATGACATTGATTTCATGGCTGAGGGATATTCCATCGTACGTAAGTACCACAGTTTTTTGAACCGTTGTTATATTTCCTGGGATATTTAAGGTGTACCCAAGTTGAGGTCCTTGTAAGCAGTGCAACCCTAAATTTTGGGGTGGCTCTGTCTTATTGATTTTCAGTTTTCCCAAGGTATATTCCCTAGACTGGAAGTGCCCTTGGCTCTTTAGCTCTGTTCTTTACTTGTTTTAGGGAACACAGTACACTCCTCCAGAGAGGCAGTTGGCAATTTACATCCCGCCCATCAGCATAACAAGGCTCCCTGTTCTCCAGGGCCTGTCTTGCCTTTCTGGTTTTTACACATTTTGTGGATGTCCCTTTTGACCGGTGGGAAGTGATACTTCTTTGTAGTGCAGATTTGCATTGCCCGCTTGCTTGCTTGGCCAAAAAGGGTGTATGCGTTTTCTCCTGAATATATTCAGGAGAAAACGCATACGCACTTTATGGCCAAGTGCATCATTGTCGAAGTTGTGCCCCTCTTCCTGTGCTTTAAAGGCGATTCCAACGTACGTCTTGAAATCTGTTTCCTGCTATTCTGCCTCGCTTTCAAGTCCGCCTCGTTGCCTTCCCTCAACAAATTTTTGGACGATAGTTGTCCTTTATTACTCGGCCAGTTTGTGAATTGCTGTGCCACTGAGCTCTATTTTTCAACTCGTTTTTGGTGAGCTGACCGCAAGTCCAAAATTTTGGTTCAGGACTTATGCTGGTTCACGGGGGGTGGCTGAGACTTTGGTTAATTCTTCTTCCTGCCGGGAAATTACAGTGATATGTGCCCGTTCAAATGCCTAACAGCTACTCTCTCATTGGTTCTCCCTCTTCCCTTTCATCCTCTGCCAAATTGGCAACCTGTGCGAACCAGGAGGTTAAAGGGGCTGTCTCTCCAAGTTGGGAGGTTGATAGTAAAGCAGATGGAAAGTCAAACCGGAGCACCAGGAGAGGGACTATTCGTTGAGTTTTAGAAGCCTTTCGTATTCACAGTGTGTCCGTTCTATAGGTTTCCCGTACATGTTATAGCTGTAGTAATATTCCCTTCAACCTGGAGAGTTGGGACCCTTGGAATGGGTGCCAGGTATTTGTGCTTTAAAGGGTCTGCATTGGCTCACCCAATCTCACCAATCGTCTCAGTCCCAAGTTTCCCTCCTTATGCCACATCCAGCTGTCATTGTAGATAGGGTCATTCCAGGTTTCATCAGAGACCCTGAAGGAATTGTAAAGAATTTTCCAGTTTTTTTGTTTTGTTTTTGAAATTCCTCTTTATAGTGGGTTTGAGCTGATTTTTGCTGCCATGTTTATGCCAGTCTAGACACACTTGATTCCCTTACGGAGACATATCAATACATAGGTTTTAAGATTCTTACTAGTCAGATATATTCCTCTGCGGGAAATATGGAGTTTTGAGTCCCTTTCACTGAGGAAGGTGTAGGTCTTGTCTATTCCATAGATGGTTTTTGGAACGGTACCTGTGCTTATATCAAACTCTGGTTTTATGCATCACCCCACCTCTCCTTCCCCCTTAAGCAGGCATAAGAGTGTTTTCTAAATGTGAGACACTGTTCTCTTTCCTAACTCAGTTCAAGTGTAGCCATGTTTACAGGATCTTCATAAGTGATATCTTATGATAAGTTTCTTTTTCTGTGTGACTTATTTCACTTAGAATCATCTTACCTGAATCCACCCATTTTGCTGCTACTGGTCTTATGACATTGATTTCATGGCTGAGGGATATTCCATCGTACGTAAGTACCACAATGTTTTGAACCATTTTTATATTTTCTGGGATATTTAAGATGTACCCAATTTGAGGTCCTTGTAAGCAGTGCAGCCCTAAATTTTGGGGTGGCTCTGTCTTATTGATTTTCAGTTTTCCCAAGGTATATTCCCTAGACTGTAAGTGTCCTTGGCTCTGTAGCTCTGTTCTTTACTTGTTTTAGGGAACAGAATGCACTCCTCCAGAGAGGCAGTTGGCAATTTACATCCCGCCCATCAGCATAACAAGGCTCCCTGTTCTCCAGGGCCTGTCTTGCCTTTCTGTTTTTTACACATTTTGTGGATGTCCCTTTTGACCGGTGGGAAGTGATACTTCTTTGTAGTGCAGATCTGCATTGCCTGCTTGCTTGCTTGGCCAAAAAGGGCGTATGCGTATTCTCCTGAATATATTCAGGAGAAAACGCATACGCCCTTTTTGGCCAAGTGCGTCATTGTCGAAGTTGTGCCCCTCTTCCTGTGCTTTAAAGGCGATTCCAACGTACCTCTTGAAATCTGTTTCCTGCTATTCTGCCTCGCTTTCAAGTCCGCCTCGTTGCCTTCCCTCAACAGATTATTGGACGATAGTTGTCCTTTATTACTCGGCCAGTTTGTGAATTGCTGTGCGCCTGAGCTCCATTTTTCAACTCGTTTTTGGTGAGCTGACCGTAAGTCCAAAATTTTGGTTCAAGACCTATGCTGCTTCCCGGTGGGTGGCTGAGACTTTGGTTAATTCTTCTTCCTGCCGGGAAATTACAGTGATATGTGCCCGTTCAAATGCCTAACAGCTACTCTCTCATTGGTTCTCCCTCTTCCCTTTCATCCTCTGCCATATTGGCAACCTGTGCAAACCAGGAGGTTAAATGGTCTGTCTCCCCAAGTTGGGATGTAGATAGTAAAGCAGATGCAAAGTCAAACCGGAGCACCAGGAGAGGGACTATTCGTTGAGTTTTAGAAACCTTTCGTATTCACAGTGTGTCCGTTCTCTAGGTTTCCCGTACATGTTATAGCTGTAGTAATATTCCCTTCAACCTGGAGAGTTGGGACCCATGGAATGGGTGCCAGGCATTTGTGCTTCAAAGGGTCTGCACCCATTCTCACCAATCCTCTCAGTCCGAAGTGTCCCTCCTTATGCCACATACAGCTGTCATTGTAGATAGGGTCATTCCAGGTTTCATCAGAGACCCTGAAGGAATTGTAAAGATTTTCCCATTTTTTTTGTTTTGTTTTTGAAATTCCTTTTTATAGTGGGTTTGAGCTGATTCTCGCTGCCATGTTTATGCCAGTCTAGACAGATTTGACTCCCTTACGGCGACATATCAATACATAGGTTTTAAGATTCTTACTAGTGAGATATATTCCTCTGCGGGAAATATGGGGTTTTGAGTCCCTTTCACTGAGGAAGGTGTAGGACTTGGCTATTCCATAGTTGGTTTATGGAACGGTACCTGTGCTTATATCAAACTCTGGTTTTATGCATCACCCCACCTCTCCTTCCCCCTTAAGCAGGCATAAGAGTGTTTTCTAAATGTGAGACACTGTTCTCTTTCCTAACTCAGTTCAAGTGTAGCCATGTTTACAGGATCTTCATAAGTGATATCTTATTAAAAGTTTCTTTTTCTGTGTGACTTATTTCACTTAGAATCATCGTACCTGAATCCACCCATTTTGCTGCTACTGGTCTTATGACATTGATTTCATGGCTGAGGGATATTCCATCGTACATAAGTACCACAATTTTTTGAACCATTTTTATATTTCCTGGGATATTTAAGGTGTACCCAAGTTGAGATCCTTGTAAGCAGTGCTGCCGTAAATTTTGGGGTGGCTCTGTCTTATTGATTTTCAGTTATCCCAAGGTATATTCCCTAGACTGGAAGTGCCCTTGGCTCTGTAGCTGTGTTGTTTACTTGTTTTAGGGAACACAATGCACTCCTCCAGAGAGGCAGTTGGCAATTTACATCCCGCCCATCAGCATAACAAGGCTCCTTGTTCTCCAGGGCCTGTCTTGCCTTTCTGGTTTTTACACATTTTGTGGATGTCCCTTTTGACAGGTGGGAAGTGATACTTCTTTGTGGTGCAGATTTGCATTGCCCGATTGCTTGCTTGGCCAAAAAGGGCGTATGCGTTTTCTCCTGAATATATTCAGGAGAAAACGCATACGCCCTTTTTGGCCAAGTGCATCATTGTCGAAGTTGTGCCCCTCTTCCTGTGCTTTAAAGGCGATTCCAACGTACCCCTTGAAATCAGTTTCCTGCTATTCTGCCTCGCTTTCAAGTCCACCTCTTTGCCTTCCCTCATCAGATTTTTGGACGATAGTTGTCCTTTATTACTCGGCCAGTTTGTGAATTGCTGTGCGCCTGAGCTCCATTTTTCAACTCTTTTTTGGTGAGCTGACCGCAAGTCCAAAATTTTGGTTCAGGACCTATGCTGGTTCCCGGTTGGTGGCTGAGACGTTGGTTACTTTTTCTTGCTGCCGGGAAATTACAGTGATATGTGCCCGTTCAAATGCCTAACAGCTACTCTCTCATTGGTTCTCCCTCTTCCCTTTCATCCTCTGCCAAATTGGCAAACTGTGCAAACCAGGAGGTTAAAGGGGCTGTCTCTCCAAGTTCGGAGGTTGATAGGAAAGCAGATGGAAAGTCAAACCGGAGCGCCAGGAGAGGGACTCTTCGTTGAGTTTTAGAAACCTTTCGTATTCACAGTGTGTCCGTTCTATAGGTTTCCCGTACATGTTATAGCTGTAGTAATATTCCCTTCAACCTGGAGAGTTGGGACCCATGGAATGGGTGCCAGGCATTTGTGCTTTAAAGGGTCTGCATTTGCTCACCCAATCTCACCAATCGTCTCAGTCCCAAGTTTCCCTCCTTATGCCACATCCAGCTGTCATTGTAGATAGGGTCTTTCCAGGTTTCATCAGAGACCCTGAAGGAATTGTAAAGAATTTCCCTGTTTTTTTGTTTTGTTTTTGAAATTCCTTTTTATAGTGGGTTTGAGCTGATTCTCGCTGCCATGTTTATGCCAGTCTAGACACACTTGATTCCCTTACGGAGACATATCAATACATAGGTTTTAAGATTCTTACTAGTCAGATATATTCCTCTGCGGGAAATATGGAGTTTTGAGTCCCTTTCACTGAGGAAGGTGTAGGTCTTGTCTATTCCATAGTTGGTTTTTGGAACGGTACCTGTGCTTATATCAAACTCTGGTTTTATGCATCACCCCACCTCTCCTTCCTCCTTAAGCAGGCATAAGAGTGTTTTCTAAATGTGAGACACTGTTCTCTTTCCTAACTCAGTTCAAGTGTAGCCATGTTTACAGGATCTTCATAAGTGATATCTTATGATAAGTTTCTTTTTCTGTGTGACTTATTTCACTTAGAATTATCGTACCTGAATCCACCCATTTTGCTGCTACTGGTCTTATGACATTGATTTCATGGCTGAGGGATATTCCATCGTACATAAGTACCACAATTTCTTGAACCATTTTTATATTTCCTGGGATATTTAAGGTGTACCCAAGTTGAGGTCCTTGTAAGCAGTGCAGCCCTAAATTTTGGGGTGGCTCTGTCTTATTGATTTTCAGTTTTCCCAAGGTATATTCCCTAGACTGGAAGTGCCCTTGGCTCTGTAGCTCTGTTCTTTACTTGTTTTAGGGAACACAATGCACTCCTCCAGAGAGGCAGTTGGCAATTTACATCCCGCCCATCAGCATAACAAGGCTCCCTGTTCTGCAGGGCCTGTCTTGCCTTTCTGGTTTTTACACATTTTGTGGATGTCCCTTTTGACCGGTGGGAAGTGATACTTCTTTGTAGTGCAGATTTGCATTGCCCGCTTGCTTGCTTGGCCAAAAAGGGCGTATGCGTTTTCTCCTGAATATATTCAGGAGAAAACGCATACACCCTTTTTGGCCAAGTGCATCATTATCGAAGTTGTGCCCCTCTTCCTGTGCTTTAAAGGCCATTCCAACGTACCTCTTGAAATCTGTTTCCTGCTATTCTGCCTCGCTTTCAAGTCCGCCTCGTTGCCTTCCCTCATCAGATTTTTGGACGATAGTTATCCTTTATTACTCGGCCAGTTTGTGAATTACTGTGCCCCTGAGCTCCATTTTTCAACTCGTTTTTGGTGAGCTGACCGCAAGTCCAAAATTTTGGTTCAGGACCTATGCTGGTTCCCGGTGGGTGGCTGAGACGTTGGTTAATTCTTCTTCCTGCCAGGAAATTACAGTGATATGTGCCCGTTCAAATGCCTAACAGCTACTCTCTCATTGGTTCTCCCTCTTCCCTTTCATCCTCTGCCAAATTGGCAACCTGTGCAAACCAGGAGGTTACAGGGGCTGTCTCTCCAAGTTGGGAGGTTGATAGTAAAGCAGCCGGAAAGTCAAACTGGAGCACCAGGAGAGGGACTATTCGTTGAGTTTTAGAAACCTTTCATATTCACAGTGTGTCCGTTCTCTAGGTTTCCCGTACATGTTATAGCTGTAGTAATATTCCCTGCAACCTGGAGAGTTGGGACGAATGGAATGTGTGCCATGCATTATTGCTTTAAGGGTCTGCATTTGCTCACCCAATCTCACCAATCCTCTCAGTCCCAAGTGTCCAGCCTTATGCAACATCCAGCTGTCGTTGTAGATAGGGTCATTCCAGGTTTCATCAGAGACCCTGAAGGAATTGTAAAGAATTTCCAGGTTTTTTTGTTTTGTTTTTAAAATTGCTTTTTATAGTGGGTTTGAGCTGATTCTCGCTGCCATGTTTATGCCAGTCTAGACACACTTGATTCCCTTACGGATACATATCAATACATAGGTTTTAAGATTCTTACTAGTCAGATATATTCCTCTGCGGGAAATATGGGGTTTTGAGTCCCTTTCACTGAGGAAGGTGTAGGTCTTGTCTATTCCATAGTTGGTTTTTGGAACGGTACCTGTGCTTATATCAAACTCTGGTTTTATGCATCACCCCACCTCTCCTTCCCCCTTAAGCAGGCATAAGAGTGTTTTCTAAATGTGAGACACTGTTCTCTTTCCTAACTCAGTTCAAGTGTAGCCATGTTTACAGGATCTTCATAAGTGATATCTTATGATAAGTTTCTTTTTCTGTGTGACTTATTTCACTTAGAATCATCGTACCTGAATCCACCCATTTTGCTGCTACTGGTCTTATGACATTGATTTCATGGCTGAGGGATATTCCATCGTACGTAAGTACCACAATTTTTTGAACCATTTTTATATTTCCTGGGATATTTAAGGTGTAACCAAGTTGAGGTCCTTGTAAGCAGTGCAGCCCTAAATTTTAGGGTGGCTCTGTCTTATTGATTTTCAGTTTTCCCAAGGTATATTCCCTAGACTGGAAGTGCCCTTGGCTCTGTAGCTCTGTTCTTTACTTGTTTTAGGGAACACAATGCACTCCTCCAGAGAGGCAGTTGGCAATTTACATCTCGCCCATCAGCATAACAAGGCTCCCTGTTCTCCAGGGCCTGTCTTGCCTTTCTGGTTTTTACACATTTTGTGGATGTCCCTTTTGACCGGTGGGAAGTGATACTTCTTTGTAGTGCAGATTTGCATTGCCCGATTGCTTGCATGGCCAAAAAGGGCGTATGCGTTTTCTCCTGAATATATTCAGGAGAAAACGCATACGCCCTTTTTGGCCAAGTGCATCATTGTCGAAGTTGTGCCCCTCTTCCTGTGCTTTAAAGGCGATTCCTACGTACCTCTTGAAATCTGTTTCCTGCTATTCTGCCTCGCTTTCAAGTCCGCCTCGCTGCCTTCCCTCAACAGATTTTTGGACGATAGTTGTCTTTTATTACTCGGCCAGTTTGTGCATTGCTGTGCCCCTGAGCTCCATTTTTCAACTCGTTTTTTGTGAGCTGACCGCAAGTCCAAAATTTTGGTTCAGGTCCTATGCTGGTTCCCGGTGGGGGGCTGAGACTTTGGTTAATTCTTCTTCCTGCCGGGAAGTTAGAGTTATATGTGCCCGTCCAAATGCCTATCAGCTACTCTCTCATTGGTTCTCCCTCTTCCCTGTCATCCTCTGCCAAACTGGCAACCTGTGCGAACCAGGAGGTTAAAGGGGCTGTCTCTCCAAGTTGGGAGGTTGATAGTAAAGCAGATGGAAAGTCAAATCGGAGCACCAGGAGAGGGACTATTCGTTGAGTTTTAGTAACCTTTCATATTCACAGTGTGTACATTCTTTCGGTTTCCCGTACATGTTATAGCTGTAGTAATATTCCCTTCAACCTGGAGAGTTGGGACACATGGAATGGGTGCCAGGCATTTGTGCTTTAAAGGGTCTGCATTTGCTCACCCAATATCACCAATCCTGTCAGTCCCAAGTGTCCAGCCTTATGCCACATCCAGCTGTCGTTGTAGATAGGGTCATTCCAGGTTTCATCAGAGACCCTGAAGGAATTGTAAAGAATTTCCCAGTTTTTTTGTTTTGTTTTTGAATTTCTTTTTTATAGTGGGTTTGAGCTGATTCTCGCTGCCATGGTTATGCCTGTCTAGACACACTTGATTCCCTTACGGAGACATATCAATACATAGGTTTTAAGATTCTTACTAGTCAGATATATTCCTCTGCGGGAAATATGGGGTTTTGAGTCCCTTTCACTGAGGAAGGTGTAGGTCTTGTCTATTCCATAGTTGGTTTTTGGAACGGTACCTGTGCTTATATCAAACTCTGGTTTTATGCATCACCCCACCTCTCCTTCCCCCTTAAGCAGGCATAAGAGTGTTTTCTAAATGAGAGACACTGTTCACTTTCCTAACTCAGTTCAAGTGTAGCCATGTTTACAGGATCTTCATAAGTGATATCTTAAGATAAGTTTCTTTTTCTCTGTGACTTATTTCACTTAGAATCATCGTACCCTAATCCACCCATTTTGCTGCTACTGGTCTCATGACATTGATTTCGAGGCTGAGGGATATCCCATCGTACGTAAGTACCACAATATTTTGAACCATTTTTATATTTCCTGGGATATTTAAGGTGTAACCAAGTTGAGGTCCTTGTAAGCAGTGCAGCCCTAAATTTTAGGGTGGCTCTGTCTTATTGATTTTCAGTTTTCCCAAGGTATATTCCCTAGACTGGAAGTGCCCTTGGCTCTGTAGCTCTGTTCTTTACTTGTTTTAGGGAACACAATGCACTCCTCCAGAGAGGCAGTTGGCAATTTACATCTCGCCCATCAGCATAACAAGGCTCCCTGTTCTCCAGGGCCTGTCTTGCCTTTCTGGTTTTTACACATTTTGTGGATGTCCCTTTTGACCGGTGGGAAGTGATACTTCTTTGTAGTGCAGATTTGCACTGCCCGATTGCTTGCATGGCCAAAAAGGGCGTATGCGTTTTCTCCTGAATATATTCAGGAGAAAACGCATACGCCCTTTTTGGCCAAGTGCATCATTGTCGAAGTTGTGCCCCTCTTCCTGTGCTTTAAAGGCGATTCCTACGTACCTCTTGAAATCTGTTTCCTGCTATTCTGCCTCGCTTTCAAGTCCGCCTCGCTGCCTTCCCTCAACAGATTTTTGGACGATAGTTGTCTTTTATTACTCGGCCAGTTTGTGCATTGCTGTGCCCCTGAGCTCCATTTTTCAACTCGTTTTTTGTGAGCTGACCGCAAGTCCAAAATTTTGGTTCAGGTCCTATGCTGGTTCCCGGTGGGGGGCTGAGACTTTGGTTAATTCTTCTTCCTGCCGGGAAGTTAGAGTTATATGTGCCCGTCCAAATGCCTATCAGCTACTCTCTCATTGGTTCTCCCTCTTCCCTGTCATCCTCTGCCAAACTGGCAACCTGTGCGAACCAGGAGGTTAAAGGGGCTGTCTCTCCAAGTTGGGAGGTTGATAGTAAAGCAGATGGAAAGTCAAATCGGAGCACCAGGAGAGGGACTATTCGTTGAGTTTTAGTAACCTTTCATATTCACAGTGTGTACATTCTTTCGGTTTCCCGTACATGTTATAGCTGTAGTAATATTCCCTTCAACCTGGAGAGTTGGGACACATGGAATGGGTGCCAGGCATTTGTGCTTTAAAGGGTCTGCATTTGCTCACCCAATATCACCAATCCTGTCAGTCCCAAGTGTCCAGCCTTATGCCACATCCAGCTGTCGTTGTAGATAGGGTCATTCCAGGTTTCATCAGAGACCCTGAAGGAATTGTAAAGAATTTCCCAGTTTTTTTGTTTTGTTTTTGAATTTCTTTTTTATAGTGGGTTTGAGCTGATTCTCGCTGCCATGGTTATGCCTGTCTAGACACACTTGATTCCCTTACGGAGACATATCAATACATAGGTTTTAAGATTCTTACTAGTCAGATATATTCCTCTGCGGGAAATATGGGGTTTTGAGTCCCTTTCACTGAGGAAGGTGTAGGTCTTGTCTATTCCATAGTTGGTTTTTGGAACGGTACCTGTGCTTATATCAAACTCTGGTTTTATGCATCACCCCACCTCTCCTTCCCCCTTAAGCAGGCATAAGAGTGTTTTCTAAATGAGAGACACTGTTCACTTTCCTAACTCAGTTCAAGTGTAGCCATGTTTACAGGATCTTCATAAGTGATATCTTAAGATAAGTTTCTTTTTCTCTGTGACTTATTTCACTTAGAATCATCGTACCCTAATCCACCCATTTTGCTGCTACTGGTCTCATGACATTGATTTCGAGGCTGAGGGATATCCCATCGTACGTAAGTACCACAATATTTTGAACCATTTTTATATTTCCTGGGATATTTAAGGTGTAACCAAGTTGAGGTCCTTGTAAGCAGTGCAGCCCTAAATTTTAGGGTGGCTCTGTCTTATTGATTTTCAGTTTTCCCAAGGTATATTCCCTAGACTGGAAGTGCCCTTGGCTCTGTAGCTCTGTTCTTTACTTGTTTTAGGGAACACAATGCACTCCTCCAGAGAGGCAGTTGGCAATTTACATCTCGCCCATCAGCATAACAAGGCTCCCTGTTCTCCAGGGCCTGTCTTGCCTTTCTGGTTTTTACACATTTTGTGGATGTCCCTTTTGACCGGTGGGAAGTGATACTTCTTTGTAGTGCAGATTTGCACTGCCCGATTGCTTGCATGGCCAAAAAGGGCGTATGCGTTTTCTCCTGAATATATTCAGGAGAAAACGCATACGCCCTTTTTGGCCAAGTGCATCATTGTCGAAGTTGTGCCCCTCTTCCTGTGCTTTAAAGGCGATTCCAACGTACCTCTTGAAATCTGTTTCCTGCTATTCTGCCTCGCTTTCAAGTCCGCCTCGTTGCCTTCCCTCAACAGATTTTTGGATGATAGTTGTCCTTTATTACTCGGCCAGTTTGTGAATTGCAGTGCCCCTGAGCTCCATTTTTCAACTCGTTTTTGGTGAGCTGACCGCAAGTCCAAAATTTTGGTTCAGGACCTATGCTGGTTCCCGGTGGGTGGCTGAGACTTTGGTTAATTCCTCATCCTGCCGGGAAATTACAGTGATATGTGCCCGTCCAAATGCCTAACAGCTACTCTCTCATTGGTTCTCCCTCTTCCCTTTCATCCTCTGCCAAATTGGCAACCTGTGCGAACCAGGAGGTTAAAGGGGCTGTCTCTCCAAGTTGGGAGGTTGATAGTAAAGCAGATGTAAAGTCAAACCGGAGCACCAGGAGAGGGACTATTCGTTGAGTTTTAGAAACCTTTCGTATTCACAGTGTGTCCGTTCTCTAGGTTTCCCGTACATGTTATAGCTGTAGTAATATTCCCTTCAACCTGGAGAGTTGGGACCCATGGAATGTGTGCCATGCATTATTGCTTTAAAGGGTCTGCATTTGCTCACCCAATCTCACCAATCCTCTCAGTCCCAAGTGTCCAGCCTTATGCCACATCCAGCTGTCATTGTAGATAGGGTCATTCCAGGTTTCATCAGAGACCCTGAAGGAATTGTAAAGAATTTCCCAGTTTTTTTGTTTTGTTTTTGAAATTCCTTTTTATAGTGGGTTTGAGATGACTCTCACTGCCATGTTTATGCCAGTCTAGACACACTTGATTCCCTTATGGAGACATATCAATACATAGGTTGTAAGATTCTTACTAGTCAGATATATTCCTCTGCGGGAAATATGGGGTTTTGAGTCCCTTTCACTGAGGAATGTGTAGGTCTTGTCTATTCCATAGTTGGTTTTTGGAACGGTACCTGTGCTTATAGCAAACTCTGGTTTTATGCATCACCCCACCTCTCCTTCACCCTTAAGCAGGCATAAGAGTGTTTTCTAAATGTGAGACACTGTTCTCTTTCCTAACTCAGTTCAAGTGTAGCCATGTTTACAGGATCTTCATAAGTGATATCTTATGATAAGTTTCTTTTTCTGTGTGACTTATTTCTCTTAGAATCATCGTACCTGAATCCACCCATTTTGCTGCTACTGGTCTTATGACATTGATTTCATGGCTGAGGGATATTCCATCGTACGTAAGTACCACAATATTTTGAACCATTTTTATATTTCCTGGGATATTTAATGTGTACCCAAGTTGAGGTTCTTGTAAGCAGTGCAGCCCTAAATTTTGAGGTGGCTCTTTCTTACTGATTTTCAGTATCCCCAAGGTATATTCCCTAGACTGGAAGTGCCCTTGGCTCTGTAGCTCTATTGTTTACTTGTTTTAGGCCACACAATGCATTCCTCCAGAGAGGCAGTTGACAATTTTCATCTCTCCCAAAACAATAACAAGGCTCCCTGTTCTTCAGGGCCTGTCTTGCCTTTCTGGATTTTACACATTTTGTGGCTGTCCCTTTTGAGCAGTGGGAAGTGATACTTCTTTGTAGTGCAGATTTGCATTGCCCGCTTGCTTGCTTGGCCAAAAAGGGCGTATGCGTTTTCTCCTGAATATATTCAGGAGAAAACGCATACGCCCTTTTTGGCCAAGTGCATTATTGTCGAAGTTGTGCCCCTGTTCCTGTGCTTTAAAGGTGATTCCAACGTACCTCTTGAAATCTGTTTCCTGCTATTCTTCCTGCCTTTCAAATCCGCCTAGTTTTCTTCCCTCAAAAGATTTTTGGACGATAGTTGTCCTTTATTACTCTGCCAGTTTTTGAATTGCTGTGCCCCTGAGCTCCATTTTTCAACTCGTTTTTTGTGAGCTGAACGCAAGCCAAAATTTTGGTTCAGGACCTATACTGGTTCCCGGTGGGGGGCTGAGACTTTTGTTAATTCTTCTTCCTACCGGGCAATTAGAGTGACATGTGTCCGTCCAAATACCTAACAGCTACTCTCTCATTGGTTCTCCCTCTTCCCTTTCATCCTCTGCCAAATTGGCAACCTGTGCGAAGCAGCAGGTTAAAGGGGCTGTCTCTTCAAGTTAGGAGACTGATAATAAAGCAGTTGGAAAGTCAAACCAGAGAACCAGGAGAGGGACTATTCTTTGAGTTTTAGAAACCTTTCGTATTCACATTGTGTCCATTCTCTAGGTTTTCCGTACATGTTATAGCTCTAGTAATAGTTCCTTCAACCTGGAGAGTTGAGACCCATGGAATGGGTTCCACATATTATTGTTTTAAAGGGTCTGCATTTGCTCACCCACTCTCACCAACCCTCTCAGTCCCAAGTGTCCTGCCTTATGCCACATCCAGCTGTCGTTGTAGATAGGGTCATTCCAGGTTTCATCAGAGACCCTGAAGGAATTGTAAAGAATTTCACTGTTTTTTGTTTTGTTTTTGAATTTCCTTTTCTAGTGGGTTTGAGCTGATTCTCGCTGCCATGTTTATGCCAGTCTAGACACACTTGATTCCCTTACGGAGACATATCAATACATAGGTTTTAAGATTCTTACTAGTAAGATATATTCCTCTGCTGGAAATATGGGGTTTTGAGTCCCGTTCACAGAGGAAGTAGTAGGTCTTGTCTATTCTGTATTTGGATTATGGAACCGTACCTGTGCTAATATCAAACTCTGCTTTTATTCATCACCCCACCTCTGCTTTCCCCTTAAGCATGCATAAGAGTGTTTTCTAAATATGAGACTCTGTTCCCTTTCCTAATTCCTTCCATGTGTAGCCATGTTTATATACCCGTCATAAGTGATATCTTATGATAAGTTTATTTTTCTGTGTGATTTTTTCAGTTAGATTCATCGTACATGAATCCCGTCATTATGCTGCTACTGGCCTTATGACATTGACTTCATGGCTGAGGGATATTCCATCATACGTATGTACCACAATTTCTTTACCATTTTTGTCTTTCCTGGTATTTATAAGGTGTCCCGAAGTCGAGGTTCTTGTAAGCAATGCTGCCATAAATTTTGGGGTGGCTGTGTCTTATTGATTTTCAATTTTCCCAAGGTATATTCCCGTGACCGGAAGTGCCTTAGGTTGTGAAGCACTGTTGTTTACTTCTTTTTGGGAACACAATGCACTCCTCCAGAGTGGCTGTTGGCAATTTACATCCCACCCATCCGCATAACAAGGCTCCCTGTTCTCCAGATCCTGTCTTGCCTTTCTTGTTTTTACACATTTTACGGATGTCCCTTTTGACCGGTTGGAAGTGATACTTCTTTGTAGTGCAGATTTGCATTGTGCGGTTGCTTGGTTCGCCAAAATGGGTGTATGCGTTTTCTCCTGAATATATTCAGGAGAAAACGCATGCGCCCTTTATGGACAATTCCATAATTGTCGAAGTTGTGATGCTTTTCCTGTGTTTAAATGCGATTCCAATGTACTTCTGGAAATCTGTTTCGTGCACTTCTGCCTCATTTTCCAGTCAGCCTCATGGCTTTCTCTCAACAGATTTTTGGAAGAGAGTAGTCCTTTATAACTCTGCAAGTTAGTGAATTGCTGTGCCCCTGAGTTCCATTTTTCAACTCGCGTTTTTGTGAGCTGACTGCCAATCCACAATTTTGCTTCAGGACCTATACTGGTTCCATTGGGGGGGCTGGCTCAGAGTCTGTTAATTCTTCTTCGTGACGGGAATTTAGAGTGACATGTGGCCTTCCAAATGCCTACAGCTACTCTCTAATTGTTTCTCCCTCTTCCCTTATATCCTCTACACAACGTGCCAACTGTGCGAACCAGGAGGTTATAGGTGCTGACTCTCCAATTTGGGAGATTGATACTAAAGCAGTTGGAATGTCAAACTGGTGCACAAGGAGAGAAAAAAATTAGTAGAGTTTTAGAAACCTTTCACCATCAGATGGTGTCCATTCTCGAGGTTTCCCATACATGTTATAACTGTAGTGATATTCCCTTCTACCTGGAGAGTTGGGACCCATAGAATGGGTGCCAGGTATTATTGCTTTAAACGGTCTGCATTTTCTCACCCAATCTCACCAATCCTCTCAGTCCCAAGTGACCAGCCGTATGCCACATCCAGCTGTCGTTGTAGATAGGGTCATTATAAGTTTCATCAGAACCCCTGAAGGTATTGTGTAAGAATTTCACTGTTTATTTGTTTTTTTTTGAAATTCATTTTTATAGTGGGTTTGAGCTGATTCTCTCTGCCGTGTTTATGTCATTCTAGACACACTTGGTTACCTTATGGAGACATATCAATACATAGGTTTTAAGATTCTTACTAGTCAGATATACTACTCTGCGGGGAATAGGGGTGTTGAGCCCCGTTCAGTGAGGAAAGAGTAGGTCTTGTCTATTTTGTATTTGGATTATGCAACCGTACCTGTGCTAATATCAATCTCTGGTTATATGCATCACCCCACGTCTCCTTTCCTCTTGAGCAGGCATAAGAGTGTTTTCTAAATGTGAGACTCTTCTCTTTCCTAATTCAGTTCATGTGTATCCATGTTTACAAGACCTTCATAAGTGATATCTTATGATAAGTTTCTTTTTCTGTGTGACTTATTTCAGTTAGAATCATCGTACATGAATCCACTCATTATGCTGCTACTGGCCTTATGACATTGATTTCATGGCTGAGGGATATTTCATCGTACGTATGTACCACAATTTCTTTACTATTTTTGTCTTTACTGGGATATTTAAGGTGTCCCGAAGTCGAGGTTCTTGTAAGCAGTGCTGCCCTATATTTTGGGTTGGCTGTGTCTTATTGATTTTCAATTTCCCCAAGGTATATTCCCATGACTGGAAGTGCCTTAGGTTGTGAAACTCTGTTGTTTAATTCTTTTAGGGAACGCAATGCACTCCTCCAGAGTGGCTGTTGGCAATCTGCATCCCACCCATCAGCATAACAAGGCTCCCTGTTCTCTAGAGCCCCTCTTGCCTTTCTGGTTTTTACACATTTTACGGATATCCCTTTTGACTGGTGGGAAGTGATACTTCTTTGTAGTGCAGATTTGCATTGTGCGGTTGCTTGGTTGGCCAAAATGGGTGTATGCGTTTTCTCCTGAATATATTCAGGAGAAAACGCATGCACCCTTTATGGACAATTCCATAATTGTCGAAGTTGTGATGCTTTTCCTGTGTTTAAAGGCGATTCCAATGTACTTCTGGAAATCTGTTTCGTGCAAATCTCCCTCATTTTCAAGTCCGCCTCATGGCTTTTCCTCAACAGATTTTTGGAAGAGATTAGTCCTGTATAACTCTGCAAGTTAGTGAATTGCTGTGCCCCTGAGCTCCATTTTTCAACTTGTGTTTTTGTGAGCTGACCGCAAACCCACAATTTTCCGTCAGGACCTATACTAGTTATGGGGGTGGGGCAGGCTGAGAGTTTGGTTAATTCTTCTTCGTGACGGGAAATTAGAGTGACATGTGGCCGTCCAAATACCTACAGCTACTCTCTCATTGGTTCTCCCTCTTCCCTTATATCCTCTGCACAATGTGCCAACTGTGCCAACCAGGAGGTTATAGGGGCTGACTCTCCAAGTTGGGAGATTGATATTAAAGCAGTTGGAATGTCAAGCTGCAGCACATGGAGGGAAAAAAAATTAGTAGAGTTTTAGAAACCTTTCACCATCAGAGGGTGTCCATTCTCTAGGTTTCCCATACATGTTATAACTGTAGTGATATTCCCTTCTACCTGGAGAGTTGGGAACCATGGAATCAGTGGCAGGCATTATTGCTTTAAATGGTCTGCATTTTCTCACCCAATCTCACCAATCCTCTCAGTCCCAGGTGAACAGCCTTATGCCACATCCAGCTGTTGTTGTAGATAGGGTCATTCCAAGTTTCATCAGAACCCCTGAAGGTGTTGTGTAAGAATTTCACTGTTTCTTTGTTTTGTTTTGAAATTCCTTTTTATAGTGGGTTTGAGCTGATTCTCACGGCCGTGTTTATGTCATTCTAGACACACTTGGTTCCCTTATGGAGACATATCAATACATAGGTTTTAAGATCCTTACTAGTCAGATATATTTCTCTGTGGGGAATAGAGGTGTTGAGTCCCATTCACCGAGGAAGGAGTCGGGCTTGTCTCTTCTGTATTTGGATTATGGAACGGTACCTGTGTTAATATCAAACTCTGGTTTTGTGTGTCTCCCCACCTCTCCTTCCCCCTTAAGCAAGCATAAGAGTGTTTTCTAAATCTGAGACTCTGTTCTCTTTCCTAATTCAGTTCATATGTAGCCAGGTTTACATTCCCTTCATAAGTGATATCTTATATCAGAATGCACCATGGCCCTTGTCATAATAATGTTCCATGACCCCTGTCAACACAATGCTCCATTCCCTGGTTATCACAATGCTCCATGTCCCTTGTCATAACAATTCTCCACGTACTTGTCATCACAATGCTACATGACACTTCTCATCACAAAGTTACATGCTCGTTTCATCACAATTCTCCATGCACTTGTCATTGCAATGTTCCATGACCCCTGTCATAGCAAGCTCCAAGTGTTTGTCATCACAATGCTTCACGACTTTATCATCAAAATTCTCCATGGCACTTTTCATCACAATGTTCCGTACCCTTGTCATCACAATGCTCCATGCCCTTGTCATCACAATGCTCCATGACCCCTGTCATCACAATGCTCCCTGAAACCTGTCATCACAATGCTTCATGCCCCTTGTCATTACAGTGCTCCATGATGCTCGTCATCACAATTACCCATGGTCTTCTCATCACAATGCTCCACGGTTTTGCCATCACAATGCTCCATGCCCTGGTCATCTCAAAGCTCAATGTCCCTTGTCCTCACAATTCTCCTCGTCCTTGTCATCACAATGCTCCATGGCACTTCTCATCACAATGTTATATGCTCTAGTCATAACAATACTCCATGCACTTTTCATCGCAATGCTCCATGACCCCTGTCATAGGAAGCTCCATGCGCTTGTCATCACAATGTTTCAGGACATGGACATTAAAATTATCAATGGCCCTTGTCATCTCAATGCTCCATGCGCTTATCATCACAATGCTCCTTTACCTTTGTCACAACAATCCTCCATGACACTTGGCATCACAATGCTCTGTGCTATTGTCATCACAATGGAACATGACATATGTCATCACAATGCTCCCTGACACCTGGCTTCACAATACTCCATGACCTTGTCATCACAATGCTCCATGCCCTTGTCATCACAATGTGCCATGCCCACTGTCATCAAAATAATCCATGAAACTTGTCAGACCAAAGCTCCATGCCACCTTTCATCACAATGCTCCATGAACCCTGTCATCACAATGCACCAAGCCCATCATCATAATGCTTCATGCTCTTGTCATCACAATGAAATCAAAATGCTCTATGACCTCTGTCATCACAATGCTCCAAACCCTTGTGATCACAATGTTCCATAACACTTGTCATCACAATACCCCATGACGCTAGTCATCACAATTATCCATGGACTTCTCATCACAATGCCTCATGACATTTGTCATCACAATGTGCAATACACATGTCATCACAATGCTCCCTGACTCTTGCCATCAGTATGCTCCCTGAACCCTTTCATGACAAGGCTCCATGCCTTTTTCATCACAATGATCCATGCCATTTTCATTACAATGCTCCAAGACCCCTGTAATCACAATGCTCCATGCCCTTGTCATCACAAAGCTCCATGATGCATGTCATCAGAATGCTCCATGGCCTTCTCATCACAATGCTCCATGCCCTTGTCATCACAATGCTCCAAGACCCCTGTAATCACAATGGTCCATGCCCCTTTTCATCAGAATGCTCCATGAGACTTGTCATCACAAGGCTCCAAGGTCTTCTCATCACAATGCTCCAGGACATTGTCATCAAAATGCTCCATTCCCTTATCATCACAATGCTCCATTACCCCTGTCATCACAATACTCCGTGAACATTTTCAGCCCAATGCTCCATGACCTTCTCATCACAATGCTCCATGACCAATATCATCACAATGCTCCATGACCACAGTCATGACAACGCTCAATATCACCTGACAACACAATGATCCGGGACTCTTGTCATCACAATGCTCCATTCCCTAGTTATCACAATGCTCCATGACCCCTGTCATCACAATACTCCATGAACATTTTCAGCCCAATTCTCCATGACACTTGTCATCACAATGATGCATGCCCTTGTCATCCCAATGTTCCATGACCCCTGTAATCACAATGCTCCATGACGCTTGTCATCACAGTGCTCCATGACACCTGTCATCACAATGCTCCATGCCTTTGTCAGCAAAATGCTACATGACCTTGTCATTACAATGTTCTATGCACTTGTCATCACAATATTCCATTACCATTGCCATCACAATCCTCCATGAACCTTGGGATCACATTGCTCCATGCCCTTGTCATCACAATGCTCCATGCTCCTTGAAATCAAAATGATCCATGACCTCTGTCATCACAATGCTCCAAACCCTTGTGATCACAATGTTCCATAACACTTGTCATCACAATGCTCCATGATGCCTGTCATCACAATACTCCATGCCCTTTTCATCACAATGCTCCATGACCTTTGTCATCACAATTCTCGATACACTTGTCAACACAGTGCTCCCTGACACTTGTCATCAGAATGCTCCTTGAACCCTGTCACAAAAAGGCTCCATGCCTTTTTCATCAAAATGCACCATGCCGTTTTCATCCCAATGCTCCATGCCATTGTCATCAAAATACTCCACAAGCTTGTCATCAGAATGCTCCATGTCCCTTGTCATCACAATTTTCCATGCACTTGTCAGCACAATGCTCCCTGACCCTTGTCATCACAATGCTCCAAGCCATTGTCATCACAATGCTCCATTACCTTTGTCATCAGAATCCTCCATGACACTTGGCATCACAATGCTCCATGGCATTGTCATCACAATGGGCCATTACATATGTCATCACAATGCTCCCTGACACCTGTCTTCACAATAATGAATGACCTGGTCATCACAATGCTCCATGCCCTTGTCATCACAATGCGCCATTCCAACTGTCATCGCAATAAGCCATGAAACTTATTAGACCAATGCTCCATGCCCTTGTCATCACAATGCCCCATGCCCTTGTTATCACAATGCTCCGTGACCCCTGTCATCACAATGCTCCGTGACTCCAGTCATCACAAGGCTTCATGACATTTGTCATCACCATGGTCCATGTCCTTGTCATTAACAGTCTCTGTGACCTTTTTAACCACAATGCTTCATGAACTTTTCATCACAGTGCTCTTTGACCCTTGTCATCACAATGCTCTATGCCTTTCTCTGCACAATGCTCCATGACCCTTGTCATCACAATGCTCCATGCGCTTGTCAGCACAATGCTCCATTACCCATGTCATCACAATGCACCATGCGCTTGTCGTCACAGTGCTCCACAATCTTGTCATCACAATGCTCCATAAACCTTGTCATCACAATGCTCCATACACTTCAAATCAAAATGCTCTCTCACCACTGATATCACAATGTTACATCACTATTCATCACAATACTCCCTCAACCCTGTCATCACAATGTTCCATGACTCCTGTCATCACAATGCTACATGCACTTATCATCACAATGTTCGATGATCCCTGACATCACAATGTTCCATAACCCCTGTCATCAAAATGCTCCATGACCCTTTTCATCAAAATGCTCCATGGCCCCTGACATCACAATGTTACATAACGCCTCTCATCAAAATGTTCCATGACCCTTTTCATCAAATTGGTCCATGACAATGTCATCACAATGCTCCCTGCCCTTCTCATCACAATGCACCACGCCCTTGTCATCAAAATGCTCCATGACCTTTGTCATCACAAAGCTCCATGACCCTTGGCATCACAATGCTCCATGCCATTGTCATCACAATACTCCATGAAACCTCTCATCACATTGTTCCATGCAATTGTCATCAAAAAGCTCCATGGTGCTTGTCATCACACTGCTCGATGCCCTTCTCATCACAATGCTCCATGCCCTTGTCATTACAATCCTCCATGACCCATGTATCACTGTGTTCCGTGCCCTTGTCATCACAATGCTCCATGCCCACTCTCATCACAATAATCCATGAAACTTTTCAGACAAATGTTCCATGCCCTTGTCATCACAATGCTCCATTACCCCTGTCATAACAATGCTCCATGACCCCTGCCATCACGATGTTCCATGGACTTGTCATCACAAGGCTCCATGATCCTTCTCATCACAATGCTCCAAGACCCCTGTAATCACAATGCTCCATGTCCCTTTTTATCTCAATGATCCATGAACCCTGTCATCACAATGCACCATGCCCATCATCATAATGCTTCAGGCTATTGTCATCACAATGAAATCAAAATGCTCCATGACCTCTGTCATAACACTGCTCCGAACCCTTGTGATCACAATATTCCATAACACTTGCCATCACAATGCCCCATGACGCTCGTCATCACAATTATCTATGGTCTTCTCATCACAATGCTCCATGACCTTTGTCATCACAATGCTCAATACACTTGTCATCAAAATGCTCCCAGACACTTGTTCTCTGTAAGTTCCTTGAACCCTGTCATGACAAGGCTCCATGCCTTTTTCATCACAATGATCCATGCCTTTTTCATCACAGTGCTCCAATACACCTGTAATTACAATGCTCCATGCCCTTGTCATCACAAAGCTCAATGACGCATGTCATCAGACTGCTCCTTGGCCTTCTCATCACAATGCTCCATGCCCTTGTCATCACAATTTTCCAAGACACTCTAATCACAATGCTCCATGCCCCTTTTCATCAGTATGCTCCATGAGACTTGTCTCACAAGGCTCCATGGTTTTCTCATCACAATGCTCCAGCACCTTGTCATCACAATGCTTCACGACCTTGTCATGAAAATTATCAATGGCCCTTGTCATCATAATGCTCCAAGCCCTAGTCATCACAATGCTCCATTATATTTGTCATCACAATCCTCCATTACATTTGACATCACAATGCTCCATGCCATTGTCATCGCAAGGGACCATGACATATGTCATCACAATGCTCCCTGACACCTGTCTTCACAATACTCCATGACCTTCTCATCACAATGCCCCATGCCCTTGTCATCACAATGCCCCATGCCCACTGTCATCACAATAATCTATTAAACTTGTCAGACCAATGCTCCATGCCCCTGTCATCACAATGCTCCATGCCCTTGTCATCACAATGCTCCATGACCACTGTCATCACAATGCTCTGTGACTCCAGTCATCACAATGCTTCATAACATTTGTCATCACAGTGTTCCATGCCCACATCATCACAAGGCTCTGTGACCTTTGTAACCACAATACTCCATGAACTTTTCATCACAATGCTCCGTGACCCTTGTCATCACAATGCTCCAAGCCTTTGTCAGAACAATGCTCCATGACCCTTGTCATCACAATGTGCCACGTGATTTTCATCACAACGGTCCACAACCTTGTCATCGTAATGCTCCATAAACCTTGTAATCACAATGCTCCATGCACTTCTCATCAAAATGCTCTCTCAACAGAGACATCACAATGTTCCATCACTAGTCATCACAATACTCCCTCACCCCTGTAATCACAATGTTCCATGACCCCTGTCATCACAATGCTACATCCCCTTATCATCACAATGTTCCATGACCCCTGACATCACAATGTTCCATAACCCCTGTCATCAAAATGCTCCATGACCCTTTTCATCCCAAAGCTCCATGACCCCTGACATCACAGTGTTCTATAACCCCTGTCATCAAAATGTTCCATTACACTTTTCATCAAATTGCTGCATGACCCTGTCATCAAAATGCTCCCTGCCCTTCTCATCACAATGCACCACGCCCTTGACATCAAAATGCTCCATGACTTTTGTCATCACAAAGCTCCATAACCCTTGGAATCACAATGTTCCATGAACCCTCTCATCACATTGTTCCATGCCCTTGTCATCACAAAGCTCCATGACGCTTGTCAAAACAATGTTCGATGCCCTTCTCATCACAATGCTCCATGCCCTTGTCATTACAATCCTCCATGACCCATGGATCACAGTGTTCCGTGACCTTGTCATCACAATGCTCCGTGCCCACTCTCATCACAATAATCCATGAAACTTTTCAGACCAATGCTCCATGCCCTTCTCATCACAATGCTCCATTACCCCTGTCATAACAATGCTCCATGACCCCTGCCATCACAATGTTCCACACCATTGTCATCACAAGGCTCCATGACCCTTGTCATCACAATGCTCCAAGACCCCTGTAATCACAATGCTCCATGCCCTTGTCATCACAAAGCTCAATGACGCATGTCATCAGAATGCTCCATGGCCTTCTCATCACAATGCTCCTTGCCCATGTCATCACAATCCTCCAAGACCCCTGTAATCACAATGCTCCATGCCCCTTTTCATCTCAATGCTCCATGAACGCTGTCATCACAATGCACCATGCCCATCACCATAATGCTTCAGGCTATTGTCATCACAATGAAATCAAAATGCCCCATGACCTCTGTCATCACAATGCTCCAAACCCTTGTGATCACAATGTTCCATAAAACTTATCATCAGAACACCCCATGACGCTCATCATCACAATTATCCATGGTCTTCTCATCACAATGCTCCATGAACTTTGTCATCACAATGCTCAATACACTGGTCATCACAATGCTCCGTGACACTTGTCGTCAGTATGCTCCTAGAACCCTGTCATGACAAGGCTCCATGCCATTTTCATAAAAATGATCCATGCCATTTTCATCACAATGCTCCATGCCCTTGTCTGCACAAAGCTCCATGACGCATGTCATCAGAATGCTCCATGGCCTTCTCATCACAATGCTCCATGCCCTTGTCATCACAATGATCCAAGACCCCTGTAATCACAATGCTCCATGCTCCTTTTCATCAGAATGTTCCATGAGAATTGTCATCACAAGGCTCCATGGACTTCCCATCACAATGCTCCAGGACCTTGTCATCACAGTGCTCAATTCCCTTCTCATTACAATGCTCCATGACCCCTGTCATCACAATACTCCATGAACATTTTCAGCCCAATGCTTCATGACCTTCTCATCACAATGCTCCATGACCCATATCATCACAGTCCTCCATGACCACTGTCATCACAACACTCCATGACCCCTGACAACACACTGATCCGGGACTCTTGTCATCACAATGCTCCATTCCCTTGTCATCACAATGCTCCATGAACATTTTCAGCCCAATGCTCCATGACACTTGTCATCACAATGATCCATGCCCTTGTCATCCCAATGCTCCATGAGCCCTGTAATCACAATGCTCCGTGACGCTTATCATCACAGTGCTCCATGACCCTTAACATCACAATTCTCCATGCCTGTGTCATCAAAATCCTACATGACCTTGTCATCACAATGCTCCATGAGCTTGTCATCACAATACTCCATTACCATTTTCATCACAATCCTCCATGAATCTTGGGATCACATTGCTCCATGCCCTTGTCATCACAATGCTCCATGCTCCTTGAAATCAAAATGGTCCATGACCTCTGTCATCACAATGCTCCAACCCCTTGTGATCACAATGTTCCATAACACTTGTCATCACAACACGCCATGATGACTGTCATGACAATACTCCATGCACTTGTCGTCACAATGCTCCATGACGTTTGTCATCACAATTCTCAATACACTTGTCATCACAATGCTCCCTGACACTTGTCGTCAGAATACTCCTTGAACACTGTCATGAAAAGGCTCCATGCCTTTTTCATCAGAATGCTCCATGCCCTTTTCATCACAACGCTCCAGGTCATTGTCATCACAATACTCCACAAGCTTGTCATCAGAATGCTCCCTGATCATTGTCTTCAGAATGCTCCATGACCCCTGTCATCACAATGCTCCATACCCCTTGTCATTACAGTGTTCCATGACGCTCGTCATCACAATTATCCATGGTCTTCTCATCACAATGCTCCACGGTCTTGCCATCACAATGCTCCATGCCTTGGTCATCACGATGCTCCATGTCCCCAGTCATCACAATGCTCCATGACCCCTGTCATCACAATGCTCCATACCCCTTGTCATTACAGTGCTCCATGACGCTCGTCATCAAAATTATCCATGGTCTTCTCATCACAATGCTCAACGATCTTGCCATCACAATGCTCCATGCCCTGGTCATCACAATGCTCCATGTCCCCTGTCATCACAATTCTCCACGTTCTTGGCATCACTATGCACCATGATACTTCTCATCACAGTGTTCCATGTTTTGTCATCACAATTCTCTATGCACTTGTCATCGTAATGCTCCATGACCCCTGTCATAGCAAGCTCCATGTGATTGTCATCACAATGCTTCATGAACATGTCACCAAAATTCTCAATGGCCCTTGTTATCACAATGCGCCATGACCCTTGTCATCACAATGCTACAAGCCCTTGTCATCAAAATGTTCCATTACCTTTGTCATCACAATCCTCCATGACACTTGGCATCACAATGCTACATTCCATTGTCATTGCAATAGACCATGACATATGTCATCAGAATGCTCCCTGACACCCTTTTTCACAATACTCCATGATCTTCTCATCACAATGCTCCATGCCCTTTTCATCACAATGCGCCATGCCCACTGTCATCACAACAATCCATGAAACTTGTCAGAAAAATGCTCCATGACCCTGTCATCACAAGGCTCCATGCCCTTTCATCACAATGCTCTATGACCCCTGTCATCACAATTCTCCGTGACTCCAGTTATCACAATGCTTCATGACCTTTTTCATCACAATGGTCCATGCCCTCGTCATCACAAGACTCTGTGACCTTTGTGACCACAACACTCCATGAACATTTCATCACAATGCTCGGTGACCCTTGTCATCACAATGCTCCATGCCTTTGTCAGCACATTACTCCATGACACATGGCATCAAATGTGCCATGCGCTTGTCATCACAATGCTCCACATCGTTGTCATCACAATGCTCCACAAACCTTGTCATCACAATGCTCCATGCGTTTGTCAGCACAATGATCCATGACCCATGTCATCACAATGTGCCCTGCGTTTCTCATCACAATGCTCCACAGCCTTGTCATCACAATGCTCCATGCACCTCTCATCAAAATGCTCTCTCACCACTGATATCACAATGTTCCATCACTAGTCAACACAATACTCCCTCCACCCTGTCATCCCAATGTTCCATGACCCTTGTCACAACAATGCTACATGCTCTTATCATCACAATGCTCCATGACCCCTGACATCACAATGTTCCATAACCCCTGTCATCACAATGCTCCATGACCCTTTTCATCACAATGCTCCATGACCCCTAACATCACAATGTTCCATAAACACTGTCATCAAAATGTTCCATGACCCTTTTCATCCAATTGCTCCATGACCGTGTCATCACAAAGCTCCCTGCCCTTCTCATCACAATGCACCACGCTCTTGTCATCAAAATGCTCCATGGCCTATGTCATCACAAAGCTCCATAACCCTTGGAATCACAATGCTCCATGCCATTGTCATCACAAAGCTCCATGAAACCTCTCATCACATTGCTCCATGCCGTTGTCATCACAAAGCTCCATGACGCTTGTCATCACAATGCTCCATGCCCTTGTCATTGCAATCCTCCATGACACATGTATCACTGTGTTCCGTGCCCTTGTCATCACAATGCTCCATGCTCACTCTCATCACAATAATCCATGAAAATTTTCAGACCAATGCTCCATGCCCTTGTCATCACAATGCTCCATTACACCTGTCATAACAGTGCTCCATGACCCCTGCCATCACAATGTTCTACGGCCTTGTCATCACAAGACTCCATGGCCGTTGTCATCACAATGCTCCAAGACCCCTGTAATCACAATGCTCCATGCCCATGTCATCACAAATCTCCCTGACACATGTCATCAAAATGCTCCATGGCCTTCTCATCACAATACTCCATGCCCTTGTCATCACAATGCTCCAAGACCCTTGTTATTACAATGATCCATGCCTCTTTGCATCTCAATGCTCCATGAACCCTGTCATCACAATGCACCATGCCCATCATCATAATGCTTCATGCTATTGTCATCACAATGAAATCAAAATTCTCCATGACCTCTCTCATCACAATGCTCCAAACCCTTGTGAACACAATGTTCCATAACACTTGTCATCACAACGCCCCATGACGCTGGTCATCACAATTATCCATGGACTTCTCATCACAATGCTCCATGACCTTTGTCATCACAATTCTCAATACACTTGTCATCACAATGCTCCCTGATACTTGTCATCAGTATGCTCATTGAACCCTGTCATGACAAGTCTCCATGCCTTTTTCATCACAATGATCCATGCCCTTTTCATCACAATGCTCCATGCCATTGTCATCACAATACTCCACAAGCTTGTCATCAGAATGCTCCGTGACACTTTTCATCTCAATGATCCATGACCCCTGTCATCACAATGCTCCAAGACACCTGTCATCACAATGCTCCATGCCCCTTGTCATTACAGTGCTCCATGATGTTCGTCATCACAATTATCCATGGTCTTCTCATCACAGTGCTCCACGGTCTTGCCATCACAATGCTCCATGCCCTGGTCATCACAATGCTCCATGTCCACAGTCATCACAATGCTCCATGACCCCTGTCATCACAATGCTCCATACTGCTTGTCATTACAGTGCTCCATGACACTCGTAATCACAATTGTCCATGGTCTTCTCATCACAATCCTCCACGACCTTGTCATCAAAATGCTCCATGACCCTTGTCATCACAATGTTCCATGACCACTGTCATAACAATGCTCCATGACCCCTGTCATCACAAGGCTCCATACCACTTGTCATTACAGTGCTCCATGACGCTCCTCATCACAATTATCCATGGTCTTCTCATCACAATGCTCCACCGTCTTGCCATCACAGTGCTCCATGCCTTGGGCATCACAATGCGCCATGTCCCCGGTCATCACAATGCTCCATGACCACTGTCATCACAATTATCCATGATCATCTCATCACAGTGCTCCACGACCTTGCCATCACAAGGCTCCATGCCCTGGTCATCACAATGCTCCATGTCCCCAGTCATCACAATGCTCCATGTCCCCGGTCATCACAATGCTCCATGACCACTGTCATCACAATGCTCTATACCCCTTGTCATTACAGTGCTCCATGACGCTCGTCATCACAATTATCCATGGTCTTCTCATCACAGTGCTCCACGGTCTTGCCATCACAATGCTCCATGCACTGGTCATCACAATGCTCCATGTCCCCTTTCATCACAATTCTCCACGTTCTTGGCATCACTATGCTCCATGATACTTCTCATCACAGTGTTACATGTTTTGTCATCACAATTCTCTATGCACTTGTCATCGCAATGCTCCATGACACCTGTCATAGCAAGCTCCATGTGATTGTCATCACAATGCTTCATGAACATGTCATCAAAATTCTCAATGGCCATTGTTATCACAATGCGCCATGACCCTTGTCATCACAATGATCCAAGCCCTTGTCATCAAAATGCTCCATTACGTTTGTCATCACAATCCTCCATGACACTTGGCATCACAATGCTACATTCCATTGTCATTGCAATAGACCATGACATATGTCATCACAATGCTCCCTGACACCCTTCTTCACAATACTCCATGACCTTCTCATCACAATGCTCCATGCCCTTGTCATCACAATGCACCATGCCCACTGTCATCACAATAATCCATGAAACTTGTCAGAAAAATGCTCCATGACCCTGTCATCACAATGCTCCATGCCCTTTCATCACAATGCTCTATGACCCCTGTCATCACAATGCTCCGTGACTCCAGTCATCACAATGCTTCATGACCTTTGTCATCACAATGGTCCATGCCCTCGTCATCACAAGGCTCTGTGACCTTTGTGACCACAACACTCCATGAACATTTCATCACAATGCTCGGTGACCCTTGTCATCACAATGCTCCATGCCTTTGTCAGCACATTCCTCCATGACACATGGCATCAATTGTGCCATGCGCTTGTCATCACAATGCTCCACATCGTTGTCATCACAATGCTCCATAAACCTTGTCCACACAATGTTCCATGCGTTTGTCAGCACAATGTTCCCTGACCCATGTCATCACAATGTGCCCTGTGTTTCTCATCACAATGTTCCACAGCCTTGTCATCACAATGCTCCATGCACCTCTCATCAAAATGCTCTCTCACCACTGATATCACAATGTTCCATCACTAGTCAACACAATACTCCCTCAACCCTGTCATCCTAATGTTCCATGACCCTTGTCACAACAATGCTACATGCTCTTATCATCACAATGCTCCATGACCCCTGACATCACAATGTTCCATAACCCCTGTCATCACAATGCTCCATGACCCTTTTCATCACAATGCTCCATGACCCCTAACATCACAATGTTCCATAAACACTGTCATCAAAATGTTCCATGACCCTTTTCATCCAATTGCTCCATGACCGTGTCATCACAATTCTCCCTGCCCTTCTCATCACAATGCACCACGCTCTTGTCATCAAAATGCTCCATGGCCTATGTCATCACAAAGCTCCATGACCCTTGGAATCCCAATGCTCCATGCCATTGTCATCACAAAGCTCCATGAAACCTCTCATCACATTGCTCCATGCCGTTGTCATCACAAAGCTCCATGACGCTTGTCATCACAATGCTCCATGCCCTTGTCATTGCAATCCTCCATGACACTTGTATCACTGTGTTCCGTGCCCTTGTCATCACAATGCTCCATGCTCACTCTCATCACAATAATCCATGAAACTTTTCAGACCAATGCTCCATGCCCTTGTCATCACAATGCTCCATTACACCTGTCATAACAATGCTCCATGACACCTGCCATCACAATGTTCTACGGCCTTGTCATCACAAGACTCCATGACCCTTGTCATCACAATGCTCCAAGACCCCTGTAATCACAATGCTCCATGCCCATGTCATCACAAAGCTCCCTGACGCATGTCATCAGAATGCTCCATGGCCTTCTCATCACAATACTCCATGCCCTTGTCATCACAATGCTCCAAGACCCTTGTTATTACAATGATCCATGCCTCTTTTCATCTCAATGCTCCATGAACCCTGTCATCACAATGCACCATGCCCATCATCATAATGCTTCATGCTATTGTCATCACAATGAAATCAAATTTCTCCATGAGCTCTCTCATCACAATGCTCCAAACCCTTGTGATCACAATGTTCCATAACACTTGTCATCACAACGCCCCATGACGCTGGTCATCACAATTATCCATGGACTTCTCATCACAATGCTCCATGACCTTTGTCATCACAATTCTCAATACACTTGTCATCACAATGCTCCCTGACACTTGTCATCAGTATGCTCATTGAACCCTGTCATGACAAGTCTCCATGCCTTTTTCATCACAATGATCCATGCCCTTTTCATCACAATGCTTCATGCCATTGTCATCACAATACTCCACAAGCTTGTCATCAGAATGCTCCGAGACCCTTGTCATCTCAATGATCCATGACCCCTGTCATCACAATGCTCCATGACACCTGTCATCACAATGCTCCATGCCCCTTGTCATTACAGTGCTCCATGATGTTCGTCATCACAATTATCCATGGTCTTCTCATCACAGTGCTCCACGGTCTTGCCATCACAATGCTCCATGCCCTGGTCATCACAATGCTCCATGTCCACAGTCATCACAATGCTCCATGACCCCTGTCATCACAATGCTCCATACTGCTTGTCATTACAGTGCTCCATGACACTCGTAATCACAATTGTCCATGGTCTTCTCATCACAATGCTCCACGCCCTTGTCATCAAAATGCTCCATGACTCTTGTCATCACAATGCTCCATGACCACTGTCATAACAATGTTCCAGGACCCCTGTCATCACAAGGCTCCATACCACTTGTCATTACAGTGCTCCATGACGCTCCTCATCACAATTATCCATGGTCTTCTCATCACAATGCTCCACGGTCTTGCCATCACAGTGCTCCATGCCTTGGGCATCACAATGCTCCATGTCCCCGGTCATCACAATGCTCCAAGACCACTGTCATCACAATGCTCTATACCCCTTGTCATTACAGTGCTCCATGACCCTCGTCATCACAATTATCCATGGTCTTCTCATCACAATGCTCCACGATCTTGCCATCGCAATGCTCCATGACCTGGTCATCACAATGCTCCATGTCCTCTGTCATCACAATTGTCCACGATCTTGGCATCACTATGCTCCATGACACTTCTCATCACAGTGTTACATGCTTTGTCATCACAATTCTCTATGCACTTGTCATCGCAATGCTCCATGACCCCGTCATAGCAAGCTCCATGTGCTTGTCATCACAATACTCCATGCCCTTGTCATCACAATTCTCCATGACCTTTGTCATCACAATGCTCCCTGACACTTGTCGTCAGAATGCTCCCTGAAAACTGTCATGAAAAGGCTCCATGTCTTTTTCATCACAATTCCCCATGCCATTTTCATCAAAATGCTCCATGTCATTGTCATCAAAATACTCCACAAGCTTGTAATCAGAATGCTCCATGAAACTTGTCATCACAATGCTCCATGACCCCTGTTATCACAATGTTCCATACCCCTTGTCATTACAGTGTTCCATGACGCTCATCATCACAATTATCCATGGTCTTCTAATCACAATGCTCCACGGTCTTGCCATCACAATACTCCATGCCCTGGTCATCACAATGCTCCATGTCCCCTGTCATCACAATTCTCCACGTTCTTGGCATCACTGTGCTCCATGATGCTTTTCATCACAGTGTTACATGCTTTGTCATCACAATTCTCTATGCACTTGTCATCGCAATGCTCCATGATCCCTGTCACAGCAAGCTCCATGTGATTGTCATCACAATGCTTCATGAACATGTCATCAAAATTCTCAATGGCCCTTGTTATCACAATGCTCCATGACCCTTGTCATCACAATGCTCCAAGCCCTTGTCATCAAAATGCTCCATTACCTTTGTCGTCACAATCCTCCATGACACTTGGCATCACAATGCTCCATTCCATTGTCATCGCAATGGACCATGACATATGTCATCACAATGCTCCCTGACACCCTTCTTCACAATACTCCATGACCTTCTCATCACAATGCTCCATGCCCTTGTCATCACAATGCGCCATGCCCACTGTCATCACAATAATCCCTGAAACTTGTCAAACCAATGCAACATGCCCCTGTCATCACAAGGCTCCATGCCCTTTCATCACAATCCTCTATGACCCCTGTCATCACAATGCTCCGTGACTCCAGTCATCACAATGCTTCATGACCTTTGTCATCACAATGGTCCATGCCCTCGTCATCACAAGGCTCTGTGACCTTTGTCACCGCAGCGCTCCATGAACATTTCATCACAATGCTCGGTGACCCTTGTCCTCCCAATGCTCAATGCCTTTGTTAGCACAATACTCCATGACCCATGGCATCACAATGTGCCATGTGCTTGTCATCACAATGCTCCACATCTTTGTCATCACAATGCTCCATAAACCTTGTCATCACACTGCTCCATGCACTTCTCATCAAAATGCTCTCTCACCACTGATATCACAATGTTCCATCACTAGTCAACACAATACTCCCTCACCCCTGTCATCACAATATTCCATGACCCTTGTCACAACAATGCTACATGCCTTTATCATCACAATGCTCCATTCCCCTGACATCAAAATGTTCCATAACCCCTGTCATCACAATGCTCCCTGCCATTCACAACAGAATGCACCACACCCTTGTCATCAAAATGCTCCATGACCTTT